>NC_090922.1:2500000-3750000 GCF_040938575.1 Ambystoma mexicanum | reverse complement strand
GAGACCCTCCCTTTAGCATGAGATGTGATATCCAACTCCTTCCCATTCCATTCCTGAGACCCTTCTGATAGCATGAGATGTGATATCTCAATGCCTCTAATACCAAACCTGAGATCCTACCTCTAACATGAAATGTGATATCCAACTCTTTCCCCTTCCAAACCTGAGAGCCTTCCTATAGCATGAGATGTGATATCCAAGTCCTTCCCATTCCAATCCTGAGACCCTTCCTATAGCTTGAGATGTGATATCCAACTCCTTCCCATTCCAATTCTGAGACCCTTCCTATACTCTGAGACTTGATATCTCAATGCTTCTAATACCAAACCTGAGACCCGTAATATAACATGAGATGTGATATCCAAATCCTTCCCCTTCCAAACCTTAGACCCTTCCTTTATCATGAGATGTGATATCCAAGTCCTTCCCATTCCAATCCTGAGACCCTTCCTATAGCATGAGATGTGATATCTCAATGCTTCTAATACCAAACCTGAGACCCTTCCTATAACATGAGATGGGAATATCCAACTCCTTCCCATTCCAATCCTGAGACCCTTCCGATAGCAGAGATGTGATATCTCAATGCTTATACCAAACCTGAGACCCTTCCTATGTCATGAGATGTGATATCCAACTCCTTGCCATTCAAATCCTGAGACCCTTCCTATAGCATGAGAAGGGATATCCAACTCCTTCCCAATCCAATCCTGAGACCCTTCCGATAGCAGAGACGTGATATCTCAATGCTTCAACCAAACCTGAGACCCTTCCTTTAGCATGAGATGTGATATCCAAATCCTTCCCCTTCCAAACCTGAGACCCTCCCTTTAGCATGAGATGTGATATCCAACTCCTTCCCATTCCATTCCTGAGACCCTTCTGATAGCATGAGATGTGATATCTCAATGCCTCTAATACCAAACCTGAGATCCTACCTCTAACATGAAATGTGATATCCAACTCTTTCCCCTTCCAAACCTGAGAGCCTTCCTATAGCATGAGATGTGATATCCAAGTCCTTCCCATTCCAATCCTGAGACCCTTCCTATAGCTTGAGATGTGATATCCAACTCCTTCCCATTCCAATTCTGAGACCCTTCCTGTACTCTGAGACTTGATATCTCAATGCTTCTAATACCAAACCTGAGACCCGTAATATAACATGAGATGTGATATCCAAATCCTTCCCCTTCCAAACCTTAGACCTTTCCTTTATCATGAGATGTGATATCCAACTCCTTCCCATTCCAATCCTGAGACCCTTCCGATATCATGAGATGTGATATCTCAAAGCTTCTAATATCAAACTTGAGACCCTCCCTATAGCATGAGATGTGATATCCAAGTCCTTCCCATTCCAATCCTGAGACCCTTCCTATAGCATGAGATGTGATATCTCAATGCTTCTAATACCAAACCTGAGACCCTTCCTATAACATGAGATGGGAATATCCAACTCCTTCCCATTCCAATCCTGAGACCCTTCCGATAGCAGAGATGTGATATCTCAATGCTTATACCAAACCTGAGACCCTTCCTATGTCATGAGATGTGATATCCAACTCCTTGCCATTCAAATCCTGAGACCCTTCCTATAGCATGAGAAGGGATATCCAACTCCTTCCCAATCCAATCCTGAGACCCTTCCGATAGCAGAGACGTGATATCTCAATGCTTCTACCAAACCTGAGACCCTTCCTTTAGCATGAGATGTGATATCCAAATCCTTCACATTCCAATCCTGAGACCCTTCCTATAGCATGAGATGTGATATCTCAATGCTTCTAATACCAAACCTGAGATCCTTCCTATAACATGAGATGTGATATCCAATTCCTTCCCATTCCAAACCTGAGACCCTTCCTATAGCATGAGATGTGATGTCTCAATGCTTCTAATACCAAACCTGAGATCCTTCCTATAGCATGAGATGTGATATCTCAATGCTTATACCAAACCTGAGACCCTTCCTATAGCATGAGATGTGATATCCAACTACTTCCCATTCCAATCCTGAGACCCTTCCTATAGCATGAGATGTGATATCTCAATGCTTCTAATACCAAACCTGAGATCCTTCCTCTAACATGAAATGTGATATCCAACTCCTTCCCTTTCCAAACCTAAGAGCCTATCTATAGCATGAGATGTGATATCCAAGTCCTTCCCATTCCAATCCTGAGACCCTTCCTATAACATGAAATGTGATATCCAACTCCTTCCCATTCCAACCTGAGACCCTTCCTATAGCATGAGATGGGATATCCAACTTCTTCCAAATCCAATACTGATACCCTTCCGATAGCATGAGATGTGATATCCCAATGCTTCTACCAAACCTGAGACCCATACTATGGCATGAGATGTGATATCAAACTCCTTCCCATTCCAATCCTGAGACCCTTCCTATAGCTTGAGGTGTGATATCCAACTCCTTCCCATTCCAATTCTGAGACCCTTCTTATACCATGAGACTTGATATCTCAATGCTTCTAATACCAAACCTGAGACCCATACTATGGCATGAGATGTGATATCAAACTCCTTCCCATTACAATCCTGAGACCCTTCCTATAGCATGAGATGTGATATCCAACTACTTCCCATTCCAATCCTGAGACCCTTCCTATAGCATGAGATGTGATATCTCAATGCTTCTAATACCAAACCTGAGATCCTTCCTCTAACATGAAATGTGATATCCAACTCCTTCCCTTTCCAAACCTAAGAGCCTATCTATAGCATGAGATGTGATATCCAAGTCCTTCCCATTCCAATCCTTAGACCCTTCCTACAGCATGCAATATGATATCTCAATGATTCTAATAACAAACCTGAGACCCGTCCTATAGCATGAGATATGATATCCAAGTCCTTCCCATTCAAATCCTGAGACCCTTCCTATAACATGAAATGTGATATCCAACCTCTTCCCATTCCAACCTGAGACCCTTCCTATAGCATGAGATGGGATATCCAACTTCTTCCAAATCCAATACTGATACCCTTCCGATAGCATGAGATGTGATATCCCAATGCTTCTTCCAAACCTTAGACCCTTCCTTTATCATGAGATGTGGTATCCAACTCCTTCCCATTCCAATCCTGAGACCCTTCCGATATCATGAGATTTGTTATCTCAATGCTTCTAATATCAAACTTGAGACCCTCCCTATAGCATGAGATGTGACATCCAAGTCCTTCCCATTCCAATCCTGAGAACCTTCCTATAGCATGAGATGTGATATCTCTATGCTTCTAATACCAAACCTGAGACCCTTCCTATAACATGAGATGGGATATCCAACGCCTTCCCATTCCAATCCTGAGACCCTTCCGATAGCAGAGATGTGATATCTCAATGCTTATACCAAACCTGAGACCCTTCCTATGGCCTGAGATGTCATATACAACTCCTTCCCATTCCAATCCTGAGACCCTTCCTTTAGCATGAGATGTGATATCTCAATGCTTATACCAAATCTGAGACCCTTCCTATAGCATGAGATGTGATATCCAAATCCTTCCCATTCCAATCCTGAGACTCTTCCTATAGCATGAGATGTGATATCTCAATACTTATACCAAACCTGAGAGCCTACCTATAGCATGAGATGTGATATCCAAGTCCATCCCATTCCAATCCTTAGACCCTTCCTACAGCATGCAATGTGATATCTCAATGATTCTAATACCAAACCAGAGACTCTTACTATAACATGAGATGGGATATCCAACTCCTTCCCATTCCAATCCTGAGCCGCTTCCTATAGCAGAGATGTGATATCTCAATGCTTATACCAAACCTGAGACCCTTCCTATATCATGAGATGTGATATCCAACTCCTTCCCGTTCCAAACCTGAGACACTAACTATAGCATATGTGATATCCAACTCCTTCCCATTCCAAACATGAGACCCTTCCTATAGCAAGAAAGTAATATCCAACTCCTACCCATTCCAATCCTGAGACCCTTCCTATAGCAAGAGATGTGATATCCAAATCCTTCCCATTCCAATCCTGAGACCCTTTCTATAACATGAGATGTCATATCCAACTCCTTCCCATTCCAACCTGAGACACTTCCTATAGCATGAGAAGGGATATCCAACTCCTTCCCAATCCAATCCTGAGACCCTTCCGATAGCAGAGATGTGATATCTCAAGGCTTATACCAAACCTGAGACCCTTCCTATGGCATGAGATGTGATATCCAACTCCTTGCCATTCAAATCCTGAGACCCTTCCTATAGCATGAGAAGGGATATCCAACTCCTTCCCAATCCAATCCTGAGACCCTTCCGATAGCAGAGACGTGATATCTCAATGCTTCTACCAAACCTGAGACCCTTCCTTTAGCATGAGATGTGATATCCAAATCCTTCACATTCCAATCCTGAGACCCTTCCTATAGCATGAGATGTGATATCTCAATGCTTCTAATACCAAACCTGAGATCCTTCCTATAACATGAGATGTGATATCCAATTCCTTCCCATTCCAAACCTGAGACCCTTCCTATTGGATGAGATGTGATATCCAACTCCTTCCCATTCCAACCCTGAGACCCTTCCTATAGCATGAGATGTGATGTCTCAATGCTTATAATACCAAACCTGAGATCCTTCCTATAACATGAGATGTGATATCCAACTCCTTCCCTTTCCAAACCTAAGAGCCTATCTATAGCATGAGATGTGATATCCAAGTCCTTCCCATTCCAACCCTTAGACCCATCCTACAGCATGCAATATGATATCTCAATGATTCTAATAACAAACCTGAGACCCGTCCTATAACATGAGATGGGATATCCAACTCCTTCCCATTCCAATCCTGAGACACTTCCGATAGCAGAGATGTGATATCTCAATGCTTATACCAAACCTGAGACCCTTCCTATAACATGAGATGTGATATCCAAATCCTTCCCGTTCCAAACCTGAGACCCTTCCTTTAGCATGAGATGTGATATCCAAATCCTTCCTGTTCCAAACCTGAGACCCTTCCTTTAGCATGAGATGTGATATCCAGCTCCTTCCCATTCCAATCCTGAGACACTTCCGATAGCATGAGATGTGATATCTCAATGCTTCTAATATCAAAACTGAGACCCTCCCTATAGCATGATATGTGATATCTAAGTCCTTCCCATTCCAATCCTGAGACACTCCCTATAGCATGAGATGTGATATCCAACTCTTTCCATTCCAATCCTGAGACCCTTCCTATAGCATGAGATATGATATCTCAATACTTCTAATACCAAACGTGAGATCCTTCCGATAACATGAGATGTGATATCCAAATCCTTCCCCTTCCAAACCTGAGACCCTCCCTTTAGCATGAGATGTGATATCCAACTCCTTCCCATTCCAATCCTGAGACCCTTCTGAAAGCATGAGATGTGATATCTCAATGCTTCTAATACCAAACCTGAGATCCTTCCGATAGCATGAGATGTGATATCTCAATGCTTCTATTACCAAACCTGAGATCCTTCCTATAACATGAGATGTGATATCCAAATCCTTCCCCTTCCAAACCTGAGACCCTCCCTTTAGCATGAGATGTGATATCCAACTCCTTCCCATTCCATTCCTGAGACCCTTCTGATAGCATGAGATGTGATATCTCAATGCCTCTAATACCAAACCTGAGATCCTACCTCTAACATGAAATGTGATATCCAACTCTTTCCCCTTCCAAACCTGAGAGCCTTCCTATAGCATGAGATGTGATATCCAAGTCCTTCCCATTCCAATCCTGAGACCCTTCCTATAGCTTGAGATGTGATATCCAACTCCTTCCCATTCCAATTCTGAGACCCTTCCTATACTCTGAGACTTGATATCTCAATGCTTCTAATACCAAACCTGAGACCCGTAATATAACATGAGATGTGATATCCATCCAAATCCTTCCCCTTCCAAACCTTAGACCATTCCTTTATCATGAGATGTGATATCCAACTCCTTCCCATTCCAATCTTGAGACCCTTCCGATATCATGAGATGTGATATCTCAAAGCTTCTAATATCAAACTTAAGACCCTCCCTATAGCATGAGATGTGATATCCAAGTCCTTCCCATTCCAATCCTGAGACCCTTCCTATAGCATGAGATGTGATATCTCAATGCTTCTAATACCAAACCTGAAACCCTTCCTATAACATGAGATGGGAATATCCAACTCCTTCCCATTCCAATCCTGAGACCCTTCCGATAGCAGAGATGTGATATCTCAATGCTTATACCAAACCTGAGACCCTTCCTATGGCATGAGATGTGATATCCAACTCCTTGCCATTCAAATCCTGAGACCCTTCCTATAGCATGAGAAGGGATATCCAACTCCTTCCCAATCCAATCCTGAGACCCTTCCGATAGCAGAGACGTGATATCTCAATGCTTCTACCAAACCTGAGACCCTTCCTTTAGCATGAGATGTGATATCCAAATCCTTCACATTCCAATCCTGAGACCCTTCCTATAGCATGAGATGTGATATCTCAATGCTTCTAATACCAAACCTGAGATCCTTCCTATAACATGAGATGTGATATCCAATTCCTTCCCATTCCAAACCTGAGACCCTTCCTATTGGATGAGATGTGATATCCAACTCCTTCCCATTCCAACCCTGAGACCCTTCCTATAGCATGAGATGTGATGTCTCAATGCTTCTAATACCAAACCTGAGATCCTTCCTATAACATGAGATGTGATATCCAACTCCTTCCATTCCAATCCTGAGACCCGTCCTATAGCATGAGATGTGATATCTCAATGCTTATACCAAACCTGAGACCCTTCCTATAGCATGAGATGTGATATCCACCTACTTCCCATTCCAATCCTGAGACCCTTCCTATAGCATGAGATGTGATATCTCAATGCTTCTAATACCAAACCTGAGATCCTTCCTCTAACATGAAATGTGATATCCAACTCCTTCCCTTTCCAAACCTAAGAGCCTATCTATAGCATGAGATGTGATATCCAAGTCCTTCCCATTCCAATCCTTAGACCCTTCCTACAGCATGCAATATGATATCTCAATGATTCTAATAACAAACCTGAGACCCGTCCTATAGCATGAGATATGATATCCAAGTCCTTCCCATTCCAATCCTGAGACCCTTCCTATAACATGAAATGTGATATCCAACTCCTTCTCATTCCAACCTGAGACCCTTCCTATAGCATGAGATGGGATATCCAACTTCTTCCAAATCCAATACTGATACCCTTCCGATAACATGAGATGTGATATCCCAATGCTTCTACCAAACCTGAGACCCATACTATGGCATGAGATGTGATATCAAACTCCTTCCCATTCCAATCCTGAGACCCTTCCTATAGCTTGAGGTGTGATATCCAACTCCTTCCCATTCCAATTCTGAGACCCTTCTTATACCATGAGACTTGATATCTCAATGCTTCTAATACCAAACCTGAGACCCGTCCTATAACATGAGATGTGATATCCAAATCCTTCCCCTTCCAAACCTTAGACCCTTCCTTTATCATGAGATGTGATATCCAACTCCTTCCCATTCCAATCCTGAGACCCTTCCGATATCATGAGATTTGTTATCTCAATGATTCTAATATCAAACTTGGGACCCTCCCTATAGCATGAGATGTGACATCCAAGTCCTTCCCATTCCAATCCTGAGACCCTTCCTATAGCATGAGATGTGATATCTCTATGCTTCTAATACCAAACCTGAGACCCTTCCTATAACATGAGATGGGATATCCAACTCCTTCCCATTCCAATCCTGAGACCCTTCCGATAGCAGAGTTGTGATATCTCAATGCTTATACCAAACCTGAGAACCTTCCTATGGCCTGAGATGTCATATACAACTCCTTCCCATTCCAATCCTGAGACCCTTCCTTTAGCATGAGATGTGATATCTCAATGCTTATACCAAACCTGAGACCCTTCCTATGGCATGAGATGTGATATCCAACTCCTTGCCATTCAAATCCTGAGACCCTTCCTATAGCATGAGAAGGGATATCCAACTCCTTCCCAATCCAATCCTGAGACCCTTCCGATAGCAGAGACGTGATATCTCAATGCTTCTACCAAACCTGAGACCCTTCCTTTAGCATGAGATGTGATATCCAAATCCTTCACATTCCAATCCTGAGACCCTTCCTATAGCATGAGATGTGATATCCAACTCCTTCCCGTTCCAAACCTGAGACACTAACTATAGCATATGTGATATCCAACTCCTTCCCATTCCAAACATGAGACCCTTCCTATAGCAAGAAAGTAATATCCAACTCCTACCCATTCCAATCCTGAGACCCTTCCTATAGCAAGAGATGTGATATCCAAATCCTTCCCATTCCAATCCTGAGACCCTTCCTATAACATGAGATGTCATATCCAACTCCTTCCCATTCCAACCTGAGACACTTCCTATAGCATGAGAAGGGATATCCAACTCCTTCCCAATCCAATCCTGAGACCCTTCCGATAGCAGAGATGTGATATCTCAAGGCTTATACCAAACCTGAGACCCTTCCTATGGCATGAGATGTGATATCCAACTCCTTGCCATTCAAATCCTGAGACCCTTCCTATAGCATGAGAAGGGATATCCAACTCCTTCCCAATCCAATCCTGAGACCCTTCCGATAGCAGAGACGTGATATCTCAATGCTTCTACCAAACCTGAGACCCTTCCTTTAGCATGAGATGTGATATCCAAATCCTTCACATTCCAATCCTGAGACCCTTCCTATAGCATGAGATGTGATATCTCAATGCTTCTAATACCAAACCTGAGATCCTTCCTATAACATGAGATGTGATATCCAATTCCTTCCCATTCCAAACCTGAGACCCTTCCTATTGGATGAGATGTGATATCCAACTCCTTCCCATTCCAACCCTGAGACCCTTCCTATAGCATGAGATGTGATGTCTCAATGCTTATAATACCAAACCTGAGATCCTTCCTATAACATGAGATGTGATATCCAACTCCTTCCATTCCAATCCTGAGACCCGTCCTATAGCATGAGATGTGATATCTCAATGCTTCTAATACCAAACCTGAGATCCTTCCTCTAACATGAAATGTGATATCCAACTCCTTCCCTTTCCAAACCTAAGAGCCTATCTATAGCATGAGATGTGATATCCAAGTCCTTCCCATTCCAACCCTTAGACCCTTCCTACAGCATGCAATATGATATCTCAATGATTCTAATAACAAACCTGAGACCCGTCCTATAACATGAGATGGGATATCCAACTCCTTCCCATTCCAATCCTGAGACACTTCCGATAGCAGAGATGTGATATCTCAATGCTTATACCAAACCTGAGACCCTTCCTATAACATGAGATGTGATATCCAAATCCTTCCCGTTCCAAACCTGAGACCCTTCCTTTAGCATGAGATGTGATATCCAAATCCTTCCTGTTCCAAACCTGAGACCCTTCCTTTAGCATGAGATGTGATATCCAGCTCCTTCCCATTCCAATCCTGAGACACTTCCGATAGCATGAGATGTGATATCTCAATGCTTCTAATATCAAAACTGAGACCCTCCCTATAGCATGATATGTGATATCTAAGTCCTTCCCATTCCAATCCTGAGACACTCCCTATAGCATGAGATGTGATATCCAACTCTTTCCATTCCAATCCTGAGACCCTTCCTATAGCATGAGATATGATATCTCAATACTTCTAATACCAAACGTGAGATCCTTCCGATAACATGAGATGTGATATCCAAATCCTTCCCCTTCCAAACCTGAGACCCTCCCTTTAGCATGAGATGTGATATCCAACTCCTTCCCATTCCAATCCTGAGACCCTTCTGAAAGCATGAGATGTGATATCTCAATGCTTCTAATACCAAACCTGAGATCCTTCCGATAGCATGAGATGTGATATCTCAATGCTTCTATTACCAAACCTGAGATCCTTCCTATAACATGAGATGTGATATCCAAATCCTTCCCCTTCCAAACCTGAGACCCTCCCTTTAGCATGAGATGTGATATCCAACTCCTTCCCATTCCATTCCTGAGACCCTTCTGATAGCATGAGATGTGATATCTCAATGCCTCTAATACCAAACCTGAGATCCTACCTCTAACATGAAATGTGATATCCAACTCTTTCCCCTTCCAAACCTGAGAGCCTTCCTATAGCATGAGATGTGATATCCAAGTCCTTCCCATTCCAATCCTGAGACCCTTCCTATAGCTTGAGATGTGATATCCAACTCCTTCCCATTCCAATTCTGAGACCCTTCCTATACTCTGAGACTTGATATCTCAATGCTTCTAATACCAAACCTGAGACCCGTAATATAACATGAGATGTGATATCCATCCAAATCCTTCCCCTTCCAAACCTTAGACCATTCCTTTATCATGAGATGTGATATCCAACTCCTTCCCATTCCAATCCTGAGACCCTTCCGATATCATGAGATGTGATATCTCAAAGCTTCTAATATCAAACTTGAGACCCTCCCTATAGCATGAGATGTGATATCCAAGTCCTTCCCATTCCAATCCTGAGACCCTTCCTATAGCATGAGATGTGATATCTCAATGCTTCTAATACCAAACCTGAAACCCTTCCTATAACATGAGATGGGAATATCCAACTCCTTCCCATTCCAATCCTGAGACCCTTCCGATAGCAGAGATGTGATATCTCAATGCTTATACCAAACCTGAGACCCTTCCTATGGCATGAGATGTGATATCCAACTCCTTGCCATTCAAATCCTGAGACCCTTCCTATAGCATGAGAAGGGATATCCAACTCCTTCCCAATCCAATCCTGAGACCCTTCCGATAGCAGAGACGTGATATCTCAATGCTTCTACCAAACCTGAGACCCTTCCTTTAGCATGAGATGTGATATCCAAATCCTTCACATTCCAATCCTGAGACCCTTCCTATAGCATGAGATGTGATATCTCAATGCTTCTAATACCAAACCTGAGATCCTTCCTATAACATGAGATGTGATATCCAATTCCTTCCCATTCCAAACCTGAGACCCTTCCTATTGGATGAGATGTGATATCCAACTCCTTCCCATTCCAACCCTGAGACCCTTCCTATAGCATGAGATGTGATGTCTCAATGCTTATAATACCAAACCTGAGATCCTTCCTATAACATGAGATGTGATATCCAACTCCTTCCATTCCAATCCTGAGACCCGTCCTATAGCATGAGATGTGATATCTCAATGCTTCTAATACCAAACCTGAGATCCTTCCTCTAACATGAAATGTGATATCCAACTCCTTCCCTTTCCAAACCTAAGAGCCTATCTATAGCATGAGATGTGATATCCAAGTCCTTCCCATTCCAACCCTTAGACCCTTCCTACAGCATGCAATATGATATCTCAATGATTCTAATAACAAACCTGAGACCCGTCCTATAACATGAGATGGGATATCCAACTCCTTCCCATTCCAATCCTGAGACACTTCCGATAGCAGAGATGTGATATCTCAATGCTTATACCAAACCTGAGACCCTTCCTATAACATGAGATGTGATATCCAAATCCTTCCCGTTCCAAACCTGAGACCCTTCCTTTAGCATGAGATGTGATATCCAAATCCTTCCTGTTCCAAACCTGAGACCCTTCCTTTAGCATGAGATGTGATATCCAGCTCCTTCCCATTCCAATCCTGAGACACTTCCGATAGCATGAGATGTGATATCTCAATGCTTCTAATATCAAAACTGAGACCCTCCCTATAGCATGATATGTGATATCTAAGTCCTTCCCATTCCAATCCTGAGACACTCCCTATAGCATGAGATGTGATATCCAACTCTTTCCATTCCAATCCTGAGACCCTTCCTATAGCATGAGATATGATATCTCAATACTTCTAATACCAAACGTGAGATCCTTCCGATAACATGAGATGTGATATCCAAATCCTTCCCCTTCCAAACCTGAGACCCTCCCTTTAGCATGAGATGTGATATCCAACTCCTTCCCATTCCAATCCTGAGACCCTTCTGAAAGCATGAGATGTGATATCTCAATGCTTCTAATACCAAACCTGAGATCCTTCCGATAGCATGAGATGTGATATCTCAATGCTTCTATTACCAAACCTGAGATCCTTCCTATAACATGAGATGTGATATCCAAATCCTTCCCCTTCCAAACCCGAGACCCTCCCTTTAGCATGAGATGTGATATCCAACTCCTTCCCATTCCATTCCTGAGACCCTTCTGATAGCATGAGATGTGATATCTCAATGCCTCTAATACCAAACCTGAGATCCTACCTCTAACATGAAATGTGATATCCAACTCTTTCCCCTTCCAAACCTGAGAGCCTTCCTATAGCATGAGATGTGATATCCAAGTCCTTCCCATTCCAATCCTGAGACCCTTCCTATAGCTTGAGATGTGATATCCAACTCCTTCCCATTCCAATTCTGAGACCCTTCCTATACTCTGAGACTTGATATCTCAATGCTTCTAATACCAAACCTGAGACCCGTAATATAACATGAGATGTGATATCCATCCAAATCCTTCCCCTTCCAAACCTTAGACCATTCCTTTATCATGAGATGTGATATCCAACTCCTTCCCATTCCAATCCTGAGACCCTTCCGATATCATGAGATGTGATATCTCAAAGCTTCTAATATCAAACTTGAGACCCTCCCTATAGCATGAGATGTGATATCCAAGTCCTTCCCATTCCAATCCTGAGACCCTTCCTATAGCATGAGATGTGATATCTCAATGCTTCTAATACCAAACCTGAAACCCTTCCTATAACATGAGATGGGAATATCCAACTCCTTCCCATTCCAATCCTGAGACCCTTCCGATAGCAGAGATGTGATATCTCAATGCTTATACCAAACCTGAGACCCTTCCTATGGCATGAGATGTGATATCCAACTCCTTGCCATTCAAATCCTGAGACCCTTCCTATAGCATGAGAAGGGATATCCAACTCCTTCCCAATCCAATCCTGAGACCCTTCCGATAGCAGAGACGTGATATCTCAATGCTTCTACCAAACCTGAGACCCTTCCTTTAGCATGAGATGTGATATCCAAATCCTTCACATTCCAATCCTGAGACCCTTCCTATAGCATGAGATGTGATATCTCAATGCTTCTAATACCAAACCTGAGATCCTTCCTATAACATGAGATGTGATATCCAATTCCTTCCCATTCCAAACCTGAGACCCTTCCTATTGGATGAGATGTGATATCCAACTCCTTCCCATTCCAACCCTGAGACCCTTCCTATAGCATGAGATGTGATGTCTCAATGCTTCTAATACCAAACCTGAGATCCTTCCTATAACATGAGATGTGATATCCAACTCCTTCCATTCCAATCCTGAGACCCGTCCTATAGCATGAGATGTGATATCTCAATGCTTATACCAAACCTGAGACCCTTCCTATAGCATGAGATGTGATATCCAACTACTTCCCATTCCAATCCTGAGACCCTTCCTATAGCATGAGATGTGATATCTCAATGCTTCTAATACCAAACCTGAGATCCTTCCTCTAACATGAAATGTGATATCCAACTCCTTCCCTTTCCAAACCTAAGAGCCTATCTATAGCATGAGATGTGATATCCAAGTCCTTCCCATTCCAATCCTTAGACCCTTCCTACAGCATGCAATATGATATCTCAATGATTCTAATAACAAACCTGAGACCCGTCCTATAGCATGAGATATGATATCCAAGTCCTTCCCATTCCAATCCTGAGACCCTTCCTATAACATGAAATGTGATATCCAACTCCTTCTCATTCCAACCTGAGACCCTTCCTATAGCATGAGATGGGATATCCAACTTCTTCCAAATCCAATACTGATACCCTTCCGATAGCATGAGATGTGATATCCCAATGCTTCTACCAAACCTGAGACCCATACTATGGCATGAGATGTGATATCAAACTCCTTCCCATTCCAATTCTGAGACCCTTCTTATACCATGAGACTTGATATCTCAATGCTTCTAATACCAAACCTGAGACCCGTCCTATAACATGAGATGTGATATCCAAATCCTTCCCCTTCCAAACCTTAGACCCTTCCTTTATCATGAGATGTGATATCCAACTCCTTCCCATTCCAATCCTGAGACCCTTCCGATATCATGAGATTTGTTATCTCAATGATTCTAATATCAAACTTGGGACCCTCCCTATAGCATGAGATGTGACATCCAAGTCCTTCCCATTCCAATCCTGAGACCCTTCCTATAGCATGAGATGTGATATCTCTATGCTTCTAATACCAAACCTGAGACCCTTCCTATAACATGAGATGGGATATCCAACTCCTTCCCATTCCAATCCTGAGACCCTTCCGATAGCAGAGTTGTGATATCTCAATGCTTATACCAAACCTGAGAACCTTCCTATGGCCTGAGATGTCATATACAACTCCTTCCCATTCCAATCCTGAGACCCTTCCTTTAGCATGAGATGTGATATCTCAATGCTTATACCAAACCTGAGACCCTTCCTATGGCATGAGATGTGATATCCAACTCCTTGCCATTCAAATCCTGAGACCCTTCCTATAGCATGAGAAGGGATATCCAACTCCTTCCCAATCCAATCCTGAGACCCTTCCGATAGCAGAGACGTGATATCTCAATGCTTCTACCAAACCTGAGACCCTTCCTTTAGCATGAGATGTGATATCCAAATCCTTCACATTCCAATCCTGAGACCCTTCCTATAGCATGAGATGTGATATCTCAATGCTTCTAATACCAAACCTGAGATCCTTCCTATAACATGAGATGTGATATCCAATTCCTTCCCATTCCAAACCTGAGACCCTTCCTATTGGATGAGATGTGATATCCAACTCCTTCCCATTCCAACCCTGAGACCCTTCCTATAGCATGAGATGTGATGTCTCAATGCTTCTAATACCAAACCTGAGATCCTTCCTATAACATGAGATGTGATATCCAACTCCTTCCATTCCAATCCTGAGACCCGTCCTATAGCATGAGATGTGATATCTCAATGCTTATACCAAACCTGAGACCCTTCCTATAGCATGAGATGTGATATCCAACTACTTCCCATTCCAATCCTGAGACCCTTCCTATAGCATGAGATGTGATATCTCAATGCTTCTAATACCAAACCTGAGATCCTTCCTCTAACATGAAATGTGATATCCAACTCCTTCCCTTTCCAAACCTAAGAGCCTATCTATAGCATGAGATGTGATATCCAAGTCCTTCCCATTCCAATCCTTAGACCCTTCCTACAGCATGCAATATGATATCTCAATGATTCTAATAACAAACCTGAGACCCGTCCTATAGCATGAGATATGATATCCAAGTCCTTCCCATTCCAATCCTGAGACCCTTCCTATAACATGAAATGTGATATCCAACTCCTTCTCATTCCAACCTGAGACCCTTCCTATAGCATGAGATGGGATATCCAACTTCTTCCAAATCCAATACTGATACCCTTCCGATAGCATGAGATGTGATATCCCAATGCTTCTACCAAACCTGAGACCCATACTATGGCATGAGATGTGATATCAAACTCCTTCCCATTCCAATCCTGAGACCCTTCCTATAGCTTGAGGTGTGATATCCAACTCCTTCCCATTCCAATTCTGAGACCCTTCTTATACCATGAGACTTGATATCTCAATGCTTCTAATACCAAACCTGAGACCCGTCCTATAACATGAGATGTGATATCCAACTCCTTCCCATTCCAATCCTGAGACCCTTCCGATATCATGAGATTTGTTATCTCAATGATTCTAATATCAAACTTGGGACCCTCCCTATAGCATGAGATGTGACATCCAAGTCCTTCCCATTCCAATCCTGAGACCCTTCCTATAGCATGAGATGTGATATCTCTATGCTTCTAATACCAAACCTGAGACCCTTCCTATAACATGAGATGGGATATCCAACTCCTTCCCATTCCAATCCTGAGACCCTTCCGATAGCAGAGTTGTGATATCTCAATGCTTATACCAAACCTGAGAACCTTCCTATTGCCTGAGATGTCATATACAACTCCTTCCCATTCCAATCCTGAGACCCTTCCTTTAGCATGAGATGTGATATCTCAATGCTTATACCAAATCTGAGACCCTTCCTATAGCATGAGATGTGATATCCAATTCCTTCCCATTCCAATCCTGAGCCGCTTCCGATAGCAGAGATGTGATATCTCAATGCTTATACCAAACCTGAGACCCTTCCTATAACATGAGATGTGATATCCAACTCGTTCCCGTTCCAAACCTGAGACACTAACTATAGTATATGTGATATCCAACTCCTTCCCATTCCAAACATGAGACCCTTCCTATAGCAAGAAAGTAATATCCAACTCCTACCCATTCCAAACCTGAGACCCTTCCTATAGCAAGAGATGTGATATCCAAATCCTTCCCATTCTAATCCCGAGACCCTTCCTATAACATGAGATGTGATATCCAACTCCTTCCCATTCCAACCTGAGACACTTCCTATAGCATGAGAAGGGATATCCAACTCCTTCCCAATCAAATCCTGAGACCCTTCCGATAGCAGAGATGTGATATCTCAATGCTTATACCAAACCTGAGACCCTTCCTATGGCATGAGATGTGATATCCAACTCCTTACCATTCAAATCCTGAGACCCTTCCTATAGCATGAGATGTGATATCTCTATGCTTCTAATACCAAACCTGAGACCCTTCCTATAACATGAGATGTGATATCCAACTCCTTCCCATTCCAATCCTGAGACCCTTCCTTTAGCATGAGATGTGATATCTCAATGCTTATACCAAATCTGAGACCCTTCCTATAGCATGAGATGTGATATCCAATTCCTTCCCATTCCAATCCTGAGACCCTTCCTATAGCATGAGATGTGATATCTCAATGCTTATACCAAACCTGAGAGCCTACCTATAGCATGAGATGTGATATCCAGGTCCATTGCATTCCAATCCTTAGACCCTTCCTACAGCATGCGATGTGATATCTCAATGATTCTAATACCAAACCAGAGACTCTTCCTATAACATGAGATGTGATATCCAATTCCTTCCCATTCCAAACCTGAGACCCTTCCTATTGGATGAGATGTGATATCCAACTCCTTCCCATTCCAACCCTGAGACCCTTCCTATAGCATGAGATGTGATGTCTCAATGCTTCTAATACCAAACCTGAGATCCTTCCTATAACATGAGATGTGATATCCAACTCCTTCCATTCCAATCCTGAGACCCGTCCTATAGCATGAGATGTGATATCTCAATGCTTATACCAAACCTGAGACCCTTCCTATAGCATGAGATGTGACATCCAAGTCCTTCCCATTCCAATCCTGAGACCCTTCCTATAACATGAGATGTGATATCCAACTCCTTCCCATTCCAACCTGAGACACTTCCTATAGCATGAGAAGGGATATCTCACTGCTTATACCAAACCTGAGACCCTTCCCATAGCATGAGATGTGATATCCAACTGCTTCCCATTCCAATCCTGAGACCCTTCCTATAGCATGAGATGTGATATCTCAATGCTTCTAATATCAAACCTGAGATCCTTCCTCTAACATGAAATGTGATATCCAACTCCTTCCCTTTCCAAACCTAAGAGCCTATCTATAGCATGAGATGTGATATCCAAGTCCTTCCCATTTCAACCCTTAGACCCTTCCTACAGCATGCAATATGATATCTCAATGATTCTAATAACAAACCTGAGACCCGTCCTATAACATGAGACGGGATATCCAACTCCTTCCCATTCCAATCCTGAGACACTTCCGATAGCAGAGATGTGATATCTCAATGCTTATACCAAACCTTAGACCCTTCCTATAACATGAGATGTGATATCCAAATCCTTCCCGTTCCAAACCTGAGACCCTTCCTTTAGCATGAGATGTGATATCCAGCACCTTCCCATTCCAATCCTGAGACACTTCCGATAGCATGAGATGTGATATCTCAATGCTTCTAATATCAAAACTGAGACCCTCCCTATAGCATGATATGTGATATCTAAGTCCTTCCCATTCCAATCCTGAGACCCTCCCTATAGCATGAGATGTGATATCTCACTGCTTATACCAAACCTGAGACCCTTCCTATAGCATGAGATGTGATATCCAACTCCTTCCCATTCCAATCCTCAGACCCTTCCTATAGCATGAGATGTGTATCTCAATGCTTCTAATATCAAAATTGAGATATCAAGTCTCAGAGTATAGGAAGGGTCTCAGAATTGGAATGGGAAGGAGTTGGATATCACATCTCAAGCTATAGGAAGGGTCTCAGGATTGGAATGGGAAGGACTTGGATATCACATCTCATGCTATAGGAAGGCTCTCAGGTTTGGAAGGGGACAGAGTTGGATATCACATTTCATGTTAGAGGTAGGATCTCAGGTTTGGTATTAGAGGTATTGAGATATCACATCTCATGCTATCAGAAGGGTCTCAGGAATGGAATGGGAAGGAGTTGGATATCACATCTCAAGCTAAAGGGAGGGTCTCAGGTTTGGAAGGGGAAGGATTTGGATATCACATCTCATGTTATAGGAAGGATCTCGGGTTTGGTATTAGAAGCATTGAGATATCACATCTCATGCTATCGGAAGGATCTCAGGTTTGGTATTAGAAGCATTGAGATATCACATCTCATGCTATCAGAAGGGTCTCAGGATTGGAATGGGAAGGAGTTGGATATCACATCTCATGCTAAAGGGAGGGTCTCAGGTTTGGAAGGGGAAGGATTTGGATATCACATCTCATGTTTTCGGAAGGATCTCATGTTTGGTATTAGAAGTATTGAGATATCATATCTCATGCTATAGGAAGAGTCTCAGGATTGGAATGGGAAGGAGTTGGATATCACATCTCATGCTATAGGAAGTGTCTCAGGATTGGAATGGGAAGGACTTGGATATCACATCTCATGCTATAGGTAGGGTCTCAAGTTTGATATTAGAAGCATTGAGATATCACATCTCATGCTACAGGAAGGGTCTGAGGATTGGAATGGGAAGGAGTTGGATATCACATCTCATGCTATGGGAAGGGTCTCAGGTTTGGTATAAGCAGTGAGATATCACATCTCATGCTATAGGAAGTGTCTCAGGATTGGAATGGGAAGGAGTTGGATATCACATCTCATGTTATAGGAAGGATCTCAGGTTTGGTATAAGCATTGAGATATCACATCTCTGCTATCGGAAGGGTCTCAGGATTGGAATGGGAAGGAGTTGGATATTCCCATCTCATGTTATAGGAAGGGTCTCAGGTTTGGTATTAGAAGCATTGAGATATCACATCTCATGCTATAGGAAGGGTCTCAGGATTGGAATGGGAAGGACTTGGATATCACATCTCATGCTATAGGGAGGGTCTCAAGTTTGATATTAGAAGCTTTGAGATATCACATCTCATGATATCGGAAGGGTCTCAGGATTGGAATGGGAAGGAGTTGGATATCACATCTCATGATAAAGGAAGGGTCTAAGGTTTGGAAGGGGAAGGATTTGGATATCACATCTCATGTTATATTACGGGTCTCAGGTTTGGTATTAGAAGCATTGAGATATCAAGTCTCATAGTATAGGAAGGGTCTCAGAATTGGAATGTGAAGGAGTTGGATATCACATCTCAAGCTATAGGAAGGGTCTCAGGATTGGAATGGGAAGGACTTGGATATCACATCTCATGCTATAGGAAGGCTCTCGGGTTTGGAAGGGGAAAGAGTTGGATATCACATTTCATGTTAGAGGTAGGATCTCAGGTTTGGTATTAGAGGCTTTGAGATATCACATTTCATGCTATCAGAAGGGTCTCAGGAATGGAATGGGAAGGAGTTGGATATCACATCTCATGCTAAAGGGAGGGTCTCAGGATTGGAAGGGGAAGGATTTGGATATCACATCTCATGTTATAGGAAGGATCTCAGGTTTGGTATTAGAAGCATTGAGATATCACATCTCATGCTATCGGAAGGATCTCAGGTTTGGTATTAGAAGCATTGAGATATCACATCTCATGCTATCAGAAGAGTCTCAGGATTGGAATAGGAAGGAGTTGGATATCACATCTCATGCTAAAGGGAGGGTCTCAGGTTTGGAAGGGGAAGGATTTGGATATCACATCTCATGTTATCGGAAGGATCTCACGTTTGGTATTAGAAGTATTGAGATATCATATCTCATGCTATAGGAAGGGTCTCAGGATTGGAATGGGAAGGAGTTGGATATCACATCTCATGCTATAGGGAGGGTCTCAGGATTGGAATGGGAAGGACTTAGATATCACATATCATGCTATAGGGAGGGTCTCAGTTTTGATATTAGAAGCATTGAGATATCACATCTCATGCTATCGGAAGTGTCTCAGGATTGGAATGGGAAGGTGCTGGATATCACATCTCATGCTAAAGGAAGGGTCTCAGGTTTGGAACGGGAAGGATTTGGATATCACATCTCATGTTATAGGAAGGGTCTCAGGTTTGGTATAAGCATTGAGATATCACATCTCTGCTATAGGAAGTGTCTCAGGATTGGAATGGGAAGGAGTTGGATATCCCATCTCATGTTATAGGACGGGTCTCAGGTTTGTTATTAGAATCATTGAGATATCATATTGCATGCTGTAGGAAGGGTCTAAGGGTTGGAATGGGAAGGACTTGGATATCACATCTCATGCTATAGATAGGCTCTTAGGTTTGGAAAGGGAAGGAGTTGGATAACACATTTCATGTTAGAGGAAGGATCTCAGGTTTGGTATTAGAAGCATTGAGATATCACATCTCATGCTATAGGAAGGGTCTCAGGATTGGAATGGGAAGCAGTTGGATATCACATCTCATGCTATAGGAAGGGTCTCAGGTTTGGTATAAGCATTGAGATATCACATCTCATGCTATAGGACGGGTCTCAGGATTGGAATGGAAGGAGTTGGATATCACATCTCATGTTATAGGAAGGATCTCAGGTTTGGTATTAGAAGCATTGAGACATCACATCTCATGCTATAGGAAGGGTCTCAGGGTTGGAATGGGAAGGAGTTGGACCGCACATCCCATCCAATAGGAAGGGTCTCAGGTTTGGAATGGGAAGGAATTGGATATCACATCTCATGTTATAGGAAGGATCTCAGGTTTGGTATTAGAAGCATTGAGATATCACATCTCATGCTATAGGAAGGGTCTCAGGATTGGAATGTGAAGGTTTTGGATATCACATCTCATGCTAAAGGAAGGGTCTCAGGTTTGGTAGAAGCATTGAGATATCACGTCTCTGCTATCGGAAGGGTCTCAGGATTGGATTGGGAAGGAGTTGGATATCACATCTCATGCCATAGGAAGGGTCTCAGGTTTGGTATAAGCATTGAGATATCACATCTCTGCTATCGGAAGGGTCTCAGGACTGGATTGGGAAGGAGTTGGATATCCCTTCTCATGTTATAGGAAGTGTCTCAGGTTGGAATGGGAAGGAGTTGGATATCACATCTCATGTTATAGGAAGGGTCTCAGGATTGGAATGGGAAGGATTTGGATATCACATCTCTTGCTATAGGAAGGGTCTCAGGATTGGAATGGGTAGGACTTGGATATTACTTTCTTGCTATAGGAAGGGTCTCATGTTTGGAATGGGAAGGAGTTGGATATCACATATGCTATAGTTAGTGTCTCAGGTTTGGAACGGGAAGGAGTTGGATTTCACATCTCATGTTATAGGAATGGTCTCAGGTTTGTTATAAGCATTGAGATATCACATCTCTGCTATTGGAAGCGGCTCAGGATTGGAATGGGAAGGAGTTGGATATCCCATCTCATGTTATAGGAAGAGTCTCTGGTTTGGTATTAGAATCATTGAGATATCACATCGCATGCTGTAGGAAGGGTCTAAGGATTGGAATGGGATGGACTTGGATATCACATCTCATGCTATAGGTAGGCTCTCAGGTTTGGTATAAGCATTGAGATATCACATCTCATGATATAGGAAGGGTCTCAGGATTGGAATGGGAAGGAATTGGATATCACATCTCATGCTATAGGAAGGGTCTCAGATTTGGTATAAGCATTGAGATATCACATCACATGCTAAAGGAAGGGTCTCAGGATTGGAATGGGAAGGAGTTGTATATGACATCTCAGGCCATAGGAAGGTTCTCAGGTTTGGTATAAGCATTGAGATATCACATCTCTGCTATCGGAAGGGTCTCAGGATTGGAATGGGAAGGAGTTGGATATCCCATCTCATGTTATAGGAAGGGTCTCAGGTTTGGTATTAGAAGCATAGAGATATCACATCTCATGCTATAGGAAGGGTCTCAGGATTTGAATGGCAAGGAGTTGGATATCACATCTCATGCCATAGGAAGGGTCTCAGGTTTGGTATAAGCATTGAGATATCACATCTCTGCTATCGGAAGGGTCTCAGGATTGGATTGGGAAGGAGTTGGATATCCCTTCTCATGCTATAGGAAGGGTCTCAGGTTGGAATGGGAAGGAGTTGGATATCACATCTCATGTTATAGGAAGGGTCTCAGGATTGGAATGGGAAGGATTTGGATATCACATCTCTTGCTATAGGAAGGGTCTCAGGATTGGAATGGGTAGGAGTTGGATATTACTTTCTTGCTATAGGAAGGGTCTCATGTTTGGAATGGGAAGGAGTTGGATATCACATATGCTATAGTTAGTGTCTCAGGTTTGGAACGGGAAGGAGTTGGATATCACATCTCATGTTATAGGAAGGGTCTCAGGTTTGGTATAAGCATTGAGATATCACATCTCTGCTATCGGAAGCGGCTCAGGATTGGAATGGGAAGGAGTTGGATATCCCATCTCATGTTATAGGAAGAGTCTCTGGTTTGGTATTAGAATCACTGAGATATCACATCTCATGCTATAGGAAGGGTCTCAGGATTGGAATGGGAAGGACTTGGATGTCACATCTCATGCTATAGGGAGGGTCTCAAGTTTGATATTAGAAGCATTGAGATAGCAAATCTCATGATATCGGAAGGGTCTCAGGATTGGAATGGGAAGGAGTTGGATATCACATCTCATGATAAAGGAAGGGTCTAAGGTTTGGAAGGGGAAGGATTTGGATATCACATCTCATGTTATAGGACGGGTCTCAGGTTTGGTATTAGAAGCATTGAGATATCAAGTCTCATGGTATAAGAAGGGTCTCAGAATTGGAATGGGAAGGAGTTGGATATCACACCTCAAGCTATAGGAAGGGTCTCAGGATTGGAATGGGAAGGAGTTTGATATCACATCTCATGCCATAGTATGGGTCTCAGGTTTGGTAGAAGCATTGGGATATCACATCTCATGCTATCGGAAGGGTATCAGTATTGGATTTGGAAGAAGTTGGATATCCCATCTCATGCTATATGAAGGGTCTCAGGTTGGAATGGGAAGGAGTTGGATATCACATTTCATGTCATAGGAAGGGTCTCAGGATTGGAATGGGAAGGACTTGGATATCATATCTCATGCTATAGGACGGGTCTCAGGTTTGTTATTAGAATCATTGAGATATCATATTGCATGTTGTAGGAAGGGTCTAAGGATTGGAATGGGAAGGACTTGGATATCACATCTCATGCTATAGATAGACTCTTAGGTTTGGAAAGGGAAGGAGTTGGATATCACATTTCATGTTAGAGGAAGGATCTCAGGTTTGGTATTAGAAGCATTGAGATATCACATCTCATGCTATAGGAAGGGTCTCAGGATTGGAATGGGAAGTAGTTGGATATCACATCTCATGCTATAGGAAGGGTCTCAGGTTTGGTATAAGCATTGAGATATCACATCTCATGCTATAGGACGGGTCTCAGGATTGGAATGGAAGGAGTTGGATATCACATCTCATGTTATAGGAAGGATCTCAGGTTTGGTATTAGAAGCATTGAGACATCACATCTCATGCCATAGGAAGGGTCTCAGGGTTGGAATGGGAAGGAGTTGGATATCACATCTCATCCAATAGGAAGGGTCTCAGGTTTGGAATGGGAAGGAATTGGATATCACATCTCATGTTATAGGAAGGATCTCAGGTTTGGTATTAGAAGCATTGAGATATCACATCTCATGCTATACGAAGGGTCTCAGGATTGGAATGTGAAGGATTTGGATATCACATCTCATGCTAAAGGAAGGGTCTCAGGTTTGGTAGAAGCATTGAGATATCACGTCTCTGCTATCGGAAGGGTCTCAGGATTGGATTGGGAAGGAGTTGGATATCCCTTCTCATGCTATAGGAAGGGTCTCAGGATTTGAATGGCAAGGAGTTGGATATCACATCTCATGCCATAGGAAGGGTCTCAGGTTTGGTATAAGCATTGAGATATCACATCTCTGCTATCGGAAGGGTCTCAGGATTGGAATGGGAAGGAGTTGGATATTCCCATCTTATGTTATAGGAAGGGTCTCAGGTTTGGTATTAGAAGCATTGAGATATCACATCTCATGCTATAGGAAGGGTCTCAGGATTGGAATGGGAAGGACTTGGATATCACATCTCATGCTATAGGGAGGGTCTCAAGTTTGATATTAGAAGCTTTGAGATATCACATCTCATGATATCGGAAGGGTCTCAGGATTGGAATGGGAAGGAGTTGGATATCACATCTCATGATAAAGGAAGGGTCTAAGGTTTGGAAGGGGAAGTATTTGGATATCACATCTCATGTTATATTACGGGTCTCAGGTTTGGTATTAGAAGCATTGAGATATCAAGTCTCAGAGTATAGGAAGGGTCTCAGAATTGGAATGGGAAGGAGTTGGATATCACATCTCAAGCTATAGGAAGGGTCTCAGGATTGGAATGGGAAGGACTTGGATATCACATCTCATGGTATAGGAAGGCTCTCAGGTTTGGAGGGGGAAAGAGTTGGATATCACATTTCATGTTAGAGGTAGGATCTCAGGTTTGGTATTAGAGGCATTGAGATATCACATCTCATGCTATCAGAAGGGTCTCAGGAATGGAATGGGAAGGAGTTGGATATCACATCTCATGCTAAAGGGAGGGTCTCAGGTTTGGAAGGGGAAGGATTTGGATATCACATCTCATGTTATAGGAAGGATCTCAGGTTTGGTATTAGAAGCATTGAGATATCACATCTCATGCTATCGGAAGGATCTCAGGTTTGGTATTAGAAGCATTGAGATATCACATCTCATGCTATCAGAAGGGTCTCAGGATTGGAATGGGAAGGAGTTGGATATCACATCTCATGCTAAAGGGAGGGTCTCAGGTTTGGAAGGGGAAGGATTTGGATATCACATCTCATGTTATCGGAAGGATCTCACGTTTGGTATTAGAAGTATTGAGATATCATATCTCATGCTATAGGAAGGGTCTCAGGATTGGAATGGGAAAGAGTTGGATATCACATCTCATGCTATAGGGAGTGTCTCAGGATTGGAATGGGAAGGACTTAGATATCACATATCATGCTATAGGGAGGGTCTCAGTTTTGATATTAGAAGCATTGAGATATCACATCTCATGCTATCGGAAGTGTCTCAGGATTGGAATGGGAAGGAGCTGGATATCACATCTCATGCTAAAGGAAGGGTCTCAGGTTTGGAACGGGAAGGATTTGGATATCACATCTCATGTTATAGGAAGGGTCTCAGGTTTGGTATAAGCATTGAGATATCACATCTCTGCTATCGGCAGTGTCTCAGGATTGGAATGGGAAGGAGTTGGATATCCCATCTCATGTTATAGGACGGGTCTCAGGTTTGGTATTAGAAGCATTGAGACATCACATCTCATGCTATAGGAAGGGTCTCAGGGTTGGAATGGGAAGGAGTTGGATATCACATCTCATCCAATAGGAAGGGTCTCAGGATTGGAATGTGAAGGATTTGGATATCACATCTCATGCTAAAGGAAGGGTCTCTGGTTTGGTAGAAGCATTGAGATATCACGTCTCTGCTATCGGAAGGGTCTCAGGATTGGATTGGGAAGGAGTTGGATATCCCTTCTCATGCTATAGGAAGGGTCTCAGGATTTGAATGGCAAGGAGTTGGATATCACATCTCATGCCATAGGAAGGGTCTCAGGTTTGGTATAAGCATTGAGATATCACATCTCTGCTATCGGAAGGGTCTCAGGATTGGATTGGGAAGGAGTTGGATATCCCTTCTCATGCTATAGGAAGTGTCTCAGGTTGGAATGGGAAGGAGTTGGATATCACATCTCATGTTATAGGAAGGGTCTCAGGATTGGAATGGGAAGGATTTGGATATCACATCTCTTGCTATAAAAAGGGTCTCAGGATTGAAATGGGTAGGAGTTGGATATTACTTTCTTGCTATAGGAAGGGTCTCATGTTTGGAATGGGAAGGAGTTGGATATCACATATGCTATAGTTAGTGTCTCAGGTTTGGAACGGGAAGGAGTTGGATATCACATCTCATGTTATAGGAAGGGTCTCAGGTTTGGTATAAGCATTGAGATATCACATCTCTGCTATCGGAAGCGGCTCAGGATTGGAATGGGAAGGAGTTGGATATCCCTTCTCATGTTATAGTAAGAGTCTCTGGTTTGGTATTAGAATCATTGAGATATCACATCACATGCTGTAGGAAGGGTCTAAGGATTGGAATGGGATGGTCTTGGATATCACATCTCATGCTATAGGTAGGCTCTCAGGTTTGGTATAAGCATTGAGATATCACATCTCATGCTATAGGAAGGGTCTCAGGATTGGAATGGGAAGGATTTGGATATCACATCTCATGCTATAGGAAGGGTCTCAGATTTGGTATAGGCATTGAGATATCACATCTCATGCTAAAGGAAGGGTCTCAGGATTGGAATGTTAAGGAGTTGTATATGACATCTCAGGCCATAGGAAGGGTCTCAGGTTTGGTATAAGCATTGAGATATCACATCTCTGCTATCGGAAGGGTCTCAGGATTGGAATGGGAAGGAGTTGGATATCCCATCTCATGTTATAGGAAGGGTCTCAGGTTTGGTATTAGAAGCATAGAGATATCACATCTCATGCTATAGGAAGGGTCTCAGGATTGTAATGGGAAGGACTTGGATGTCACATCTCATGCTATAGGGAGGGTCTCAAGTTTGATATTAGAAGCATTGAGATAACAAATCTCATGATATCGGTAGGGTCTCAGGATTGGAATGGGAAGGAGTTGGATACCACATCTCACGATAAAGGAAGGGTCTCAGGTTTGGAAGGGGAAGGATTTGGATATCACATCTCATGTTATAGGACGGGTCTCAGGTTTGGTATTAGAAGCATTGAGATATCAAGTCTCATGGTATAAGAAGGGTCTCAGAATTGGAATGGGAAGGAGTTGGATATCACACCTCAAGCTATAGGAAGGGTCTCAGGATTGGAATGGGAAGGAGTTTGATATCACATCTCATGCGATAGTATGGGTCTCAGGTTTGGTAGAAGCATTGGGATATCACATCTCATGCTATCGGAAGGGTATCAGTATTGGATTTGGAAGAAGTTGGATATCCATTCTCATGCTATAGGAAGGGTCTCAGGTTGGAATGGGAAGGAGTTGGATATCACATTTCATGTTATAGGAAGGGTCTCAGGATTGGAATGGGAAGGACTTGGATATCATATCTCATGCTATAGGACGGGTCTCAGGTTTGTTATTAGAATCATTGAGATATCATATTGCATGCTGTAGGAAGGGTCTAAGGATTGGAATGGGAAGGACCTGGATATCACATCTCATGCTATAGATAGGCTCTTAGGTTTGGAAAGGGAAGGAGTTGGATATCACATTTCATGTTAGAGGAAGGATCTCAGGTTTGGTATTAGAAGCATTGAGATATCACATCTCATGCTATAGGAAGGGTCTCAGGATTGGAATGGGAAGTAGTTGGATATCACATCTCATGCTATAGGAAGGGTCTCAGGTTTGGTATAAGCATTGAGATATCACATCTCATGCTATAGGACGGGTCTCAGGATTGGAATGGAAGGAGTTGGATATCACATCTCATGTTATAGGAAGGATCTCAGGTTTTGTATTAGAAGCATTGAGACATCACATCTCATGCTATAGGAAGGGTCTCAGGGTTGGAATGGGAAGGAGTTGGATATCACATCTCATCCAATAGGAAGGGTCTCAGGTTTGGAAAGTGAAGGAGTTGGATATCACATTTCATGTTAGAGTAAGGATCTCAGGTTTGGTATTAGGGGCATTGAGATATCACATCTCAGGCTATAGGAAGGGTCTCAGGATTGGAATGGGAAGGAGTTGGATATCACATCTCATGCTATAGGAAGGGTCTCTGGTTTGGTATTAGAATCATTGAGATATCACATCGCATGCTGTAGGAAGGGTCTAAGGATTGGAATGGGATGGACTTGGATATCACATCTCATGCTATAGGAAGGGTCTCAGGATTGGAATGGGAAGGATTTGGATATCACATCTCTTGCTATAGGAAGGGTCTCAGGATTGGAATGGGTAGGAGTTGGATATTACTTTCTTGCTATAGGAAGGGTCTCATGTTTGGAATGGGAAGGAGTTGGATATCACATATGCTATAGTTAGTGTCTCAGGTTTGGAACGGGAAGGAGTTGGATATCACATCTCATGTTATAGGAAGGGTCTCAGGTTTGGTATAAGCATTGAGATATCACATCTCTGCTATCGGAAGCGGCTCAGGATTGGAATGGGAAGGAGTTGGATATCCCATCTCATGTTATAGTAAGAGTCTCTGGTTTGGTATTAGAATCATTGAGATATCACATTGCATGCTGTAGGAAGGGTCTAAGGATTGGAATGGGATGGACTTGGATATCACATCTCATGCTATAGGTAGGCTCTCAGGTTTGGTATAAGCATTGAGATATCACATCTCATGCTATAGGAAGGGTCTCAGGATTGGAATGGGAAGGATTTGGATATCACATCTCATGCTATAGGAAGGGTCTCAGATTTGGTATAGGCATTGAGATATCACATCTCATGCTAAAGGAAGGGTCTCAGGATTGGAATGTTAAGGAGTTGTATATGACATCTCAGGCCATAGGAAGGGTCTCAGGTTTGGTATAAGCATTGAGATATCACATCTCTGCTATCGGAAGGGTCTCAGGATTGGAATGGGAAGGAGTTGGATATCCCATCTCATGTTATAGGAAGGGTCTCAGGTTTGGTATTAGAAGCATAGAGATATCACATCTCATGCTATAGGAAGGGTCTCAGGATTGTAATGGGAAGGACTTGGATGTCACATCTCATGCTATAGGGAGGGTCTCAAGTTTGATATTAGAAGCATTGAGATAACAAATCTCATGATATCGGTAGGGTCTCAGGATTGGAATGGGAAGGAGTTGGATACCACATCTCACGATAAAGGAAGGGTCTAAGGTTTGGAAGGGGAAGGATTTGGATATCACATCTCATGTTATAGGACGGGTCTCAGGTTTGGTATTAGAAGCATTGAGATATCAAGTCTCATGGTATAAGAAGGGTCTCAGAATTGGAATGGGAAGGACTTAGATATCACATATCATGCTATAGGGAGGGTCTCAGTTTTGATATTAGAAGCATTGAGATATCACATCTCATGCTATCGGAAGTGTCTCAGGATTGGAATGGGAAGGTGCTGGATATCACATCTCATGCTAAAGGAAGGGTCTCAGGTTTGGAACGGGAAGGATTTGGATATCACATCTCATGTTATAGGAAGGGTCTCAGGTTTGGTATAAGCATTGAGATATCACATCTCTGCTATAGGAAGTGTCTCAGGATTGGAATGGGAAGGAGTTGGATATCCCATCTCATGTTATAGGACGGGTCTCAGGTTTGTTATTAGAATCATTGAGATATAATATTGCATGCTGTAGGAAGGGTCTAAGGGTTGGAATGGGAAGGACTTGGATATCACATCTCATGCTATAGATAGGCTCTTAGGTTTGGAAAGGGAAGGAGTTGGATAACACATTTCATGTTAGAGGAAGGATCTCAGGTTTGGTATTAGAAGCATTGAGATATCACATCTCATGCTATAGGAAGGGTCTCAGGATTGGAATGGGAAGCAGTTGGATATCACATCTCATGCTATAGGAAGGGTCTCAGGTTTGGTATAAGCATTGAGATATCACATCTCATGCTATAGGACGGGTCTCAGGATTGGAATGGAAGGAGTTGGATATCACATCTCATGTTATAGGAAGGATCTCAGGTTTGGTATTAGAAGCATTGAGACATCACATCTCATGCTATAGGAAGGGTCTCAGGGTTGGAATGGGAAGGAGTTGGACCGCACATCCCATCCAATAGGAAGGGTCTCAGGTTTGGAATGGGAAGGAATTGGATATCACATCTCATGTTATAGGAAGGATCTCAGGTTTGGTATTAGAAGCATTGAGATATCACATCTCATGCTATAGGAAGGGTCTCAGGATTGGAATGTGAAGGATTTGGATATCACATCTCATGCTAAAGGAAGGGTCTCAGGTTTGGTAGAAGCATTGAGATATCACGTCTCTGCTATCGGAAGGGTCTCAGGATTGGATTGGGAAGGAGTTGGATATCACATCTCATGCCATAGGAAGGGTCTCAGGTTTGGTATAAGCATTGAGATATCACATCTCTGCTATCGGAAGGGTCTCAGGACTGGATTGGGAAGGAGTTGGATATCCCTTCTCATGCTATAGGAAGTGTCTCAGGTTGGAATGGGAAGGAGTTGGATATCACATCTCATGTTATAGGAAGGGTCTCAGGATTGGAATGGGAAGGATTTGGATATCACATCTCTTGCTATAGGAAGGGTCTCAGGATTGGAATGGGTAGGACTTGGATATTACTTTCTTGCTATAGGAAGGGTCTCATGTTTGGAATGGGAAGGAGTTGGATATCACATATGCTATAGTTAGTGTCTCAGGTTTGGAACGGGAAGGAGTTGGATATCACATCTCATGTTATAGGAAGGGTCTCAGGTTTGTTATAAGCATTGAGATATCACATCTCTGCTATTGGAAGCGGCTCAGGATTGGAATGGGAAGGAGTTGGATATCCCATCTCATGTTATAGGAAGAGTCTCTGGTTTGGTATTAGAATCATTGAGATATCACATTGCATGCTGTAGGAAGGGTCTAAGGATTGGAATGGGATGGACTTGGATATCACATCTCATGCTATAGGTAGGCTCTCAGGTTTGGTATAAGCATTGAGATATCACATCTCATGATATAGGAAGGGTCTCAGGATTGGAATGGGAAGGAATTGGATATCACATCTCATGCTATAGGAAGGGTCTCAGATTTGGTATAAGCATTGAGATATCACATCACATGCTAAAGGAAGGGTCTCAGGATTGGAATGGGAAGGAGTTGTATATGACATCTCAGGCCATAGGAAGGTTCTCAGGTTTGGTATAAGCATTGAGATATCACATCTCTGCTATCGGAAGGGTCTCAGGATTGGAATGGGAAGGAGTTGGATATCCCATCTCATGTTATAGGAAGGGTCTCAGGTTTGGTATTAGAAGCATAGAGATATCACATCTCATGCTATAGGAAGGGTCTCAGGATTTGAATGGCAAGGAGTTGGATATCACATCTCATGCCATAGGAAGGGTCTCAGGTTTGGTATAAGCATTGAGATATCACATCTCTGCTATCGGAAGGGTCTCAGGATTGGATTGGGAAGGAGTTGGATATCCCTTCTCATGCTATAGGAAGGGTCTCAGGTTGGAATGGGAAGGAGTTGGATATCACATCTCATGTTATAGGAAGGGTCTCAGGATTGGAATGGGAAGGATTTGGATATCACATCTCTTGCTATAGGAAGGGTCTCAGGATTGGAATGGGTAGGAGTTGGATATTACTTTCTTGCTATAGGAAGGGTCTCATGTTTGGAATGGGAAGGAGTTGGATATCACATATGCTATAGTTAGTGTCTCAGGTTTGGAACGGGAAGGAGTTGGATATCACATCTCATGTTATAGGAAGGGTCTCAGGTTTGGTATAAGCATTGAGATATCACATCTCTGCTATCGGAAGCGGCTCAGGATTGGAATGGGAAGGAGTTGGATATCCCATCTCATGTTATAGGAAGAGTCTCTGGTTTGGTATTAGAATCACTGAGATATCACATCTCATGCTATAGGAAGGGTCTCAGGATTGGAATGGGAAGGACTTGGATGTCACATCTCATGCTATAGGGAGGGTCTCAAGTTTGATATTAGAAGCATTGAGATAGCAAATCTCATGATATCGGAAGGGTCTCAGGATTGGAATGGGAAGGAGTTGGATATCACATCTCATGATAAAGGAAGGGTCTAAGGTTTGGAAGGGGAAGGATTTGGATATCACATCTCATGTTATAGGACGGGTCTCAGGTTTGGTATTAGAAGCATTGAGATATCAAGTCTCATGGTATAAGAAGGGTCTCAGAATTGGAATGGGAAGGAGTTGGATATCACACCTCAAGCTATAGGAAGGGTCTCAGGATTGGAATGGGAAGGAGTTTGATATCACATCTCATGCCATAGTATGGGTCTCAGGTTTGGTAGAAGCATTGGGATATCACATCTCATGCTATCGGAAGGGTATCAGTATTGGATTTGGAAGAAGTTGGATATCCCATCTCATGCTATATGAAGGGTCTCAGGTTGGAATGGGAAGGAGTTGGATATCACATTTCATGTCATAGGAAGGGTCTCAGGATTGGAATGGGAAGGACTTGGATATCATATCTCATGCTATAGGACGGGTCTCAGGTTTGTTATTAGAATCATTGAGATATCATATTGCATGTTGTAGGAAGGGTCTAAGGATTGGAATGGGAAGGACTTGGATATCACATCTCATGCTATAGATAGGCTCTTAGGTTTGGAAAGGGAAGGAGTTGGATATCACATTTCATGTTAGAGGAAGGATCTCAGGTTTGGTATTAGAAGCATTGAGATATCACATCTCATGCTATAGGAAGGGTCTCAGGATTGGAATGGGAAGTAGTTGGATATCACATCTCATGCTATAGGAAGGGTCTCAGGTTTGGTATAAGCATTGAGATATCACATCTCATGCTATAGGACGGGTCTCAGGATTGGAATGGAAGGAGTTGGATATCACATCTCATGTTATAGGAAGGATCTCAGGTTTGGTATTAGAAGCATTGAGACATCACATCTCATGCCATAGGAAGGGTCTCAGGGTTGGAATGGGAAGGAGTTGGATATCACATCTCATCCAATAGGAAGGGTCTCAGGTTTGGAATGGGAAGGAATTGGATATCACATCTCATGTTATAGGAAGGATCTCAGGTTTGGTATTAGAAGCATTGAGATATCACATCTCATGCTATACGAAGGGTCTCAGGATTGGAATGTGAAGGATTTGGATATCACATCTCATGCTAAAGGAAGGGTCTCAGGTTTGGTAGAAGCATTGAGATATCACGTCTCTGCTATCGGAAGGGTCTCAGGATTGGATTGGGAAGGAGTTGAATATCCCTTCTCATGCTATAGGAAGGGTCTCAGGATTTGAATGGCAAGGAGTTGGATATCACATCTCATGCCATAGGAAGGGTCTCAGGTTTGGTATAAGCATTGAGATATCACATCTCTGCTATCGGAAGGGTCTCAGGATTGGAATGGGAAGGAGTTGGATATTCCCATCTTATGTTATAGGAAGGGTCTCAGGTTTGGTATTAGAAGCATTGAGATATCACATCTCATGCTATAGGAAGGGTCTCAGGATTGGAATGGGAAGGACTTGGATATCACATCTCATGCTATAGGGAGGGTCTCAAGTTTGATATTAGAAGCTTTGAGATATCACATCTCATGATATCGGAAGGGTCTCAGGATTGGAATGGGAAGGAGTTGGATATCACATCTCATGATAAAGGAAGGGTCTAAGGTTTGGAAGGGGAAGTATTTGGATATCACATCTCATGTTATATTACGGGTCTCAGGTTTGGTATTAGAAGCATTGAGATATCAAGTCTCAGAGTATAGGAAGGGTCTCAGAATTGGAATGGGAAGGAGTTGGATATCACATCTCAAGCTATAGGAAGGGTCTCAGGATTGGAATGGGAAGGACTTGGATATCACATCTCATGCTATAGGAAGGCTCTCAGGTTTGGAGGGGGAAAGAGTTGGATATCACATTTCATGTTAGAGGTAGGATCTCAGGTTTGGTATTAGAGGCATTGAGATATCACATCTCATGCTATCAGAAGGGTCTCAGGAATGGAATGGGAAGGAGTTGGATATCACATCTCATGCTAAAGGGAGGGTCTCAGGTTTGGAAGGGGAAGGATTTGGATATCACATCTCATGTTATAGGAAGGATCTCAGGTTTGGTATTAGAAGCATTGAGATATCACATCTCATGCTATCGGAAGGATCTCAGGTTTGGTATTAGAAGCATTGAGATATCACATCTCATGCTATCAGAAGGGTCTCAGGATTGGAATGGGAAGGAGTTGGATATCACATCTCATGCTAAAGGGAGGGTCTCAGGTTTGGAAGGGGAAGGATTTGGATATCACATCTCATGTTATCGGAAGGATCTCAGGTTTGGTATTAGAAGTATTGAGATATCATATCTCATGCTATAGGAAGGGTCTCAGGATTGGAATGGGAAAGAGTTGGATATCACATCTCATGCTATAGGGAGTGTCTCAGGATTGGAATGGGAAGGACTTAGATATCACATATCATGCTATAGGGAGGGTCTCAGTTTTGATATTAGAAGCATTGAGATATCACATCTCATGCTATCGGAAGTGTCTCAGGATTGGAATGGGAAGGAGCTGGATATCACATCTCATGCTAAAGGAAGGGTCTCAGGTTTGGAACGGGAAGGATTTGGATATCACATCTCATGTTATAGGAAGGGTCTCAGGTTTGGTATAAGCATTGAGATATCACATCTCTGCTATCGGCAGTGTCTCAGGATTGGAATGGGAAGGAGTTGGATATCCCATCTCATGTTATAGGACGGGTCTCAGGTTTGGTATTAGAAGCATTGAGACATCACATCTCATGCTATAGGAAGGGTCTCAGGGTTGGAATGGGAAGGAGTTGGATATCACATCTCATCCAATAGGAAGGGTCTCAGGATTGGAATGTGAAGGATTTGGATATCACATCTCATGCTAAAGGAAGGGTCTCAGGTTTGGTAGAAGCATTGAGATATCACGTCTCTGCTATCGGAAGGGTCTCAGGATTGGATTGGGAAGGAGTTGGATATCCCTTCTCATGCTATAGGAAGGGTCTCAGGATTTGAATGGCAAGGAGTTGGATATCACATCTCATGCCATAGGAAGGGTCTCAGGTTTGGTATAAGCATTGAGATATCACATCTCTGCTATCGGAAGGGTCTCAGGATTGGATTGGGAAGGAGTTGGATATCCCTTCTCATGCTATAGGAAGTGTCTCAGGTTGGAATGGGAAGGAGTTGGATATCACATCTCATGTTATAGGAAGGGTCTCAGGATTGGAATGGGAAGGATTTGGATATCACATCTCTTGCTATAGGAAGGGTCTCAGGATTGAAATGGGTAGGAGTTGGATATTACTTTCTTGCTATAGGAAGGGTCTCATGTTTGGAATGGGAAGGAGTTGGATATCACATATGCTATAGTTAGTGTCTCAGGTTTGGAACGGGAAGGAGTTGGATATCACATCTCATGTTATAGGAAGGGTCTCAGGTTTGGTATAAGCATTGAGATATCACATCTCTGCTATCGGAAGCGGCTCAGGATTGGAATGGGAAGGAGTTGGATATCCCTTCTCATGTTATAGTAAGAGTCTCTGGTTTGGTATTAGAATCATTGAGATATCACATCACATGCTGTAGGAAGGGTCTAAGGATTGGAATGGGATGGTCTTGGATATCACATCTCATGCTATAGGTAGGCTCTCAGGTTTGGTATAAGCATTGAGATATCACATCTCATGCTATAGGAAGGGTCTCAGGATTGGAATGGGAAGGATTTGGATATCACATCTCATGCTATAGGAAGGGTCTCAGATTTGGTATAGGCATTGAGATATCACATCTCATGCTAAAGGAAGGGTCTCAGGATTGGAATGTTAAGGAGTTGTATATGACATCTCAGGCCATAGGAAGGGTCTCAGGTTTGGTATAAGCATTGAGATATCACATCTCTGCTATCGGAAGGGTCTCAGGATTGGAATGGGAAGGAGTTGGATATCCCATCTCATGTTATAGGAAGGGTCTCAGGTTTGGTATTAGAAGCATAGAGATATCACATCTCATGCTATAGGAAGGGTCTCAGGATTGTAATGGGAAGGACTTGGATGTCACATCTCATGCTATAGGGAGGGTCTCAAGTTTGATATTAGAAGCATTGAGATAACAAATCTCATGATATCGGTAGGGTCTCAGGATTGGAATGGGAAGGAGTTGGATACCACATCTCACGATAAAGGAAGGGTCTAAGGTTTGGAAGGGGAAGGATTTGGATATCACATCTCATGTTATAGGACGGGTCTCAGGTTTGGTATTAGAAGCATTGAGATATCAAGTCTCATGGTATAAGAAGGGTCTCAGAATTGGAATGGGAAGGAGTTGGATATCACACCTCAAGCTATAGGAAGGGTCTCAGGATTGGAATGGGAAGGAGTTTGATATCACATCTCATGCGATAGTATGGGTCTCAGGTTTGGTAGAAGCATTGGGATATCACATCTCATGCTATCGGAAGGGTATCAGTATTGGATTTGGAAGAAGTTGGATATCCATTCTCATGCTATAGGAAGGGTCTCAGGTTGGAATGGGAAGGAGTTGGATATCACATTTCATGTTATAGGAAGGGTCTCAGGATTGGAATGGGAAGGACTTGGATATCATATCTCATGCTATAGGACGGGTCTCAGGTTTGTTATTAGAATCATTGAGATATCATATTGCATGCTGTAGGAAGGGTCTAAGGATTGGAATGGGAAGGACCTGGATATCACATCTCATGCTATAGATAGGCTCTTAGGTTTGGAAAGGGAAGGAGTTGGATATCACATTTCATGTTAGAGGAAGGATCTCAGGTTTGGTATTAGAAGCATTGAGATATCACATCTCATGCTATAGGAAGGGTCTCAGGATTGGAATGGGAAGTAGTTGGATATCACATCTCATGCTATAGGAAGGGTCTCAGGTTTGGTATAAGCATTGAGATATCACATCTCATGCTATAGGACGGGTCTCAGGATTGGAATGGAAGGAGTTGGATATCACATCTCATGTTATAGGAAGGATCTCAGGTTTTGTATTAGAAGCATTGAGACATCACATCTCATGCTATAGGAAGGGTCTCAGGGTTGGAATGGGAAGGAGTTGGATATCACATCTCATCCAATAGGAAGGGTCTCAGGTTTGGAAAGTGAAGGAGTTGGATATCACATTTCATGTTAGAGTAAGGATCTCAGGTTTGGTATTAGGGGCATTGAGATATCACATCTCAGGCTATAGGAAGGGTCTCAGGATTGGAATGGGAAGGAGTTGGATATCACATCTCATGCTATAGGAAGGGTCTCTGGTTTGGTATTAGAATCATTGAGATATCACATCGCATGCTGTAGGAAGGGTCTAAGGATTGGAATGGGATGGACTTGGATATCACATCTCATGCTATAGGAAGGGTCTCAGGATTGGAATGGGAAGGATTTGGATATCACATCTCTTGCTATAGGAAGGGTCTCAGGATTGGAATGGGTAGGAGTTGGATATTACTTTCTTGCTATAGGAAGGGTCTCATGTTTGGAATGGGAAGGAGTTGGATATCACATATGCTATAGTTAGTGTCTCAGGTTTGGAACGGGAAGGAGTTGGATATCACATCTCATGTTATAGGAAGGGTCTCAGGTTTGGTATAAGCATTGAGATATCACATCTCTGCTATCGGAAGCGGCTCAGGATTGGAATGGGAAGGAGTTGGATATCCCATCTCATGTTATAGTAAGAGTCTCTGGTTTGGTATTAGAATCATTGAGATATCACATTGCATGCTGTAGGAAGGGTCTAAGGATTGGAATGGGATGGACTTGGATATCACATCTCATGCTATAGGTAGGCTCTCAGGTTTGGTATAAGCATTGAGATATCACATCTCATGCTATAGGAAGGGTCTCAGGATTGGAATGGGAAGGATTTGGATATCACATCTCATGCTATAGGAAGGGTCTCAGATTTGGTATAGGCATTGAGATATCACATCTCATGCTAAAGGAAGGGTCTCAGGATTGGAATGTTAAGGAGTTGTATATGACATCTCAGGCCATAGGAAGGGTCTCAGGTTTGGTATAAGCATTGAGATATCACATCTCTGCTATCGGAAGGGTCTCAGGATTGGAATGGGAAGGAGTTGGATATCCCATCTCATGTTATAGGAAGGGTCTCAGGTTTGGTATTAGAAGCATAGAGATATCACATCTCATGCTATAGGAAGGGTCTCAGGATTGTAATGGGAAGGACTTGGATGTCACATCTCATGCTATAGGGAGGGTCTCAAGTTTGATATTAGAAGCATTGAGATAACAAATCTCATGATATCGGTAGGGTCTCAGGATTGGAATGGGAAGGAGTTGGATACCACATCTCACGATAAAGGAAGGGTCTAAGGTTTGGAAGGGGAAGGATTTGGATATCACATCTCATGTTATAGGACGGGTCTCAGGTTTGGTATTAGAAGCATTGAGATATCAAGTCTCATGGTATAAGAAGGGTCTCAGAATTGGAATGGGAAGGAGTTGGATATCACACCTCAAGCTATAGGAAGGGTCTCAGGATTGGAATGGGAAGGAGTTTGATATCACATCTCATGCGATAGTATGGGTCTCAGGTTTGGTAGAAGCATTGGGATATCACATCTCATGCTATCGGAAGGGTATCAGTATTGGATTTGGAAGAAGTTGGATATCCCATCTCATGCTATAGGAAGGGTCTCAGGTTGGAATGGGAAGGAGTTGGATATCACATTTCATGTTATAGGAAGGGTCTCAGGATTGGAATGGGAAGGACTTGGATATCATATCTCATGCTATAGGACGGGTCTCAAGTTTGTTATTAGAATCATTGAGATATCATATTGCATGCTGTAGGAAGGGTCTAAGGATTGGAATGGGAAGGACCTGGATATCACATCTCATGCTATAGATAGGCTCTTAGGTTTGGAAAGGGAAGGAGTTGGATATCACATTTCATGTTAGAGGAAGGATCTCAGGTTTGGTATTAGAAGCATTGAGATATCACATCTCATGCTATAGGAAGGGTCTCAGGATTGGAATGGGAAGTAGTTGGATATCACATCTCATGCTATAGGGAGGGTCTCAGGTTTGGTATAAGCATTGAGATATCACATCTCATGCTATAGGACGGGTCTCAGGATTGGAATGGAAGGAGTTGGATATCACATCTCATGTTATAGGAAGGATCTCAGGTTTTGTATTAGAAGCATTGAGACATCACATCTCATGCTATAGGAAGGGTCTCAGGGTTGGAATGGGAAGGAGTTGGATATCACATCTCATCCAATAGGAAGGGTCTCAGGTTTGGAAAGTGAAGGAGTTGGATATCACATTTCATGTTAGAGGAAGGATCTCAGGTTTGGTATTAGGGGCATTGAGATATCACATCTCAGGCTATAGGAAGGGTCTCAGGATTGGAATGGGAAGGAGTTGGATATCACATCTCATGCTATAGGAAGGGTCTCAGGTTTGGTAGAAGCATTGAGATATCACATCTCATGCTATAGGAAGGGTCTCAGGATTGGAATGGAAGGAGTTGGATATCACATCTCATGCTAAAGGGAGGGTCTCAGGTTTGGAAGGGGAAGGAGTTGGATATTCCCATCTCATGTTATAGGAAGGGTCTCAGGTTTGGTATTAGAAGCATTGAGATATCACATCTCATGCTATAGGAAGGGTCTCAGGATTGGAATGGGAAGGACTTGGATATCACATCTCATGCTATAGGGAGGGTCTCAAGTTTGATATTAGAAGCTTTGAGATATCACATCTCATGATATCGGAAGGGTCTCAGGATTGGAATGGGAAGGAGTTGGATATCACATCTCATGATAAAGGAAGTGTTAGGAAAGATTTCGTAATTGTAGGCAATTTTCCTTCCATGTGGCAACCCCTAAACTTTTTGCTGTCGTTTTTCACCTTGTTCTTGACTTTGCCAGAGAAGTGCAGCCTTCTGCTTCACTCCTCTGGGCTTTCGCTCCTTTTCTTATGGGGAAACTGACATGCCCTTAAGACAGTCAGTACCGGGGAACGCTGTTTCCCGTAGTTTCTTTTATCGTGTTGCGGCTTTAGTGCAACATGACACAAGAGGGCACTGTAAGCTAAGTTACAGCTCTCTTGGGTCTCTAGCCTTCTACAGGCCCTAGATACTCGTTTAGGATTGTATTTGATCGGTGCAAGTCATTCAGGGACTGGAATGGTGGCAGCAATCGTTTTGTGTATTTTGAGCTCCTTTTGGCGTTCTGAGCGCATTTTTCGCGCTGAACCCAAAATGGTGGCCTGGCTCCCAAAATGGCCAGACCACGAGGCTCCGTTGTCCTGTCCACTGACCGTCTTGCTCCCTTCACCTTCCCCAGGTCGAGCGACCCGGGGCCTTCCTTATTTGGGCATGTACTTTCCAGCGAAACACGGATGCTTTCGCAGGCTTCTACATGTCTTTTGTGTGCCTCCAGGGTGTGGGCTGGGATGTCTGGTCCCAATACACATCCTGGGTGCCAGAGAGTCTAGGGTAGTGTGAATGCCTGGGACCACCGTGGTCCGTGATTGGTCCACGTATGGTATGTGTGTTGATGAGCGGATCTCCCATTGGCTCCCCTCCGTTTTGGCGCGAAGGGAACCGTGGATAAGAGGGGGCTGGAAACACCACTACCATGTCGATCTCCTGAGTTCTCACGAACGAAGGAATACAGGAGCAAAGTATCCTGCAACCAAGAGGCTGGACCGAGGAATCGCTGGTGACCCGCTGAAGGACTCCTCCTTTGCACTGCTGTCTTCCTGTGAAACCCTTTCCTCCTTTGATCGAACCAGAAGGCCTGGACTGGTGCTTCGACCTTTGGAATAGCAGGAACAGCTATTCCCGGCGACTTCATCATCTCCTGCCAAGTAAGCCTTCGAAAGTGTCTCTGGGCCATCCAGTTGACTGACCAGCTTACAAGGGAGTCCTGCTCTGTAACCGCCGCCAGGTTGTGTTGTATCCCGAGTCCTTGCCACTCTCCCACGCTTCGTGCACTTGGCGTTCCCAGGTCTGAAGGGAGGAGTGTACATTTGGCTCGGATACACACGGCCGCTCCGTTGCCCTGCGGTGGTGACAAAACTGTGCAGGTTTCTTCGATTGGGACGTCTTTTTGCTCTACACAACGACGAGGCATTTCCCGACTCTTCTGAACCTGCCAGCTGCTGAAACTGACGTGGAGAAGCCTGGGTCTGCTTCCATCGGGGACCGGTGAGTAGTTTAGCTAGGATCTGGTCGCCCTCCTGCAGTAGCCCATTGCTTTTCCCCGCTGTGTAAAAACAGCACCCTTTTGTCCGTACTCACGCTCTGCTTCTGCTCGCTGTGGAGGCTGCGCTTGAGTCGCGGAACCTGTTCTTCTTCTGTGGTGCACTAACCCGAACTGCCTGACTTCCTCCGAAGAGCTTCTCCTTTTGCCCGTTGGCACCAGCGTGGGCAGGTACTTTGAGCACAAGGCTCCACTCTTCGCAGGGCTCGGACTTCCATCTAGTTAGGTGCCTCTGAAGGCGAACTGAGTCTAAAGCATTATCGCACTGCCTGTTTTCCTTCCCTTGCAGGTGGACTACACATTTCGTGCCTCTAATGCTTGAGACTGTCGTGTTTGTATATATATTGTGTTGATATGGTATGTGTTGGCTTAATATTGTGATATTGTGATTTTCTCGCTACGGTCATTATTTTAAAGGCCTTAAAATAAATGTGTATCTATTTTTGATATAACAACTGTTTGGAGTAGTTTGTAAGCGCTCTTGCTTTGTGTGCTCATTGCGGGCTTTCAGTCACCCTCACCCCTCTTGAGACCTAGTCTTGACCGCCGCGATCGCTACCTTGATTGGTCTGGCTCGTCCAGAGGTTACCCTGTTCCAAGTAATTAGGTTGGCCTTCTGAACTTCTGCGCCACCAGGACAGAGTTCAGAAATCCGTCTTAACAAATTGGTGTACAGCGGTGGGATACGACTGAAGGTATCCAGTGTTGCGCACGAACTAAGGCATTTCAGGTTATTCCAACCAGGACACGTAGTGAATTGTTGTAGTATAACTTTAAAAAGGCCATAGTCCTATCTAACAGTATGGAAACAAATACCTTCTTAACTTTAAATGCTTCCAAATCAGAAACATTGAAGAAGATGTGTGCGGAGAGAGGTGTTTCCTCTCAAGGCACGAAATTGGAAATGATCCAAAGAATCGTGGCGTGGCAAGAAGCGCAGCTTGACGCTATAACTTCTGAGGACAGTGCGGAAGGTGGTGGGGCTGCTCTCACTGGTAGAACCGACGGTTCTGCCGCCGCACTGATCCATCGCGACCACGAGGACAGGGAGGACCAGATGTCTAATGTTTCCTCTGCCAGTGCTGATGGGGAGGCTATGATTGAATTCAAGAAGCAAGAGCTGCGGTTTAGGCAGCAGGAGCTTGAATTCAGCATAGCCAAACTAAAAATCGAACAGGCAGAAAAACAAAAAGACAGGGATCACCAGTTGGAACTGGCCAAGCTTCAGTTTGCAAATGGGTCCAAGGGTCCTGGACATGGGTCTGGGGCCTCCTCTCATCCATGATTTCCGAAAGATCTGCTCAGTGTGTATGAAGAAAGGAATGACATTATGGACTGGCTGAATGCGTTTGAGTATGCATGCGAAGTTCAAGAAGTTGACAATGCTGATAAGATTGCGTGGTTGCTCAGTAGACTGCCCCATTCTGGCTGTAGTGCCATCATGGAAATGTCGAAGGCTGAGCGAGCTGATTTCGCAATGTTAAAGCAAACTCTCATTTTAAAGTTTGGGAAGACTCCGGCCCAATATTTAAAGCGTTTTCGAGAGTATAAGAAAAAGGAAGGTGGTACTTGGGTATCTTATGTCGCTGAATCCTTGAAAAACTTAACTGGCTGGGTCGAAGGTTATAAGGTTTCTACCTTCGAAGGCATGATAAATCTTGTCATGCTGGAACACAGTTTTGCTTCTTCTTCCCCGGAGCTTAAGCAGCATTTGGCCGATTCGAAGGAGATAGATCCTAAGAAGCTGGCCATTGCAGCAGATTTATGGGTGTCACATCGAGTGTCCCATAAGGACAAAACTCATCCTGGTAAGCAGGAGGAAGGGAAAAAGTCCAAAGATATGGAGGGTGGAGAATCTGCTAAATCTTCTTCCCATAAGGGCCACAAAAAGAAAAACAAGGGTAAGACACAAGAGAACTCACAGGGTAGTGGAGGTCAGCCTCCGAAACAGAACTCTGGTTACAATAAGCCTCCCTACGTAAACAGACCCACTGGGGCTTGTTTTTCTTGTGGAGCAACTGACCACGTGAAGGGGGATCCCCGTTGTAAGGTTAGACCTTTGGGGGTCCACTCCGCTAATCTGGCCTTCTCCTCCTACGAGGAAGAAGAGATTACAGGAGCATCCTTCTCCTCAGACTCATTTCCCAGCGGGATAGAGGCTGAGGTAGTTTTAGTGTCCCTGGGTTCCTGGGAGCCTAAAGTCGCAGAGGCTTATGCTAGGATTCCGGATAATACCAAGCACTACTTTAAAGACAGTGTGCTGATCAATGGAGTGGATACTCCAGCTCTTAGGGATAGTGGGTGCAGTCGCACTGTAGTGGATTCTACCTTGGTAGACTCAGAGGAAGTTGCCAGAGCTACTCTGATGCCCACTAAGTTGGCTGACGGCCCCCTCCGTATGTTTCCCGTAATACCTGTAAATCTTACTTTAAATGGTACAGCAGTCAGGATTCCAGTGAGCATTCAGAGAAACGTCCCGGGAAAGGTCTGGTTAGGTAATGATCTCAGAGCTTTAGGGCTCGTAGGAGACACTGCCGAAAGACCCTACACACAGTCTCAAGCACGGGCAGCATTGGCCAAGTCCAATACGCTGCCCCAGCCAAAGGGGAAACCCAAGGCGAAAGGAGTCAACAAGTCACGACGAGGGAAAGAGAATATTCCCCCGAGCTCGCCTACCACTGCGGTGGAGGAAGTTGGTCAATCGCCCGGGCCTGACGAGGAGGTGGCGATGCCTGAAGTATTCGACCCCAACGATCATCCTGAACTAAAAGACTTGTTAGTTGAAGGAGGTCCTGATAGGGACGAATTCAGTAAAGGCCAAACTGAGTGCCCATCTCTGGAAGGCCTAATGAGACAGGCCTGCTCCCAGCTTGAGGGTGAACCTCCTGGGAAGCATAGGATTTATTGGGAAGGTGGACTCCTGTATAGTGAGCCCACAGAGTCTACAGAAGGAGACCATAGGAGGTTGGTGGTTCCCCTTGCTGTTAGGCCCTTCCTCCTGCAGTTGGCGCATGACGTTCCCCTTGCTGGTCACCTTGGTATGAGGAGGACCAAGCAAAGGTTATCCATGCACTTCTACTGGCCCAAGATGGGGGAGCAAGTAGAAAGTCACTGCAGGAGTTGTGCCGCCTGCCAGTTGTCTGGTAAGGTTGGCGCGACAATCCAAGCTCCGTTGGTACCGCTCCCAGTTGTGGGGGTACCATTTGAAAGGGTAGGGATCGACATCGTTGGTCCCCTTGACCCGCAAACATCCTCGGGCAATAGGTTTATCCTGGTGCTGGTCGACCATGCAACCCGGTATCCTGAGGCCATCCCATTGAAAACTGTAACTGCCAAGTCAGTTGCAGAAGCTTTACTTGGCATATTTACTAGGGTTGGCTTCCCTAAAGAAGTTGTGTCGGATCATGGCAGCAACTTTATGTCGAAGTATAGGCAGGCTATGTGGAAAGAATGTGGGGTCACCTACAGGTTCTCTTCTGCATACCACCCTCAGACCAATGGTCTGGGGGGGCGTTTCAACAGGACGTTAAAGAGCGTGATTGGGGCTCTGGAGGAGCCTCAGAGAAGAAAATGGGATCTTCTTGTTTCATGCTTACTGTTTGCCTACCGAGAGGTACCACAGGAGGGTGTTGGCTTCAGCCCCTTCGAACTTCTGTTCGGTCATCTCGTACGGGGACCCTTAGCCATCGTCAAAGAGGGATGGGAGATGCCCACTCCCCCTGTTACTACCAATGTAGTTGATTATGTGCTAGGGCTCAGAAAACGGATGGTACTTCTGATGGGCTTGGCTAGTGATAAATTGAAGGCAGGACAAGCGCTGGTGAAACCTTGGTACGACCAGAAAGCTTCCCTCATCAACTTTACACTTGGTCAGCAAGTCCTGATCATGAATCCCATAAGGCCTTGAGCTTTACCGGACAAATGGTCAGGCCCTTACCCAGTGGTGGAGCCCCTGGGTGAGGTTAACTATTCAGTGGACCTTGGAAGGCCTGGACAGGCTCCAAAAGTGTTTCACGTGAATAGGCTGAAGGCTTTCGGCCCAAGCGTCGAAATCGCAGCACTGCTACTGGCTTCAGACGTTGCGGGAGAGGAGTCTGAACCTCTCCCCGACCTGTTCCCAAGCAGTCCTTCAGATAGCTCTTTTGAGGGTGTCCGAGTGGCCCCTCACCAAAATGGACAAGGCTCAGTGGTTTACCTTGGACATGAAGTAGGTGGAGGGAGGAGACAGCCTCTACCCAGTAAAGTACAAGCAGTACAAGACTGGCCTACCCCCACTACGCAAACCCAAGTGAGAGCCTTCTTAGGACTCACGGGGTATTACCGCAATTTTGTGGCAGACTATGGCACCATAGCTGCTCCTCTGACTGCCCTCACAACTCCGAAGAAACCCAAGAAGGTAACTTGGACCGACGAGTGTGAGAAGGCCTTCAATGGCTTAAAAGACTCCTTGTGCCAGGCCCCTGTCCTTAGGGCACCTGATTATCAAAGACCTTTTATCGTGCAGACGGACGCCTCTGACACTGGGATAGGAGCTGTACTATCACAAGTAGATGAGAAGGGTAAGGAACACCCTATCGGTTTTATTAGTCGCCAGCTTAAGGACAGAGAGCTCAGATGGTCCATGGTAGAGAAAGAATGTTTCTCTGTTGTGTGGGCCCTAAGGAAGCTGAGGCCCTACCTCTATGGGACCCACTTCACTGTGCAAACTGACCATAAGCCGTTAAAGTGGCTAATGAACATGAAGGGGAGAATCCAAAGTTGCTTAGGTGGTCCATAAGTCTACAAGGCTTCGACTTCACTATTGAGCATAGGCCAGGTGTCCAACATAGCAATGCTGATGGGTTGTCCAGAATGTTTAACCGACCTGAACAAGAGACTCATCCAGGGGTGGATTAGTTCCCCCTGTCCATAGTCTGGGAGGGGCGAGTGTTAGGAAAGATTTCGTAATTGTAGGCAATTTTCCTTCCATGTGGCAACCCCTAAACTTTTTGCTGTTGTTTTTCACCTTGTTCTTGACTTTGCCAGAGAAGTGCAGGCTTCTGCTGCACTCCGCTGGGCTTTCGCTCCTTTTCTTATGGGGAAACTGACATGCCCTTAAGACAGTCAGTACCGGGGAACGCTGTTTCCCGTAGTTTCTTTTATCGTGTTGCGGCTTTAGTGCAACATGACACAAGAGGGCACTGTAAGCTAAGTTACAGCTCTCTTGGGTCTCTAGCCTTCTACAGGCCCTAGATACTCGTTTAGGATTGTATTTGATCGGTGCAAGTCATTCAGGGACTGGAATGGTGGCAGCGATCGTTTTGTGTATTTTGAGCTCCTTTTGGCGTTCTGAGCACATTTTTCGCGCTGAACCCAAAATGGTGGCCTGGCTCCCAAAATGGCCAGACCACGAGGCTCCTTTGTCCTGTCCACTGACCGTCTTGCTCCCTTCACCTTCCCCAGGTCGAGCGACCCGGGGCCTTCCTTATTTGGGCATGTACTTTCCCGCGAAACACGGATGCTTTCGCAGGCTTCTACATGTCTTTTGTGTGCCTCCAGGGTGTGGGCTGGGATGTCTGGTCCCAATACACATCCTGGGTGCCAGAGAGTCTAGGGTAGTGTGAATGCCTGGGACCACCGTGGTCCGTGATTGGTACACGTATGGTATGTGTGTTGATGAGCGGATCTCCCATTGGCTCCCCTCCGTTTTGGCGTGAAGGGAACCGTGGATAAGAAGGGCTGGAAACACCACTACCATGTCGATCTCCTGAGTTCTCACGAACGAAGGAATACAGGAGCCAAGTATCCTGCAACCAAGAGGCTGGACCGAGGAATCGCTGGTGACCCGCTGAAGGACTCCTCCTTTGCACTGCTGTCGTCCTGTGAAACCCTTTCCTCCTTTGATCGAACCAGAAGGCCTGTACTGGTGCTTCGACCTTTGGAATAGCAGGAACAGCTATTGCCGGCGACTTCATCATCTCCTGCCAAGTAAGCCTTCGGAAGTGTCTCTGGGCCATTAAGTTGACTGACCAGCTTACAAGGGAGTCCTGCTCTGTAACCGCCGCCAGGTTGTGTTGTATCCCGAGTCCTTGCCACTCTCCCACGCTTCGTGCACTTGGCGTTCCCAGGTCTGAAGGGAGGAGTGTACATTTGGCTCGGATACACACGGCCGCTCCGTTGCCCTGCGGTGGTGACAAAACTGTGCAGGTTTCTTCGATTGGGACGTCTTTTTGCTCTACACGACGACGAGGCATTTCCCGACTCTTCTGAACCTGCCAGCTGCTGAAACTAACGTGGAGAAGCCTGGGTCTGCTTGCATCGGGGACCGGTGAGTAGTTTAGCTAGGATCTGGTCGCCCTCCTGCAGTATCCCATTGCTTTTCCCCGCTGTGTAAAAACAGCACCCGTTTGTCCGTACTCGCGCTCTGCTTCTGCTCGCTGTGGAGGCTGCGCTTGAGTCGCGGAACCTGTTCCTCTTCTGTGGTGCACTAACCGGAACTGCCTGACTTCCTCCGAAGAGCTTCTCCTTTTGCCCGTTGGCACCAGCGTGGGCAGGTACTTTGAGCACAAGGCTCCACTCTTCGCAGGGCTCGGACTTCCATCTAGTTAGGTGCCTCTGAAGGCGAACTGAGTCTAAAGCATTATCGCACTGCCTGTTTTCCTTCCCTTGCAGGTGGACTACACATTTCGTGCCTCTAATGCTTGAGACTGTCGTGTTTGTATATATATTGTGTTGATATGGTATGTGTTGGCTTAATATTGTGATATTGTGATTTTCTCGCTACGGTCGTTGTTTTAAAGGCCTTAAAATAAATGTGTTTATATTTTTGATATAACACCTGTTTGGAGTAGTTTGTAAGCGCTCTTGCTTTGTGTGCTCATTGCGGGCTTTCAGTCAACCTCACCCCTCTTGAGACCTAGTCTTGACCGCCGCGATCGCTACCTTGATTGGTCTGGCTCGTCCAGAGGTTACCCTGTTCCAAGTAATTAGGTTGGCCTTCTGAACTTCTGCGCCACCAGGATAGAGTTCAGAAATCCGTCCTAACAGGAAGGGTCTAAGGTTTGGAAGGGGAAGGATTTGGATATCACATCTCATGTTATATTACGGGTCTCAGGTTTGGTATTAGAAGCATTGAGACATCGGGTCTCAGAATTGGAATGGGAAGGAGTTGGTTATCACATCTCAAGCTATAGGAAGGGTCTCAGGATTGGAATGGGAAGGACTTGGATATCACATCTCATGCTATAGGAAGGCTCTCAGGTTTGGAAGGGGAAAGAGTTGGATATCACATTTCATGTTAGAGGTAGGATCTCAGGTTTGGTATTAGAGGCATTGATATATCACATCTCATGCTATCAGAAGGGTCTCAGGAATGGAATGGGAAGGAGTTGGATATCACATCTCATGCTAAAGGGAGGGTCTCAGGTTTGGAAGGGGAAGGATTTGGATATCAATCTCATGTTATAGGAAGGATCTCAGGTTTGGTATTAGAAGCATTGAGATATCACATCTCATGCTATCGGAAGGATCTCAGGTTTGGTATTAGAAGCATTGAGATATCACATCTCATGCTATCAGAAGGGTCTCAGGATTGGAATGGGAAGGAGTTGGATATCACATCTCATGCTAAAGGGAGGGTCTCAGGTTTGGAAGGGGAAGGATTTGGATATCACATCTCATGTTATCGGAAGGATCTCACGTTTGGTATTAGAAGTATTGAGATATCATATATCATGCTATAGGAAGGGTCTCAGGATTGGAATGGGAAAGAGTTGGATATCACATCTCATGCTATAGGGAGTGTCTCAGGATTGGAATGGGAAGGACTTAGATATCACATATCATGCTATAGGGAGGGTCTCAGTTTTGATATTAGAAGCATTGAGATATCACATCTCATGCTATCGGAAGTGTCTCGGGATTGGAATGGGAAGGAGCTGGATATCACATCTCATGCTATCGGAAGTGTCTCAGGATTGGAATGGGAAGGAGCTGGATATCACATCTCATGCTAAAGGAACGGTCTCAGGATTGGAATGGGAAGGAGTTGGATATCCCATCTCATGTTATAGGACGGGTCTCAGGTTTGTTATTAGAATCATTGAGATATCATATTGCATGCTGTAGGAAGGGTCTAAGGGTTGGAATGGGAAGGACTTGGATATCACATCTCATGCTATAGATAGGCTCTTAGGTTTGGAAAGGGAAGGAGTTGGATATCACATTTCATGTTAGAGGAAGGATCTCAGGTTTGGTATTAGAAGCATTGAGATATCACATCTCATGCTATAGGAAGGATCTCAGGTTTGGTATTAGAAGCATTGAGATATCACATCTCATGCTATAGGAAGGGTCTCAGGATTGGAATGTGAAGGATTTGGATATCACATCTCATGCTAAAGGAAGGGTCTCAGGTTTGGTAGAAGCATTGAGATATCACGTCTCTGCTATCGGAAGGGTCTCAGGATTGGATTGGGAAGGAGTTGGATATCCCTTCTCATGCTATAGGAAGGGTCTCAGGATTTGAATGGCAAGGAGTTGGATATCACATCTCATGCCATAGGAAGGGTCTCAGGTTTGGTATAAGCATTGAGATATCACATCTCTGCTATCGGAAGGGTCTCAGGATTGGATTGGGAAGGAGTTGGATATTACTTTCTTGCTATAGGAAGGGTCTCATGTTTGGAATGGGAAGGAGTTGGATATCACATATGCTATAGTTAGTGTCTCAGGTTTGGAACGGGAAGGAGTTGGATATCACATCTCATGTTATAGGAAGGGTCTCAGGTTTGGCATAAGCATTGAGATATCACATCTCTGCTATCGGAAGCGGCTCAGGATTGGAATGGGAAGGAGTTGGATATCCCATCTCATGTTATAGTAAGAGTCTCTGGTTTGGTATTAGAATCATTGAGATATCACATCGCATGCTGTAGGAAGGGTCTAAGGATTGGAATGGGATGGATTTGGATATCACATCTCATGCTATAGGTAGGCTCTCAGGTTTGGTATAAGCATTGAGATATCACATCTCATGCTATAGGAAGGGTCTCAGGATTGGAATGGGAAGGATTTGGATATCACATCTCATGCTATAGGAAGGGTCTCAGATTTGGTATAAGCATTGAGATATCACATCTCATGCTAAAGGAAGGGTCTCAGGATTGGAATGGGAAGGAGTTGTATATGACATCTCAGGCCATAAGAAGGGTCTCAGGTTTGGTATAAGCATTGAGATATCACATCTCTGCTATCGGAAGGGTCTCAGGATTGGAATGGGAAGGAGTTGGATATCCCATCTCATGTTATGGGAAGGGTCTCAGGTTTGGTATTAGAAGCATAGAGATATCACATTTCATGCTATAGGAAGGGTCTCAGGATTGGAATGGGAAGGACTTGGATGTCACATCTCATGCTATAGGGAGGGTCTCAAGTTTGATATTAGAAGCATTGAGATAAAAAATCTCATGATATCGGAAGGGTCTCAGGATTGGAATGGGAAGGAGTTGGATACCACATCTCATGATAAAGGAAGGGTCTAAGGTTTGGAAGGGGAAGGATTTGGATATCACATCTCATGTTATAGGACGGGTCTCAGGTTTGGTATTAGAAGCATTGAGATATCAAGTCTCATTGTATAAGAAGGGTCTCAGAATTGGAATGGGAAGAAGTTGGATATCACACCTCAAGCTATAGGAAGGGTCTCAGGATTGGAATGGGAAGGAGTTTGATATCACATCTCATGCCATAGTATGGGTCTCAGGTTTGGTAGAAGCATTGGGATATCACATCTCATGCTATCGGAAGGGTATCAGTATTGGATTTGGAAGAAGTTGGATATCCCATCTCATGCTATAGGAAGGGTCTCAGGTTGGAATGGGAAGGAGTTGGATATCACATTTCATGTTATAGGAAGGGTCTCAGGATTGGAATGGGAAGGACATGGATATCATATCTCATGCTATAGGACGGGTCTCAGGTTTGTTATTAGAATCATTGAGATATCATATTGCATGCTGTAGGAAGGGTCTAAGGATTGGAATGGGAAGGACTTGAATATCACATCTCATGCTATAGATAGGCTCTTAGGTTTGGAAAGGGAAGGAGTTGGATATCACATTTCATGTTAGAGGAAGGATCTCAGGTTTGGTATTAGAAGCATTGAGATATCACATCTCATGCTATAGGAAGGGTCTCAGGATTGGAATGGGAAGTAGTTGGATATCACATCTCATGCTATAGGAAGGGTCTCAGGTTTGGTATAAGCATTGAGATATCACATCTCATGCTATAGGACGGGTCTCAGGATTGGAATGGAAGGAGTTGGATATCACATCTCATGTTATAGGAAGGATCTCAGGTTTGGTATTAGAAGCATTGAGACATCACATCTCATGCTATAGGAAGGGTCTCAGGGTTGGAATGGGAAGGAGTTGGATATCACATCTCATCCAATAGGAAGGGTCTCAGGTTTGGAATGGGAAGGAATTGGATATCACATCTCATGTTATAGGAAGGATCTCAGGTTTGGTATTAGAAGCATTGAGATATCACATCTCATGCTATAGGAAGGGTCTCAGGATTGGAATGTGAAGGATTTGGATATCACATCTCATGCTAAAGGAAGGGTCTCAGGTTTGGTAGAAGCATTGAGATATCACGTCTCTGCTATCGGAAGGGTCTCAGGATTGGATTGGGAAGGAGTTGGATATCCCTTCTCATGCTATAGGAAGGGTCTCAGGATTTGAATGGCAAGGAGTTGGATATCACATCTCATGCCATAGGAAGGGTCTCAGGTTTGGTATAAGCATTGAGATATCACATCTCTGCTATCGGAAGGGTCTCAGGATTGGAATGGGAAGGAGTTGGATATTCCCATCTCATGTTATAGGAAGGGTCTCAGGTTTGGTATTAGAAGCATTGAGATATCACATCTCATGCTATAGGAAGGGTCTCAGGATTGGAATGGGAAGGACTTGGATATCACATCTCATGCTATAGGGAGGGTCTCAAGTTTGATATTAGAAGCTTTGAGATATCACATCTCATGATATCGGAAGGGTCTCAGGATTGGAATGGGAAGGAGTTGGATATCACATCTCATGATAAAGGAAGGGTCTAAGGTTTGGAAGGGGAAGGATTTCGATATCACATCTCATGTTATATTACGGGTCTCAGGTTTGGTATTAGAAGCATTGAGATATCAAGTCTCAGAGTATAGGAAGGGTCTCAGAATTGGAATGGGATGGAGTTGGATATCACATCTCAAGCTATAGGAAGGGTCTCAGGATTGGAATGGGAAGGACTTGGATATCACATCTCATGCTATAGGAAGGCTCTCAGGTTTGGAAGGGGAAAGAGTTGGATATCACATTTCATATTAGAGGTAGGATCTCAGGTTTGGTATTAGAGGCATTGAGATATCACATCTCATGCTATCAGAAGGGTCTCAGGAATGGAATGGGAAGGAGTTGGATATCACATCTCATGCTAAAGGGAGGGTCTCAGGTTTGGAAGGGGAAGGATTTGGATATCACATCTCATGTTATAGGAAGGATCTCAGGTTTGGTATTAGAAGCATTGAGATATCTCATCTCATGCTATCGGAAGAATCTCAGGTTTGGTATTAGAAGCATTGAGATATCACATCTCATGCTATCAGAAGGGTCTCAGGATTGGAATGGGAAGGAGTTGGATATCACATCTCATGCTAAAGGGAGGGTCTCAGGTTTGGAAGGGGAAGGATTTGGATATCACATCTCATGTTATCGGAAGGATCTCACGTTTGGTATTAGAAGTATTGAGATATCATATCTCATGCTATAGGAAGGGTCTCAGGATTGGAATGGGAAAGAGTTGGATATCACATCTCATGCTATAGGGAGTGTCTCAGGATTGGAATGGGAAGGACTTAGATATCACATATCATGCTATAGGGAGGGTCTCAGTTTTGATATTAGAAGCATTGAGATATCACATCTCATGCTATCGGAAATGTCTCAGGATTGGAATGGGAAGGAGCTGGATATCACATCTCATGCTAAAGGAAGGGTCTCAGGTTTGGAACGGGAAGGATTTGGATATCACATCTCATGTTATAGGAAGGGTCTCAGGTTTGGTATAAGCATTGAGATATCACATCTCTGCTATCGGAAGTGTCTCAGGATTGGAATGGGAAGGAGTTGGATATCCCATCTCATGTTATAGGACGGGTCTCAGGTTTGTTATTCGAATCATTGAGATATCATATTGCATGCTGTAGGAATGGTCTAAGGGTTGGAATGGGAAGGACTTGGATATCACATCTCATGCTATAGATAGGCTCTTAGGTTTGGAAAGGGAAGGAGTTGGATATCACATTTCATGTTAGAGGAAGGATCTCAGGTTTGGTATTAGAAGCATTGAGATATCACATCTCATGCTATAGGAAGGGTCTCAGGATTGTAATGGGAAGTAGTTGAATATCACATCTCATGCTATAGGAAGGGTCTCAGGTTTGGTATAAGCATTGAGATATCACATCTCATGCTATAGGACGGGTCTCAGGATTGGAATGGAAGGAGTTGGATATCACATCTCATGTTATAGGAAGGATCTCAGGTTTGGTATTAGAAGCATTGAGACATCACATCTCATGCTATAGGAAGGGTCTCAGGGTTGGAATGGGAAGGAGTTGGATATCACATCTCATCCAATAGGAAGGGTCTCAGGTTTGGAATGGGAAGGAATTGGATATCACATTTCATGTTATAGGAAGGATCTCAGGTTTGGTATTAGAAGCATTGAGATATCACATCTCATGCTATAGGAAGGGTCTCAGGATTGGAATGTGAAGGATTTGGATATCACATCTCATGCTAAAGGAAGGGTCTCAGGTTTGGTAGAAGCATTGAAATATCACGTCTCTGCTATCAGAAGGGTCTCAGGATTGGATTGGGAAGGAGTTGGATATCCCTTCTCATGCTATAGGAAGGGTCTCAGGATTTGAATGGCAAGGAGTTGGATATCACATCTCATGCCATAGGAAGGGTCTCAGGTTTGGTATAAGCATTGAGATATCACATCTCTGCTATCGGAAGGGTCTCAGGATTGGATTGGGAAGGAGTTGGATATCCCTTCTCATGCTATAGGAAGTGTCTCAGGTTGGAATGGGAAGGAGTTGGATATCACATCTCATGTTATAGGAAGGGTCTCAGGATTGGAATGGGAAGGATTTGGATATCACATCTCTTGCTATAGGAAGGGTCTCAGGATTTGAATGGCAAGAAGTTGGATATCACATCTCATGCCATAGGAAGGGTCTCAGGTTTGGTATAAGCATTGAGATATCACATCTCTACTATCGGAAGGGTCTAAGGATTGGATTGGGAAGGAGTTGGATATCCCTTCTCATGCTATAGGAAGTGTCTCAGGTTGGAATGGGAAGGAGTTGGATATCACATCTCATGTTATAGGACGGGTCTCAGGATTGGAATGGAAGGAGTTGGATATCACATCTCATGTTATAGGAAGGATCTCAGGTTTGGTATTAGAAGCATTGAGACATCACATCTCATGCTATAGGAAGGGTCTCAGGGTTGGAATGGGAAGGAGTTGGATATCGCATCTCATCCAATAGGAAGGGTCTCAGGATTGGAATGGGAAGGAATTGGATATCACATCTCATGTTATAAGAAGGATCTCAGGTTTGGTATTAGAAGCATTGAGATATCACATCTCATGCTATAGGAAGGGTCTCAGGATTGGAATGTGAAGGATTTGGATATCACATCTCATGCTAAAGGAAGGGTCTCAGGTTTGGTAGAAGCATTGAGATATCACGTCTCTGCTATCGGAAGGGTCTCAGGATTGGATTGGGAAGGAGTTGGATATCCCTTCTCATGCTATAGGAAGGGTCTCAGGATTTGAATGGGAAGGAGTTGGATATCACATCTCTTGCTATAGGAAGGGTCTCAGGATTGGAATGGGTAGGAGTTGGATATTACTTTCTTGCTATAGGAAGGGTCTCATGTTTGGAATGGGAAGCAGTTGGATATCACATATGCTATAGTTAGTGTCTCAGGTTTGGAACCGGAAGGAGTTGGATATCACCATAGCTGCTCCTCTGACTGCCCTCACAACTCCGAAGAAACCCAAGAAGGTAACTTGGACCGACGAGTGTGAGAAGGCCTTCAATGGCTTAAAAGACTCCTTGTGCCAGGCGCCTGTGCTTAGGGCCCCTGATTATCAAAGACCTTTTATCGTGCAGACGGATGCCTCTGACACTGGGATAGGAGCTGTACTATCACAAGTAGATGAGAAAGGTAAGGAACACCCTATTGGTTTTATTAGTTGCCAGCTTAAGGACAGAGAGCTCAGATGGTCCACGGTAGAGAAAGAATGTTTCTCTGTTGTGTGGGCCCTAAGGAAGCTGAGGCCCTACCTCTATGGGACCCACTTCACTGTGCAGACTGACCATAAGCCGTTAAAGTGGCTAATGAACATGAAGGGGGAGAATCCAAAGTTGCTTAGGTGGTCCATAAGTCTACAAGGCTTCGACTTCACTATTGAGCATAGGCCAGGTGTCCAACATAGCAATGCTGATGGGTTGTCCAGAATGTTTAACCGACCTGAACAAGAGACTCATCCAGGGGTGGATTGGTTCCCCCTGTCCATAGTCTGGGAGGGGCGAGTGTTAGGAAAGATTTCATGATTGCAGGTAATTTTCCTTCCATGTGACAACCCCTAAACTTTTTGCTGTTGTTTTCACCTTGTTATTGACTTTGCCAGAGAAGTGCAGCCTTCTGCCGCACTCCTCTGGGCTTTCGCTCTTTTCTTACGGGGAATCTGACATGCCCTTAAGACAGTCAGTACCGGGGAACGCTGTTTCCCGTAGTTTCTTCTATCGTGTTGCGGCTTTAGTGCAACATGACACAAGAGGGCACTGTAAGCTAAGTTACAGCTCTCTTGGGTCTCTAGCCTTCTACAGACCCTAGATACTCTTTTAGGATGGTATTTGATCGGTGCAAGTCATTCAGGGACTCGAATGGTGGCAGCGATCGTTTTGTTTATTTTGAGCTCCTTTTGGCGTTCTGAGCACGTTTTTCGCACTGAACCCAAAATGGTGGCCTGGCTCCCAAAATGGCCAGACCACGAGGCTCCTTTGTCTTGTCCACTGACCGTCTTGCTCCCTTCACCTTCCCCAGGTCGGGCGACCCGGGGCCTTCCTTATTTGGGCATGTACTTTCCCGCGAAACGTGGTTGCTTTCGCGGGCTTCTACATGTCGTTTGTGTGCCTCCAGGGTGTGGGCTGGGATGTCTGGTCCCAATACACATCCTGGGTGCCAGAGAGTCTAGGGTGGTGTGAATGCCTGGGACCACCGTGGTCCGTGATTGGTCCACGTATGGTATGTGTGTTGATGAGCGGATCTCCCATTGGCTCCCCTCCGTTTTGGCGCGAAGGGAACCGTGGATAAGAGGGAGCTGGAAACACCACTACCATGTCGATCTCCTGAGTTCTCACGAATGAAGGAATACAGGAGCCAAGTATCCTGCAACCAAGAGGCTGGACCGAGGAATCGCTGGTGACCCGCTGAAGGAATCCTCCTTTGCACTGCGGTCGTCCTGTGAAGCCCTTTCCTCCTTGGATCGAACCAGAAGGCCTGTACTGGTGCTTCGACCTTTGGAATAGCAGGAACAGCTATTCCCGGCGACTTCATCCTCTCCTGCCAAGTAAGCCTTCGGAAGTGTCTCTGGGCCATCCAGTTGACTGACCAGCTTACAAGGGAGTCCTGCTCTGTAACTGCCGCCAGGTTGTGTTGTATTTCGAGTCCTTGTCACTCTCCCACGCTTCGTACACTTGGCGTTCCCAAGTCTGAAGGGAGGAGTGTACATTTGGCTTGAATACACACGGCCGCTCCGTTGTCCTGCTGCGGCAACAAAACTGTGCTGGTTTCGTCGATTGGGACGTCTTTTTGCTCTACACGACTACGAGGCGTTCCCTGCTCTTCTGAACCTGCCAGCTGCTGAAACTAACGTGGAGAAGCCTGGGTCTGCTTGCTTCGGGGACCGGTGAGTAGTTTAGCTAGGATCTGGTCGCCCTCCTGCAGTATCCCATTGCTTTTCCCTGCTGTGTAAAAACAGCCCCCTTTTGGCCGTACTCGCGCTCTGCTTCTGCCCGCTGTGGAGGCTGCGCTTGAGTTGCGGAACCTGTTCTCCTTCTGCTGTGCACTAACCCGAACTGCCTGACTTCCTCCGAAGAGCTTCCCCTTTTGCCCGTTGGCACCGGCGTGGCAGGTACTTTGAGCACAAGGCTCCACTCTTCGCAGGGCTCAGACTTCCATCTAGTTAGGTGCCTCTGAAGGCGAACTGAGTCTAAAGCGTTATCGCACTGCCTGTTTTCCTTTCCTTTCAGGGGGACTACATATTTCGTGCTTTAAACGCTTGCGACTGTGTATTTGTATATATATTGTGTTGATATGGTATGTGTTGGTTTAATATTGTGATATTGTGATTTTCTCGCTACGGTCATTATTTTAAAGGCCTTAAAATAAATGTGTATCTATTTTTCATATAACAACTGTTTGGAGTAGTTTGTAAGCGCTCTTGCTTTGTGTGCTCATTGCGGGCTTTCAGTCACCCTCACCCCTCTTGAGACCTAGTCTTGACCGCCGCGATCGCTACCTTGATTGGTCTGGCTTGTCCAGAGGTTACCCTGTTCCAAGTAATTAGGTTGGCCTTCTGAACTTCTGCGCCACCAGGACAGAGTTCAGAAATCTGTCTTAACAGAAGGGTCTCAGGATTGGATTGGGAAGGAGTTGGATATCCCTTCTCATGCTATAGGAAGGGTCTCAGGATTTGAATGGCAAGGAGTTGGATATCACATCTCATGCCATAGGAAGGGTCTCAGGTTTGGTATAAGCATTGAGATATCACATCTCTGCTATCGGAAGGGTCTCAGGATTGGATTGGGAAGGAGTTGGATATCCCTTCTCATGCTATAGGAAGTGTCTCAGGTTGGAATGGGAAGGAGTTGGATATCACATCTCATGTTATAGGAAGGGTCTCAGGATTGGAATGGGAAGGATTTGGATATCACATCTCTTGCTATAGGAAGGGTCTCAGGATTGGAATGGGTAGGAGTTGGATATTACTTTCTTGCTATAGGAAGGGTCTCATGTTTGGAATGGGAAGGAGTTGGATATCACATATGCTATAGTTAGTGTCTCAGGTTTGGAACGGGAAGGAGTTGGATATCACATCTCATGTTATAGGAAGGGTCTCAGGTTTGGTATAAGCATTGAGATATCACATCTCTGCTATCGGAAGCGGCTCAGGATTGGAATGGGAAGGAGTTGGATATCCCATCTCATGTTATAGTAAGAGTCTCTGGTTTGGTATTAGAATCATTGAGATATCACATTGCATGCTGTAGGAAGGGTCTAAGGATTGGAATGGGATGGACTTGGATATCACATCTCATGCTATAGGTAGGCTCTCAGGTTTGGTATAAGCATTGAGATATCACATCTCATGCTATAGGAAGGGTCTCAGGATTGGAATGGGAAGGATTTGGATATCACATCTCATGCTATAGGAAGGGTCTCAGATTTGGTATAAGCATTGAGATATCACATCTCATGCTAAAGGAAGGGTCTCAGGATTGGAATGGGAAGGAGTTGTATATGACATCTCAGGCCATAGGAAGGGTCTCAGGTTTGGTATAAGCATTGAGATATCACATCTCTGCTATCGGAAGGGTCTCAGGATTGGAATGGGAAGGAGTTGGATATCCCATCTCATGTTATAGGAAGGGTCTCAGGTTTGGTATTAGAAGCATAGAGATATCACATCTCATGCTATAGGAAGGGTCTCAGGATTGGAATGGGAAGGACTTGGATGTCACATCTCATGCTATAGGGAGGGTCTCAAGTTTGATATTAGAAGCATTGAGATAACAAATCTCATGATATCGGAAGGGTCTCAGGATTGGAATGGGAAGGAGTTGGATACCACATCTCATGATAAAGGAAGGGTCTAAGGTTTGGAAGGGGAAGGATTTGGATATCACATCTCATGTTATAGGACGGGTCTCAGGTTTGGTATTAGAAGCATTGAGATATCAAGTCTCATGGTATAAGAAGGGTCTCAGAATTGGAATGGGAAGGAGTTGGATATCACACCTCAAGCTATAGGAAGGGTCTCAGGATTGGAATGGAAAGGAGTTTGATATCACATCTCATGCCATAGTATGGGTCTCAGGTTTGGTAGAAGCATTGGGATATCACATCTCATGCTATCGGAAGGGTATCAGTATTGGATTTGGAAGAAGTTGGATATCCCATCTCATGCTATAGGAAGGGTCTCAGGTTGGAATGGGAAGGAGTTGGATATCACATTTCATGTTATAGGAAGAGTCTCAGGATTGGAATGGGAAGGAATTGGATATCATATCTCATGCTATAGGACGGGTCTCAGGTTTGTTATTAGAATCATTGAGATATCATATTGCATGCTGTAGGAAGGGTCTAAGGATTGGAATGGGAAGGACTTGGATATCACATCTCATGCTATAGATAGGCTCTTAGGTTTGGAAAGGGAAGGAGTTGGATATCACATTTCATGTTAGAGGAAGGATCTCAGGTTTGGTATTAGAAGCATTGAGATATCACATCTCATGCTATAGGAAGGGTCTCAGGATTGGAATGGGAAGTAGTTGGATATCACATCTCATGCTATAGGAAGGGTCTCAGGTTTGGTATAAGCATTGAGATATCACATCTCATGCTATAGGACGGGTCTCAGGATTGGTATGGAAGGAGTTGGATATCACATCTCATGTTATAGGAAGGATCTCAGGTTTGGTATTAGAAGCATTGAGACATCACATCTCATGCTATAGGAAGGGTCTCAGGGTTGGAATGGGAAGGAGTTGGATATCACATCTCATCCAATAGGAAGGGTCTCAGGTTTGGAATGGGAAGGAATTGGATATCACATCTCATGTTATAGGAAGGATCTCAGGTTTGGTATTAGAAGCATTGAGATATCACATCTCATGCTATAGGAAGGGTCTCAGGATTGGAATGTGAAGGATTTGGATATCACATCTCATGCTAAAGGAAGGGTCTTAGGTTTGGTAGAAGCATTGAGATATCACGTCTCTGCTATCGGAAGGGTCTCAGGATTGGATTGGGAAGGAGTTGGATATCCCTTCTCATGCTATAGGAAGGGTCTCAGGATTTGAATGGCAAGGAGTTGGATATCACATCTCATGCCATAGGAAGGGTCTCAGGTTTGGTATAAGCATTGAGATATCACATCTCTGCTATCGGAAGGGTCTCAGGATTGGAATGGGAAGGAGTTGGATATTCCCATCTCATGTTATAGGAAGGGTCTCAGGTTTGGTATTAGAAGCATTGAGATATAACATCTCATGCTATAGGAAGGGTCTCAGGATTGGAATGGGAAGGACTTGGATATCACATCTCATGCTATAGGGAGGGTCTCAAGTTTGATATTAGAAGCTTTGAGATATCACATCTCATGATATCGGAAGGGTCTCAGGATTGGAATGGGAAGGAGTTGGATATCACATCTCATGATAAAGGAAGGGTCTAAGGTTTGGAAGGGGAAGGATTTGGATATCACATCTCATGTTATATTACGGGTCTCAGGTTTGGTATTAGAAGCATTGAGATATCAAGTCTCAGATTATAGGAAGGGTCTCAGAATTGGAATGGGAAGGAGTTGGATATCACATCTCAAGCTATAGGAAGGGTCTCTGGATTGGAATGGGAAGGACCTGGATATCACATCTCATGCTATAGGAAGGCTCTCAGGTTTGGAAGGGGAAAGAGTTGGATATCACATTTCATGTTAGAGGTAGGATCTCAGGTTTGGTGTTAGAGGCATTGAGATATCACATCTCATGCTATCAGAAGGGTCTCAGGAATGGAATGGGAAGGAGTTGGATATCACATCTCATGCTAAAGGGAGGGTCTCAGGTTTGGAAGGGGAAGGATTTGGATATCACATCTCATGTTATAGGAAGGATCTCAGGTTTGGTATTAGAAGCATTGAGATATCACATCTCATGCTATCGGAAGGATCTCAGGTTTGGTATAAGAAGCATTGAGATATCACATCTCATGCTATCAGAAGGGTCTCAGGATTGGAATGGGAAGGAGTTGGATACCACATCTCATGATAAAGGAAGGGTCTAAGGTTTGGAAGGGGAAGGATTTGGATATCACATTTCATGTTAGAGGTAGGATCTCAGGTTTGGTGTTAGAGGCATTGAGATATCACATCTCATGCTATCAGAAGGGTCTCAGGAATGGAATGGGAAGGAGTTGGATATCACATATCATGCTAAAGGGAGGGTCTCAGGTTTGGAAGGGGAAGGATTTGGATATCACATCTCATGTTATAGGAAGGATCTCAGGTTTGGTATTAGAAGCATTGAGATATCACATCTCATGCTATCGGAAGGATCTCAGGTTTGGTATTAGAAGCATTGAGATATCACATCTCATGCTATCAGAAGGGTCTCAGGATTGGAATGGGAAGGAGTTGGATACCACATCTCATGATAAAGGAAGGGTCTAAGGTTTGGAAGGGGAAGGATTTGGATATCACATCTCATGTTATAGGACGGGTCTCAGGTTTGGTATTAGAAGCATTGAGATATCAAGTCTCATGGTATAAGAAGGGTCTCAGAATTGGAATGGGAAGGAGTTGGATATCACACCTCAAGCTATAGGAAGGGTCTCAGGATTGGAATGGAAAGGAGTTTGATATCACATCTCATGCCATAGTATGGGTCTCAGGTTTGGTAGAAGCATTGGGATATCACATCTCATGCTATCGGAAGGGTATCAGTATTGGATTTGGAAGAAGTTGGATATCCCATCTCATGCTATAGGAAGGGTCTCAGGTTGGAATGGGAAGGAGTTGGATATCACATTTCATGTTATAGGAAGGGTCTCAGGATTGGAATGGGAAGGACTTGGATATCATATCTCATGCTATAGGACGGGTCTCAGGTTTGTTATTAGAATCATTGAGATATCATATTGCATGCTGTAGGAAGGGTCTAAGGATTGGAATGGGAAGGACTTGGATATCACATCTCATGCTATAGATAGGCTCTTAGGTTTGGAAAGGGAAGGAGTTGGATATCACATTTCATGTTAGAGGAAGGATCTCAGGTTTGGTATTAGAAGCATTGAGATATCACATCTCATGCTATAGGAAGGGTCTCAGGATTGGAATGGGAAGTAGTTGGATATCACATCTCATGCTATAGGAAGGGTCTCAGGTTTGGTATAAGCATTGAGATATCACATCTCATGCTATAGGACGGGTCTCAGGATTGGAATGGAAGGAGTTGGATATCACATCTCATGTTATAGGAAGGATCTCAGGTTTGGTATTAGAAGCATTGAGACATCACATCTCATGCTATAGGAAGGGTCTCAGGGTTGGAATGGGAAGGAGTTGGATATCACATCTCATCCAATAGGAAGGGTCTCAGGTTTGGAATGGGAAGGAATTGGATATCACATCTCATGTTATAGGAAGGATCTCAGGTTTGGTATTAGAAGCATTGAGATATCACATCTCATGCTATAGGAAGGGTCTCAGGATTGGAATGTGAAGGATTTGGATATCACATCTCATGCTAAAGGAAGGGTCTCAGGTTTGGTAGAAGCATTGAGATATCACGTCTCTGCTATCGGAAGGGTCTCAGGATTGGATTGGGAAGGAGTTGGATATCCCTTCTCATGCTATAGGAAGGGTCTCAGGATTTGAATGGCAAGGAGTTGGATATCACATCTCATGCCATAGGAAGGGTCTCAGGTTTGGTATAAGCATTGAGATATCACATCTCTGCTATCGGAAGGGTCTCAGGATTGGAATGGGAAGGAGTTGGATATTCCCATCTCATGTTATAGGAAGGGTCTCAGGTTTGGTATTAGAAGCATTGAGATATCACATCTCATGCTATAGGAAGTGTCTCAGGATTGGAATGGGAAGGACTTGGATATCACATCTCATGCTATAGGGAGGGTCTCAAGTTTGATATTAGAAGCTTTGAGATATCACATCTCATGATATCGGAAGGGTCTCAGGATTGGAATGGGAAGGAGTTGGATATCACATCTCATGATAAAGGAAGGGTCTAAGGTTTGGAAGGGGAAGGATTTGGATATCACATCTCATGTTATATTACGGGTCTCAGGTTTGGTATTAGAAGCATTGAGATATCAAGTCTCAGAGTATAGGAAGGGTCTCAGAATTGGAATGGGAAGGAGTTGGATATCACATCTCAAGCTATAGGAAGGGTCTCAGGATAGGAATGGGAAGGACTTGGATATCACATCTCATGCTATAGGAAGGCTCACAGGTTTGGAAGGGGAAAGAGTTGGATATCACATTTCATGTTAGAGGTCTCAGGTTTGGTATTAGAGGCATTGAGATATCACATCTCATGCTATCAGAAGGGTCTCAGGAATGGAATGGGAAGGAGTTGGATATCACATCTCATGCTAAAGGGAGGGTCTCAGGTTTGGAAGGGGAAGGATTTGGATATCACATCTCATGTTATAGGAAGGATCTCAGGTTTGGTATTAGAAGCATTGAGATATCACATCTCATGCTATCGGAAGGATCTCAGGTTTGGTATTAGAAGCATTGAGATATCACATCTCATGCTATCAGAAGGTTCTCAGGATTGGAATGGGAAGGAGTTGGATATCACATCTCATGCTAAAGGGAGGGTCTCAGGTTTGGAAGGGGAAGGATTTGGATATCACATCTCATGTTATCGGAAGGATCTCACGTTTGGTATTAGAAGTATTGAGATATCATATCTCATGCTATAGGAAGGGTCTCAGGATTGGAATGGGAAAGAGTTGGATATCACATCTCATGCTATAGGGAGTGTCTCAGGATTGGAATGGGAAGGACTTAGATATCACATATCATGCTATAGGGGGGGTCTCAGTTTTGATATTAGAAGCATTGAGATATCACATCTCATGCTATCGGAAGTGTCTCAGGATTGGAATGGGAAGGAGCTGGATATCACATCTCATGCTAAAGGAAGGGTCTCAGGTTTGGAACGGGAAGGATTTGGATATCACATCTCATGTTATAGGAAGGGTCTCAGGTTTGGTATAAGCATTGAGATATCACATCTCTGCTATCGGAAGTGTCTCAGGATTGGAATGGGAAGGAGTTGGATATCCCATCTCATGTTATAGGACGGGTCTCAGGTTTGTTATTAGAATCATTGAGATATCATATTGCATGCTGTAGGAAGGGTCTAAGGGTTGGAATGGGAAGGACTTGGATATCACATCTCATGCTATAGATAGGCTCTTAGGTTTGGAAAGGGAAGGAGTTGGATATCACATTTCATGTTAGAGGAAGGATCTCAGGTTTGGTATTAGAAGCATTGAGATATCACATCTCATGCTATAGGAAGGGTCTCAAGATTGGAATGGGAAGTAGTTGGATATCACATCTCATGCTATAGGAAGGGTCTCAGGTTTGGTATAAGCATTGAGATATCACATCTAATGCTATAGGACGGGTCTCAGGATTGGAATGGAAGGAGTTGGATATCACATCTCATGTTATAGGAAGGATCTCAGGTTTGGTATTAGAAGCATTGAGACATCACATCTCATGCTATAGGAAGGGTCTCAGGGTTGGAATGGGAAGGACTTGGATATCACATCTCATGCTATAGGAAGGGTCTCAGGATTGGAATGGGAAGTAGTTGGATATCACATCTCATGCTATAGGAAGGGTCTCAGGTTTGGTATAAGCATTGAGATATCACATCTCATGCTATAGGAAGGGTCTCAGGATTGGAATGTGAAGGATTTGGATATCACATCTCATGCTAAAGGAAGGCTCTCAGGTTTGGTAGAAGCATTGAGATATCACGTCTCTGCTATCGGAAGGGTCTCAGGATTGGATTGGGAAGGAGTTGGATATCCCTTCTCATGCTATAGGAAGGGTCTCAGGATTTGAATGGCAAGGAGTTGGATATCACATCTCATGCCATAGGAAGGGTCTCAGGTTTGGTATAAGCATTGAGATATCACATCTCTGCTATCGGAAGGGTCTCAGGATTGGAATGGGAAGGAGTTGGATATTCCCATCTCATGTTATAGGAAGGGTCTCAGGTTTGGTATTAGAAGCATTGAGATATCACATCTCATGCTATAGGAAGGGTCTCAGGATTGGAATGGGAAGGACTTGGATATCACATCTCATGCTATAGGGAGGGTCTCAAGTTTGATATTAGAAGCTTTGAGATATCACATCTCATGATATCGGAAGGGTCTCAGGATTGGAATGGGAAGGAGTTGGATATCACATCTCATGATAAAGGAAGGGTCTAAGGTTTGGAAGGGGAAGGATTTGGATATCACATCTCATGTTATATTACGGGTCTCAGGTTTGGTATTAGAAGCATTGAGATATCAAGTCTCAGAGTATAGGAAGGGTCTCAGAATTGGAATGGGAAGGAGTTGGATATCACATCTCAAGCTATAGGAAGGGTCTCAGGATTGGAATGGGAAGGACTTGGATATCACATCTCATGCTATAGGAAGGCTCTCAGGTTTGGAAGGGGAAAGAGTTGGATATCACATTTCATGTTAGAGGTAGGAGCTCAGGTTTGGTATTAGAGGCATTGAGATATCACATCTTATGCTATCAGAAGGGTCTCAGGAATGGAATGGGAAGGAGTTGGATATCTCATCTCATGCTAAAGGGAGGGTCTCAGGTTTGGAAGGGGAAGGATTTGGATATCACATCTCATGTTATAGGAAGGATCTCAGGTTTGGTATTAGAAGCATTGAGATATCACATCTCATGCTATCGGAAGGATCTCAGGTTTGGTATTAGAAGCATTGAGATATCACATCTCATGCTATCAGAAGGGTCTCAGGATTGGAATGGGAAGGAGTTGGATATCACATCTCATGCTAAAGGGAGGGTCTCAGGTTTGGAAGGGGAAGGATTTGGATATCACATCTCATGTTATCGGAAGGATCTCACGTTTGGTATTAGAAGTATTGAGATATCATATCTCATGCTATAGGAAGGGTCTCAGGATTGGAATGGGAAAGAGTTGGATATCACATCTCATGCTATAGGGAGTGTCTCAGGATTGGAATGGGAAGGACTTAGATATCACATATCATGCTATAGGGAGGGTCTCAGTTTTGATATTAGAAGCATTGAGATATCACATCTCATGCTATCGGAAGTGTCTCAGGATTGGAATGGGAAGGAGCTGGATATCACATCTCATGCTAAAGGAAGGGTCTCAGGTTTGGAACGGGAAGGATTTGGATATCACATCTCATGTTATAGGAAGGGTCTCAGGTTTGGTATAAGCATTGAGATATCACATCTCTGCTATCGGAAGTGTCTCAGGATTGGAATGGGAAGGAGTTGGATATCCCATCTCATGTTATAGGACGGGTCTCAGGTTTGTTATTAGAATCATTGAGATATCATATTGCATGCTGTAGGAAGGCTCTAAGGGTTGGAATGGGAAGGACTTGGATATCACATCTCATGCTATAGATATGCTCTTAGGTTTGGAAAGGGAAGGAGTTGGATATCACATTTCATGTTAGAGGAAGGATCTCAGGTTTGGTATTAGAAGCATTGAGATATCACATCTCATGCTATAGGAAGGGTCTCAGGATTGGAATGGGAAGTAGTTGGATATCACATCTCATGCTATAGGAAGGGTCTCAGGTTTGGTATAAGCATTGAGATATCACATCTAATGCTATAGGACGGGTCTCAGGATTGGAATGGAAGGAGTTGGATATCACATCTCATGTTATAGGAAGGATCTCAGGTTTGGTATTAGAAGCATTGAGACATCACATCTCATGCTATAGGAAGGGTCTCAGGGTTGGAATGGGAAGGAGTTGGATATCACCTCTCATCCAATAGGAAGGGTCTCAGGTTTGGAATGGGAAGGGATTGGATATCACATCTTATGTTATAGGAAGGATCTCAGGTTTGGTATTAGAAGCATTGAGATATCACATCACATGCTATAGGAAGGGTCTCAGGATTGGAATGTGAAGGATTTGGATATCACATCTCATGCTAAAGGAAGGGTCTCAGGTTTGGTAGAAGCATTGAGATATCACGTCTCTGCTATCGGAAGGGTCTCAGGATTGGATTGGGCAGGAGTTGGATATCCCTTCTCATGCTATAGGAAGGGTCTCAGGATTTGAATGGCAAGGAGTTGGATATCACATCTCATGCCATAGGAAGGGTCTCAGGTTTGGTATAAGCATTGAGATATCACATCTCTGCTATCGGAAGGGTCTCAGGATTGGATTGGGAAGGAGTTGGATATCCCTTCTCATGCTATAGGAAGTGTCTCAGGTTGGAATGGGAAGGAGTTGGATATCACATCTCATGTTATAGGTAGGGTCTCAGGATTGGAATGGGAAGGATTTGGATATCACATCTCTTGCTATAGGAAGGGTCTCAGGATTGGAATGGGTAGGAGTTGGATATTACTTTCTTGCTATAGGAAGGGTCTCATGTTTGGAATGGGAAGGAGTTGGATATCACATATGCTATAGTTAGTGTCTCAGGTTTGGAACGGGAAGGAGTTGGATATCACATCTCATGTTATAGGAAGGGTCTCAGGTTTGGTATAAGCATTGAGATATCACATCTCTGCTATCGGAAGCGGCTCAGGATTGGAATGGGAAGGAGTTGGATATCCCATCTCATGTTATAGTAAGAGTCTCTGGTTTAGCAGAGATGTGATATCTCAATGTTTATACCAAACCTGAGACCCTTCCTATAACATGAGATGTGATATCCAACTCCTTCCCGTTCCAAACCTGAGACCCTTCCTTTAGCATGAGATGTGATATCCAGCTCCTTCCCATTCCAATCCTGAGACACTTCCGATAGCATGAGATGTGATATCTCAATGCTTCTAATATCAAAACTGAGACCCTCCCTATAGCATGATATGTGATATCTAAGTCCTTCCCATTCCAATCCTGAGACCCTTCCTATAGCATGAGATGTGATATCTCAATGCTTCTACCAAACCTGAGACCCTTCCTTTAGCATGAGATGTGATATCCAACTCCTTCCCATTCCAATCCTGAGACCCTTCCTATAGCATGAGATGTGATATCTCAATACTTCTAATACCAAACCTGAGATCCTTCCGATAGCATGAGATGTGATATCGCAATGCTTCTAATACCAAACCTGAGATCCTTCCTATAACATGAGATGTGCTTCTAATATCAAACTTGAGACCCTCACTATAGCATGAGATGTGACATCCAAGTCCTCCCCATTCCAATCCTGAGACCCTTCCTATAGCATGAGATGTGATATCTCAATGCTTCTAATACCAAACCTGAGACCCTTCCTTTAACATGAGATGGGATATCCAACTCCTTCCCATTCCAATCCTGAGACCCTTCCGATAGCAGAGATGTGATATCTCAATGCTTATACCAATCCTGAGACCCTTCCTATGGCCTGAGATGTCATATACAACTCCTTCCCAATCCAATCCTGAGACCCTTCCTATAGCATGAGATGTGATATCTCAATGCTTATACCAAATCTGAGACCCTTCCTATAGCATGAGATGTGATATCCAACTCCTTCCCATTCCAATCCTGAGACCCTTCCTATAGCATGAGATGTGATGTCTCAATGCTTCTAATACCAAACCTGAGATCCTTCCTATAACATGAGATGTCATATCCAACTCCTTCCCATTCCAATCCTGAGACCCTTCCTATAGCATGAGACGTGATGTCTCAATGCTTCTAATACCAAACCTGAGAACCTTCCTACAGCATGCGATGTGATATCTCAATGCTTCTAATACCAAACCTGAGACCAGTCCTATAACATGAGATTGGATATCCAACTCCTTCCCCTTCCAAACCTGAGACCCTTCCTATAGCATGAGCTGTGATATCCAACTTCTTCCCATTCCAATCCTGAGACCCTTCCTATAACATGAGATGTGATGTCTCAATGCTTCTAATACCAAACCTGAGATCTTTCCTATAACATGAGATGTGATATCCAACTCCTTCCCATTCCAATCCTGAGACCCTTCCTATAGCATGAGATGTGCTATCTCAATGCTTATACCAAACCTGAGACCCTTCCTAAAGCTTGAGATGTGATATCCAACTCCTTCCCATTCCAATCCTGAGACCCTTCCTATAGCATGAGATGTGATATCTCAAGGCCTCTAATACCAAACCTGAGATCCGTCCTCTAACATAAAATGTGATATCCAACTCCTTCCCCTTCCAAACCTGAGAGCCTTCCTATAGCATGAGATGGGATATCAGAATCCCTCCCATTCCAATCCTGAGACCCTTCCTATAGCATGAGATGTGATATCTCAATGCTTATATCAAACCTGAGAGCCTACCTATAGCATGAGATGTGATATCCAAGTCCATCCCATTCCAATCCTTAGACCCTTCCTACAGCATGCGATGTGATATCTCAATGATTCTAATACCAAATCAGAGACTCTAACTATAACATGAGATGGGATATCCAACTCCTTCCCATTCCAATCCTGAGCCGCTTCCGATAGCAGAGATGTGATATCTCAATGCTTATAACAAACCTGAGACCCTTCCTATAACATGAGATGTGATATCCAACTCCTTCCCGTTCCAAACCTGAGACACTAACTATAGCATATGTGATATCCAACTCCTTCCCATTCCAATCCTGAGACCCTTCCTATAGCAAGAGATGTGATATCCAAATCCTTCCCATTCCAATCCTGAGACCCTTCCTATAACATGAGATGTGATATCCAACTCCTTCCCATTCCAACCTGAGACACTTCCTATAGCATGAGAAGGGATATCCAACTCCTTCCCAATCCAATCCTGAGACCCTTCCGATAGCAGAGATGTGATATCTCAATGCTTATACGAAACCTGAGACCCTTCCTATGGCATGAGATGTGATATCCAACTCCTTGCCATTCAAATCCTGAGACCCTTCCTATAGCATGAGAAGGGATATCCAACTCCTTCCCAATCCAATCCTGAGACCCTTCCGATACCAGAGACGTGATATCTCAATGCTTCTACCAAACCTGAGACCCTTCCTTTAGCATGAGATGTGATATCCAAATCATTCACATTCCAATCCTGAGACCCTTCCTATAGCATGAGATGTGATATCTCAATGCTTCTAATACCAAACCTGAGATCCTTCCTATAACATGAGATGTGATATCCAATTCCTTCCCATTCCAAACCTGAGACCCTTCCTATTGGATGAGATGTGATATCCAACTCCTTCCCATTCCAACCCTGAGACCCTTCCTATAGCATGAGATGTGATGTCTCAATGCTTCTAATAGCAAACCTGAGATCCTTCCTATAACATGAGATGTGATATCCAACTCCTTCCATTCCAATCCTGAGACCCGTCCTATAGCATGAGATGTGATATCTCAATGCTCATACCAAACCTGAGACACTTCCTATAGCATGAGATGTGATATCCAACTACTTCCCATTCCAATCCTGAGACCCTTCCTATAGCATGAGATGTGATATCTCAATGCTTCTAATACCAAACCTGAGATCCTTCCTCTAACATGAAATGTGATATCCAACTCCTTCCCTTTCCAAACCTAAGAGCCTATCTATAGCATGAGATGTGATATCCAAGTCCTTCCCATTCCAACCCTTAGACCCTTCCTACAGCATGCAATATGATATCTCAATGATTCTAATAACAAACCTGAGACCCGTCCTACAACATGAGATGGGATATCCAACTCCTTCCCATTCCAATCCTGAGACACTTCCGATAGCAGAGATGTGATATCTCAATGCTTATACCAAACCTGAGACCCTTCCTATAACATGAGATGTGATATCCAAATCCTTCCCGTTCCAAACCTGAGACCCTTCCTTTAGCATGAGATGTGATATCCAGCTCCTTCCCATTCCAATCCTGAGACACTTCCTATAGCATGAGATGTGATAGCTAAATGCTTCTAATACCAAACTTGAGACTCTTCCTATAACATGAGATGGGATATCCAACTCCTTCCCATTCCAATCCTTAGACCCTTCCTACAGCATGCAATATGATATCTCAATGATTCTAATAACAAACCTGAGACCCGTCCTATAACATGAGATGGGATATCCAACACCTTCCCATTCCAATCCTGAGACATTCCCGATAGCAGAGATGTGATATCTCAATGCTTATACCAAACCTGAGACCCTTCCTATAACATGAGATGTGATATCCAACTCCTTCCCGTTCCAAACCTGAGACCCTTCCTATAGCATATGTGATATCCAACACATTCCCATTCCAAACATGAGACCCTTCCTATAGCAGGAATGTAATATCCAACTCCTTCCCATTCCAATCCTGAGACCATTCCTATAGCATGAGATGTGATATCTCAATGCTTCTAATACCAAACCTGAGATCCTTCCTATGACATGAGATGTGATATCCAATTCCTCCCCATTCCAAACCTGAGAACCTTCCTACAGCATGCGATGTGATATCTCAATGCTTCTAATACCAAACCTGAGACCAGTCCTATAACATGAGATTGGATATCCAGCTCCTTCCCCTTCCAAACCTGAGACCCTTCCTATAGCATGAGATGTGATATCCAACTCCTTCCCAATCCAATCCTGAGACCCTTCCGATACCAGAGACGTGATATCTCAATGCTTCTACCAAACCTGAGACCCTTCCTTTAGCATGAGATGTGATATCCAAATCCTTCACATTCCAATCCTGAGACCCTTCCTATAGCATGAGATGTGATATCTCAATGCTTCTAATACCAAACCTGAGATCCTTCCTATAACATGAGATGTGATATCCAATTCCTTCCCATTCCAAACCTGAGACCCTTCCTATTGGATGAGATGTGATATCCAACTCCTTCCCATTCCAACCCTGAGACCCTTCCTATAGCATGAGATGTGATGTCTCAATGCTTCTAATAGCAAACCTGAGATCCTTCCTATAACATGAGATGTGATATCCAACTCCTTCCATTCCAATCCTGAGACCCGTCCTATAGCATGAGATGTGATATCTCAATGCTTATACCAAACCTGAGACACTTCCTATAGCATGAGATGTGATATCCAACTACTTCCCATTCCAATCCTGAGACCCTTCCTATAGCATGAGATGTGATATCTCAATGCTTCTAATACCAAACCTGAGATCCTTCCTCTAACATGAAATGTGATATCCAACTCCTTCCCTTTCCAAACCTAAGAGCCTATCTATAGCATGAGATGTGATATCCAAGTCCTTCCCATTCCAACCCTTAGACCCTTCCTACAGCATGCAATATGATATCTCAATGATTCTAATAACAAACCTGAGACCCGTCCTACAACATGAGATGGGATATCCAACTCCTTCCCATTCCAATCCTGAGACACTTCCGATAGCAGAGATGTGATATCTCAATGCTTATACCAAACCTGAGACCCTTCCTATAACATGAGATGTGATATCCAAATCCTTCCCGTTCCAAACCTGAGACCCTTCCTTTAGCATGAGATGTGATATCCAGCTCCTTCCCATTCCAATCCTGAGACACTTCCTATAGCATGAGATGTGATAGCTAAATGCTTCTAATACCAAACTTGAGACTCTTCCTATAACATGAGATGGGATATCCAACTCCTTCCCATTCCAATCCTTAGACCCTTCCTACAGCATGCAATATGATATCTCAATGATTCTAATAACAAACCTGAGACCCGTCCTATAACATGAGATGGGATATCCAACACCTTCCCATTCCAATCCTGAGACATTCCCGATAGCAGAGATGTGATATCTCAATGCTTATACCAAACCTGAGACCCTTCCTATAACATGAGATGTGATATCCAACTCCTTCCCGTTCCAAACCTGAGACCCTTCCTATAGCATATGTGATATCCAACACATTCCCATTCCAAACATGAGACCCTTCCTATAGCAGGAATGTAATATCCAACTCCTTCCCATTCCAATCCTGAGACCATTCCTATAGCATGAGATGTGATATCTCAATGCTTCTAATACCAAACCTGAGATCCTTCCTATGACATGAGATGTGATATCCAATTCCTCCCCATTCCAAACCTGAGAACCTTCCTACAGCATGCGATGTGATATCTCAATGCTTCTAATACCAAACCTGAGACCAGTCCTATAACATGAGATTGGATATCCAGCTCCTTCCCCTTCCAAACCTGAGACCCTTCCTATAGCATGAGATGTGATATCCAACTTTCTCCCATTCCAATCCTGAGACCCTTCCTATAACATGAGATGTGATGTCTCAATGCTTCTAATACCAAACCTGAGATCTTTCCTATAACATGAGATGTGATATCCAACTCCTTCCCATTCCAATCCTGAGACCCTTCCTATAGCATGAGATGTGCTATTTCAATGCTTATACCAAACCTGAGACCCTTCCTAAAGCTTGAGATGTGATATCAAACTCCTTCCCATTCCAATCCTGAGACTCTTCCTATAGCTTGAGATGTGATATCCAACTCCTTCCCATTCCAATTCTGAGACCCTTCCTATACCATGAGACTTGATATCTCAATGCTTCTAATACCAAACCTGAGACCCGTCCTATAACATGAGATGTGATATCCAAATCTTTCCCCTTCCAAACCTTAGACCCTTCCTTTATCATGAGATGTGATATCCAACTCCTTCCCATTCCAATCCTGAGACCCTTCCGATATCATGAGATTTGTTATCTTAATGCTTCTAATATCAAAATTGAGACCCTCCCTATAGCATGAGATGTGATATCCAACTCCTTCCCATTCCAATCCTGAGACCCTTCCTATAGCATGAGATGTGATGTCTCAATGCTTCTAATACCAAACCTGAGATCCTTCCTATAACATGAGATGTGATATCCAACTCCTTCCCATTCCAATCCTGAGACCCTTCCTATAGCATGAGATGTGCTATCTCAATGCTTATACCAAACCTGAGACCCTTCCTAAAGCTTGAGATGTGATATCCAACTCCTTCCCATTCCAATCCTGAGACCCTTCCTATAGAATGAGATGTGATATCTCAAGGCCTCTAATACCAAACCTGAGATCCTTCCTCTAACATGAAATGTGATATCCAACTCCTTCCCCTTCCAAACCTGAGAGCCTTCCTATAGCATGAGATATGATATCCAAGTCCTTCCCATTCCAATCCTGAGACCCTTCCTATAACATGAAATGTGATATCCAACTCCTTCCCATTCCAACCTGAGACCCTTCCTATAGCATGAGATGGGATATCCGACTCCTTCCAAATCCAATACTGATACCCTTCCAATAGCATGAGATGTGATATCCCAATGCTTCTACCAAACCTGAGACCCATACTATGGCATGAGATGTGAGAAACTCCTTCCCATTCCAATCCTGAGACTCTTCCTATAGCTTAAGATGTGATATCCAACTCCTTCACATTCCAATTCTGAGACCCTTCCTATGCCATGAGACTTGATATCTCAATGCTTTTAATACCAAACCTGAGACCCGTCCTATAACATGAGATGTGATATCCAAATCTTTCCCCTTCCAAACCTTAGACCCTTCCTTTATCATGATATGTGATATCCAACTCCTTCCCATTCCAATCCTGAGACCCTTCCTATAGCATGAGATGTGCTATCTCAATGCTTATACCAAACCTGAGACCCTTCCTAAAGCTTGAGATGTGATATCAAACTCCTTCCCATTCCAATCCTGAGACTCTTCCTATAGCTTGAGATGTGATATCCAACTCCTTCCCATTCCAATTCTGAGACCCTTCCTATACCATGAGACTTGATATCTCAATGCGTCTAATACCAAACCTGAGACCCGTCCTATAACATGAGATGTGATATCCAAATCTTTCCCCTTCCAAACCTTAGACCCTTCCTTTATCATGAGATGTGATATCCAACTCCTTCCCATTCCAATCCTGAGACCCTTCCGATATCATGAGATTTGTTATCTTAATGCTTCTAATATCAAAATTGAGACCCTCCCTATAGCATGAGATGTGATATCCAACTCCTTCCCATTCCAATCCTGAGACCCTTCCTGTAGCATGAGATGTGATGTCTCAATGCTTCTAATACCAAACCTGAGATCCTTCCTATAACATGAGATGTGATATCCAACTCCTTCCCATTCCAATCCTGAGACCCTTCCTATAGCATGAGATGTGCTATCTCAATGCTTATACCAAACCTGAGACCCTTCCTAAAGCTTGAGATGTGATATCCAACTCCTTCCCATTCCAATCCTGAGACCCTTCCTATAGAATGAGATGTGATATCTCAAGGCCTCTAATACCAAACCTGAGATCCTTCCTCTAACATGAAATGTGATATCCAACTCCTTCCCCTTCCAAACCTGAGAGCCTTCCTATAGCATGAGATATGATATCCAAGTCCTTCCCATTCCAATCCTGAGACCCTTCCTATAACATGAAATGTGATATCCAACTCCTTCCCATTCCAACCTGAGACCCTTCCTATAGCATGAGATGGGATATCCGACTCCTTCCAAATCCAATACTGATACCCTTCCAATAGCATGAGATGTGATATCCCAATGCTTCTACCAAACTTGAGACCCATACTATGGCATGAGATGTGAGAAACTCCTTCCCATTCCAATCCTGAGACTCTTCCTATAGCTTAAGATGTGATATCCAACTCCTTCACATTCCAATTCTGAGACCCTTCCTATGCCATGAGACTTGATATCTCAATGCTTTTAATACCAAACCTGAGACCCGTCCTATAACATGAGATGTGATATCCAAATCTTTCCCCTTCCAAACCTTAGACCCTTCCTTTATCATGAGATGTGATATCCAACTCCTTCCCATTCCAATCCTGAGACCCTTCCGATATCATGAGATTTGTTATCTCAATGCTTCTAATATCAAACTTGAGACCCTCACTATAGCATGAGATGTGACATCCAAGTCCTCCCCATTCCAATCCTGAGACCCTTCCTATAGCATGAGATGTGATATCTCAATGCTTCTAATACCAAACCTGAGACCCTTCCTTTAACATGAGATGGGATATCCAACTCCTTCCCATTCCAATCCTGAGACCCTTCCGATAGCAGAGATGTGATATCTCAATGCTTATCCCAATCCTGAGACCCTTCCTATGGCCTGAGATGTCATATACAACTCCTTCCCAATCCAATCCTGAGACCCTTCCTATAGCATGAGATGTGATATCTCAATGCTTATACCAAATCTGAGACCCTTCCTATAGCATGAGATGTGATATCCAACTCCTTCCCATTCCAATCCTGAGACCCTTCCTATAGCATGAGATGTGATGTCTCAATGCTTCTAATACCAAACCTGAGATCCTTCCTATAACATGAGATGTCATATCCAACTCCTTCCCATTCCAATCCTGAGACCCTTCCTATAGCATGAGATGTGATGTCTCAATGCTTCTAATACCAAACCTGAGAACCTTCCTACAGCATGCGATGTGATATCTCAATGCTTCTAATACCAAACCTGAGACCAGTCCTATAACATGAGATTGGATATCCAACTCCTTCCCCTTCCAAACCTGAGACCCTTCCTATAGCATGAGATGTGATATCCAACTTCTTCCCATTCCAATCCTGAGACCCTTCCTATAACATGAGATGTGATGTCTCAATGCTTCTAATACCAAACCTGAGATCTTTCCTATAACATGAGATGTGATATCCAACTCCTTCCCATTCCAATCCTGAGACCCTTCCTATAGCATGAGATGTGCTATCTCAATGCTTATACCAAACCTGAGACCCTTCCTAAAGCTTGAGATGTGATATCCAACTCCTTCCCATTCCAATCCTGAGACCCTTCCTATAGCATGAGATGTGATATCTCAAGGCCTCTAATACCAAACCTGAGATCCGTCCTCTAACATAAAATGTGATATCCAACTCCTTCCCCTTCCAAACCTGAGAGCCTTCCTATAGCATGAGATGGGATATCCAAATCCTTCCCATTCCAATCCTGAGACCCTTCCTATAGCATGAGATGTGATATCTCAATGCTTATATCAAACCTGAGAGCCTACCTATAGCATGAGATGTGATATCCAAGTCCATCCCATTCCAATCCTTAGACCCTTCCTACAGCATGCGATGTGATATCTCAATGATTCTAATACCAAACCAGAGACTCTTACTATAACATGAGATGGGATATCCAACTCCTTCCCATTCCAATCCTGAGCCGCTTCCGATAGCAGAGATGTGATATCTCAATGCTTATACCAAACATGAGACCCTTCCTATAACATGAGATGTGATATCCAACTCCTTCCCGTTCCAAACCTGAGACACTAACTATAGCATATGTGATATCCAACTCCTTCCCATTCCAAACATGAGACCCTTCCTATAGCAAGAAAGTAATATCCAAATCCTTCCCATTCCAATCCTGAGACCCTTCCTATAACATGAGATGTGATATCCAACTCCTTCCCATTCACATCCTGAGACCCTTCCTATAGCATGAGAAGGGATATCCAACTCCTTCCCAATCCAATCCTGAGACCCTTCCGATAGCAGAGATCTGATATCTCAATGCTTCTACCAAACCTGAGACCCTTCCTTTAGCAGGAGATGTGATATCCAAATCCTTCACATTCCAATCCTGAGACCCTTCCTATAGCATGAGATGTGATATCTCAATGCTTCTAATACCAAACCTGAGATCCTTCCTATAACATGAGATGTGATATCCAATTCCTTCCCATTCCAAACCTGAGACCCTTCCTATTGGATGAGATGCGATATCCAACTCCTTCCCATTCCAACCCTGAGACCCTTCCTATAGCATGAGATGTGATGTCTCAATGCTTCTAATACCAAACCTGAGATCCTTCCTATAACATGAGATGTGATATCCAACTCCTTCCATTCCAATCCTGAGACCCGTCCTATAGCATGAGATGTGATATCTCAATGCTTATACCAAACCTGAGACCCTACCTATAGCATGAGATGTGATATCCAACTACTTCCCATTCCAATCCTGAGACCCTTCCTATAGCATGAGATGTGATATCTCAATGCTTCTAATACCAAACCTGAGATCCTTCCTCTAACATGAAATGTGATATCCAACTCCATCCCTTTCCAAACCTAAGAGCCTATCTATAGCATGAGATGTGATATCCAAGTCCTTCCCATTCCAAGCCTTAGACCCTTCCTACAGCATGCAATATGATATCTCAATGATTCTAATAACAAACCTGAGACCCGTCCTATAGCATGAGATATGATATCCAAGTCCTTCCCATTCCAATCCTGAGACCCTTCCTATACCATGAAATGTGATATCCAACTCCTTCCCATTCCAACCTGAGACCCTTCCTATAGCATGAGATGGGATATCCAACTTCTTCCAAATCCAATACTGATACCCTTCCGATAGCATGAGATGTGATGTCCCAATGCTTCTACCAAACCTGAGACCCATACTATGGCATGAGATGTGATATCAAACTCCTTCCCATTCCAATCCTGAGACCCTTCCTATAGCTTGAGGTGTGATATCCAACTCCTTCCCATTCCAATTCTGAGACCCTTCTTATACCATGAGACTTGATATCTCAATGCTTCTAATACCAAACCTGAGACCCGTCCTATAACATGAGATGTGATATCCAAATCTTTCCCCTTCCAAACCTTAGACCCTTCCTTTATCATGAGATGTGATATCCAACTCCTTCCCATTCCAATCCTGAGACCCTTCCGATATCATGAGATTTGTTATCTCAATGCTTCTAATATCAAACTTGAGACCCTCACTATAGCATGAGATGTGACATCCAAGTCCTCCCCATTCCAATCCTGAGACCCTTCCTATAGCATGAGATGTGATATCTCAATGCTTCTAATACCAAACCTGAGACCCTTCCTTTAACATGAGATGGGATATCCAACTCCTTCCCATTCCAATCCTGAGACCCTTCCGATAGCAGAGATGTGATATCTCAATGCTTATACCAATCCTGAGACCCTTCCTATGGCCTGAGATGTCATATACAACTCCTTCCCAATCCAATCCTGAGACCCTTCCTATAGCATGAGATGTGATATCTCAATGCTTATACCAAATCCGAGACCCTTCCTATAGCATGAGATGTGATATCCAACTCCTTCCCATTCCAATCCTGAGACCCTTCCTATAGCATGAGATGTGATGTCTCAATGCTTCTAATACCAAACCTGAGATCCTTCCTATAACATGAGATGTCATATCCAACTCCTTCCCATTCCAATCCTGAGACCCTTCCTATAGCATGAGATGTGATGTCTCAATGCGTCTAATACCAAACCTGAGAACCTTCCTACAGCATGCGATGTGATATCTCAATGCTTCTAATACCAAACCTGAGACCAGTCCTATAACATGAGATTGGATATCCAACTCTTTCCCCTTCCAAACCTGAGACCCTTCCTATAGCATGAGATGTGATATCCAACTTCTTCCCATTCCAATCCTGAGACCCTTCCTATAACATGAGATGTGATGTCTCAATGCTTCTAATACCAAACCTGAGATCTTTCCTATAACATGAGATGTGATATCCAACTCCTTCCCATTCCAATCCTGAGACCCTTCCTATAGCATGAGATGTGCTATCTCAATGCTTATACCAAACCTGAGACCCTTCCTAAAGCTTGAGAAGTGATATCCAACTCCTTCCCATTCCAATCCTGAGACCCTTCCTATAGCATGAGATGTGATATCTCAAGGCCTCTAATACCAAACCTGAGATCCGTCCTCTAACATAAAATGTGATATCCAACTCCTTCCCCTTCCAAACCTGAGAGCCTTCCTATAGCATGAGATGGGATATCCAAATCCTTCCCATTCCAATCCTGAGACCCTTCCTATAGCATGAGATGTGATATCTCAATGCTTATATCAAACCTGAGAGCCTACCTATAGCATGAGATGTGATATCCAAGTCCATCCCATTCCAATCCTTAGACCCTTCCTACAGCATGCGATGTGATATCTCAATGATTCTAATACCAAACCAGAGACTCTTACTATAACATGAGATGGGATATCCAACTCCTTCCCATTCCAATCCTGAGCCGCTTCCGATAGCAGAGATGTGATATCTCAATGCTTATACCAAACATGAGACCCTTCCTATAACATGAGATGTGATATCCAACTCCTTCCCGTTCCAAACCTGAGACACTAACTATAGCATATGTGATATCCAACTCCTTCCCATTCCAAACATGAGACCCTTCCTATAGCAAGAAAGTAATATCCAAATCCTTCCCATTCCAATCCTGAGACCCTTCCTATAACATGAGATGTGATATCCAACTCCTTCCCATTCACATCCTGAGACCCTTCCTATAGCATGAGAAGGGATATCCAACTCCTTCCCAATCCAATCCTGAGACCCTTCCGATAGCAGAGATCTGATATCTCAATGCTTCTACCAAACCTGAGACCCTTCCTTTAGCATGAGATGTGATATCCAAATCCTTCACATTCCAATCCTGAGACCCTTCCTATAGCATGAGATGTGATATCTCAATGCTTCTAATACCAAACCTGAGATCCTTCCTATAACATGAGATGTGATATCCAATTCCTTCCCATTCCAAACCTGAGACCCTTCCTATTGGATGAGATGCGATATCCAACTCCTTCCCATTCCAACCCTGAGACCCTTCCTATAGCATGAGATGTGATGTCTCAATGCTTCTAATACCAAACCTGAGATCCTTCCTATAACATGAGATGTGATATCCAACTCCTTCCATTCCAATCCTGAGACCCGTCCTATAGCATGAGATGTGATATCTCAATGCTTATACCAAACCTGAGACCCTTCCTATAGCATGAGATGTGATATCCAAATACTTCCCATTCCAATCCTGAGACCCTTCCTATAGCATGAGATGTGATATCTCAATGCTTCTAATACCAAACCTGAGATCCTTCCTCTAACATGAAATGTGATATCCAACTCCTTCCCTTTCCAAACCTAAGAGCCTATCTATAGCATGAGATGTGATATCCAAGTCCTTCCCATTCCAAGCCTTAGACCCTTCCTACAGCATGCAATATGATATCTCAATGATTCTAATAACAAACCTGAGACCCGTCCTATAGCATGAGATATGATATCCAAGTCCTTCCCATTCCAATCCTGAGACCCTTCCTATAACATGAAATGTGATATCCAACTCCTTCCCATTCCAACCTGAGACCCTTCCTATAGCATGAGATGGGATATCCAACTTCTTCCAAATCCAATACTGATACCCTTCCGATAGCATGAGATGTGATGTCCCAATGCTTCTACCAAACCTGAGACCCATACTATGGCATGAGATGTGATATCAAACTCCTTCCCATTCCAATCCTGAGACCCTTCCTATAGCTTGAGGTGTGATATCCAACTCCTTACCATTCCAATTCTGAGTCCCTTCTTATACCATGAGACTTGATATCTCAATGCTTCTAATACCAAACCTGAGAACCGTCCTATAACATGAGATGTAATATCCAAATCCTTCCCCTTCCAAACCTTAGACCCTTCCTTTATCATGAGATGTGGTATCCAACTCCTTCCCATTCCAATCCTGAGACCCTTCCGATATCATGAGATTTGTTATCTCAATGCTTCTAATATCAAACTTGAGACCCTCCCTATAGCATGAGATGTGACATCCAAGTCCTTCCCATTCCAATCCTGAGACCCTTCCTATAGCATGAGATGTGATATCTCTATGCTTCTAATACCAAACCTGAGACCCTTCCTATAACATGAGATGGGATATCCAACTCCTTCCCATTCCAATCCTGAGACCCTTCCGATAGCAGAGATGTGATATCTCAATGCTTATACCAAACCTGAGACCCTTCCTATGGCCTGAGATGTCATATACAACTCCTTCCCATTCCAATCCTGAGACCCTTCCTTTAGCATGAGATGTGATATCTCAATGCTTATACCAAATCTGAGACCCTTCCTATAGCATGAGATGTGATATCTCAATGCTTATACCAAACCTGAGAGCCTACCTATAGCATGAGATGTGATATCCAAGTCCATCCCATTCCAATTCTTAGACCCTTCCTACAGCATGCGATGTGATATCTCAATGATTCTAATACCAAACCAGAGACTCTTACTATAACATGAGATGGGATATCCAACTCCTTCCCATTCCAATCCTGAGCCGCTTCCGATAGCAGAGATGTGATATCTCAATGCTTATAACAAACCTGAGACCCTTCCTATAACATGAGATGTGATATCCAACTCGTTCCCGTTCCAAACCTGAGACCCTTCCTATAGCATGAGATGTGATGTCTCAATGCTTCTAATACCAAACCTGAGATCCTTCCTATAACATGAGATGTCATATCCAACTCCTTCCCATTCCAATCCTGAGACCCTTCCTATAGCATGAGATGTGATGTCTCAATGCTTCTAATACCAAACCTGAGAACCTTCCTACAGCATGCGATGTGATATCTCAATGCTTCTAATACCAAACCTGAGACCAGTCCTATAACATGAGATTGGATATCCAACTCCTTCCCCTTCCAAACCTGAGACCCTTCCTATAGCATGAGATGTGATATCCAACTTCTTCCCATTCCAATCCTGAGACCCTTCCTATAACATGAGATGTGATGTCTCAATGCTTCTAATACCAAACCTGAGATCTTTCCTATAACATGAGATGTGATATCCAACTCCTTCCCATTCCAATCCTGAGACCCTTCCTATAGCATGAGATGTGCTATCTCAATGCTTATACCAAACCTGTGACCCTTCCTAAAGCTTGAGATGTGATATCCAACTCCTTCCCATTCCAATCCTGAGACCCTTCCTATAGCATGAGATGTGATATCTCAAGGCCTCTAATACCAAACCTGAGATCCGTCCTCTAACATAAAATGTGATATCCAACTCCTTCCCCTTCCAAACCTGAGAGCCTTCCTATAGCATGAGATGGGATATCCAAATCCTTCCCATTCCAATCCTGAGACCCTTCCTATAGCATGAGATGTGATATCTCAATGCTTATATCAAACCTGAGAGCCTACCTATAGCATGAGATGTGATATCCAAGTCCATCCCATTCCAATCCTTAGACCCTTCCTACAGCATGCGATGTGATATCTCAATGATTCTAATACCAAACCAGAGACTCTTACTATAACATGAGATGGGATATCCAACTCCTTCCCATTCCAATCCTGAGCCGCTTCCGATAGCAGAGATGTGATATCTCAATGCTTATACCAAACATGAGACCCTTCCTATAACATGAGATGTGATATCCAACTCCTTCCCGTTCCAAACCTGAGACACTAACTATAGCATATGTGATATCCAACTCCTTCCCATTCCAAACATGAGACCCTTCCTATAGCAAGAAAGTAATATCCAAATCCTTCCCATTCCAATCCTGAGACCCTTCCTATAACATGAGATGTGATATCCAACTCCTTCCCATTCACATCCTGAGACCCTTCCTATAGCATGAGAAGGGATATCCAACTCCTTCCCAATCCAATCCTGAGACCCTTCCGATAGCAGAGATCTGATATCTCAATGCTTCTACCAAACCTGAGACCCTTCCTTTAGCATGAGATGTGATATCCAAATCCTTCACATTCCAATCCTGAGACCCTTCCTATAGCATGAGATGTGATATCTCAATGCTTCTAATACCAAACCTGAGATCCTTCCTATAACATGAGATGTGATATCCAATTCCTTCCCATTCCAAACCTGAGACCCTTCCTATTGGATGAGATGCGATATCCAACTCCTTCCCATTCCAACCCTGAGACCCTTCCTATAGCATGAGATGTGATGTCTCAATGCTTCTAATACCAAACCTGAGATCCTTCCTATAACATGAGATGTGATATCCAACTCCTTCCATTCCAATCCTGAGACCCGTCCTATAGCATGAGATGTGATATCTCAATGCTTATACGAAACCTGAGACCCTACCTATAGCATGAGATGTGATATCCAACTACTTCCCATTCCAATCCTGAGACCCTTCCTATAGCATGAGATGTGATATCTCAATGCTTCTAATACCAAACCTGAGATCCTTCCTCTAACATGAAATGTGATATCCAACTCCATCCCTTTCCAAACCTAAGAGCCTATCTATAGCATGAGATGTGATATCCAAGTCCTTCCCATTCCAAGCCTTAGACCCTTCCTACAGCATGCAATATGATATCTCAATGATTCTAATAACAAACCTGAGACCCGTCCTATAGCATGAGATATGATATCCAAGTCCTTCCCATTCCAATCCTGAGACCCTTCCTATAACATGAAATGTGATGTCCAACTCCTTCCCATTCCAACCTGAGACCCTTCCTATAGCATGAGATGGGATATCCAACTTCTTCCAAATCCAATACTGATACCCTTCCGATAGCATGAGATGTGATGTCCCAATGCTTCTACCAAACCTGAGACCCATACTATGGCATGAGATGTGATATCAAACTCCTTCCCATTCCAATCCTGAGACCCTTCCTATAGCTTGAGGTGTGATATCCAACTCCTTCCCATTCCAATTCTGAGACCCTTCTTATACCATGAGACTTGATATCTCAATGCTTCTAATACCAAACCTGAGACCCGTCCTATAACATGAGATGTGATATCCAAATCTTTCCCCTTCCAAACCTTTGACCCTTCCTTTATCATGAGATGTGATATCCAACTCCTTCCCATTCCAATCCTGAGACCCTTCCGATATCATGAGATTTGTTATCTCAATGCTTCTAATATCAAACTTGAGACCCTCACTATAGCATGAGATGTGACATCCAAGTCCTCCCCATTCCAATCCTGAGACCCTTCCTATAGCATGAGATGTGATATCTCAATGCTTCTAATACCAAACCTGAGACCCTTCCTTTAACATGAGATGGGATATCCAACTCCTTCCCATTCCAATCCTGAGACCCTTCCGATAGCAGAGATGTGATATCTCAATGCTTATACCAATCCTGAGACCCTTCCTATGGCCTGAGATGTCATATACAACTCCTTCCCAATCCAATCCTGAGACCCTTCCTATAGCATGAGATGTGATATCTCAATGCTTATACCAAATCCGAGACCCTTCCTATAGCATGAGATGTGATATCCAACTCCTTCCCATTCCAATCCTGAGACCCTTCCTATAGCATGAGATGTGATGTCTCAATGCTTCTAATACCAAACCTGAGATCCTTCCTATAACATGAGATGTCATATCCAACTCCTTCCCATTCCAATCCTGAGACCCTTCCTATAGCATGAGATGTGATGTCTCAATGCGTCTAATACCAAACCTGAGAACCTTCCTACAGCATGCGATGTGATATCTCAATGCTTCTAATACCAAACCTGAGACCAGTCCTATAACATGAGATTGGATATCCAACTCCTTCCCCTTCCAAACCTGAGACCCTTCCTATAGCATGAGATGTGATATCCAACTTCTTCCCATTCCAATCCTGAGACCCTTCCTATAACATGAGATGTGATGTCTCAATGCTTCTAATACCAAACCTGAGATCTTTCCTATAACATGAGATGTGATATCCAACTCCTTCCCATTCCAATCCTGAGACCCTTCCTATAGCATGAGATGTGCTATCTCAATGCTTATACCAAACCTGAGACCCTTCCTAAAGCTTGAGAAGTGATATCCAACTCCTTCCCATTCCAATCCTGAGACCCTTCCTATAGCATGAGATGTGATATCTCAAGGCCTCTAATACCAAACCTGAGATCCGTCCTCTAACATAAAATGTGATATCCAACTCCTTCCCCTTCCAAACCTGAGAGCCTTCCTATAGCATGAGATGGGATATCCAAATCCTTCCCATTCCAATCCTGAGACCCTTCCTATAGCATGAGATGTGATATCTCAATGCTTATATCAAACCTGAGAGCCTACCTATAGCATGAGATGTGATATCCAAGTCCATCCCATTCCAATCCTTAGACCCTTCCTACAGCATGCGATGTGATATCTCAATGATTCTAATACCAAACCAGAGACTCTTACTATAACATGAGATGGGATATCCAACTCCTTCCCATTCCAATCCTGAGCCGCTTCCGATAGCAGAGATGTGATATCTCAATGCTTATACCAAACATGAGACCCTTCCTATAACATGAGATGTGATATCCAACTCCTTCCCGTTCCAAACCTGAGACACTAACTATAGCATATGTGATATCCAACTCCTTCCCATTCCAAACATGAGACCCTTCCTATAGCAAGAAAGTAATATCCAAATCCTTCCCATTCCAATCCTGAGACCCTTCCTATAACATGAGATGTGATATCCAACTCCTTCCCATTCACATCCTGAGACCCTTCCTATAGCATGAGAAGGGATATCCAACTCCTTCCCAATCCAATCCTGAGACCCTTCCGATAGCAGAGATCTGATATCTCAATGCTTCTACCAAACCTGAGACCCTTCCTTTAGCATGAGATGTGATATCCAAATCCTTCACATTCCAATCCTGAGACCCTTCCTATAGCATGAGATGTGATATCTCAATGCTTCTAATACCAAACCTGAGATCCTTCCTATAACATGAGATGTGATATCCAATTCCTTCCCATTCCAAACCTGAGACCCTTCCTATTGGATGAGATGCAATATCCAACTCCTTCCCATTCCAACCCTGAGACCCTTCCTATAGCATGAGATGTGATGTCTCAATGCTTCTAATACCAAACCTGACATCCTTCCTATAACATGAGATGTGATATCCAACTCCTTCCATTCCAATCCTGAGACCCGTCCTATAGCATGAGATGTGATATCTCAATGCTTATACCAAACCTGAGACCCTTCCTATAGCATGAGATGTGATATCCAAATACTTCCCATTCCAATCCTGAGACCCTTCCTATAGCATGAGATGTGATATCTCAATGCTTCTAATACCAAACCTGAGATCCTTCCTCTAACATGAAATGTGATATCCAACTCCTTCCCTTTCCAAACCTAAGAGCCTATCTATAGCATGAGATGTGATATCCAAGTCCTTCCCATTCCAAGCCTTAGACCCTTCCTACAGCATGCAATATGATATCTCAATGATTCTAATAACAAACCTGAGACCCGTCCTATAGCATGAGATATGATATCCAAGTCCTTCCCATTCCAATCCTGAGACCCTTCCTATAACATGAAATGTGATATCCAACTCCTTCCCATTCCAACCTGAGACCCTTCCTATAGCATGAGATGGGATATCCAACTTCTTCCAAATCCAATACTGATACCCTTCCGATAGCATGAGATGTGATGTCCCAATGCTTCTACCAAACCTGAGACCCATACTATGGCATGAGATGTGATATCAAACTCCTTCCCATTCCAATCCTGAGACCCTTCCTATAGCTTGAGGTGTGATATCCAACTCCTTACCATTCCAATTCTGAGTCCCTTCTTATACCATGAGACTTGATATCTCAATGCTTCTAATACCAAACCTGAGAACCGTCCTATAACATGAGATGTAATATCCAAATCCTTCCCCTTCCAAACCTTAGACCCTTCCTTTATCATGAGATGTGGTATCCAACTCCTTCCCATTCCAATCCTGAGACCCTTCCGATATCATGAGATTTGTTATCTCAATGCTTCTAATATCAAACTTGAGACCCTCCCTATAGCATGAGATGTGACATCCAAGTCCTTCCCATTCCAATCCTGAGACCCTTCCTATAGCATGAGATGTGATATCTCTATGCTTCTAATACCAAACCTGAGACCCTTCCTATAACATGAGATGGGATATCCAACTGCTTCCCATTCCAATCCTGAGACCCTTCCGATAGCAGAGATGTGATATCTCAATGCTTATACCAAACCTGAGACCCTTCCTATGGCCTGAGATGTCATATACAACTCCTTCCCATTCCAATCCTGAGACCCTTCCTTTAGCATGAGATGTGATATCTCAATGCTTATACCAAATCTGAGACCCTTCCTATAGCATGAGATGTGATATCTCAATGCTTATACCAAACCTGAGAGCCTACCTATAGCATGAGATGTGATATCCAAGTCCATCCCATTCCAATTCTTAGACCCTTCCTACAGCATGCGATGTGATATCTCAATGATTCTAATACCAAACCAGAGACTCTTACTATAACATGAGATGGGATATCCAACTCCTTCCCATTCCAATCCTGAGCCGCTTCCGATAGCAGAGATGTGATATCTCAATGCTTATAACAAACCTGAGACCCTTCCTATAACATGAGATGTGATATCCAACTCGTTCCCGTTCCAAACCTGAGACCCTTCCTATAGCATGAGATGTGATGTCTCAATGCTTCTAATACCAAACCTGAGATCCTTCCTATAACATGAGATGTCATATCCAACTCCTTCCCATTCCAATCCTGAGACCCTTCCTATAGCATGAGATGTGATGTCTCAATGCTTCTAATACCAAACCTGAGAACCTTCCTACAGCATGCGATGTGATATCTCAATGCTTCTAATACCAAACCTGAGACCAGTCCTATAACATGAGATTGGATATCCAACTCCTTCCCCTTCCAAACCTGAGACCCTTCCTATAGCATGAGATGTGATATCCAACTTCTTCCCATTCCAATCCTGAGACCCTTCCTATAACATGAGATGTGATGTCTCAATGCTTCTAATACCAAACCTGAGATCTTTCCTATAACATGAGATGTGATATCCAACTCCTTCCCATTCCAATCCTGAGACCCTTCCTATAGCATGAGATGTGCTATCTCAATGCTTATACCAAACCTGTGACCCTTCCTAAAGCTTGAGATGTGATATCCAACTCCTTCCCATTCCAATCCTGAGACCCTTCCTATAGCATGAGATGTGATATCTCAAGGCCTCTAATACCAAACCTGAGATCCGTCCTCTAACATAAAATGTGATATCCAACTCCTTCCCCTTCCAAACCTGAGAGCCTTCCTATAGCATGAGATGGGATATCCAAATCCTTCCCATTCCAATCCTGAGACCCTTCCTATAGCATGAGATGTGATATCTCAATGCTTATATCAAACCTGAGAGCCTACCTATAGCATGAGATGTGATATCCAAGTCCATCCCATTCCAATCCTTAGACCCTTCCTACAGCATGCGATGTGATATCTCAATGATTCTAATACCAAACCAGAGACTCTTACTATAACATGAGATGGGATATCCAACTCCTTCCCATTCCAATCCTGAGCCGCTTCCGATAGCAGAGATGTGATATCTCAATGCTTATACCAAACATGAGACCCTTCCTATAACATGAGATGTGATATCCAACTCCTTCCCGTTCCAAACCTGAGACACTAACTATAGCATATGTGATATCCAACTCCTTCCCATTCCAAACATGAGACCCTTCCTATAGCAAGAAAGTAATATCCAAATCCTTCCCATTCCAATCCTGAGACCCTTCCTATAACATGAGATGTGATATCCAACTCCTTCCCATTCACATCCTGAGACCCTTCCTATAGCATGAGAAGGGATATCCAACTCCTTCCCAATCCAATCCTGAGACCCTTCCGATAGCAGAGATCTGATATCTCAATGCTTCTACCAAACCTGAGACCCTTCCTTTAGCATGAGATGTGATATCCAAATCCTTCACATTCCAATCCTGAGACCCTTCCTATAGCATGAGATGTGATATCTCAATGCTTCTAATACCAAACCTGAGATCCTTCCTATAACATGAGATGTGATATCCAATTCCTTCCCATTCCAAACCTGAGACCCTTCCTATTGGATGAGATGCGATATCCAACTCCTTCCCATTCCAACCCTGAGACCCTTCCTATAGCATGAGATGTGATGTCTCAATGCTTCTAATACCAAACCTGAGATCCTTCCTATAACATGAGATGTGATATCCAACTCCTTCCATTCCAATCCTGAGACCCGTCCTATAGCATGAGATGTGATATCTCAATGCTTATACGAAACCTGAGACCCTACCTATAGCATGAGATGTGATATCCAACTACTTCCCATTCCAATCCTGAGACCCTTCCTATAGCATGAGATGTGATATCTCAATGCTTCTAATACCAAACCTGAGATCCTTCCTCTAACATGAAATGTGATATCCAACTCCATCCCTTTCCAAACCTAAGAGCCTATCTATAGCATGAGATGTGATATCCAAGTCCTTCCCATTCCAAGCCTTAGACCCTTCCTACAGCATGCAATATGATATCTCAATGATTCTAATAACAAACCTGAGACCCGTCCTATAGCATGAGATATGATATCCAAGTCCTTCCCATTCCAATCCTGAGACCCTTCCTATAACATGAAATGTGATGTCCAACTCCTTCCCATTCCAACCTGAGACCCTTCCTATAGCATGAGATGGGATATCCAACTTCTTCCAAATCCAATACTGATACCCTTCCGATAGCATGAGATGTGATGTCCCAATGCTTCTACCAAACCTGAGACCCATACTATGGCATGAGATGTGATATCAAACTCCTTCCCATTCCAATCCTGAGACCCTTCCTATAGCTTGAGGTGTGATATCCAACTCCTTCCCATTCCAATTCTGAGACCCTTCTTATACCATGAGACTTGATATCTCAATGCTTCTAATACCAAACCTGAGACCCGTCCTATAACATGAGATGTGATATCCAAATCTTTCCCCTTCCAAACCTTTGACCCTTCCTTTATCATGAGATGTGATATCCAACTCCTTCCCATTCCAATCCTGAGACCCTTCCGATATCATGAGATTTGTTATCTCAATGCTTCTAATATCAAACTTGAGACCCTCACTATAGCATGAGATGTGACATCCAAGTCCTCCCCATTCCAATCCTGAGACCCTTCCTATAGCATGAGATGTGATATCTCAATGCTTCTAATACCAAACCTGAGACCCTTCCTTTAACATGAGATGGGATATCCAACTCCTTCCCATTCCAATCCTGAGACCCTTCCGATAGCAGAGATGTGATATCTCAATGCTTATACCAATCCTGAGACCCTTCCTATGGCCTGAGATGTCATATACAACTCCTTCCCAATCCAATCCTGAGACCCTTCCTATAGCATGAGATGTGATATCTCAATGCTTATACCAAATCCGAGACCCTTCCTATAGCATGAGATGTGATATCCAACTCCTTCCCATTCCAATCCTGAGACCCTTCCTATAGCATGAGATGTGATGTCTCAATGCTTCTAATACCAAACCTGAGATCCTTCCTATAACATGAGATGTCATATCCAACTCCTTCCCATTCCAATCCTGAGACCCTTCCTATAGCATGAGATGTGATGTCTCAATGCGTCTAATACCAAACCTGAGAACCTTCCTACAGCATGCGATGTGATATCTCAATGCTTCTAATACCAAACCTGAGACCAGTCCTATAACATGAGATTGGATATCCAACTCCTTCCCCTTCCAAACCTGAGACCCTTCCTATAGCATGAGATGTGATATCCAACTTCTTCCCATTCCAATCCTGAGACCCTTCCTATAACATGAGATGTGATGTCTCAATGCTTCTAATACCAAACCTGAGATCTTTCCTATAACATGAGATGTGATATCCAACTCCTTCCCATTCCAATCCTGAGACCCTTCCTATAGCATGAGATGTGCTATCTCAATGCTTATACCAAACCTGAGACCCTTCCTAAAGCTTGAGAAGTGATATCCAACTCCTTCCCATTCCAATCCTGAGACCCTTCCTATAGCATGAGATGTGATATCTCAAGGCCTCTAATACCAAACCTGAGATCCGTCCTCTAACATAAAATGTGATATCCAACTCCTTCCCCTTCCAAACCTGAGAGCCTTCCTATAGCATGAGATGGGATATCCAAATCCTTCCCATTCCAATCCTGAGACCCTTCCTATAGCATGAGATGTGATATCTCAATGCTTATATCAAACCTGAGAGCCTACCTATAGCATGAGATGTGATATCCAAGTCCATCCCATTCCAATCCTTAGACCCTTCCTACAGCATGCGATGTGATATCTCAATGATTCTAATACCAAACCAGAGACTCTTACTATAACATGAGATGGGATATCCAACTCCTTCCCATTCCAATCCTGAGCCGCTTCCGATAGCAGAGATGTGATATCTCAATGCTTATACCAAACATGAGACCCTTCCTATAACATGAGCTGTGATATCCAACTCCTTCCCGTTCCAAACCTGAGACACTAACTATAGCATATGTGATATCCAACTCCTTCCCATTCCAAACATGAGACCCTTCCTATAGCAAGAAAGTAATATCCAAATCCTTCCCATTCCAATCCTGAGACCCTTCCTATAACATGAGATGTGATATCCAACTCCTTCCCATTCACATCCTGAGACCCTTCCTATAGCATGAGAAGGGATATCCAACTCCTTCCCAATCCAATCCTGAGACCCTTCCGATAGCAGAGATCTGATATCTCAATGCTTCTACCAAACCTGAGACCCTTCCTTTAGCATGAGATGTGATATCCAAATCCTTCACATTCCAATCCTGAGACCCTTCCTATAGCATGAGATGTGATATCTCAATGCTTCTAATACCAAACCTGAGATCCTTCCTATAACATGAGATGTGATATCCAATTCCTTCCCATTCCAAACCTGAGACCCTTCCTATTGGATGAGATGCGATATCCAACTCCTTCCCATTCCAACCCTGAGACCCTTCCTATAGCATGAGATGTGATGTCTCAATGCTTCTAATACCAAACCTGAGATCCTTCCTATAACATGAGATGTGATATCCAACTCCTTCCATTCCAATCCTGAGACCCGTCCTATAGCATGAGATGTGATATCTCAATGCTTATACCAAACCTGAGACCCTTCCTATAGCATGAGATGTGATATCCAAATACTTCCCATTCCAATCCTGAGACCCTTCCTATAGCATGAGATGTGATATCTCAATGCTTCTAATACCAAACCTGAGATCCTTCCTCTAACATGAAATGTGATATCCAACTCCTTCCCTTTCCAAACCTAAGAGCCTATCGATAGCATGAGATGTGATATCCAAGTCCTTCCCATTCCAAGCCTTAGACCCTTCCTACAGCATGCAATATGATATCTCAATGATTCTAATAACAAACCTGAGACCCGTCCTATAGCATGAGATTTGATATCCAAGTCCTTCCCATTCCAATCCTGAAACCCTTCCTATAACATGAAATGTGATATCCAACTCCTTCCCATTCCAACCTGAGACCCTTCCTATAGCATGAGATGGGATATCCAACTTCTTCCAAATCCAATACTGATACCCTTCCGATAGCATGAGATGTGATGTCCCAATGCTTCTACCAAACCTGAGACCCATACTATGGCATGAGATGTGATATCAAACTCCTTCCCATTCCAATCCTGAGACCCTTCCTATAGCTTGAGGTGTGATATCCAACTCCTTCCCATTCCAATTCTGAGTCCCTTCTTATACCATGAGACTTGATATCTCAATGCTTCTAATACCAAACCTGAGAACCGTCCTATAACATGAGATGTAATATCCAAATCCTTCCCCTTCCAAACCTTAGACCCTTCCTTTATCATGAGATGTGGTATCCAACTCCTTCCCATTCCAATCCTGAGACCCTTCCGATATCATGAGATTTGTTATCTCAATGCTTCTAATATCAAACTTGAGACCCTCCCTATAGCATGAGATGTGACATCCAAGTCCTTCCCATTCCAATCCTGAGACCCTTCCTATAGCATGAGATGTGATATCTCTATGCTTCTAATACCAAACCTGAGACCCTTCCTATAACATGAGATGGGATATCCAACTCCTTCCCATTCCAATCCTGAGACCCTTCCGATAGCAGAGATGTGATATCTCAATGCTTATACCAAACCTGAGACCCTTCCTATGGCCTGAGATGTCATATACAACTCCTTCCCATTCCAATCCTGAGACCCTTCCTTTAGCATGAGATGTGATATCTCAATGCTTATACCAAATCTGAGACCCTTCCTATAGCATGAGATGTGATATCTCAATGCTTATACCAAACCTGAGAGCCTACCTATAGCATGAGATGTGATATCCAAGTCCATCCCATTCCAATTCTTAGACCCTTCCTACAGCATGCGATGTGATATCTCAATGATTCTAATACCAAACCAGAGACTCTTACTATAACATGAGATGGGATATCCAACTCCTTCCCATTCCAATCCTGAGCCGCTTCCGATAGCAGAGATGTGATATCTCAATGCTTATAACAAACCTGAGACCCTTCCTATAACATGAGATGTGATATCCAACTCGTTCCCGTTCCAAACCTGAGACACTAATTATAGCATATGTGATATCCAACTCATTCCCATTCCAAACATGAGACCCTTCCTATAGCAAGAAAGTAATATCCAACTCCTACCCATTCCAATCCTGAGACCCTTCCTATAGCAAGAGATGTGATATCCAAATCCTTCCCATTCCAATCCTGAGACCCTTCCTATAACATGAGATGTGATATCCAACTCCTTCCCATTCCAACCTGAGACACTTCCTATAGCATGAGAAGGGATATCCAACTCCTTCCCAATCCAATCCTGAGACCCTTCCGATAGCAGAGATGTGATATCTCAATGCTTATACCAAACCTGAGACCCTTCCTATGGCATGAGATGTGATATCCAACTCCTTGACATTCAAATCCTGAGACCCTTCCTATAGCATGAGAAGGGATATCCAACTCCTTCCCAATCCAATCCTGAGACCCTTCCGATAGCAGAGACGTGATATCTCAATGCTTCTACCAAACCTGAGACCCTTCCTTTAGCATGAGATGTGATATCCAAATCCTTCACATTCCAATCCTGAGACCCTTCCTATAGCATGAGATGTGATATCTCAATGCTTCTAATACCAAACCTGAGATCCTTCCTATAACATGAGATGTGATATCCAATTCCTTCCCATTCCAAACCTGAGACCCTTCCTATTGGATGAGATGTGATATCCAACTCCTTCCCATTCCAACCCTGAGACCCTTCCTATAGCATGAGATGTGATGTCTCAATGCTTCTAATAGCAAACCTGAGATCCTTCCTATAACATGAGATGTGATATCCAACTCCTTCCATTCCAATCCTGAGACCCGTCCTATAGCATGAGATGTGATATCTCAATGCTTATACCAAACCTCAGACACTTCCTATAGCATGAGATGTGATATCCAACTACTTCCCATTCCAATCCTGAGACCCTTCCTATAGCATGAGATGTGATATCTCAATGCTTCTAATACCAAACCTGAGATCCTTCCTCTAACATGAAATGTGATATCCAACTCCTTCCCTTTCCAAACCTAAGAGCCTATCTATAGCATGAGATGTGATATCCAAGTCCTTCCCATTCCAACCCTTAGACCCTTCCTACAGCATGCAATATGATATCTCAATGATTCTAATAACAAACCTGAGACCCGTCCTATAACATGAGATGGGATATCCAACTCCTTCCCATTCCAATCCTGAGACACTTCCGATAGCAGAGATGTGATATCTCAATGCTTATACCAAACCTGAGACCCTTCCTATAACATGAGATGTGATATCCAAATCCTTCCCGTTCCAAACCTGAGACCCTTCCTTTAGCATGAGATGTGATATCCAGCTCCTTCCCATTCCAATCCTGAGACACTTCCGATAGCATGAGATGTGATATCTCAATGCTTCTAATATCAAAACTGAGACCCTCCCTATAGCATGATATGTGATATCTAAGTCCTTCCCATTCCAATCCTGAGACCCTTCCTATAGCATGAGATATGATATCTCAATACTTCTAATACCAAACGTGAGATCCTTCCGATAACATGAGATGTGATATCCAAATCCTTCCCCTTCCAAACCTGAGACCCTCCCTTTAGCATGAGATGTGATATCCAAGTCCTTCCCATTCCAATCCTGAGACCCTTCTGATAGCATGAGATGTGATATCTCAATGCTTCTAATACCAAAACTGAGATCCTTCCGATAGCATGAGATGTGATATCTCAATGGTTCTAATACCAAACCTGAGATCCTTCCTATAACATGAGATGTGATATCCAAATCCTTCCCCTTCCAAACCTGAGACCCTCCCTTTAGCATGAGATGTGATATCCAACTCCTTCCCATTCCAATCCTGAGACCCTTCCTATAGCATGAGATGTGATATCTCAATGCTTCTAATACCAAACCTGAGATCCTTCCTCTAACATGAAATGTGATATCCAACTCCTTCCCTTTCCAAACCTAAGAGCCTATCTATAGCATGAGATGTGATATCCAAGTCCTTCCCATTCCAACCCTTAGACCCTTCCTACAGCATGCAATATGATATCTCAATGATTCTAATAACAAACCTGAGACCCGTCCTATAACATGAGATGGGATATCCAACTCCTTCCCATTCCAATCCTGAGACACTTCCGATAGCAGAGATGTGATATCTCAATGCTTATACCAAACCTGAGACCCTTCCTATAACATGAGATGTGATATCCAAATCCTTCCCGTTCCAAACCTGAGACCCTTCCTTTAGCATGAGATGTGATATCCAGCTCCTTCCCATTCCAATCCTGAGACACTTCCGATAGCATGAGATGTGATATCTCAATGCTTCTAATATCAAAACTGAGACCCTCCCTATAGCATGATATGTGATATCTAAGTCCTTCCCATTCCAATCCTGAGACCCTTCCTATAGCATGAGATATGATATCTCAATACTTCTAATACCAAACGTGAGATCCTTCCGATAACATGAGATGTGATATCCAAATCCTTCCCCTTCCAAACCTGAGACCCTCCCTTTAGCATGAGATGTGATATCCAACTCCTTCCCATTCCAATCCTGAGACCCTTCTGATAGCATGAGATGTGATATCTCAATGCTTCTAATACCAAACCTGAGATCCTTCCGATAGCATGAGATGTGATATCTCAATGGTTCTAATACCAAACCTGAGATCCTTCCTATAACATGAGATGTGATATCCAAATCCTTCCCCTTCCAAACCTGAGACCCTCCCTTTAGCATGAGATGTGATATCCAACTCCTTCCCATTCCATTCCTGAGACCCTTCTAATAGCACGAGATGTGATATCTCAATGCTTCTAATACCAAACCTGAGATCCTTCCGATAGCATGAGATGTGATATCTCAATGCCTCTAATACCAAACCTGAGATCCTACCTCTAACATGAAATGTGATATCCAACTCTTTCCCCTTCCAAACCTGAGAGCCTTCCTATAGCATGAGATGTGATATCCAAGTCCTTCCCATTCCAATCCTGAGACCCTTCCTATAGCTTGAGATGTGATATCCAACTCCTTCCCATTCCAATTCTGAGACCCTTCCTATACTCTGAGACTTGATATCTCAATGCTTCTAATACCAAACCTGAGACCCGTAATATAACATGAGATGTGATATCCAAATCCTTCCCCTTCCAAACCTTAGACCCTTCCTTTATCATGAGATGTGATATCCAACTCCTTCCCATTCCAATCCTGAGACCCTTCCGATATCATGAGATGTGATATCTCAAAGCTTCTAATATCAAACTTGAGACCCTCCCTATAGCATGAGATGTGATATCCAAGTCCTTCCCATTCCAATCCTGAGACCCTTCCTATAGCATGAGATGTGATATCTCAATGCTTCTAATACCAAACCTGAGACCCTTCCTATAACATGAGATGGGAATATCCAACTCCTTCCCATTCCAATCCTGAGACCCTTCCGATAGCAGAGATGTGATATCTCAATGCTTATACCAAACCTGAGACCCTTCCTATGGCATGAGAAGGGATATCCAACTACTTCCCAATCCAATCCTGAGACCCATCCTATAGCATGAGATGTGATATCTCAATGCTTATACCAAACCTGAGACCCTTCCTATAGCATGAGATGTGATATCCAACTACTTCCCATTCCAATCCTGAGACCCTTCCTATAGCATGAGATGTGATATCTCAATGCTTCTAATACCAAACCTGAGATCCTTCCTCTAACATGAAATGTGATATCCAACTCCTTCCCTTTCCAAACCTTAGACCCTTCCTACAGCATGCAATATGATATCTCAATGATTCTAATAACAAACCTGAGACCCGTCCTATAGCATGAGATATGATATCCAAGTCCTTCCCATTCCAATCCTGAGACCCTTCCTATAACATGAAATGTGATATCCAACTCCTTCCCATTCCAACCTGAGACCCTTCCTATAGCATGAGATGGGATATCCAACTTCTTCCAAATCCAATACTGATACCCTTCCGATAGCATGAGATGTGATGTCCCAATGCTTCTACCAAACCTGAGACCCATACTATGGCATGAGATGTGATATCAAACTCCTTCCCATTCCAATCCTGAGACCCTTCCTATAGCTTGAGGTGTGATATCCAACTCCTTCCCATTCCAATTCTGAGACCCTTCTTATACCATGAGACTTGATATCTCAATGCTTCTAATACCAAACCTGAGACCCGTCCTATAACATGAGATGTGATATCCAAATCCTTCCCCTTCCAAACCTTAGACCCTTCCTTTATCATGAGATGTGGTATCCAACTCCTTCCCATTCCAATCCTGAGACCCTTCCGATATCATGAGATTTGTTATCTCAATGCTTCTAATATCAAACTTGAGACCCTCCCTATAGCATGAGATGTGACATCCAAGTCCTTCCCATTCCAATCCTGAGACCCTTCCTATAGCATGAGATGTGATATCTCTATACTTCTAATACCAAACCTGAGACCCTTCCTATAACATGAGATGGGATATCCAACTCCTTCCCATTCCAATCCTGAGACCCTTCCGATAGCAGAGATGTGATATCTCAATGCTTATACCAAACCTGAGACCCTTCCTATGGCCTGAGATGTCATATACAACTCCTTCCCATTCCAATCCTGAGACCCTTCCTTTAGCATGAGATGTGATATCTCAATGCTTATACCAAATCTGAGACCCTTCCTATAGCATGAGATGTGATATCCAAATCCTTCCCATTCCAATCCTGAGACCCTTCCTATAGCATGAGATGTGATATCTCAATGCTTATACCAAACCTGAGAGCCTACAATCCTGAGACCCTTCCTTTAGCATGAAATGTGATATCTCAATGCTTATACCAAATCTGAGACCCTTCCTATAGCATGAGATGTGATATCCAAGTCCATCCCATTCCAATCCTTAGACCCTTCCTACAGCATGCGATGTGATATCTCAATGATTCTAATACCAAACCAGAGACTCTTACTATAACATGAGATGGGATATCCAACTCCTTCCCATTCCAATCCTGAGCCGCTTCCGATAGCAGAGATGTGATATCTCAATGCTTATACCAAACCTGAGACCCTTCCTATAACATGAGATGTGATATCCAACTCCTTCCCGTTCCAAACCTGAGACACTAACTATAGCATATGTGATATCCAAATCCTTCCCATTCCAAACATGAGACCCTTCCTATAGCAAGAAAGTAATATCCAACTCCTACCCATTCCAATCCTGAGACCCTTCCTATAGCAAGAGATGTGATATCCAAATCCTTCCCATTCCAATCCTGAGACCCTTCCTATAACATGAGATGTGATATCCAACTCCTTCCCATTCCAACCTGAGACACTTCCTATAGCATGAGAAGGGATATCCAACTCCTTCCCAATCCAATCCTGAGACCCTTCCGATAGCAGAGATGTGATATCTCAATGCTTATACCAAACCCGAGACCCTTCCTATGGCATGAGATGTGATATCCAACTCCTTGCCATTCAAATCCTGAGACCCTTCCTATAGCATGAGAAGGGATATCCAACTCCTTCCCAATCCAATCCTGAGACCCTTCCGATAGAAGAGACGTGATATCTCAATGCTTCTACCAAACCTGAGACCCTTCCTTTAGCATGAGATGTAATATCCAAATCCTTCACATTCCAATCCTGAGACCCTTCCTATAGCATGAGATGTGATATCTCAATGCTTCTAATACCAAACCTGAGACCCTTCCTATAACATGAGATGGGATATCCAACTCCTTCCCATTCCAATCCTGAGACCCTTCCGATAGCAGAGATGTGATATCTCAATGCTTATACCAAACCTGAGAACCTTCCTATGGCCTGAGATGTCATATACAACTCCTTCCCATTCCAATCCTGAGACCCTTCCTTTAGCATGAGATGTGATATCTCAATGCTTATACCAAATCTGAGACCCTTCCTATAGCATGAGATGTGATATCCAAGTCCATCCCATTCCAAACCTGAGACACTAACTATAGCATATGTGATATCCAACTCCTTCCCATTCCAAACATGAGACCCTTCCTATAGCAAGAAAGTAATATCCAACTCCTACCCATTCCAATCCTGAGACCCTTCCTATAGCAAGAGATGTAATATCCAAATCCTTCCCATTCCAATCCTGAGACCCTTCCTATAACATGAGATGTGATATCCAACTCCTTCCCATTCCAACCTGAGACACTTCCTATAGCATGAGAAGGGATATCCAACTCCTTCCCAATCCAATCCTGAGACCCTTCCGATAGCAGAGATGTGATATCTCAATGCTTATACCAAACCTGAGACCCTTCCTATGGCATGAGATGTGATATCCAACTCCTTGCCATTCAAATCCTGAGACCCTTCCTATAGCATGAGATGTGATATCTCTATGCTTCTAATACCAAACCTGAGACCCTTCCTATAACATGAGATGGGATATCCAACTCCTTCCCATTCCAATCCTGAGACCCTTCCGATAGCAGAGATGTGATATCTCAATGCTTATACCAAACCTGAGAACCTTCCTATGGCCTGAGATGTCATATACAACTCCTTCCCATTCCAATCCTGAGACCCTTCCTTTAGCATGAGATGTGATATCTCAATGCTTATACCAAATCTGAGACCCTTCCTATAGCATGAGATGTGATATCCAATTCCTTCCCATTCCAATCCTGAGACCCTTCCTATAGCAGGAGATGTGATATCTCAATGCTTATACCAAACCTGAGAGCCTACCTATAGCATGAGATGTGATATCCAAGTCCATCCCATTCCAATCCTTAGACCCTTCCTACAGCATGCGATGTGATATCTCAATGATTCTAATACCAAACCAGAGACTCTTCCTATAACATGAGATGGGATATCCAACTCCTTCCCATTCCAATCCTGAGCCGCTTCTGATAGCAGAGATGTGATATCTCAATGCTTATACCAAACCTGAGACCCTTCCTATAACATGAGATGTGATATCCAACTCCTTCCCGTTCCAAACCTGAGACACTAACTATAGCATATGTGATATCCAACTCCTTCCCATTCCAAACATGAGACCCTTCCTGTAGCAAGAAAGTAATATCCAACTCCTACCCATTCCAATCCTGAGACCCTTCCTATAGCAAGAGATGTGATATCCAAATCCTTCCCATTCCAATCCTGAGACCCTTCCTATAACATGAGATGTGATATCCAACTCCTTCCCATTCCAACCTGAGACACTTCCTATAGCATGAGAAGGGATATCCAACTCCTTCCCAATCCAATCCTGAGACCCTTCCGATAGCAGAGATGTGATATCTCAATGCTTATACCAAACCTGAGACCCTTCCTATGGCATGAGATGTGATATCCAACTCCTTGCCATTCAAATCCTGAGACCCTTCCTATAGCATGAGATGTGATATCTCAATGCTTATACCAAACCTGAGACCCTTCCTATAACATGAGATGGGATATCCAACTCCTTCCCATTCCAATCCTGAGACCCTTCCGATAGCAGAGATGTGATATCTCAATGCTTATACCAAACCTGAGAACCTTCCTATGGCCTGAGATGTCGTATACAACTCCTTCCCATTCCAATCCTGAGACCCTTCCTTTAGCATGAGATGTGATATCTCAATGCTTATACCAAATCTGAGACCCTTCCTATAGCATGAGATGTGATATCCAATTCCTTCCCATTCCAATCCTGAGACCCTTCCTATAGCATGAGATGTGATATCTCAATGCTTATACCAAACCACCTGAGAGCCTACCTATAGCATGAGATGTGATATCCAAGTCCATCCCATTCCAATCCTTAGACCCTTCCTACAGCATGCGATGTGATATCTCAATGATTCTAATACCAAACCAGAGACTCTTCCTATAACATGAGATGGGATATCCAACTCCTTCCCATTCCAATCCTGAGCCGCTTCCGATAGTAGAGATGTGATATCTCAATGCTTATACCAAACCTGAGACCCTTCCTATAACATGAGATGTGATATCCAACTCCTTCCCGTTGCAAACCTGAGACACTAACTATAGCATATGTGATATCCAACTCCTTCCCATTCCAAACATGAGACCCCTCCTATAGCAAGAAAGTAATATCCAACTCCTACCCATTCCAATCCTGAGACCCTTCCTATAGCAAGAGATGTGATATCCAAATCCTTCCCATTCCAATCCTGAGACCCTTCCTATAACATGAATGAGATGTGATATCCAACTCCTTCCCATTCCAACCTGAGACACTTCCTATAGCATGAGAAGGGATATCCAACTCCTTCCCAATCCAAACCTGAGACCCTTCCGATAGCAGAGATGTGATATCTCAATGCTTATACCAAACCTGAGACCCTTCCTATGGCATGAGATGTGATATCCAACTCCTTCCCAATCCAATCCTGAGACCCTTCCGATAGCAGAGGCGTGATATCTCAATGCTTCTACCAAACCTGAGACCCTTCCTTTAGCATGAGATGTGATATCCAAATCCTTCACATTCCAATCCTGAGACCCTTCCTATAGCATGAGATGTGATATCTCAATGCTTCTAATACCAAACCTGAGATCCTTCCTATAACATGAGATGTGATATCCAATTCCTTCCCATTCCAAACCTGAGGCCCTTCCTATTGGATGAGATGTGATATCCAACTCCTTCCCATTCCAACCCTGAGACCCTTCCTATAGCATGAGATGTGATGTCTCAATGCTTCTAATACCAAACCTGAGATCCTTCCTATAACATGAGATGTGATATCCAACTCCTTCCATTCCAATCCTGAGACCCGTCCTATAGCATGAGATGTGATATCTCAATGCTTATACCAAACCTGAGACCCTTCCTATAGCATGAGATGTGATATCCAATTGCTTCCCATTCCAATCCTGAGACCCTTCCTATAGCATGAGATGTGATATCTCAATGCTTCTAATACCAAACCTGAGATCCTTCCTCTAACATGAAATGTGATATCCAACTCCTTCCCTTTCCAAACCTAAGAGCCTATCTATAGCATGAGATGTGATATCCAAGTCCTTCCCATTCCAACCCTTAGACCCTTCCAACAGCATGCAATATGATATCTCAATGATTCTAATAACAAACCTGAGACCCGTCCTATAACATGAGATGGGATATCCAACTCCTTCCCATTCCAATCCTGAGACACTTCCGATAGCAGAGATGTGATATCTCAATGCTTATACCAAACCTGAGAACCTTCCTATGGCCTGAGATGTCATATACAACTCCTTCCCATTCCAATCCTGAGACCCTTCCTTTAGCATGAGATGTGATATCTCAATGCTTATACCAAATCTGAGACCCTTCCTATAGCATGATGTGATATCCAATTCCTTCCCATTCCAATCCTGAGACCCTTCCTATAGCATGAGATGTGATATCTCAATGCTTATACCAAACCTGAGAGCCTACCTATAGCATGAGATGTGATATCCAAGTCCATCCCATTCCAATCCTTAGACCCTTCCTACAGCATGCGATGTGATATCTCAATGATTCTAATACCAAACCAGAGACTCTTCCTATAACATTAGATGGGATATCCAACTCCTTCCCATTCCAATCCTGAGCCGCTTCCGATAGCAGAGATGTGATATCTCAATGCTTATACCAAACCTGAGACCCTTCCTATAACATGAGATGTGATATCCAACTCCTTCCCGTTCCAAACCTGAGACACTAACTATAGCATATGTGATATCCAACTCCTTCCCATTCCAAACATGAGACCCTTCCAATAGCAAGAAAGTAATATCCAACTCCTACCCATTCCAAACATGAGACCCTTCCAATAGCAAGAAAGTAATATCCAACTCCTTCCCATTCCAAACATGAGACCCTTCCTATAGCAAGAAAGTAATATCCAACTCCTACCCATTCCAATCCTGAGACCCTTCCTATAGCAAGAGATGTGATATCCAAATCCTTCCCATTCCAATCCTGAGACCCTTCCTATAACATGAGATGTGATATCCAACTCCTTCCCATTCCAACCTGAGACACTTCCTATAGCATGAGAAGGGATATCCAACTCCTTCCCAATCCAATCCTGAGACCCTTCCGATAGCAGAGATGTGATATCTCAATGCTTATAACAAACCTGAGACCCTTCCTATGGCATGAGATGTGATATCCAACTCCTTGCCATTCAAATCCTGAGACTCTTCCTATAGCATGAGAAGGGATATCCAACTCCTTCCCAATCCAATCCTGAGACCCTTCCGATAGCAGAGACGTGATATCTCAATGCTTCTACCAAACCTGAGACCCTTCCTTTAGCATGAGATGTGATATCCAAATCCTTCACATTCCAATCCTGAGACCCTTCCTATAGCATGAGATGTGATATCTCAATGCTTCTAATACCAAACCTGAGATCCTTCCTATAACATGAGATGTGATATCCAATTCCTTCCCATTCCAAACCTGAGACCCTTCCTATTGGATGAGATGTGATATCCAACTCCTTCCCATTCCAACCCTGAGACCCTTCCTATAGCATGAGATGTGATGTCTCAATCCTTCTAATACCAAACCTGATATCCTTCCTTATAACATGAGATGTGATATCCAACTCCTTCCATTCCAATCCTGAGACCCGTCCTATAGCATGAGATGTGATATCTCAATGCTTATACCAAACCTGAGACCCTTCCTATAGCATGAGATGTGATATCCAACTGCTTCCCATTCCAATCCTGAGACCCTTCCTATAGCATTAGATGTGATATCTCAATGCTTCTAATACCAAACCTGAGATCCTTCCTCTAACATGAAATGTGATATCCAAGTCCTTCACATTCCAACCCTTAGACCCTTCCTACAGCATGCAATATGATATCTCAATGATTCTAATAACAAACCTGAGACCCGTCCTATAACATGAGATGGGATATCCAACTCCTTCCCATTCCAATCCTGAGACACTTCCGATAGCAGAGATGTGATATCTCAATGCTTATACCAAACCTGAGATCCTTCCTCTAACATGAAATGTGATATCCAATTCCTTCCCTTTCCAAACCTAAGAGCCTATCTATAGCATGAGATGTGATATCCAAGTCCTTCACATTCCAACCCTTAGACCCTTCCTACAGCATGCAATATGATATCTCAATGATTCTAATAACAACCCTGAGACCCGTCCTATAACATGAGATGGGATATCCAAATCCTTCCCGTTCCAAACCTGAGACCCTTCCTTTAGCATGAGATGTGATATCCAGCTCCTTCCCATTCCAATCCTGAGACACTTCCGATAGCATGAGATGTGATATCTCAATGCTTCTAATATCAAAACTGAGACCCTCCCTATAGCATGATATGTGATATCTAAGTCCTTCCCATTCCAATCCTGAGACCCTCCCTATAGCATGAGATGTGATATCCAACTCCTTCCCATTCCAATCCTGAGACCCTTCCTATAGCATGAGATATGATATCTCAATACTTCTAATACCAAACGTGAGATCCTTCCGATAACATGAGATGTGATATCCAAATCCTTCCCCTTCCAAACCTGAGACCCTCCCTTTAGCATGAGATGTGATATCCAACTCCTTCCTATTCCAATCCTGAGACTCTTCTGATAGCATGAGATGTGATATCTCAATGCTTCTAATACCAAACCTGAGATCCTTCCGATAGCATGAGATGTGATATCTCAATGCTTCTAATACCAAACCTGAGATCCTTCCTATAACATGAGATGTGATATCCAAATCCTTCCCCTTCCAAACCTGAGACCCTCCCTTTAGCATGAGATGTGATATCCAACTCCTTCCCATTCCAATCCTGAGACCCTTCCGATATCATGAGATGTGATATCTCAAAGCTTCTAATATCAAACTTGAGACCCTCCCTATAGCGTGAGATGTGATATCCAAGTCCTTCCCATTCCAATCCTGAGACCCTTCCTATGGCATGAGATGTGATATCTCAATGCTTCTAATACCAAACCTGAGACCCTTCCTATAACATGAGATGGGAATATCCAACTCCTTCCCATTCCAATCCTGAGACCCTTCCGATAGCAGAGATGTGATATCTCAATGCTTATACCAAACCTGAGATCCTTCCTATAACATGAGATGTCCTGAGACACTTCCTATAGCATGAGATGTGATATCTCACTGCTTATACCAAACCTGAGACCCTTCCCATAGCATGAGATGTGATATCCAAGTCCTTCCCATTCCAATCCTGAGACACTTCCTATAGCATGAGATGTGATATCTCAATGCTTCTAATACCAAACCTGAGACTCTTCCTATAACATGAGACGGGGAATCCAACTCCTTCCCATTCCAATCCTGAGACCCTTTTGATAGCAGAGATGTGATATCTCAATGTTTATACCAAACCTGAGACCCTTCCTACGGCATGAGTTGTCATATTCAACTCCTTCCCATTCCAATCCTGAGACCCTTCCTATAGCATGAGATGTGATATCCAACTCCTTCCCATTCCAATCCTGAGACCCTTCCTATAGCATGAGATGTGATGTCTCAATGCTTCTAATACCAAACCTGATATCCTTCCTATAACATGAGATGTGATATCCAACTCTTTCCATTCCAATCCTGAGACCCTTCCTATAGCATGAGATGTGATATCTCAATGGTTCTACCAAACCTGAGACCCTTCCTATAGCATGAGATGTGATATCCAACTCCTTCCCATTCCAATCCTGAGACCCTTCCGATAGCCTGAGATGTGATATCTCAATGCCCCTAATACCAAACCTGAGATCCTTCCTCTAACATGAAATGTGATATCCAACTCCTTCACTTTCCAAACCTGAGAGCCTATCTATAGCATGAGATGTGAGATCTAAGTCCTTCCCATTCCAATCCTTAGACCCTTCCTACATCATGCAATATGATATCTCAATGATTCTAATAAAAAACCTGAGACCCGTCCTATAACATGAGATGGGATATTCAACTCCTTCCCATTCCAATCCTGAGACACTTCCGATAGCAGAGATGTGATATCTCAATGTTTATACCAAACCTGAGACCCTTCCTATAACATGAGATGTGATATCCAACTCCTTCCCGTTCCAAACCTGAGACCCTTCCTTTAGCATGAGATGTTATATCCAGCTCCTTCCCATTCCAATCCTGAGACACTTCCGATAGCATGAGATGTGATATATCAATGCTTCTAATATCAAAACCGAGACCCTCCCTATAGCATGATATGTGATATCTAAGTCCTTCCCATTCCAATCCTGAGAGCCTTCCTATAGCATGAGATGTGATACCTCAATGCTTCTACCAAACCTGAGACCCTTCCTTTAGCATGAGATGTGATATCCAACTCCTTCCCATTCCAATCCTGAGACCCTTCCTATAGCATGAGATGTGATATCTCAATACTTCTAATACCAAACCTGAGATCCTTCCGATAACATGAGATGTGATATCTCAATACTTCTAATACCAAACCTGAGATCCATCCTATAACATGAGATGTGATATCCAAATCCTTCCCCTTCCAAACCTGAGACCCTCCCTTTAGCATGAGATGTGATATCCAACTCCTTCCCATTCCAATCCTGAGACCCTTCTGATAGCATAAGATATATCTCAATGCTTCTATACCAAACCTGAGATCCTTCCGATAGCATGAGATGTGATATCTCAATACTTCTAATACCAAACCTGAGATCCTTCCTATAACATGAGATGTGATATCCAAATCCTTATCTTCCAAACCTGAGACCCTTCCTTTACCATGAGATGTGATATCCAACTCCTTCCCATTCCAATCCTGAGACTCTTCTGATAGCATAAGATATGATATCTCAATGCTTCTATACCAAACCTGAGATCCTTCTGATAGCATGAGATGTGATATCTCAATACTTCTAATACCAAACCTGAGATCCTACCTCTAACATGAAATGTGATATCCAACTCTTTCCCCTTGCAAACCTGAGAGCCTTCCTATAGCATGAGATGTGATATCCAAGTCCTTCCCATTCCAATCCTGAGACCCGTCCTATAACATGAGATGCGATATCCAACTCCTTCCCATTCCAACCTGAGACCCTTCCTATAGCATGAGATGGGATATCCAACTCCTTCCAAATCCAATCCTGATAACCTTCCGATAGCATGAGATGTGATATCCCAATGCTTCTACCAAACCTGAGACCCATACTATGGCATGAGATGTGATATCAAACTCCTTCCCATTCTAATCCTGAGACCCTTCCTATAGCTTGAGATGTGATATCCAACTCCTTCCCATTCCAATCCTGAGACCCTTCCTATAGCATGAGATGTGATATCTCAATACTTCTAATACCAAACCTGAGATCCTTCCGATAACATGAGATGTGATATCTCAATACTTCTAATACCAAACCTGAGATCCATCCTATAACATGAGATGTGATATCCAAATCCTTCCCCTTCCAAACCTGAGACCCTCCCTTTAGCATGAGATGTGATATCCAACTCCTTCCCATTCCAATCCTGAGACCCTTCTGATAGCATAAGATATATCTCAATGCTTCTATACCAAACCTGAGATCCTTCCGATAGCATGAGATGTGATATCTCAATACTTCTAATACCAAACCTGAGATCCTTCCTATAACATGAGATGTGATATCCAAATCCTTATCTTCCAAACCTGAGACCCTTCCTTTACCATGAGATGTGATATCCAACTCCTTCCCATTCCAATCCTGAGACTCTTCTGATAGCATAAGATATGATATCTCAATGCTTCTATACCAAACCTGAGATCCTTCTGATAGCATGAGATGTGATATCTCAATACTTCTAATACCAAACCTGAGATCCTACCTCTAACATGAAATGTGATATCCAACTCTTTCCCCTTGCAAACCTGAGAGCCTTCCTATAGCATGAGATGTGATATCCAAGTCCTTCCCATTCCAATCCTGAGACCCGTCCTATAACATGAGATGCGATATCCAACTCCTTCCCATTCCAACCTGAGACCCTTCCTATAGCATGAGATGGGATATCCAACTCCTTCCAAATCCAATCCTGATAACCTTCCGATAGCATGAGATGTGATATCCCAATGCTTCTACCAAACCTGAGACCCATACTATGGCATGAGATGTGATATCAAACTCCTTCCCATTCTAATCCTGAGACCCTTCCTATAGCTTGAGATGTGATATCCAACTCCTTCCCATTCCAATTCTGAGACCCTTCCTATACCATGAGACTTGATATCTCAATGCTTCTAATACCAAACCTGAGACCCGTCCTATAACATGAGATGTGATATCCAAATCCTTCCCCTTCCAAACCTTAGACCCTTCCTTTATCATGAGATGTGATATCCAACTCCTTCCCATTCCAATCTTGAGACCCTTCCGATATCATGAAATGTGATATCTCAATGCTTCTAATATCAAACTTGAGACCCTCCTTATAGCATGAGATGTGATATCCAAGTCCTTCCCATTCCAATCCTGAGACCCTTTGTTTGTTTGTTCGCTTCCCAGCTCTCTGGTTTAGATGCGTGTTCCCTGCCTTCTCTCCTCTTCCTACAGCCTTCCAATGAGCTCCACAAGATACAGTGTTCAGAATGCTTTATAACACCCATTATTCAACATATAGCTGTAACCCGCTAGACGTATTGAAACGTGCTAAAAACGAGCAGAAACAGCTAGAACATGTACTTTCCTCGCGTTTTGGTAAATGCGAATTCTGGTGGATTCCCATTTTGTACTCTGTTCGTGCGTTTGTTCAGTCGAATCCTGGTCTTTTGAACCACTCTTCTCCCATACAAGGGAGGGTCAAAATGTGTTGTTCACAGGCTGAATTTATACTGCTGAAATGCTCGCTTCCCTGCTCTCTGGTTTAGACGTGTGCACCCTGCATTTACCAAAACGCGAGGGAAGTACATTTTCTAGCTGTTTTTGCTAGTTTTTAGCACGTTTCAATACGTCTATCGGGTTACAGCTATATGTTGAATAATGGGTGTTATAAAGCATTCTGAACACTGTATTTTGTGGAGCAAATTGGAAGGCTGTAGCAAGAGGAGAGAAGGCAGGGAACACGCATCTCAACCAGAGAGCTGGGAAGCGAGTACATGCAACGCGAAACGATGCAGGGAGCAGGGACAGAAAGGATGAACACCTATGAGGAGGAGCAGCTGGTAGTTAGCCTGCATAGGAGAGAAGAATGTGATCACTAGGGGAGTGCAGCCTGTAAACTAGAAGGAACGATGAACAACGGGCGACTGCATTAACAGATGGCAAATACACGTTCCAAAACAGTCAGGAAAGCTGATAATGCCTTGAAGATTTCAGCCGTATACATTCAGCCTGTGAACAGCAGATGTTGAGCCCCCCCTCCCTAGTATGGGAGAACAGTGTTTAAAAACGTCAGGATTCGACACAAACGCACGGACACAGTACATACAACATGGGAACCCACCAGAATTCGCATTTACAAAAACGCGAGGGAAGTACATTTTCTAGCTATTTTTGCTAGTTTTTAGCACGTTTCAATACGTCTAGCGGGTTACAGCTATATGTTGAATAATGGGGTTATAAAGCATTCTGAACACTATCTAGTGGAGCTCATTGGAAGGCTGTAGGAAGAGGAGAGAAGGCAGGGAACACGCATCTAAACCAGAGAGCAGGGAAGCGAGCATTTCAGCAGTATAAATTCAGCCTGTGAACAACACATTTTGACCCTCCTTTGTATGGGAGAAGAGTGGTTCAAAAGACCAGGATTCGACTGAACAAACGCACGAACAGAGTACAAAATGGGAATCCACCAGAATTCGCATTTACCAAAACGCGAGAAAAGTACATTTTCGAGCTGTTTCTGCTCGTTTTTAGCACGTTTCAATACGTCTAGCGGGTTACAGCTATATGTTGAATAATGGGGTTATAAAGCATTCTGAACACTATCTTGTGGAGCTCATTGGAAGGCTGTAGGAAGAGGAGAGAAGGCAGGGAACACGCATCTCAACCAGAGAGCTGGGAAGCGAGTACATGCAACGCGAAACGATGCAGGGAGCAGGGACAGAAAGGATGAACACCTATGAGGAGGAGCAGCTGGTAGTTAGCCTGCATAGGAGAGAAGAATGTGATCACTAGGGGAGTGCAGCCTGTAAACTAGAAGGAACGATGAACAACGGGCGACTGCATTAACAGATGGCAAATACACGTTCCAAAACAGTCAGGAAAGCTGATAATGCCTTGAAGATTTCAGCCGTATACATTCAGCCTGTGAACAGCAGATGTTGAGCCCCCCTCCCTAGTATGGGAGAACAGTGGTTAAAAACGTCAGGATTCGACACAAACGCACGGACACAGTACATACAACATGGGAACCCACCAGAATTCGCATTTACAAAAACGCGAGGGAAGTACATTTTCTAGCTATTTTTGCTAGTTTTTAGCACGTTTCAATACGTCTAGCGGGTTACAGCTATATGTTGAATAATGGGGTTATAAAGCATTCTGAACACTATCTAGTGGAGCTCATTGGAAGGCTGTAGGAAGAGGAGAGAAGGCAGGGAACACGCATCTAAACCAGAGAGCAGGGAAGCGAGCATTTCAGCAGTATAAATTCAGCCTGTGAACAACACATTTTGACCCTCCTTTGTATGGGAGAAGAGTGGTTCAAAAGACCAGGATTCGACTGAACAAACGCACGAACAGAGTACAAAATGAGAATCCACCAGAATTCGCATTTACCAAAACGCGAGAAAAGTACATTTTCGAGCTGTTTCTGCTCGTTTTTAGCACGTTTCAGTACGTCTAGCGGGTTACAGCTATATGTTGAATAATGGGGTTATAAAGCATTCTGAACACTATCTTGTGGAGCTCATTGGAAGGCTGTAGGAAGAGGAGAGAAGGCAGGGAACACGCATCTAAACCAGAGAGCTGGGAAGCGAGTACATGCAACGCGGAACGGTGCAGGGAGCAGGGACAGAAAGGATGAACGCCTATGAGGAGGAGCAGCTGGTAGTCAGCCTGCTCTGGAGAGGAGAATGTGATCACCAGGGGAGTGCAGCCTGTGAAGTAGAAGGGACGATGAACACAGGGCGACTGCATTAACAGATGGCAAATACACGTTCCAAAACAGTCAGGAAAGCTGATAATGCCTTGAAGATTTCAGCCGTATACATTCAGCCTGTGAACAGCAGTAGACGTTGACCCCCCCTTGTATGGGAGAACAGTGGTTAAAAACTTCAGGATTCGACAACAAACGCACGGACAGTACATACATGGGAACCCATCAGAATTAGCATTTACAAAAACGCGAGGAAAGTACATTTTCTAGCTGTTTTTGCTAGTTTACAGCACGTTTCAATACGTCTAGCGGGTTACGGCTATATGTTGAATAATGGGTGTTATAGAGCATTCTGAGCACTGTGTATCTTTTGGAGCTCATTTTTTGATTTGAAGGCAGCGGGAAGAGGAGAGAAGGCAGGGAACACGCGTCTAAACCAGAGAGCTGGGAAGCGAGTACTTGCAACGCGAAAAGGGCAGAAAGGAAGAAGGCCTCTGAGAAGGAAAAGCGTCTAAGCCAGAGAGCAGGAAAGCGAGTGTTTGCATCGCGAAACTGTGCAGGGAGCAGGGACAGAAAGGGAGAACTCCTCTGAGGAGGAATAGCTGGCAGTTAGCCTTCTTTGGAGATGAGAACTTGATCACCACGGGAGAGGATTGTTGAGAGGGTTACAGAGGGGGAGGTCTGAGATCAGAAAATCCTGAGTATTCCCTGCAGTGTGTAGGGCCAGCGACATGAAGAGTTGCAGATCTCGTAAAAGTCCAGGTCAGGAAGCATACAGGTTCATGTTGAATTCTCCAAGTAGGCGGAGTTGAGTGGTAGGAGGCTAGGATGGAGAAGTCCATCCACTGAGAGAGGAAGGGGGTAGGCAAATAGCCACGGTGAGCGAATGGCCAGGAGAGAATGCATGCAGACAAGGCATTCGTGACAGGAGTCGGCCTGCAAAGGAAATCAATTTACTACAGGAATCAAGGATAAGCATTGAGATAGCACATCTCATGCTATAGGGTCTCAGGATTGGAATGGGAAGGATTTAGATATCACATATGCTATAGGGAGGGTCTCAGTTTTGATATTAGAAGCATTAAGATATCACATCTCATGCTATCGGAAGTGTCTCAGGATTGGAATGGGAAGGAGCTGGATATCACATCTCATGCTAAAGGAAGGGTCTCAGGTTTGGAACGGGAAGGAGTTGGATATCACATCTCATGTTATAGGAAGGGTCTCAGGTTTGGTATAAACATTGAGATATCACATCTCTGCTATCGGAAGTGTCTCAGGATTGGAATGGGAAGGAGTTGGATATCCCATCTCATGTTATAGGACGGGTCTCAGGTTTTTTATTAAAATCATTGAGATATCATATTGCATGCTGTAGGAAGGGTCTAAGGATTGGAATGGAAGGAGTTGGATATCACATCTCATGTTAAAGGAAGGATCTCAGGTTTGGTATTAGAAGCATTGAGACATCACATCTCATGCTATAGGAAGGGTCTCAGGATTGGAATGGGATGGAGTTGGATATCACATCTCATGCTATAGGAAGGGTCTCAGGATTGGAATGGGAAGGAGTTGGATATCACATCTCGTGTTATAGGAAGGGTCTCAGGTTTGGTATAAACATTGAGATATCACATCTCTGCTATCGGAAGTGTCTCAGGATTGGAATGGGAAGGAGTTGGATATCCCATCTCATGTTATAGGATGGGTCTCAGGTTTTTTATTAAAATCATTGAGATATCATATTGCATGCTGTAGGAAGGGTCTAAGGATTGGAATGGGAAGGAGTTGGATATTCCCATCTCATGTTATAGGAAGGGTCTCAGGTTTGGTATTAGAAGCATTGAGATATCACATCTCATGCTATAGGAAGGGTCTCAGGATTGGAATGGGAAGGAGTTGGATATCACATCTCATGATAAAGGAAGGGTCTAAGGTTTGGAAGGGGAAGGATTTGGATATCACATCTCATGTTATAGGACGGGTCTCAGGTTTGGTATTAGAAGCATTGAGATATCAAGTCTCATGGTATAGGAAGGGTCTCAGAATTGGAACGGGAAGGAGTTGGATATCACATTTCAAGCTATAGGAAGGGTCTCAGTATTAGAATGGGAAGGAGTTTGATATCACATCTCATGCCATAATATGGGTCTCAGGTTTGGTAGAAGCATTGGGTTATCACATCTCATGCTATCGGAAGGGTATCGGGATTGGATTTGGAAGGAGTTGGATATCCCATCTCATGCTATAGGAAGGGTCTCAGGTTGGAATGGGAAGGAGTTGGATATCACATCTCATGTTATAGGAAGGGTCTCAGGATTGGAATGGGAAGGACTTGGATATCACATCTCATGCTATAGGAAGGCTCTCAGGTTTGCAAGGGGAAAGAGTTGGATATCACATTTCATGTTAGAGGTAGGATCTCAGGTTTGGTATTAGAAGCATTGAGATATCACATCTCATGCTATCAGAAGGATCTCAGGTTTGGTATAGAAGCATTGAGAAATCATATCTTATGCTATCAGAAGAGTCTCAGGATTGGAATGGGAAGGAGTTGGCTATCACATCTCATGGTAAAGGGAGGGTCTCAGGTTTGGAAGATAAGGATTTGGATATCACATCTCATGTTATAGGAAGGATCTCAGGTTTGGTATTAGAAATATTGAGATATCACATCTCATGCTATCAGAAGGATCTCAGGTTTGGTATAGAAGCATTGAGATATCATATCTTATGCTATCAGAAGGGTCTCAGGATTGGAATGGGAAGGAGTTGGATATCACATCTCATACTATAGGGAGGGTCTCAAGTTTGATAGAAGCATTGAGATATCACATTTCATGATATCGGAAGGGTCTCAAGATTGGAATGGGAAGGAGTTGGATATCACATCTCATGATAAAGGAAGGGTCTAAGGTTTGGAAGGGGAAGGATTTGGATATCACATCTCATGTTATAGGACGGGTCTCAGGTTTGGTATTAGAAGCATTGAGATATCAAGTCTCATGGTATAGGAAGGGTCTCAGAATTGGAATGGGAAGGAGTTGGATATCACATTTCAAGCTATAGGAAGGGTCTCAGGATTAGAATGGGAAGGAGTTTGATATCACATCTCATGCCATAATATGGGTCTCAGGTTTGGTAGAAGCATTGGGTTATCACATCTCATGCTATCGGAAGGGTATCGGGATTGGATTTGGAAGGAGTTAGATATCCCATCTCATGTTATAGGAAGGGTCTCAGGATTGGAATGGGAAGGACTTGGATATCACATCTCATGCTATAGGAAGGCTCTCAGGTTTGCAAGGGGAAAGAGTTGGATATCACATTTCATGTTAGAGGTAGGATCTCAGGTTTGGTATTAGAAGCATTGAGATATCACATCTCATGCTATCAGAAGGATCTCAGGTTTGGTATAGAAGCATTCAGATATCATATCTTATGCTATCAGAAGAGTCTCAGGATTGGAATGGGAAGGAGTTGGATATCACATCTCATGGTAAAGGGAGGGTCTCAGGTTTGGAAGATAAGGATTTGGATATCACATCTCATGTTATAGGAAGGATCTCAGGTTTGGTATTAGAAGTATTGAGATATCACATCTCATGCTATCGGAAGGATCTCAGGTTTGGTATAGAAGCATTGAGATATCATATCTTATGCTATCAGAAGGGTCTCAGGATTGGAATGGGAAGGAGTTGGATATCACATCTCATGCTAAAGGGAGGGTCTCAGGTTTGGAAGGGGAAGGATTTGGATATCACATCTCATGTTATAGGATGGATCTCAGGTTTGGTATTAGAAGTATTGAGATATCACATCTCATGTTATCGGAAGGGTCTCAGGATTGGAATGGGAAGGAGTTGGATATCACATCTCATGCTAAAGGAAGGGTCTCAGGTTTGGTAGAAGCATTGAGATATCACATCTCATGCTATAGGAAGGGTCTCAGGATTGGAATGGGAAGGACTTAGATATCACATATCATGCTATAGGGAGGGTCTCAGTTTTGATATTAGAAGCATTGAGATATCACATCTCATGCTATCAGAAGTGTCTCAGGATTGGAATGGGAAGGAGCTGGATATCACATCTCATGCTAAAGGAAGGGTCTCAGGTTTGGAACGGGAAGGAGTTGGATATCACATCTCATGTTATAGGAAGGGTCTCAGGTTTGGTATAAACATTGAGATATCACATCTCTGCTATCGGAAGTGTCTCAGGATTGGAATGGGAAGGAGTTGGATATCCCATCTCATGTTATAGGACGGGTCTCAGGTTTTTTATTAGAATCATTGAGATATCATATTGCATGCTGTAGGAAGGGTCTAAGGATTGGAATGCGAAGGACTTGGATATCACATCTCATGCTATAGATAGGCTCTCAGGTTTGGAAAGTGAAGGATTTGGATATCACATCTCATGTTATAGGAAGAGTCTCAGGTTTGGTATTAGAAGCATTCAGATATCACATCTCATGCTATAGGAAGTGTCTCAGGATTGGAATGGGAAGGACTTGGATATCACATCTCATGCTATAGGTAGGGTCTCAAGTTTGACATTAGAAGCATTGAGATATCACATCTCATGCTATAGGAAGGGTCTGAGGATTGGAATGGGAAGGAGTTGGATATCACATCTCCTGCTATGGGAAGGGTCTCAGGTTTGGTATAAGCAGTGAGATATCACATCTCATGCTATAGGAAGTGTCTCAGGATTGGAATGGGAAGGAGTTGGATATCACATCTCATGTTATAGGAAGGATCTCAGGTGTGGTATAAGCATTGAGATATCACATCTCTGCTATCGGAAGGGTCTCAAGATTGGAATGGGAAGGAGTTGGATATTCCCATCTCATGTTATAGGAAGGGTCTCAGGTTTGGTATTAGAAGCATTGAGATATCACATCTCATGCTATAGGAAGGGTCTCAGGATTGGAATGGGAAGGACTTGGATATCACATCTCATGCTATAGGGAGGGTCTCAAGTTTGATATTAGAAGCTTTGAGATATCACATCTCATGATATCGGAAGGGTCTCAGGATTGGAATGGGAAGGAGTTGGATATCACATCTCATGATAAAGGAAGGGTCTAAGGTTTGGAAGGGGAAGGATTTGGATATCACATCTCATGTTATATTACGGGTCTCAGGTTTGGTATTAGAAGCATTGAGATATCAAGTCTCATAGTATAGGAAGGGTCTCAGAATTGGAATGGGAAGGAGTTGGATATCCCATCTCATGTTATAGGAAGAGTCTCTGGTTTGGTATTATAATCATTGAGATATCACATCGCATGCTGTAGGAAGGGTCTAAGGATTGGAATGGGATGGACTTGGATGCTATAGGTAGGCTCTCAGGTTTGGTATAAGCATTGAGATATCACATCTCATGCTATAGGAAGGGTCTCAGAATTGGAATGGGAAGGAGTTGGATATCACATCTCAAGCTGTATGAAGGGTCTCAGTATTGGAATGGGAAGGACTTGGATATCACATCTCATGCTATAGGAAGGCTCTTAGGTTTGGAAGGGGAAAGAGTTGGATATCTCATTTCATGTTAGAGGTAGGATCTCAGGTTTGGTATTAGAGGCATTGAGATATCACATCTCATGCTATCAGAAGGGTCTCAGGAATGGAATGGGAAGGAGTTAGATATCACATCTCATGCTAAAGGGAGGGTCTCAGGTTTGGAAGGGGAAGGATTTGGATATCACATCTCATGTTATAGGAAGGATCTCAGGTTTGGTATTAGAAGCATTGAGATATCACATCTCATGCTATCGGAAGGATCTCAGGTTTGGTATTAGAAGCATTGAGATATCACATCTCATGCTATCAGAAGAGTCTCAGGATTGGAATAGGAAGGAGTTGGATATCACATTTCATGCTAAAGGGAGGGTCTCAGGTTTGGAAGGGGAAGGATTTGGATATCACATCTCATGTTATCGGAAGGATCTCACGTTTGGTATTAGAAGTATTGAGATATCATATCTCATGCTATAGGAAGGGTCTCAGGATTGGAATGGGAAGGAGTTGGATATCACATCTCATGCTATAGGGAGGGTCTCAGGATTGGAATGGGAAGGACTTAGATATCACATATCATGCTGTAGGGAGGGTCTCAGTTTTGATATTAGAAGCATTGAGATATCACATCTCATGCTATCGGAAGTGTCTCAGGATTGGAATGGGAAGGAGCTGGATATCACATCTCATGCTAAAGGAAGGGTCTCAGGTTTGGAACGGGAAGGATTTGGATATCACATCTCATGTTATAGGAAGGGTCTCAGGTTTGGTATAAGCATTGAGATATCACATCTCTGCTATCGGAAGTGTCTCAGGATTGGAATGGGAAGGAGTTGGATATCCCATCTCATGTTATAGGACGGGTCTCAGGTTTGTTATTAGAATCATTGAGATATCATATTGCATGCTGTAGGAAGGGTCTAAGGGTTGGAATGTGAAGGACTTGGATATCACATCTCATGCTATAGATAGGCTCTTAGGTTTGGAAAGGGAAGGAGTTGGATATCACATTTCATGTTAGAGGAAGGATCTCAGGTTTGGTATTAGAAGCATTGAGATATCACATCTCATGCTATAGGAAGGGTCTCAGGATTGGAATGGGTAGCAGTTGGATATCACATCTCATGCTATAGGAAGGGTCTCAGGTTTGGTATAAGCATTGAGATATCACATCTCATGCTATAGGACGGGTCTCAGGATTGGAATGGAAGGAGTTGGATATCACATCTCATGTTATAGGAAGGATCTCAGGTTTGGTATTAGACGCATTGAGACATCACATCTCATGCTATAGGAAGGGTCTCAGGGTTGGAATGGGAAGGAGTTGGATATCACATCTCATCCAATAGGAAGGGTCTCAGGTTTGGAATGGGAAGGAATTGGATATCACATCTCATGTTATAGGAAGGATCTCAGGTTTGGTATTAGAAGCATTGAGATATCACATCTCATGCTATAGGAAGGGTCTCAGGATTGGAATGTGAAGGATTTGGATATCACATCTCATGCTAAAGGAAGGGTCTCAGGTTTGGTAGAAGCATTGAGATATCACGTCGCTGCTATCGGAAGGGTCTCAGGATTGGATTGGGAAGGAGTTGGATATCCCTTCTCATGCTTTAGGAAGTGTCTCAGGTTGGAATGGCAAGGAGTTGGATATCACATCTCATGCCATAGGAAGGGTCTCAGGTTTGGTATAAGCATTGAGATATCACATCTCTGCTATCGGAAGGGTCTCAGGATTGGATTGGGAAGGAGTTGGATATCCCTTCTCATGCTTTAGGAAGTGTCTCAGGTTGGAATGGGAAGGAGTTGGATATCACATCTCATGTTATAGGAAGGGTCTCAGGATTGGAATGGGAAGGATTTGGATATCACATCTCTTGCTATAGGAAGGGTCTCAGGTTTGGTATAAGCATTGAGATATCACATCTCTGCTATCGGAAGCGGCTCAGGATTGGAATGGGAAGGAGTTGGATATCCCATCTCATGTTATAGGAAGAGTCTCTGGTTTGGTATTAGAATCATTGAGATATCACATCGCATGCTGTAGGAAGGGTCTAAGGATTGGAATGGGATGGACTTGGATATCACATCTCATGCTATAGAACGGCTCTCAGGTTTGGAAAGGGAAGGAGTTGGATATCACATCTCATGTTATAGGATGGATCTCAGGTTTGGTATTAGAAGCATTGAGATATCACATCTCATGCTATAGGAAGTGTCTTAGGATTGGAATGGGAAGGACTTGGATATCACATCTCATGCTATAGGTAGGGTCTCAAGTTTGACATTAGAAGCATTGAGATATCACATCTCATGCTATAGGAAGGGTCTGAGGATTGGAATGGGAAGGAGTTGGATATCACATCTCCTGCTATGGGAAGGGTCTCAGGTTTGGTATAAGCAGTGAGATATCACATCTCATGCTATAGGAAGTGTCTCAGGATTGGAATGGGAAGGAGTTGGATATCACATCTCATGTTATAGGAAGGATCTCAGTTTTGGTATAAGCATTGAGATATCACATCTCTGCTATCGGAAGGGTCTCAAGATTGGAATGGGAAGGAGTTGGATATTCCCATCTCATGTTATAGGAAGGGTCTCAGGTTTGGTATTAGAAGCATTGAGATATCACATCTCATGCTATAGGAAGGATCTCAGGATTGGAATGGGAAGGACTTGGATATCACATCTCATGCTATAGGGAGGGTCTCAAGTTTGATATTAGAAGCTTTGAGATATCACATCTCATGATATCGGAAGGGTCTCAGGATTGGAATGGGAAGGAGTTGGATATCACATCTCATGATAAAGGAAGGGTCTAAGGTTTGGAAGGGGAAGGATTTGGATATCACATCTCATGTTATATTACGGGTCTCAGGTTTGGTATTAGAAGCATTGAGATATCAAGTCTCATAGTATAGGAAGGGTCTCAGAATTGGAATGGGAAGGAGTTGGATATCCCAACTCATGTTATAGGAAGAGTCTCTGGTTTGGTATTAGAATCATTGAGATATCACATCGCATGCTGTAGGAAGGGTCTAAGGATTGGAATGGGATGGACTTGGATATCACATCTCATGCTATAGGTAGGCTCTCAGGTTTGGTATAAGCATTGAGATATCACATCTCATGCTATAGGAAGGGTCTCAGAATTGGAATGGGAAGGAGTTGGATATCACATCTCAAGCTATAGGAAGGGTCTCAGTATTGGAATGGGAAGGACTTGGATATCACATCTCATGCTATAGGAAGGCTCTCAGGTTTGGAAGGGGAAAGAGTTGGATATCTCATTTCATGTTAGAGGTAGGATCTCAGGTTTGGTATTAGAGACATTGAGATATCACATCTCATGCTATCAGAAGGGTCTCAGGAATGGAATGGGAAGGAGTTAGATATCACATCTCATGCTAAAGGGAGGGTCTCAGGTTTGGAAGGGGAAGGATTTGGATATCACATCTCATGTTATAGGAAGGATCTCAGGTTTGGTATTAGAAGCATTGAGATATCACATCTCATGCTATCGGAAGGATCTCAGGTTTGGCATTAGAAGCATTGAGATATCACATCTCATGCTATCAGAAGAGTCTCAGGATTGGAATAGGAAGGAGTTGGATATCACATTTCATGCTAAAGGGAGGGTCTCAGGTTTGGAAGGGGAAGGATTTGGATATCACATCTCATGTTATCGGAAGGATCTCACGTTTGGTATTAGAAGTATTGAGATATCATATCTCATGCTATAGGAAGGGCTCAGATTGGAATGGGAAGGAGTTGGATATCACATCTCATGCTATAGGGAGGGTCTCAGGATTGGAATGGGAAAGACTTAGATATCACATATCATGCTATAGGGAGGGTCTCAGTTTTGATATTAGAAGCATTGAGATATCACATCTCATGCTATCGGAAGTGTCTCAGGATTGGAATGGGAAGGAGCTGGATATCACATCTCATGCTAAAGGAAGGGTCTCAGGTTTGGAACGGGAAGGATTTGGATATCACATCTCATGTTATAGGAAGGGTCTCAGGTTTGGTATAAGCATTGAGATATCACATCTCTGCTATCGGAAGTGTCTCAGGATTGGAATGGGAAGGAGTTGGATATCCCATCTCATGTTATAGGACGGGTCTCAGGTTTGTTATTAGAATCATTGAGATATCATATTGCATGCTGTAGGAAGGGTCTAAGGGTTGGAATGTGAAGGACTTGGATATCACATCTCATGCTATAGATAGGCTCTTAGGTTTGGAAAGGGAAGGAGTTGGATATCACATTTCATGTTAGAGGAAGGATCTCAGGTTTGGTATTAGAAGCATTGAGATATCACATCTCATGCTATAGGAAGGGTCTCAGGATTGGAATGGGAAGCAGTTGGATATCACATCTCATGCTATAGGAAGGGTCTCAGGTTTGGTATAAGCATTGAGATATCACATCTCATGCTATAGGACGGGTCTCAGGATTGGAATGGAAGGAGTTGGATATCACATCTCATGTTATAGGAAGGATCTCAGGTTTGGTATTAGACGCATTGAGACATCACATCTCATGCTATAGGAAGGGTCTCAGGGTTGGAATGGGAAGGAGTTGGATATCACATCTCATCCAATAGGAAGGGTCTCAGGTTTGGAATGGGAAGGAATTGGATATCACATCTCATGTTATAGGAAGGATCTCAGGTTTGGTATTAGAAGCATTGAGATATCACATCTCATGCTATAGGAAGGGTCTCAGGATTGGAATGTGAAGGATTTGGATATCACATCTCATGCTAAAGGAAGGGTCTCAGGTTTGGTAGAAGCATTGAGATATCACGTCGCTGCTATCGGAAGGGTCTCAGGATTGGATTGGGAAGGAGTTGGATATCCCTTCTCATGCTATAGGAAGGGTCTCAGGATTTGAATGGCAAGGAGTTGGATATCACATCTCATGCCATAGGAAGGGTCTCAGGTTTGGTATAAGCATTGAGATATCACATCTCTGCTATCGGAAGGGTCTCAGGCTTGGATTGGGAAGGAGTTGGATATCCCTTCTCATGCTATAGGAAGTGTCTCAGGTTGGAATGGGAAGGAGTTGGATATCACATCTCCTGCTATGGGAAGGGTCTCAGGTTTGGTATAAGCAGTGAGATATCACATCTCATGCTATAGGAAGTGTCTCAGGATTGGAATGGGAAGGAGTTGGATATCACATCTCATGTTATAGGAAGGATCTCAGGTTTGGTATAAGCATTGAGATATCACATCTCTGCTATCGGAAGGGTCTCAAGATTGGAATGGGAAGGAGTTGGATATTCCCATCTCATGTTATAGGAAGGGTCTCAGGTTTGGTATTAGAAGCATTGAGATATCACATCTCATGCTATAGGAAGGGTCTCAGGATTGGAATGGGAAGGACTTGGATATCACATCTCATGCTATAGGGAGGGTCTCAAGTTTGATATTAGAAGCTTTGAGATATCACATCTCATGATATCGGAAGGGTCTCAGGATTGGAATGGGAAGGAGTTGGATATCACATCTCATGATAAAGGAAGGGTCTAAGGTTTGGAAGGGGAAGGATTTGGATATCACATCTCATGTTATATTACGGGTCTCAGGTTTGGTATTAGAAGCATTGAGATATCAAGTCTCATAGTATAGGAAGGGTCTCAGAATTGGAATGGGAAGAAGTTGGATATCCCATCTCATGTTTTAGGAAGAGTCTCTGGTTTGGTATTATAATCATTGAGATATCACATCGCATGCTGTAGGAAGGGTCTAAGGATTGGAATGGGATGGACTTGGATATCACATCTCATGCTATAGGTAGGCTCTCAGGTTTGGTATAAGCATTGAGATATCACATCTCATGCTATAGGAAGGGTCTCAGAATTGGAATGGGAAGGAGTTGGATATCACATCTCAAGCTATAGGAAGGGTCTCAGTATTGGAATGGGAAGGACTTGGATATCACATCTCATGCTATAGGAAGGCTCTCAGGTTTGGAAGGGGAAAGAGTTGGATATCTCATTTCATGTTAGAGGTAGGATCTCAGGTTTGGTATTAGAGGCATTGAGATATCACATCTCATGCTATCAGAAGGGTCTCAGGAATGGAATGGGAAGGATTTGGATATCACATCTCATGTTATAGGAAGGATCTCAGGTTTGGTATTAGAAGCATTGAGATATCACATCTCATGCTATCGGAAGGATCTCAGGTTTGGTATTAGAGGCATTGAGATATCACATCTCATGCTAAAGGGAGGGTCTCAGGTTTGGAAGGGGAAGGATTTGGATATCACATCTCATGTTATAGGAAGGATCTCAGGTTTGGTATTAGAAGCATTGAGATATCACATCTCATGCTATCGGAAGGATCTCAGGTTTGGTATTAGAAGCATTGAGATATCACATCTCATGCTATCAGAAGAGTCTCAGGATTGGAATAGGAAGGAGTTGGATATCACATTTCATGCTAAAGGGAGGGTCTCAGGTTTGGAAGGGGAAGGATTTGGATATCACATCTCATGTTATCGGAAGGATCTCACGTTTGGTATTAGAAGTATTGAGATATCATATCTCATGCTATAGGAAGGGTCTCAGGATTGGAATGGGAAGGAGTTGGATATCACATCTCATGCTATAGGGAGGGTCTCAGGATTGGAATGGGAAGGACTTAGATATCACATATCATGCTATAGGGAGGGTCTCAGTTTTGATATTAGAAGCATTGAGATATCACATCTCATGCTATCGGAAGTGTCTCAGGATTGGAATGGGAAGGAGCTGGATATCACATCTCATGCTAAAGGAAGGGTCTCAGGTTTGGAACGGGAAGGATTTGGATATCACATCTCATGTTATAGGAAGGGTCTCAGGTTTGGTATAAGCATTGAGATATCACATCTCTGCTATCGGAAGTGTCTCAGGATTGGAATGGGAAGGAGTTGGATATCCCATCTCATGTTATAGGACGGGTCTCAGGTTTGTTATTAGAATCATTGAGATATCATATTGCATGCTGTAGGAAGGGTCTAAGGGTTGGAATGTGAAGGACTTGGATATCACATCTCATGCTATAGATAGGCTCTTAGGTTTGGAAAGGGAAGGAGTTGGATATCACATTTCATGTTAGAGGAAGGATCTCAGGTTTGGTATTAGAAGCAATGAGATATCACATCTCATTCTATAGGAAGGGTCTCAGGATTGGAATGGGAAGCAGTTGGATATCACATCTCATGCTATAGGAAGGGTCTCAGGTTTGGTATAAGCATTGAGACATCACATCTCATGCTATAGGAAGGGTCTCAGTGTTGGAATGGGAAGGAGTTGGATATCACATCTCATCCAATAGGAAGGGTCTCAGGTTTGGAATGGGAAGGAATTGGATATCACATCTCATGTTATAGGAAGGATCTCAGGTTTGGTATTAGAAGCATTGAGATATCACATCTCATGCTATAGGAAGGGTCTCAGGATTGGAATGTGAAGGATTTGGATATCACATCTCATGCTAAAGGAAGGGTCTCAGGTTTGGTAGAAGCATTGAGATATCACGTCGCTGCTATCGGAAGGGTCTCAGGATTGGATTGGGAAGGAGTTGGATATCCCTTCTCATGCTATAGGAAGGGTCTCAGGATTTGAATGGCAAGGAGTTGGATATCACATCTCATGCCATAGGAAGGGTCTCAGGTTTGGTATAAGCATTGAGATATCACATCTCTGCTATCGGAAGGGTCTCAGGATTGGATTGGGAAGGAGTTGGATATTCCCTTCTCATGCTATAGGAAGTGTCTCAGGTTGGAATGGGAAGGAGTTGGATATCACATCTCATGTTATAGGAAGGGTCTCAGGATTGGAATGGGAAGGATTTGGATATCACATCTCTTGCTATAGGAAGGGTCTCAGGATTGGAATGGGTAGGAGTTGGATATTACTTTCTTGCTATAGGAAGGGTCTCATGTTTGGAATGGGAAGGAGTTGGATATCACATATGCTATAGTTATTGTCTCAGGTTTGGAACGGGAAGGAGTTGGATATCACATCTCATGTTATAGGAAGGGTCTCAGGTTTGGTATAAGCATTGAGATATCACATCTCTGCTATCGGAAGCGGCTCAGGATTGGAATGGGAAGGAGTTGGATATCCCATCTCATGTTATAGGAAGAGTCTCTGGTTTGGTATTAGAATCATTGAGATATCACATCGCATGCTGTAGGAAGGGTCTAAGGATTGGAATGGGATGGACTTGGATATCACATCTCATGTTATAGGTAGGCTCTCAGGTTTGGTATAAGCATTGAGATATCACATCTCATGCTATAGGAAGGGTCTCAGGATTGAAATGGGAAGGAGTTGTATATGACATCTCAGGCCATGACATCTCAGGCCATAGGAAGGTTCTCAGGTTTGGTATAAGCATTGAGATATCAATTGCATGCTGTAGGAAGGGTCTAAGGATTGGAATGGGAAGGACCTGGATATCACATCTCATGCTATAGAACGGCTCTCAGGTTTGGAAAGGGAAGGAGTTGGATATCACATCTCATGTTATAGTATGGATCTCAGGTTTGGTATTAGAAGTATTGAGATATCACATCTCATGTTAACGGAAGGATCTCAGGTTTGGTATTAGAAGTATTGAGATATCACATCTCATGCTATAGGAAGGGTCTCAGGATTGGAATGGGAAGGAGTTGGATATCACATCTCATGCTAAAGGAAGGGTCTCAGGTTTGGTAGAAGCATTGAGATATCACATCTCATGCTATAGGAAGGGTCTCAGGATTGGAATGGGAAGGACTTAGATATCACATATCATGCTATAGGGAGGGACTCAGTTTTGATATTAGAAGCATTGAGATATCACATCTCATGCTATCGGAAGTGTCTCAGGATTGGAATGGGAAGGAGCTGGATATCACATCTCATGCTAAAGGAAGGGTCTCAGGTTTGGAACGGGAAGGAGTTGGATATCACATCTCATGTTATAGGAAGGGTCTCAGGTTTGGTATAAACATTGAGATATCACATCTCTGCTATCGGAAGTGTCTCAGGATTGGAATGGGAAGGAGTTGGATATCCCATCTCATGTTATAGGACGGGTCTCAGGTTTGTTATTGGAATCATTGAGATATCATATTGCATGCTGTAGGAAGGGTCTAAGGGTTGGAATGTGAAGGACTTGGATATCACATCTCATGCTATAGATAGGCTCTTAGGTTTGGAAAGGGAAGGAGTTGGATCTCACATTTCATGTTAGAGGAAGGATCTCAGGTTTGGTATTAGAAGCATTGAGATATCACATCTCATGCTATAGGAAGGGTCTCAGGATTGGAATGGGAAGGAGTTGGATATCACATCTCATGCTATAGGAAGGGTCTCAGGTTTGGTATAAGCATTGATATATCACATCTCATGCTATAGGAAGGGTCTCAGGATTGGAATGGAAGGAGTTGGATATCACATCTCATGTTATAGGAAGGATCTCAGGTTTGGTATTAGAAGCATTGAGACATCACATCTCATGCTATAGGAAGGGTCTCAGGATTGGAATGGGAAGGAGTTGGATATCAAATCTCATGCTATAGGAAGGGTCTCAGGATTGGAATGGGAAGGAGTTGAATATGACATCTCATGCCGTAGGAAGGGTCTCAGGTTTGGTATAAACATTGAGATATCACATCTCTGCTATCAAAAGGGTCTCAGGATTGGAATGGGAAGGAGTTGGATATCCCATCTCATGTTATAGGAAGAGTCTCAAGTTTGGTATTAGAAGCATTGAGATATCACATCTCATGCTATAGGAAGTGTCTTAGGATTGGAATGGGAAGGACTTGGATATCACATCTCATGCTATAGGTAGGGTCTCAAGTTTGACATTAGAAGCATTGAGATATCACATCTCATGCTATAGGAAGGGTCTGAGGATTGGAATGTGAAGGAGTTGGATATCACATCTCCTGCTATGGGAAGGGTCTCAGGTTTGGTATAAGCAGTGAGATATCACATCTCATGCTATAGGAAGTGTCTCAGGATTGGAATGGGAAGGAGTTGGATATCACATCTCATGTTATGGGAAGGATCTCAGGTTTGGTATAAGCATTGAGATATCACATCTCTGCTATCGGAAGGGTCTCAAGATTGGAATGGGAAGGAGTTGGATATTCCCATCTCATGTTATAGGAAGGGTCTCAGGTTTGGTATTAGAAGCATTGAGATATCACATCTCATGCTATAGGAAGGGTCTCAGGATTGGAATGGGAAGGACTTGGATATCACATCTCATGCTATAGGGAGGGACTCAAGTTTGATATTAGAAGCTTTGAGATATCACATCTCATGATATCGGAAGGGTCTCAGGATTGGAATGGGAAGGAGTTGGATATCACATCTCATGATAAAGGAAGGGTCTAATGTTTGGAAGGGGAAGGATTTGGATATCACATCACATGTTATATCACGGGTCTCAGGTTTGGTATTAGAAGCATTGAGATATCAAGTCTCATAGTATAGGAAGGGTCTCAGAATTGGAATGGGAAGGAGTTGGATATCCCATCTCATGTTATAGGAAGAGTCTCTGGTTTGGTATTAGAATCATTGAGATATCACATCGCATGCTGTAGGAAGGGTCTAAGGATTGGAATGGGATGGACTTGGATATCACATCTCATGTTATAGGTAGGCTCTCAGGTTTGGTATAAGCATTGAGATATCACATCTCATGCTATAGGAAGGGTCTCAGAAATGGAACGGGAAGGAGTTGGATATCACATCTCAAGCTATAGGAAGGGTCTCAGTATTGGAATGGGAAGGACTTGGATATCACATCTCATGCTATAGGAAGGCTCTCTGGTTTGGAAGGGGAAAGAGTTGGATATCTCATTTCATGTTAGAGGTAGGATCTCAGGTTTGGTATTAGAGGCATTGAGATATCACATCTCATGCTATCAGAAGGGTCTCAGGAATAAAATGGGAAGGAGTTAGATATCACATCTCATGCTAAAGGGAGGGTCTCAGGTTTGGAAGGGGAAGGATTTGGATATCAGATCTCATGTTATAGGAAGGATCACAGGTTTGGTATTAGAAGCATTGAGATATCACATCTCATGCTATCGGAAGGATCTCAGGTTTGGTATTAGAAGCATTGAGATATCACATCTCATGCTATCAGAAGAGTCTCAGGATTGGAATAGGAAGGAGTTGGATATCACATTTCATGCTAAAGGGCGGGTCTCAGGTTTGGAAGGGGAAGGATTTGGATATCACATCTCATGTTATCGGAAGGATCTCACGTTTGGTATTAGAAGTATTGAGATATCATATCTCATGCTATAGGAAGGGTCTCAGGATTGGAATGGGGAGGAGTTGGATATCACATCTCATGCTATAGGGAGGGTCTCAGGATTGGAATGGGAAGGACTTAGATATCACATATCATGCTATAGGGAGGGTCTCAGTTTTGATATTAGAAGCATTGAGATATCACATCTCATGCTATCGGAAGTGTCTCAGGATTGGAATGGGAAGGAGCTGGATATCACATCTCATGCTAAAGGAAGGGTCTCAGGTTTGGAACGGGAAGGATTTGGATATCACATCTCATGTTATAGGAAGGGTCTCAGGTTTGGTATAAGCATTGAGATATCACATCTCTGCTATCGGAAGTGTCTCAGGATTGGAATGGGAAGGAGTTGGATATCCCATCTCATGTTATAGGACGGGTCTCAGGTTTGTTATTAGAATCATTGAGATATCATATTGCATGCTGTAGGAAGGGTCTAAGTGTTGGAATGTGAAGGACTTGGATATCACATCTCATGCTATAGATAGACTCTTAGGTTTGGAAAGGGAAGGAGTTGGATATCACATTTCATGTTAGAGGAAGGATCTCAGGTTTGGTATTAGAAGCATTGAGATATCACATCTCATGCTATAGGAAGGGTCTCAGGATTGGAATGGGAAGCAGTTGGATATCACATCTCATGCTATTGGAAGGGTCTCAGGTTTGGTATAAGCCTTGAGATATCACATCTCATGCTATAGGACGGGTCTCAGGATTGGAATGGAAGGAGTTGGATATCCCATCTCATGTTATAGGACGGGTCTCAGGTTTGTTATTAGAATCATTGAGATATCATATTGCATGCTGTAGGAAGGGTCTAAGTGTTGGAATGTGAAGGACTTGGATATCACATCTCATGCTATAGATAGGCTCTTAGGTTTGGAAAGGGAAGGAGTTGGATATCACATTTCATGTTAGAGGAAGGATCTCAGGTCTGGTATTAGAAGCATTGAGACATCAAATCTCATGCTATAGGAAGGGTCTCAGGGTTGGAATGGGAAGGAGTTGGATATCACATCTCATCCAATAGGAAGGGTCTCAGGTTTGGAATGGGAAGGAATTGGATATCACATCTCATGTTATAGGAAGGATCTCAGGTTTGGTATTAGAAGCATTGAGATATCACATCTCATGCTATAGGAAGGGTCTCAGGATTGGAATGTGAAGGATTTGGATATCACATCTCATGCTAAAGGAAGGGTCTCAGGTTTGGTAGAAGCATTGAGATATCACGTCGCTGCTATCGGAAGGGTCTCAGGATTGGATTGGGAAGGAGTTGGATATCCCTTCTCATGCTATAGGAAGGGTCTCAGGATTTGAATGGCAAGGAGTTGGATATCACATCTCATGCCATAGGAAGGGTCTCAGGTTTGGTATAAGCATTGAGATATCACATCTCTGCTATCGGAAGGGTCTCAGGATTGGATTGGGAAGGAGTTGGATATCCCTTCTCATGCTATAGGAAGTGTCTCAGGTTGGAATGGGAAGGAGTTGGATATCACATCTCATGTTATAGGAAGGGTCTCAGGATTGGAATGGGAAGGATTTGGATATCACATCTCTTGCTATAGGAAGGGTCTCAGGATTGGAATGGGTAGGAGTTGGATATTACTTTCTTGCTATAGGAAGGGTCTCATGTTTGGAATGGGAAGGAGTTGGATATCACATATGCTATAGTTAGTGTCTCAGGTTTGGAACGGGAAGGAGGTGGATATCACATCTCATGTTATAGGAAGGGTCTCAGGTTTGGTATAAGCATTGAGATATCACATCTCTGCTATCGGAAGCGGCTCAGGATTGGAATGGGAAGGAGTTGGATATCCCATCTCATGTTATAGGAAGAGTCTCTGGTTTGGTATTAGAATTATTGCGATATCACATCGCATGCTGTAGGAAGGGTCTAAGGATTGGAATGGGATAGACTTGGATATCACATCTCATGTTATAGGTAGGCTCTCAGGTTTGGTATAAGCATTGAGATATCACATCTCATGCTATAGGAAGGGTCTCAGGATTGGAATGGGAAGGAATTGGATATCACATCTCATGCTATAGGAAGTGTCTCAGATTTGGTATAAGCATTGAGATATCACATCTCATGCTAAAGGAAGGGTCTCAGGATTGGAATGGGAAGGAGTTGTATATGACATCTCAGGCCATAGGAAGGTTCTCAGGTTTGGTATAAGCATTGAGATATCACATCTCTGCTATCGGAAAGGTCTCAGGATTGGAATGGGAAGGAGTTGGATATCCCATCTCATGTTATAGGAAGGGTCTCAGGTTTGGTATTAGAAGCATAGAGATATCACATCTCATGCTATAGGAAGGGTCTCAGGATTGGAATAGGAAGGACTTGGATGTCACATCTCATGCTATAGGGAGGGTCTCAAGTTTGATATTAGAAGCATTGAGATAACAAATCTCATGATATCGGAAGGGTCTCAGGATTGGAATGGGAAGGAGTTTGATATCACATCTCATGCCATAGTATGGGTCTCAGGTTTGGTAGAAGCATTGGGATATCACATCTCATGCTATCGGAAGGGTATCAGTATTGGATTTGGAAGAAGTTGGATATCCCATCTCATGCTATAGGAAAGGTCTCAGGTTGAATGGGAAGGAGTTGGATATCACATTTCATGTTATAGGAAGGGTCTCAGGATTGGAATGGGAAGGACTTGGATATCATATCTCATGCTATAGGACGGGTCTCAGGTTTGTTATTAGAATCATTGAGATATCATATTGCATGCTGTAGGAAGGGTCTAAGGATTGGAATGGGAAGGACCTGGATATCACATCTCATGCTATAGAACGGCTCTCAGGTTTGGAAAGGGAAGGAGTTGGATATCACATCTCATGTTATAGGATGGATCTCAGGTTTGGTATTAGAAGTATTGAGATATCATATCTCATGTTATCGGAAGGATCTCAGGTTTGGTATTAGAAGTATTGAGATATCACATCTCATGCTATAGGAAGGGTCTCAGGATTGGAATGGGAAGGAGTTGGATATCACATCTCATGCTAAAGGAAGGGTCTCAGGTTTGGTAGAAGCATTGAGATATCACATCTCATGCTATAGGAAGGGTCTCAGGATTGGAATGGGAAGGACTTAGATATCACATATCATGCTATAGGGAGGGTCTCAGTTTTGATATTAGAAACATTGAGATATCACATCTCATGCTATCGGAAGTGTCTCAGGATTGGAATGGGAAGGAGCTGGATATCACATCTCATGCTAAAGGAAGGGTCTCAGGTTTGGAACGGGAAGGAGTTGGATATCACATCTCATGTTATAGGAAGGGTCTCAGGTTTGGTATAAACATTGAGATATCACATCTCTGCTATCGGAAGTGTCTCAGGATTGGAATGGGAAGGAGTTGGATATCCCATCTCATGTTATAGGACGGGTCTCAGGTTTGTTATTAGAATCATTGAGATATCATATTGCATGCTGTAGGAAGGGTCTAAGGGTTGGAATGTGAAGGACTTGGATATCACATCTCATGCTATAGATAGGCTCTTAGGTTTGGAAAGGGAAGGAGTTGGATCTAACATTTCATGTTAGAGGAAGGATCTCAGGTTTGGTATTAGAAGCATTGAGATATCACATCTCATGCTATAGGAAGGGTCTCAGAATTGGAATGGGAAGGAGTTGGATATCACATCTCATGCTATAGGAAGGGTCTCAGGTTTGGTATAAGCATTGAGGTATCACATCTCATGCTATAGGAAGGGTCTCAGGATTGGAATGGAAGGAGTTGGATATCACATCTCATGTTATAGGAAGGATCTCAGGTTTGGTATTAGAAGCATTGAGACATCACATCTCATGCTATAGGAAGGGTCTCAGGATTGGAATGGGAAGGAGTTGGATATCAAATCTCATGCTATAGGAAGCGTCTCAGGATTGGAATGGGAAGGAGTTGAATATGACATCTCATGCCGTAGGAAGGGTCTCAGGTTTGGTATAAACATTGAGATATCACATCTCTGCTATCAAAAGGGTCTCAGGATTGGAATGGGAAGTAGTTGGATATCCCATCTCATGTTATAGGAAGAGTCTCAGGTTTGGTATTAGAAGCATTGAGATATCACATCTCATGCTATAGGAAGTGTCTCAGGATTGGAATGGGAAGGAGTTGGATATCACATCTCATGTTATAGGAAGGGTCTCAGGATTGGAATGGGAAGGATTTGGATATCACATCTCTTGCTATAGGAAGGGTCTCAGGATTGGAATGGGTAGGAGTTGGATATTACTTTCTTGCTATAGGAAGGGTCTCATGTTTGGAATGGGAAGGAGTTGGATATCACATCTCATGTTATAGGAAGGGTCTCAGGTTTGGTATAAGCAGTGAGATATCACATCTCTGCTATCGGAAGCGGCTCAGGATTGGAATGGGAAGGAGTTGGATATCCCATCTCATGTTATAGGAAGAGTCTCTGTTTTGGTATTAGAATCATTGAGATATCACATTGCATGCTGTAGGAAGGGTCTAAGGATGGGAATGGGATGGACTTGGATATCACATCTCATGCTATAGGAAGGGTCTCAGATTTGGTATAAGCATTGAGATATCACATCTCATGCTATAGGAAGGGTCTCAGGATTGGAATGGGAAGGAATTGGATATCACATCTCATGCTATAGGAAGGGTCTGAGATTTGGTATAAGCATTGAGATATCACATCTCATGCGAAAGGAAGGGTCTCAGGATTGGAATGGGAAGGAGTTGTATATGACATCTCAGGCCATAGGAAGGTTCTCAGGTTTGGTATAAGCATTGAGATATCACATCTCTGCTATCGGAAAGGTCTCAGGATTGGAATGGGAAGGAGTTGGATATCCCATCTCATGTTATAGGAAGGGTCTCAAGTTTGAAATTAGAAGCATTGAGATAACAAATCTCATGATATCGGAAGGGTCTCAGGATTGGAATGGGAAGGAGTTGGATATCACATCTCATGATAAAGGAAGGGTCTAAGGTTTGGAAGGGGAAGGATTTGGATATCACATCTCATGTTATAGGACGGGTCTCAGGTTTAATATTAGAAGCATTGAGATATCAAGTCTCATGGTATAAGAAGGGTCTCAGAATTGGAATGGGAAGGAGTTGGATATCACACCTCAAGCTATAGGAAGGGTCTCAGGATTGGAATGGGAAGGAGTTTGATATCGCATCTCATGCCATAGTATGGGTCTCAGGTTTGGTAGAAGCATTGGGATATCACATCTCATGCTATCGGAAGGGTATCAGTATTGGATTTGGAAGAAGTTGGATATCCCATCTCATGCTATAGGAAGGGTCTCAGGTTGGAATGGGAAGGAGTTGGATATCACATTTCATGTTATAGGTAGGGTCTCAGGATTGGAATGGGAAGGACTTGGATATCATATCTCATGCTATAGGACGGGTCTCAGGTTTGTTATTAGAATCATTGAGATATCATATTGCATGCTGTAGGAAGGGTCTAAGGATTGGAATGGGAAGGACCTGGATATCACATCTCATGCTATAGAACGGCTCTCAGGTTTGGAAAGGGAAGGAGTTGGATATCACATCTCATGTTATAGGATGGATCTCAGGTTTGGTATTAGAAGTATTGAGATATCACATCTCATGCTATAGGAAGGGTCTCAGGATTGGAATGGGAAGGAGTTGGATATCACATCTCATGCTAAAGGAAGGGTCTCAGGTTTGGTAGAAGCATTGAGATATCACATCTCATGCTATAGGAAGGGTCTCAGGATTGGAATGGGAAGGACTTAGATATCACATATCATGCTATACGGAGGGTCTCAGTTTTGATATTAGAAGCATTGAGATATCACATCTCATGCTATCGGAAGTGTCTCAGGATTGGAATGGGAAGGAGCTGGATATCACATCTCATGCTAAAGGAAGGGTCTCAGGTTTGGAACGGGAAGGAGTTGGATATCACATCTCATGTTATAGGAAGGGTCTCAGGTTTGGTATAAACATTGAGATATCACATCTCTGCTATCGGAAGTGTCTCAGGATTGGAATGGGAAGGAGTTGGATATCCCATCTCATGTTATAGGACGGGTCTCAGGTTTGTTATTAGAATCATTGAGATATCATATTGCATGCTGTAGGAAGGGTCTAAGGGTTGGAATGTGAAGGACTTGGATATCACATCTCATGCTATAGATAGGCTCTTAGGTTTGGAAAGGGAAGGAGTTGGATCTCACATTTCATGTTAGAGGAAGGATCTCAGGTTTGGTATTAGAAGCATTGAGATATCACATCTCATGCTATAGGAAGGGTCTCATGATTGGAATGGGAAGGAGTTGGATATCACATCTCATGCTATAGGAAGGGTCTCAGGTTTGGTATTAGCATTGAGATATCACATCTCATGCTATAGGATGGTCTCAGGATTGGAATGGAAGGAGTTGGATATCACATCTCATGTCATAGGAAGGATCTCAGGTTTGGTATTAGAAGCATTGAGACATCACATCTCATGCTATAGGAAGGGTCTCAGGATTGGAATGGGAAGGAGTTGGATATCAAATCTCATGCTATAGGAAGGGTCTCAGGATTGGAATGGGAAGGAGTTGAATATGACATCTCATGCCGTAGGAAGGGTCTCAGGTTTGGTATAAACATTGAGATATCACATCTCTGCTATCAAAAGGGTCTCAGGATTGGAATGGGAAGGAGTTGGATATCCCATCTCATGTTATAGGAAGAGTCTCAGGTTTGGTATTAGAAGCATTGAGATATCACATCTCATGCTATAGGAAGTGTCTCAGGATTGGAATGGGAAGGACTTGGATATCACATCTCATGCTATAGGTAGGGTCTCAAGTTTGACATTAGAAGCATTGAGATATCACATCTCATGCTATAGGAAGGGTCTGAGGATTGGAATGGGAAGGAGTTGGATATCACATCTCCTGCTATGGGAAGGGTCTCAGGTTTGGTATAAGCAGTGAGATATCACATCTCATGCTATAGGAAGTGTCTCAGGATTGGAATGGGAAGGAGTTGGATATCACATCTCATGTTATAGGAAGGATCTCAGGTTTGGTATAAGCATTGAGATATCACATCTCTGCTATCGGAAGGGTCTCAAGATTGGAATGGGAAGGAGTTGGATATTCCCATCTCATGTTATAGGAAGGGTCTCAGGTTTGGTATTAGAAGCATTGAGATATCACATCTCACGCTATAGGAAGGGTCTCAGGATTGGAATGGGAAGGACTTGGATATCACATCTCATGCTATAGGGAGGGTCTCAAGTTTGATATTAGAAGCTTTGAGATATCACATCTCATGATATCGGAAGGGTCTCAGGATTGGAATGGGAAGGAGTTGGATATCACATCTCATGATAAAGGAAGGGTCTAAGGTTTGGAAGGGGAAGGATTTGGATATCACATCTCATGTTATATTACGGGTCTCAGGTTTGGTATTAGAAGCATTGAGATATCAAGTCTCATAGTATAGGAAGGGTCTCAGAATTGGAATGGGAAGGAGTTGGATATCCCATCTCATGTTATAGGAAGGCTCTCAGGTTTGGAAGGGGAAAGAGTTGGATATCTCATTTCATGTTAGAGGTAGGATCTCAGGTTTGGTATTAGAGGCATTGAGATATCACATCTCATGCTATCAGAAGAGTCTCAGGAATGGAATGGGAAGGAGTTAGATATCACATCTAATGCTAAAGGGAGGGTCTCAGGTTTGGAAGGGGAAGGATTTGGATATCACATCTCATGTTATAGGAAGGATCTCAGGTTTGGTATTAGAAGCATTGAGATATCACATCTCATGCTATCGGAAGGATCTCAGGTTTGGTATTAGAAGCATTGAGATATCACATCTCATGCTATCAGAAGAGTCTCAGGATTGGAATAGGAAGGAGTTGGATATCACATTTCATGCTAAAGGGAGGGTCTCAGGTTTGGAAGGGGAAGGATTTGGATATCACATCTCATGTTATCGGAAGGATCTCACGTTTGGTATTAGAAGTATTGAGATATCATATCTCATGCTATAGGAAGGGCTCAGATTGGAATGGGAAGGAGTTGGATATCACATCTCATGCTATAGGGAGGGTCTCAGGATTGGAATGGGAAAGACTTAGATATCACATATCATGCTATAGGGAGGGTCTCAGTTTTGATATTAGAAGCATTGAGATATCACATCTCATGCTATCGGAAGTGTCTCAGGATTGGAATGGGAAGGAGCTGGATATCACATCTCATGCTAAAGGAAGGGTCTCAGGTTTGGAACGGGAAGGATTTGGATATCACATCTCATGTTATAGGAAGGGTCTCAGGTTTGGTATAAGCATTGAGATATCACATCTCTGCTATCGGAAGTGTCTCAGGATTGGAATGGGAAGGAGTTGGATATCCCATCTCATGTTATAGGACGGGTCTCAGGTTTGTTATTAGAATCATTGAGATATCATATTGCATGCTGTAGGAAGGGTCTAAGGGTTGGAATGTGAAGGACTTGGATATCACATCTCATGCTATAGATAGGCTCTTAGGTTTGGAAAGGGAAGGAGTTGGATATCACATTTCATGTTAGAGGAAGGATCTCAGGTTTGGTATTAGAAGCATTGAGATATCACATCTCATGCTATAGGAAGGGTCTCAGGATTGGAATGGGAAGCAGTTGGATATCACATCTCATGCTATAGGAAGGGTCTCAGGTTTGGTATAAGCATTGAGATATCACATCTCATGCTATAGGACGGGTCTCAGGATTGGAATGGAAGGAGTTGGATATCACATCTCATGTTATAGGAAGGATCTCAGGTTTGGTATTAGACGCATTGAGACATCACATCTCATGCTATAGGAAGGGTCTCAGGGTTGGAATGGGAAGGAGTTGGATATCACATCTCATCCAATAGGAAGGGTCTCAGGTTTGGAATGGGAAGGAATTGGATATCACATCTCATGTTATAGGAAGGATCTCAGGTTTGGTATTAGAAGCATTGAGATATCACATCTCATGCTATAGGAAGGGTCTCAGGATTGGAATGTGAAGGATTTGGATATCACATCTCATGCTAAAGGAAGGGTCTCAGGTTTGGTAGAAGCATTGAGATATCACGTCGCTGCTATCGGAAGGGTCTCAGGATTGGATTGGGAAGGAGTTGGATATCCCTTCTCATGCTATAGGAAGGGTCTCAGGATTTGAATGGCAAGGAGTTGGATATCACATCTCATGCCATAGGAAGGGTCTCAGGTTTGGTATAAGCATTGAGATATCACATCTCTGCTATCGGAAGGGTCTCAGGCTTGGATTGGGAAGGAGTTGGATATCCCTTCTCATGCTATAGGAAGTGTCTCAGGTTGGAATGGGAAGGAGTTGGATATCACATCTCCTGCTATGGGAAGGGTCTCAGGTTTGGTATAAGCAGTGAGATATCACATCTCATGCTATAGGAAGTGTCTCAGGATTGGAATGGGAAGGAGTTGGATATCACATCTCATGTTATAGGAAGGATCTCAGGTTTGGTATAAGCATTGAGATATCACATCTCTGCTATCGGAAGGGACTCAAGATTGGAATGGGAAGGAGTTGGATATTCCCATCTCATGTTATAGGAAGGGTCTCAGGTTTGGTATTAGAAGCATTGAGATATCACATCTCATGCTATAGGAAGGGTCTCAGGATTGGAATGGGAAGGACTTGGATATCACATCTCATGCTATAGGGAGGGTCTCAAGTTTGATATTAGAAGCTTTGAGATATCACATCTCATGATATCGGAAGGGTCTCAGGATTGGAATGGGAAGGAGTTGGATATCACATCTCATGATAAAGGAAGGGTCTAAGGTTTGGAAGGGGAAGGATTTGGATATCACATCTCATGTTATATTACGGGTCTCAGGTTTGGTATTAGAAGCATTGAGATATCAAGTCTCATAGTATAGGAAGGGTCTCAGAATTGGAATGGGAAGAAGTTGGATATCCCATCTCATGTTTTAGGAAGAGTCTCTGGTTTGGTATTATAATCATTCAGATATCACATCGCATGCTGTAGGAAGGGTCTAAGGATTGGAATGGGATGGACTTGGATATCACATCTCATGCTATAGGTAGGCTCTCAGGTTTGGTATAAGCATTGAGATATCACATCTCATGCTATAGGAAGGGTCTCAGAATTGGAATGGGAAGGAGTTGGATATCACATCTCAAGCTATAGGAAGGGTCTCAGTATTGGAATGGGAAGGACTTGGATATCACATCTCATGCTATAGGAAGGCTCTCAGGTTTGGAAGGGGAAAGAGTTGGATATCTCATTTCATGTTAGAGGTAGGATCTCAGGTTTGGTATTAGAGGCATTGAGATATCACATCTCATGCTATCAGAAGGGTCTCAGGAATGGAATGGGAAGGATTTGGATATCACATCTCATGTTATAGGAAGGATCTCAGGTTTGGTATTAGAAGCATTGAGATATCACATCTCATGCTATCGGAAGGATCTCAGATTTGGTATTAGAGGCATTGAGATATCACATCTCATGCTAAAGGGAGGGTCTCAGGTTTGGAAGGGGAAGGATTTGGATATCACATCTCATGTTATAGGAAGGATCTCAGGTTTGGTATTAGAAGCATTGAGATATCACATCTCATGCTATCGGAAGGATCTCAGGTTTGGTATTAGAAGCATTGAGATATCACATCTCATGCTATCAGAAGAGTCTCAGGATTGGAATAGGAAGGAGTTGGATATCACATTTCATGCTAAAGGGAGGGTCTCAGGTTTGGAAGGGGAAGGATTTGGATATCACATCTCATGTTATCGGAAGGATCTCACGTTTGGTATTAGAAGTATTGAGATATCATATCTCATGCTATAGGAAGGGTCTCAGGATTGGAATGGGAAGGAGTTGGATATCACATCTCATGCTATAGGGAGGGTCTCAGGATTGGAATGGGAAGGACTTAGATATCACATATCATGCTATAGGGAGGGTCTCAGTTTTGATATTAGAAGCATTGAGATATCACATCTCATGCTATCGGAAGTGTCTCAGGATTGGAATGGGAAGGAGCTGGATATCACATCTCATGCTAAAGGAAGGGTCTCAGGTTTGGAACGGGAAGGATTTGGATATCACATCTCATGTTATAGGAAGGGTCTCAGGTTTGGTATAAGCATTGAGATATCACATCTCTGCTATCGGAAGTGTCTCAGGATTGGAATGGGAAGGAGTTGGATATCCCATCTCATGTTATAGGACGGGTCTCAGGTTTGTTATTAGAATCATTGAGATATCATATTGCATGCTGTAGGAAGGGTCTAAGGGTTGGAATGTGAAGGACTTGGATATCACATCTCATGCTATAGATAGGCTCTTAGGTTTGGAAAGGGAAGGAGTTGGATATCACATTTCATGTTAGAGGAAGGATCTCAGGTTTGGTATTAGAAGCAATGAGATATCACATCTCATTCTATAGGAAGGGTCTCAGGATTGGAATGGGAAGCAGTTGGATATCACATCTCATGCTATAGGAAGGGTCTCAGGTTTGGTATAAGCATTGAGACATCACATCTCATGCTATAGGAAGGGTCTCAGTGTTGGAATGGGAAGGAGTTGGATATCACATCTCATCCAATAGGAAGGGTCTCAGGTTTGGAATGGGAAGGAATTGGATATCACATCTCATGTTATAGGAAGGATCTCAGGTTTGGTATTAGAAGCATTGAGATATCACATCTCATGCTATAGGAAGGGTCTCAGGATTGGAATGTGAAGGATTTGGATATCACATCTCATGCTAAAGGAAGGGTCTCAGGTTTGGTAGAAGCATTGAGATATCACGTCGCTGCTATCGGAAGGGTCTCAGGATTGGATTGGGAAGGAGTTGGATATCCCTTCTCATGCTATAGGAAGGGTCTCAGGATTTGAATGGCAAGGAGTTGGATATCACATCTCATGCCATAGGAAGGGTCTCAGGTTTGGTATAAGCATTGAGATATCACATCTCTGCTATCGGAAGGGTCTCAGGATTGGATTGGGAAGGAGTTGGATATTCCCTTCTCATGCTATAGGAAGTGTCTCAGGTTGGAATGGGAAGGAGTTGGATATCACATCTCATGTTATAGGAAGGGTCTCAGGATTGGAATGGGAAGGATTTGGATATCACATCTCTTGCTATAGGAAGGGTCTCTGGATTGGAATGGGTAGGAGTTGGATATTACTTTCTTGCTATAGGAAGGGTCTCATGTTTGGAATGGGAAGGAGTTGGATATCACATATGCTATAGTTATTGTCTCAGGTTTGGAACGGGAAGGAGTTGGATATCACATCTCATGTTATAGGAAGGGTCTCAGGTTTGGTATAAGCATTGAGATATCACATCTCTGCTATCGGAAGCGGCTCAGGATTGGAATGGGAAGGAGTTGGATATCCCATCTCATGTTATAGGAAGAGTCTCTGGTTTGGTATTAGAATCATTGAGATATCACATCGCATGCTGTAGGAAGGGTCTAAGGATTGGAATGGGATGGACTTGGATATCACATCTCATGTTATAGGTAGGCTCTCAGGTTTGGTATAAGCATTGAGATATCACATCTCATGCTATAGGAAGGGTCTCAGGATTGGAATGGGAAGGAGTTGTATATGACATCTCAGGCCATGACATCTCAGGCTATAGGAAGGTTCTCAGGTTTGGTATAAGCATTGAGATATCAATTGCATGCTGTAGGAAGGGTCTAAGGATTGGAATGGGAAGGACCTGGATATCACATCTCATGCTATAGAACGGCTCTCAGGTTTGGAAAGGGAAGGAGTTGGATATCACATCTCATGTTATAGTATGGATCTCAGGTTTGGTATTAGAAGTATTGAGATATCACATCTCATGTTAACGGAAGGATCTCAGGTTTGGTATTAGAAGTATTGAGATATCACATCTCATGCTATAGGAAGGGTCTCAGGATTGGAATGGGAAGGAGTTGGATATCACATCTCATGCTAAAGGAAGGGTCTCAGGTTTGGTAGAAGCATTGAGATATCACATCTCATGCTATAGGAAGGGTCTCAGGATTGGAATGGGAAGGACTTAGATATCACATATCATGCTATAGGGAGGGTCTCAGTTTTGATATTAGAAGCATTGAGATATCACATCTCATGCTATCGGAAGTGTCTCAGGATTGGAATGGGAAGGAGCTGGATATCACATCTCATGCTAAAGGAAGGGTCTCAGGTTTGGAACGGGAAGGAGTTGGATATCACATCTCATGTTATAGGAAGGGTCTCAGGTTTGGTATAAACATTGAGATATCACATCTCTGCTATCGGAAGTGTCTCAGGATTGGAATGGGAAGGAGTTGGATATCCCATCTCATGTTATAGGACGGGTCTCAGGTTTGTTATTGGAATCATTGAGATATCATATTGCATGCTGTAGGAAGGGTCTAAGGGTTGGAATGTGAAGGACTTGGATATCACATCTCATGCTATAGATAGGCTCTTAGGTTTGGAAAGGGAAGGAGTTGGATCTCACATTTCATGTTAGAGGAAGGATCTCAGGTTTGGTATTAGAAGCATTGAGATATCACATCTCATGCTATAGGAAGGGTCTCAGGATTGGAATGGGAAGGAGTTGGATATCACATCTCATGCTATAGGAAGGGTCTCAGGTTTGGTATAAGCATTGATATATCACATCTCATGCTATAGGAAGGGTCTCAGGATTGGAATGGAAGGAGTTGGATATCACATCTCATGTTATAGGAAGGATCTCGGGTTTGGTATTAGAAGCATTGAGACATCACATCTCATGCTATAGGAAGGGTCTCAGGATTGGAATGGGAAGGAGTTGGATATCAAATCTCATGCTATAGGAAGGGTCTCAGGATTGGAATGGGAAGGAGTTGAATATGACATCTCATGCCGTAGGAAGGGTCTCAGGTTTGGTATAAACATTGAGATATCACATCTCTGCTATCAAAAGGGTCTCAGGATTGGAATGGGAAGGAGTTGGATATCCCATCTCATGTTATAGGAAGAGTCTCAAGTTTGGTATTAGAAGCATTGAGATATCACATCTCATGCTATAGGAAGTGTCTTAGGATTGGAATGGGAAGGACTTGGATATCACATCTCATGCTATAGGTAGGGTCTCAAGTTTGACATTAGAAGCATTGAGATATCACATCTCATGCTATAGGAAGGGTCTGAGGATTGGAATGGGAAGGAGTTGGATATCACATCTCCTGCTATGGGAAGGGTCTCAGGTTTGGTATAAGCAGTGAGATATCACATCTCATGCTATAGGAAGTGTCTCAGGATTGGAATGGGAAGGAGTTGGATATCACATCTCATGTTATAGGAAGGATCTCAGGTTTGGTATAAGCATTGAGATATCACATCTCTGCTATCGGAAGGGTCTCAAGATTGGAATGGGAAGGAGTTGGATATTCCCATCTCATGTTATAGGAAGGGTCTCAGGTTTGGTATTAGAAGCATTGAGATATCACATCTCATGCTATAGGAAGGGTCTCAGGATTGGAATGGGAAGGACTTGGATATCACATCTCATGCTATAGGGAGGGACTCAAGTTTGATATTAGAAGCTTTGAGATATCACATCTCATGATATCGGAAGGGTCTCAGGATTGGAATGGGAAGGAGTTGGATATCACATCTCATGATAAAGGAAGGGTCTAATGTTTGGAAGGGGAAGGATTTGGATATCACATCACATGTTATATCACGGGTCTCAGGTTTGGTATTAGAAGCATTGAGATATCAAGTCTCATAGTATAGGAAGGGTCTCAGAATTGGAATGGGAAGGAGTTGGATATCCCATCTCATGTTATAGGAAGAGTCTCTGGTTTGGTATTAGAATCATTGAGATATCACATCGCATGCTGTAGGAAGGGTCTAAGGATTGGAATGGGATGGACTTGGATATCACATCTCATGTTATAGGTAGGCTCTCAGGTTTGGTATAAGCATTGAGATATCACATCTCATGCTATAGGAAGGGTCTCAGAAATGGAATGGGAAGGAGTTGGATATCACATCTCAAGCTATAGGAAGGGTCTCAGTATTGGAATGGGAAGGACTTGGATATCACATCTCATGCTATAGGAAGGCTCTCTGGTTTGGAAGGGGAAAGAGTTGGATATCTCATTTCATGTTAGAGGTAGGATCTCAGGTTTGGTATTAGAGGCATTGAGATATCACATCTCATGCTATCAGAAGGGTCTCAGGAATAAAATGGGAAGGAGTTAGATATCACATCTCATGCTAAAGGGAGGGTCTCAGGTTTGGAAGGGGAAGGATTTGGATATCAGATCTCATGTTATAGGAAGGATCTCAGGTTTGGTATTAGAAGCATTGAGATATCACATCTCATGCTATCGGAAGGATCTCAGGTTTGGTATTAGAAGCATTGAGATATCACATCTCATGCTATCAGAAGAGTCTCAGGATTGGAATAGGAAGGAGTTGGATATCACATTTCATGCTAAAGGGCGGGTCTCAGGTTTGGAAGGGGAAGGATTTGGATATCACATCTCATGTTATCGGAAGGATCTCACGTTTGGTATTAGAAGTATTGAGATATCATATCTCATGCTATAGGAAGGGTCTCAGGATTGGAATGGGGAGGAGTTGGATATCACATCTCATGCTATAGGGAGGGTCTCAGGATTGGAATGGGAAGGACTTAGATATCACATATCATGCTATAGGGAGGGTCTCAGTTTTGATATTAGAAGCATTGAGATATCACATCTCATGCTATCGGAAGTGTCTCAGGATTGGAATGGGAAGGAGCTGGATATCACATCTCATGCTAAAGGAAGGGTCTCAGGTTTGGAACGGGAAGGATTTGGATATCACATCTCATGTTATAGGAAGGGTCTCAGGTTTGGTATAAGCATTGAGATATCACATCTCTGCTATCGGAAGTGTCTCAGGATTGGAATGGGAAGGAGTTGGATATCCCATCTCATGTTATAGGACGGGTCTCAGGTTTGTTATTAGAATCATTGAGATATCATATTGCATGCTGTAGGAAGGGTCTAAGTGTTGGAATGTGAAGGACTTGGATATCACATCTCATGCTATAGATAGACTCTTAGGTTTGGAAAGGGAAGGAGTTGGATATCACATTTCATGTTAGAGGAAGGATCTCAGGTTTGGTATTAGAAGCATTGAGATATCACATCTCATGCTATAGGAAGGGTCTCAGGATTGGAATGGGAAGAAGTTGGATATCACATCTCATGCTATAGGAAGGGTCTCAGGTTTGGTATAAGCCTTGAGATATCACATCTCATGCTATAGGACGGGTCTCAGGATTGGAATGGAAGGAGTTGGATATCCCATCTCATGTTATAGGACGGGTCTCAGGTTTGTTATTAGAATCATTGAGATATCATATTGCATGCTGTAGGAAGGGTCTAAGTGTTGGAATGTGAAGGACTTGGATATCACATCTCATGCTATAGATAGGCTCTTAGGTTTGGAAAGGGAAGGAGTTGGATATCACATTTCATGTTAGAGGAAGGATCTCAGGTCTGGTATTAGAAGCATTGAGACATCAAATCTCATGCTATAGGAAGGGTCTCAGGGTTGGAATGGGAAGGAGTTGGATATCACATCTCATCCAATAGGAAGGGTCTCAGGTTTGGAATGGGAAGGAATTGGATATCACATCTCATGTTATAGGAAGGATCTCAGGTTTGGTATTAGAAGCATTGAGATATCACATCTCATGCTATAGGAAGGGTCTCAGGATTGGAATGTGAAGGATTTGGATATCACATCTCATGCTAAAGGAAGGGTCTCAGGTTTGGTAGAAGCATTGAGATATCACGTCGCTGCTATCGGAAGGGTCTCAGGATTGGATTGGGAAGGAGTTGGATATCCCTTCTCATGCTATAGGAAGGGTCTCAGGATTTGAATGGCAAGGAGTTGGATATCACATCTCATGCCATAGGAAGGGTCTCAGGTTTGGTATAAGCATTGAGATATCACATCTCTGCTATCGGAAGGGTCTCAGGATTGGATTGGGAAGGAGTTGGATATCCCTTCTCATGCTATAGGAAGTGTCTCAGGTTGGAATGGGAAGGAGTTGGATATCACATCTCATGTTATAGGAAGGGTCTCAGGATTGGAATGGGAAGGATTTGGATATCACATCTCTTGCTATAGGAAGGGTCTCAGGATTGGAATGGGTAGGAGTTGGATATTACTTTCTTGCTATAGGAAGGGTCTCATGTTTGGAATGGGAAGGAGTTGGATATCACATATGCTATAGTTAGTGTCTCAGGTTTGGAACGGGAAGGAGGTGGATATCACATCTCATGTTATAGGAAGGGTCTCAGGTTTGGTATAAGCATTGAGATATCACATCTCTGCTATCGGAAGCGGCTCAGGATTGGAATGGGAAGGAGTTGGATATCCCATCTCATGTTATAGGAAGAGTCTCTGGTTTGGTATTAGAATTATTGCGATATCACATCGCATGCTGTAGGAAGGGTCTAAGGATTGGAATGGGATAGACTTGGATATCACATCTCATGTTATAGGTAGGCTCTCAGGTTTGGTATAAGCATTGAGATATCACATCTCATGCTATAGGAAGGGTCTCAGGATTGGAATGGGAAGGAATTGGATATCACATCTCATGCTATAGGAAGTGTCTCAGATTTGGTATAAGCATTGAGATATCACATCTCATGCTAAAGGAAGGGTCTCAGGATTGGAATGGGAAGGAGTTGTATATGACATCTCAGGCCATAGGAAGGTTCTCAGGTTTGGTATAAGCATTGAGATATCACATCTCTGCTATCGGAAAGGTCTCAGGATTGGAATGGGAAGGAGTTGGATATCCCATCTCATGTTATAGGAAGGGTCTCAGGTTTGGTATTAGAAGCATAGAGATATCACATCTCATGCTATAGGAAGGGTCTCAGGATTGGAATAGGAAGGACTTGGATGTCACATCTCATGCTATAGGGAGGGTCTCAAGTTTGATATTAGAAGCATTGAGATAACAAATCTCATGATATCGGAAGGGTCTCAGGATTGGAATGGGAAGGAGTTTGATATCACATCTCATGCCATAGTATGGGTCTCAGGTTTGGTAGAAGCATTGGGATATCACATCTCATGCTATCGGAAGGGTATCAGTATTGGATTTGGAAGAAGTTGGATATCCCATCTCATGCTATAGGAAAGGTCTCAGGTTGAATGGGAAGGAGTTGGATATCACATTTCATGTTATAGGAAGGGTCTCAGGATTGGAATGGGAAGGACTTGGATATCATATCTCATGCTATAGGACGGGTCTCAGGTTTGTTATTAGAATCATTGAGATATCATATTGCATGCTGTAGGAAGGGTCTAAGGATTGGAATGGGAAGGACCTGGATATCACATCTCATGCTATAGAACGGCTCTCAGGTTTGGAAAGGGAAGGAGTTGGATATCACATCTCATGTTATAGGATGGATCTCAGGTTTGGTATTAGAAGTATTGAGATATCATATCTCATGTTATCGGAAGGATCTCAGGTTTGGTATTAGAAGTATTGAGATATCACATCTCATGCTATAGGAAGGGTCTCAGGATTGGAATGGGAAGGAGTTGGATATCACATCTCATGCTAAAGGAAGGGTCTCAGGTTTGGTAGAAGCATTGAGATATCACATCTCATGCTATAGGAAGGGTCTCAGGATTGGAATGGGAAGGACTTAGATATCACATATCATGCTATAGGGAGGGTCTCAGTTTTGATATTAGAAACATTGAGATATCACATCTCATGCTATCGGAAGTGTCTCAGGATTGGAATGGGAAGGAGCTGGATATCACATCTCATGCTAAAGGAAGGGTCTAAGGTTTGGAACGGGAAGGAGTTGGATATCACATCTCATGTTATAGGAAGGGTCTCAGGTTTGGTATAAACATTGAGATATCACATCTCTGCTATCGGAAGTGTCTCAGGATTGGAATGGGAAGGAGTTGGATATCCCATCTCATGTTATAGGACGGGTCTCAGGTTTGTTATTAGAATCATTGAGATATCATATTGCATGCTGTAGGAAGGGTCTAAGGGTTGGAATGTGAAGGACTTGGATATCACATCTCATGCTATAGATAGGCTCTTAGGTTTGGAAAGGGAAGGAGTTGGATCTAACATTTCATGTTAGAGGAAGGATCTCAGGTTTGGTATTAGAAGCATTGAGATATCACATCTCATGCTATAGGAAGGGTCTCAGAATTGGAATGGGAAGGAGTTGGATATCACATCTCATGCTATAGGAAGGGTCTCAGGTTTGGTATAAGCATTGAGATATCACATCTCATGCTATAGGAAGGGTCTCAGGATTGGAATGGAAGGAGTTGGATATCACATCTCATGTTATAGGAAGGATCTCAGGTTTGGTATTAGAAGCATTGAGACATCACATCTCATGCTATAGGAAGGGTCTCAGGATTGGAATGGGAAGGAGTTGGATATCAAATCTCATGCTATAGGAAGCGTCTCAGGATTGGAATGGGAAGGAGTTGAATATGACATCTCATGCCGTAGGAAGGGTCTCAGGTTTGGTATAAACATTGAGATATCACATCTCTGCTATCAAAAGGGTCTCAGGATTGGAATGGGAAGTAGTTGGATATCCCATCTCATGTTATAGGAAGAGTCTCAGGTTTGGTATTAGAAGCATTGAGATATCACATCTCATGCTATAGGAAGTGTCTCAGGATTGGAATGGGAAGGAGTTGGATATCACATCTCATGTTATAGGAAGGGTCTCAGGATTGGAATGGGAAGGATTTGGATATCACATCTCTTGCTATAGGAAGGGTCTCAGGATTGGAATGGGTAGGAGTTGGATATTACTTTCTTGCTATAGGAAGGGTCTCATGTTTGGAATGGGAAGGAGTTGGATATCACATCTCATGTTATAGGAAGGGTCTCAGGTTTGGTATAAGCATTGAGATATCACATCTCATGCTATAGGAAGGGTCTCAGGATTGGAATGGGAAGGAATTGGATATCACATCTCATGCTATAGGAAGGGTCTCAGATTTGGTATAAGCATTGAGATATCACATCTCATGCTATAGGAAGGGTCTCAGGATTGGAATGGGAAGGAATTGGATATCACATCTCATGCTATAGGAAGGGTCTGAGATTTGGTATAAGCATTGAGATATCACATCTCATGCGAAAGGAAGGGTCTCAGGATTGGAATGGGAAGGAGTTGTATATGACATCTCAGGCCATAGGAAGGTTCTCAGGTTTGGTATAAGCATTGAGATATCACATCTCTGCTATCGGAAAGGTCTCAGGATTGGAATGGGAAGGAGTTGGATATCCCATCTCATGTTATAGGAAGGGTCTCAAGTTTGAAATTAGAAGCATTGAGATAACAAATCTCATGATATCGGAAGGGTCTCAGGATTGGAATGGGAAGGAGTTGGATATCACATCTCATGATAAAGGAAGGGTCTAAGGTTTGGAAGGGGAAGGATTTGGATATCACATCTCATGTTATAGGACGGGTCTCAGGTTTAATATTAGAAGCATTGAGATATCAAGTCTCATGGTATAAGAAGGGTCTCAGAATTGGAATGGGAAGGAGTTGGATATCACACCTCAAGCTATAGGAAGGGTCTCAGGATTGGAATGGGAAGGAGTTTGATATCGCATCTCATGCCATAGTATGGGTCTCAGGTTTGGTAGAAGCATTGGGATATCACATCTCATGCTATCGGAAGGGTATCAGTATTGGATTTGGAAGAAGTTGGATATCCCATCTCATGCTATAGGAAGGGTCTCAGGTTGGAATGGGAAGGAGTTGGATATCACATTTCATGTTATAGGTAGGGTCTCAGGATTGGAATGGGAAGGACTTGGATATCATATCTCATGCTATAGGACGGGTCTCAGGTTTGTTATTAGAATCATTGAGATATCATATTGCATGCTGTAGGAAGGGTCTAAGGATTGGAATGGGAAGGACCTGGATATCACATCTCATGCTATAGAACGGCTCTCAGGTTTGGAAAGGGAAGGAGTTGGATATCACATCTCATGTTATAGGATGGATCTCAGGTTTGGTATTAGAAGTATTGAGATATCACATCTCATGCTATAGGAAGGGTCTCAGGATTGGAATGGGAAGGAGTTGGATATCACATCTCATGCTAAAGGAAGGGTCTCAGGTTTGGTAGAAGCATTGAGATATCACATCTCATGCTATAGGAAGGGTCTCAGGATTGGAATGGGAAGGACTTAGATATCACATATCATGCTATAGGGAGGGTCTCAGTTTTGATATTAGAAGCATTGAGATATCACATCTCATGCTATCGGAAGTGTCTCAGGATTGGAATGGGAAGTAGCTGGATATCACATCTCATGCTAAAGGAAGGGTCTCAGGTTTGGAACGGGAAGGAGTTGGATATCACATCTCATGTTATAGGAAGGGTCTCAGGTTTGGTATAAACATTGAGATATCACATCTCTGCTATCGGAAGTGTCTCAGGATTGGAATGGGAAGGAGTTGGATATCCCATCTCATGTTATAGGACGGGTCTCAGGTTTGTTATTAGAATCATTGAGATATCATATTGCATGCTGTAGGAAGGGTCTAAGGGTTGGAATGTGAAGGACTTGGATATCACATCTCATGCTATAGATAGGCTCTTAGGTTTGGAAAGGGAAGGAGTTGGATCTCACATTTCATGTTAGAGGAAGGATCTCAGGTTTGGTATTAGAAGCATTGAGATATCACATCTCATGCTATAGGAAGGGTCTCATGATTGGAATGGGAAGGAGTTGGATATCACATCTCATGCTATAGGAAGGGTCTCAGGTTTGGTATTAGCATTGAGATATCACATCTCATGCTATAGGATGGTCTCAGGATTGGAATGGAAGGAGTTGGATATCACATCTCATGTCATAGGAAGGATCTCAGGTTTGGTATTAGAAGCATTGAGACATCACATCTCATGCTATAGGAAGGGTCTCAGGATTGGAATGGGAAGGAGTTGGATATCAAATCTCATGCTATAGGAAGGGTCTCAGGATTGGAATGGGAAGGAGTTGAATATGACATCTCATGCCGTAGGAAGGGTCTCAGGTTTGGTATAAACATTGAGATATCACATCTCTGCTATCAAAAGGGTCTCAGGATTGGAATGGGAAGGAGTTGGATATCCCATCTCATGTTATAGGAAGAGTCTCAGGTTTGGTATTAGAAGCATTGAGATATCACATCTCATGCTATAGGAAGTGTCTCAGGATTGGAATGGGAAGGACTTGGATATCACATCTCATGCTATAGGTAGGGTCTCAAGTTTGACATTAGAAGCATTGAGATATCACATCTCATGCTATAGGAAGGGTCTGAGGATTGGAATGGGAAGGAGTTGGATATCACATCTCCTGCTATGGGAAGGGTCTCAGGTTTGGTATAAGCAGTGAGATATCACATCTCATGCTATAGGAAGTGTCTCAGGATTGGAATGGGAAGGAGTTGGATATCACATCTCATGTTATAGGAAGGATCTCAGGTTTGGTATAAGCATTGAGATATCACATCTCTGCTATCGGAAGGGTCTCAAGATTGGAATGGGAAGGAGTTGGATATTCCCATCTCATGTTATAGGAAGGGTCTCAGGTTTGGTATTAGAAGCATTGAGATATCACATCTCACGCTATAGGAAGGGTCTCAGGATTGGAATGGGAAGGACTTGGATATCACATCTCATGCTATAGGGAGGGTCTAAAGTTTGATATTAGAAGCTTTGAGATATCACATCTCATGATATCGGAAGGGTCTCAGGATTGGAATGGGAAGGAGTTGGATATCACATCTCATGATAAAGGAAGGGTCTAAGGTTTGGAAGGGGAAGGATTTGGATATCACATCTCATGTTATATTACGGGTCTCAGGTTTGGTATTAGAAGCATTGAGATATCAAGTCTCATAGTATAGGAAGGGTCTCAGAATTGGAATGGGAAGGAGTTGGATATCCCATCTCATGTTATAGGAAGAGTCTCTGGTTTGGTATTAGAATCATTGAGATATCACATCGCATGCTGTAGGAAGGGTCTAAGGATTGGAATGGGATGGACTTGGATATCACATCTCATGTTATAGGAAGGCTCTCAGGTTTGGAAGGGGAAAGAGTTGGATATCTCATTTCATGTTAGAGGTAGGATCTCAGGTTTGGTATTAGAGGCATTGAGATATCACATCTCATGCTATCAGAAGAGTCTCAGGAATGGAATGGGAAGGAGTTAGATATCACATCTAATGCTAAAGGGAGGGTCTCAGGTTTGGAAGGGGAAGGATTTGGATATCACATCTCATGTTATAGGAAGGATCTCAGGTTTGGTATTAGAAGCATTGAGATATCACATCTCATGCTATCGGAAGGATCTCAGGTTTGGTATTAGAAGCATTGAGATATCACATCTCATGCTATCAGAAGAGTCTCAGGATTGGAATAGGAAGGAGTTGGATATCACATTTCATGCTAAAGGGAGGGTCTCAGGTTTGGAAGGGGAAGGATTTGGATATCACATCTCATGTTATAGGAAGGATCTCACGTTTGGTATTAGAAGCATTGAGATATCAAATCTCATGCTATAGGAAGGGTCTCAGGATTGGAATGTGAAGGATTTGGATATCACATCTCATGCTAAAGGAAGGGTCTCAGGTTTGGTAGAAGCATTGAGATTTCACGTCTCTGCTATCGGAAGGGTCTCAGGATTGGATTGGGAAGGAGTTGGATATTCCTTTTCATGCTATAGGAAGGGTCTCAGGATTTGAATGGCAAGGAGTTGGATATCACATCTCATGCCATAGGAAGGGTCTCAGGTTTGGTATAAGCATTGAGATATCACATCTCTGCTATCGGAAGGGTCTCAGGATTGGATTGGGAAGGAGTTGGATATCCCTTCTCATGCTATAGGAAGTGTCTCAGGTTGGAATGGGAAGGAGTTGGATATCACATCTCATGCTAAAGGAAGGGTCTCAGGATTGGAATGTGAAGGATTTGGATATCACATCTCATGCTAAAGGAAGGGTCTCAGGTTTGGTAGAAGCATTGAGATATCACGTCGCTGCTATCGGAAGGGTCTCAGGATTGGATTGGGAAGGAGTTGGATATCCCTTCTCATGCTATAGGAAGGGTCTCAGGATTTGAATGGCAAGGAGTTGGATATCACATCTCATGCCATAGGAAGGGTCTCAGGTTTGGTATAAGCATTGAGATATCACATCTCTGCTCTCGGAAGGGTCTCAGGATTGGATTGGGAAGGAGTTGGATATCCCTTCTCATGCTATAGGAAGTGTCTCAGGTTGGAATGGGAAGGAGTTGGATATCACATCTCATGTTATAGGAAGGGTCTCAGGATTGGAATGGGAAGGATTTGGATATCACATCTCTTGCTATAGGAAGGGTCTCAGGATTGGAATGGGTGGGAGTTGGATATTACTTTCTTGCTATAGGAAGGGTCTCATGTTTGGAATGGGAAGGAGTTGGATATCACATATGCTATAGTTAGTGTCTCAGGTTTGGAACGGGAAGGAGTTGGATATCACATCTCATGTTATAGGAAGGGTCTCAGGTTTGGTATAAGCATTGAGATATCACATCTCTGCTATCTGAAGCGGCTCAGGATTGGAATGGGAAGGAGTTGGATATCCCATCTCATGTTATAGGAAGAGTCTCTGGTTTGGTATTAGAATCATTGAGATATCACATCGCTTGCTGTAGGAAGGGTCTAAGGATTGGAATGGGATGGACTTGGATATCACATCTCATGCTATAGGTAGGCTCTCAGGTTTGGTATAAGCATTGAGATATCACATCTCATGCTATAGGAAGGGTCTCATGATTGGAATGGGAAGGAATTGGATATCACATCTCATGCTATAGGAAGGGTCTCAGATTTGGTATAAGCATTGAGATATCACATCTCATGCTAAAGGAAGGGTCTCAGGATTGGAATGGGAAGGAGTTGTATATGACATCTCAGGCCATAGGAAGGGTCTCAGGTTTGGTATAAGCAATGAGATATCACATCTCTGCTATCGGAAAGGTCTCAGGATTGGAATGGGAAGGAGTTGGATCTCCCATCTCATGTTATAGGAAGGGTCTCAGGTTTGGTATTAGAAGCATAGAGATATCACATCTCATGCTATAGGAAGGGTCTCAGGATTGCAATGGGAAGGACTTGGATGTCACATCTCATGCTATAGGGAGGGTCTCAAGTTTGATATTAGAAGCATTGAGATAACAAATCTCATGATATCGGAAGGGTCTCAGGATTGGAATGGGAAGGAGTTGGATATCACATCTCATGATAAAGGAAGGGTCTAAGGTTTGGAAGGGGAAGGATTTGGATATCACATCTCATGTTATAGGACGGGTCTCAGGTTTGGTATTAGAAGCATTGAGATATCAATTCTCATGGTATAAGAAGGGTCTCAGAATTGGAATGGGAAGGAGTTGGATATCACACCTCAAGCTATAGGAAGGGTCTCAGGATTGGAATGGGAAGGAGTTTGATATCACATCTCATGCCATAGTATGGGTCTCAGGTTTGGTAGAAGCATTGGGATATCACATCTCATGCTATCGGAAGGGTATCAGTATTGGATTTTGAAGAAGTTGGATATCCCATCTCATGCTATAGGAAGGGTCTCAGGTTGGAATGGGAAGGAGTTGGATATCACATTTCATGTTATAGGAAGGGTCTCAGGATTGGAATGGGAAGGACTTGGATATCATATCTCATGCTATAGGACGGGTCTCAGGTTTGTTATTAGAATCATTGAGATATCATATTGCATGCTGTAGGAAGGGTCTAAGGATTGGAATAGGAAGGACCTGGATATCACATCTCATGCTATAGATAGGCTCTTAGGTTTGGAAAGGGAAGGAGTTGGATATCACATCTCATGCTATAGGAAGGGTCTCAGGTTTGGTATAAGCATTGAGATATCACATCTCATGCTATAGGAAGGGTCTCAGGATTGGAATGGAAGGAGTTGGATATCACATCTTATGTTATAGGAAGGATCTCAGGTTTGGTATTAGAATCATTGAGACATCACATCTCATGCTATAGGAAGGGTCTCAGGGTTGGAATGGGAAGGAGTTGGATATCACAACTCATCCAATAGGAAGGGTCTCAGGTTTGGAATGGGAAGGAATTGGATATCACATCTCATGTTATAGGAAGGATCTCAGGTTTGGTATTAGAAGCATTGAGATATCACATCTCATGCTATAGGAAGGGTCTCAGGATTGGAATGTGAAGGATTTGGATATCACATCTCATGCTAAAGGAAGGGTCTCAGGTTTGGTAGAAGCATTGAGATATCACGTCTCTGCTATCGGAAGGGTCTCAGGATTGGATTGGGAAGGAGTTGGATATCCCTTCTCATGCTATAGGAAGGGTCTCAGGATTTGAATGGCAAGGAGTTGGATATCACATCTCATGCCATACGAAGGGTCTCAGGTTTGGTATAAGCATTGAGATATCACATCTCTGCTATCGGAAGGGTCTCAGGATTGGAATGGGAAGGAGTTGGATATTCCCATCTCATGTAATAGGAAGGGTCTCAGGTTTGGTATTAGAAGCATTGAGATATCACATCTCATGCTATAGGAAGGGTCTCAGGATTGGAATGGGAAGGACTTGGATATCACATCTCATGCTATAGGGAGGGTCTCAAGTTTGATATTAGAAGCTTTGAGATATCACATCTCATGATATCGGAAGGGTCTCAGGATTGGAATGGGAAGGAGTTGGATATCACATCTCATGATAAAGGAAGGGTCTAAGGTTTGGAAGGGGAAGGATTTGGATATCACATCTCATGTTATATTACGGGTCTCAGGTTTGGTATTAGAAGCATTGAGATATCAAGTCTCAGAGTATAGGAAGGGTCTCAGAATTGGAATGGGAAGGAGTTGGATATCACATCTCAAGCTATAGGAAGGGTCTCAGGATTGGAATGGGAAGGACTTGGATATCACATCTCATGCTATAGGAAGGCTCTCAGGTTTGGAAGGGGAAAGAGTTGGATATCACATTTCATGTTAGAGGTAGGATCTCAGGTTTGGTATTAGAGGCATTGAGATATCACATCTCATGCTATCAGCAGGTTCTCGGGAATGGAATGGGAAGGAGTTGGATATCACATCTCATGCTAAAGGGAGGGTCTCAGGTTTGGAAGGGGAAGGATTTGGATATCACATCTCATGTTATAGGAAGGATCTCAGGTTTGGTATTAGAAGCATTGAGATATCACATCTCATGCTATCGGAAGGATCTCAGGTTTGGTATTAGAAGCATTGAGATATCACATCTCATGCTATCAGAAGGGTCTCAGGATTGGAATGGGAAGGAGTTGGATATCACATCTCATGCTAAAGGGAGCGTCTCAGGTTTGGAAGGGGAAGGATTTAGATATCACATCTCATGTTATCGGAAGGATCTCACGTTTGGTATTAGAAGTATTGAGATATCATATCTCATGCTATAGGAAGGGTCTCAGGATTGGAATGGGAAGGAGTTGGATATCACATCTCATGCTATAGGAAGTGTCTCAGGATTGTAATGGGAAGGACTTGGATATCACATCTCATGCTATAGGTAGGGTCTCAAGTTTGATATTAGAAGCATTGAGATATCACATCTCATGCTATAGGAAGGGTCTGAGGATTGGAATGGGAAGGAGTTGGATATCACATCTCATGCTATGGGAAGGGTCTCAGGTTTGGTATAAGCAGTGAGATATCACATCTCATGCTATAGGAAGTGTCTCAGGATTGGAATGGGAAGGAGTTGGATATCACATCTCATGTTATAGGAAGGATCTCAGGTTTGGTATAAGCATTGAGATATCACATCTCTGCTATCGGAAGGGTCTCAGGATTGGAATGGGAAGGAGTTGGATATTCCCATCTCATGTTATAGGAAGGTTCTCAGGTTTGGTATTAGAAGCATTGAGATATCACATCTCATGCTATAGGAAGGGTCTCAGGATTGGAATGGGAAGGACTTGGATATCACATCTCATGCTATAGGGAGGGTCTCAAGTTTGATATTAGAAGCTTTGAGATATCACATCTCATGATATCCGAAGGGTCTCAGGATTGGAATGAGAAGGAGTTGGATATCACATCTCATGATAAAGGAAGGGTCTAAGGTTTGGAAGGGGAAGGATTTGGATATCACATCTCATGTTATATTACGGGTCTCACGTTTGTATTAGAAGCATTGAGATATCAAGTCTCATAGTATAGGAAGGGTCTCAGAATTGGAATGGGAAGGAGTTGGATATCACATCTCAAGCTATAGGAAGGGTCTCAGGATTGGAATGGGAAGGACTTGGATATCACATCTCATGCTATAGGAAGGCTCTCAGGTTTGGAAGGGGAAAGAGTTGGATATCACATTTCATGTTAGAGGTAGGATCTCAGGTTTGGTATTAGAGGCATTGAGATATCACATCTCATGCTATCAGAAGGGTCTCAGGAATGGAATGGGAAGGAGTTGGATATCACATCTCATGCTAAAGGGAGGGTCTCAGGTTTGGAAGGGGAAGGATTTGGATATCACATCTCATGTTATAGGAAGGATCTCAGGTTTGGTATTAGAAGCATTGAGATATCACATCTCATGCTATCGGAAGGATCTCAGGTTTGGTATTAGAAGCATTGAGATATCACATCTCATGCTATCAGAAGAGTCTCAGGATTGGAATAGGAAGGAGTTGGATATCACATCTCATGCTAAAGGGAGGGTCTCAGGATTGGAAGGGGAAGGATTTGGATATCACATCTCATGTTATCGGAAGGATCTCACGTTTGGTATTAGAAGTATTGAGATATCATATCTCATGCTATAGGAAGGGTCTCAGGATTGGAATGGGAAGGAGTTGGATATCACATCTCATGCTATAGGGAGGGTCTTAGGATTGGAATGGGAAGGACTTAGATATCACATATCATGCTATAGGGAGGGTCTCAGTTTTGATATTAGAAGCATTGAGATATCACATCTCATGCTATAGGAAGTGTCTCAGGATTGGAATGGGAAGGTTCTGGATATCACATCTCATGCTAAAGGAAGGGTCTCAGGTTTGGAACGGGAAGGATTTGGATATCACATCTCATGTTATAGGAAGGGTCTCAGGTTTGGTATAAGCATTGAGATATCACATCTCTGCTATCGGAAGTGTCTCAGGATTGGAATGGGAAGGAGTTGGATATCCCATCTCATGTTATAGGACACGTCTCAGGTTTGTTATTAGAATCATTGAGATATCATATTGCATGCTGTAGGAAGGGTCTAAGGGTTGGGATGGGAAGGACTTGGATATCACATCTCATGCTATAGATAGGCTCTTAGGTTTGGAAAGGGAAGGAGTTGGATATCACATTTCATGTTAGAGGAAGGATCTCAGGTTTGGTATTAGAAACATTGAGATATCACATCTCATGCTATAGGAAGGGTCTCAGGATTGGAATGGGAAGCAGTTGGATATCACATCTCATGCTATAGGAAGGGTCTCAGGTTTGGTATAAGCATTGAGATATCACATCTCATGCTATAGGACGGGTCTCAGGATTGGAATGGAAGGAGTTGGATATCACATCTCATGTTATAGGAAGGATCTCAGGTTTGGTATTAGAAGCATTGAGACATCACATCTCATGCTATAGGAAGGGTCTCAGGGTTGGAATGGGAAGGAGTTGGATATCACATCTCATCCAATAGGAAGGGTCTCAGGTTTGGAATGGGAAGGAATTGGATATCACATCTCATGTTATAGGAAGGATCTCAGGTTTGGTATTAGAAGCATTGAGATATCACATCTCATGCTATAGGAAGGGTCTCAGGATTGGAATGTGAAGGATTTGGATATCACATCTCATGGTAAAGGAAGGGTCTCAGGTTTGGTAGAAGCATTGAGATATCACGTCTCTACTATCGGAAGGGTCTCAGGATTGGATTGGGAAGGAGTTGGATATCACATCTCATGCCATAGGAAGGGTCTCAGGATTGGTATAAGCATTGAGATATCACATCTCTGCTATCGGAAGGGTCTCAGGATTGGATTTGGAAGGAGTTGGATATCCCTTCTCATGCTATAGGAAGTGTCTCAGGTTGGAATGGGAAGGAGTTGGATATCACATCTCATGTTATAGGAAGGGTCTCAGGATTGGAATGGGAAGGATTTGGATACCACATCTCTTGCTATAGGAAGGGTCTCAGGATTGGAATGGGTAGGAGTTGGATATTACTTTCTTGCTATAGGAAGGGTCTCATGTTTGGAATGGGAAGGAGTTGGATATCACATATGCTATAGTTAGTGTCTCAGGTTTGGAACGGGAAGGAGTTGGATATCACATCTCATGTTATAGGAAGGGTCTCAGGTTTGGTATAAGCATTGAGATATCACATCTCTGCTATCGGAAGCGCTCAGGATTGGAATGGGAAGGAGTTGGATATCCCATCTCATGTTATAGGAAGAGTCTCTGGTTTGGTATTAGAATCATTGAGATATCACATCGCATGCTGTAGGAAGGGTCTAAGGATTGGAATGGGATGGACTTGGATATCACATCTCATGCTATAGGTAGGCTCTCAGGTTTGGTATAAGCATTGAGATATCACATCTCATGCTATAGGAAGGGTCTCAGGATTGGAATGGGAAGGAATTGGATATCACATCTCATGCTATAGGAAGGGTCTCAGATTTGGTATAAGCATTGAGATATCACATCTCATGCTAAAGGAAGGGTCTCAGGTTTGGAATGGGAAGGAGTTGTATATGACATCTCAGGCCATAGGAAGGTTCTCAGGTTTAGTATAAACATTGAGATATCACATCTCTGCTATCGGAAGGGTCTCAGGATTGGAATGGGAAGGAGTTGGATATCCCATCTCATGTTATAGGAAGGGTCTCAGGTTTGGTATTAGAAGCATTGAGATATCACATCTCATGCTATAGGAAGTGTCTCAGGATTTGAATGGCAAGGAGTTGGATATCACATCTCATGCCATAGGAAGGGTCTCAGGTTTGGTATAAGCATTGAGATATCACATCTCTGCTATCGGAAGGGTCTCAGGATTGGATTGGGAAGGAGTTAGATATCCCTTCTCATGCTATAGGAAGTGTCTCAGGTTGGAATGGGAAGGAGTTGGATATCACATCTCATGTTATAGGAAGGGTCTCAGGATTGGAATGGGAAGGACTTGGATGTCACATCTCATGCTATAGGGAGGGTCTCAAGTTTGATATTAGAAGCATTGAGATAACAAATCTCATGATATCGGAAGGGTCTCAGGATTGGAATGGGAAGGAGTTGGATATCACATCTCATGATAAAGGAAGGGTCTAAGGTTTGGAAGGGGAAGGATTTGGATATCACATCTCATGTTATAGGACGGGTCTCAGGTTTGGTATTAGAAGCATTGAGATATCAAGTCTCATGGTATAAGAAGGGTCTCAGAATTGGAATGGGAAGGAGTTGGATATCACACCTCAAGCTATAGGAAGGGTCTCAGGATTGGAATGGGAAGTAGTTTGATATCACATCTCATGCCATAGTATGGGTCTCAGGTTTGGTAGAAGCATTGGGATATCACATCTCATGCTATCGGAAGGGTATCAGTATTGGATTTGGAAGAAGTTGGATATCCCATCTCATGCTATAGGAAGGGTCTCAGGTTGGAATGGGAAGGAGTTGGATATCATATTTCATGTTATAGGAAGGGTCTCAGGATTGGAATGGGAAGGACTTGGATATCATATCTCATGCTATCGGACGTGTCTCAGGTTTGTTATTAGAATCATTGAGATATCATTTTGCATGCTGTAGGAAGGGTCTAAGGATTGGAATGGGAAGGACTTGGATATCACATCTCATGCTATAGATAGGCTCTTAGGTTTGGAAAGGGAAGGAGTTGGATATCACATTTCATGTTAGAGGAAGGATCTCAGGTTTGGTATTAGAAGCATTGAGATATCACATCTCATGCTATATGAAGGGTCTCAGGATTGGAATGGGAAGGAGTTGGATATCACATCTCATGCTATAGGAAGGGTCTCAGGTTTGGTATAAGCATTGAGATATCACATCTCATGCTATAGGACAGGTCTCAGGATTGGAATGGAAGGAGTTGGATATCACATCTCATGTTATAGGAAGGATCTCAGGTTTGGTATTAGAAGCATTGAGACATCACATCTCATGCTATAGGAAGGGTCTCAGGGTTGGAATGGGAAGGAGTTGGATATCACATCTCATCCAATAGGAAGGGTCTCAGGTTTGGAATGGGAAGGAATTGGATATCACATCTCATGTTATAGGAAGGATCTCAGGTTTGGTATTAGAAGCATTGAGATATCACATCTTATGCTATAGGAAGGGTCTAAGGATTGGAATGTGAAGGATTTGGATATCACATCTCATGCTAAAGGAAGGGTCTCAGGTTTGGTAGAAGCATTGAGATATCACGTCTCTGCTATCGGAAGGGTCTCAGGATTGGATTGGGAAGGAGTTGGATATCCCTTCTCATGCTATAGGAAGGGTCTCAGGATTTGAATGGCAAGGAGTTGGATATCACATCTCATGCCATAGGAAGGGTCTCAGGTTTGGTATAAGCATTGAGATATCACATCTCTGCTTTCGGAAGGGTCTCAGGATTGGAATGGGAAGGAGTTGGATATTCCAATCTCATGTTATAGGAAGGGTCTCAGGTTTGGTATTAGAAGCATTGAGATATCACATCTCATGCTATAGGAAGGGTCTCAGGATTGGAATGGGAAGGACTTGGATATCACATCTCATGCTATAGGGAGGGTCTCAAGTTTGATATTAGAAGCTTTGAGATATCACATCTCATGATATCGGAAGGGTCTCAGGATTGGAATGGGAAGGAGTTGGATATCACATCTCATGATAAAGGAAGGGTCTAAGGTTTGGAAGGGGAAGGATTTGGATATCACATATCATGTTATATTACGGGTCTCAGGTTTGGTATTAGAAGCATTGAGATATCAAGTCTCAGAGTATAGGAAGGGTCTCAGAATTGGAATGGGAAGGAGTTGGATATCACATCTCAAGCTATAGGAAGGGTCTCAGGATTGGAATGGGAAGGACTTGGATATCACATCTCATGCTATAGGAAGGCTCTCAGGTTTGGAAGGGGAAAGAGTTGGATATCACATTTCATGTTAGAGGTAGGATCTCAGGTTTGGTATTAGAGTCATTGAGATATCACATCTCATGCTATCAGAAGGGTCTCAGGAATGGAATGGGAAGGAGTTGGATATCACATCTCATGCTAAAGGGAGGGTCTCAGGTTTGGAAGGGGAAGGATTTGGATATCACATCTCATGTTATAGGAAGGATATCAGGTTTGGTATTAGAAGCATTGAGATATCACATCTCATGCTATCGGAAGGATCTCAGGTTTGGTATTAGAAGCATTGAGATATCACATCTCATGCTATCAGAAGGGTCTCAGGATTGGAATGGGAAGGAGTTGGATATCACATCTCATGCTAAAGGGAGGGTCTCAGGTTTGGAAGGGGAAGGATTTGGATATCACATCTCATGTTATCGGAAGGATCTCACGTTTGGTATTAGAAGTATTGAGATATCATATCTCATGCTATAGGAAGGGTCTCAGGATTGGAATGGGAAAGAGTTGGATATCACATCTCATGCTATAGGGAGTGTCTCAGGATTGGAATGGGAAGGACTTAGATATCACATATCATGCTATAGGGAGGGTCTCAGTTTTGATAGAAGCATTGAGATATCACATCTCATGCTATCGGAAGTGTCTCAGGATTGGAATGGGAAGGAGCTGGATATCACATCTCATGCTAAAGGAAGGGTCTCAGGTTTGGAACGGGAAGGATTTGGATATCACATCTCATGTTATAGGAAGGGTCTCAGGTTTGGTATAAGCATTGAGATATCACATCTCTGCTATCGGAAGTGTCTCAGGATTGGAATGGGAAGGAGTTGGATATCACATCTCATGTTATAGGATGGGTCTCAGGTTTGTTATTAGAATCATTGAGATATCATATTGCATGCTGTAGGAAGGGTCTAAGGGTTGGAATGGGAAGGACTTGGATATCACATCTCATGCTATAGATAGGCTCTTAGGTTTGGAAAGGGAAGGAGTTGGATATCACATTTCATGTTAGAGGAAGGATCTCAGGTTTGGTATTAGAAGCATTGATATATCACATCTCATGCTATAGGAAGGGTCTCAGGATTGGAATGGGAAGTAGTTGGATATCACATCTCATGCTATAGGAAGGGTCTCAGGTTTAGTATAAGCATTGAGATATCACATCTCATGCTATAGGACGGGTCTCAGGATTGGAATGGAAGGAGTTGGATATCACATCTCATGTTATAGGAAGGATCTCAGGTTTGGTATTAGAAGCATTGAGACATCACATCTCATGCTATAGGAAGGGTCTCAGGGTTGGAATGGGAAGGAGTTGGATATCACATCTCATCCAATAGGAAGGGTCTCAGGTTTGGAATGGGAAGGAATTGGATATCACATCTCATGTTATAGGAAGGATCTCAGGGTTGGTATTAGAAGCATTGAGATATCACATCTCATGCTATAGGAAGGGTCTCAGGATTGGAATGTGAAGGATTTGGATATCACATCTCATGCTAAAGGAAGGGTCTCAGGTTTGGTAGAAGCATTGAGATATCACGTCTCTGCTATCGGAAGGGTCGCAGGATTGGATTGGGAAGGAGTTGGATATCCCTTCTCATGCTATAGGAAGGGTATCAGGATTTGAATGGCAAGGAGTTGGATATCACATCTCATGCCATAGGAAGGGTCTCAGGTTTGGTATAAGCATTGAGATATCACATCTCTGCTATCGGAAGGGTCTCAGGATTGGATTGGGAAGGAGTTGGATATCCCTTCTCATGCTATAGGAAGTGTCTCAGGTTGGAATGGGAAGGAGTTGGATATCACATCTCATGTTATAGGAAGGGTCTCAGGATTGGAATGGGAAGGATTTGGATATCACATCTCTTGCTATAGGAAGGGTCTCAGGATTGGAATGGGTAGGAGTTGGATATTACTTTCTTGCTATAGGAAGGGTCTCATGTTTGGAATGGGAAGGAGTTGGATATCACATATGCTATAGTTAGTGTCTCAGGTTTGGAACGGGAAGGAGTTGGATATCACATCTCATGTTATAGGAAGGGTCTCAGGTTTGGTATAAGCATTGAGATATCACATCTCTGCTATCGGAAGTGTCTCAGGATTGGAATGGGAAGGACTTGGATATCACATCTCATGCTATAGGTAGGGTCTCAAGTTTGACATTAGAAGCATTGAGATATCACATCTCATGCTATAGGAAGGGTCTGAGGATTGGAATGGGAAGGAGTTGGATATCACATCTCCTGCTATGGGAAGGGTCTCAGGTTTGGTATAAGCAGTGAGATATCACATCTCATGCTATAGGAAGTGTCTCAGGATTGGAATGGGAAGGAGTTGGATATCACATCTCATGTTATAGGAAGGATCTCAGGTTTGGTATAAGCATTGAGATATCACATCTCTGCTATCGGAAGGGTCTCAAGATTGGAATGGGAAGGAGTTGGATATTCCCATCTCATGTTATAGGAAGGGTCTCAGGTTTGGTATTAGAAGCATTGAGATATCACATCTCACGCTATAGGAAGGGTCTCAGGATTGGAATGGGAAGGACTTGGATATCACATCTCATGCTATAGGGAGGGTCTCAAGTTTGATATTAGAAGCTTTGAGATATCACATCTCATGATATCGGAAGGGTCTCAGGATTGGAATGGGAAGGAGTTGGATATCACATCTCATGATAAAGGAAGGGTCTAAGGTTTGGAAGGGGAAGGATTTGGATATCACATCTCATGTTATATTACGGGTCTCAGGTTTGGTATTAGAAGCATTGAGATATCAAGTCTCATAGTATAGGAAGGGTCTCAGAATTGGAATGGGAAGGAGTTGGATATCCCATCTCATGTTATAGGAAGAGTCTCTGGTTTGGTATTAGAATCATTGAGATATCACATCGCATGCTGTAGGAAGGGTTTAAGGATTGGAATGGGATGGACTTGGATATCACATCTCATGTTATAGGAAGGCTCTCAGGTTTGGAAGGGGAAAGAGTTGGATATCTCATTTCATGTTAGAGGTAGGATCTCAGGTTTGGTATTAGAGGCATTGAGATATCACATCTCATGCTATCAGAAGGGTCTCAGGAATGGAATGGGAAGGAGTTAGATATCACATCTAATGCTAAAGGGAGGGTCTCAGGTTTGGAAGGGGAAGGATTTGGATATCACATCTCATGTTATAGGAAGGATCTCAGGTTTGGTATTAGAAGCATTGAGATATCACATCTCATGCTATCGGAAGGATCTCAGGTTTGGTATTAGAAGCATTGAGATATCACATCTCATGCTATCAGAAGAGTCTCAGGATTGGAATAGGAAGGAGTTGGATATCACATTTCATGCTAAAGGGAGGGTCTATGGTTTGGAAGGGGAAGGATTTGGATATCACATCTCATGTTATAGGAAGGATCTCACGTTTGGTATTGGAAGCATTGAGATATCAAATCTCATGCTATAGGAAGGGTCTCAGGATTGGAATGTGAAGGATTTGGATATCACATCTCATGCTAAAGGAAGGGTCTCAGGTTTGGTAGAAGCATTGAGATTTCACGTCTCTGCTATCGGAAGGGTCTCAGGATTGGATTGGGAAGGAGTTGGATATTCCTTTTCATGCTATAGGAAGGGTCTCAGGATTTGAATGGCAAGGAGTTGGATATCACATCTCATGCCATAGGAAGGGTCTCAGGTTTGGTATAAGCATTGAGATATCACATCTCTGCTATCGGAAGGGTCTCAGGATTGGATTGGGAAGGAGTTGGATATCCCTTCTCATGCTATAGGAAGTGTCTCAGGTTGGAATGGGAAGGAGTTGGATATCACATCTCATGCTAAAGGAAGGGTCTCAGGATTGGAATGTGAAGGATTTGGATATCACATCTCATGCTAAAGGAAGGGTCTCAGGTTTGGTAGAAGCATTGAGATATCACGTCGCTGCTATCGGAAGGGTCTCAGGATTGGATTGGGAAGGAGTTGGATATCCCTTCTCATGCTATAGGAAGGGTCTCAGGATTTGAATGGCAAGGAGTTGGATATCACATCTCATGCCATAGGAAGGGTCTCAGGTTTGGTATAAGCATTGAGATATCACATCTCTGCTCTCGGAAGGGTCTCAGGATTGGATTGGGAAGGAGTTGGATATCCCTTCTCATGCTATAGGAAGTGTCTCAGGTTGGAATGGGAAGGAGTTGGATATCACATCTCATGTTATAGGAAGGGTCTCAGGATTGGAATGGGAAGGATTTGGATATCACATCTCTTGCTATAGGAAGGGTCTCAGGATTGGAATGGGTGGGAGTTGGATATTACTTTCTTGCTATAGGAAGGGTCTCATGTTTGGAATGGGAAGGAGTTGGATATCACATATGCTATAGTTAGTGTCTCAGGTTTGGAACGGGAAGGAGTTGGATATCACATCTCATGTTATAGGAAGGGTCTCAGGTTTGGTATAAGCATTGAGATATCACATCTCTGCTATCTGAAGCGGCTCAGGATTGGAATGGGAAGGAGTTGGATATCCCATCTCATGTTATAGGAAGAGTCTCTGGTTTGGTATTAGAATCATTGAGATATCACATCGCTTGCTGTAGGAAGGGTCTAAGGATTGGAATGGGATGGACTTGGATATCACATCTCATGCTATAGGTAGGCTCTCAGGTTTGGTATAAGCATTGAGATATCACATCTCATGCTATAGGAAGGGTCTCATGATTGGAATGGGAAGGAATTGGAAATCACATCTCATGCTATAGGAAGGGTCTCAGATTTGGTATAAGCATTGAGATATCACATCTCATGCTAAAGGAAGGGTCTCAGGATTGGAATGGGAAGGAGTTGTATATGACATCTCAGGCCATAGGAAGGGTCTCAGGTTTGGTATAAGCAATGAGATATCACATCTCTGCTATCGGAAAGGTCTCAGGATTGGAATGGGAAGGAGTTGGATCTCCCATCTCATGTTATAGGAAGGGTCTCAGGTTTGGTATTAGAAGCATAGAGATATCACATCTCATGCTATAGGAAGGGTCTCAGGATTGCAATGGGAAGGACTTGGATGTCACATCTCATGCTATAGGGAGGGTCTCAAGTTTGATATTAGAAGCATTGAGATAACAAATCTCATGATATCGGAAGGGTCTCAGGATTGGAATGGGAAGGAGTTGGATATCACATCTCATGATAAAGGAAGGGTCTAAGGTTTGGAAGGGGAAGGATTTGGATATCACATCTCATGTTATAGGACGGGTCTCAGGTTTGGTATTAGAAGCATTGAGATATCAATTCTCATGGTATAAGAAGGGTCTCAGAATTGGAATGGGAAGGAGTTGGATATCACACCTCAAGCTATAGGAAGGGTCTCAGGATTGGAATGGGAAGGAGTTTGATATCACATCTCATGCCATAGTATGGGTCTCAGGTTTGGTAGAAGCATTGGGATATCACATCTCATGCTATCGGAAGGGTATCAGTATTGGATTTTGAAGAAGTTGGATATCCCATCTCATGCTATAGGAAGGGTCTCAGGTTGGAATGGGAAGGAGTTGGATATCACATTTCATGTTATAGGAAGGGTCTCAGGATTGGAATGGGAAGGACTTGGATATCATATCTCATGCTATAGGACGGGTCTCAGGTTTGTTATTAGAATCATTGAGATATCATATTGCATGCTGTAGGAAGGGTCTAAGGATTGGAATAGGAAGGACCTGGATATCACATCTCATTCTATAGATAGGCTCTTAGGTTTGGAAAGGGAAGGAGTTGGATATCACATTTCATGTTAGAGGAAGGATCTCAGGTTTGGTATTAGAAGCATTGAGATATCACATCTCATGCTATAGGAAGGGTCTCAGGATTGGAATGGGAAGTAGTTGGATATCACATCTCATGCTATAGGAAGGGTCTCAGGTTTGGTATAAGCATTGAGATATCACATCTCATGCTATAGGACGGGTCTCAGGATTGGAATGGAAGGAGTTGGATATCACATCTTATGTTATAGGAAGGATCTCAGGTTTGGTATTAGAATCATTGAGACATCACATCTCATGCTATAGGAAGGGTCTCAGGGTTGGAATGGGAAGGAGTTGGATATCACAACTCATCCAATAGGAAGGGTCTCAGGTTTGGAATGGGAAGGAATTGGATATCACATCTCATGTTATAGGAAGGATCTCAGGTTTGGTATTAGAAGCATTGAGATATCACATCTCATGCTATAGGAAGGGTCTCAGGATTGGAATGTGAAGGATTTGGATATCACATCTCATGCTAAAGGAAGGGTCTCAGGTTTGGTAGAAGCATTGAGATATCACGTCTCTGCTATCGGAAGGGTCTCAGGATTGGATTGGGAAGGAGTTGGATATCCCTTCTCATGCTATAGGAAGGGTCTCAGGATTTGAATGGCAAGGAGTTGGATATCACATCTCATGCCATACGAAGGGTCTCAGGTTTGGTATAAGCATTGAGATATCACATCTCTGCTATCGGAAGGGTCTCAGGATTGGATTGGGAAGGAGTTAGATATCCCTTCTCATGCTATAGGAAGTGTCTCAGGTTGGAATGGGAAGGAGTTGGATATCACATCTCATGTTATAGGAAGGGTCTCAGGATTGGAATGGGAAGGACTTGGATGTCACATCTCATGCTATAGGGAGGGTCTCAAGTTTGATATTAGAAGCATTGAGATAACAAATCTCATGATATCGGAAGGGTCTCAGGATTGGAATGGGAAGGAGTTGGATATCACATCTCATGATAAAGGAAGGGTCTAAGGTTTGGAAGGGGAAGGATTTGGATATCACATCTCATGTTATAGGACGGGTCTCAGGTTTGGTATTAGAAGCATTGAGATATCAAGTCTCATGGTATAAGAAGGGTCTCAGAATTGGAATGGGAAGGAGTTGGATATCACACCTCAAGCTATAGGAAGGGTCTCAGGATTGGAATGGGAAGTAGTTTGATATCACATCTCATGCCATAGTATGGGTCTAAGGTTTGGTAGAAGCATTGGGATATCACATCTCATGCTATCGGAAGGGTATCAGTATTGGATTTGGAAGAAGTTGGATATCCCATCTCATGCTATAGGAAGGGTCTCAGGTTGGAATGGGAAGGAGTTGGATATCATATTTCATGTTATAGGAAGGGTCTCAGGATTGGAATGGGAAGGACTTGGATATCATATCTCATGCTATCGGACGTGTCTCAGGTTTGTTATTAGAATCATTGAGATATCATTTTGCATGCTGTAGGAAGGGTCTAAGGATTGGAATGGGAAGGACTTGGATATCACATCTCATGCTATAGATAGGCTCTTAGGTTTGGAAAGGGAAGGAGTTGGATATCACATTTCATGTTAGAGGAAGGATCTCAGGTTTGGTATTAGAAGCATTGAGATATCACATCTCATGCTATATGAAGGGTCTCAGGATTGGAATGGGAAGGAGTTGGATATCACATCTCATGCTATAGGAAGGGTCTCAGGTTTGGTATAAGCATTGAGATATCACATCTCATGCTATAGGACAGGTCTCAGGATTGGAATGGAAGGAGTTGGATATCACATCTCATGTTATAGGAAGGATCTCAGGTTTGGTATTAGAAGCATTGAGACATCACATCTCATGCTATAGGAAGGGTCTCAGGGTTGGAATGGGAAGGAGTTGGATATCACATCTCATCCAATAGGAAGGGTCTCAGGTTTGGAATGGGAAGGAATTGGATATCACATCTCATGTTATAGGAAGGATCTCAGGTTTGGTATTAGAAGCATTGAGATATCACATCTTATGCTATAGGAAGGGTCTAAGGATTGGAATGTGAAGGATTTGGATATCACATCTCATGCTAAAGGAAGGGTCTCAGGTTTGGTAGAAGCATTGAGATATCACGTCTCTGCTATCGGAAGGGTCTCAGGATTGGATTGGGAAGGAGTTGGATAACCCTTCTCATGCTATAGGAAGGGTCTCAGGATTTGAATGGCAAGGAGTTGGATATCACATCTCATGCCATAGGAAGGGTCTCAGGTTTGGTATAAGCATTGAGATATCACATCTCTGCTTTCGGAAGGGTCTCAGGATTGGAATGGGAAGGAGTTGGATATTCCCATCTCATGTTATAGGAAGGGTCTCAGGTTTGGTATTAGAAGCATTGAGATATCACATCTCATGCTATAGGAAGGGTCTCAGGATTGGAATGGGAAGGACTTGGATATCACATCTCATGCTATAGGGAGGGTCTCAAGTTTGATATTAGAAGCTTTGAGATATCACATCTCATGATATCGGAAGGGTCTCAGGATTGGAATGGGAAGGAGTTGGATATCACATCTCATGATAAAGGAAGGGTCTAAGGTTTGGAAGGGGAAGGATTTGGATATCACATATCATGTTATATTACGGGTCTCAGGTTTGGTATTAGAAGCATTGAGATATCAAGTCTCAGAGTATAGGAAGGGTCTCAGAATTGGAATGGGAAGGAGTTGGATATCACATCTCAAGCTATAGGAAGGGTCTCAGGATTGGAATGGGAAGGACTTGGATATCACATCTCATGCTATAGGAAGGCTCTCAGGTTTGGAAGGGGAAAGAGTTGGATATCACATTTCATGTTAGAGGTAGGATCTCAGGTTTGGTATTAGAGGCATTGAGATATCACATCTCATGCTATCAGAAGGGTCTCAGGAATGGAATGGGAAGGAGTTAGATATCACATCTAATGCTAAAGGGAGGGTCTCAGGTTTGGAAGGGGAAGGATTTGGATATCACATCTCATGTTATAGGAAGGATCTCAGGTTTGGTATTAGAAGCATTGAGATATCACATCTCATGCTATCGGAAGGATCTCAGGTTTGGTATTAGAAGCATTGAGATATCACATCTCATGCTATCAGAAGAGTCTCAGGATTGGAATAGGAAGGAGTTGGATATCACATTTCATGCTAAAGGGAGGGTCTCAGGTTTGGAAGGGGAAGGATTTGGATATCACATCTCATGTTATAGGAAGGATCTCACGTTTGGTATTAGAAGCATTGAGATATCAAATCTCATGCTATAGGAAGGGTCTCAGGATTGGAATGTGAAGGATTTGGATATCACATCTCATGCTAAAGGAAGGGTCTCAGGTTTGGTAGAAGCATTGAGATTTCACGTCTCTGCTATCGGAAGGGTCTCAGGATTGGATTGGGAAGGAGTTGGATATTCCTTTTCATGCTATAGGAAGGGTCTCAGGATTTGAATGGCAAGGAGTTGGATATCACATCTCATGCCATAGGAAGGGTCTCAGGTTTGGTATAAGCATTGAGATATCACATCTCTGCTATCGGAAGGGTCTCAGGATTGGATTGGGAAGGAGTTGGATATCCCTTCTCATGCTATAGGAAGTGTCTCAGGTTGGAATGGGAAGGAGTTGGATATCACATCTCATGCTAAAGGAAGGGTCTCAGGATTGGAATGTGAAGGATTTGGATATCACATCTCATGTTATAGGAAGGGTCTCAGGATTGGAATGGGAAGGATTTGGATATCACATCTCTTGCTATAGGAAGGGTCTCAGGATTGGAATGGGTGGGAGTTGGATATTACTTTCTTGCTATAGGAAGGGTCTCATGTTTGGAATGGGAAGGAGTTGGATATCACATATGCTATAGTTAGTGTCTCAGGTTTGGAACGGGAAGGAGTTGGATATCACATCTCATGTTATAGGAAGGGTCTCAGGTTTGGTATAAGCATTGAGATATCACATCTCTGCTATCTGAAGCGGCTCAGGATTGGAATGGGAAGGAGTTGGATATCCCATCTCATGTTATAGGAAGAGTCTCTGGTTTGGTATTAGAATCATTGAGATATCACATCGCTTGCTGTAGGAAGGGTCTAAGGATTGGAATGGGATGGACTTGGATATCACATCTCATGCTATAGGTAGGCTCTCAGGTTTGGTATAAGCATTGAGATATCACATCTCATGCTATAGGAAGGGTCTCATGATTGGAATGGGAAGGAATTGGAAATCACATCTCATGCTATAGGAAGGGTCTCAGATTTGGTATAAGCATTGAGATATCACATCTCATGCTAAAGGAAGGGTCTCAGGATTGGAATGGGAAGGAGTTGTATATGACATCTCAGGCCATAGGAAGGGTCTCAGGTTTGGTATAAGCAATGAGATATCACATCTCTGCTATCGGAAAGGTCTCAGGATTGGAATGGGAAGGAGTTGGATCTCCCATCTCATGTTATAGGAAGGGTCTCAGGTTTGGTATTAGAAGCATAGAGATATCACATCTCATGCTATAGGAAGGGTCTCAGGATTGCAATGGGAAGGACTTGGATGTCACATCTCATGCTATAGGGAGGGTCTCAAGTTTGATATTAGAAGCATTGAGATAACAAATCTCATGATATTGGAAGGGTCTCAGGATTGGAATGGGAAGGAGTTGGATATCACATCTCATGATAAAGGAAGGGTCTAAGGTTTGGAAGGGGAAGGATTTGGATATCACATCTCATGTTATAGGACGGGTCTCAGGTTTGGTATTAGAAGCATTGAGATATCAATTCTCATGGTATAAGAAGGGTCTCAGAATTGGAATGGGAAGGAGTTGGATATCACACCTCAAGCTATAGGAAGGGTCTCAGGATTGGAATGGGAAGGAGTTTGATATCACATCTCATGCCATAGTATGGGTCTCAGGTTTGGTAGAAGCATTGGGATATCACATCTCATGCTATCGGAAGGGTATCAGTATTGGATTTTGAAGAAGTTGGATATCCCATCTCATGCTATAGGAAGGGTCTCAGGTTGGAATGGGAAGGAGTTGGATATCACATTTCATGTTATAGGAAGGGTCTCAGGATTGGAATGGGAAGGACTTGGATATCATATCTCATGCTATAGGACGGGTCTCAGGTTTGTTATTAGAATCATTGAGATATCATATTGCATGCTGTAGGAAGGGTCTAAGGATTGGAATAGGAAGGACCTGGATATCACATCTCATTCTATAGATAGGCTCTTAGGTTTGGAAAGGGAAGGAGTTGGATATCACATTTCATGTTAGAGGAAGGATCTCAGGTTTGGTATTAGAAGCATTGAGATATCACATCTCATGCTATAGGAAGGGTCTCAGGATTGGAATGGGAAGTAGTTGGATATCACATCTCATGCTATAGGAAGGGTCTCAGGTTTGGTATAAGCATTGAGATATCACATCTCATGCTATAGGACGGGTCTCAGGATTGGAATGGAAGGAGTTGGATATCACATCTTATGTTATAGGAAGGATCTCAGGTTTGGTATTAGAATCATTGAGACATCACATCTCATGCTATAGGAAGGGTCTCAGGGTTGGAATGGGAAGGAGTTGGATATCACAACTCATCCAATAGGAAGGGTCTCAGGTTTGGAATGGGAAGGAATTGGATATCACATCTCATGTTATAGGAAGGATCTCAGGTTTGGTATTAGAAGCATTGAGATATCACATCTCATGCTATAGGAAGGGTCTCAGGATTGGAATGTGAAGGATTTGGATATCACATCTCATGCTAAAGGAAGGGTCTCAGGTTTGGTAGAAGCATTGAGATATCACGTCTCTGCTATCGGAAGGGTCTCAGGATTGGATTGGGAAGGAGTTGGATATCCCTTCTCATGCTATAGGAAGGGTCTCAGGATTTGAATGGCAAGGAGTTGGATATCACATCTCATGCCATACGAAGGGTCTCAGGTTTGGTATAAGCATTGAGATATCACATCTCTGCTATCGGAAGGGTCTCAGGATTGGATTGGGAAGGAGTTAGATATCCCTTCTCATGCTATAGGAAGTGTCTCAGGTTGGAATGGGAAGGAGTTGGATATCACATCTCATGTTATAGGAAGGGTCTCAGGATTGGAATGGGAAGGACTTGGATGTCACATCTCATGCTATAGGGAGGGTCTCAAGTTTGATATTAGAAGCATTGAGATAACAAATCTCATGATATCGGAAGGGTCTCAGGATTGGAATGGGAAGGAGTTGGATATCACATCTCATGATAAAGGAAGGGTCTAAGGTTTGGAAGGGGAAGGATTTGGATATCACATCTCATGTTATAGGACGGGTCTCAGGTTTGGTATTAGAAGCATTGAGATATCAAGTCTCATGGTATAAGAAGGGTCTCAGAATTGGAATGGGAAGGAGTTGGATATCACACCTCAAGCTATAGGAAGGGTCTCAGGATTGGAATGGGAAGTAGTTTGATATCACATCTCATGCCATAGTATGGGTCTAAGGTTTGGTAGAAGCATTGGGATATCACATCTCATGCTATCGGAAGAGTATCAGTATTGGATTTGGAAGAAGTTGGATATCCCATCTCATGCTATAGGAAGGGTCTCAGGTTGGAATGGGAAGGAGTTGGATATCATATTTCATGTTATAGGAAGGGTCTCAGGATTGGAATGGGAAGGACTTGGATATCATATCTCATGCTATCGGACGTGTCTCAGGTTTGTTATTAGAATCATTGAGATATCATTTTGCATGCTGTAGGAAGGGTCTAAGGATTGGAATGGGAAGGACTTGGATATCACATCTCATGCTATAGATAGGCTCTTAGGTTTGGAAAGGGAAGGAGTTGGATATCACATTTCATGTTAGAGGAAGGATCTCAGGTTTGGTATTAGAAGCATTGAGATATCACATCTCATGCTATATGAAGGGTCTCAGGATTGGAATGGGAAGGAGTTGGATATCACATCTCATGCTATAGGAAGGGTCTCAGGTTTGGTATAAGCATTGAGATATCACATCTCATGCTATAGGACAGGTCTCAGGATTGGAATGGAAGGAGTTGGATATCACATCTCATGTTATAGGAAGGATCTCAGGTTTGGTATTAGAAGCATTGAGACATCACATCTCATGCTATAGGAAGGGTCTCAGGGTTGGAATGGGAAGGAGTTGGATATCACATCTCATCCAATAGGAAGGGTCTCAGGTTTGGAATGGGAAGGAATTGGATATCACATCTCATGTTATAGGAAGGATCTCAGGTTTGGTATTAGAAGCATTGAGATATCACATCTTATGCTATAGGAAGGGTCTAAGGATTGGAATGTGAAGGATTTGGATATCACATCTCATGCTAAAGGAAGGGTCTCAGGTTTGGTAGAAGCATTGAGATATCACGTCTCTGCTATCGGAAGGGTCTCAGGATTGGATTGGGAAGGAGTTGGATAACCCTTCTCATGCTATAGGAAGGGTCTCAGGATTTGAATGGCAAGGAGTTGGATATCACATCTCATGCCATAGGAAGGGTCTCAGGTTTGGTATAAGCATTGAGATATCACATCTCTGCTTTCGGAAGGGTCTCAGGATTGGAATGGGAAGGAGTTGGATATTCCCATCTCATGTTATAGGAAGGGTCTCAGGTTTGGTATTAGAAGCATTGAGATATCACATCTCATGCTATAGGAAGGGTCTCAGGATTGGAATGGGAAGGACTTGGATATCACATCTCATGCTATAGGGAGGGTCTCAAGTTTGATATAAGAAGCATTGAGATATCACATCTCATGATATCGGAAGGGTCTCAGGATTGGAATGGGAAGGAGTTGGATATCACATCTCATGATAAAGGAAGGGTCTAAGGTTTGGAAGGGGAAGGATTTGGATATCACATATCATGTTATATTACGGGTCTCAGGTTTGGTATTAGAAGCATTGAGATATCAAGTCTCAGAGTATAGGAAGGGTCTCAGAATTGGAATGGGAAGGAGTTGGATATCACATCTCAAGCTATAGGAAGGGTCTCAGGATTGGAATGGGAAGGACTTGGATATCACATCTCATGCTATAGGAAGGCTCTCAGGTTTGGAAGGGGAAAGAGTTGGATATCACATTTCATGTTAGAGGTAGGATCTCAGGTTTGGTATTAGAGGCATTGAGATATCACATCTCATGCTATCAGAAGGGTCTCAGGAATGGAATGGGAAGGAGTTAGATATCACATCTAATGCTAAAGGGAGGGTCTCAGGTTTGGAAGGGGAAGGATTTGGATATCACATCTCATGTTATAGGAAGGATCTCAGGTTTGGTATTAGAAGCATTGAGATATCACATCTCATGCTATCGGAAGGATCTCAGGTTTGGTATTAGAAGCATTGAGATATCACATCTCATGCTATCAGAAGAGTCTCAGGATTGGAATAGGAAGGAGTTGGATATCACATTTCATGCTAAAGGGAGGGTCTCAGGTTTGGAAGGGGAAGGATTTGGATATCACATCTCATGTTATAGGAAGGATCTCACGTTTGGTATTAGAAGCATTGAGATATCAAATCTCATGCTATAGGAAGGGTCTCAGGATTGGAATGTGAAGGATTTGGATATCACATCTCATGCTAAAGGAAGGGTCTCAGGTTTGGTAGAAGCATTGAGATTTCACGTCTCTGCTATCGGAAGGGTCTCAGGATTGGATTGGGAAGGAGTTGGATATTCCTTTTCATGCTATAGGAAGGGTCTCAGGATTTGAATGGCAAGGAGTTGGATATCACATCTCATGCCATAGGAAGGGTCTCAGGTTTGGTATAAGCATTGAGATATCACATCTCTGCTATCGGAAGGGTCTCAGGATTGGATTGGGAAGGAGTTGGATATCCCTTCTCATGCTATAGGAAGTGTCTCAGGTTGGAATGGGAAGGAGTTGGATATCACATCTCATGCTAAAGGAAGGGTCTCAGGATTGGAATGTGAAGGATTTGGATATCACATCTCATGCTAAAGGAAGGGTCTCAGGTTTGGTAGAAGCATTGAGATATCACGTCGCTGCTATCGGAAGTGTCTCAGGATTGGATTGGGAAGGAGTTGGATATCCCTTCTCATGCTATAGGAAGGGTCTCAGGATTTGAATGGCAAGGAGTTGGATATCACATCTCATGCCATAGGAAGGGTCTCAGGTTTGGTATAAGCATTGAGATATCACATCTCTGCTCTCAGAAGGGTCTCAGGATTGGATTGGGAAGGAGTTGGATATCCCTTCTCATGCTATAGGAAGTGTCTCAGGTTGGAATGGGAAGGAGTTGGATATCACATCTCATGTTATAGGAAGGGTCTCAGGATTGGAATGGGAAGGATTTGGATATCACATCTCTTGCTATAGGAAGGGTCTCAGGATTGGAATGGGTGGGAGTTGGATATTACTTTCTTGCTATAGGAAGGGTCTCATGTTTGGAATGGGAAGGAGTTGGATATCACATATGCTATAGTTAGTGTCTCAGGTTTGGAACGGGAAGGAGTTGGATATCACATCTCATGTTATAGGAAGGGTCTCAGGTTTGGTATAAGCATTGAGATATCACATCTCTGCTATCTGAAGCGGCTCAGGATTGGAATGGGAAGGAGTTGGATATCCCATCTCATGTTATAGGAAGAGTCTCTGGTTTGGTAATAGAATCATTGAGATATCACATCGCTTGCTGTAGGAAGGGTCTAAGGATTGGAATGGGATGGACTTGGATATCACATCTCATGCTATAGGTAGGCTCTCAGGTTTGGTATAAGCATTGAGATATCACATATCATGCTATAGGAAGGGTCTCATGATTGGAATGGGAAGGAATTGGATATCACATCTCATGCTATAGGAAGGGTCTCAGATTTGGTATAAGCATTGAGATATCACATCTCATGCTAAAGGAAGGGTCTCAGGATTGGAATGGGAAGGAGTTGTATATGACATCTCAGGCCATAGGAAGGGTCTCAGGTTTGGTATTAGAAGCATAGAGATATCACATCTCATGCTATAGGAAGGGTCTCAGGATTGCAATGGGAAGGACTTGGATGTCACATCTCATGCTATAGGGAGGGTCTCAAGTTTGATATTAGAAGCATTGAGATAACAAATCTCATGATATCGGAAGGGTCTCAGGATTGGAATGGGAAGGAGTTGGATATCACATCTCATGATAAAGGAAGGGTCTAAGGTTTGGAAGGGGAAGGATTTGGATATCACATCTCATGTTATAGGACGGGTCTCAGGTTTGGTATTAGAAGCATTGAGATATCAATTCTCATGGTATAAGAAGGGTCTCAGAATTGGAATGGGAAGGAGTTGGATATCACACCTCAAGCTATAGGAAGGGTCTCAGGATTGGAATGGGAAGGAGTTTGATATCACATCTCATGCCATAGTATGGGTCTCAGGTTTGGTAGAAGCATTGGGATATCACATCTCATGCTATCGGAAGGGTATCAGTATTTGATTTTGAAGAAGTTGGATATCCCATCTCATGCTATAGGAAGGGTCTCAGGTTGGAATGGGAAGGAGTTGGATATCACATTTCATGTTATAGGAAGGGTCTCAGGATTGGAATGGGAAGGACTTGGATATCATATCTCATGCTATAGGACGGGTCTCAGGTTTGTTATTAGAATCATTGAGATATCATATTGCATGCTGTAGGAAGGGTCTAAGGATTGGAATAGGAAGGACCTGGATATCACATCTCATGCTATAGATAGGCTCTTAGGTTTGGAAAGGGAAGGAGTTGGATATCACATTTCATGTTAGAGGAAGGATCTCAGGTTTGGTATTAGAAGCATTGAGATATCACATCTCATGCTATAGGAAGGGTCTCAGGATTGGAATGGGAAGTAGTTGGATATCACATCTCATGCTATAGGAAGGGTCTCAGGTTTGGTATAAGCATTGAGATATCACATCTCATGCTATAGGACGGGTCTCAGGATTGGAATGGAAGGAGTTGGATATCACATCTTATGTTATAGGAAGGATCTCAGGTTTGGTATTAGAATCATTGAGACATCACATCTCATGCTATAGGAAGGGTCTCAGGGTTGGAATGGGAAGGAGTTGGATATCACAACTCATCCAATAGGAAGGGTCTCAGGTTTGGAATGGGAAGGAATTGGATATCACATCTCATGTTATAGGAAGGATCTCAGGTTTGGTATTAGAAGCATTGAGATATCACATCTCATGCTATAGGAAGGGTCTCAGGATTGGAATGTGAAGGATTTGGATATCACATCTCATGCTAAAGGAAGGGTCTCAGGTTTGGTAGAAGCATTGAGATATCACGTCTCTGCTATCGGAAGGGTCTCAGGATTGGATTGGGAAGGAGTTGGATATCCCTTCTCATGCTATAGGAAGGGTCTCAGGATTTGAATGGCAAGGAGTTGGATATCACATCTCATGCCATACGAAGGGTCTCAGGTTTGGTATAAGCATTGAGATATCACATCTCTGCTATCGGAAGGGTCTCAGGATTGGAATGGGAAGGAGTTGGATATTCCCATCTCATGTAATAGGAAGGGTCTCAGGTTTGGTATTAGAAGCATTGAGATATCACATCTCATGCTATAGGAAGGGTCTCAGGATTGGAATGGGAAGGACTTGGATATCACATCTCATGCTATCGGGAGGGTCTCAAGTTTGATATTAGAAGCTTTGAGATATCACATCTCATGATATCGGAAGGGTCTCAGGATTGGAATGGGAAGGAGTTGGATATCACATCTCATGATAAAGGAAGGGTCTAAGGTTTGGAAGGGGAAGGATTTGGATATCACATCTCATGTTATATTACGGGTCTCAGGTTTGGTATTAGAAGCATTGAGATATCAAGTCTCAGAGTATAGGAAGGGTCTCAGAATTGGAATGGGAAGGAGTTGGATATCACATCTCAAGCTATAGGAAGGGTCTCAGGATTGGAATGGGAAGGACTTGGATATCACATCTCATGCTATAGGAAGGCTCTCAGGTTTGGAAGGGGAAAGAGTTGGATATCACATTTCATGTTAGAGGTAGGATCTCAGGTTTGGTATTAGAGGCATTGAGATATCACATCTCATGCTATCAGAAGGGTCTCGGGAATGGAATGGGAAGGAGTTGGATATCACATCTCATGCTAAAGGGAGGGTCTCAGGTTTGGAAGGGGAAGGATTTGGATATCACATCTCATGTTATAGGAAGGATCTCAGGTTTGGTATTAGAAGCATTGAGATATCACATCTCATGCTATCGGAAGGATCTCAGGTTTGGTATTAGAAGCATTGAGATATCACATCTCATGCTATCAGAAGGGTCTCAGGATTGGAATGGGAAGGAGTTGGATATCACATCTCATGCTAAAGGGAGCGTCTCAGGTTTGGAAGGGGAAGGATTTAGATATCACATCTCATGTTATCGGAAGGATCTCACGTTTGGTATTAGAAGTATTGAGATATCATATCTCATGCTATAGGAAGGGTCTCAGGATTGGAATGGGAAGGAGTTGGATATCACATCTCATGCTATAGGAAGTGTCTCAGGATTGTAATGGGAAGGACTTGGATATCACATCTCATGCTATAGGTAGGGTCTCAAGTTTGATATTAGAAGCATTGAGATATCACATCTCATGCTATAGGAAGGGTCTGAGGATTGGAATGGGAAGGATTTGGATATCACATCTCATGCTATGGGAAGGGTCTCAGGTTTGGTATAAGCAGTGAGATATCACATCTCATGCTATAGGAAGTGTCTCAGGATTGGAATGGGAAGGAGTTGGATATCACATCTCATGTTATAGGAAGGATCTCAGGTTTGGTATAAGCATTGAGATATCACATCTCTGCTATCGGAAGGGTCTCAGGATTGGAATGGGAAGGAGTTGGATATTCCCATCTCATGTTATAGGAAGGTTCTCAGGTTTGGTATTAGAAGCATTGAGATATCACATCTCATGCTATAGGAAGGGTCTCAGGATTGGAATGGGAAGGACTTGGATATCACATCTCATGCTATAGGGAGGGTCTCAAGTTTGATATTAGAAGCTTTGAGATATCACATCTCATGATATCCGAAGGGTCTCAGGATTGGAATGGGAAGGAGTTGGATATCACATCTCATGATAAAGGAAGGGTCTAAGGTTTGGAAGGGGAAGGATTTGGATATCACATCTCATGTTATATTACGGGTCTCACGTTTGTATTAGAAGCATTGAGATATCAAGTCTCATAGTATAGGAAGGGTCTCAGAATTGGAATGGGAAGGAGTTGGATATCACATCTCAAGCTATAGGAAGGGTCTCAGGATTGGAATGGGAAGGACTTGGATATCACATCTCATGCTATAGGAAGGCTCTCAGGTTTGGAAGGGGAAAGAGTTGGATATCACATTTCATGTTAGAGGTAGGATCTCAGGTTTGGTATTAGAGGCATTGAGATATCACATCTCATGCTATCAGAAGGGTCTCAGGAATGGAATGGGAAGGAGTTGGATATCACATCTCATGCTAAAGGGAGGGTCTCAGGTTTGGAAGGGGAAGGATTTGGATATCACATCTCATGTTATAGGAAGGATCTCAGGTTTGGTATTAGAAGCATTGAGATATCACATCTCATGCTATCGGAAGGATCTCAGGTTTGGTATTAGAAGCATTGAGATATCACATCTCATGCTATCAGAAGAGTCTCAGGATTGGAATAGGAAGGAGTTGGATATCACATCTCATGCTAAAGGGAGGGTCTCAGGATTGGAAGGGGAAGGATTTGGATATCACATCTCATGTTATCGGAAGGATCTCACGTTTGGTATTAGAAGTATTGAGATATCATATCTCATGCTATAGGAAGGGTCTCAGGATTGGAATGGGAAGGAGTTGGATATCACATCTCATGCTATAGGGAGGGTCTCAGGATTGGAATGGGAAGGACTTAGATATCACATATCATGCTATAGGGAGGGTCTCAGTTTTGATATTAGAAGCATTGAGATATCACATCTCATGCTATAGGAAGTGTCTCAGGATTGGAATGGGAAGGTTCTGGATATCACATCTCATGCTAAAGGAAGGGTCTCAGGTTTGGAACGGGAAGGATTTGGATATCACATCTCATGTTATAGGAAGGGTCTCAGGTTTGGTATAAGCATTGAGATATCACATCTCTGCTATCGGAAGTGTCTCAGGATTGGAATGGGAAGGAGTTGGATATCCCATCTCATGTTATAGGACACGTCTCAGGTTTGTTATTAGAATCATTGAGATATCATATTGCATGCTGTAGGAAGGGTCTAAGGGTTGGGATGGGAAGGACTTGGATATCACATCTCATGCTATAGATAGGCTCTTAGGTTTGGAAAGGGAAGGAGTTGGATATCACATTTCATGTTAGAGGAAGGATCTCAGGTTTGGTATTAGAAACATTGAGATATCACATCTCATGCTATAGGAAGGGTCTCAGGATTGGAATGGGAAGCAGTTGGATATCACATCTCATGCTATAGGAAGGGTCTCAGGTTTGGTATAAGCATTGAGATATCACATCTCATGCTATAGGACGGGTCTCAGGATTGGAATGGAAGGAGTTGGATATCACATCTCATGTTATAGGAAGGATCTCAGGTTTGGTATTAGAAGCATTGAGACATCACATCTCATGCTATAGGAAGGGTCTCAGGGTTGGAATGGGAAGGAGTTGGATATCACATCTCATCCAATAGGAAGGGTCTCAGGTTTGGAATGGGAAGGAATTGGATATCACATCTCATGTTATAGGAAGGATCTCAGGTTTGGTATTAGAAGCATTGAGATATCACATCTCATGCTATAGGAAGGGTCTCAGGATTGGAATGTGAAGGATTTGGATATCACATCTCATGGTAAAGGAAGGGTCTCAGGTTTGGTAGAAGCATTGAGATATCACGTCTCTGCTATCGGAAGGGTCTCAGGATTGGATTGGGAAGGAGTTGGATATCACATCTCATGCCAGAGGAAGGGTCTCAGGATTGGTATAAGCATTGAGATATCACATCTCTGCTATTGGAAGGGTCTCAGGATTGGATTGGGAAGGAGTTGGATATCCCTTCTCATGCTATAGGAAGTGTCTCAGGTTGGAATGGGAAGGAGTTGGATATCACATCTCATGTTATAGGAAGGGTCTCAGGATTGGAATGGGAAGGATTTGGATACCACATCTCTTGCTATAGGAAGGGTCTCAGGATTGGAATGGGTAGGAGTTGGATATTACTTTCTTGCTATAGGAAGGGTCTCATGTTTGGAATGGGAAGGAGTTGGATATCACATATGCTATAGTTAGTGTCTCAGGTTTGGAACGGGAAGGAGTTGGATATCACATCTCATGTTATAGGAAGGGTCTCAGGTTTGGTATAAGCATTGAGATATCACATCTCTGCTATCGGAAGCGCTCAGGATTGGAATGGGAAGGAGTTGGATATCCCATCTCATGTTATAGGAAGAGTCTCTGGTTTGGTATTAGAATCATTGAGATATCACATCGCATGCTGTAGGAAGGGTCTAAGGATTGGAATGGGATGGACTTGGATATCACATCTCATGCTATAGGTAGGCTCTCAGGTTTGGTATAAGCATTGAGATATCACATCTCATGCTATAGGAAGGGTCTCAGGATTGGAATGGGAAGGAATTGGATATCACATCTCATGCTATAGGAAGGGTCTCAGATTTGGTATAAGCATTGAGATATCACATCTCATGCTAAAGGAAGGGTCTCAGGTTTGGAATGGGAAGGAGTTGTATATGACATCTCAGGCCATAGGAAGGTTCTCAGGTTTAGTATAAACATTGAGATATCACATCTCTGCTATCGGAAGGGTCTCAGGATTGGAATGGGAAGGAGTTGGATATCCCATCTCATGTTATAGGAAGGGTCTCAGGTTTGGTATTAGAAGCATAGAGATATCACATCTCATGCTATAGGAAGGGTCTCGGGATTTGAATGGCAAGGAGTTGGATATCACATCTCATGCCATAGGAAGGGTCTCAGGTTTGGTATAAGCATTGAGATATCACATCTCTGCTATCGGAAGGGTCTCAGGATTGGATTGGGAAGGAGTTAGATATCCCTTCTCATGCTATAGGAAGTGTCTCAGGTTGGAATGGGAAGGAGTTGGATATCACATCTCATGTTATAGGAAGGGTCTCAGGATTGGAATGGGAAGGACTTGGATGTCACATCTCATGCTATAGGGAGGGTCTCAAGTTTGATATTAGAAGCATTGAGATAACAAATCTCATGATATCGGAAGGGTCTCAGGATTGGAATGGGAAGGAGTTGGATATCACATCTCATGATAAAGGAAGGGTCTAAGGTTTGGAAGGGGAAGGATTTGGATATCACATCTCATGTTATAGGACGGGTCTCAGGTTTGGTATTAGAAGCATTGAGATATCAAGTCTCATGGTATAAGAAGGGTCTCAGAATTGGAATGGGAAGGAGTTGGATATCACACCTCAAGCTATAGGAAGGGTCTCAGGATTGGAATGGGAAGTAGTTTGATATCACATCTCATGCCATAGTATGGGTCTCAGGTTTGGTAGAAGCATTGGGATATCACATCTCATGCTATCGGAAGGGTATCAGTATTGGATTTGGAAGAAGTTGGATATCCCATCTCATGCTATAGGAAGGGTCTCAGGTTGGAATGGGAAGGAGTTGGATATCATATTTCATGTTATAGGAAGGGTCTCAGGATTGGAATGGGAAGGACTTGGATATCATATCTCATGCTATCGGACGTGTCTCAGGTTTGTTATTAGAATCATTGAGATATCATTTTGCATGCTGTAGGAAGGGTCTAAGGATTGGAATGGGAAGGACTTGGATATCACATCTCATGCTATAGATAGGCTCTTAGGTTTGGAAAGGGAAGGAGTTGGATATCACATTTCATGTTAGAGGAAGGATCTCAGGTTTGGTATTAGAAGCATTGAGATATCACATCTCATGCTATATGAAGGGTCTCAGGATTGGAATGGGAAGGAGTTGGATATCACATCTCATGCTATAGGAAGGGTCTCAGGTTTGGTATAAGCATTGAGATATCACATCTCATGCTATAGGACAGGTCTCAGGATTGGAATGGAAGGAGTTGGATATCACATCTCATGTTATAGGAAGGATCTCAGGTTTGGTATTAGAAGCATTGAGACATCACATCTCATGCTATAGGAAGGGTCTCAGGGTTGGAATGGGAAGGAGTTGGATATCACATCTCATCCAATAGGAAGGGTCTCAGGTTTGGAATGGGAAGGAATTGGATATCACATCTCATGTTATAGGAAGGATCTCAGGTTTGGTATTAGAAGCATTGAGATATCACATCTTATGCTATAGGAAGGGTCTAAGGATTGGAATGTGAAGGATTTGGATATCACATCTCATGCTAAAGGAAGGGTCTCAGGTTTGGTAGAAGCATTGAGATATCACGTCTCTGCTATCGGAAGGGTCTCAGGATTGGATTGGGAAGGAGTTGGATATCCCTTCTCATGCTATAGGAAGGGTCTCAGGATTTGAATGGCAAGGAGTTGGATATCACATCTCATGCCATAGGAAGGGTCTCAGGTTTGGTATAAGCATTGAGATATCACATCTCTGCTTTCGGAAGGGTCTCAGGATTGGAATGGGAAGGAGTTGGATATTCCCATCTCATGTTATAGGAAGGGTCTCAGGTTTGGTATTAGAAGCATTGAGATATCACATCTCATGCTATAGGAAGGGTCTCAGGATTGGAATGGGAAGGACTTGGATATCACATCTCATGCTATAGGGAGGGTCTCAAGTTTGATATTAGAAGCTTTGAGATATCACATCTCATGATATCGGAAGGGTCTCAGGATTGGAATGGGAAGGAGTTGGATATCACATCTCATGATAAAGGAAGGGTCTAAGGTTTGGAAGGGGAAGGATTTGGATATCACATATCATGTTATATTACGGGTCTCAGGTTTGGTATTAGAAGCATTGAGATATCAAGTCTCAGAGTATAGGAAGGGTCTCAGAATTGGAATGGGAAGGAGTTGGATATCACATCTCAAGCTATAGGAAGGCTCTCAGGATTGGAATGGGAAGGACTTGGATATCACATCTCATGCTATAGGAAGGCTCTCAGGTTTGGAAGGGGAAAGAGTTGGATATCACATTTCATGTTAGAGGTAGGATCTCAGGTTTGGTATTAGAGGCATTGAGATATCACATCTCATGCTATCAGAAGGGTCTCAGGAATGGAATGGGAAGGAGTTGGATATCACATCTCATGCTAAAGGGAGGGTCTCAGGTTTGGAAGGGGAAGGATTTGGATATCACATCTCATGTTATAGGAAGGATATCAGGTTTGGTATTAGAAGCATTGAGATATCACATCTCATGCTATCGGAAGGATCTCAGGTTTGGTATTAGAAGCATTGAGATATCACATCTCATGCTATCAGAAGGGTCTCAGGATTGGAATGGGAAGGAGTTGGATATCACATCTCATGCTAAAGGGAGGGTCTCAGGTTTGGAAGGGGAAGGATTTGGATATCACATCTCATGTTATCGGAAGGTTCTCACGTTTGGTATTAGAAGTATTGAGATATCATATCTCATGCTATAGGAAGGGTCTCAGGATTGGAATGGGAAAGAGTTGGATATCACATCTCATGCTATAGGGAGTGTCTCAGGATTGGAATGGGAAGGACTTAGATATCACATATCATGCTATAGGGAGGGTCTCAGTTTTGATAGAAGCATTGAGATATCACATCTCATGCTATCGGAAGTGTCTCAGGATTGGAATGGGAAGGAGCTGGATATCACATTTCATGCTAAAGGAAGGGTCTCAGGTTTGGAACGGGAAGGATTTGGATATCACATCTCATGTTATAGGAAGGGTCTCAGGTTTGGTATAAGCATTGAGATATCACATCTCTGCTATCGGAAGTGTCTCAGGATTGGAATGGGAAGGAGTTGGATATCACATCTCATGTTATAGGATGGGTCTCAGGTTTGTTATTAGAATCATTGAGATATCATATTGCATGCTGTAGGAAGGGTCTAAGGGTTGGAATGGGAAGGACTTGGATATCACATCTCATGCTATAGATAGGCTCTTAGGTTTGGAAAGGGAAGGAGTTGGATATCACATTTCATGTTAGAGGAAGGATCTCAGGTTTGGTATTAGAAGCATTGAGATATCACATCTCATGCTATAGGAAGGGTCTCAGGATTGGAATGGGAAGTAGTTGGATATCACATCTCATGCTATAGGAAGGGTCTCAGGTTTAGTATAAGCATTGAGATATCACATCTCATGCTATAGGACGGGTCTCAGGATTGGAATGGAAGGAGTTGGATATCACATCTCATGTTATAGGAAGGATCTCAGGTTTGGTATTAGAAGCATTGAGACATCACATCTCATGCTATAGGAAGGGTCTCAGGGTTGGAATGGGAAGGAGTTGGATATCACATCTCATCCAATAGGAAGGGTCTCAGGTTTGGAATGGGAAGGAATTGGATATCACATCTCATGTTATAGGAAGGATCTCAGGGTTGGTATTAGAAGCATTGAGATATCACATCTCATGCTATAGGAAGGGTCTCAGGATTGGAATGTGAAGGATTTGGATATCACATCTCATGCTAAAGGAAGGGTCTCAGGTTTGGTAGAAGCATTGAGATATCACGTCTCTGCTATCGGAAGGGTCGCAGGATTGGATTGGGAAGGAGTTGGATATCCCTTCTCATGCTATAGGAAGGGTATCAGGATTTGAATGGCAAGGAGTTGGATATCACATCTCATGCCATAGGAAGGGTCTCAGGTTTGGTATAAGCATTGAGATATCACATCTCTGCTATCGGAAGGGTCTCAGGATTGGATTGGGAAGGAGTTGGATATCCCTTCTCATGCTATAGGAAGTGTCTCAGGTTGGAATGGGAAGGAGTTGGATATCACATCTCATGTTATAGGAAGGGTCTCAGGATTGGAATGGGAAGGATTTGGATATCACATCTCTTGCTATAGGAAGGGTCTCAGGATTGGAATGGGTAGGAGTTGGATATTACTTTCTTGCTATAGGAAGGGTCTCATGTTTGGAATGGAAAGGAGTTGGATATCACATATGCTATAGTTAGTGTCTCAGGTTTGGAACGGGAAGGAGTTGGATATCACATCTCATGTTATAGGAAGGGTCTCAGGTTTGGTATAAGCATTGAGATATCACATCTCTGCTATCGGAAGCGGCTCAGGATTGGAATGGGAAGGAGTTGGATATCCCATCTCATGTTATAGTAAGAGTCTCTGGTTTGGTATTAGAATCATTGAGATATCACATCGCATGCTGTAGGAAGGGTCTAAGAATTGGAATGGGATGGACTTGGATATCACATCTCATGCTATAGGTAGGCTCTCAGGTTTGGTATAAGCATTGAGATATCACATCTCATGCTATAGGGAGGGTCTCAGGATTGGAATGGGAAGGATTTGGATATCACATCTCATGCTATAGGACGGGTCTCAGATTTGGTATAAGCATTGAGATATCACATCTCCTGCTAAAGGAAGGGTCTCAGGATTGGAATGGGAAGGAGTTGTATATGACATCTCAGGCCATAGGAAGGGTCTCAGGTTTGGTATAAGCATTGAGATATCACATCTCTGCTATCGGAAGGGTCTCAGGATTGGAATGGGAAGGAGTTGGATATCCCATCTCATGTTATAGGAAGGGTCTCAGGTTTGGTATTAGAAGCATAGAGATATCACATCTCATGCTATAGGAAGGGTCTCAGGATTGGAATGGGAAGGACTTGGATGTCACATCTCATGTTTCCTATGACATGAGATGTGATATCCAATTCCTTCCCATTCCAAACCTGAGACCCTTCCTACAACATGTAATGTGATATCTCAATGCCTCTAATACCAAACCTGAGACCAGTCCTATAACATGAGATGGGATATCCAACTCCTTCCCGTTCCAAACCTGAGACCCTTCCTATAGCATGAGATGTGATATCTCAATGCTTCTAATGCCAAACCTGAGATACTTCCGATAGCATGAGATGTGATATCTCAATGCTTCTAATACCAAACTTGAGATCCTTCCGATAGCATGAGATGTGATATCTCAATGCTTCTAATACCAATCCTGAGATCCTTCCTATAACATGAGATGTGATATCCAAATCCTTCCCCTTCCAAACCTGAGACCCTCCCTTTAGCATGAGGCCTCAGGTTTGGTATTAGAAGCATTGAGATATCACATCTCATGCTATAGGAAGGGTCTCAGGATTGGAATGGGAAGGACTTGGATGTCACATCTCATGCTATAGGGAGGGTCTCAAGTTTGATATTAGAAGCATTGAGATAACAAATCTCATGATATCGGAAGTGTCTCAGGATTGGAATGGGAAGGAGTTGGATATCACATCTCATGATAAAGGAAAGGTCTAAGGTTTGGAAGGGGAAGGATTTGGATATCACATCTCATGTTATAGGACGGGTCTCAGGTTTGGTATTAGAAGCATTGAGATATCAAGTCTCATGGTATAAGAAGGGTCTCAGAATTGGCATGGGAAGGAGTTGGATATCACACCTCAAGCTATAGGAAGCGTCTCAGGATTGGAATGGGAAGGAGTTTGATATCACATCTCATGCCATAGTATGGTTCTCAGGTTTGGTAGAAGCATTGGGATATCACATCCCATGCTATCGGAAGGGTATCAGTATTGGATTTGGAAGGAGTTGGATATCCCATCTCATGCTATAGGAAGGGTCTGAGGTTGGAATGGGAAGGAGTTGGATATCATATCTCATGCTATAGGAAGGTTCTCAGGTTTGGAAGGGGAAGGAGTTGGATATCACATTTCATGTTAGAGGAAGGATCTCAGGTTTGGTATTAGAGCCCTTGAGATATCACATCTCATGCTATCGGAAGGGTCTCAGGATTGGAATGGGAAGGAGTTGGATATCACATCTCAAGCTATAGGAAGGGTCTCAGGTTTGGTATAAGCATTGAGATATCACATCTCATGCTATAGGAAGGTTCTCTGGATTGGAATGGGAAGAAGTTGGATATCACATCTCATGCTATAGGAAGGGTCTCAGGTTTGGTATAAGCATTGAGATATCACATCTCATGCTATAGGAAGGGTCTCAGGATTGGAATGGGAAGGAGTTGTATATGACATCTCATGCCATAGGAAGGGTCTCAGGTTTGGTATAAGCATTGAGATATCACATCACATGCTATAGGAAGGGTCTCAGGATTGGAATGGGAAGGACTTGGATATCACATCTCATGCTATAGGCAGGGTCTCAGGTTTGGAAAGGGAAGGAGATGGATATCACATTTCATGTTAGAGGTAGGATCTCAGGTTTGGCATTAGAGGCATTGAGATATCACATCTCATGCTATCAGAAGGGTCTCAGGATTGGAATGGGAAGGAGTTGGATATCACATCTCATGCTAAAGGGAGGGTCTCAGGTTTGGAAGGGGAAGGATTTGGAAATCACATCTCATATTATAGGAAGGATCTCAGGTTTGGTATTAGAAGCATTGAGATATCACATCTCATGCTATCGGAAGGATCTCAGGTTTGGTATAAGAGGCATTGAGATATCACATCTCATGCTATCATAAGGGTCTCAGGATTGGAATGGGAAGGAGTTGGATATCACATCTCATGTTATAGGAAGGATCTCAGGTTTGGTATTAGAAGCATTGAGACATCACATCTCATGCTATAGGAAGGGTCTCAGGATTGGAATGGGAAGGAGTTGGATATCACATCTCATGCTATAGGAAGGGTCTCAGATTTGGTATAAGCATTGAGATATCACATCTCATGCTATAGGAAGGGTCTCAGGATTGGAATGGGAAGGAGTTGTATATGACATCTCATGCTAAAGGGAGGGTCTCAGGTTTGGAAGGAGAAGGATTTGGAAATCACATCTCATGTTATAGGAAGGATCTCAGGTTTGGTATTAGAAGCATTGAGATATCACATCTCATGCTATCGGAAGTATCTCAGGTTTGGTATTAGAGGCATTGAGATATCACATCTCATGCTATCATAAGGGTCTCAGGATTGGAATGGGAAGGAGTTGGATATCACATCTCTTGTTATAGGAAGGATCTCAGGTTTGGTATTAGAAGCATTGAGATATCACATCTCATGCTATAGGAAGGGTCTCAGGATTGGAATGGGAAGGAGTTGGATATCACATCTCATGCTATAGGAAGGGTCTCAGATTTGGTATAATCATTGAGATATCACATCTCATGCTATAGGAAGGGTCTCAGGATTGGAATGGGAAGGAGTTGGATATCACATCTCATGCTATAGGAAGGGTCTCAGGTTTGGAACGGGAAGGAGTTAGATATCACATCTCATGTTATAGGAAGAGTCTCAGGTTTGTTATAAGCATTGAGATATCACATCTCTGCTATCGGAGGTGTCTCAGGATTGGGATGGGAAGGAATTGGATATCACATCTCATGCTATAGGAAGGGTATCAGGTTTGGAACGGGAAGGAGTTGGATATCCCATCTCATGTTATAGGACAGGTCTCAGGTTTGATATTAGAAGCATTAGATATCACATCTCTGCTATTGGAAGGGTCTCAGGATTGGAATGGGAAGGACTTGGATATCAGAATTCATGTTATAGGAAGGGTCTCAGGTTTGGTATTAGAAGCATTGAGATATCACATCTCATGCTATAGGAAGGGTCTCAGGATTAAAATGGGAAGGACTTGGATATCACATCTCATGCTATAGGAAGGGTCTCAGGTTTGGTATAAGCATTGAGATATCACATCTCATGCTATAGGAAGGGTCTCAGGATTGGAATGGGAAGGATATGTATATGACATCTCATGCCATAGGAAGGGTCTCAGGTTTGGTATAAGCATTGAGATATCACATCTCTGCTTTTGGAAGGGTCTCAGGATTGGAATCGGAAGGAGTTGGATATCCCATCTCATGTTATAGGAAGAGTCTCAGGTTTGGTATTAGAAGCATTGAGATATCACATCTCATGCTATCGGAAGTGTCTCAGGATTGGAATGGGAAGGAATTGGATATCACATCTCATGCTATAGGGAGGGTCCCAAGTTTGATATTAGAAGCATTGAGATATCACATCTCATGCTATAGGAAGGGTCTCAGGATTGGAATGGAAGGAGTTGGATATCACATCTCATGTTATAGGAAGGATCTCAGGTTTGGTATTAGAAGCATTGAGACATCACATCTCATGCTATAGGAAGGGTCTCAGGATTGTAATGGGAAGGAGTTGGATATCACATCTCATGCTATATGAAGGGTCTCAGGTTTGGTATAAGCATTCAGATATCACATCTCATGCTATAGGAAGGGTCTCAGGATTGGAATGGGAAGGAGTTGTATATGACATCTCATGCCGTAGGAAGGGTCTCAGGTTTGGTATAAGCATTGAGATATCACATCTCTGCTATCGGAAGGGTCTCAGGATTGGAATGGGAAGGAGTTGGATATCCCATCTCATGTTATAGGACGGGTCTCAGGTTTATTATTAGAATCATTGAGATATCATATTGCATGCTATAGGAAGGGTCTAAGGATTGGAATTGGAAGGACTTGGATATCACATCTCATGCTATAGGTAGGCTCTCAGGTTTGGAAAGGGAAGCAGTTGGATATCACATTTCATGTTAGAGGAAGGATCTCAGGTTTGGTATTAGAGGCATTGAGATATCACATCTCATGCTATAGGAAGGGTCTCAGGATTGGAATGGGAAGGAGTTAGATATCACATCTCATGCTATAGGAAGGGTCTCAGGTTTGGTATAAGCATTGAGATATCACATCTCATGCTATAGGAAGGGTCTCAGGATTGGAATGGGAAGGATATGTATATGACATTTCATGCCATAGGAAGGGTCTCAGGTTTGGTATAAGCATTGAGATATCACATCTATGCTTTTGGAAGGGTCTCAGGATTGGAATGGGAAGGAGTTGGATATCACATCTCAAGCTATAGGAAGGGTCTCAGGTTTGGTATAAGCATTGAGATATCACATCTCATGCTATAGGAAGGTTCTCTGGATTGGAATGGGAAGAAGTTGGATATCACATCTCATGCTATAGGAAGGGTCTCAGGTTTGGTATAAGCATTGAGATATCACATCTCATGCTATAGGAAGGGTCTCAGGATTGGAATGGGAAGGAGTTGTATATGACATCTCATGCCATAGGACGGGTCTCAGGTTTGGTATAAGCATTGAGATATCACATCACATGCTATAGGAAGGGTCTCAGGATTGGAATGGGAAGGACTTGGATATCACATCTCATGCTATAGGCAGGGTCTCAGGTTTGGAAAGGGAAGGAGATGGATATCACATTTCATGTTAGAGGTAGGATCTCAGGTTTGGCATTAGAGGCATTGAGATATCACATCTCATGCTATCAGAAGGGTCTCAGGATTGGAATGGGAAGGAGTTGGATATCACATCTCATGCTAAAGGGAGGGTCTCAGGTTTGGAAGGGGAAGGATTTGGAAATCACATCTCATATTATAGGAAGGATCTCAGGTTTGGTATTAGAAGCATTGAGATATCACATCTCATGCTATCGGAAGGATCTCAGGTTTGGTATAAGAGGCATTGAGATATCACATCTCATGCTATCATAAGGGTCTCAGGATTGGAATGGGAAGGAGTTGGATATCACATCTCATGTTATAGGAAGGATCTCAGGTTTGGTATTAGAAGCATTGAGACATCACATCCCATGCTATAGGAAGGGTCTCAGGATTGGAATGGGAAGGAGTTGGATATCACATCTCATGCTATAGGAAGGGTCTCAGATTTGGTATAAGCATTGAGATATCACATCTCATGCTATAGGAAGGGTCTCAGGATTGGAATGGGAAGGAGTTGTATATGACATCTCATGCTAAAGGGAGGGTCTCAGGTTTGGAAGGAGAAGGATTTGGAAATCACATCTCATGTTATAGGAAGGATCTCAGGTTTGGTATTAGAAGCATTGAGATATCACATCTCATGCTATCGGAAGTATCTCAGGTTTGGTATTAGAGGCATTGAGATATCACATCTCATGCTATCATAAGGGTCTCAGGATTGGAATGGGAAGGAGTTGGATATCACATCTCTTGTTATAGGAAGGATCTCAGGTTTGGTATTAGAAGCATTGAGATATCACATCTCATGCTATAGGAAGGGTCTCAGGATTGGAATGGGAAGGAGTTGGATATCACATCTCATGCTATAGGAAGGGTCTCAGATTTGGTATAAGCATTGAGATATCACATCTCATGCTATAGGAAGGGTCTCAGGATTGGAATGGGAAGGAGTTGGATATCACATCTCATGCTATAGGAAGGGTCTCAGGTTTGGAACGGGAAGGAGTTAGATATCACATCTCATGTTATAGGAAGAGTCTCAGGTTTGTTATAAGCATTGAGATATCACATCTCTGCTATCGGAGGTGTCTCAGGATTGGGATGGGAAGGAATTGGATATCACATCTCATGCTATAGGAAGGGTATCAGGTTTGGAACGGGAAGGAGTTGGATATCCCATTTCATGTTATAGGACAGGTCTCAGGTTTGATATTAGAAGCATTAGATATCACATCTCTGCTATTGGAAGGGTCTCAGGATTGGAATGGGAAGGACTTGGATATCAGAATTCATGTTATAGGAAGGGTCTCAGGTTTGGTATTAGAAGCATTGAGATAACACATCTCATGCTATAGGAAGGGTCTCAGGATTAAAATGGGAAGGACTTGGATATCACATCTCATGCTATAGGAAGGGTCTCAGGTTTGGTATAAGCATTGAGATATCACATCTCATGCTATAGGAAGGGTCTCAGGATTGGAATGGGAAGGATATGTATATGACATCTCATGCCATAGGAAGGGTCTCAGGTTTGGTATAAGCATTGAGATATCACATCTCTGCTTTTGGAAGGGTCTCAGGATTGGAATCGGAAGGAGTTGGATATCCCATCTCATGTTATAGGAAGAGTCTCAGGTTTGGTATTAGAAGCATTGAGATATCACATCTCATGCTATCGGAAGTGTCTCAGGATTGGAATGGGAAGGAATTGGATATCACATCTCATGCTATAGGGAGGGTCTCAAGTTTGATATTAGAAGCATTGAGATATCACATCTCATGCTATAGGAAGGGTCTCAGGATTGGAATGGAAGGAGTTGGATATCACATCTCATGTTATAGGAAGGATATCAGGTTTGGTATTAGAAGCATTGAGACATCACATCTCATGCTATAGGAAGGGTCTCAGGATTGTAATGGGAAGGAGTTGGATATCACATCTCATGCTATATGAAGGGTCTCAGGTTTGGTATAAGCATTCAGATATCACATCTCATGCTATAGGAAGGGTCTCAGGATTGGAATGGGAAGGAGTTGTATATGACATCTCATGCCGTAGGAAGGGTCTCAGGTTTGGTATAAGCATTGAGATATCACATCTCTGCTATCGGAAGGGTCTCAGGATTGGAATGGGAAGGAGTTGGATATCCCATCTCATGTTATAGGACGGGTCTCAGGTTTATTATTAGAATCATTGAGATATCATATTGCATGCTATAGGAAGGGTCTAAGGATTGGAATTGGAAGGACTTGGATATCACATCTCATGCTATAGGTAGGCTCTCAGGTTTGGAAAGGGAAGGAGTTGGATATCACATTTCATGTTAGAGGAAGGATCTCAGGTTTGGTATTAGAGGCATTGAGATATCACATCTCATGCTATAGGAAGGGTCTCAGGATTGGAATGGGAAGGAGTTAGATATCACATCTCATGCTATAGGAAGGGTCTCAGGTTTGGTATAAGCATTGAGATATCACATCTCATGCTATAGGAAGGGTCTCAGGATTGGAATGGGAAGGATATGTATATGACATTTCATGCCATAGGAAGGGTCTCAGGTTTGGTATAAGCATTGAGATATCACATCTATGCTTTTGGAAGGGTCTCAGGATTGGAATGGGAAGGAGTTGGATATCCCATCTCATGTTATAGGAAGAGTCTCAGGTTTGGTATTAGAAGCATTGAGATATCACATCTCATGCTATAGGAAGTGTCTCAGGATTGGAATGGGAAGGACTTGGATATCACATCTCATGCTATAGGGAGGGTCTCAAGTTTGATATTAGAAGCATTGAGATATCACATCTCATGCTATAGGAAGGGTCTCAGGATTGGAATGGAAGGAGTTGGATACCACATCTCATGTTTTAGGAAGGATCTCAGGTTTGGTATTAGAAGCATTGAGACATCACATCTCATGCTATAGGAAGGGTCTCAGGATTGGAATGGGAAGGAGTTGGATATCACATCTCATGCTATATGAAGGGTCTCAGGTTTGGTATAAGCATTGAGATATCACATCTCATGCTATAGGAAGGGTCTCAGGATTGGAATGGGAAGGAGTTGTATATGACATCTCATGCCGTAGGAAGGGTCTCAGGTTTGGTATAAGCATTGAGATATCACATCTCTGCTATCGTAAGGGTCTCAGGATTGGAATGGGAAGGAGTTGGATATCCCATCTCATGTTATAGGAAGAGTCTCAGGTTTGGTATTAGAAGCATTGAGATATCACATCTCATGCTATAGGAAGGGTCTCAGGATTGGAATGGGAAGCTGTTGGATATCACATCTCATGCTATAGGAAGGGTCTCAGGTTTGGTATAAGCATTGAGATATCACATCTCAAGCTATAGGAAGGGTCTCAGGATTGGAATGGGAAGGAGTTGGATATCACATCTCATGTTATAGGAAGGATCTCAGGTTTGGTATTAGAAGCATTGAGACATCACATCTCATGCTATAGGAAGGGTCTCAGGATTGGAATGGGAAGGAGTTGTATATGACATCTCATGCCGTAGGAAGGGTCTCAGGTTTGGTATAAGCATTGAGATATCACATCTCTGCTATCGGAAGGGTCTCAGGATTGGAATGGGAAGGAGTTGGATATCCCATCTCATGTTATAGGAAGGGTCTCATGATTGGAATGGGAAGGACTTGGATATCACATCTCATGCTATAGGAAGGCTCTTAGGTTTGGAAGGGGAAAGAGTTGGATATCACATTTCATGTTAGAGGTAGGATCTCAGGTTTGGTATTAGAGGCATTGAGATATCACATCTCATGCTATAGGAAGGGTCTCAGGATTGGAATGGGAAGGAGTTAGATATCACATCTCATGCTATAGGAAGGGTCTCAGGTTTGGTATAAGCATTGAGATATCACATCTCATGCTATAGGAAGGGTCTCAGGATTGGAATGGGAAGGATATGTATATGACATTTCATGCCATAGGAAGGGTCTCAGGTTTGGTATAAGCATTGAGATATCACATCTATGCTTTTGGAAGGGTCTCAGGATTGGAATGGGAAGGAGTTGGATATCCCATCTCATGTTATAGGAAGAGTCTCAGGTTTGGTATTAGAAGCATTGAGATATCACATCTCATGCTATAGGAAGTGTCTCAGGATTGGAATGGGAAGGACTTGGATATCACATCTCATGCTATAGGGAGGGTCTCAAGTTTGATATTAGAAGCATTGAGATATCACATCTCATGCTATAGGAAGGGTCTCAGGATTGGAATGGAAGGAGTTGGATACCACATCTCATGTTTTAGGAAGGATCTCAGGTTTGGTATTAGAAGCATTGAGACATCACATCTCATGCTATAGGAAGGGTCTCAGGATTGGAATGGGAAGGAGTTGGATATCACATCTCATGCTATATGAAGGGTCTCAGGTTTGGTATAAGCATTGAGATATCACATCTCATGCTATAGGAAGGGTCTCAGGATTGGAATGGGAAGGAGTTGTATATGACATCTCATGCCGTAGGAAGGGTCTCAGGTTTGGTATAAGCATTGAGATATCACATCTCTGCTATCGTAAGGGTCTCAGGATTGGAATGGGAAGGAGTTGGATATCCCATCTCATGTTATAGGAAGAGTCTCAGGTTTGGTATTAGAAGCATTGAGATATCACATCTCATGCTATAGGAAGGGTCTCAGGATTGGAATGGGAAGCTGTTGGATATCACATCTCATGCTATAGGAAGGGTCTCAGGTTTGGTATAAGCATTGCGATATCACATCTCAAGCTATAGGAAGGGTCTCAGGATTGGAATGGGAAGGAGTTGGATATCACATCTCATGTTATAGGAAGGATCTCAGGTTTGGTATTAGAAGCATTGAGACATCACATCTCATGCTATAGGAAGGGTCTCAGGATTGGAATGGGAAGGAGTTGTATATGACATCTCATGCCGTAGGAAGGGTCTCAGGTTTGGTATAAGCATTGAGATATCACATCTCTGCTATCGGAAGGGTCTCAGGATTGGAATGGGAAGGAGTTGGATATCCCATCTCATGTTATAGGAAGGGTCTCATGATTGGAATGGGAAGGACTTGGATATCACATCTCATGCTATAGGAAGGCTCTTAGGTTTGGAAGTGGAAAGAGTTGGATATCACATTTCATGTTAGAGGTAGGATCTCAGGTTTGGTATTAGAGGCATTGAGATATCACATCTCATGCTATCAGAAGGGTCTCAGGATTGGAATGGGAAGGAGTTGGATATCACATCTCATGCTAAAGGGAGGGTCTCAGGTTTGGAAGGGGAAGGATTTGGATATCACATCTCATGTTATAGGAAGGATCTCAAGTTTGGTATTAGAAGCATTGAGATATCACATCTCATGCTATCAGAAGGGTCTCAGGATAGGAATGGGAAGGAGTTGGATATCACATCTCATGCTAAAGGGAGGGTCTCAGGTTTGAAAGGGGAAGGATTTGGATATCACATCTCATGTTATTGGAAGGATCTCAGGTTTGGTATTAGAAGTATTGAGATATCACATCTCATGCTATAGGAAGGGTCTCAGGATTGGAATGGGAACGAGTTGGATATCACATCTCATGCTAAAGGAAGGGTCTCAGGTTTGGTAGAAGCATTGAGATATCACATATCATGCTATAGGAAGGGTCTCAGGATTGGAATGGGAAGGAGTTGTATATGACATCTCATGCCGTAGGAAGGGTCTCAGGTTTGGTATAAGCATTGAGATATCACATCTCTGCTATCGGAAGGGTCTCAGGATTGGAATCGGAAGGAGTTGGATATCCCATCTCATGTTATAGGAAGGGTCTCATGATTGGAATGGGAAGGACTTGGATATCACATCTCATGCTATAGGAAGGCTCTTAGGTTTGGAAGGGGAAAGAGTTGGATATCACATTTCATGTTAGAGGTAGGATCTCAGGTTTGGTATTAGAGGCAATGAGATATCACATCTCATGCTATCAGAAGGGTCTCAGATTTAGAATGGGAAGGAGTTGGATATCACATCTCATGCTAAAGGGAGGGTCTCAGGTTTGGTAGAAGCATTGAGATATCACATCTCATGCTATAGGAAGGGTCTCAGGATTGGAATGGGAAGGACTTAGATATCACATATCATGCTATAGGGAGGGTCTCAGCTTTGATATTAGAAGCATTGAGATATCACATCTCATGCTATCGGAAGTGTCTCAGGATTGGAATGGGAAGGAGCTGGATATCACATCTCATGCTAAAGGAAGGGTCTCAGGTTTGGAATGGGAAGGACTTGGATATCACATCTCATGCTATAGGAAGGCTCTCAGGTTTGGAAGGGGAAAGAGTTGGATATCACATTTCATGTTAGAGGTAGGATCTCAGGTTTGGTATTAGAGGCAATGAGATATCACATCTCATGCTATCAGAAGGGTCTCAGATTTAGAATGGGAAGGAGTTGGATATCACATCTCATGCTAAAGGGAGGGTCTCAGGTTTGGAAGGGGAAGGATTTGGATATCACATCTCATGTTATAGGAAGGATCTCAGGTTTGGTATTAGAAGCATTGAGATATCACATCTCATGCTATCGGAAGGATCTCAGGTTTGGTATTAGAAGCATTGAGATATCACATCTCATGCTATCAGAAGGTTCTCAGGATTGGAATGGGAAGGAGTTGGATATCCCATCTCATGCTAAAGGGAGGGTCTCAGGTTTGGAAGGGGAAGGATTTGGATATCACATCTCATGTTATCGGAAGGATCTCAGGTTTGGTATTAGAAGTATTGAGATATCACATCTCATGCTATAGGAAGGGTCTCAGGATTGGAATATGGGAAGTAGTTGGATATCACATCTCATGCTAAAGGAAGGGTCTCAGGTTTGGTAGAAGCATTGAGATATCACATCTCATGCTATAGGAAGGGTCTCAGGAGGATATCACATCTCATGCTATAGTAAGGGTCTCAGATTTGGTATAAGCATTGAGATATCACATCTCATGCTAAAGGAAGGGTCTCAGGATTGGAATGGGAAGGAGTTGTATATGACATCTCAGGCCATAGGAAGGTTCTCAGGTTTGGTATAAGCATTGAGATATCACATCTCTGCTATCGGAAGGGTCTCAGGATTGGAATGGGAAGGAGTTGGATATCCCTTCTCATGCTATAGGAAGTGTCTCAGGTTGGAATGGGAAGGAGTTGGATATCACATCTCATGTTATAGGAAGGGTCTCGGGATTGGAATGGGAAGGACTTGGATGTCACATCTCATGCTATAGGGAGGGTCTCAAGTTTGATATTAGAAGCATTGAGATAACAAATCTCATGATATCGGAAGGGTCTCAGGATTGGAATGGGAAGGAGTTGGATATCACATCTCATGATAAAGGAAGGGTCTAAGGTTTGGAAGGGGAAGGATTTGGATATCACATCTCATGTTATAGGACGGGTCTCAGGTTTGGTATTAGATGCATTGAGATATCAAGTCTCATGGTATAAGAAGGGTCTCAGAATTGGAATGGGAAGGAGTTGGATATCACACCTCAAGCTATAGGAAGGGTCTCAGGATTGGAATGGGAAGGAGTTTGATATCACATCTCATGCCATAGTATGGGTCTCAGGTTTGGTAGAAGCATTGGGATATCACATCTCATGCTATCGGAAGGGTATCAGTATTGGATTTGGAAGAAGTTGGATATCCCATCTCATGCTATAGGAAGGGTCTCAGGTTGGAATGGGAAGGAGTTGGATATCACATTTCATGTTATAGGAAGGGTCTCAGGATTGGAATGGGAAGGACTTGGATATCATATCTCATGCTATAGGACGGGTCTCAGGTTTGTTATTAGAATCATTGAGATATCATATTGCATGCTGTAGGAAGGGTCTAAGGATTGGAATGGGAAGGACTTGGATATCACATCTCATGCTATAGATAGGCTCTTAGGTTTGGAAAGGGAAGGAGTTGGATATCACATTTCATGTTAGAGGAAGGATCTCAGGTTTGGTATTAGAAGCATTGAGATATCGCATCTCATGCTATATGAAGGGTCTCAGGATTGGAATGGGAAGTAGTTGGATATCACATCTCATGCTATAGGAAGGGTCTCAGGTTTGGTATAAGCATTGAGATATCACATCTCATGCTATAGGACAGGTCTCAGGATTGGAATGGAAGGAGTTGGATATCACATATCATGTTATAGGAGGGATCTCAGGTTTGGTATTAGAAGCATTGAGACATCACATCTCATGCTATAGGAAGGGTCTCAGGGTTGGAATGGGAAGGAGTTGGATATCACATCTCATCCAATAGGAAGGGTCTCAGGTTTGGAATGGGAAGGAATTGGATATCACATCTCATGTTATAGGAAGGATCTCAGGTTTGGTATTAGAAGCATTGAGATATCACATCTCATGCTATAGGAAGGGTCTCAGGATTGGAATGTGAAGGATTTGGATATCACATCTCATGCTAATGGAAGGGTCTCAGGTTTGGTAGAAGCATTGAGATATCACGTCTCTGCTATCGGAAGGGTCTCAGGATTGGATTGGGAAGGAGTTGGATATCCCTTCTCATGCTATAGGAAGGGTCTCAGGATTTGGATGGCAAGGAGTTGGATATCACATCTCATGCCATAGGAAGGGTCTCAGGTTTGGTATAAGCATTGAGATATCACATCTCTGCTATCGGAAGGGTCTCAGGATTGGAATGGGAAGGAGTTGGATATTCCCATCTCATGTTATAGGAAGGGTCATTGGTTTGGTATTAGAAGCATTGAGATATCACATCTCATGCTATAGGAAGGGTCTCAGGATTGGAATGGGAAGGACTTGGATATCACATCCCCTGCTATAGGGAGGGTCTCAAGTTTGATATTAGAAGCTTTGAGATATCACATCTCATGATATCGGAAGGGTCTCAGGATTGGAATGGGAAGGAGTTGGATATCACATCTCATGATAAAGGAAGGGTCTAAGGTTTGGAAGGGGAAGGATTTGGATATCACATCTCATGTTATATTACGGGTCTCAGGTTTGGTATTAGAAGCATTGAGATATCAAGTCTCAGAGTATAGGAAGGGTCTCAGAATTGGAATGGGAAGGAGTTGGATATCACATCTCAAGCTATAGGAAGGGTCTCAGGATTGGAATGGGAAGGACTTGGATATCACATCTCATGCTATAGGAAGGCTCTCAGGTTTGGAAGGGGAAAGAGTTGGATATCACATTTCATGTTAGAGGTAGGATCTCGGGTTTGGTATTAGAGGCATTGAGATATCACATCTCATGCTATCAGAAGGGTCTCAGGAATGGAATGGGAAGGAGTTGGATATCACATCTCATGCTAAAGGGAGGGTCTCAGGTTTGGAAGGGGAAGGATTTGGATATCACATCTCATGTTATAGGAAGGATCTCAGGTTTGGTATTAGAAGCATTGAGATATCACATCTCATGCTATCGGAAGGATCTCAGGTTTGGTATTAGAAGCATTGAGATATCACATCTCATGCTATCAGAAGGGTCTAAGGATTGGAATGGGAAGGAGTTGGATATCACATCTCATGCTAAAGGGAGGGTCTCAGGTTTGGAAGGGGAAGGATTTGGATATCACATCTCATGTTATCGGAAGGATCTCACGTTTGGTATTAGAAGTATTGAGATATCATATCTCATGCTATAGGAAGGGTCTCAGGATTGGAATGGGAAAGAGTTGGATATCACATCTCATGCTATAGGGAGTGTCTCAGGATTGGAATGGGAAGGACTTAGATATCACATATCATGCTATAGGGAGGGTCTCAGTTTTGATATTAGAAGCATTGAGATATCACATCTCATGCTATCGGAAGTGTCTCAGGATTGGAATGGGAAGGAGCTGGATATCACATCTCATGCTAAAGGAAGAGTCTCAGGTTTGGAACGGGAAGGATTTGGATATCACATCTCATGTTATAGGAAAGGTCTCAGGTTTGGTATAAGCATTGAGATATCACATCTCTGCTATCGGAAGTGTCTCAGGATTGGAATGGGAAGGAGTTGGATATCACATCTCATCCAATAGGAAGGGTCTCAGGATTGGAATGGGAAGGAGTTGGATATCACATCTCATGATAAAGGAAGGGTCTAAGGTTTGGAAGGGGAAGGATTTGGATATCACATCTCATGTTATATTACGGGTCTCAGGTTTGGTATTAGAAGCATTGAGATATCAAGTCTCAGAGTATAGGAAGGGTCTCAGAATTGGAATGGGAAGGAGTTGGATATCACATCTCAAGCTATAGGAAGGGTCTCAGGATTGGAATGGGAAGGACTTGGATATCACATCTCATGCTATAGGAAGGCTCTCAGGTTTGGAAGGGGAAAGAGTTGGATATCACATTTCATGTTAGAGGTAGGCTCTCAGGTTTGGTATTAGAGGCATTGAGATATCACATCTCATGCTATCAGAAGGGTCTCGGGAATGGAATGGGAAGGAGTTGGATATCACATCTCATGCTAAAGGGAGGGTCTCAGGTTTGGAAGGGGAAGGATTTGGATATCACATCTCATGTTATAGGAAGGATCTCAGGTTTGGTATTAGAAGCATTGAGATATCACATCTCATGCTATCGGAAGGATCTCAGGTTTGGTATTAGAAGCATTGAGATATCACATCTCATGCTATCAGAAGGGTCTCAGGATTGGAATGGGAAGGAGTTGGATATCACATCTCATGCTAAAGGGAGGGTCTCAGGTTTGGAAGGGGAAGGATTTGGATATCACATCTCATGTTATCGGAAGGATCTCACGTTTGGTATTAGAAGTATTGAGATATCATATCTCATGCTATAGGAAGGGTCTCAGGATTGGAATGGGAAGGAGTTGGATATCACATCTCATGCTATAGGAAGTGTCTCAGGATTGTAATGGGAAGGACTTGGATATCACATCTCATGCTATAGGTAGGGTCTCAAGTTTGATATTAGAAGCATTGAGATATCACATCTCATGCTATAGGAAGGGTCTGAGGATTGGAATGGGAAGGAGTTGGATATCACATCTCATGCTATGGGAAGGGTCTCAGGTTTGGTATAAGCAGTGAGATATCACATCTCATGCTATAGGAAGTGTCTCAGGATTGGAATGGGAAGGAGTTGGATATCACATCTCATGTTATAGGAAGGATCTCAGGTTTGGTATAAGCATTGAGATATCACATCTCTGCTATCGGAAGGGTCTCAGGATTGGAATGGGAAGGAGTTGGATATTCCCATCTCATGTTATAGGAAGGGTCTCAGGTTTGGTATTAGAAGCATTGAGATATCACATCTCATGCTATAGGAAGGGTCTCAGGATTGGAATGGGAAGGACTTGGATATCACATCTCATGCTATAGGGAGGGTCTCAAGTTTGATATTAGAAGCTTTGAGATATCACATCTCATGATATCGGAAGGGTCTCAGGATTGGAATGGGAAGGAGTTGGATATCACATCTCATGATAAAGGAAGGGTCTAAGGTTTGGAAGGGGAAGGATTTGGATATCACATCTCATGTTATATTACGGGTCTCACGTCTGTATTAGAAGCATTGAGATATCAAGTCTCATAGTATAGGAAGGGTCTCAGAATTGGAATGGGAAGGAGTTGGATATCACATCTCAAGTTATAGGAAGGGTCTCAGGATTGGAATGGGAAGGACTTGGATATCACATCTCATGCTATAGGAAGGCTCTTAGGTTTGGAAGGGGAAAGAGTTGGATATCACATTTCATGTTAGAGGTAGGATCTCAGGTTTGGTATTAGAGGCATTGAGATATCATATCTCATGCTATCAGAAGGGTCTCAGGAATGGAATGGGAAGGAGTTGGTTATCACATCTCATGCTAAAGGGAGGGTCTCAGGTTTGGAAGGGGAAGGATTTGGATATCACATCTCATGTTATAGGAAGGATCTCAGGTTTGGTATTAGAAGCATTGAGATATCACATCTCATGCTATCGGAAGGATCTCAGGTTTGGTATTAGAAGCATTGAGATATCACATCTCATGCTATCAGAAGAGTCTCAGGATTGGAATAGGAAGGAGTTCGATATCACATCTCATGCTAAAGGGAGGGTCTCAGGATTGGAAGGGGAAGGATTTGGATATCACATCTCATGTTATCGGAAGGATCTCACGTTTGGTATTAGAAGTATTGAGATATCATATCTCATGCTATAGGAAGGGTCTCAGGATTGGAATGGGAAGGAGTTGGATATCACATCTCATGTTATAGGGAGGGTCTCAGGATTGGAATGGGAAGGACTTAGATATCACATATCATGCTATAGGGAGGGTCTCAGTTTTGATATTAGAAGCATTGAGATATCACATCTCATGCTATAGGAAGTGTCTCAGGATTGGAATGGGAAGGTGCTGGATATCACATCTCATGCTAAAGGAAGGGTCTCAGGTTTGGAACGGGAAGGATTTGGATATCACATCTCATGTTATAGGAAGGGTCTCAGGTTTGGTATAAGCATTGAGATATCACATCTCTGCTATCGGAAGTGTCTCAGGATTGGAATGGGAAGGAGTTGGATATCCCATCTCATGTTATAGGACGGGTCTCAGGTTTGTTATTAGAATCATTGAGATATCTTATTGCATGCTGTAGGAAGGGTCTAAGGGTTGGAATGGGAAGGACTTGGATATCACATCTCATGCTATAGATAGGCTCTTAGGTTTGGAAAGGGAAGGAGTTGGATATCACATTTCATGTTAGAGGAAGGATCTCAGGTTTGGTATTAGAAGCATTGAGATATCACATCTCATGCTATAGGAAGGGTCTCAGGATTGGAATGGGAAGCAGTTGGATATCACATCTCATGCTATAGGAAGGGTCTCAGGTTTGGTATAAGCATTGAGATATCACATCTCATGCTATAGGACGGGTCTCAGGATTTGAATGGAAGGAATTGGATATCACATCTCATGTTATAGGAAGGATCTCAGGTTTGGTATTAGAAGCATTGAGACATCACATCTCATGCTATAGGAAGGGTCTCAGGGTTGGAATGGGAAGGAGTTGGATATCACATCGCATCCAATAGGAAGGGTCTCAGGTTTGGAATGGGAAGGAATTGGATATCACATCTCATGTTATAGGAAGGATCTCAGGTTTGGTATTAGAAGCATTGAGATATCACATCTCATGCTATAGGAAGGGTCTCAGGATTGGAATGTGAAGGATTTGGATATCACATCTCATGCTAAAGGAAGGGTCTCAGGTTTGGTAGAAGCATTGAGATATCACGTCTCTGCTATCGGAAGGGTCTCAGGATTGGATTGGGAAGGAGTTGGATATCACATCTCATGCCATAGGAAGGGTCTCAGGTTTGGTATAAGCATTGAGATATCACATCTCTGCTATCGGGAGGGTCTCAGGATTGGATTGGGAAGGAGTTGGATATCCCTTCTCATGCTATAGGAAGTGTCTCAGGTTGGAATGGGAAGGAGTTGGATATCACATCTCATGTTATAGGAAGGGTCTCAGGATTGGAATGGGAAGGATTTGGATATCACATCTCTTGCTATAGGAAGGGTCTCAGGATTGGAATGGGTAGGAGTTGGATATTACTTTCTTGCTATAGGAAGGGTCTCATGTTTGGAATGGGAAGGAGTTGGATATCACATATGCTATAGTTAGTGTCTCAGGTTTGGAACGGAAGGAGTTGGATATCACATCTCATGTTATAGGAAGGGTCTCAGGTTTGGTATAAGCATTGAGATATCACATCTCTGCTATCGGAAGCGGCTCAGGATTGGAATGGGAAGGAGTTGGATATCCCATCTCATGTTATAGGAAGAGTCTCTGGTTTGGTATTAGAATCATTGAGATATCACATTGCATGCTGTAGGAAGGGTCTAAGGATTGGAATGGGATGGACTTGGATATCACATCTCATGCTATAGGTAGGCTCTCAGGTTTGGTATAAGCATTGAGATATCACATCTCATGCTATAGGAAGGGTCTCAGGATTGGAATGGGAAGGAATTGGATATCACATCTCATGCTATAGGAAGGGTCTCAGATTTGGTATAAGCATTGAGATATCACATCTCATGCTAAAGGAAGGGTCTCAGGATTGGAATGGGAAGGAGTTGTATATGACATCTCAGGCCATAGGAAGGTTCTCAGGTTTGGTATAAGCATTGAGATATCACATCTCTGCTATTGGAAGGGTCTCAGGATTGGAATGGGAAGGAGTTGGATATCCCATCTCATGTTATAGGAAGGGTCTCAGGTTTGGTATTAGAAGCATAGAGATATCACATCTCATGCTATAGGAAGGGTCTCAGGATTTGAATGGCAAGGAGTTGGATATCACATCTCATGCCATAGGAAGGGTCTCAGGTTTGGTATAAGCATTCAGATATCACATCTCTGCTATCGGAAGGGTCTCAGGATTGGATTGGGAAGGAGTTAGATATCCCTTCTCATGCTATAGGAAGTGTCTCAGGTTGGAATGGGAAGGAGTTGGATATCACATCTCATGTTATAGGAAGGGTCTCGGGATTGGAATGGGAAGGACTTGGATGTCACATCTCATGCTTTAGGGAGGGTCTCAAGTTTGATATTAGAAGCATTGAGATAACAAATCTCATGATATCGGAAGGGTCTCAGGATTGGAATGGGAAGGAGTTGGATATCACATCTCATGATAAAGGAAGGGTCTAAGGTTTGGAAGGGGAAGGATTTGGATATCACATCTCATGTTATAGGACGGGTCTCAGGTTTGGTATTAGAAGCATTGAGATATCAAGTCTCATGGTATAAGAAGGGTCTCAGAATTGGAATGGGAAGGAGTTGGATATCACACCTCAAGCTATAGGAAGGGTCTCAGGATTGGAATGGGAAGGACTTGGATATCACATCTCATGCTATAGGGAGGGTCTCAAGTTTGATATTAGAAGCTTTGAGATATCACATCTCATGATATCGGAAGGGTCTCAGGATTGGAACGGGAAGGAGTTGGATATCACATCTCATGATAAAGGAAGGGTCTAAGGTTTGGAAGGGGAAGGATTTGGATATCACATCTCATGTTATATTACGGGTCTCACGTTTGTATTAGAAGCATTGAGATATCAAGTCTCATAGTATAGGAAGGGTCTCAGAATTGGAATGGGAAGGAGTTGGATATCACATCTCAAGCTATAGGAAGGGTCTCAGGATTGGAATGGGAAGGACTTGGATATCACATCTCATGCTATAGGAAGGCTCTCAGGTTTGGAAGGGGAAATAGTTGGATATCACATTTCATGTTAGAGGTAGGATCTCAGGTTTGGTATTAGAGGCATTGAGATATCACATCTCATGCTATCAGAAGGGTCTTAGGAATGCAATGGGAAGGAGTTGGATATCACATCTCATGCTAAAGGGAGGGTCTCAGGTTTGGAAGGGGAAGGATTTGGATATCACATCTCATGTTATAGGAAGGATCTCAGGTTTGGTATTAGAAGCATTGAGATATCACATCTCATGCTATCGGAAGGATCTCAGGTTTGGTATTAGAAGCATTGAGATATCACATCTCATGCTATCAGAAGAGTCTCAGGATTGGAATAGGAAGGAGTTGGATATCACATCTCATGCTAAAGGGAGGGTCTCAGGATTGGAAGGGGAAGGATTTGGATATCACATCTCATGTTATCGGAAGGATCTCACGTTTGGTATTAGAAGTATTGAGATATCATATCTCATGCTATAGGAAGGGTCTCAGGATTGGAATGGGAAGGAGTTGGATCTCACATCTCATGCTATAGGGAGGGTCTCAGGATTGGAATGGGAAGGACTTAGATATCACATATCATGCTATAGGGAGGGTCTCAGTTTTGATATTAGAAGCATTGAGATATCACATCTCATGCTATAGGAAGTGTCTCAGGATTGGAATGGGAAGGTGCTGGATATCACATCTCATGCTAAAGGAAGGGTCTCAGGTTTGGAACGGGAAGGATTTGGATATCACATCTCATGTTATAGGAAGGGTCTCAGGTTTGGTATAAGCATTGAGATATCACATCTCTGCTATCGGAAGTGTCTCAGGATTGGAATGGGAAGGAGTTGGATATCCCATCTCATGTTATAGGACGGGTCTCAGGTTTGTTATTAGAATCATTGAGATATCATATTGCATGCTGTAGGAAGGGTCTAAGGGTTGGAATGGGAAGGACTTGGATATCACATCTCATGCTATAGATAGGCTCTTAGGTTTGGAAAGGGAAGGAGTTGGATATCACATTTCATGTTAGAGGAAGGATCTCAGGTTTGGTATTAGAAGCATTGAGATATCACATCTCATGCTATAGGAAGGGTCTCAGGATTGGAATGGGAAGCAGTTGGATATCACATCTCATGCTATAGGAAGGGTCTCAGGTTTGGTATAAGCATTGAGATATCACATCTCATGCTATAGGACGGGTCTCAGGATTGGAATGGAAGGAGTTGGATATCACATCTCATGTTATAGGAAGGATCTCAGGTTTGGTATTAGAAGCATTGAGACATCACATCTCATGCTATAGGAAGGGTCTCAGGGTTGGAATGGGAAGGAGTTGGATATCACATCTCATCCAATAGGAAGGGTCTCAGGTTTGGAATGGGAAGGAATTGGATATCACATCTCATGTTATAGGAAGGATCTCAGGTTTGGTATTAGAAGCATTGAGATATCACATCTCATGCTATAGGAAGGGTCTCAGGATTGGAATGTGAAGGATTTGGATATCACATCTCATGCTAAAGGAAGGGTCTCAGGTTTGGTAGAAGCATTGAGATATCACGTCTCTGCTATCGGAAGGGTCTCAGGATTGGATTGGGAAGGAGTTGGATATCACATCTCATGCCATAGGAAGGGTCTCAGGTTTGGTATAAGCATTGAGATATCACATCTCTGCTATCGGAAGGGTCTCAGGATTGGATTGGGAAGGAGTTGGATATCCCTTCTCATGCTATAGGAAGTGTCTCAGGTTGGAATGGGAAGGAGTTGGATATCACATCTCATGTTATAGGAAGGGTCTCAGGATTGGAATGGGAAGGATTTGGATATCACATCTCTTGCTATAGGAAGGGTCTCAGGATTGGAATGGGTAGGAGTTGGATATTACTTTCTTGCTATAGGAAGGGTCTCATGTTTGGAATGGGAAGGAGTTGGATATCACATATGCTATAGTTAGTGTCTCAGGTTTGGAACGGGAAGGAGTTGGATATCACATCTCATGTTATAGGAAGGGTCTCAGGCTTGGTATAAGCATTGAGATATCACATCTCTGCTATCGGAAGCGGCTCAGGATTGGAATGGGAAGGAGTTGGATATCCCATCTCATGTTATAGGAAGAGTCTCTGGTTTGGTAGAATCATTGAGATATCACATCGCATGCTGTAGGAAGGGTCAAAGGATTGGAATGGGATGGACTGGGATATCACATCTCATGCTATAGGTAGGCTCTCAGGTTTGGTATAAGCATTGAGATATCACATCTCATGCTATAGGAAGGGTCTCAGGATTGGAATGGGAAGGAATTGGATATCACATCTCATGCTATAGGAAGGGTCTCAGATTTGGTATAAGCATTGAGATATCACATCTCATGCTAAAGGAAGAGTCTCAGGATTGGATTGTGAAGGATTTGGATATCACATCTCATGCTAAAGGAAGGGTCTCAGGTTTGGTAGAAGCATTGAGATATCACGTCGCTGCTATCGGAAGGGTCTCAGGATTGGATTGGGAAGGAGTTGGATATCCCTTCTCATGCTATAGGAAGGGTCTCAGGATTTGAATGGCAAGGAGTTGGATATCACATCTCATGCCATAGGAAGGGTCTCAGGTTTGGTATAAGCATTGAGATATCACATCTCTGCTATCGGAAGGGTCTCAGGATTGGATTGGGAAGGAGTTGGATATCCCTTCTCATGCTATAGGAAGTGTCTCAGGTTGGAATGGGAAGGAGTTGGATATCACATCTCATGCTATAGGAAGGGTCTCAGGTTTGGTATAAGCATTGAGATATCACATCTCATGCTATAGGACGGGTCTCAGGATTGTAATGGAAGGAGTTGGATATCACATCTCATGTTATAGGAAGGATCTCAGGTTTGGTATTAGAATCATTGAGACATCACATCTCATGCTATAGGAAGGGTCTCAGGGTTGGAATGGGAAGGAGTTGGATATCACAACTCATCCAATAGGAAGGGTCTCAGGTTTGGAATGGGAAGGAATTGGATATCACATCTCATGTTATAGGAAGGATCTCAGGTTTGGTATTAGAAGCATTGAGATATCACATCTCATGCTATAGGAAGGGTCTCAGGATTGGAATGTGAAGGATTTGGATATCACATCTCATGCTAAAGGAAGGGTCTCAGGTTTGGTAGAAGCATTGAGATATCACATCTCTGCTATCGGAAGGGTCTCAGGATTGGATTGGGAAGGAGTTGGATATCCCTTTTCATGCTATAGGAAGGGTCTCAGGATTTGAATGGCAAGGAGTTGGATATCACATCTCATGCCACAGGAAGGGTCTCAGGTTTTGTTTAAGCATTGAGATATCATATCTCTGCTATCGGAAGGGTCTCAGGATTGGATTGGGAAGGAGTTGGATATCCCTTCTCATGCTATAGGAAGTGTCTCAGGTTGGAATGGGAAGGAGTTGGATATCACATCTCATGTTATAGGAAGGGTCTCAGGATTGGAATGGGAAGGATTTGGATATCACATCTCTTGCTATAGGAAGGGTCTCAGGATTGGAATGGGTAGGAGTTGGATATTACTTTCTTGCTATAGGAAGGGTCTCATGTTTGGAATGGGAAGGAGTTGGATATCACATATGCTATAGTTAGTGTCTCAGGTTCGGAAAGGGAAGGAGTTGGATATCACATCTCATGTTATAGGAAGGGTCTCAGGTTTGGTATAAGCATTGAGATATCACATCTCTGCTATCGGAAGCGGCTCAGGATTTGAATGGGAAGGAGTTGGATATCCCATCTCATGTTATAGGAAGAGTCTCTGGTTTGGTATTAGAATCATTGAGATATCACATCGCATGCTGTAGGAAGGGTCTAAGGATTGGAATGGGGTGGACTTGGATATCACATCTCATGCTATAGGTAGGCTCTCAGTTTTGGTATAAGCATTGAGATATCACATCTCATGCTATAGGAAGGGTCTCAGGATTGGAATGGGAAGGAATTGGATATCACATCTCATGCTATAGGAAGGGTCTCAGATTTGGTATAAGCATTGAGATATCACATCTCATGCTAAAGGAAGGGTCTCAGGATTGGAATGGGAAGGAGTTGTATATGACATCTCAGGCCATAGGAAGGTTCTCAGGTTTGGTATAAGCATTGAGATATCACATCTCTGCTATCGGAAAGGTCTCAGGATTGGAATGGGAAGGAGTTGGATATCCCATCTCATGTTATAGGAAGGGTCTCAGGTTTGGTATTAGAAGCATAGAGATATCACATCTCATGCTATAGGAAGGGTCTCAGGATTGGAATGGGAAGGACTTGGATGTCACATCTCATGCTATAGGGAGGGTCTCAAGTTTGATATTAGAAGCATTGAGATAACAAATCTCATGATATCGGAAGGGTCTCAGGATTGGAATGGGAAGGAGTTGGATATCACATCTCATGATAAAGGAAGGGTCTAAGGTTTGGAAGGGGAAGGATTTGGATATCACATCTCATGTTATAGGACGGGTCTCAGGTTTGGTATTAGAAGCATTGAGATATCAAGTCTCATGGTATACGAAGGGTCTCAGAATTGGAATGGGAAGGAGTTGGATATCACACCTCAAGCTATAGGAAGGGTCTCAGGATTGGAATGGGAAGGAGTTTGATATCACATCTCATGCCATAGTATGGGTCTCAGGTTTGGTAGAAGCATTGGGATATCACATCTCATGCTATCGGAAGGGTATCAGTATTGGATTTGGAAGAAGTTGGATAACCCATCTCATGCTATAGGAAGGGTCTCAGGTTGGAATGGGAAGGAGTTGGATATCACATTTCATGTTATAGGAAGGGTCTCAGGATTGGAATGGGAAGGACTTGGATATCATATCTCATGCTATAGGACGGGTCTCAGGTTTGTTATTAGAATCATTGAGATATCATATTGCATGCTGTAGGAAGGGTCTAAGGATTGGAATGGGAAGGACCTGGATATCACATCTCATGCTATAGATAGGCTCTTAGGTTTGGAAAGGGAAGGAGTTGGATATCACATCTCATGTTATAGGATGGATCTCAGGTTTGGTATTAGAAGTATTGAGATATCACATCTCATGTTATCGGAAGGATCTCAGGTTTGGTATTAGAAGTATTGAGATATCACATCTCATGCTATAGGAAGGGTCTCAGGATTGGAATGGGAAGGAGTTGGATATCACATCTCATGCTAAAGGAAGGGTCTCAGGTTTGGTAGAAGCATTGAGATATCACATCTCATGCTATAGGAAGGGTCTCAGGATTGGAATGGGAAGGACTTAGATATCACATATCATGCTATAGGGAGGGTCTCAGTTTTGATATTAGAAGCATTGAGATATCACATCTCATGCTATCGGAAGTGTCTCAGGATTGGAATGGGAAGGATATCACATCTCATGCTAAAGGAAGGGTCTCAGGTTTGGAACGGGAAGGAGTTAAATTTCACATCTCATGTTATAGGAAGGGTCTCAGGTTTGGTATAAACATTGAGATATCACATCTCTGCTATCGGAAGTGTCTCAGGATTGGCATGGGAAGGAGTTGGATATCCCATCTCATGTTATAGGACGGGTCTCAGGTTTGTTATTAGAATCATTGAGATATCATATTGCATGCTGTAGGAAGGGTCGAAGGGTTGGAATGTGAAGGACTTGGATATCACATCTCATGCTATAGATAGGCTCTTAGGTTTGGAAAGGGAAGGAGTTGGATATCACATTTCATGTTAGAGGAAGGATCTCAGGTTTGGTATTAGAAGCATTGAGATATCACATCTCATGCTATAGGAAGGGTCTCAGGATTGGAATGGGAAGGAGTTGGATATCACATCTCATGCTATAGGAAGGGTCTCAGGTTTGGTATAAGCATTGAGATATCACATCTCATGCTATAGGACGGGTCCCAGGATTGGAATGGAAGGAGTTGGATATCACATCTCATGTTATAGGAAGGATCTCAGGTTTGGTATTAGAAGCATTGAGACATCACATCTCATGCTATAGGAAGGGTCTCAGGGTTGGAATGGGAAGGAGTTGGATATCACATCTCATCCAATAGGAAGGGTCTCAGGTTTGGAATGGGAAGTAATTGGATATCACATCTCATGTTATAGGAAGGATCTCAGGTTTGGTGTTAGAAGCATTGAGATATCAAATCTCATGCTATAGGAAGGGTCTCAGGATTGGAATGTGAAGGATTTGGATATCACATCTCATGCTAAAGGAAGGGTCTCAGGTTTGGTAGAAGCATTGAGATATCACGTCTCTGCTATCGGAAGGGTCTCAGGATTGGATTGGGAAGGAGTTGGATATCCCTTTTCATGCTATAGGAAGGGTCTCAGGTTTGGTATAAGCATTGAGATATCACATCTCTGCTATCGGAAGGGTCTCAGGATTGGATTGGGAAGGAGTTGGATATCCCTTCTCATGCTATAGGAAGTGTCTCAGGTTGGAATGGGAAGGAGTTGGATATCACATCTCATGTTATAGGAAGGGTCTCAGGATTGGAATGGGAAGGATTTGGATATCACATCTCTTGCTATAGGAAGGGTCTCAGGATTGGAATGGGTAGGAGTTGGATATTACTTTCTTGCTATAGGAAGGGTCTCATGTTTGGAATGGGAAGGAGTTGGATATCACATATGCTATAGTTAGTGTCTCAGGTTTGGAACGGGAAGGAGTTGGATATCACATCTCATGTTATAGGAAGGGTCTCAGGTTTGGTATAAGCATTGAGATATCACATCTCTGCTATCGGAAGCGGCTCAGGATTGGAATGGGAAGGAGTTGGATATCCCATCTCGTGTTATAGGAAGAGTCTCTGGTTTGGTATTAGAATAATTGAGATATCACATTGCATGTTGTAGGAAGGGTCTAAGGATTGGAATGGGATGGACTTGGATATCACATCTCATGCTATAGGTAGGCTCTCAGGTTTGGTATAAGCATTGAGATATCACATCTCATGCTATAGGAAGGGTCTCAGGATTGGAATGGGAAGGAATTGGATATCACATCTCATGCTATAGGAAGGGTCTCAGATTTGGTATAAGCATTGAGATATCACATATCATGCTAAAGGAAGGGTCTCAGGATTGGAATGGGAAGGAGTTGTATATGACATCTCAGGCCATAGGAAGGTTCTCAGGTTTGGTATAAGCATTGAGATATCACATCTCTGCTATCGGAAAGGTCTCAGGATTGGAATGGGAAGGAGTTGGATATCCCATCTCATGTTATAGGAAGGATCTCAGGTTTGGTATTAGAAGCATAGAGATATCACATCTCATGCTATAGGAAGGGTCTCAGGATTGGAATGGGAAGGACTTGGATGTCACATCTCATGCTATAGGGAGGGTCTCAAGTTTGATATTAGAAGCATTGAGATAACAAATCTCATGATATCGGAAGGGTCTCAGGATTGGAATGGGAAGGAGTTGGATATCACATCTCATGATAAAGGAAGGGTCTAAGGTTTGGAAGGGGAAGGATTTGGATATCACATCTCATGTTATAGGACGGGTCTCAGGTTTGGTATTAGAAGCATTGAGATATCAAGTTTCATGGTATAGGAAGGGTCTCAGAATTGGAATGGGAAGGAGTTGGATATCACACCTCAAGCTATAGGAAGGGTCTCAGGATTGGAATGGGAAGGAGTTTGATATCACATCTCATGCCATAGTATGGGTCTCAGGTTTGGTAGAAGCATTGGGATATCACATCTCATGCTATCGGAAGGGTATCAGTATTGGATTTCGAAGAAGTTGGATATCCCATCTCATGCTATAGGAAGGGTCTCAGGTTGGAATGGGAAGGAGTTGGATATCACATTTCATGTTATAGGAAGGGTCTCAGGATTGGAATGGGAAGGACTTGGATATCATATCTCATGCTATAGGACGGGTCTCAGGTTTGTTATTAGAATCGTTGAGATATCATATTGCATGCTGTAGGAAGGGTCTAAGGATTGGAATAGGAAGGACCTGGATATCACATCTCATGCTATAGATAGGCTCTTAGGTTTGGAAAGGGAAGGAGTTGGATATCACATTTCATGTTAGAGGAAGGATCTCAGGTTTGGTATTAGAAGCACTGAGATATCACATCTCATGCTATAGGAAGGGTCTCAGGATTGGAATGGGAAGTAGTTGGATATCACATCTCATGCTATAGGAAGGGTCTCAGGTTTGGTATAAGCATTGAGATATCACATCTCATGCTATAGGACGGGTCTCAGGATTGGAATGGAAGGAGTTGGATATCACATCTCATGTTATAGGAAGGATCTCAGGTTTGGTATTAGAATCATTGAGACATCACATCTCATGCTATAGGAAGGGTCTCAGGGTTGGAATGGGAAGGAGTTGGATATCACAACTCATCCAATAGGAAGGGTCTCAGGTTTGGAATGGGAAGGAATTGGATATCACATCTCATGTTATAGGAAGGATCTCAGGTTTGGTATTAGAAGCATTGAGATATCACATCTCATGCTATAGGAAGGGTCTCAGGATTGGAATGTGAAGGATTTGGATATCACATCTCATGCTAAAGGAAGGGTCTCAGGTTTGGTAGAAGCATTGAGATATCACGTCTCTGCTATCGGAAGGATCTCAGGATTGGATTGGGAAGGAGTTGGATATCCCTTCTCATGCTATAGGAAGGGTCTCAGTATTTGAATGGCAAGGAGTTGGATATCACATCTCATGCCATACGAAGGGTCTCAGGTTTGGTATAAGCATTGAGATATCACATCTCTGCTATCGGAAGGGTCTCAGGATTGGAATGGGAAGGAGTTGGATATTCCCATCTCATGTAATAGGAAGGGTCTCAGGTTTGGTATTAGAAGCATTGAGATATCACATCTCATGCTATAGGAAGGGTCTCAGGATTGGAATGGGAAGGACTTGGATATCACATCTCATGCTATAGGGAGGGTCTCAAGTTTGATATTAGAAGCTTTGAGATATCACATCTCATGATATCGGAAGGGTCACAGGATTGGAATGGGAAGGAGTTGGATATCACATCTCATGATAAAGGAAGGGTCTAAGGTTTGGAAGGGGAAGGATTTGGATATCACATCTCATGTTATATTACGGGTCTCAGGTTTGGTATTAGAAGCATTGAGATATCACGTCTCAGAGTATAGGAAGGGTCTCAGAATTGGAATGGGAAGGAGTTGGATATCACATCTCAAGCTATAGGAAGGGTCTCAGGATTGGAATGGGAAGGACTTGGATATCACATCTCATGCTATAGGAAGGCTCTCAGGTTTGGAAGGGGAAAGAGTTGGATATCACATTTCATGTTAGAGGTAGGATCTCAGGTTTGGTATTAGAGGCATTGAGATATCACATCTCATGCTATCAGAAGGGTCTCGGGAATGGAATGGGAAGGAGTTGGATATCACATCTCATGCTAAAGGGAGGGTCTCAGGTTTGGAAGGGAAAGGATTTGGATATCACATCTCATGTTATAGGAAGGATCTCAGGTTTGGTATTAGAAGCATTGAGATATCACATCTCATGCTATCAGAAGGGTCTCAGGATTGGAATGGGAAGGAGTTGGATATCACATCTCATGCTAAAGGGAGGGTCTCAGGTTTGGAAGGGGAAGGATTTGGATATCACATCTCATGTTATCGGAAGGATCTCACGTTTGGTATTAGAAGTATTGAGATATCATATCTCATGCTATAGGAAGGGTCTCAGGATTGGAATGGGAAGGAGTTGGATATCACATCTCATGTTATAGGAAGTGTCTCAGGATTGTAATGGGAAGGACTTGGATATCACATCTCATGCTATAGGTAGGGTCTCAAGTTTGATATTAGAAGCATTGAGATATCACATCTCATGCTATAGGAAGGGTCTGAGGATTGGAATGGGAAGGAGTTGGATATCACATCTCATGCTATGGGAAGGGTCTCAGGTTTGGTATAAGCAGTGAGATATCACATCTCATGCTATAGGAAGTGTCTCAGGATTGGAATGGGAAGGAGTTGGATATCACATCTCATGTTATAGGAAGGATCTCAGGTTTGGTATAAGCATTGAGATATCACATCTCTGCTACCGGAAGGGTCTCAGGATTGGAATGGGAAGGAGTTGGATATTCCCATCTCATGTTATAGGAAGGGTCTCAGGTTTGGTATTAGAAGCATTGAGTTATCACATCTCATGCTATAGGAAGGGTCTCAGGATTGGAATGGGAAGGACTTGGATATCACATCTCATGCTATAGGGAGGGTCTCAAGTTTGATATTAGAAGCTTTGAGATATCACATCTCATGATATCGGAAGGGTCTCAGGATTGGAATGGGAAGGAGTTGGATATCACATCTCATGATAAAGGAAGGGTCTAAGGTTTGGAAGGGGAAGGATTTGGATATCACATCTCATGTTATATTACGGGTCTCACGTTTGTATTAGAAGCATTGAGATATCAAGTCTCATAGTATAGGAAGGGTCTCAGAATTGGAATGGGAAGGAGTTGGATATCACATCTCAAGCTATAGGAAGGGTCTCAGGATTGGAATGGGAAGGACTTGGATATCACATCTCATGCTATAGGAAGGCTCTCAGGTTTGGAAGGGGAAAGAGTTGGATATCACATTTCATGTTAGAGGTAGGATCTCAGGTTTGGTATTAGAGGCATTGAGATATCACATCTCATGCTATCAGAAGGGTCTCAGGAATGGAATGGGAAGGAGTTGGATATCACATCTCATGCTAAAGGGAGGGTCTCAGGTTTGCAAGGGGAAGGATTTGGATATCACATCTCAACCAAATTCAGCAATACATAGAGACCCACTCTATCCTAGGCAGAAGACAATCGGGCTTTCGCAAAGGCCATGGGACCGAAACTGCCCTACTAGATTTAAAAAATCAAATCACCAAAATAATGGACACAGGCAAACCTGCTCTCCTCCTGCTACTCGACCTCTCTGCGGCATTTGACTTAGTGGACCATGACATCCTCACATCTCACCTATTTAATGCAGCCCACTTCTCCCTTAAAGCAACCTCTTGGATCACCTCCTTTCTAGAAGGCCGAGCCATGAAGGTGTACTCTGATCAGGCCAATGCTCCTCCGACTACCATAAATTGTGGAGTCCCACAAGGGTCATGCACTGCACCGACCCTATACAACCTCTTCACTAAACCCCTCTTCGACCTACTGGACTCTCTCGACATAGCTTATACCAACTATGCCGATGACACACAAGTCCTCCTCCCCCTCACTGGAGACTATGCCCAAGACACAGAAGCCCTCCTTACCATTTACTCCACGATACAGGCATGGATGGCGATCAATGGCCTCTGTCTTAACGGAGACAAAACAGAGATCATCATCCTGGCCCCCAGCGAAATCCTCTCCAAGCTCAGCCAAGACTATTCACACATAACCATCGACAACACCAACATACCCGTCTCCACTGCTGTGAAGACCCTAGGAGTATATCTAGACGCTACTCTCTCCATGACAAGACAGGTCAACGCCATCTCCTCCTCCTCCGCACTGACCACCAAACTCATCCTCGCAATAAAACCCTATCTTACCACTCCCAACTGCCTCTCCATTGCTAGAGCCACCATAGGAGCCAGGCTAGACTATTGCAACGCCCTCCTAGCTGGCACTTCAACCACAAACCTGAATAAACTCCAAACAGTGCAAAACAATGCGCTCCGCGCTGCCCTGCACATCCCCAAATTCGACCATGTGTCGCAGGCCAGAAGAAATGCTCACTGGCTCCCAGTTAAAGAAAGAATTAACTTCAAAGTACTCTCCCTCACACACAAATGTATCAATCATACCGCTCCCTCCTACCTAGCAGAAACCATCACCAGGAAATCCTCCCTTCGTCCTATAAGAACCCCCCATGACAACCAACTCCGAGTCCCCACCATAAGAAGAGCTAAAGCTGGAGGCATTGGCTTCCCACACATAGCACCTAAGCTCTGGAACAACCTCCCTAACTCTCTTAGAGCCGAACCTTCACTGCTTTCCTTTCGGAAATCCCTCAAAACCCTGCTCTTCACATAATCACCTCCTACCCTCCTCTCCGACATGATTGACATATTTTTAAACGCCATGATGTCTGCACTGCTAAGTTTGTAACTAAAACATGTTACTGTAAATCTAATGCCTTGTAAACGTATATTTCTAATACATATACCGTAACTCAAAATGCCTGTAAACTTTAACAACCTTCCTTCTGTAACCAGCCAATTGCTTATATGTAACAGCGCCACGATGCCCACGGGCTGAGCGTGCGCCTTAAAAATATGAATAAATAAATAAATAAATAATCTCATGTTATAGGAAGGATCTCAGGTTTGGTATTAGAAGCATTGAGATATCACATCTCATGCTATCGGAAGGATCTCAGGTTTGGTATTAGAAGCATTGAGATATCACATCTCATGCTATCAGAAGAGTCTCAGGATTGGAATAGGAAGGAGTTGGATATCACATCTCATGCTAAAGGGAGGGTCTCAGGATTGGAAGGGGAAGGATTTGGATATCACATCTCATGTTATCGGAAGGATCTCACGTTTGGTATTAGAAGTATTGAGATATCATATCTCATGCTATAGGAAGGGTCTCAGGATTGGAATGGGAAGGAGTTGGATATCACATCTCATGCTATAGGGAGGGTCTCAGGATTGGAATGGGAAGGACTTAGATATCACATATCATGCTATAGGGAGGGTCTCAGTTTTGATATTAGAAGCATTGAGATATCACATCTCATGCTATAGGAAGTGTCTCAGGATTGGAATGGGAAGGTTCTGGATATCACATCTCATGCTAAAGGAAGGGTCTCAGGTTTGGAACGGGAAGGATTTGGATATCACATCTCATGTTATAGGAAGGGTCTCAGGTTTGGTATAAGCATTGAGATATCACATCTCATGCTATAGGAAGGGTCTCAGGATTGGAATGGGAAGGAATTGGATATCACATCTCATGCTATAGGAAGGGTCTCAGATTTGGTATAAGCATTGAGATATCACATCTCATGCTAAAGGAAGGGTCTCAGGATTGGAATGGGAAGGAGTTGTATATGACATCTCAGGCCATAGGAAGGTTCTCAGGTTTGGTATAAGCATTGAGATATCACATCTCTGCTATCGGAAAGGTCTCAGGATTGGAATGGGAAGGAGTTGGATATCCCATCTCATGTTATAGGAAGGGTCTCAGGTTTGGTATTAGAAGCATAGAGATATCACATCTCATGCTATAGGAAGGGTCTCAGGATTGGAATGGGAAGGACTTGGATGTCACATCTCATGCTATAGGGAGGGTCTCAAGTTTGATATTAGAAGCATTGAGATAACAAATCTCATGATATCGGAAGGGTCTCAGGATTGGAATGGGAAGGAGTTGGATATCACATCTCATGATAAAGGAAGGGTCTAAGGTTTGGAAGGGGAAGGATTTGGATATCACATCTCATGTTATAGGACGGGTCTCAGGTTTGGTATTAGAAGCATTGAGATATCAAGTCTCATGGTATACGAAGGGTCTCAGAATTGGAATGGGAAGGAGTTGGATATCACACCTCAAGCTATAGGAAGGGTCTCAGGATTGGAATGGGAAGGAGTTTGATATCACATCTCATGCCATAGTATGGGTCTCAGGTTTGGTAGAAGCATTGGGATATCACATCTCATGCTATCGGAAGGGTATCAGTATTGGATTTGGAAGAAGGTGGATATCCCATCTCATGCTATAGGAAGGGTCTCAGGTTGGAATGGGAAGGAGTTGGATATCACATTTCATGTTATAGGAAGGGTCTCAGGATTGGAATGGGAAGGACTTGGATATCATATCTCATGCTATAGGACGGGTCTCAGGTTTGTTATTAGAATCATTGAGATATCATATTGCATGCTGTAGGAAGGGTCTAAGGATTGGAATGGGAAGGACCTGGATATCACATCTCATGCTATAGATAGGCTCTTAGGTTTGGAAAGGGAAGGAGTTGGATATCACATCTCATGTTATAGGATGGATCTCAGGTTTGGTATTAGAAGTATTGAGATATCACATCTCATGTTATCGGAAGGATCTCAGGTTTGGTATTAGAAGTATTGAGATATCACATCTCATGCTATAGGAAGGGTCTCAGGATTGGAATGGGAAGGAGTTGGATATCACATCTCATGCTAAAGGAAGGGTCTCAGGTTTGGTAGAAGCATTGAGATATCACATCTCATGCTATAGGAAGGGTCTCAGGATTGGAATGGGAAGGACTTAGATATCACATATCATGCTATAGGGAGGGTCTCAGTTTTGATATTAGAAGCATTGAGATATCACATCTCATGCTATCGGAAGTGTCTCAGGATTGGAATGGGAAGGATATCACATCTCATGCTAAAGGAAGGGTCTCAGGTTTGGAACGGGAAGGAGTTAAATTTCACATCTCATGTTATAGGAAGGGTCTCAGGTTTGGTATAAACATTGAGATATCACATCTCTGCTATCGGAAGTGTCTCAGGATTGGCATGGGAAGGAGTTGGATATCCCATCTCATGTTATAGGACGGGTCTCAGGTTTGTTATTAGAATCATTGAGATATCATATTGCATGCTGTAGGAAGGGTCTAAGGGTTGGAATGTGAAGGACTTGGATATCACATCTCATGCTATAGATAGGCTCTTAGGTTTGGAAAGGGAAGGAGTTGGATATCACATTTCATGTTAGAGGAAGGATCTCAGGTTTGGTATTAGAAGCATTGAGATATCACATCTCATGCTATAGGAAGGGTCTCAGGATTGGAATGGGAAGGAGTTGGATATCACATCTCATGCTATAGGAAGGGTCTCAGGTTTGGTATAAGCATTGAGATATCACATCTCATGCTATAGGACGGGTCTCAGGTTTGGAATGGAAGGAGTTGGATATCACATCTCATGTTATAGGAAGGATCTCAGGTTTGGTATTAGAAGCATTGAGACATCACATCTCATGCTATAGGAAGGGTCTCAGGGTTGGAATGGGAAGGAGTTGGATATCACATCTCATCCAATAGGAAGGGTCTCAGGTTTGGAATGGGAAGTAATTGGATATCACATCTCATGTTATAGGAAGGATCTCAGGTTTGGTATTAGAAGCATTGAGATATCAAATCTCATGCTATAGGAAGGGTCTCAGGATTGGAATGTGAAGGATTTGGATATCACATCTCATGCTAAAGGAAGGGTCTCAGGTTTGGTAGAAGCATTGAGATATCACGTCTCTGCTATCGGAAGGGTCTCAGGATTGGATTTGGAAGGAGTTGGATATCCCTTTTCATGCTATAGGAAGTGTCTCAGGTTTGGTATAAGCATTGAGATATCACATCTCTGCTATCGGAAGGGTCTCAGGATTGGATTGGGAAGGAGTTGGATATCCCTTCTCATGCTATAGGAAGTGTCTCAGGTTGGAATGGGAAGGAGTTGGATATCACATCTCATGTTATAGGAAGGGTCTCAGGATTGGAATGGGAAGGATTTGGATATCACATCTCTTGCTATAGGAAGGGTCTCAGGATTGGAATGGGTAGGAGTTGGATATTACTTTCTTGCTATAGGAAGGGTCTCATGTTTGGAATGGGAAGGAGTTGGATATCACATATGCTATAGTTAGTGTCTCAGGTTTGGAACGGGAAGGAGTTGGATATCACATCTCATGTTATAGGAAGGGTCTCAGGTTTGGTATAAGCATTGAGATATCACATCTCTGCTATCGGAAGCGGCTCAGGATTGGAATGGGAAGGAGTTGGATATCCCATCTCATGTTATAGGAAGAGTCTCTGGTTTGGTATTAGAATAATTGAGATATCACATTGCATGTTGTAGGAAGGGTCTAAGGATTGGAATGGGATGGACTTGGATATCACATCTCATGCTATAGGTAGGCTCTCAGGTTTGGTATAAGCATTGAGATATCACATCTCATGCTATAGGAAGGGTCTCAGGATTGGAATGGGAAGGAATTGGATATCACATCTCATGCTATAGGAAGGGTCTCAGATTTGGTGTAAGCATTGAGATATCACATATCATGCTAAAGGAAGGGTCTCAGGATTGGAATGGGAAGGAGTTGTATATGACATCTCAGGCCATAGGAAGGTTCTCAGGTTTGGTATAAGCATTGAGATATCACATCTCTGCTATCGGAAAGGTCTCAGGATTGGAATGGGAAGGAGTTGGATATCCCATCTCATGTTATAGGAAGGATCTCAGGTTTGGTATTAGAAGCATAGAGATATCACATCTCATGCTATAGGAAGGGTCTCAGGATTGGAATGGGAAGGACTTGGATGTCACATCTCATGCTATAGGGAGGGTCTCAAGTTTGATATTAGAAGCATTGAGATAACAAATCTCATGATATCGGAAGGGTCTCAGGATTGGAATGGGAAGGAGTTGGATATCACATCTCATGATAAAGGAAGGGTCTAAGGTTTGGAAGGGGAAGGATTTGGATATCACATCTCATGTTATAGGACGGGTCTCAGGTTTGGTATTAGAAGCATTGAGATATCAAGTCTCATGGTATAAGAAGGGTCTCAGAATTGGAATGGGAAGGAGTTGGATATCACACCTCAAGCTATAGGAAGGGTCTCAGGATTGGAATGGGAAGGAGTTTGATATCACATCTCATGCCATAGTATGGGTCTCAGGTTTGGTAGAAGCATTGGGATATCACATCTCATGCTATCGGAAGGGTATCAGTATTGGATTTTGAAGAAGTTGGATATCCCATCTCATGCTATAGGAAGGGTCTCAGGTTGGAATGGGAAGGAGTTGGATATCACATTTCATGTTATAGGAAGGGTCTCAGGATTGGAATGGGAAGGACTTGGATATCATATCTCATGCTATAGGACGGGTCCCAGGTTTGTTATTAGAATCATTGAGATATCATATTGCATGCTGTAGGAAGGGTCTAAGGATTGGAATAGGAAGGACCTGGATATCACATCTCATGCTATAGATAGGCTCTTAGGTTTGGAAAGGGAAGGAGTTGGATATCACATTTCATGTTAGAGGAAGGATCTCAGGTTTGGTATTAGAAGCACTGAGATATCACATCTCATGCTATAGGAAGGGTCTCAGGATTGGAATGGGAAGTAGTTGGATATCACATCTCATGCTATAGGAAGGGTCTCAGGTTTGGTATAAGCATTGAGATATCACATCTCATGCTATAGGACGGGTCTCAGGATTGGAATGGAAGGAGTTGGATATCACATCTCATGTTATAGGAAGGATCTCAGGTTTGGTATTAGAATCATTGAGACATCACATCTCATGCTATAGGAAGGGTCTCAGGGTTGGAATGGGAAGGAGTTGGATATCACAACTCATCCAATAGGAAGGGTCTCAGGTTTGGAATGGGAAGGAATTGGATATCACATCTCATGTTATAGGAAGGATCTCAGGTTTGGTATTAGAAGCATTGAGATATCACATCTCATGCTATAGGAAGGGTCTCAGGATTGGAATGTGAAGGATTTGGATATCACATCTCATGCTAAAGGAAGGGTCTCAGGTTTGGTAGAAGCATTGAGATATCACGTCTCTGCTATCGGAAGGGTCTCAGGATTGGATTGGGAAGGAGTTGGATATCCCTTCTCATGCTATAGGAAGGGTCTCAGGATTTGAATGGCAAGGAGTTGGATATCACATCTCATGCCATACGAAGGGTCTCAGGTTTGGTATAAGCATTGAGATATCACATCTCTGCTATCGGAAGGGTCTCAGGATTGGAATGGGAAGGAGTTGGATATTCCCATCTCATGTAATAGGAAGGGTCTCAGGTTTGGTATTAGAAGCATTGAGATATCACATCTCATGCTATAGGAAGGGTCTCAGGATTGGAATGGGAAGGACTTGGATATCACATCTCATGCTATAGGGAGGGTCTCAAGTTTGATATTAGAAGCTTTGAGATATCACATCTCATGATATCGGAAGGGTCTCAGGATTGGAATGGGAAGGAGTTGGATATCACATCTCATGATAAAGGAAGGGTCTAAGGTTTGGAAGGGGAAGGATTTGGATATCACATCTCATGTTATATTACGGGTCTCAGGTTTGGTATTAGAAGCATTGAGATATCAAGTCTCAGAGTATAGGAAGGGTCTCAGAATTGGCATGGGAAGGAGTTGGATATCACATCTCAAGCTATAGGAAGGGTCTCAGGATTGGAATGGGAAGGACTTGGATATCACATCTCATGCTATAGGAAGGCTCTCAGGTTTGGAAGGGGAAAGAGTTGGATATCACATTTCATGTTAGAGGTAGGATCTCAGGTTTGGTATTAGAGGCATTGAGATATCACATCTCATGCTATCAGAAGGGTCTCGGGAATGGAATGGGAAGGAGTTGGATATCACATCTCATGCTAAAGGGAGGGTCTCAGGTTTGGAAGGGAAAGGATTTGGATATCACATCTCATGTTATAGGAAGGATCTCAGGTTTGGTATTAGAAGCATTGAGATATCACATCTCATGCTATCAGAAGGGTCTCAGGATTGGAATGGGAAGGAGTTGGATATCACATCTCATGCTAAAGGGAGGGTCTCAGGTTTGGAAGGGGAAGGATTTGGATATCACATCTCATGTTATCGGAAGGATCTCACGTTTGGTATTAGAAGTATTGAGATATCATATCTCATGCTATAGGAAGGGTCTCAGGATTGGAATGGGAAGGAGTTGGATATCACATCTCATGTTATAGGAAGTGTCTCAGGATTGTAATGGGAAGGACTTGGATATCACATCTCATGCTATAGGTAGGGTCTCAAGTTTGATATTAGAAGCATTGAGATATCACATCTCATGCTATAGGAAGGGTCTGAGGATTGGAATGGGAAGGAGTTGGATATCACATCTCATGCTATGGGAAGGGTCTCAGGTTTGGTATAAGCAGTGAGATATCACATCTCATGCTATAGGAAGTGTCTCAGGATTGGAATGGGAAGGAGTTGGATATCACATCTCATGTTATAGGAAGGATCTCAGGTTTGGTATAAGCATTGAGATATCACATCTCTGCTACCGGAAGGGTCTCAGGATTGGAATGGGAAGGAGTTGGATATTCCCATCTCATGTTATAGGAAGGGTCTCAGGTTTGGTATTAGAAGCATTGAGATATCACATCTCATGCTATAGGAAGGGTCTCAGGATTGGAATGGGAAGGACTTGGATATCACATCTCATGCTATAGGGAGGGTCTCAAGTTTGATATTAGAAGCTTTGAGATATCACATCTCATGATATCGGAAGGGTCTCAGGATTGGAATGGGAAGGAGTTGGATATCACATCTCATGATAAAGGAAGGGTCTACGGTTTGGAAGGGGAAGGATTTGGATATCACATCTCATGTTATATTACGGGTCTCACGTTTGTATTAGAAGCATTGAGATATCAAGTCTCATAGTATAGGAAGGGTCTCAGAATTGGAATGGGAAGGAGTTGGATATCACATCTCAAGCTATAGGAAGGGTCTCAGGATTGGAATGGGAAGGACTTGGATATCACATCTCATGCTATAGGAAGGCTCTCAGGTTTGGAAGGGGAAAGAGTTGGATATCACATTTCATGTTAGAGGTAGGATCTCAGGTTTGGTATTAGAGGCATTGAGATATCACATCTCATGCTATCAGAAGGGTCTCAGGAATGGAATGGGAAGGAGTTGGATATCACATCTCATGCTAAAGGGAGGGTCTCAGGTTTGGAAGGGGAAGGATTTGGATATCACATCTCATGTTATAGGAAGGATCTCAGGTTTGGTATTAGAAGCATTGAGATATCACATCTCATGCTATCGGAAGGATCTCAGGTTTGGTATTAGAAGCATTGAGATATCACATCTCATGCTATCAGAAGAGTCTCAGGATTGGAATAGGAAGGAGTTGGATATCACATCTCATGCTAAAGGGAGGGTCTCAGGATTGGAAGGGGAAGGATTTGGATATCACATCTCATGTTATCGGAAGGATCTCACGTTTGGTATTAGAAGTATTGAGATATCATATCTCATGCTATAGGAAGGGTCTCAGGATTGGAATGGGAAGGAGTTGGATATCACATATCATGCTATAGGGAGGGTCTCAGTTTTGATATTAGAAGCATTGAGATATCACATCTCATGCTATAGGAAGTGTCTCAGGATTGGAATGGGAAGGTGCTGGATATCACATCTCATGCTAAAGGAAGGGTCTCAGGTTTGGAACGGGAAGGATTTGGATATCACATCTCATGTTATAGGAAGGGTCTCAGGTTTGGTATAAGCATTGAGATATCACATCTCTGCTATCGGAAGTGTCTCAGGATTGGAATGGGAAGGAGTTGGATATCCCATCTCATGTTATAGGACGGGTCTCAGGTTTGTTATTAGAATCATTGAGATATCATATTGCATGCTGTAGGAAGGGTCTAAGGGTTGGAATGGGAAGGACTTGGATATCACATCTCATGGTATAGATAGGCTCTTAGGTTTGGAAAGGGAAGGAGTTGGATATCACATTTCATGTTAGAGGAAGGATCTCAGGTTTGGTATTAGAAGCATTGAGATATCACATCTCATGCTATAGGAAGGGTCTCAGGATTGGAATGGGAAGCAGTTGGATATCACATCTCATGCTAAAGGGAGGGTCTCAGGTTTGGAAGGGGAAGGATTTGGATATCACATCTCATGTTATAGGAAGGATCTCAGGTTTGGTATTAGAAGCATTGAGATATCACATCTCATGCTATCGGAAGGATCTCAGGTTTGGTATTAGAAGCATTGAGATATCACATCTCATGCTATCAGAAGAGTCTCAGGATTGGAATAGGAAGGAGTTGGATATCACATCTCATGCTAAAGGGAGGGTCTCAGGATTGGAAGGGGAAGTATTTGGATATCACATCTCATGTTATCGGAAGGATCTCACGTTTGGTATTAGAAGTATTGAGATATCATATCTCATGCTATAGGAAGGGTCTCAGGATTGGAATGGGAAGGAGTTGGATATCACATCTCATGCTATAGGGAGGGTCTCAGGATTGGAATGGGAAGGACTTAGATATCACATATCATGCTATAGGGAGGGTCTCAGTTTTGATATTAGAAGCATTGAGATATCACATCTCATGCTATAGGAAGTGTCTCAGGATTGGAATGGGAAGGTGCTGGATATCACATCTCATGCTAAAGGAAGGGTCTCAGGTTTGGAACGGGAAGGATTTGGATATCACATCTCATGTTATAGGAAGGGTCTCAGGTTTGGTATAAGCATTGAGATATCACATCTTTGCTATCGGAAGTGTCTCAGGATTGGAATGGGAAGGAGTTGGATATCCCATCTCATGTTATAGGACGGGTCTCAGGTTTGTTATTAGAATCATTGAGATATCATATTGCATGCTGTAGGAAGGGTCTAAGGGTTGGAATGGGAAGGACTTGGATATCACATCTCATGGTATAGATAGGCTCTTAGGTTTGGAAAGGGAAGGAGTTGGATATCACATTTCATGTTAGAGGAAGGATCTCAGGTTTGGTATTAGAAGCATTGAGATATCACATCTCATGCTATAGGAAGGGTCTCAGGATTGGAATGGGAAGCAGTTGGATATCACATCTCATGCTAAAGGGAGGGTCTCAGGTTTGGAAGGGGAAGGATTTGGATATCACATCTCATGTTATAGGAAGGATCTCAGGTTTGGTATTAGAAGCATTGAGATATCACATCTCATGCTATCGGAAGGATCTCAGGTTTGGTATTAGAAGCATTGAGATATCACATCTCATGCTATCAGAAGAGTCTCAGGATTGGAATAGGAAGGAGTTGGATATCACATCTCATGCTAAAGGGAGGGTCTCAGGATTGGAAGGGGAAGTATTTGGATATCACATCTCATGTTATCGGAAGGATCTCACGTTTGGTATTAGAAGTATTGAGATATCATATCTCATGCTATAGGAAGGGTCTCAGGATTGGAATGGGAAGGAGTTGGATATCACATCTCATGCTATAGGGAGGGTCTCAGGATTGGAATGGGAAGGACTTAGATATCACATATCATGCTATAGGGAGGGTCTCAGTTTTGATATTAGAAGCATTGAGATATCACATCTCATGCTATAGGAAGTGTCTCAGGATTGGAATGGGAAGGTGCTGGATATCACATCTCATGCTAAAGGAAGGGTCTCAGGTTTGGAACGGGAAGGATTTGGATATCACATCTCATGTTATAGGAAGGGTCTCAGGTTTGGTATAAGCATTGAGATATCACATCTCTGCTATCGGAAGTGTCTCAGGATTGGAATGGGAAGGAGTTGGATATCCCATCTCATGTTATAGGACGGGTCTCAGGTTTGTTATTAGAATCATTGAGATATCATATTGCATGCTGTAGGAAGGGTCTAAGGGTTGGAATGGGAAGGACTTGGATATCACATCTCATGGTATAGATAGGCTCTTAGGTTTGGAAAGGGAAGGAGTTGGATATCACATTTCATGTTAGAGGAAGGATCTCAGGTTTGGTATTAGAAGCATTGAGATATCACATCTCATGCTATAGGAAGGGTCTCAGGATTGGAATGGGAAGCAGTTGGATATCACATCTCATGCTAAAGGGAGGGTCTCAGGTTTGGAAGGGGAAGGATTTGGATATCACATCTCATGTTATAGGAAGGATCTCAGGTTTGGTATTAGAAGCATTGAGATATCACATCTCATGCTATCGGAAGGATCTCAGGTTTGGTATTAGAAGCATTGAGATATCACATCTCATGCTATCAGAAGAGTCTCAGGATTGGAATAGGAAGGAGTTGGATATCACATCTCATGCTAAAGGGAGGGTCTCAGGATTGGAAGGGGAAGTATTTGGATATCACATCTCATGTTATCGGAAGGATCTCACGTTTGGTATTAGAAGTATTGAGATATCATATCTCATGCTATAGGAAGGGTCTCAGGATTGGAATGGGAAGGAGTTGGATATCACATCTCATGCTATAGGGAGGGTCTCAGGATTGGAATGGGAAGGACTTAGATATCACATATCATGCTATAGGGAGGGTCTCAGTTTTGATATTAGAAGCATTGAGATATCACATCTCATGCTATAGGAAGTGTCTCAGGATTGGAATGGGAAGGTGCTGGATATCACATCTCATGCTAAAGGAAGGGTCTCAGGTTTGGAACGGGAAGGATTTGGATATCACATCTCATGTTATAGGAAGGGTCTCAGGTTTGGTATAAGCATTGAGATATCACATCTTTGCTATCGGAAGTGTCTCAGGATTGGAATGGGAAGGAGTTGGATATCCCATCTCATGTTATAGGACGGGTCTCAGGTTTGTTATTAGAATCATTGAGATATCATATTGCATGCTGTAGGAAGGGTCTAAGGGTTGGAATGGGAAGGACTTGGATATCACATCTCATGGTATAGATAGGCTCTTAGGTTTGGAAAGGGAAGGAGTTGGATATCACATTTCATGTTAGAGGAAGGATCTCAGGTTTGGTATTAGAAGCATTGAGATATCACATCTCATGCTATAGGAAGGGTCTCAGGATTGGAATGGGAAGCAGTTGGATATCACATCTCATGCTATAGGAAAGGTCTCAGGTTTGGTATAAGCATTGAGATATCACATCTCATGCTATAGGACGGGTCTCAGGATTGGAATGGAAGGAGTTGGATATCACATCTCATGTTATAGGAAGGATCTCAGGTTTGGTATTAGAAGCATTGAGACATCACATCTCATGCTATAGGAAGGGTCTCAGGGTTGGAATGGGAAGGAGTTGGATATCACATCTCATCCAATAGGAAGGGTCTCAGGTTTGGAATGGGAAGGAATTGGATATCACATCTCATGTTATAGGAAGGATCTCAGGTTTGGTATTAGAAGCATTGAGATATCACATCTCATGCTATAGGAAGGGTCTCAGGATTGGAATGTGAAGGATTTGGATATCACATCTCATGCTAAAGGAAGGGTCTCAGGTTTGGTAGAAGCATTGAGATATCACGTCTCTGCTATCGGAAGAGTCTCAGGATTGGATTGGGAAGGAGTTGGATATCACATCTCATGCCATAGGAAGGGTCTCAGGTTTGGTATAAGCATTGAGATATCACATCTCTGCTATCGGAAGGATCTCAGGATTGGATTGGGAAGGAGTTGGATATCCCTTCTCATGCTATAGGAAGTGTCTCAGGTTGGAATGGGAAGGAGTTGGATATCACATCTCATGTTATAGGAAGGGTCTCAGGATTGGAATGGGAAGGATTTGGTTATCACATCTCTTGCTATAGGAAGGGTCTCAGGATTGGAATGGGTAGGAGTTGGATATTACTTTCTTGCTATAGGAAGGGTCTCATGTTTGGAATGGGAAGGAGTTGGATATCACATATGCTATAGTTAGTGTCTCAGGTTTGGAACGGGAAGGAGTTGGATATCACATCTCATGTTATAGGAAGGGTCTCAGGTTTGGTATAAGCATTGAGATATCACATCTCTGCTATCGGAAGCGGCTCAGGATTGGAATGGGAAGGAGTTGGATATCCCATCTCATGTTATAGGAAGAGTCTCTGGTTTGGTATTAGAATCATTGAGATATCACATCGCATGCTGTAGGAAAGGTCTAAGGATTGGAATGGGATGGACTTGGATATCACATCTCATGCTATAGGTAGGCTCTCAGGTTTGGTATAAGCATTGAGATATCACATCTCATGCTATAGGAAGGGTCTCAGGATTGGAATGGGAAGGAATTGGATATCACATCTCATGCTATAGGAAGGGTCTCAGATTTGGTATAAGCATTGAGATATCACATCTCATGCTAAAGGAAGGGTCTCAGGATTGGAATGGGAAGGAGTTGTATATGACATCTCAGGCCATAGGAAGGTTCTCAGGTTTGGTATAAGCATTGAGATATCACATCTCTGCTATCGGAAGGGTCTCAGGATTGGAATGGGAAGCAGTTGGATATCCCATCTCATGTTATAGGAAGGGTCTCAGGTTTGGTATTAGAAGCATAGAGATATCACATCTCATGCTATAGGAAGGATCTCAGGATTTGAATGGCAAGGAGTTGGATATCACATCTCATGCCATAGGAAGGGTCTCAGGTTTGGTATAAGCATTGAGATATCACATCTCTGCTATCGGAAGGGTCTCAGGATTGGATTGGGAAGGAGTTAGATATCCCTTCTCATGCTATAGGAAGTGTCTCAGGTTGGAATGGGAAGGAGTTGGATATCACATCTCATGTTATAGGAAGGGTCTCAGGATTGGAATGGGAAGGACTTGGATGTCACATCTCATGCTATAGGGAGGGTCTCAAGTTTGATATTAGAAGCATTGAGATAACAAATCTCATGATATAAGAAGGGTCTCAGAATTGGAATGGGAAGGAGTTGGATATCACATCTCATGATAAAGGAAGGGTCTAAGGTTTGGAAGGGGAAGGATTTGGATATCACATCTCATGTTATAGGACGGGTCTCAGGTTTGGTATTAGATGCATTGAGATATCAAGTCTCATGGTATAAGAAGGGTCTCAGAATTGGAATGGGAAGGAGTTGGATATCACACCTCAAGCTATAGGAAGGGTCTCAGGATTGGAATGGGAAGGAGTTTGATATCACATCTCATGCCATAGTATGGGTCTCAGGTTTGGTAGAAGCATTGGGATATCACATCTCATGCTATCGGAAGGGTATCAGTATTGGATTTGGAAGAAGTTGGATATCCCATCTCATGCTATAGGAAGGGTCTCAGGTTGGAATGGGAAGGAGTTGGATATCACATTTCATGATATAGGAAGGGTCTCAGGATTGGAATGGGAAGGACTTGGATATCATATCTCATGCTATAGGACGGGTCTCAGGTTTGTTATTAGAATCATTGAGATATCATATTGCATGCTGTAGGAAGGGTCTAAGGATTGGAATGGGAAGGACTTGGATATCACATCTCATGCTATAGATAGGCTCTTAGGTTTGGAAAGGGAAGGAGTTGGATATCACATTTCATGTTAGAGGAAGGATCTCCGGTTTGGTATTAGAAGCATTGAGATATCACATCTCATGCTATATGAAGGGTCTCAGGATTGGAATGGGAAGTAGTTGGATATCACATCTCATGCTATAGGAAGGGTCTCAGGTTTGGTATAAGCATTGAGATATCACATCTCATGCTATAGGACATGTCTCAGGATTGGAATGGAAGGAGTTGGATATCACATATCATGTTATAGGAAGGATCTCAGGTTTGGTATTGGAAGCATTGAGACATCATATCTCATGCTATAGGAAGGGTCTCAGGGTTGGAATGGGAAGGAGTTGGATATCACATCTCATCCAATAGGAAGGGTCTCAGGTTTGGAATGGGAAGGAATTGGATATCACATCTCATGTTGTAGGAAAGATCTCAGGTTTGGTATTAGAAGCATTGAGATATCACATCTCATGCTATAGGAAGGGTCTCAGGATTGGAATGTGAAGGATTTGGATATCACATCTCATGCTAAAGGAAGGGTCTCAGGTTTGGTAGAAGCATTGAGATATCACGTCTCTGCTATCGGAAGGGTCTCAGGATTGGATTGGGAAGGAGTTGGATATCCCTTCTCATGCTATAGGAAGGGTCTCAGGATTTGAATGGCAAGGAGTTGGATATCACATCTCATGCCATAGGAAGGGTCTCAGGTTTGGTATAAGCATTGAGATATCACATCTCTGCTATCGGAAGGGTCTCAGGATTGGAATGGGAAGGAGTTGGATATTCCCATCTCATGTTATAGGAAGGGTCATTGGTTTGGTATTAGAAGCATTGAGATATCACATCTCATGCTATAGGAAGGGTCTCAGGATTGGAATGGGAAGGACTTGGATATCACATCCCCTGCTATAGGGAGGGTCTCAAGTTTGATATTAGAAGCTTTGAGATATCACATCTCATGATATCGGAAGGGTCTCAGGATTGGAATGGGAAGGAGTTGGATATCACATCTCATGATAAAGGAAGGGTCTAAGGTTTGGAAGGGGAAGGATTTGGATATCACATCTCATGTTATATTACGGGTCTCAGGTTTGGTATTAGAAGCATTGAGATATCAAGTCTCAGAGTATAGGAAGGGTCTCAGAATTGGAATGGGAAGGAGTTGGATATCACATCTCAAGCTATAGGAAGGGTCTCAGGATTGGAATGGGAAGGACTTGGATATCACATCTCATGCTATAGGAAGGCTCTCAGGTTTAGAAGGGGAAAGAGTTGGATATCACATTTCATGTTAGAGGTAGGATCTCAGGTTTGGTATTAGAGGCATTGAGATATCACATCTCATGCTATCAGAAGGGTCTCAGGAATGGAATGGGAAGGAGTTGGATATCACATCTCATGCTAAAGGGAGGGTCTCAGGTTTGGAAGGGGAATGATTTGGATATCACATCTCATGTTATAGGAAGGATCTCAGGTTTGGTATTAGAAGCATTGAGATATCACATCTCATGCTATCGGAAGGATCTCAGGTTTGGTATTAGAAGCATTGAGATATCACATCTCATGCTATCGGAAGTGTCTCAGGATTGGAATGGGAAGGAGCTGGATATCACATCTCATGCTAAAGGAAGGGTCTCAGGTTTGGAACGGGAAGGATTTGGATATCACATCTCATGTTATAGGAAGGGTCTCAGGTTTGGTATAAGCATTGAGATATCACATCTCTGCTATCGGAAGTGTCTCAGGATTGGAATGGGAAGGAGTTGGATATCACATCTCATGTTATAGGACGGGTCTCAGGTTTGTTATTAGAATCATTGAGATATCATATTGCATGCTGTAGGAAGGGTCTAAGGGTTGGCATGGGAAGGACTTGGATATCACATCTCATGCTATAGATAGGCTCTTAGGTTTGGAAAGGGAAGGAGTTGGATATCACATTTCATGTTAGAGGAAGGATCTCAGGTTTGGTATTAGAAGCATTGAGATATCACATCTCATGCTATAGGAAGGGTCTCAGGATTGGAATGGGAAGTAGTTGGATATCACATCTCATGCTATAGGAAGGGTCTCAGATTTAGTATAAGCATTGAGATATCACATCTCATGCTATAGGACGGGTCTCAGGATTGGAATGGAAGGAGTTGGATATCACATCTCATGTTATAGGAAGGATCTCAGGTTTGGTATTAGAAGCATTGAGACATCACATCTCATGCTATAGGAAGGGTCTCAGGGTTGGAATGGGAAGGAGTTGGATATCACATCTCATCCAATAGGAAGGGTCTCAGGTTTGGAATGGGAAGGAATTGGATATCACATCTCATGTTATAGGAAGGATCTCAGGTTTGGTATTAGAAGCATTGAGATATCACATCTCATGCTATAGGAAGGGTCTCAGGATTGGAATGTGAAGGATTTGGATATCACATCTCATGCTAAAGGAAGGGTCTCAGGTTTGGTAGAAGCATTGAGATATCACGTCTCTGCTATCGGAAGGGTCGCAGGATTGGATTGGGAAGGAGTTGGATATCCCTTCTCATGCTATAGGAAGGGTCTCAGGATTTGAATGGCAAGGAGTTGGATATCACATCTCATGCCATAGGAAGGGTCTCAGGTTTGGTATAAGCATTGAGATATCACATCTCTGCTATCGGAAGGGTCTCAGGATTGGATTGGGAAGGAGTTGGATATCCCTTCTCATGCTATAGGAAGTGTCTCAGGTTGGAATGGGAAGGAGTTGGATATCACATCTCATGTTATAGGAAGGGTCTCGGGATTGGAATGGGAAGGATTTGGATATCACATCTCTTGCTATAGGAAGGGTCTCAGGATTGGAATGGGTAGGAGTTGGATATTACTTTCTTGCTATAGGAAGGGTCTCATGTTTGGAATGGGAAGGAGTTGGATATCACATATGCTATAGTTAGTGTCTCAGGTTTGGTATTAGAAGCATTGAGATATCACATCTCATGCTATCGGAAGGATCTCAGGTTTGGTATTAGAAGCATTGAGATATCACATCTCATGCTATCGGAAGTGTCTCAGGATTGGAATGGGAAGGAGCTGGATATCACATCTCATGCTAAAGGAAGGGTCTCAGGTTTGGAACGGGAAGGATTTGGATATCACATCTCATGTTATAGGAAGGGTCTCAGGTTTGGTATAAGCATTGAGATATCACATCTCTGCTATCGGAAGTGTCTCAGGATTGGAATGGGAAGTAGTTGGATATCACATCTCATGCTAAAGGGAGGGTCTCAGGTTTGGAAGGGGAATGATTTGGATATCACATCTCATGTTATAGGAAGGATCTCAGGTTTGGTATTAGAAGCATTGAGATATCACATCTCATGCTATCGGAAGGATCTCAGGTTTGGTATTAGAAGCATTGAGATATCACATCTCATGCTATCGGAAGTGTCTCAGGATTGGAATGGGAAGGAGCTGGATATCACATCTCATGCTAAAGGAAGGGTCTCAGGTTTGGAACGGGAAGGATTTGGATATCACATCTCATGTTAAAGGAAGGGTCTCAGGTTTGGTATAAGCATTGAGATATCACATCTCTGCTATCGGAAGTGTCTCAGGATTGGAATGGGAAGGAGTTGGATATCACATCTCATGTTATAGGACGGGTCTCAGGTTTGTTATTAGAATCATTGAGATATCATATTGCATGCTGTAGGAAGGGTCTAAGGGTTGGAATGGGAAGGACTTGGATATCACATCTCATGCTATAGATAGGCTCTTAGGTTTGGAAAGGGAAGGAGTTGGATATCACATTTCATGTTAGAGGAAGGATCTCAGGTTTGGTATTAGAAGCATTGAGATATCACATCTCATGCTATAGGAAGGGTCTCAGGATTGGAATGGGAAGTAGTTGGATATCACATCTCATGCTATAGGAAGGGTCTCAGATTTAGTATAAGCATTGAGATATCACATCTCATGCTATAGGACGGGTCTCAGGATTGGAATGGAAGGAGTTGGATATCACATCTCATGTTATAGGAAGGATCTCAGGTTTGGTATTAGAAGCATTGAGACATCACATCTCATGCTATAGGAAGGGTCTCAGGGTTGGAATGGGAAGGAGTTGGATATCACATCTCATCCAATAGGAAGGGTCTCAGGTTTGGAATGGGAAGGAATTGGATATCACATCTCATGTTATAGGAAGGATCTCAGGTTTGGTATTAGAAGCATTGAGATATCACATCTCATGCTATAGGAAGGGTCTCAGGATTGGAATGTGAAGGATTTGGATATCACATCTCATGCTAAAGGAAGGGTCTCAGGTTTGGTAGAAGCATTGAGATATCACGTCTCTGCTATCGGAAGGGTCGCAGGATTGGATTGGGAAGGAGTTGGATATCCCTTCTCATGCTATAGGAAGGGTCTCAGGATTTGAATGGCAAGGAGTTGGATATCACATCTCATGTTATAGGAAGGGTCTCAGGATTGGAATGGGAAGGATTTGGATATTACTTTCTTGCTATAGGAAGGGTCTCAGGTTTGGAACGGGAAGGAGTTGGATATCACATCTCATGTTATAGGAAGGGTCTCAGGTTTGGTATAAGCATTGAGATATCACATCTCTGCTATCGGAAGCGGCTCAGGATTGGAATGGGAAGGAGTTGGATATCACATCTCATGTTATAGTAAGAGTCTCTGGTTTGGTATTAGAATCATTGAGATATCACATCGCATGCTGTAGGAAGGGTCTAAGGATTGGAATGGGATGGACTTGGATATCACATCTCATGCTATAGGTAGGCTCTCAGGTTTGGTATAAGCATTGAGATATCACATCTCATGCTATAGGAAGGGTCTCAGGATTGGAATGGGAAGGATTTGGATATCACATCTCATGCTATAGGAAGGGTCTCAGATTTGGTATAAGCATTGAGATATCACATCTCATGCTAAAGGAAGGGTCTCAGGATTGGAATGGGAAGGAGTTGTGTATGACATCTCAGGCCATAGGAAGGGTCTCAGGTTTGGTATAAGCATTGAGATATCACATCTCTGCTATCGGAAGGGTCTCAGGATTGGAATGGGAAGGAGTTGGATATCCCATCTCATGTTATAGGAAGGGTCTCAGGTTTGGTATTAGAAGCATAGAGATATCACATCTCATGCTATAGGAAGGGTCTCAGGATTGGAATGGGAAGGACTTGGATGTCAAATCTCATGCTATAGGGAGGATCTCAAGTTTGATATTAGAAGCATTGAGATAACAAATCTCATGATATCGGAAGGGTCTCAGGATTGGAATGGGAAGGAGTTGGATACCACATCTCATGATAAAGGAAGGGTCTAAGGTTTGGAAGGGGAAGGATTTGGATATCACATCTCATGTTATAGGACGGGTCTCAGGTTTGGTATTAGAAGCATTGAGATATCAAGTCTCATGGTATAAGAAGGGTCTCAGAATTGGAATGGGAAGGAGTTGGATATCACACCTCAAGCTATAGGAAGGGTCTCAGGATTGGAATGGGAAGGAGTTTGATATCACATCTCATGCCATAGTATGGGTCTCAGGTTTGGTAGAAGCATTGGGATATCACATCTCATGCTATCGGAAGGGTATCAGTATTGGATTTTGAAGAAGTTGGATATCCCATCTCATGCTATAGGAAAGGTCTCAGGTTGGAATGGGAAGGAGTTGGATATCACATTTCATGTTATAGGAAGGGTCTCAGGATTGGAATGGGAAGGACTTGGATATCATATCTCATGCTATAGGACGGGTCTCAGGTTTGTTATTAGAATCATTGAGATATCATATTGCATGCTGTAGGAAGGGTCTAAGGATTGGAATAGGAAGGACCTGGATATCACATCTCATGCTATAGATAGGCTCTTAGGTTTGGAAAGGGAAGGAGTTGGATATCACATTTCATGTTAGAGGAAGGATCTCAGGTTTGGTATTAGAAGCATTGAGATATCACATCTCATGCTATAGGAATGGTCTCAGGATTGGAATGGGAAGTAGTTGGATATCACATCTCATGCTATAGGAAGGGTCTCAGGTTTCGTATAAGCATTGCGATATCACATCTCATGCTATAGGACGGGTCTCAGGATTGGAATGGAAGGAGTTGGATATCACATCTCATGTTATAGGAAGGATCTCAGGTTTGGTATTAGAATCATTGAGACATCACATCTCATGCTATAGGAAGGGTCTCAGGGTTGGAATGGGAAGGAGTTGGATATCACAACTCATCCAATAGGAAGGGTCTCAGGTTTGGAATGGGAAGGAATTGGATATCACATCTCATGTTATAGGAAGGATCTCAGGTTTGGTATTAGAAGCATTGAGATATCACATCTCATGCTATAGGAAGGGTCTCAGGATTGGAATGTGAAGGATTTGGATATCACATCTCATGCTAAAGGAAGGGTCTCAGGTTTGGTAGAAGCATTGAGATATCACGTCTCTGCTATCGGAAGGGTCTCAGGATTGGATTGGGAAGGAGTTGGATATTCCCATCTCATGTACTAGGAAGGGTCTCAGGTTTGGTATTAGAAGCATTGAGATATCACATCTCATGCTATAGGAAGGGTCTCAGGATTGGAATGGGAAGGACTTGGATATCACATCTCATGCTATAGGGAGGGTCTCAAGTTTGATATTAGAAGCTTTGAGATATCACATCTCATGATATCGGAAGGGTCTCAGGATTGGAATGGGAAGGAGTTGGATATCACATCTCATGATAAAGGAAGGGTCTAAGGTTTGGAAGGGGAAGGATTTGGATATCACATCTCATGTTATATTACGGGTCTCAGGTTTGGTATTAGAAGCATTGAGATATCAAGTCTCAGAGTATAGGAAGGGTCTCAGAATTGGAATGGGAAGGAGTTGGATATCACATCTCAAGCTATAGGAAGGGTCTCAGGATTGGAATGGGAAGGACTTGGATATCACATCTCATGCTATAGGAAGGCTCTCAGGTTTGGAAGGGGAAAGAGTTGGATATCACATTTCATGTTAGAGGTAGGATCTCAGGTTTGGTATTAGAGGCATTGAGATATCACATCTCATGCTATCAGAAGGGTCTCAGGAATGGAATGGGAAGGAGTTGGATATCACATCTCATGCTAAAGGGAGGGTCTCAGGTTTGGAAGGGGAAGGATTTGGATATCACATCTCATGCTAAAGGAAGGGTCTCAGGTTTGGTAGAAGCATTGAGATATCACGTCTCTGCTATCGGAAGGGTCTCAGGATTGGATTGGGAAGGAGTTGGATATCCCTTCTCATGCTATAGGAAGGGTCTCAGGATTTGAATGGCAAGGAGTTGGATATCACATCTCATGACATAGGAAGGGTCTCAGGTTTGGTGTAAGCATTGAGATATCACATCTCTGCTATCGGAAGGGTCTCAGGATTGGAATGGGAAGGAGTTGGATATTCCCATCTCATGTTATAGGAAGGGTCTCAGGTTTGGTATTACAGGCATTGAGATATCACATCTCATGCTAAAGGGAGGGTCTCAGGTTTGGAAGGGGAAGGATTTGGATATCACATCTCATGCTAAAGGAAGGGTCTCAGGTTTGGTAGAAGCATTGAGATATCACGTCTCTGCTATCGGAAGGGTCTCAGGATTGGATTGGGAAGGAGTTGGATATCCCTTCTCATGCTATAGGAAGGGTCTCAGGATTTGAATGGCAAGGAGTTGGATATCACATCTCATGACATAGGAAGGGTCTCAGGTTTGGTATAAGCATTGAGATATCACATCTCTGCTATCGGAAGGGTCTCAGGATTGGAATGGGAAGGACTTGGATATCACATCTCATGCTATAGGAAGGCTCTCAGGTTTGGAAGGGGAAAGAGTTGGATATCACATTTCATGTTAGAGGTAGGATCTCAGGTTTGGTATTACAGGCATTGAGATATCACATCTCATGCTATCAGAAGGGTCTCAGGAATGGAATGGGAAGGAGTTGGATATCACATCTCATGCTAAAGGGAGGGTCTCAGGTTTGGAAGGGGAAGGATTTGGATATCACATCTCATGTTATAGGAAGGATCTCAGGTTTGGTATTAGAAGCATTGAGATATCACATTTCATGCTATCGGAAGGATCTCAGGTTTGGTATTAGAAGCATTGAGATATCACATCTCATGCTATCAGAAGGGTCTCAGGATTGGAATGGGAAGGAGTTGGATATCACATCTCATGCTAAAGGGAGGGTCTCAGGTTTGGAAGGGGAAGGATTTGGATATCACATATCATGTTTTCGGAAGGATCTCACGTTTGGTATTAGAAGTATTGAGATATCAAGTCTCAGAGTATAGGAAGGGTCTCAGAATTGGAATGGGAAGGAGTTGGATATCACATCTCAAGCTATAGGAAGGGTCTCAGGATTGGAATGGGAAGGACTTGGATATCACATCTCATGCTATAGGAAGGCTCTCAGGTTTGGAAGGGGAAAGAGTTGGATATCACATTTCATGTTAGAGGTAGGATCTCAGGTTTGGTATTAGAGGCATTGAGATATCACATCTCATGCTATCAGAAGGGTCTCAGGAATGGAATGGGAAGGAGTTGGATATCACATCTCATGCTAAAGGGAGGGTCTCAGGTTTGGAAGGGGAAGGATTTGGATATCACATCTCATGTTATAGGAAGGATCTCAGGTTTGGTATTAGAAGCATTGAGATATCACATTTCATGCTATCGGAAGGATCTCAGGTTTGGTATTAGAAGCATTGAGATATCACATCTCATGCTATCAGAAGGGTCTCAGGATTGGAATGGGAAGGAGTTGGATATCACATCTCATGCTAAAGGGAGGGTCTCAGGTTTGGAAGGGGAAGGATTTGGATATCACATCTCATGTTTTCGGAAGGATCTCACGTTTGGTATTAGAAGTATTGAGATATCATATCTCATGCTATAGGAAGGGTCTCAGGATTGGAATGGGAAAGAGTTGGATATCACATCTCATGCTATAGGGAGTGTCTCAGGATTGGAATGGGAGGGACTTAGATATCACATATGCTATAGGGAGGGTCTCAGTTTTGATATTAGAAGCATTGAGATATCACATCTCATGCTATCGGAAGTGTCTCAGGATTGGAATGGGAAGGAGCTGGATATCACATCTCATGCTAATGGAAGGGTCTCAGGTTTGGAACGGGAAGGATTTGGATATCACATCTCATGTTATAGGAAGGGTCTCAGGTTTGGTATAAGCATTGAGATATCACATCTCTGCTATCGGAAGTGTCTCAGGATTGGAATGGGAAGGAGTTGGATATCCCATCTCATGTTATAGGACAGGTCTCAGGTTTGTTATTAGAATCATTGAGATATCATATTGCATGCTGTAGGAAGGGTCTAAGGGTTGGAATGGGAAGGACTTGGATATCACATCTCATGCTATAGATAGGCTCTTAGGTTTGGAAAGGGAAGGAGTTGGATATCACATTTCATGTTAGAGGAAGGATCTCAGGTTTGGTATTAGAAGCATTGAGATATCACATCTCATGCTATAGGAAGGGTCTCAGGATTGGAATGGGAAGTAGTTGGATATCACATCTCATGCTATAGGAAGGGCCTCAGGTTTGGTATAAGCATTGAGATATCACATCTAATGCTATAGGACGGGTCTCAGGATTGGAATGGAAGGAGTTGGATATCACATCTCATGTTATAGGAAGGATCTCAGGTTTGGTATTACAAGCATTGAGACATCACATCTCATGCTATAGGAAGGGTCTCAGGGTTGGAATGGGAAGGAGTTGGATATCACCTCTCATCCAATAGGAAGGGTCTCAGGTTTGGAATGGGAAGGAATTGGATATCACATCTTATGTTATAGGAAGGATCTCAGGTTTGGTATTAGAAGCATTGAGATATCACATCTCATGCTATAGGAAGGGTCTCAGGATTGGAATGTGAAGGATTTGGATATCACATCTCATGCTAAAGGAAGGGTCTCAGGTTTGGTATAAGCATTGAGATATCACGTCTCTGCTATCGGAAGGGTCTCAGGATTGGATTGGGAAGGAGTTGGATATCCCTTCTCATGCTATAGGAAGGGTCTCAGGATTTGAATGGCAAGGAGTTGGATATCACATCTCATGCCATAGGAAGGGTCTCAGGTTTGGTATAAGCATTGAGATATCACATCTCTGCTATCGGAAGGGTCTCAGGATTGGATTGGGAAGGAGTTGGATATCCCTTCTCATGCTGTAGGAAGTGTCTCAGGTTGGAATGGGAAGGAGTTGGATATCACATCTCATGTTATAGGAAGGGTCTCAGGTTTGGTATTAGAAGCATTGAGATATCAAGTCTCATGGTATAAGAAGGGTCTCAGAATTGGAATGGGAAGGAGTTGGATATCACACCTCAAGCTATAGGAAGGGTCTCATGATTGGAATGGGAAGGAGTTTGATATCACATCTCATGCCATAGTATGGGTCTCAGGTTTGGTAGAAGCATTGGGATATCACATCTCATGCTATCGGAAGGGTATCAGTATTGGATTTGGAAGAAGTTGGATATCCCATCTCATGCTATAGGAAGGGTCTCAGGTTGGAATGGGAAGGAGTTGGATATCACATTTCATGTTATAGGAAGGGTCTCAGGATTGGAATGGGAAGGACTTGGATATCATATCTCATGCTATAGGACGGGTCTCAGGTTTGTTATTAGAATCATTGAGATATCATATTGCATGCTGTAGGAAGGGTCTAAGGATTGGAATGGGAAGGACTTGGATATCACATCTCATGCTATAGATAGGCTCTTAGGTTTGGAAAGGGAAGGAGTTGAATATCACATTTCATGTTAGAGGAAGGATCTCAGGTTTGGTATTAGAAGCATTGAGATATCACATCTCATGCTATGGGAAGGGTCTCAGGATTGGAATGGGAAGTAGTTGGATATCACATCTCATGCTATAGGAAGGGTCTCAGGTTTGGTATAAGCATTGAGATATCACATCTCATGCTATAGGACGGGTCTCAGGATTGGAATGGAAGGAGTTGGATATCACATCTCATGTTATAGGAAGGATCTCAGGTTTGGTATTAGAAGCATTGAGACATCACATCTCATGCTATAGGAAGGGTCTCAGGGTTGGAATGGGAAGGAGTTGGATATCACATCTCATCCAATAGGAAGGGTCTCAGGTTTGGAATGGGAAGGAATTGGATATCACATCTCATGTTATAGGAAGGATCTCAGGTTTGGTATTAGAAGCATTGAGATATCACATCTCATGCTATAGGAAGGGTCTCAGGATTGGAATGTGAAGGATTTGGATATCACATCTCATGCTAAAGGAAGGGTCTCAGGTTTGGTAGAAGCATTGAGATATCACGTCTCTGCTATCGGAAGGGTCTCAGGATTGGATTGGGAAGGAGTTGGATATCCCTTCTCATGCTATAGGAAGGGTCTCAGGATTTGAATGGCAAGGAGTTGGATATCACATCTCATGCCATAGGAAGGGTCTCAGGTTTGGTATAAGCATTGAGATATCACATCTCTGCTATCGGAAGGGTCTCGGGATTGGAATGGGAAGGAGTTGGATATTCCCATCTCATGTTATAGGAAGGGTCTCAGGTTTGGTATTAGAAGCATTGAGATATCACATCTCATGCTATAGGAAGGGTCTCAGGATTGGAATGGGAAGGACTTGGATATCACATCTCATGCTATAGGGAGGGTCTCAAGTTTGATATTAGAAGCTTTGAGATATCACATCTCATGATATCGGAAGGGTCTCAGGATTGGAATGGGAAGGAGTTGGATATCACATCTCATGATAAAGGAAGGGTCTAAGGTTTGGAAGGGGAAGGATTTGGATATCACATCTCATGTTATATTACGGGTCTCAGGTTTGGTATTAGAAGCATTGAGATATCAAGTCTCAGAGTATAGGAAGGGTCTCAGAATTGCAATGGGAAGGAGTTGGATATCACATCTCAAGCTATAGGAAGGGTCTCAGGATTGGAATGGGAAGGACTTGGATATCACATCTCATGCTATAGGAAGGCTCTCAGGTTTGGAAGGGGAAAGAGTTGGATATCACATTTCATGTTAGAGGTAGGATCTCAGGTTTGGTATTAGAGGATTTGAGATATCACATCTCATGCTATCAGAAGGGTCTCAGGAATGGAATGGGAAGGAGTTGGATATCACATCTCATGCTAAAGGGAGGGTCTCAGGTTTGGAAGGGGAAGGATTTGGATATCACATCTCATGTTATAGGAAGGATCTCAGGTTTGGTATTAGAAGCATTGAGATATCACATCTCATGCTATCGGAAGGATCTCAGGTTTGGTATTAGAAGCATTGAGATATCACATCTCATGCTATCAGAAGGGTCTCAGGATTGGAATGGGAAGGAGTTGGATATCACATCTCATGCTAAAGGGAGGGTCTCAGGTTTGGAAGGGGAAGGATTTGGATATCACATCTCATGTTATCGGAAGGATCTCACGTTTGGTATTAGAAGTATTGAGATATCATATCTCATGCTATATGAAGGGTCTCAGGATTGGAATGGGAAAGAGTTGGATATCACATCTCATGCTTTAGGGAGTGTCTCAGGATTGGAATGCGAAGGACTTAGATATCACATATCATGCTATAGGGAGGGTCTCAGTTTTGATATTAGAAGCATTGAGATATCACATCTCATGCTATCGGAAGTGTCTCAGGATTGGAATGGGAAGGAGCTGGATATCACATCTCATGCTAAAGGAAGGGTCTCAGGTTTGGAACGGGAAGGATTTGGATATCACATCTCATGCTAAAGGAAGGGTCTCAGGTTTGGAACGGGAAGGATTTGGATATCACATCTCATGTTATAGGAAGGGTCTCAGGTTTGGTATAAGCATTGAGATATCACATCTCTGCTATCGGAAGGGTCTAAGGGTTGGAATGGGAAGGACTTGGATATCACATCTCATGCTATAGATAGGCTCTTAGGTTTGGAAAGGGAAGGAGTTGGATATCACATTTCATGTTAGAGGAAGAATCTCAGGTTTGGTATTAGAAGCATTGAGATATCACATCTCATGCTATAGGAAGGGTCTCAGGATTGGAATGGGAAGTAGTTGGATATCACATCTCATGCTATAGGAAGGGTCTCAGGTTTGGTATAAGCATTGAGATATCACATCTCATGCTATAGGACGGGTCTCAGGATTGGAATGGAAGGAGTTGGATATCACATCTCATGTTATAGGAAGGATCTCAGGTTTGGTATTAGAAGCATTGAGACATCACATCTCATGCTATAGGAAGGGTCTCAGGGTTGGAATGGGAAGGAGTTGGATATCACAACTCATCCAATAGGAAGGGTCTCAGGTTTGGAATGGGAAGGAATTGGATATCACATCTCATGCTAAAGGAAGGGTCTCAGGTTTGGTAGAAGCATTGAGATATCACGTCTCTGCTATCGGAAGGGTCTCAGGATTGGATTGGGAAGGAGTTGGATATCCCTTCTCATGCTATAGGAAGGGTCTCAGGATTTGAATGGCAAGGAGTTGGATATCACATCTCATGCCATAGGAAGGGTCTCGGGTTTGGTATAAGCATTGAGATATCACATCTCTGCTATCGGAAAGGGTCTCAGGATTGGATTGGGAAGGAGTTGGATATCCCTTCTCATGCTATAGGAAGTGTCTCAGGTTGGAATGGGAAGGAGTTGGATATCACATCTCATGTTATAGGAAGGGTCTCAGGATTGGAATGGGAAGGATTTGGATATCACATCTCTTGCTATAGGAAGGGTCTCAGGATTGGAATGGGTAGGAGTTGGATATTACTTTCTTGCTATAGGAAGAGTCTCATGTTTGGAATGGGAAGGAGTTGGATATCACATATGCTATAGTTAGTGTCTCAGGTTTGGAACGGGAAGGAGTTGGATATCACATCTCATGTTATAGGAAGGGTCTCAGGTTTGGTATAAGCATTGAGATATCACATCTCTGCTATCGGAAGCGGCTCAGGATTGGAATGGGAAGGAGTTGGATATCCCATCTCATGTTATAGTAAGAGTCTCTGGTTTGGTATTAGAATCATTGAGATATCACATTGCATGCTGTAGGAAGGGTCTAAGGATTGGAATTGGATGGACTTGGATATCACATCTCATGCTATAGGTAGGCTCTCAGGTTTAGTATAAGCATTGAGATATCACATCTCATGCTATAGGAAGGGTCTCAGGATTGGAATGGGAAGGATTTGGATATCACATCTCATGCTATAGGAAGGGTCTCAGATTTGGTATAAGCATTGAGATATCACATCTCATGCTAAAGGAAGGGTCTCAGGATTGGAATGGGAAGGAGTTGGATATCACATCTCATGCTATAGGAAGGGTCTCAGGTTTGGTATAAGCATTGAGATATCACATCACATTCTATATGAAGGGTCTCAGGATTGGAATGGGAAGGACTTGGATATCACATCTCATGCTATAGGCAGGGTCTCAGGTTTGGAAAGGGAAGGAGATGGATATCACATTTCATGTTAGAGGTAGGATCTCAGGTTTGGTATTATAGGCATTGAGATATCACATCTCATGCTATCAGAAGGGTCTCAGGATTGGAATGGGAAGGAGTTGTATATCACATCTCATGCTAAAGGGAGGGTCTCAGGTTTGGAAGGGGAAGGATTTGGAAATCACATTTCATGTTATAGGAAGGATCTCAGGTTTGGTATTAGAAGCATTGAGATATCACATCTCATGCTATCGGAAGTATCTCAGGTTTGGTATTAGAGGCATTGAGATATCACATCTCATGCTATCATAAGGGTCTCAGGATTGGAATGGGAAGGAGTTGGATATCACATCTCTTGTTATAGGAAGGATCTCAGGTTTGGTATTAGAAGCATTGAGATATCACATCTCATGCTATAGGAAGGGTCTCAGGATTGGAATGGGAAGGAGTTGGATATCACATCTCATGTTATAGGAAGGATCTCAGGTTTGGTATTAGAAGCATTGAGATATCACATCTCATGCTATAGGACTGGTCTCAGGATTGGAATGGGAAGGAGTTGGATATCACATCTCATGCTAAAGGAAGGGTCTCAGTTTTGGTAGAAGCATTGAGATTTCACATATCATGCTATAGGAAGGGTCTCAGGATTGGAATGGGAAGGAGTTGGATATCACATCTCATGCTATAGGAAGGGTCTCAGGTTTGGTATAAGCATTGAGATATCACATCTCATGCTAAAGGGAGGGTCTCAGGTTCGGAAGGGGAAGGATTTGGATATCACATCTCATGTTATAGGAAGTATCTCAGGTTTGGTATTAGAAGCATTGAGATATCACATCTCATGCTATCGGAAGGATCTCAGGTTTGGTATTAGAAGCATTGAGATATCACATCTCATGCTATAGGAAGGGTCTCAGGATTGGAATGGGAAGGAGTTGGATATCACATCTCATGTTATAGGAAGGATCTCAGGTTTGTTATTAGAAGCATTGAGATATCACATCTCATGCTATAGGACTGGTCTCAGGATTGGAATGGGAAGGAGTTGGATATCACATCTCATGCTAAAGGAAGGGTCTCAGTTTTGGTAGAAGCATTGAGATTTCACATATCATGCTATAGGAAGGGTCTCAGGATTGGAATGGGAAGGAGTTGGATATCACATCTCATGCTATAGGAAGGGTCTCAGGTTTGGTATAAGCATTGAGATATCACATCTCTGCTATCGGAAGGGTCTCAGGATTGGAATGGGAAGGACTTAGATATCACATCTCATGCTATAGGGAGGGTCTCAGTATTGATATTAGAAGCATTGAGATATCACATCTCAAGCTATCGGAAGGGTCTCAGGATTGGAATGGGAAGGAGTTGGATATCACATCTCATGCTATAGGAAGGGTCTCAGGTTAGGAACGGGAAGGAGTTGGATATCACATCTCATGTTATAGGAAGAGTCTCATGCTAAGACCTGATAGACCCTTCCTATAACATGAGATGGGAATATCCAACTCCTTCCCATTCCAATCCTGAGACCCTTCCGATAGCAGAGATGTGATATCTCAATGCTTATACCAAACCTGAGACCCTTCCTATAGCATGAGATGTGATATCCAACTCCTTCCCATTCCAATACTGAGACCCTTCCTATAGCATGAGATGTGATATCTCAATGCTTCTAATATCAAACTTGAGACCCTCCCTATAGCATGAGATGTGATATACAAGTCCTTCCCATTCCAATCCTGAGACACTTCCTATAGCATGAGATGTGATATCTCAATGCTTCTAATACCAAACCTGAGACTCTTCCTATAACATGAGATGGGATATCCAACTCCTTCCCATTACAATCCTGAGACCCTTCCGAAAGCAGAGATGTGATATCTCAATGCTTATACCAAACCTGAGACCCTTCCTATGGCATGAGATGTCATATACAGATCCTTCCCATTCCAATCCTGAGACCCTTCCTATAGCATGAGATGTGATATCTCAATGCTTATACCAAACCTAAAACCCTTCCTATAGCATGAGATGTGATATCCAACTCCTTCCCATTCCAATCCTGAGACCATTCCTATAGCATGAGATGTGATATCCAATGGCTCTAATATCAAACCTGAGATCCTTCCTCTAACATTAAATGTGATATCCAACTCCTTCCCTTTCCAAACCTGAGAGCCTACCTATAGCATGAGATGTGATATCCAAGTCCTTCCCATTCCAATCCTTAGACCCTTCCTACAGCATGCAATATGATATCTCAATGATTCTAATAACAAACCTGAGACCCTTCCTATAACATGAGATGGGAATATCCAACTCCTTCTCATTCCAATCCTGAGACCCTTCCGATAGCAAACATGTGATATCTCAATGCTTATACCAAACCTGAGATCCTTCTTATAACATGAGATGTGATATCCAACTCCTTCCCATTCCAATCCTGAGACACTTCCTATAGCATGAGATGTGATATCTCACTGCTTATACCAAACCTGAGACCCTTCCTATAGCATGAGATGTGATATCCAAGTCCTTCCCATTCCAATCCTGAGACACTTCCTATAGCATGAGATGTGATATCTCAATGCTTCTAATACCAAACCTGAGACTCTTCCTATAACATGAGATGGGATATCCAACTCCTTCCCATTACAATCCTGAGACCCTTCCGAAAGCAGAGATGTGATATCTCAATGCTTATACCAAACCTGAGACCCTTCCTATGGCATGAGATGTCATATACAGATCCTTCCCATTCCAATCCTGAGACCCTTCCTATAGCATGAGATGTGATATCCCAATGCTTATACCAAACCTAAAACCCTTCCTATAGCATGAGATGTGATATCCAACTCCTTCCCATTCCAATCCTGAGACCCTTCCTATCGCATGAGATGTGATATCCAATGGCTCTAATATCAAACCTGAGATCCTTCCTCTAACATTAAATGTGATATCCAACTCCTTCCCTTTCCAAACCTGAGAGCCTACCTATAGCATGAGATGTGATATCCAAGTCCTTCCATTCCAATCCTTAGACCCTTCCTACAGCATGCAATATGATATCTCAATGATTCTAATAACAAACCTGAGACCCGTCCTATAACATGAGATGTGATATCCAACTCCTTCCCATTCAAATCCTGAGACACTTCCGATAGCAGAGATGTGATATCTCAATGCTTCTAATACCAAACATGAGACCAGTCCTATAACATGAGATGGGATATCCAACTCCTTCCCGTTCCAAACCTGAGACCCTTCCTATAGCATGAGATGTGATATCCAACTCCTTCCCATCCCAATCCTGAGACACTTCCGATTGCAGAGATTTGATATCTCAATGCTTATACCAAACCTGAGACTCTTCCTATAACATGAGATGTGATATCCAACTCCTTCCCGTTCCAAACCTGAGACCCTTCCTATAGCATGAGATGTGATATCCAACTCCTTCCCATTCCAATCCTGAGACCCTTATGATAGCATGAGATGTGATATCTCAATGCCTCTAATACCAAATCTGAGATTCTTCCGATAGCATGAGATGTGATATCTCAATGCTTCTTATACCAAACCTGAGATCCTTCCTATAACATGAGATGTGATATCCAAATCCTTCCCCTTCCAAACCTGAGACCCTCCCTTTAGCATGAGATGTGATATCCAACTCCTTCCCATTCCAACCTGAGACCCTTCCTATAGCATGAGATGGGATATCCAACTCCTTGGAATTCCAATCCTGATACCCTTCCGATAGCATGATATTTGATATCCCAATGCTTATACCAAACCTGAGACCCATACTATGGCATGAGATGTGATATCAAACTCCTTCCCATTCCAATCCTGAGACCCTTCCTATAGCTTGAGATGTGATATCCAACTCCTTCCCATTCCAATTCTGAGACCCTTCCTATACCATGAGACTTGATATCTCAATGCTTCTAATACCAAACCTGAGACCCGTCCTATAACATGAGATGTGATATCCAAATCCTTCCCCTTCCAAACCTTAGACCCTTCCTTTATCATGAGATGTGATATCCAACTCCTTCCCATTCCAATCCTGAGACCCTTCCGATATCATGAGATGTGATATCTCAATGCTTCTAATATCAAACTCGAGACCCTCCCTATAGCATGAGATGTGATATCCAAGTCCTTCCCATTCCAATCCTGAGACGCTTCCTATAGCATGAGATGTGATGTCTCAATGCTTCTAATACCAAACCTGAGACCCTTCCTATAACATGAGATGGGAATATCCAACTCCTTCCCATTCCAATCCTGAGACCCTTCCGATAGCAAACATGTGATATCTCAATGCTTATACCAAACCTGAGATCCTTCCTATAACATGAGATGTGATATCCAACTTCTTCCCATTCCAATCCTGAGACACTTCCTATAGCATGAGATGTGATATCTCACTGCTTATACCAAACCTGAGACCCTTCCTATAGCATGAGATGTGATATCCAACTCCTTCCCATTCCAATCCTGAGACCCTTCCTATAGCATGAGATGTGATATCTCAATGCTTCTAATATCAAACTTGAGACCCTCCCTATAGCATGAGATGTGATATCCAAGTCCTTCCCATTCCAATCTTGAGACACTTCCTATAGCATGAGATGTGATATCTCAATGCTTCTAATACCAAACCTGAGACTCTTCCTATAACATGAGATGGGATATCCAACTCCTTCCCATTGCAATCCTGAGACCCTTCCGATAGCAGAGATGTGATATCTCAATGCTTATACCAAACCTGAGACCCTTCCTATGGCCTGAGATGTCATATACAACTCCTTCCCATTCCAATCCTGAGACCCTTCCTTTAGCATGAGATGTGATATCTCAATGCTTATACCAAATCTGAGACCCTTCCTATAGCATGAGATGTGATATCCAAATCCTTCCCATTCCAATCCTGAGACCCTTCCTATAGCATGAGATGTGATATCTCAATGCTTATACCAAACCTGAGAGCCTACCTATAGCATGAGATGTGATATCCAAGTCCATCCCATTCCAATCCTTAGACCCTTCCTACAGCATGCGATGTGATATCTCAATGATTCTAATACCAAACCAGAGACTCTTACTATAACATGAGATGGGATATCCAACTCCTTTCCATTCCAATCCTGAGCCGCTTTCGATAGCAGAGATGTGATATCTCAATGCTTATACGAAACCTGAGACCCTTCCTATAACATGAGATGTGATATCCAACTCCTTCCCGTTCCAAACCTGAGACACTAACTATAGCATATGTGATATCCAACTCCTTCCCATTCCAAACATGAGACCCTTCCTATAGCAAGAAAGTAATATCCAACTCCTACCCATTCCAATCCTGAGACCCTTCCTATAGCAAGAGATGTGATATCCAAATCCTTCCCATTCCAATCCTGAGACCCTTCCTATAACATGAGATGTGAGATCCAACTCCTTCCCATTCCAACCTGAGACACTTCCTATAGCATGAGAAGGGATATCCAACTCCTTCCCAATCCAATCCTGAGACCCTTCCGATAGCAGAGATGTGATATTTCAATGCTTATACCAAACCTGAGACCCTTCCTATGGCATGAGATGTGATATCCAACTCCTTGCCATTCAAATCCTGAGACCCTTCCTATAGCATTGGAAGGGATATCCAACTCCTTCCCAATCCAATCCTGCGACCCTTTTGATAGCAGAGACGTGATATCTCAATGCTTCTACCAAACCTGAGACCCTTCCTTTAGCATGAGATGTGATATCCAAATCCTTCACATTCCAATCCTGAGACCCTCCCTATAGCATGAGATGTGATATCTCAATGCTTCTAATACCAAACCTGAGATCCTTCCTATAACATGAGATGTGATATCCAATTCCTTCCCATTCCAAACCTGAGACCCTTCCTATTGGATGAGATGTGATATCCAACTCCTTCCCATTCCAACCCTGAGACCCTTCCTATAGCATGAGATGTGATGTCTCAATGCTTCTAATACCAAACCTGAGATCCTTCCTATAACATGAGATGTGATATCCAACTCCTTCCATTCCAATCCTGAGACCCGTCCTATAGCATGAGATGTGATATCTCAATGCTTATACTAAACCTGAGACCCTTCCTATAGCATGAGATGTGATATCCAACTACTTCCCATTCCAATCCTGAGACCCTTCCTATAGCATGAGATGTGATATCTCAATGCTTCTAATACCAAACCTGAGATCCTTCCTCTAACATGAAATGTGATATCCAACTCCTTCCCTTTCCAAACCTAAGAGCCTATCTATAGCATGAGATGTGATATCCAAGTCCTTCCCATTCCAACCCTTAAACCCTTCCTACAGCATGCAATATGATATCTCAATGATTCTAATAACAAACCTGAGACCCGTCCTATAACATGAGATGTGATATCCAACTCCTTCCCATTCCAATCCTGAGACACTTCCGATAGCAGAGATGTGATATCTCAATGCTTATACCAAACCTGAGACCCTTCCTATAACATGAGATGTGATATCCAAATCCTTCCCGTTCCAAACCTGAGACCCTTCCTTTAGCATGAGATGTGATATCCAGCTCCTTCCCATTCCAATCCTGAGACACTTCCGATAGCATGAGATGTGATATCTCAATGCTTCTAATATCAAAACTGAGACCCTCCCTATAGCATGATATGTGATATCTAAGTCCTTCCCATTCCAATCCTGAGACGCTCCCTATAGCATGAGATGTGATATCCAACTCTTTCCCATTCCAATCCTGAGACCCTTCCTATAGCATGAGATATGATATCTCAATACTTCTAATACCAAACGTGAGATCCTTCCGATAACATGAGATGTGATATCCAAATCCTTCCCCTTCCAAACCTGAGACCCTCCCTTTAGCATGAGATGTGATATCCAACTCCTTCCCATTCCAATCCTGAGACCCTTCTGATAGCATGAGATGTGATATCTCAATGCTTCTAATACCAAACCTGAGATCCTTCCGATAGCATGAGATGTGATATCTCAATGCTTCTAATACCAAACCTGAGATCCTTCCTATAACATGAGATGTGATATCCAAATCCTTCCCCTTCCAAACCTGAGACCCTCCCTTTAGCATGAGATGTGATATCCAAATCCTTCCCATTCCATTCCTGAGACCCTTCTGATAGCATGAGATGTGATATCTCAATGCCTCTAATACCAAACCTGAGATCCTACCTCTAACATGAAATGTGATATCCAACTCTTTCCCCTTCCAAACCTGAGAGCCTTCCTATAGCATGAGATGTGATATCCAAGTCCTTCCCATTCCAATCCTGAGACCCTTCCTATAGCTTGAGATGTGATATCCAACTCCTTCCCATTCCAATTCTGAGACCCTTCCTATACTCTGAGACTTGATATCTCAATGCTTCTAATACCAAACCTGAGACCCGTAATATAACATGAGATGTGATATCCAAATCCTTCCCCTTCCAAACCTTAGACCCTTCCTTTATCATGAGATGTGATATCCAACTCCTTCCCATTCCAATCCTGAGACCCTTCCGATATCATGAGATGTGATATCTCAAAGCTTCTAATATCAAACTTGAGACCCTCCCTATAGCATGAGATGTGATATCCAAGTCCTTCCCATTCCAATCCTGAGACCCTTCCTATAGCATGAGATGTGATATCTCAATGCTTCTAATACCAAACCTGAGACCCTTCCTATAACATGAGATGGGAATATCCAACTCCTTCCCATTCCAATCCTGAGACCCTTCCGATAGCAGAGATGTGATATCTCAATGCTTATACCAAACCTGAGACCCTTCCTATGGCATGAGATGTGATATCCAACTCCTTGCCATTCAAATCCTGAGACCCTTCCTATAGCATGAGAAGGGATATCCAACTCCTTCCCAATCCAATCCTGAGACCCTTCCGATAGCAGAGACGTGATATCTCAATGCTTCTACCAAACCTGAGACCCTTCCTTTAGCATGAGATGTGATATCCAAATCCTTCACATTCCAATCCTGAGACCCTTCCTATAGCATGAGATGTGATATCTCAATGCTTCTAATACCAAACCTGAGATCCTTCCTATAACATGAGATGTGATATCCACTTCCTTCCCATTCCAAACCTGAGACCCTTCCTATTGGATGAGATGTGATATCCAACTCCTTCCCATTCCAACCCTGAGACCCTTCCTATAGTATGAGATGTGATGTCTCAATGCTTCTAATACCAAACCTGAGATCCTTCCTATAACATGAGATGTGATATCCAACTCCTTCCATTCCAATCCTGAGACCTGTCCTATAGCATGAGATGTGATATCTCAATGCTTATACCAAACCTGAGACCCTTCCTATAGCATGAGATGTGATATCCAACTACTTCCCATTCCAATCCTGAGACCCTTCATATAGCATGAGATGTGATATCTCAATGCTTCTAATACCAAACCTGAGATCCTTCCTCTAACATGAAATGTGATATCCAACTCCTTCCCTTTCCAAACCTAAGAGCCTATCTATAGCATGAGATGTGATATCCAAGTCCTTCCCATTCCAATCCTTAGACCCTTCCTACAGCATGCAATATGATATCTCAATGATTCTAATAACAAACCTGAGACCCGTCCTATAGCATGAGATATGATATCCAAGTCCTTCCCATTCCAATCCTGAGACCCTTCCTATAACATGAAATGTGATATCCAACTCCTTCCCATTCCAACCTGAGACCCTTCCTATAGCATGAGATGGGATATCCAACTTCTTCCAAATCCAATACTGATACCCTTCCGATAGCATGAGATGTGATATCCCAATGCTTCTACCAAACCTGAGACCCATACTATGGCATGAGATGTGATATCAAACTCCTTCCCATTCCAATCCTGAGACCCTTCCTATAGCTTGAGGTGTGATATCCAACTCCTTCCCATTCCAATTCTGAGACCCTTCTTATACCATGAGACTTGATATCTCAATGCTTCTAATACCAAACCTGAGACCCGTCCTATAACATGAGATGTGATATCCAAACCCTTCCCCTTCCAAACCTTAGACCCTTCCTTTATCATGAGATGTGATATCCAACTCCTTCCCATTCCAATCCTGAGACCCTTCCGATATCATGAGATTTGTTATCTCAATGCTTCTAATATCAAACTTGAGACCCTCCCTATAGCATGAGATGTGACATCCAAGTCCTTCCCATTCCAATCCTGAGACCCTTCCTATAACATGAGATGTGATATCCAACTCCTTCCCATTCCAACCTGAGACACTTCCTATAGCATGAGAAGGGATATCTAACTCCTTCCCAATCCAATCCTGAGACCCTTCCGATAGCAGAGATGTGATATCTCAATGCTTATACCAAACCTGAGACCCTTCCTATGGCATGAGATGTGATATCCAACTCCTTGCCATTCAAATCCTGAGACCCTTCCTATAGCATGAGATGTGATATCTCTATGCTTCTAATACCAAGCCTGAGACCCTTCCTATAACATGAGATGGGATATCCAACTCCTTCCCATTCCAATCCTGAGACCCTTCCGATAGCAGAGATGTGATATCTCAATGCTTATACCAAACCTGAGAACCTTCCTATGGCCTGAGATGTCATATACAACTCCTTCCCATTCCAATCCTGAGACCCTTCCTTTAGCATGAGATGTGATATCTCAATGCTTATACCAAATCTGAGACCCTTCCTATAGCATGAGATGTGATATCCAATTCCTTCCCATTCCAATCCTGAGACCCTTCCTATAGCATGAGATGTGATATCTCAATGCTTATACCAAACCTGAGAGCCTACCTTTAGCATGAGATGTGATATCCAAGTCCATCCCATTCCAATCCTTAGACCCTTCCTACAGCATGCGATGTGATATCTCAATGATTCTAATACCAAACCAGAGACTCTTCCTATAACATGAGATGGGATATCCAACTCCTTCCCATTCCAATCCTGAGCCGCTTCCGATAGCAGAGATGTGATATCTCAATGCTTATACCAAACCTGAGACCCTTCCTATAACATGAGATGTGATATCCAACTCCTTCCCGTTCCAAACCTGAGACACTAACTATAGCATATGTGATATCCAACTCCTTCCCATTCCAAACATGAGACCCTTCCTATAGCAAGAAAGTAATATCCAACTCCTACCCATTCCAATCCTGAGACCCTTCCTATAGCAAGAGATGTGATATCCAAATCCTTCCCATTCCAATCCTGAGACCCTTCCTATAACATGAGATGTGATATCCAACTCCTTCCCATTCCAACCTGAGACACTTCCTATAGCATGAGAAGGGATATCCAACTCCTTCCCAATCCAATCCTGAGATCCTTCCGATAGCAGAGATGTGATATCTCAATGCTTATACCAAACCTGAGACCCTTCCTATAACATGAGATGTGATATCCAACTCCTTCCCATTCCAACCTGAGACACTTCCTATAGCATGAGAAGGGATATCCAACTCCTTCCCAATCCAATCCTGAGATCCTTCCGATAGCAGAGATGTGATATCTCAATGCTTATACCAAACCTGAGACCCTTCCTATGGCATGAGATGTGATATCCAACTCCTTCCCAATCCAATCCTGAGACCCTTCCGATAGCAGAGACGTGATATCTCAATGCTTCTACCAAACCTGAGACCCTTCCTTTAGCATGAGATGTGATATCCAAATCCTTCACATTCCAATCCTGAGACCCTTCCTATAGCATGAGATGTGATATCTCAATGCTTCTAATACCAAACCTGAGATCCTTCCTATAACATGAGATGTGATATCCAATTCCTTCCCATTCCAAACCTGAGACCCTTCCTATTGGATGAGATGTGATATCCAACTCCTTCCCATTCCAACCCTGAGACCCTTCCTATAGCATGAGATGTGATGTCTCAATGCTTCTAATACCAAACCTGAGATCCTTCCTATAACATGAGATGTGATATCCAACTCCTTCCATTCCAATCCTGAGACCCGTCCTATAGCATGAGATGTGATATCTCAATGCTTATACCAAACCTGAGACCCTTCCTATAGCATGAGATGTGATATCCAACTGCTTCCCATTCCAATCCTGAGACCCTTCCTATAGCATGAGATGTGATATCTCAATGCTTCTAATACCAAACCTGAGATCCTTCCTCTAACATGAAATGTGATATCCAACTCCTTCCCTTTCCAAACCTAAGAGCCTATCTATAGCATGAGATGTGATATCCAAGTCCTTCCCATTCCATTCCTGAGACCCTTCTGATAGCATGAGATGTGATATCTCAATGCCTCTAATACCAAACCTGAGATCCTACCTCTAACATGAAATGTGATATCCAACTCTTTCCCCTTCCAAACCTGAGAGCCTTCCTATAGCATGAGATGTGATATCCAAGTCCTTCCCATTCCAATCCTGAGACCCTTCCTATAGCTTGAGGTGTGATATCCAACTCCTTCCCATTCCAATTCTGAGACCCTTCTTATACCATGAGACTTGATATCTCAATGCTTCTAATACCAAACCTGAGACCCGTCCTATAACATGAGATGTGATATCCAAATCCTTCCCCTTCCAAACCTTAGACCCTTCCTTTATCATGAGATGTGATATCCAACTCCTTCCCATTCCAATCCTGAGACCCTTCCGATATCATGAGATTTGTTATCTCAATGCTTCTAATATCAAACTTGAGACCCTCCCTATAGCATGAGATGTGACATCCAAGTCCTTCCCATTCCAATCCTGAGACCCTTCCTATAACATGAGATGTGATATCCAACTCCTTCCCATTCCAACCTGAGACACTTCCTATAGCATGAGAAGGGATATCTAACTCCTTCCCAATCCAATCCTGAGACCCTTCCGATAGCAGAGATGTGATATCTCAATGCTTATACCAAACCTGAGACCCTTCCTATGGCATGAGATGTGATATCCAACTCCTTGCCATTCAAATCCTGAGACCCTTCCTATAGCATGAGATGTGATATCTCTATGCTTCTAATACCAAACCTGAGACCCTTCCTATAACATGAGATGGGATATCCAACTCCTTCCCATTCCAATCCTGAGACCCTTCCTATAGCATGAGATGTGATATCTCAATGCTTCTAATACCAAACCTGAGATCCTTCCTATAACATGAGATGTGATATCCAATTCCTTCCCATTCCAAACCTGAGACCCTTCCTATTGGATGAGATGCGATATCCAACTCCTTCCCATTCCAACCCTGAGACCCTTCCTATAGCATGAGATGTGATGTCTCAATGCTTCTAATACCAAACCTGAGATCCTTCCTATAACATGAGATGTGATATCCAACTCCTTCCATTCCAATCCTGAGACCCGTCCTATAGCATGAGATGTGATATCTCAATGCTTATACCAAACCTGAGACCCTTCCTATAGCATGAGATGTGATATCCAATTCCTTCCCATTCCAATCCTGAGACCCTTCCTATAGCATGAGATGTGATATCTCAATGCTTATACCAAACCTGAGAGCCTACCTATAGCATGAGATGTGATATCCAAGTCCATCCCATTCCAATCCTTAGACCCTTCCTACAGCATGCGATGTGATATCTCAATGATTCTAATACCAAACCAGAGACTCTTCCTATAACATGAGATGGGATATCCAACTCCTTCCCATTCCAATCCTGAGCCGCTTCCGATAGCAGAGATGTGATATCTCAATGCTTATACCAAACCTGAGACCCTTCCTATAACATGAGATGTGATATCCAACTCCTTCCCATTCCAAACCTGAGAGCCTACGTATAGCATGAGATGTGATATCCAAGTCCATCCCATTCCAATCCTTAGACCCTTCCTACAGCATGCGATGTGATATCTCAATGCTTATACCAAATCTGAGACCCTTCCTATAGCATGAGATGTGATATCCAATTCCTTCCCATTCCAATCCTGAGACCCTTCCTATAGCATGAGATGTGATATCTCAATGCTTATACCAAACCTGAGAGCCTACCTATAGCATGAGATGTGATATCCAAGTCCATCCCATTCCAATCCTTAGACCCTTCCTACAGCATGCGATGTGATATCTCAATGATTCTAATACCAAACCAGAGACTCTTCCTATAACATGAGATGGGATATCCAACTCCTTCCCATTCCAATCCTGAGCCGCTTCCGATAGCAGAGATGTGATATCTCAATGCTTATACCAAACCTGAGACCCTTCCTATAACATGAGATGTGATATCCAACTCCTTCCCGTTCCAAACCTGAGACACTAACTATAGCATATGTGATATCCAACTCCTTCCCATTCCAAACATGAGACCCTTCCTATAGCAAGAAAGTAATATCCATCTCCTACCCATTCCAATCCTGAGACCCTTCCTATAGCAAGAGATGTGATATCCAAATCCTTCCCATTCCAATCCTGAGACCCTTCCTATAACATGAGATGTGATATCCAACTCCTTCCCATTCCAACCTGAGACACTTCCTATAGCATGAGAAGGGATATCCAACTCCTTCCCAATCCAATCCTGAGACCCTTCCGATAGCAGAGATGTGATATCTCAATGCTTATACCAAACCTGAGACCCTTCCTATGGCATGAGATGTGATATCCAACTCCTTCCCAATCCAATCCTGAGACCCTTCCGATAGCAGAGACGTGATATCTCAATGCTTCTACCAAACCTGAGACCCTTCCTTTAGCATGAGATGTGATATCCAAATCCTTCACATTCCAATCCTGAGACCCTTCCTATAGCATGAGATGTGATATCTCAATGCTTCTAATACCAAACCTGAGATCCTTCCTATAACATGAGATGTGATATCCAATTCCTTCCCATTCCAAACCTGAGACCCTTCCTATTGGATGAGATGTGATATCCAACTCCTTCCCATTCCAACCCTGAGACCCTTCCTATAGCATGAGATGTGATGTCTCAATGCTTCTAATACCAAACCTGAGATCCTTCCTATAACATGAGATGTGATATCCAACTCCTTCCATTCCAATCCTGAGACCCGTCCTATAGCATGAGATGTGATATCTCAATGCTTATACCAAACCGGAGACCCTTCCTATAGCATGAGATGTGATATCCAACTGTTTCCCATTCCAATCCTGAGACCCTTCCTATAGCATGAGATGTGATATCTCAATGCTTCTAATTCCAAACCTCAGATCCTTCCTCTAACATGAAATGTGATATCCAACTCCTTCCCTTTCCAAACCTAAGAGCCTATCTATAGCATGAGATGTGATATCCATGTCCTTCCCATTCCAACCCTTAGACCCTTCCTACAGCATGCAATATGATATCTCAATGATTCTAATAACAAACCTGAGACCCGTCCTATAACATGAGATGGGATATCCAACTCCTTCCGATTCCAATCCTGAGACACTTCCGATAGCAGAGATGTGATATCTCAATGCTTATACCAAACCTGAGACCCTTCCTATAACATGAGATGTGATATCCAAATCCTTCCTGTTCCAAACCTGAGACCCTTCCTTTAGCATGAGATGTGATATCCAGCACCTTCCCATTCCAATCCTGAGACACTTCCTATAGCATGAGATGTGATATCTCAATGCTTCTAATATCAAAACTGAGACCCTCCCTATAGCATGATATGTGATATCTAAGTCCTTCCCATTGCAATCCTGAGACCCTCCCTATAGCATGAGATGTGATATCCAACTCCTTCCCATTCCAATCCTGAGACCCTTCCTATAGCATGAGATATGATATCTCAATACTTCTAATACCAAACGTGAGATCCTTCCGATAACATGAGATGTGATATCCAAATCCTTCCCCTTCCAATCCTGAGACCCTCCCTTTAGCATGAGATGTGATATCCAACTCCTTCCTATTCCAATCCTGAGACCCTTCCTATAGCATGAGATGTGATATCTCAATGCTTCTAATACCAAACCTGAGATCCTTCCTCTAACATGAAATGTGATATCCAACTCCTTCCCTTTCCAAACCTAAGAGCCTATCTATAGCATGAGATGTGATATCCAAGTCCTTCCCATTCCAACCCTTAGACCCTTCCTACAGCATGCAATATGATATCTCAATGATTCTAATAACAAACCTGAGACCCGTCCTATAACATGAGATGGGATATCCAACTCCTTCCCATTCCAATCCTGAGACACTTCCGATAGCAGAGATGTGATATCTCAATGCTTATACCAAACCTGAGACCCTTCCTATAACATGAGATGTGATATCCAAATCCTTCCCGTTCCAAACCTGAGACCCTTCCTTTAGCATGAGATGTGATATCCAGCACCTTCCCATTCCAATCCTGAGGCACTTCCTATAGCATGAGATGTGATATCTCAATGCTTCTAATATCAAAACTGAGACCCTCCCTATAGCATGATATGTGATATCTAAGTCCTTCCCATTCCAATCCTGAGACCCTCCCTATAGCATGAGATGTGATATCCAACTCCTTCCCATTCCAATCCTGAGACCCTTCCTATAGCATGAGATATGATATCTCAATACTTCTAATACCAAACGTGAGATCCTTCCGATAACATGAGATGTGATATGCAAATCCTTCCCCTTCCAATCCTGAGACCCTCCCTTTAGCATGAGATGTGATATCCAACTCCTTCCTATTCCAATCCTGAGACCCTTCCTATAGCATGAGATGTGATATCTCAATGCTTCTAATACCAAACCTGAGATCCTTCCTCTAACATGAAATGTGATATCCAACTCCTTCCCTTTCCAAACCTAAGAGCCTATCTATAGCATGAGATGTGATATCCAAGTCCTTCCCATTCCAACCCTTAGACCCTTCCTACAGCATGCAATATGATATCTCAATGATTCTAATAACAAACCTGAGACCCGTCCTATAACATGAGATGGGATATCCAACTCATTCCCATTCCAATCCTGAGACACTTCCGATAGCAGAGATGTGATATCTCAATGCTTATACCAAACCTGAGACCCTTCCTATAACATGAGATGTGATATCCAAATCCTTCCCGTTCCAAACCTGAGACCCTTCCTTTAGCATGAGATGTGATATCCAGCACCTTCCCATTCCAATCCTGAGACACTTCCTATAGCATGAGATGTGATATCTCAATGCTTCTAATATCAAAACTGAGACCCTCCCTATAGCATGATATGTGATATCTAAGTCCTTCCCATTCCAATCCTGAGACCCTCCCTATAGCATGAGATGTGATATCCAACTCCTTCCCATTCCAATCCTGAGACCCTTCCCATAGCATGAGATATGATATCTCAATACTTCTAATACCAAACGTGAGATCCTTCCGATAACATGAGATGTGATATCCAAATCCTTCCCCTTCCAATCCTGAGACCCTCCCTTTAGCATGAGATGTGATATCCAACTCCTTCCTATTCCAATCCTGAGACTCTTCTGATAGCATGAGATGTGATATCTCAATGCTTCTAATACCAAACCTGAGATCCTTCCGATAGCATGAGATGTGATATCTCAATGCTTCTAATACCAAACCTGAGATCCTTCCTATAACATGAGATGTGATATCCAAATCCTTCCCCTTCCAAACCTGAGACCCTCCCTTTAGCATGAGATGTGATATCCAACTCCTTCCCATTCCATTCCTGAGACCCTTCTGATAGCATGAGATGTGATATCTCAATGCCTCTAATACCAAACCTGAGATCCTACCTCTAACATGAAATGTGATATCCAACTCTTTCCCCTTCCAAACCTGAGAGCCTTCCTATAGCATGAGATGTGATATCCAAGTCCTTCCCATTCCAATCCTGAGACCCTTCCTATAGCTTGAGATGTGATATCCAACTCCTTCCCATTCCAATTCTGAGACCCTTCCTATACTATGAGACTTGATATCTCAATGCTTCTAATACAAACGTGAGACCCGTAATATAACATGAGATGTGATATCCAAATGCTTCCCCTTCCAAACCTTAGACCCTTCCTTTATCATGAGATGTGATATCCAACTCCTTCCCATTCCAATCCTGAGACCCTTCCGATATCATGAGATGTGATATCTCAAAGCTTCTAATATCAAACTTGAGACCCTCCCTATAGCATGAGATGTGATATCCAAGTCCTTCCCATTCCAATCCTGAGACCCTTCCTATAGCATGAGATGTGATATCTCAATGCTTCTAATACCAAACCTGAGACCCTTCCTATAACATGAGATGGGAATATCCAACTCCTTCCCATTCCAATCCTGAGACCCTTCCGATAGCAGAGATGTGATATCTCACTGCTTATACCAAACCTGAGACCCTTCCCATAGCATGAGATGTGATATCCAACTCCTTCCCATTCCAATCCTCAGACCCTTCCTATAGCATGAGATGTGATATCTCAATGCTTCTAATATAAAACTTGAGGCCCTACCTATAGCATGAGATGTGATATCCAAGTCCTTCCCATTACAATCCTGAGACACTTCCTATAGCATGAGATGTGATATCCAACTCCTTCCCATTCCAATCCTGAGACCCTTCCTATAGCATGAGATATGATATCTCAATACTTCTAATACCAAACGTGAGATCCTTCCGATAACATGAGATGTGATATCCAAATCCTTCCCCTTCCAAACCTGAGACCCTCCCTTTAGCATGAGATGTGATATCCAACTCCTTCCCATTCCAATCCTGAGACCCTTCTGATAGCATGAGATGTGATATCTCAATGCTTCTAATACCAAACCTGAGATCCTTCCGATAGCATGAGATGTGATATCTCAATGCTTCTAATACCAAACCTGAGATCCTTCCTATAACATGAGATGTGATATCCAAATCCTTCCCCTTCCAAACCTGAGACCCTCCCTTTAGCATGAGATGTGATATCCAACTCCTTCCCATTCCATTCCCGAGACCCTTCTGATAGCATGAGATGTGATATCTCAATGCCTCTAATACCAAACCTGAGATCCTACCTCTAACATGAAATGTGATATCCAACTCTTTCCCCTTCCAAACCTGAGAGCCTTCCTATAGCATGAGATGTGATATCCAAGTCCTTCCCATTCCAATCCTGAGACCCTTCCTATAGCTTGAGATGTGATATCCACCTCCTTCCCATTCCAATTCTGAGACCCTTCCTATACTCTGAGACTTGATATCTCAATGCTTCTAATACCAAACCTGAGACCCGTAATATAACATGAGATGTGATATCCAAATCCTTCCCCTTCCAAACCTTAGAACCTTCCTTTATCATGAGATGTGATATCCAACTCCTTCCCATTCCAATCCTGAGACCCTTCCGATATCATGAGATGTGATATCTCAAAGCTTCTAATATCAAACTTGAGACCCTCCCTATAGCATGAGATGTGATATCCAAGTCCTTCCCATTCCAATCCTGAGACCCTTCCTATAGCATGAGATGTGATATCTCAATGCTTCTAAAACCAAACCTGAGACCCTTCCTATTACATGAGATGGGAATATCCAACTCCTTCGCATACCAATCCTGAGACCCTTCCGATAGCAGAGATGTGATATCTCAATGCTTATACCAAACCTGAGACCCTTCCTATGGCATGAGATGTCATATACAACTCCTTCCCATTCCAATCCTGAGACCCCTCCTATAGCATGAGATGTGATATCTCAATGCTTATACCAAACCTGAGACCCTTCCTATAGCATGAGATGTGATATTCAACTTCTTCCCATTCCAATCCTAAGACCCTTCCTATAACATGAGATGTGATGTCTCAATGCTTCTAATACCAAACCTGAGATCTTTCCTATAACATGAGATGTGATATCCAACTCCTTCCCATTCCAATCCTGAGACCCTTCCTATAGCATGAGATGTGATATCTCAATGCTTATACCAAACCTGAGACCCTTCCTATAGCTTGAGATGTGATATCCAACTCCTTCCCATTCCAATCCTGAGACCCTTCCTATAGCATGAGATGTGATATCTCAAGGCCTCTAATATCAAACCTGAGATCCTTCCTCTAACATGAAATGTGATATCCAACTCCTTCCCCTTCCAAACCTGAGAGCCTTCCTATAGCATGAGATATGATATCCAAGTCCTTCCCATTCCAATCCTGAGACCCTTCCTATAACATGAAATGTGATATCCAACTCCTTCCCATTCCAACCTGAGACCCTTCCTATAGCATGAGATGGGATATCCAACTCCTTCCAAATCCAATACTGATACCCTTCCAATAGCATGAGATGTGATATCCCAATGCTTCTACCAAACCTGAGACCCATACTATGGCATAAGATGTGACATCAAACTCCTTCCCATTCCAATCCTGAGACCCTTCCTATAGCTTGAGATGTGATATCCAACTCCTTCCCATTCCAATTCTGAGACCCTTCCTATACCATGAGACTTGATATCTCAATGCTTCTAATACCAAACCTGAGACCCGTCCTATAACATGAGATGTGATATCCAAATCCTTCCCCTTCCAAACCTTAGACCCTTCCTTTATCATGAGATGTGATATCCAACTCCTTCCCATTCCAATCCTGAGACCCTTCCTATAGCATGAGATGTGATATCTCAATGCTTCTAATACCAAACCTGAGATCCTTCCGATAGCATGAGATGTGATATCTCAATGCTTCTAATACCAAACCTGAGATCCTTCCTATAACATGAGATTTGATATCCAAATCCTTCCCCTTCCGAACCTGAGACCCTCCCTTTAGCATGAGATGTGATATCCAACTCCTTCCCATTCCAATCCTGATACCCTTCTGATAGCATGAGATGTGATATCTCAATGCCTCTAATACCAAACCTGAGATCCTACCTCTAACATGAAATGTGATATCCAACTCCTTCCCTTTCCAAACCTGAGAGCCTTCCTACAGCATGAGATGTGATATCCAAGTCCTTCCCATTCCAATCCTAAAACCCTTCCTATAACATGAGATGTCATATCCAACTCCTTCCCATTCCAACCTGAGACCCTTCCTATAGCATGAGATGGGATATCCAACTCCTTCCAAAACCAATCCTGATACCCTTCCGATAGCATGAGATGTGATATCCCAATGCTTCTACAAAACCTGAGACCCATACCATGGCATGAGATGTGATATCAAACTCCCGTCCTATACCATGAGACTTGATATCTCAATGCTTCTAATACCAAACCTGAGACCGGTCCAATAACATGAGATGTGATATCCAAATCCTTCCCCTTCCAAACCTTAGACCCTTCCTTTATCATGAGATGTGATATCCAAGTCCTTCCCATTCCATTCCTGAGACCCTTCCTATAGCATGAGATGTGATATCTCAATGCTTCTAATACCAAACCTGAGACCCTTCCTATAACATGAGATGTGATATCCAAGTCCTTCCCATTTCAATCCTGAGACCCTTCCTATAGCATGAGATGTGATATCTCAATGCTTCTAATACCAAACCTGAGACCCTTCCTATAACATGAATTCTGATATCCAAGTCCTTCCCATTCCAATCCTGAGACCCTTCCAATAGCAGAGATGTGATATCTCAATGCTTCTAATATCAAACCTGAGACCTGTCCTATAACATGAGATGGGATATCCAACTCCTTCCCATTCCAAACCTGATACCCTTCCTATAGCATGAGATGTGATATCCAACTCCTTCCCATTCCAATCCTGAGACCCTTCCTATAGCATGAGATGTGATATCTCAATGCTTATACTGAATCTGAGACCCTTCCTATAGCATGAGATGTGATATCCAACTCCTTCCCATTCCAATCCTGAGACCCTTATGATAGCATGAGATGTGATATCTCAATGCCTCTAATACCAAACCTGAGATACTTCCGATAGCATGAGATGTGATATCTCAATGCTTCTAATACCAAACCTGAGATCCTTCCTATAACATGAGATGTGATTTCCAAATCCTTCCCCTACCAAACCTGAGACCATCCCTTTAGCATGAGATGTGATATACAACTCCTTCCCATTCCAATCCTGAGACCCTTCCTATAGCATGTGATGTGATACCTCAATACTTATACCAAACCTGAGACCCTTCCTATGGCATGAGATGTCATATACAACTCCTTCCCATTCCAATCCTGAGACCCTTCCTATAGCATGAGATCTGATATCTCAATGCTTATACCAAACCTGAGACCCTTCCTATAGCATGAGATGTGATATCCAACTTCTTCCCATTCCAATCCTAAGACCCTTCCTATAACATGAGATGTGATGTCTCAATGCTTCTAATACCAAACCTGAGATCTTTCCTATAATATGAGATGTGATATCCAACTCCTTCCCATTCCAATCCTGAGACCCTTCCTATAGCATGAGATGTGATATCTCAATGCTTATACCAAACCTGAGACCCTTCCTATAGCTTGAGATGTGATATCGAACTCCTTCCCATTCCAATCCCGAGACCCTTCCTATAGCATGAGATGTGATATCTCAAGGCCTCTAATACCAAACCTGAGATCCTTCCTCTAACATGAAATGTGATATCCAACTCCTTCCCCTTCCAAACCTGAGAGCCTTCCTATAGCATGAGATATGATATCCAAGTCCTTCCCATTCCAATCCTGAGACCCTTCCTATAACATGAAATGTGATATCCAACTCCTTCCCATTCCAACCTGAGACCCTTCCTATAGCATGAGATGGGATATCCAACTCCTTCCAAATCCAATACTGATACCCTTCCAATAGCATGCGATGTGATATCCCAATGCTTCTACCAAACCTGAGACCCATACTATGGCATAAGATGTGATATCAAACGCCTTCCCTTTCCAATCCTGAGACCCTTCCTATAGCTTGAGATGTGATATCCAACTCCTTCCCATTCCAATTCTGAGACCCTTCCTATACCATGAGACTTGATATCTCAATGCTTCTAATACCAAACCTGAGACCCGTCCTATAACATGAGATGTGATATCCAAATCCTTCCCCTTCCAAACCTTAGACCCTTCCTTTATCATGAGATGTGATATCCAACTCCTTCCCATTCCAATCCTGAGACCCTTCCGATATCATGAGATATGTTATCTCAATGCTTCTAATATCAAACTTGAGACCCTCCCTATAGCATGAGATGTGACATCCAAGTCCTCCCCATTCCAATCCTGAGACCCTTCCTATAGCATAAGATGTGATATCTCAATGCTTCTAATACCAAACCTCAGACCCTTCCTATAACATGAGATGGGATATCCAACTCCTTCCCATTCCAATCCTGAGACCCTTCCGATAGCAGAGATGTGATATCTCAATGCGTATACCAACCTGAGACCCTTCCTATAACATGAGATGTGATATCCAACTCCTTCCCATTCCAAACCTGAGACCCTTCCTATAGCATATGTGATATCCAACTCCTTCCAATTCCAAACATGAGACCCTTCCCATAGCAAGAATGTAATATCCAACTCCTTCCCATTCCAATCCTGAGACCATTCCTATAGCATGAGATGTGATATCTCAATGCTTCTAATACCAAACCTGAGATCCTTCCTATGACATGAGATGTGCTATCCAATTCCTTCCCATTCCAAACCTGAGACCCTTCCTACAGCATGCAATGTGATATCTCAATGCTTCTAATACCAAACCTGAGACCAGTCCTATAACATGAGATGGGATATCCAACTCCTTCCCGTTCCAATCCTGAGACACTTCCGATTGCAGAGATTTGATATCTCAATGCTTATACCAAACCTGAGACTCTTCCTATAACATGAGATGTGATATCCAACTCCTTCCCGTTCCAAACCTGAGACCCTTCCTATAGCATGAGATGTGATATCCAAATCCTTCCCATCCCAATCCTGAGACACTTCCAATTGCAGAGATGTGATATCTCAATGCTTATACCAAACCTGAGACTCTTCCTATAACACGAGATGTGATATCCAACTCCTTCCCGTTTCAAACCTGAGACCCTCCCTTTAGCATGAGATGTGATATACAACTCCTTCCCATTCCAATCCTGAGACCCTTCTGATAGCATGAGATGTGATATCTCAATGCCTCTAATACCAAACCTGAGATCCTACCTCTAACATGAAATGTGATATCCATCTCCTTCCCTTTCCAAACCTGAGACCCTGCCTTTAGCATGAGCTGTGATATCCAAGTCCTTCCCATTCCAATCATGAGACCCTTCCTATAGCATGTGATGTGATATCTCAATGCTTATACCAAACCTGAGACCCTTCTTATGGCATGAGATGTCATATACAACTCCTTCCCATTCCAATCCTGGGACTCTTCCTATAGCATGAGATGTGATATCTCAATGCTTATACCAAACCTGAGACCCTTCCTATAGCATGAGATGTGATATCTCAAGGCCTCTAATACCAAACCTGAGATCCTTCCTCTAACATGAGATGTGATATCCAACTCCTTCCCGTTCCAAACCTGAGACACTTCCTATAGCATATGTGATATCCAACTCCTTCCATTCCAAACATGAGACCCTTCCTATAGCAAGAATGTAATATCCAACTCCTACCCATTCCAATCCTGAGACCCTTCCTATAGCAAGAGATGTGATATCCAAATCCTTCCCATTCCAATCCTGAGACCCTTCCTATAACATGAGATGTGATATCCAACTCCTTCCCATTCCAACCTGAGACACTTCCTATAGCATGAGAAGGGATATCCAACTCCTTCGCAATCCAATCCGGAGACCCTTCCGATAGCAGAGATGTGATATCTCAATGCTTATACCAAACCTGAGACCCTTCCTATGGCATGATATGTGATATCCAACTCCTTGCCATTCAAATCCTGAGACCCTTTTATAGCATGGGAAGGGATATCCACCTCCTTCCCAATCCAATCCTGAGACCCTTCCGATAGCAGAGATGTGATATCTCAACGCTTCTACCAAACCTGAGACCCTTCCTTTACATTGAGATGTGATATCCAAATCCTTCGCATTCCAATCCTGAGACCCTTCCTATAGCATGAGATGTGATATCTCAATGGTTCTAATACCAAACCTGAAATCCTTCCTATAACATGAGATGTGATATCCAGTTCCTTCCCATTCCAAACCTGAGACCCTTCCTATAACATGAAATGTGATATCTCAAGGCCTCTAATACCAAACCTGAGAAGCTTCCTCTAACATGAAATGTGATATCCAACTCCTTCCCATTCCAAACCTGAGACCCTTCCTATAACATGAAATGTGATATCCAACTCCATCCCATTCCAACCTGAGACCTTTCCTATAGCATGAGATGGGATATCCAACTCCTTCCAAATCCAATACTGATACCATTCCGATAGCATGAGATGTGATATCCCAATGCTTCTACCAAATCTGAGACCCATACTATGGCATGAGATGTGATATCAAACTCCTTCCCATTCCAATCCTGAGACCCTTCCTAAAGCTTGAGATGTGATATCCAATTTCTTCCCATTCCAATTCTGAGACCCTTCCTATACCATGAGACTTGATATCTCAATGCTTCTAATACCAAACCTGAGACCCGTCCTATAACATGAGATGTGATATCCAAATCCTTCCCCTTCCAAACCTTAGACCCTTCCTTTATCATGAGATGTGATATCCAACTCCTTCCCATTCCAATCCTGAGACCCTTCCGATATCATGAGATTTGTTATCTCAATGCTTCTAATATCAAACCTGAGACCCTCCCTATAGCATGAGATGTGACATCCAAGTCCTCCCCATTCCAATCCTGAGACCCTTCCTATAGCATGAGATGTGATATCTCAATGCTTCTAATACCAAACCTGAGACCCTTCCTATAACATGAGATGGGATATCCAACTCAGATGGGATATCCAACTCCTTCCCATTCCAATCCTGAGACCCTTCCGATAGCAGAGATGTGATATCTCAATGCTTATATCAAACCTGAGACCCTTCCTATGGCCTGAGATGTCATATACAACTCCTTCCCATTCCAATCCTGAGACCCTTCCTATAGCATGAGATGTGATATCTCAATGCTTATACCAAATCTGAGACCCTTCCTGTAGCATGAGATGTGATATCCAACTCCTTCCCATTTCAATCCTGAGACCCTTCCTATAGCATGAGATGTGATGTCTCAATGCTTCTAGTACCAAACCTGAGATCCTTCCTATAACATGAGATGTGATATCCAACTCCTTCCCATTCCAATCCTGAGACCCTTATGATAGCATGAGATGTGATATCTCAATGCCTCTTATACCAAACCTGAGATCCTTCCGATAGCATGAGATGTGATATCTCAATGCTTCTAATACCAAACCTGAGATCCTTCCTATAATATGAGATGTGATTTCCAAATCCTTCCCCTTCCAAACCTGAGACCCTCCCTTTAGCATGAGATGTGATATCCAACTCCTTCCCATTCCAATCCTGAGACCCTTCTGATAGCATGAGATGTGATATCTCAATGCCTCTAATACCAAACCTGAGATCCTACCTCTAACATGAAATGTGATATCCATCTCCTTCCCTTTCCAAACCTGAGACCCTGCCTATAGCATGAGATGTGATATCCAAGTCCTTCCCATTCCAATCCTGAGACCCTTCCTATAGCATGTGATGTGATATCTCAATGCTTATACCAAACCTGAGACCCTTCCTATGGCATGAGATGTCATATACAACTCCTTCCCATTCCAATCCTGAGACCCTTCCTATAGCATGAGATGTGATATCTCAATGCTTATACCAAACCTGAGACCCTTCCTATAGCATGAGATGTGATATCCAACTTCTTCCCATTCCAATCCAGAGACCCTTCCTATAGCATGAGATGTGATATCTCAATGCTTATACCAAACCTGAGACCCTTCCTATAGCTTGAGATGTGATATCCAACTCCTTCCCATTCCAATCCTGTGACCCTTCCGATAGCATGAGATGTGATATCTCAAGGCCTCTAATACCAAACCTGAGATCCTTCCTCTAACATGAAATGTGATATCCAACTCCTTCCCTTTCCAAACCTGAGAACCTTCCTATAGCATGAGATATGATATCCAACTCCTTCCCATTCCAACCTGAGACCCTTCCTATAGCATGAGATGGGATATCCAACTCCTTCCAAATCCAATACTGATACCCTTCCGATAGCATGAGATGTGATATCCCAATGCTGCTACCAAACCTGAGAACCATACTATGGCATGAGATGTGATATCAAACTCCTTCCCATTCCAATCCTGAGATGCTTCCTATAGCTTGAGATGTGATATCCAACTCCTTCCCATTCCAATTCTGAGACCCTTCTTATACCATGAGACTTGATATCTCAATGCTTCTAATACCAAACCTGAGACCCGTCCTATAACATGAGATGTGATATCCAAATCCTTCCCCTTCCAAACCTTAGACTCTTCCTTTATCATGAGATGTGATATCCAACTCCTTCCCATTCCAATCCTGAGACCCTTCCGATATCATGAGATTTGTTATCTCAATGCTTCTAATATCAAACTTGAGACCCTCCCTATAGCATGAGATGTGACATCCAAGTCCTTCCCATTCCAATCCTGAGACCCTTCCTATAGCATGAAATGTGATATCTCAATGCTTCTAATACCAAACCTGAGACCTCATGCTAAAGGGAGGGTCTCAGGTTTGAAAGGGGAAGGATTTGGATATCACATCTCATGTTATAGGAAGGATCTCAGGATTGGTATTAGAAGAATTGAGATATCACATCTCATGCTATCGGAAGGATCTCAGGTTTGGTATTAGAAGCATTGAGATATCACATCTCATGCTATCGGAAGGATCTCAGGTTTGGCATTAGAAGCATTGAGATATCACATCTCATGCTATAGCAAGGGTCTCAGGTTTTGAACGGGAAGGAGTTGGATATCCCATCTCATGTTATAGGACTGGTCTCAGGTTTGGTATTAGAAGCATTGAGATATCACATTGCATGTTGTAGGAAGGGTCTCAGGTTTAGAATGGGATGGAATTGGATATCACATCTCATGTCATACGAAGGATCTCAGGTTTGGTATTAGAAGCATTGAGATATCACATCTCATGCTATAGGAAGGGTCTCAGGATTGGAATGGGAAGGAGTTGGATATCACATATGGTATAGGAAGGGTCTCAGGTTTGGAACGGGAAGGAGTTGGATATCACATCTCATGTTGTAGGAAGCGTCTCAGGTTTGATATAAGCATTGAGATATCACATCTCTGCTATCGGAAGTGTCTCAGGATTGGAATGGGAAGAAGTTGGATATCCCATCTCATGTTATAGGATGGGTCTCAGGTTTGTTATTAGAATCATTGAGATATCATATTGCATGCTGTAGGAAGGGTCTAAGGATTGGAATGGGAAGGACTTGGATATCACATCTCATGCTATAGGTAGGCTCTCAGGTTTGGAAAGGGAAGGCGTTGGATATCACATCTCATGCTATAGGAAGGGTCTCAGGATTGGAATGGGAAGGAGTTGGATATCACATCTCATGCTATAGGAAGGGTCTCAGGTTTGGTATAAGCATTGAGATATCACATCTCTGCTATCGGAAGGGTCTCAGGATTGGAATGGGAAGGACTTAGATATCACATCTCATGCTATAGGGAGGTCTCAGTATTGATATTAGAAGCATTGAGATATCACATCTCAAGCTATCGGAAGGGTCTCAGGATTGGAATGGGAAGGAGTTGGATATCACATCTCATGCTATAGGAAGGGTCTCAGGTTAGGAACGGGAAGGAGTTGGATATCACATCTCATGTTATAGGAAGAGTCTCATGCTAAGACCTGATAGACCCTTCCTATAACATGAGATGGGAATATCCAACTCCTTCTCATTCCAATCCTGAGACCCTTCCCATAGCAGAGATGTGATATCTCAATGCTTATACCAAACCTGAGACCCTTCCTATAGCATGAGATGTGATATCCAACTCCTTCCCATTCCAATACTGAGACCCTTCCTATAGCATGAGATGTGATATCTCAATGCTTCTAATATCAAACTTGAGACCCTCCCTATAGCATGAGATGTGATATCCAAGTCCTTCCCATTCCAATCCTGAGACACTTCCTATAGCATGAGATGTGATATCTCAATGCTTCTAATACCAAACCTGAGACTCTTCCTATAACATGAGATGGGATATCCAACTCCTTCCCATTACAATCCTGAGACCCTTCCGAAAGCAGAGATGTGATATCTCAATGCTTATACCAAACCTGAGACCCTTCCTATGGCATGAGATGTCATATACAGATCCTTCCCATTCCAATCCTGAGACCCTTCCTATAGCATGAGATGTGATATCTCAATGCTTATACCAAACCTAAAACCCTTCCTATAGCATGAGATGTGATATCCAACTCCTTCCCATTCCAATCCTGAGACCATTCCTATAGCATGAGATGTGATATCCAATGGCTCTAATATCAAACCTGAGATCCTTCCTCTAACATTAAATGTGATATCCAACTCCTTCCCATTCCAATTCTGAGACCCTTCTTATACCATGAGACTTGATATCTCAATGCTTCTAATACCAAACCTGAGACCCGTCCTATAACATGAGATGTGATATCCAAATCCTTCCCCTTCCAAACCTTAGACTCTTCCTTTATCATGAGATGTGATATCCAACTCCTTCCCATTCCAATCCTGAGACCCTTCCGATATCATGAGATTTGTTATCTCAATGCTTCTAATATCAAACTTGAGACCCTCCCTATAGCATGAGATGTGACATCCAAGTCCTTCCCATTCCAATCCTGAGACCCTTCCTATAGCATGAGATGTGATATCTCAATGCTTCTAATACCAAACCTGAGACCTCATGCTAAAGGGAGGGTCTCAGGTTTGAAAGGGGAAGGATTTGGATATCACATCTCATGTTATAGGAAGGATCTCAGGATTGGTATTAGAAGAATTGAGATATCACATCTCATGCTATCGGAAGGATCTCAGGTTTGGTATTAGAAGCATTGAGATATCACATCTCATGCTATCGGAAGGATCTCAGGTTTGGCATTAGAAGCATTGAGATATCACATCTCATGCTATAGCAAGGGTCTCAGGTTTTGAACGGGAAGGAGTTGGATATCCCATCTCATGTTATAGGACTGGTCTCAGGTTTGGTATTAGAAGCATTGAGATATCACATTGCATGTTGTAGGAAGGGTCTCAGGTTTAGAATGGGATGGAATTGGATATCACATCTCATGTCATAGGAAGGATCTCAGGTTTGGTATTAGAAGCATTGAGATATCACATCTCATGCTATAGGAAGGGTCTCAGGATTGGAATGGGAAGGAGTTGGATATCACATATGGTATAGGAAGGGTCTCAGGTTTGGAACGGGAAGGAGTTGGATATCACATCTCATGTTGTAGGAAGCGTCTCAGGTTTGATATAAGCATTGAGATATCACATCTCTGCTATCGGAAGTGTCTCAGGATTGGAATGGGAAGAAGTTGGATATCCCATCTCATGTTATAGGATGGGTCTCAGGTTTGTTATTAGAATCATTGAGATATCATATTGCATGCTGTAGGAAGGGTCTAAGGATTGGAATGGGAAGGACTTGGATATCACATCTCATGCTATAGGTAGGCTCTCAGGTTTGGAAAGGGAAGGCGTTGGATATCACATCTCATGCTATAGGAAGGGTCTCAGGATTGGAATGGGAAGGAGTTGGATATCACATCTCATGCTATAGGAAGGGTCTCAGGTTTGGTATAAGCATTGAGATATCACATCTCTGCTATCGGAAGGGTCTCAGGATTGGAATGGGAAGGACTTAGATATCACATCTCATGCTATAGGGAGGTCTCAGTATTGATATTAGAAGCATTGAGATATCACATCTCAAGCTATCGGAAGGGTCTCAGGATTGGAATGGGAAGGAGTTGGATATCACATCTCATGCTATAGGAAGGGTCTCAGGTTAGGAACGGGAAGGAGTTGGATATCACATCTCATGTTATAGGAAGAGTCTCATGCTAAGACCTGATAGACCCTTCCTATAACATGAGATGGGAATATCCAACTCTTTCTCATTCCAATCCTGAGACCCTTCCCATAGCAGAGATGTGATATCTCACTGCTTATACCAAACCTGAGACCCTTCCTATAGCATGAGATGTGATATCCAACTCCTTCCCATTCCAATACTGAGACCCTTCCTATAGCATGAGATGTGATATCTCAATGCTTCTAATATCAAACTTGAGACCCTCCCTATAGCATGAGATGTGATATCCCATCCTTCCCATTCCAATCCTGAGACACTTCCTATAGCATGAGATGTGATATCTCAATGCTTCTAATACCAAACCTGAGACTCTTCCTATAACATGAGATGGGATATCCAACTCCTTCCCATTACAATCCTGAGACCCTTCCGAAAGCAGAGATGTGATATCTCAATGCTTATACCAAACCTGAGACCCTTCCTATGGCATGAGATGTCATATACAGATCCTTCCCATTCCAATCCTGAGACCCTTCCTATAGCATGAGATGTGATATCTCAATGCTTATACCAAACCTAAAACCCTTCCTATAGCATGAGATGTGATATCCAACTCCTTCCCATTCCAATCCTGAGACCATTCCTATAGCATGAGATGTGATATCCCATGGCTCTAATATCAAACCTGAGATCCTTCCTCTAACATTAAATGTGATATCCAACTCCTTCCCTTTCCAAACCTGAGAGCCTACATATAGCATGAGATGTGATATCCAAGTCCTTCCCATTCCAATCCTTAGACCCTTCCTACAGCATGCAATATGATATCTCAATGATTCTAATAACAAACCTGAGACCCGTCCTATAACATGAGATGTGATATCCAACTCCTTCCCATTCCAATCCTGAGACACTTCCGATAGCAGAGATGTGATATCTCAATGCTTCTAATACCAAACCTGAGACCAGTCCTATAACATGAGATGGGATATCCAACTCCTTCCCGTTCCAAACCTGAGACCCTTCCTATAGCATGAGATGTGATATCCAACTCCTTCCCATCCCAATCCTGAGACACTTCCGATTGCAGAGATTTGATATCTCAATGCTTATACCAAACCTGAGACTCTTCCTATAACATGAGATGTGATATCCAACTCCTTCCCATTCCAAACCTGAGACCCTTCCTATAGCATGAGATGTGATATCCAACTCCTTCCCATTCCAATCCTGAGACCCTTATGATAGCATGAGATGTGATATCTCAATGCCTCTAATACCAAATCTGAGATTTTTCCGATAGCATGAGATGTGATATCTCAATGCTTCTTATACCAAACCTGAGATCCTTCCTATAACATGAGATGTGATATCCAAATCCTTCCCCTTCCAACCCTGAGACCCTCCCTTTAGCATGAGATGTGATATCCAACTCCTTCCCATTCCAACCTGAGACCCTTCCTATATCATGAGATGGGATATCCAACTCCTTGGAATTCCAATCCTGATACCCTTCCGATAGCATGAGATTTGATATCCCAATGCTTATACCAAACCTGAGACCCATACTATGGCATGAGATGTGATATCAAACTCCTTCCCATTCTAATCCTGAAATCCTGAGACCCTTCCTATAGCTTGAGATGTGATATCCAACTCCTTCCCATTCCAATTCTGAGACCCTTCCTATACCATGAGACTTGATATCTCAATGCTTCTAATACCAAACCTGAGACCTGTCCTATAACATGAGATGTGATATCCAAATCCTTCCCCTTCCAAACCTTAGACCCTTCCTTTATCATGAGATGTGATATCCAACTCCTTCCCATTCCAATCCTGAGACCCTTCCGATATCATGAGATGTGATATCTCAATGCTTCTAATATCAAACTCGAGACCCTACCTATAGCATGAGATGTGATATCCAAGTCCTTCCCATTCCAATCCTGAGACCCTTCCTATTGCATGAGATGTGATGTCTCAATGCTTCTAATACCAAACCTGAGACCCTTCCTATAACATGAGATGGGAATATCCAACTATTTCCCATTATAATCCTGAGACCCTTCCGATAGCAAACATGTGATATCTCAATGCTTATACCAAACCTGAGATCCTTCCTATAACATGAGATGTGATATCCAACTCCTTCCCATTCCAATCCTGAGACACTTCCTATAGCATGAGATGTGATATCTCACTGCTTATACCAAACCTGAGACCCTTCCTATAGCATGAGATGTGATATCCAAGTCCTTCCCATTCCAATCCTGAGACACTTCCTATAGCATGAGATGTGATATCTCAATGCTTCTAATACCAAACCTGAGACCCTTCCTATGGCATGAGATGTCATATACAGATCCTTCCCATTCCAATCCTGAGACCCTTCCTATAGCATGAGATGTGATATCTCAATGCTTATACCAAACCTAAAACCCTTCCTATAGCATGAGATGTGATATCCAACTCCTTCCCATTCCAATCCTGAGACCCTTCCTATAGCATGAGATGTGATATCCAATGGCTCTAATATCAAACCTGAGATCCTTCCTCTAACATTAAATGTGATATCCAACTCCTTCCCTTTCCAAACCTGAGAGCCTACCTATAGCATGAGATGTGATATCCAAGTCCTTCCATTCCAATCCTTAGACCCTTCCTACAGCATGCAATATGATATCTCAATGATTCTAATAACAAACCTGAGACCCGTCCTATAACATGAGATGTGATATCCAACTCCTTCCCATTCCAATCCTGAGACACTTCCGATTGCAGAGATTTGATATCTCAATGCTTATACCAAACCTGAGGCTCTTCCTATAATATGAGATGTGATATCCAACTCCTTCCCGTTCCAAACCTGAGACCCTTCCTATAGCATGAGATGTGATATCCAACTCCTTCCCATTCCAATCCTGAGACCCTTATGATAGCATGAGATGTGATATCTCAATGCCTCTAATACCAAATCTGAGATTCTTCCGATAGCATGAGATGTGATATCTCAATGCTTCTTATACCAAACCTGAGATCCTTCCTATAACATGAGATGTGATATCCAAATCCTTCCCCTTCCAAACCTGAGACCCTCCCTTTAGCATGAGATGTGATATCCAACTCCTTCCCATTCTAACCTGAGACCCTTCCTATAGCATGAGATGGGATATCCAACTCCTTGGAATTCCAATCCTGATACCCTTCCGATAGCATGAGATTTGATATCCCAATGCTTATACCAAACCTGAGACCCATACTATGGCATGAGATGTGATATCAAACTCCTTCCCATTCCAATCCTGAGACCCTTCCTATAGCTTGAGATGTGATATCCAACTCCTTCCCATTCCAATTCTGAGACCCTTCCTATACCATGAGACTTGATATCTCACTGCTTCTAATACCAAACCTGAGACCCGTCCTATAACATGAGATGTGATATCCAAATCCTTCCCCTTCCAAACCTTAGACCCTTCCTTTATCATGAGATGTGATATCCAACTCCTTCCCATTCCAATCCTGAGACCCTTCCGATATCATGAGATGTGATATCTCAATGCTTCTAATATCAAACTCGAGACCCTCCCTATAGCATGAGATGTGATATCCAAGTCCTTCCAATTCCAATCCTGAGACCCTTCCTATAGCATGAGATGTGATGTCTCAATGCTTCTAATACCAAACCTGAGATCCTTCCTATAACATGAGATGGGAATATCCAACTCCTTCCCATTCCAATCCTGAGACCCTTCCGAAAGCAGAGATGTGATATCTCAATGCTTATACCAAACCTGAGACCCTTCCTATGGCATGAGATGTCATATACAGATCCTTCCCATTCCAATCCTGAGACCCTTCCTATAGCATGAGATGTGATATCTCAATGCTTATACCAAACCTAAAACCCTTCCTATAGCATGAGATGTGATATCCAACTCCTTCCCATTCCAATCCTGAGACCATTCCTATAGCATGAGATGTGATATCCAATGGCTCTAATATCAAACCTGAGATCCTTCCTCTAACATTAAATGTGATATCCAACTCCTTCCCTTTCCAAACCTGAGAGCCTACCTATAGCATGAGATGTGATATCCAAGTCCTTCCCATTCCAATCCTTAGACCCTTCCTACAGCATGCAATATGATATCTCAATGATTCTAATAACAAACCTGAGACCCGTCCTATAACATGAGATGTGATATCCAACTCCTTCCCATTCCAATCCTGAGACACTTCCGATAGCAGAGATGTGATATCTCAATGCTTCTAATACCAAACCTGAGACCAGTCCTATAACATGAGATGGGATATCCAACTCCTTCCCGTTCCAAACCTGAGACCCTTCCTATAGCATGAGATGTGATATCCAACTCCTTCCCATCCCAATCCTGAGACACTTCCGATTGCAGAGATTTGATATCTCAATGCTTATACCAAACCTGAGACTCTTTCTATAACATGAGATGTGATATCCAACTCCTTCCCATTCCAAACCTGAGACCCTTCCTATAGCATGAGATGTGATATCCAACTCCTTCCCATTCCAATCCTGAGACCCTTATGATAGCATGAGATGTGATATCTCAATGCCTCTAATACCAAATCTGAGATTCTTCCGATAGCATGAGATGTGATATCTCAATGCTTCTTATACCAAACCTGAGATCCTTCCTATAACATGAGATGTGATATCCAAATCCTTCCCCTTCCAAACCTGAGACCCTCCCTTTAGCATGAGATGTGATATCCAACTCCTTCCCATTCCAACCTGAGACCCTTCCTATAGCATGAGATGGGATATCCAACTCCTTGGAATTCCAATCCTGATACCCTTCCGATAGCATGAGATTTGATATCCCAATGCTTATACCAAACCTGAGACCCATACTATGGCATGAGATGTGATATCAAACTCCTTCCCATTCTAATCCTGAAATCCTGAGACCCTTCCTATAGCTTGAGATGTGATATCCAACTCCTTCCCATTCCAATTCTGAGACCCTTCCTATACCATGAGACTTGATATCTCAATGCTTCTAATACCAAACCTGAGACCTGTCCTATAACATGAGATGTGATATCCAAATCCTTCCCCTTCCAAACCTTAGACCCTTCCTTTATCATGAGATGTGATATCCAACTCCTTCCCATTCCAATCCTGAGACCCTTCCGATATCATGAGATGTGATATCTCAATGCTTCTAATATCAAACTCGAAACCCTCCCTATAGCATGAGATGTGATATCCAAGTCCTTCCCATTCCAATCCTGAGACCCTTCCTATAGCATGAGATGTGATGTCTCAATGCTTCTAATACCAAACCTGAGACCCTTCCTATAACATGAGATGGGAATATCCAACTCCTTCCCATTATAATCCTGAGACCCTTCCGATAGCAAACATGTGATATCTCAATGCTTATACCAAACCTGAGATCCTTCCTATAACATGAGATGTGATATCCAACTCCTTCCCATTCCAATCCTGAGACACTTCCTATAGCATGAGATGTGATATCTCACTGCTTATACCAAACCTGAGACCCTTCCTATAGCATGAGATGTGATATCCAAGTCCTTCCCATTCCAATCCTGAGACACTTCCTATAGCATGAGATGTGATATCTCAATGCTTCTAATACCAAACCTGAGACCCTTCCTATGGCATGAGATGTCATATACAGATCCTTCCCATTCCAATCCTGAGACCCTTCCTATAGCATGAGATGTGATATCTCAATGCTTATACCAAACCTAAAACCCTTCCTATAGCATGAGATGTGATATCCAACTCCTTCCCATTCCAATCCTGAAACCCTTCCTAGCATGAGATGTGATATCCAATGGCTCTAATATCAAACCTGAGATCCTTCCTCTAACATTAAATGTGATATCCAACTCCTTCCCTTTCCAAACCTGAGAGCCTACCTATAGCATGAGGTGTGATATCCAAGTCCTTCCATTCCAATCCTTAGACCCTTCCTACAGCATGCAATATGATATCTCAATGATTCTAATAACAAACCTGAGACCCGTCCTATAACATGAGATGTGATATCCAACTCCTTCCCATTCCAATCCTGAGACACTTCCGATAGCAGAGATGTGATATCTCAATGCTTCTAATACCAAACCTGAGACCAGTCCTATAACATGAGATGGGATATCCAACTCCTTCCCGTTCCAAACCTGAGACCCTTCCTATAGCATGAGATGTGATATCCAACTCCTTCCCATCCCAATCCTGAGACACTTCCGATTGCAGAGATTTGATATCTCAATGCTTATACCAAACCTGAGACTCTTCCTATAACATGAGATGTGATATCCAACTCCTTCCCGTTCCAAACCTGAGACCCTTCCTATAGCATGAGATGTGATATCCAACTCCTTCCCATTCCAATCCTGAGACCCTTATGATAGCATGAGATGTGATATCTCAATGCCTCTAATACCAAATCTGAGATTCTTCCGATAGCATGAGATGTGATATCTCAATGCTTCTTATACCAAACCTGAGATCCTTCCTATAACATGAGATGTGATATCCAAATCCTTCCCCTTCCAAACCTGAGACCCTCCCTTTAGCATGAGATGTGATATCCAACTCCTTCCCATTCCAACCTGAGACCCTTCCTATAGCATGAGATGGGATATCCAACTCCTTGGAATTCCAATCCTGATACCCTTCCGATAGCATGAGATTTGATATCCCAATGCTTATACCAAACCTGAGACCCATACTATGGCATGAGATGTGATATCAAACTCCTTCCCATTCCAATCCTGAGACCCTTCCTATAGCTTGAGATGTGATATCCAACTCCTTCCCATTCCAATTCTGAGACCCTTCCTATACCATGAGACTTGATATCTCAATGCTTCTAATACCAAACCTGAGACCCGTCCTATAACATGAGATGTGATATCCAAATCCTTCCCCTTCCAAACCTTAGACCCTTCCTTTATCATGAGATGTGATATCCAACTCCTTCCCATTCCAATCCTGAGACCCTTCCGATATCATGAGATGTGATATCTCAATGCTTCTAATATCAAACTCGAGACCCTCCCTATAGCATGAGATGTGATATCCAAGTCCTTCCCATTCCAATCCTGAGACCCTTCCTATAGCATGAGATGTGATGTCTCAATGCTTCTAATACCAAACCTGAGACCCTTCCTATAACATGAGATGGGAATATCCAACTCCTTCCCATTCCAATCCTGAGACCCTTCCGATAGCAAACATGTGATATCTCAATGCTTATACCAAACCTGAGATCCTTCCTATAACATGAGATGTGATATCCAACTCCTTCCCATTCCAATCCTGAGACACTTCCTATAGCATGAGATGTGATATCTCACTGCTTATACCAAACCTGAGACCCTTCCTATAGCATGAGATGTGATATCCAACTCCTTCCCATTCCAATCCTGAGACCCTTCCTATAGCATGAGATGTGATATCTCAATGCTTCTAATATCAAACTTGAGACCCTCCCTATAGCATGAGATGTGATATCCAAGTCCTTCCCATTCCAATCTTGAGACACTTCCTATAGCATGAGATGTGATATCTCAATGCTTCTAATACCAAACCTGAGACTCTTCCTATAACATGAGATGGGATATCCAACTCCTTCCCATTGCAACCCTGAGACCCTTCCGATAGCAGAGATGTGATATCTCAATGCTTATACCAAACCTGAGACCCTTCCTACGGCATGAGATGTCATATACAACTCCTTCCCATTCCAATCCTGAGACCCTTCCTATAGCATGAGATGTGATATCTCAATGCTTATACCAAACCTGAGACCCTTCCTATAGCATGAGATGTGATATCCAACTCCTTCCCATTCCAATCCTGAGACCCTTCCTATAGCATGAGATGTGATGTCTAAATGCTTCTAATACCAAACCTGAGATCCTTCCTATAACATGAGATGTGAAATCCAACTCCTTCCATTCCAATCCTGAGACCCTTCCTATAGCATGAGATGTGATATCTCAATGCTTATACTAAACCTGAGACCCTTCCTTTAGCATGAGATGTGATATCCAACTCCTTCCCATTCCAATCCTGAGACCCTTCCTATAGCATGAGATGTGATATCTCAATGCCTCTAATACCAAACCTGAGATCCTTCCTCTAACATGAAATGTGATATCCAACTCCTTCCCTTTCCAAACCTGAGAGCCTATCCATAGCATGAGATGTGATATCCAAGTCCTTCCCATTCCAATCCTTAGACCCTTCCTACAGCATGCAATAACACTACTCACTTCAGACCTGGGAACGCCAAGTGTACGAATCATGTGAGAGTGACAAGGACTCGATATATTACACAACCTGGCGGCGGTTACAGAGCAAGACTCCTGTGTAGGCTGGTCAGTCTGCTGGATGGCCCAGAGACGCTTCCGAAGGCTTACTAGCAGGAGATGGTGAAAATGCCGAGAATAGCTGTCCCCGCTATTCCAAGGGTCGAAGTACCAGTACAGGCCTTCTGGTTCGATCAAAGGTGAAAAGGGTTTCACAAGGCGACAGCAGTGCAGAGGAGCAGTCCTTCAGCGGGTCACCAGCGATTCCTCGGTTCAGCCTCTTGGTTGCAGGATACTTGGCTCCTGTATTCCTTCGTTCGTGAGAACTCAGGAGATCGACATGGTAGTGGTGTTTCCAGCCCCCTCTTATCCACGGTTCCCTTCGCGCCAAAACGGAGGGGACCCAATGGGAGATCCGCTCATCAACACTCACACCATTCGTGGACCTATCACGGACCACGGTGGTCCCAGGCATTCACACCACCCTAGACTCTCTGGCACCCAGGATGTGTATTGGGACCAGACATCCCAGCCCACATCCTGGAGGCACACACAAGACATGTAGAAGCCTGCGAAAGCATCTGTGTTTCGCGGGAGAGCACATGCCCAAATAAGGAAGGCCCCAGGTCGGCTCGACCTGGGGAAGGTGAAGGGAGCAAGACGGTCAGCGGACAGGACAAAGGAGCCTCGTGGTCTGGCCATTTTGGGATCTAGGCCACCATTTTGGGTTAAGCGCGAGAAACGCGCTTAGCACGCCAAAAGGATCTCAAAACACAAGAAACGATCGCTGCCACCATTCCCGTCCGTGAATCACTTGCACCGATCAGTTACAATCCTGAAAGAGTATCTAGGGCCTGTAGAAGGCTAGAGACCCAAGAGAGCAGTAACTTAGCTTACAGTGCCCTCTTGTGTCATGTTGCACGAAAGCTGCAACATGATACAAGAAACTACGGAAACCAGCGTTTCCTGGTACTGACTGTCTTAAGGGCATGACAGTTTCCCCGTAAGAAAGGAGCGAAAGCCCAGAGGAGTGCGGCAGAAGGCTGCACTTCTCGGGCAAAGTCGAGAACAAGGTGAAAAACAACAGCAAAAGGTTTAGGGGTTGCCACATGGAAGGAAAATTACCTACAATTACGAAATCTTTCCTAACACTCGCCCCTCCCAGACTATGGACAGGGGGAACTAATCCACCCCTGGATGAGTCTCTTGTTCAGGTCGGTTAAACATTCTCCACAACCCATCAGCATTGCTATGTTGGACACCTGGCCTATGCTCAATAGTGAAGTCGAAGCCTTGTAGACTTATGGACCACCTAAGCAACTTTGGATTCTCCCCCTTCATGTTTATTAGCCACTTTAAGGGCTTATGGTCAGTTTGCACAGTGAAGTGGGTCCCATAGAGGTAGGGCCTCAGCTTCCTTAGGGCCCACACAACAGAGAAACATTCTTTCTCTACCGTGGACCATCTGAGCTCTCTGTCCTTAAACTGGCGACTAATAAAACCAATAGGGTGTTCCTTACCCTTCTCATCTACTTGCGATAGTACAGCTCCTATCCCAGTGTCAGAGGCGTCCGTCTGCACGATAAAAGGTCTTTGATAATCAGGGGCCCTGAGGACAGGGGCCTGGCACAAGGAGTCTTTTAAGCCATTGAAGGCCTTCTCACACTCGTCGGTCCAAGTTACCTTCTTGGGTTTCTTCAGAGTTGTGAGGGCAGTCAGAGGGGCAGCTATGGTGCCATAGTCTGCCACAAAATTGCGGTAATACCCTGTGAGTCCTAAGAAGGCTCTCACTTGGGTTTGTGTAGTGGGGGTAGGCCAGTCTTGTACTGCTTGTACTTTACTGGGTAGAGGCTGTATCCTCCCTCCACCTACTTCATGTCCAAGGTAAAACACTGAGCCTTGTCCAATCTGGCGTTTACTAGCCTTTATGGTCAAGTGTGCTTTCTGAAGAGCCTGGAGCACAATCCCGAGGTGTTTCACATGGTCAGGTGGCACTGAAAACTGCTATATCGTCCAGATATGCAAGACAGAATTCGTCCAACCCATTCAAAACATGATGCACAAGCCTCTGGAAAGTGGCAGGTGCATTCTTCAACCCGAACGGCATTACCCGGAATTGGTAAAGGCCGTCTGGAGTAGAAAACGCTGTCTTCTCCTTGGCATGTTCTGCTAAAGCTATTTGCCAATAGCCAGCAGTGAGGTCAAACGTGCTGAGGTACTTGGAGGCACCCAAAGTATCCACCAGCTCATCTGTTCGAGGCAAGGGGTGTGCATCTGTCTTGGTGACAGCATTCAGAGCCCTGTAATCCACACAGAACCTCAATTCAGAAGTGCCTGCCTTTGGAACGAAAACCACAGGGCTGGACCAAGGACTACTAGAGGGTTCAATCACCCCAAGGTCTAACATCTTGTTGACCTCGGTCTTAATATAAGACCGTACTTTGTCTGACATCCTGTATCCCCTACTTTTGGTAGGTACACTGTCTCCTGTGTCTATGTTATGTTTGCACCAAGGTGTCAAACCAGGCGACTGTGAAAACAGGGGGGAAAACTGCCTAAGCAAACTTTTCACCTCAGCCTGCTGATCAGAAGTCAGGTGAGAGGCCACTCGGACACCCTCAAAGGAGCTATCTGAAGGACCGCTTTGGAACAGGTCGGGGAGAGGTTCAGACTCCTCTTCCTCAACATCTGAAGCCAGTAACAGTGCTGCGATTTTGACTCTTGGGACGAAAGCCTTCAGCCTATTCACGTGAAACACTTTTGGAGCCTGTCCAGGCCTTCCAAGGTCCACTAAATAGTTAACCTCACCCAGGGGCTCCACCACTGTGTAAGGGCCTGACCATTTGTCCTGTAAAGCTCAAGGCCTTATGGGATTCATGATCAGGACTTGCTGACCAGGTGTAAAGTTGATGAGGGAAGCTTTCTGGTCGTACCAATGTTTCACCAGCGCTTGTACTGCCTTCAATTTATCACTAGCCAAGCCCATCAGAAGTACCATCCGTTTTCTGAGCCCTAGCACATAATCAACTACGTTGGTAGTAACAGGGGGAGTGGGCATCTCCCATCCCTCTTTGACTATGGCTAAGGGTCCCCGTACAGGATGACCAAACAGAAGTTTGAAGGGGCTGAAGCCAACACCCTCCTGTGGTACCTCTCGGTAGGCAAACAGTAAGCATGGTAAAAGAAGATAATACCAAACCTGAGATCCTACCTCTAACATGAAATGAGATAATAATATCCAACTCTTTCCCCTTCCAAACCTGAGAGCCTTCCTATAGCATGAGATGTGATATCCAAGTCCTTCCCATTCCAATACTGAGACCCTTCCTATAGCTTGAGATGTGATATCCAACTCCTTCCCATTCCAATTCTGAGACCCTTCCTAAAGCATGCGATGTGATATCTCAATGCTTATACCAAACCTGAGAGCCTACCTATAGCATGAGATGTGATATCCAAGTCCATCCCATTCCAATCCTTAGACCCTTCCTAAAGCATGCGATGTGATATCTCAATGATTCTAATACCAAACCAGAGACTCTTCCTATAACATGAGATGGGATATCCAACTCCTTCCCATTCCAATTCTGAGACCCTTCCTATACTATGAGACTTGATATCTCAATGCTTCTAATACCAAACCTGAGACCCGTAATATAACATGAGATGTGATATCCAAATCCTTCCCCTTCCAAACATTAGACCCTTCCTTTATCATGAGATGTGATATCCAACTCCTTCCCATTCCAATCCTGAGACCCTTCCGATATCATGAGATGTGATATCTCAAAGCTTCTAATATCAAACTTGAGACCCTCCCTATAGCATGAGATGTGATATCCAAGTCCTTCCCATTCCAATCCTGAGACCCTTCCTATAGCATGAGATGTGATATCTCAATGCTTCTAATACCAAACCTGAGACCCTTCCTATAACATGAGATGGGAATATCCAACTCCTTCCCATTCCAATCTTGAGACCCTTCCGATAGCAGAGATGTGATATCTCAATGCTTATACCAAACCTGAGATCCTTCCTATAACATGAGATGTGATATCCAACTCCTTCCCATTCCAATCCTGAGACACTTCCTATAGCATGAGATGTGATATCTCACTGCTTATACCAAACCTGAGACCCTTCCCATAGCAGGAGATGTGATATCCAACTCCTTCCCATTCCAATCCTCAGACCCTTCCTATAGCATGAGATTTGATATCCCAATGCTTATACCAAACCTGAGACCCATACTATGGCATGAGATGTGATATCAAACTCCTTCCCATTCCAATCCTGAGACCCTTCCTATAGCTTGAGATGTGATATCCAACTCCTTCCCATTCCAATTCTGAGACCCTTCCTATACCATGAGACTTGATATCTCAATGCTTCTAATACCAAACCTGAGACCCGTCCTATAACATGAGATGTGATATCCAAATCCTTCCCCTTCCAAACCTTAGACCCTTCCTTTATCATGAGATGTGATATCCAACTCCTTCCCATTCCAATCCTGAGACCCTTCCGATATCATGAGATGTGATATCTCAATGCTTCTAATATCAAACTCGAGACCCTCCCTATAGCATGAGATGTGATATCCAAGTCCTTCCCATTCCAATCCTGAGACCCTTCCTATAGCATGAGATGTGATGTCTCAATGCTTCTAATACCAAACCTGAGACCCTTCCTATAACATGAGATGGGAATATCCAACTCCTTCCCATTCCAATCCTGAGACCCTTCCGAAAGCAGAGATGTGATATCTCAATGCTTATACCAAACCTGAGACCCTTCCTATGGCATGAGATGTCATATACAGATCCTTCCCATTCCAATCCTGAGACCCTTCCTATAGCATGAGATGTGATATCTCAATGCTTATACCAAACCTAAAACCCTTCCTATAGCATGAGATGTGATATCCAACTCCTTCCCATTCCAATCCTGAGACCATTCCTATAGCATGAGATGTGATATCCAATGGCTCTAATATCAAACCTGAGATCCTTCCTCTAACATTAAATGTGATATCCAACTCCTTCCCTTTCCAAACCTGAGAGCCTACCTATAGCATGAGATGTGATATCCAACTCCTTCCCATTCCAATCCTGAGACACTTCCGATAGCAGAGATGTGATATCTCAATGCTTCTAATACCAAACCTGAGACCAGTCCTATAACATGAGATGGGATATCCAACTCCTTCCCGTTCCAAACCTGAGACCCTTCCTATAGCATGAGATGTGATATCCAACTCCTTCCCATCCCAATCCTGAGACACTTCCGATTGCAGAGATTTGATATCTCAATGCTTATACCAAACCTGAGACTCTTCCTATAACATGAGATGTGATATCCAACTCCTTCCCATTCCAAACCTGAGACCCTTCCTATAGCATGAGATGTGATATCCAACTCCTTCCCATTCCAATCCTGAGACCCTTATGATAGCATGAGATGTGATATCTCAATGCCTCTAATACCAAATCTGAGATTCTTCCGATAGCATGAGATGTGATATCTCAATGCTTCTTATACCAAACCTGAGATCCTTCCTATAACATGAGATGTGATATCCAAATCCTTCCCCTTACAAACCTGAGACCCTCCCTTTAGCATGAGATGTGATATCCAACTCCTTCCCATTCCAACCTGAGACCCTTCCTATAGCATGAGATGGGATATCCAACTCCTTGGAATTCCAATCCTGATACCCTTCCGATAGCATGAGATTTGATATCCCAATGCTTATACCAAACCTGAGACCCATACTATGGCATGAGATGTGATATCAAACTCCTTCCCATTCTAATCCTGAAATCCTGAGACCCTTCCTATAGCTTGAGATGTGATATCCAACTCCTTCCCATTCCAATTCTGAGACCCTTCCTATACCATGAGACTTGATATCTCAATGCTTCTAATACCAAACCTGAGACCTGTCCTATAACATGAGATGTGATATCCAAATCCTTCCCCTTCCAAACCTTAGACCCTTCCTTTATCATGAGATGTGATATCCAACTCCTTCCCATTCCAATCCTGAGACCCTTCCGATATCATGAGATGTGATATCTCAATGCTTCTAATATCAAACTCGAAACCCTCCCTATAGCATGAGATGTGATATCCAAGTCCTTCCCATTCCAATCCTGAGACCCTTCCTATAGCATGAGATGTGATGTCTCAATGCTTCTAATACCAAACCTGAGACCCTTCCTATAACATGAGATGGGAATATCCAACTCCTTCCCATTATAATCCTGAGACCCTTCCGATAGCAAACATGTGATATCTCAATGCTTATACCAAACCTGAGATCCTTCCTATAACATGAGATGTGATATCCAACTCCTTCCCATTCCAATCCTGAGACACTTCCTATAGCATGAGATGTGATATCTCACTGCTTATACCAAACCTGAGACCCTTCCTATAGCATGAGATGTGATATCCAAGTCCTTCCCATTCCAATCCTGAGACACTTCCTATAGCATGAGATGTGATATCTCAATGCTTCTAATACCAAACCTGAGACCCTTCCTATGGCATGAGATGTCATATACAGATCCTTCCCATTCCAATCCTGAGACCCTTCCTATAGCATGAGATGTGATATCTCAATGCTTATACCAAACCTAAAACCCTTCCTATAGCATGAGATGTGATATCCAACTCCTTCCCATTCCAATCCTGAAACCCTTCCTAGCATGAGATGTGATATCCAATGGCTCTAATATCAAACCTGAGATCCTTCCTCTAACATTAAATGTGATATCCAACTCCTTCCCTTTCCAAACCTGAGAGCCTACCTATAGCATGAGGTGTGATATCCAAGTCCTTCCATTCCAATCCTTAGACCCTTCCTACAGCATGCAATATGATATCTCAATGATTCTAATAACAAACCTGAGACCCGTCCTATAACATGAGATGTGATATCCAACTCCTTCCCATTCCAATCCTGAGACACTTCCGATAGCAGAGATGTGATATCTCAATGCTTCTAATACCAAACCTGAGACCAGTCCTATAACATGAGATGGGATATCCAACTCCTTCCCGTTCCAAACCTGAGACCCTTCCTATAGCATGAGATGTGATATCCAACTCCTTCCCATCCCAATCCTGAGACACTTCCGATTGCAGAGATTTGATATCTCAATGCTTATACCAAACCTGAGACTCTTCCTATAACATGAGATGTGATATCCAACTCCTTCCCGTTCCAAACCTGAGACCCTTCCTATAGCATGAGATGTGATATCCAACTCCTTCCCATTCCAATCCTGAGACCCTTATGATAGCATGAGATGTGATATCTCAATGCCTCTAATACCAAATCTGAGATTCTTCCGATAGCATGAGATGTGATATCTCAATGCTTCTTATACCAAACCTGAGATCCTTCCTATAACATGAGATGTGATATCCAAATCCTTCCCCTTCCAAACCTGAGACCCTCCCTTTAGCATGAGATGTGATATCCAACTCCTTCCCATTCCAACCTGAGACCCTTCCTATAGCATGAGATGGGATATCCAACTCCTTGGAATTCCAATCCTGATACCCTTCCGATAGCATGAGATTTGATATCCCAATGCTTATACCAAACCTGAGACCCATACTATGGCATGAGATGTGATATCAAACTCCTTCCCATTCCAATCCTGAGACCCTTCCTATAGCTTGAGATGTGATATCCAACTCCTTCCCATTCCAATTCTGAGACCCTTCCTATACCATGAGACTTGATATCTCAATGCTTCTAATACCAAACCTGAGACCCGTCCTATAACATGAGATGTGATATCCAAATCCTTCCCCTTCCAAACCTTAGACCCTTCCTTTATCATGAGATGTGATATCCAACTCCTTCCCATTCCAATCCTGAGACCCTTCCGATATCATGAGATGTGATATCTCAATGCTTCTAATATCAAACTCGAGACCCTCCCTATAGCATGAGATGTGATATCCAAGTCCTTCCCATTCCAATCCTGAGACCCTTCCTATAGCATGAGATGTGATGTCTCAATGCTTCTAATACCAAACCTGAGACCCTTCCTATAACATGAGATGGGAATATCCAACTCCTTCCCATTCCAATCCTGAGACCCTTCCGATAGCAAACATGTGATATCTCAATGCTTATACCAAACCTGAGATCCTTCCTATAACATGAGATGTGATATCCAACTCCTTCCCATTCCAATCCTGAGACACTTCCTATAGCATGAGATGTGATATCTCACTGCTTATACCAAACCTGAGACCCTTCCTATAGCATGAGATGTGATATCCAACTCCTTCCCATTCCAATCCTGAGACCCTTCCTATAGCATGAGATGTGATATCTCAATGCTTCTAATATCAAACTTGAGACCCTCCCTATAGCATGAGATGTGATATCCAAGTCCTTCCCATTCCAATCTTGAGACACTTCCTATAGCATGAGATGTGATATCTCAATGCTTCTAATACCAAACCTGAGACTCTTCCTATAACATGAGATGGGATATCCAACTCCTTCCCATTGCAATCCTGAGACCCTTCCGATAGCAGAGATGTGATATCTCAATGCTTATACCAAACCTGAGACCCTTCCTACGGCATGAGATGTCATATACAACTCCTTCCCATTCCAATCCTGAGACCCTTCCTATAGCATGAGATGTGATATCTCAATGCTTATACCAAACCTGAGACCCTTCCTATAGCATGAGATGTGATATCCAACTCCTTCCCATTCCAATCCTGAGACCCTTCCTATAGCATGAGATGTGATGTCTAAATGCTTCTAATACCAAACCTGAGATCCTTCCTATAACATGAGATGTGAAATCCAACTCCTTCCATTCCAATCCTGAGACCCTTCCTATAGCATGAGATGTGATATCTCAATGCTTATACTAAACCTGAGACCCTTCCTTTAGCATGAGATGTGATATCCAACTCCTTCCCATTCCAATCCTGAGACCCTTCCTATAGCATGAGATGTGATATCTCAATGCCTCTAATACCAAACCTGAGATCCTTCCTCTAACATGAAATGTGATATCCAACTCCTTCCCTTTCCAAACCTGAGAGCCTATCCATAGCATGAGATGTGATATCCAAGTCCTTCCCATTCCAATCCTTAGACCCTTCCTACAGCATGCAATAACACTACTCACTTCAGACCTGGGAACGCCAAGTGTACGAATCATGTGAGAGTGACAAGGACTCGATATACTACACAACCTGGCGGCGGTTACAGAGCAAGACTCCTGTGTAGGCTGGTCAGTCTGCTGGATGGCCCAGAGACGCTTCCGAAGGCTTACTAGCAGGAGATGGTGAAAATGCCGAGAATAGCTGTCCCCGCTATTCCAAGGGTCGAAGTACCAGTACAGGCCTTCTGGTTCGATCAAAGGTGAAAAGGGTTTCACAAGGCGACAGCAGTGCAGAGGAGCAGTCCTTCAGCGGGTCACCAGCGATTCCTCGGTTCAGCCTCTTGGTTGCAGGATACTTGGCTCCTGTATTCCTTCGTTCGTGAGAACTCAGGAGATCGACATGGTAGTGGTGTTTCCAGCCCCCTCTTATCCACGGTTCCCTTCGCGCCAAAACGGAGGGGACCCAATGGGAGATCCGCTCATCAACACTCACACCATTCGTGGACCTATCACGGACCACGGTGGTCCCAGGCATTCACACCACCCTAGACTCTCTGGCACCCAGGATGTGTATTGGGACCAGACATCCCAGCCCACATCCTGGAGGCACACACAAGACATGTAGAAGCCTGCGAAAGCATCTGTGTTTCGCGGGAAAGCACATGCCCAAATAAGGAAGGCCCCAGGTCGGCTCGACCTGGGGAAGGTGAAGGGAGCAAGACGGTCAGCGGACAGGACAAAGGAGCCTCGTGGTCTGGCCATTTTGGGATCTAGGCCACCATTTTGGGTTAAGCGCGAGAAACGCGCTTAGCACGCCAAAAGGATCTCAAAACACAAGAAACGATCGCTGCCACCATTCCCGTCCGTGAATCACTTGCACCGATCAGTTACAATCCTGAAAGAGTATCTAGGGCCTGTAGAAGGCTAGAGACCCAAGAGAGCAGTAACTTAGCTTACAGTGCCCTCTTGTGTCATGTTGCACGAAAGCTGCAACATGATACAAGAAACTACGGAAACCAGCGTTTCCTGGTACTGACTGTCTTAAGGGCATGACAGTTTCCCCGTAAGAAAGGAGCGAAAGCCCAGAGGAGTGCGGCAGAAGGCTGCACTTCTCGGGCAAAGTCGAGAACAAGGTGAAAAACAACAGCAAAAAGTTTAGGGGTTGCCACATGGAAGGAAAATTACCTACAATTACGAAATCTTTCCTAACACTCGCCCCTCCCAGACTATGGACAGGGGGAACTAATCCACCCCTGGATGAGTCTCTTGTTCAGGTCGGTTAAACATTCTCCACAACCCATCAGCATTGCTATGTTGGACACCTGGCCTATGCTCAATAGTGAAGTCGAAGCCTTGTAGACTTATGGACCACCTAAGCAACTTTGGATTCTCCCCCTTCATGTTTATTAGCCACTTTAAGGGCTTATGGTCAGTTTGCACAGTGAAGTGGGTCCCATAGAGGTAGGGCCTCAGCTTCCTTAGGGCCCACACAACAGAGAAACATTCTTTCTCTACCGTGGACCATCTGAGCTCTCTGTCCTTAAACTGGCGACTAATAAAACCAATAGGGTGTTCCTTACCCTTCTCATCTACTTGCGATAGTACAGCTCCTATCCCAGTGTCAGAGGCGTCCGTCTGCACGATAAAAGGTCTTTGATAATCAGGGGCCCTGAGGACAGGGGCCTGGCACAAGGAGTCTTTTAAGCCATTGAAGGCCTTCTCACACTCGTCGGTCCAAGTTACCTTCTTGGGTTTCTTCAGAGTTGTGAGGGCAGTCAGAGGGGCAGCTATGGTGCCATAGTCTGCCACAAAATTGCGGTAATACCCTGTGAGTCCTAAGAAGGCTCTCACTTGGGTTTGTGTAGTGGGGGTAGGCCAGTCTTGTACTGCTTGTACTTTACTGGGTAGAGGCTGTATCCTCCCTCCACCTACTTCATGTCCAAGGTAAAACACTGAGCCTTGTCCAATCTGGCGTTTACTAGCCTTTATGGTCAAGTGTGCTTTCTGAAGAGCCTGGAGCACAATCCCGAGGTGTTTCACATGGTCAGGTGGCACTGAAAACTGCTATATCGTCCAGATATGCAAGACAGAATTCGTCCAACCCATTCAAAACATGATGCACAAGCCTCTGGAAAGTGGCAGGTGCATTCTTCAACCCGAACGGCATTACCCGGAATTGGTAAAGGCCGTCTGGAGTAGAAAACGCTGTCTTCTCCTTGGCATGTTCTGCTAAAGCTATTTGCCAATAGCCAGCAGTGTGGTCAAACGTGCTGAGGTACTTGGAGGCACCCAAAGTATCCACCAGCTCATCTGTTCGAGGCAAGGGGTGTGCATCTGTCTTGGTGACAGCATTCAGAGCCCTGTAATCCACACAGAACCTCAATTCAGAAGTGCCTGCCTTTGGAACGAAAACCACAGGGCTGGACCAAGGACTACTAGAGGGTTCAATCACCCCAAGGTCTAACATCTTGTTGACCTCGGTCTTAATATAAGACCGTACTTTGCCTGACATCCTGTATCCCCTACTTTTGGTAGGTACACTGTCTCCTGTGTCTATGTTATGTTTGCACCAAGGTGTCAAACCAGGCGACTGTGAAAACAGGGGGGAAAACTGCCTAAGCAAACTTTTCACCTCAGCCTGCTGATCAGAAGTCAGGTGAGGGGCCACTCGGACACCCTCAAAGGAGCTATCTGAAGGACCGCTTTGGAACAGGTCGGGGAGAGGTTCAGACTCCTCTTCCTCAACATCTGAAGCCAGTAACAGTGCTGCGATTTTGACTCTTGGGACGAAAGCCTTCAGCCTATTCACGTGAAACACTTTTGGAGCCTGTCCAGGCCTTCCAAGGTCCACTAAATAGTTAACCTCACCCAGGGGCTCCACCACTGTGTAAGGGCCTGACCATTTGTCCTGTAAAGCTCAAGGCCTTATGGGATTCATGATCAGAACTTGCTGACCAGGTGTAAAGTTGATGAGGGAAGCTTTCTGGTCGTACCAATGTTTCACCAGCGCTTGTACTGCCTTCAATTTATCACTAGCCAAGCCCATCAGAAGTACCATCCGTTTTCTGAGCCCTAGCACATAATCAACTACGTTGGTAGTAACAGGGGGAGTGGGCATCTCCCATCCCTCTTTGACTATGGCTAAGGGTCCCCGTACAGGATGACCAAACAGAAGTTTGAAGGGGCTGAAGCCAACACCCTCCTGTGGTACCTCTCGGTAGGCAAACAGTAAGCATGGTAAAAGAAGATAATACCAAACCTGAGATCCTACCTCTAACATGAAATGAGATATCCAACTCTTTCCCCTTCCAAACCTGAGAGCCTTCCTATAGCATGAGATGTGATATCCAAGTCCTTCCCATTCCAATACTGAGACCCTTCCTATAGCTTGAGATGTGATATCCAACTCCTTCCCATTCCAATTCTGAGACCCTTCCTATAGCATGAGATGTGATATCTCAATGCTTATACCAAACCTGAGAGCCTACCTATAGCATGAGATGTGATATCCAAGTCCATCCCATTCCAATCCTTAGACCCTTCCTACAGCATGCGATGTGATATCTCAATGATTCTAATACCAAACCAGAGACTCTTCCTGTAACATGAGATGGGATATCCAACTCCTTCCCATTCCAATTCTGAGACCCTTCCTATACTATGAGACTTGATATCTCAATGCTTCTAATACCAAACCTGAGACCCGTAATATAACATGAGATGTGATATCCAAATCCTTCCCCTTCCAAACCTTAGACCCTTCCTTTATCATGAGATGTGATATCCAACTCCTTCCCATTCCAATCCTGAGACCCTTCCGATATCATGAGATGTGATATCTCAAAGCTTCTAATATCAAACTTGAGACCCTCCCTATAGCATGAGATGTGATATCCAAGTCCTTCCCATTCCAATCCTGAGACCCTTCCTATAGCATGAGATGTGATATCTCAATGCTTCTAATACCAAACCTGAGACCCTTCCTATAACATGAGATGGGAATATCCAACTCCTTCCCATTCCAATCTTGAGACCCTTCCGATAGCAGAGATGTGATATCTCAATGCTTATACCAAACCTGAGATCCTTCCTATAACATGAGATGTGATATCCAACTCCTTCCCATTCCAATCCTGAGACACTTCCTATAGCATGAGATGTGATATCTCACTGCTTATACCAAACCTGAGACCCTTCCCATAGCAGGAGATGTGATATCCAACTCCTTCCCATTCCAATCCTCAGACCCTTCCTATAGCATGAGATGTGATATCTCAATGCTTCTAATGTCAAACTTGAGACCCTACCTATAGCATGAGATGTGATATCCAAGTCCTTCCCATTCCAATCCTAAGACACTTCCTATAGCATGAGATTTGATATCTCAATGCTTCTAATACCAAACTTGAGACTCTTCCTATAACATGAGATGGGATATCCAACTCCTTCCCATTCCAATCCTGAGACCCTTTTGATAGCAGAGATGTGATATCTCAATGTTTATACCAAACCTGAGACCCTTCCTACGGCATGAGATGTCATATTCAACTCCTTCCCATTCCAATCCTGAGACCCTTCCTATAGCATGAGATTTGATATCCAACTCCTTCCCATTCCAATCCTGAGACCCTTCCTATAGCATGAGATGTGATGTCTCAATGCTTCTAATACCAAACCTGAGATCCTTCCTATAACATGAGATGTGATATCCAACTCCTTCCATTCCAATCCTGAGACCCTTCCTATAGCATGAGATGTGATATCTCAATGCTTATACCAAACCTGAGACCCTTCCTATAGCATGAGATGTGATATCCAACTCCTTCCCATTACAATCCTGAGACCCTTCCTATAGCATGAGATGTGATATCTCAATGCTTCTAATACCAAACCTGAGATCCTTCCTCTAACATGAAATGTGAGATCCAACTCCTTCCCTTTCCAAACCTAAGAGCCTATCTATAGCATGAGATGTGATATCCAAGTCCTTCACATTCCAACCCTTAGACCCTTCCTACAGCATGCAATATGATATCTCAATGATTCCAATAACAAACCTGAGACGCGTCCTATAACATGAGATGGGATATCCAACTCCTTCCCATTCCAATCCTGAGACACTTCCGATAGCAGAGATGTGATATCTCAATGTTTATACCAAACCTGAGACTCTTCCTATAACATGAGATGGGATATCCAACTCCTTCCCATTCCAATCCTGAGACCCTTTTGATAGCAGAGATGTGATATCTCAATGTTTATACCAAACCTGAGACCCTTCCTACGGCATGAGATGTCATATTCAACTCCTTCCCATTCCAATCCTGAGACCCTTCCTTTAGCATGAGATGTGATATCCAGCTCCTTCCCATTCCAATCCTGAGACACTTCCGATAGCATGAGATGTGATATCTCAATGCTTCTAATATCAAAACTGAGACCCTCCCTATAGCATGATATGTGATATCTAAGTCCTTCCCATTCCAATCCTGAGACCCTTCCTATAGCATGAGATGTGATATCTCAATGCTTCTACCAAACCTGAGACCCTTCCTTTAGCATGAGATGTGATATCCAACTCCTTCCCATTCCAATCCTGAGACCCTTCCTATAGCATGAGATGTGATATCTCAATACTTCTAATACCAAACCTGAGATCCTTCCGATAACATGAGATGTGATATCTCAATACTTCTAATACCAAACCTGAGATCCATCCTATAACATGAGATGTGATATCCAACTCCTTCCCTTTCCAAACCTGAGAGCCGTTCTATAGCATGAGATGTGATATCCAGGTCCTTCCCATTCCAATCCTTAGACCCTTCCTACAGCATGCAATATGATATCTCAATGCTTATACCAAACCTGAGAACCTTCCTATGGCCTGAGATGTCATGGCCTGAGATGTCATATACAACTCCTTCCCATTCCAATCCTGAGACCCTTCCTTTAGCATGAGATGTGATATCTCAATGCTTATACCAAATCTGAGACCCTTCCTATAGCATGAGATGTGATATCCAATTCCTTCCCATTCCAATCCTGAGACCCTCCCTATAGCATGAGATGTGATATCTCAATGCTTATACCAAACCTGAGAGCCTACCTATAACATGAGATGTGATATCCAAGTCCATCCCATTCCAATCCTTAGACCCTTCCTACAGCATGCGATGTGATATCTCAATGATTCTAATACCAAACCAGAGACTCTTCCTATAACATGAGATGGGATATCCAACTCCTTCCCATTCCAATCCTGAGCCGCTTCCGATAGCAGAGATGTGATATCTCAATGCTTATACCAAACCTGAGACCCTTCCTATAACATGAGATGTGATATCCAACTCCTTCCCGTTCCAAACCTGAGACACTAACTATAGCATATGTGATATCCAACTCCTTCCCATTCCAAACATGAGACCCTTCCTATAGCAAGAAAGTAATATCCAACTCCTACCCATTCCAATCCTGAGACCCTTCCTATAGCAAGAGATGTGATATCCAAATCCTTCCCATTCCAATCCTGAGACCCTTCCTATAACATGAGATGTGATATCCAACTCCTTCCCATTCCAACCTGAGACACTTCCTAAAGCATGAGAAGGGATAGCCAACTCCTTCCCAATCCAATCCTGAGACCCTTCCGATAGCAGAGATGTGATATCTCAATGCTTATACCAAACCTGAGACCCTTCCTATGGCATGAGATGTGATATCCAACTCCTTGCCATTCAAATCCTGAGACCCTTCCTATAGCATGAGAAGGGATATCCAACTCCTTCCCAATCCAATCCTGAGACCCTTCCGATAGCAGCGACGTGATATCTCAATGCTTCTACCAAACCTGAGACCCTTCCTTTAGCATGAGATGTGATATCCAAATCCTTCACATTCCAATCCTGAGACCCTTCCTATAGCATGAGATGTGATATCTCAATGCTTCTAATACCAAACCTGAGATCCTTCCTATAACATGAGATGTGATATCCAATTCCTTCCCATTCCAAACCTGAGACCCTTCCTATTGGATGAGATGTGATATCCAACTCCTTCCCATTCCAACCCTGAGACCCTTCCTATAGCATGAGATGTGATGTCTCAATGCGTCTAATACCAAACCTGAGATCCTTCCTATAACATGAGATGTGATATCCAACTCCTTCCATTCCAATCCTGGGACCCGTCCTATAGCATGAGATGTGATATCTCAATGCTTATACCAAACCTGAGACCCTTCCTATAGCATGAGATGTGATATCCAACTGCTTCCCATTCCAATCCTGAGACCCTTCCTACAGCATGAGATGTGATATCTCAATGCTTCTAATACCAAACCTGAGATCCTTCCTCTAACATGAAATGTGATATCCAACTCCTTCCCTTTCCAAACCTAAGAGCCTATCTATAGCATGAGATGTGATATCCAAGTCCTTCACATTCCAACCCTTAGACCCTTCCTACAGCATGCAATATGATATCTCAATGATTCTAATAACAAACCTGAGACCCGTCCTATAACATGAGATGGGATATCCAACTCCTTCCCATTCCAATCCTGAGACACTTCCGATAGCAGAGATGTGATATCTCAATGCTTATACCAAACCTGAGACCCTTCCTATAACATGAGATGTGATATCCAAATCCTTCCCGTTCCAAACCTGAGACCCTTCCTTTAGCATGAGATGTGATATCCAGCTCCTTCCCATTCCAATCCTGAGACCCTTCCGATAGCAGCGACGTGATATCTCAATGCTTCTACCAAACCTGAGACCCTTCCTTTAGCATGAGATGTGATATCCAAATCCTTCACATTCCAATCCTGAGACCCTTCCTATAGCATGAGATGTGATATCTCAATGCTTCTAATACCAAACCTGAGATCCTTCCTATAACATGAGATGTGATATCCAATTCCTTCCCATTCCAAACCTGAGACCCTTCCTATTGGATGAGATGTGATATCCAACTCCTTCCCATTCCAACCCTGAGACCCTTCCTATAGCATGAGATGTGATGTCTCAATGCGTCTAATACCAAACCTGAGATCCTTCCTATAACATGAGATGTGATATCCAACTCCTTCCATTCCAATCCTGGGACCCGTCCTATAGCATGAGATGTGATATCTCAATGCTTATACCAAACCTGAGACCCTTCCTATAGCATGAGATGTGATATCCAACTGCTTCCCATTCCAATCCTGAGACCCTTCCTACAGCATGAGATGTGATATCTCAATGCTTCTAATACCAAACCTGAGATCCTTCCTCTAACATGAAATGTGATATCCAACTCCTTCCCTTTCCAAACCTAAGAGCCTATCTATAGCATGAGATGTGATATCCAAGTCCTTCACATTCCAACCCTTAGACCCTTCCTACAGCATGCAATATGATATCTCAATGATTCTAATAACAAACCTGAGACCCGTCCTATAACATGAGATGGGATATCCAACTCCTTCCCATTCCAATCCTGAGACACTTCCGATAGCAGAGATGTGATATCTCAATGCTTATACCAAACCTGAGACCCTTCCTATAACATGAGATGTGATATCCAAATCCTTCCCGTTCCAAACCTGAGACCCTTCCTTTAGCATGAGATGTGATATCCAGCTCCTTCCCATTCCAATCCTGAGACACTTCCGATAGCATGAGATGTGATATCTCAATGCTTCTAATATCAAAACTGAGACCCTCCCTATAGCATGATATGTGATATCTAAGTCCTTCCCATTCCAATCCTGAGACCCTCCCTATAGCATGAGATGTGATATCCAACTCCTTCCCATTCCAATCCTGAGACCCTTCCTATAGCATGAGATATGATATCTCAATACTTCTAATACCAAACGTGAGATCCTTCCGATAACATGAGATGTGATATCCAAATCCTTCCCCTTCCAAACCTGAGACCCTCCCTTTAGCATGAAATGTGATATCCAACTCCTTCCTATTCCAATCCTGAGACTCTTCTGATAGCATGAGATGTGATATCTCAATGCTTCTAATACCAAACCTGAGATCCTTCCGATAGCATGAGATGTGATATCTCAATGCTTCTAATACCAAACCTGAGATCCTTCCTATAACATGAGATGTGATATCCAAATCCTTCCCCTTCCAAACCTGAGACCCTCCCTTTAGCATGAGATGTGATATCTAACTCCTTCCCATTCCATTCCTGAGACCCTTCTGATAGCAAGAGATGTGATATCTCAATGCCTCTAATACCAAACCTGAGATCCTACCTCTAACATGAAATGAGATATCCAACTCTTTCCCCTTCCAAACCTGAGAGCCTTACTATAGCATGAGATGTGATATCCAAGTCCTTCCCATTCCAATACTGAGACCCTTCCTACAGCTTGAGATATGATATCCAACTCCTTCCCATTCCAATTCTGAGACCCTTCCTATAGCATGAGATGTGATATCTCAATGCTTATACCAAACCTGAGAGCCTACCTATAGCATGAGATGTGATATCCAAGTCCATCCCATTCCAATCCTTAGACCCTTCCTACAGCATGCGATGTGATATCTCAATGCTTCTAATACCAAACCTGAGACCCTTCCTATAACATGAGATGGGAATATCCAACTCCTTCCCATTCCAATCTCGAGACCCTTCCGATAGCAGAGATGTGATATCTCAATGCTTATACCACACCTGAGATCCTTCCTATAACATGAGATGTGATATCCAACTCCTTCCCATTCCAATCCTGAGACCCTTCCTATACTATGAGACTTGATATCTCAATGCTTCTAATACCAAACCTGAGACCCGTAATATAACATGAGATGTGATATCCAAATCCTTCCCCTTCCAAACCTTAGACCCTTCCTTTATCATGAGATGTGATATCCAACTCCTTCCCATTCCAATCCTGAGACCCTTCCGATATCATGAGATGTGATATCTCAAAGCTTCTAATATCAAACTTGAGACCCTCCCTATAGCATGAGATGTGATATCCAAGTCCTTCCCATTCCAATCCTGAGACCCTTCCTATAGCATGAGATGTGATATCTCAATGCTTCTAATACCAAACCTGAGACCCTTCCTATAACATGAGATGGGAATATCCAACTCCTTCCCATTCCAATCTTGAGACCCTTCCGATAGCAGAGATGTGATATCTCAATGCTTATACCACACCTGAGATCCTTCCTATAACATGAGATGTGATATCCAACTCCTTCCCATTCCAATCCTGAGACACTTCCTATAGCATGAGATGTGATATCTCACTGCTTATACCAAACCTGAGACCCTTCCCATAGCAGGAGATGTGATATCCAACTCCTTCCCATTCCAATCCTCAGACCCTTCCTATAGCATGAGATGTGATATCTCAATGCTTCTAATGTCAAACTTGAGACCCTACCTATAGCATGAGATGTGATATCCAAGTCCTTCCCATTCCAATCCTGAGACACTTCCTATAGCATGAGATGTGATATCTCAATGCTTCTAATACCAAACCTGAGACTCTTCCTATAACATGAGATGGGATATCCAACTCCTTCCAATTCCAATCCTGAGACCCTTTTGATAGCAGAGATGTGATATCTCAATGTTTATACCAAACCTGAGACCCTTCCTACGGCATGAGATGTCATATTCAACTCCTTCCCATTCCAATCCTGAGACCCTTCCTATAGCATGAGATTTGATATCCAACTCCTTCCCATTCCAATCCTGAGACCCTTCCTATAGCATGAGATGTGATGTCTCAATGCTTCTAATACCAAACCTGAGATCCTTCCTATAACATGAGATGTGATATCCAACTCCTTCCATTCCAATCCTGAGACCCTTCCTATAGCATGAGATGTGATATCTCAATGCTTATACCAAACCTGAGACCCTTCCTATAGCATGAGATGTGATATTCAACTCCTTCCCATTCCAATCCTGAGACCCTTCCTATAGCATGAGATGTGATATTCAACTCCTTCGCATTCCAATCCTTAGACCCTTCCTACAGCATGCAATATGATATCTCAATGATTCTAATAAAAAACCTGAGACCCGTCCTATAACATGAGATGGGATATCCAACTCCTTCCCATTCCAATCCTGAGACACTTCCGATAGCAGAGATGTGATATCTCAATGTTTATACCAAACCTGAGACCCTTCCTATAACATGAGATGTGATATCCAACTCCTTCCCGTTCCAAACCTGAGACCCTTCCTTTAGCATGAGATGTGATATCCAGCTCCTTCCCATTCCAATCCTGAGACACTTCCGATAGCATGAGATGTGATATCTCAATGCCTCTAATATCAAAACTGAGACCCTCCCTATAGCATGATATGTGATATCTAAGTCCTTCCCATTCCAATCCTGAGACCCTTCCTATAGCATGAGATGTGATATCTCAATGCTTCTACCAAACCTGAGACCCTTCCTTTAGCATGAGATGTGATATCCAACTCCTTCCCATTCCAATCCTGAGACCCTTCCTATAGCATGAGATGTGATATCTAAATACTTCTAATACCAAACCTGAGATCCTTCCGATAACATGAGATGTGATATCTCAATACTTCTAATACCAAACCTGAGATCCATCCTATAACATGAGATGTGATATCCAAATCCTTCCCCTTCCAAACCTGAGACCCTCCCTTTAGCATGAGATGTGATATCCAACTCCTTCCCATTCCAATCCTGAGACCCTTCTGATAGCATAAGATATGATATCTCAATGCTTCTATATCAAACCTGAGATCCTTCCGATAGCATGAGATGTGATATCTCAATACTTCTAATACCAAACCTGAGATCCTTCCTATAACATGAGATGTGATATCCAAATCCTTATCTTCCAAACCTGAGACCCTCCCTTTACCATGAGATGTGATATCCAACTCCTTCCCATTCCAATCCTGAGACTCTTCTGATAGCATAAGATATGATATCTCAATGCTTCTATACCAAACCTGAGATCCTTCTGATAGCATGAGATGTGATATCTCAATGCTTCTAATACCAAACCTGAGATCCTACCTCTAACATGAAATGTGATATCCAACTCTTTCCCCTTGCAAACCTGAGAGCCTTCCTATAGCATGAGATGTGATATCCAAGTCCTTCCCATTCCAATCCTGAGACCCTTCCTATAACATGAGATGTGATATCCAACTCCTTCCCATTCCAACCTGAGACCCTTCCTATAGCATGAGATGGGATATCTAACTCCTTCCAAATCCAATCCCGATACCCTTCCGATAGCATGAGATGTGATAACCCAATGCTTCTACCAAACCTGAGACCCATATTATGGCATGAGATGTGATATCAAACTCCTTCCCATTCTAATCCTGAGACCCTTCCTATAGCTTGAAATGTGATATCCAACTCCTTCCCATTCCAATTCTGAGACCCTTCCTATACCATGAGACTTGATATCTCAATGCTTCTAATACCAAACCTGAGACCCGTCCTATAACATGAGATGTGATATCCAAATCCTTCCCCTTCCAAACCTTAGACCCTTCCTTTATCATGAGATGTGATATCCAACTCCTTCCCATTCCAATCTTGAGACCCTTCCGATATCATGAAATGTGATATCTCAATGCTTCTATCAAACTTGAGACCCTCCCTATAGCATGAGATGTGATATCCAACTCCTTCCCATTCCAATCCTGAGACCCTTCTGATAGCATAAGATATGATATCTCAATGCTTCTATACCAAACCTGAGATCCTTCCGATAGCATGAGATGTGATATCTCAATACTTCTAATACGAAACCTGAGATCCTTCCTATAACATGAGATGAGATATCCAAATCCTTATCTTCCAAACCTGAGACCCTCCCTTTACCATGAGATGTGATATCCAACTCCTTCCCATTCCAATCCTGAGACTCTTCTGATAGCATAAGATATGATATCTCAATGCTTCTAATACCAAACCTGAGATCCTACCTCTAACATGAAATGTGATATCCAACTCTTTCCCCTTGCAAACCTGAGAGCCTTCCTATAGCATGAGATGTGATATCCAAGTCCTTCCCATTCCAATCCTGAGACCCTTCCTATAACATGAGATGTGATATCCAACTCCTTCCCATTCCAACCTGAGACCCTTCCTATAGCATGAGATGGGATATCCAACTCCTTCCAAATCCAATCCCGATACCCTTCCGATAGCATGAGATGTGATAACCCAATGCTTCTACCAAACCTGAGACCCATATTATGGCATGAGATGTGATATCAAACTCCTTCCCATTCTAATCCTGAGACCCTTCCTATAGCTTGAAATGTGATATCCAACTCCTTCCCATTCCAATTCTGAGACCCTTCCTATACCATGAGACTTGATATCTCAATGCTTCTAATACCAAACCTGAGACCCGTCCTATAACATGAGATGTGATATCCAAATCCTTCCCCTTCCAAACCTTAGACCCTTCCTTTATCATGAGATGTGATATCCAACTCCTTCCCATTCCAATCTTGAGACCCTTCCGATATCATGAAATGTGATATCTCAATGCTTCTATCAAACTTGAGACCCTCCCTATAGCATGAGATGTGATATCCAAGTCCTTCCCATTCCAATCCTGAGACCCTTCCTATAGCATGAGATGTGATATCTCAATGCTTCTAATACCAAACCTGAGACCCTTCCTATAACATGAGATGGGAATATCCAACTCCTTCCCATTCCAATCCTTAGACCCTTCCTACAGCATGCAATATGATATCTCAATGATTTTAATTAAAAACCTGAGACCCGTCCTATAACATGAGATGGGATATCCAACTCCTTCCCATTCCAATCCTGAGACACTTCCGATAGCAGAGATGTGATATCTCAATGTTTATACCAAACCTGAGACCCTTCCTATAACATGAGATGGGATATCTAACTCCTTCCAAATCCAATCCCGATACCCTTCCGATAGCATGAGATGTGATAACCCAATGCTTCTACCAAACCTGAGACCCATATTATGGCATGAGATGTGATATCAAACTCCTTCCCATTCTAATCCTGAGACCCTTCCTATAGCTTGAAATGTGATATCCAACTCCTTCCCATTCCAATTCTGAGACCCTTCCTATACCATGAGACTTGATATCTCAATGCTTCTAATACCAAACCTGAGACCCGTCCTATAACATGAGATGTGATATCCAAATCCTTCCCCTTCCAAACCTTAGACCCTTCCTTTATCATGAGATGTGATATCCAACTCCTTCCCATTCCAATCTTGAGACCCTTCCGATATCATGAAATGTGATATCTCAATGCTTCTATCAAACTTGAGACCCTCCCTATAGCATGAGATGTGATATCCAACTCCTTCCCATTCCAATCCTGAGACCCTTCTGATAGCATAAGATATGATATCTCAATGCTTCTATACCAAACCTGAGATCCTTCCGATAGCATGAGATGTGATATCTCAATACTTCTAATACGAAACCTGAGATCCTTCCTATAACATGAGATGAGATATCCAAATCCTTATCTTCCAAACCTGAGACCCTCCCTTTACCATGAGATGTGATATCCAACTCCTTCCCATTCCAATCCTGAGACTCTTCTGATAGCATAAGATATGATATCTCAATGCTTCTAATACCAAACCTGAGATCCTACCTCTAACATGAAATGTGATATCCAACTCTTTCCCCTTGCAAACCTGAGAGCCTTCCTATAGCATGAGATGTGATATCCAAGTCCTTCCCATTCCAATCCTGAGACCCTTCCTATAACATGAGATGTGATATCCAACTCCTTCCCATTCCAACCTGAGACCCTTCCTATAGCATGAGATGGGATATCCAACTCCTTCCAAATCCAATCCCGATACCCTTCCGATAGCATGAGATGTGATAACCCAATGCTTCTACCAAACCTGAGACCCATATTATGGCATGAGATGTGATATCAAACTCCTTCCCATTCTAATCCTGAGACCCTTCCTATAGCTTGAAATGTGATATCCAACTCCTTCCCATTCCAATTCTGAGACCCTTCCTATACCATGAGACTTGATATCTCAATGCTTCTAATACCAAACCTGAGACCCGTCCTATAACATGAGATGTGATATCCAAATCCTTCCCCTTCCAAACCTTAGACCCTTCCTTTATCATGAGATGTGATATCCAACTCCTTCCCATTCCAATCTTGAGACCCTTCCGATATCATGAAATGTGATATCTCAATGCTTCTATCAAACTTGAGACCCTCCCTATAGCATGAGATGTGATATCCAAGTCCTTCCCATTCCAATCCTGAGACCCTTCCTATAGCATGAGATGTGATATCTCAATGCTTCTAATACCAAACCTGAGACCCTTCCTATAACATGAGATGGGAATATCCAACTCCTTCCCATTCCAATCCTTAGACCCTTCCTACAGCATGCAATATGATATCTCAATGATTTTAATTAAAAACCTGAGACCCGTCCTATAACATGAGATGGGATATCCAACTCCTTCCCATTCCAATCCTGAGACACTTCCGATAGCAGAGATGTGATATCTCAATGTTTATACCAAACCTGAGACCCTTCCTATAACATGAGATGTGATATCCAACTCCTTCCCATTCCAATCCTGAGACCCTTTCTATAGCATGAGATGTGATATCCAACTCCATCCCATTCCAATCCTGAGACCCTTCCTATAGCATGGGATGTGATGTCTCAATGCTTCTAATACCAAACCTGAGATCCTTCCTTTAACATGAGATGTGATATCCAACTCCTTCCATTCCAATCCTTAGACCCTTCCTACAGCATGCAATATATCTCAATGATTTTAATAAAAAACCTGAGACCCGTCCTATAACATGAGATGGGATATCCAACTCCTTCCCATTCCAATCCTGAGACACTTCCGATAGCAGAGATGTGATATCTCAATGTTTATACCAAACCTGAGACCCTTCCTATAACATGAGATGTGATATCCAACTCCTTCCCGTTCCAAACCTGAGACCCTTCCTTTAGCATGAGATGTGATATCCAGCTCCTTCCCATTCCAATCCTGAGACACTTCCGATAGCATGAGATGTGATATCTTAATGCTTCTAATATCAAAACTGAGACCCTCCCTATAGCATATGTGATATCTAAATCCTTCCCATTCCAATCCTGAGACCCTATAGCATGAGATGTGCTATCTCAATGCTTATCCTTGATTCCTGTAGTAAATTGATTTCCTTTGCAGGCCGACTCCTGTCACGAATGCCTTGTCTGCATGCATTCTCTCCTGGCCATTCGCTCACCGTGGCTATTTGCCTACCCCCTTCCTCTCTCAGTGGATGGACTTCTCCATCCTAGCCTCCTACCACTCAACTCCGCCTACTTGGAGAATTCAACATGAACCTGTATGCTTCCTGACCTGGACTTTTACGAGATCTGCAACTCTTCATGTCGCTGGCCCTACACACTGCAGGGAATACTCAGGATTTTCTGATCTCAGACCTCCCCCTCTGTAACCCTCTCAACAATCGTCTCCCGTGGTGATCAAGTTCTCATCTCCAAAGAAGGCTAACTGCCAGCTATTCCTCCTCAGAGGAGTTCTCCCTTTCTGTCCCTGCTCCCTGCACAGTTTCGCGTTGCAAACACTCCCTTTCCTGCTCTCTGGCTTAGACGCTTTTCCTTCTCAGAGGCCTTCTTCCTTTCTGCCCTTTTCGCGTTGCAAGTACTCGCTTCCCAGCTCTCTGGTTTAGACGCGTGTTCCCTGCCTTCTCTCCTCTTCCCGCTGCCTTCAAATCAAAAAATGAGCTCCAAAAGATACACAGTGCTCAGAATGCTCTATAACACCCATTATTCAACATATAGCCGTAACCCGCTAGACGTATTGAAACGTGCTGTAAACTAGCAAAAACAGCTAGAAAATGTACTTTCCTCGCGTTTTTGTAAATGCTAATTCTGATGGGTTCCCATGTATGTACTGTCCGTGCGTTTGTTGTCGAATCCTGAAGTTTTTAACCACTGTTCTCCCATACAAGGGGGGGTCAACGTCTACTGCTGTTCACAGGCTGAATGTATACGGCTGAAATCTTCAAGGCATTATCAGCTTTCCTGACTGTTTTGGAACGTGTATTTGCCATCTGTTAATGCAGTCGCCCTGTGTTCATCGTCCCTTCTACTTCACAGGCTGCACTCCCCTGGTGATCACATTCTCCTCTCCAGAGCAGGCTGACTACCAGCTGCTCCTCCTCATAGGCGTTCATCCTTTCTGTCCCTGCTCCCTGCACCGTTCCGCGTTGCATGTACTCGCTTCCCAGCTCTCTGGTTTAGATGCGTGTTCCCTGCCTTCTCTCCTCTTCCTACAGCCTTCCAATGAGCTCCACAAGATAGTGTTCAGAATGCTTTATAACCCCATTATTCAACATATAGCTGTAACCCGCTAGACGTATTGAAACGTGCTAAAAACGAGCAGAAACAGCTCGAAAATGTACTTTTCTCGCGTTTTGGTAAATGCGAATTCTGGTGGATTCCCATTTTGTACTCTGTTCGTGCGTTTGTTCAGTCGAATCCTGGTCTTTTGAACCACTCTTCTCCCATACAAAGGAGGGTCAAAATGTGTTGTTCACAGGCTGAATTTATACTGCTGAAATGCTCGCTTCCCTGCTCTCTGGTTTAGATGCGTGTTCCCTGCCTTCTCTCCTCTTCCTACAGCCTTCCAATGAGCTCCACTAGATAGTGTTCAGAATGCTTTATAACCCCATTATTCAACATATAGCTGTAACCCGCTAGACGTATTGAAACGTGCTAAAAACTAGCAAAAATAGCTAGAAAATGTACTTCCCTCGCGTTTTTGTAAATGCGAATTCTGGTGGGTTCCCATGTTGTATGTACTGTGTCCGTGCGTTTGTGTCGAATCCTGACGTTTTTAACCACTGTTCTCCCATACTAGGGAGGGGGGGTCAACATCTGCTGTTCACAGGATGAATGTACACGGCTGAAATCTTCAAGGCATTATCAGCTTTCCTGACTGTTTTGGAACGTGTATTTGCCATCTGTTAATGCAGTCGCCCTTTGTTCATCGTTCCTTCTAGTTTACAGGCTGCACTCCCCTAGTGATCACATTCTTCTCTCCTATGCAGGCTAACTACCAGCTGCTCCTCCTCATAGGTGTTCATCCTTTCTGTCCCTGCTCCCTGCACCGTTTCGCGTTGCATGTACTCGCTTCCCAGCTCTCTGGTTGAGATGCCTGTTCCCTGCCTTCTCTCCTCTTGCTACAGCCTTCCAATTTGCTCCACAAGATACAGTGTTCAGAATGCTTATAACACCCATTATTCAACATATAGCTGTAACCCGATAGACGTATTGAAACGTGCTAAAAACTAGCAAAAACAGCTAGAAAATGTACTTCCCTCGCGTTTTGGTAAATGCAGGGTACACACGTCTAAACCAGAGAGCAGGGAAGCGAGCATTTCAGCAGTATAAATTCAGCCTGTCAACAACACATTTTGACCCTCCCTTGTATGGGAGAAGAGTGGTTCAAAAGACCAGGATTCGACTGAACAAACGCACGAGCAAGTACAAAATGGGAATCCACCAGAATTCGCATTTACCAAAACGCGAGGAAAGTACATGTTCTAGCTGTTTCTGCTCGTTTTTAGCACGTTTCAATACGTCTAGCGGGTTACAGCTATATGTTGAATAATGGGTGTTATAAAGCATTCTGAACACTATCTTGTGGAGCTCATTGGAAGGCTGTAGGAAGAGGAGAGAAGGCAGGGAACACGCATCTAAACCAGAGAGCTGGGAAGCGAGTACTTGCAACGCGAAAAGGGCAGAAAGCAAGAAGGCCTCTGAGAAGGAAAAGCGTCTAAACAAGAGAGCAGGGAAGCGAGTGTTTGCAACGCGAAACGGTGCAGGGAGCAGGGACAGAAAGGGAGAACTCCTCTGAGGAGGAACAGCTGGCAGTTAGCCTTCTTTGAAGATGAGAACTTGATCACCACGGGAGAGGATTGTTGAGAGGGTTACAGAGGGGGAGGTCTGAGATCAGAAAATCCTGAGTATTCCCTGCAGTGTGTAGGGCCAGCGACATGAAGAGTTGCAGATCTCGTAAAAGTCCAGGTCAGGAAGCATACAGGTTCATGTTGAATTCTCCAAGTAGGCGGAGTTGAGTGGCAGGAGGCTAGGACGGAGAAGTCCATCCACTGAGAGAGGAAGGGGGTAGGCAAATAGCCACGGTGAGAGAATGGCCAGGAGAGAATGCATGCAGACAAGGCATTCGTGACAGGAGTCGGCCTGCAAAGGAAATCAATTTACTACAGGAATCAAGGATAAGCATTGAGATATCACATCTCATGCTATAGGAAGGGTCTCAGGATTGGAATGGGAAGGACTTAGATATCACATATCATGCTATAGGGAGGGTCTCAGTTTAGATATTAGAAGCATTGAGATATCACATCTCATGCTATCGGAAGTGTCTCAGGATTGGAATGGGAAGGAGCTGGATATCACATCTCATGCTAAAGGAAGGGTCTCAGGTTTGGAACGGGAAGGAGTTGGATATCACATCTCATGTTATAGGAAGGGTCTCAGGTTTGGTATAAACATTGAGATATCACATCTCAGGCTATAGGAAGGGTCTCAGGATTGGAATGGGAAGGAGTTGGATATCACATCTCATGCTATAGGAAGGGTCTCAGGATTGGAATGGGAAGGAGTTGGATATCACATTGGATATTCCCATCTCATGTTATAGGAAGGATCTCAGGTTTGGTATTAGAAGCATTGAGATATCACATCTCATGCTATAGGAAGGGTCTCAGGATTGGAATGGGAAGGACTTGGATATCACATCTCATGCTATAAGGAGGGTCTCAAGTTTGATATTAGAAGCATTGAGATATCACATTTCATGATATCGGAAGGGTCTCAAGATTGGAATGGGAAGGAGTTGGATATCACATCTCATGATAAAGGAAGGGTCTAAGGTTTGGAAGGGGAAGGATTTGGATATCACATCTTATGTTATAGGACGGGTCTCAGGTTTGGTATTAGAAGCATTGAGATATCAAGTCTCATGGTATAGGAAGGGTCTCAGAATTGGAATGGGAAGGAGTTGGATATCACATCTCAAGCTATAGGAAGGGTCTCAGCATTAGAATGGGAAGGAGTTTGATATCACATCTCATGCCATAGTATGGGTCTCAGGTTTGGTAGAAGCATTGGGATATCACATCTCATGCTATCGGAAGGTTATCAGGATTGGATTTGGAAGGAGTTGGATATCCCATCTCATGCTATAGGAAGGGTCACAGGTTGGAATGGGAAGGAGTTGGATATCACATCTCATGTTATAGGACGGGTCTCAGGATTGGAATGGGAAGGACTTGGATATCACATCTCATGCTATAGGAAGGCTCTCAGGTTTGCAAGGGGAAAGAGTTGGATATCACATTTCATGTTAGAGGTAGGATCTCAGGTTTGGTATTAGAAGTATTGAGATATCACATCTCATGCTATCAGAAGGATCTCAGGTTTGGTATAGAAGCATTGAGATATCATATCTTATGCTATCAGAAGAGTCTCAGGATTGGAATGGGAAGGAGTTGGATATCACATCTCATGGTAAAGGAAGGGTCTCAGGTTTGGAAGATAAGGATTTGGATATCACATCTCATGTTATAGGAAGGATCTCAGGTTTGGTATTAGAAGTATTGAGATATCACATCTCATGCTATCGGAAGGATCTCAGGTTTGGTATAGAAGCATTGAGATATATCTTATGCTATCAGAAGGGTCTCAGGATTGGAATGGGAAGGAGTTAGATATCACATCTCATGCTAAAGGGAGGGTCTCAGGTTTGGAAGGGGAAGGATTTGGATATCACATCTCATGTTATAGGATGGATCTCAGGTTTGGTATTAGAAGTATTGAGATATCACATCTCATGTTATCGGAAGGATCTCAGGTTTGGTATTAGAAGTATTGAGATATCACATCTCATGCTATAGGAAGGGTCTCAGGATTGGAATGGGAAGGAGTTGGATATCACATCTCATGCTAAAGGAAGGGTCTCAGGTTTGGTAGAAGCATTGAGGTATCACATCTCATGCTATAGGAAGGCTCTCAGGATTGGAATGGGAAGGACTTAGATATCACATATCATGCTATAGGGAGGGTCTCGGTTTTGATATTAGAAGCATTGAGATATCACATCTCATGCTATCGGAAGTGTCTCAGGATTGGAATGGGAAGGAGCTGGATATCTCATCCATCCATCTCATGCTAAAGGAAGGGTCTCAGGTTTGGAACGGGAAGGAGTTGGATATCACATCTCATGTTATAGGAAGGGTCTCAGGTTTGGTATAAACATTGAGATATCACATCTCTGCTATCGGAAGTGTCTCAGGATTGGAATGGGAAGGAGTTGAATATCCCATCTCATGTTATAGGACGGGTCTCAGGTTTTTTATTAGAATCATTGAGATATCATATTGCATGATGTAGGAAGGGTCTAAGGATTGGAATGGGAAGGACTTAGATCTCACATCTCATGCTATAGATAGGCTCTCAGGTTTGGAAAGTGAAGGAGTTGGATATCACATTTCATGTTAGAGGAAGGATCTCAGGTTTGGTATTAGGGGCATTGAGATATCACATCTCAGGCTATAGGAAGGGTCTCAGGATTGGAATGGGAAGGAGTTGGATATCACATCTCATGCTATAGGAAGGGTCTCAGGTTTGGTAGAACCATTGAGATATCACATCTCATGCTATAGGAAGGGTCTCAGGATTGGAATGGAAGGAGCTGGATATCACATCTCATGTTATAGGAAGGATATGAGGTTTGGTATTAGAAGCATTGAGACATCACATCTCATGCTATAGGAAGGGTCTCAGGATTGGAATGGGAAGGAGTTGGATATCACATCTCATGCTATAGGAAGGGTCTCAGGATTGGAATGGGAAGGAGTTGAATATGACAACTCATGCCGTAGGAAGGGTCTCAGGTTTGGTATAAACATTGAGATATCACATCTCTGCTATCAAAAGGGTCTCAGGATTGGAATGGGAAGGAGTTGGATTCCCCATCTCATGTTATAGGAAGAGTCTCAGGTTTGGTATTAGAAGCATTGAGATATCACATCTCATGCTATAGGAAGTGTCTCAGGATTGGAATGGGAAGGACTTGGATATCACATCTCATGCTATGGGAAGGGTCTCAGGTTTGGTATAAGCAGTGAGATATCACATCTCATGCTATAGGAAGTGTCTCAGGACATCTCATGTTATAGGAAGGATCTCAGGTTTGGTATAAGCATTGAGATATCACATCTCATGCTATAGGAAGGGTCTCAGGATTGGAATGGGAAGGACTTGGATATCACATCTCACGCTATAGGGAGGGTCTCAAGTTTGATATTAGAAGCTTTGAGATATCACATCTCATGATATCGGAAGGGTCTCAGGATTGGAATGGGAAGGAATTGGATATCACATCTCATGCTAAAGGGAGGGTCTCAGGTTTGGAAGGGGAAGGATTTGGATATCACATCTCATGTTATAGGAAGGATCTCAGGTTTGGTATTAGAAGCATTGAGATATCACATCTCATGCTATCGGAAGGATCTCAGGTTTGGTATTAGAAGTATTGAGATATCATATCTCATGCTATAGGAAGGGTCTCAGGATTGGAATGGGAAGGAGTTGGATATCACATCTCATGCTATAGGGAGGGTCTCAGGATTGGAATGGGAAGGACTTAGATATCACATATCATGCTATAGGGAGGGTCTCAGTTTTGATATTAGAAGCATTGAGATATCACATCTCATGCTATCGGAAGTGTCTCAGGATTGGAATGGGAAGGAGCTGGATATCACATCTCATGCTAAAGGAAGGGTCTCAGGTTTGGAACGGGAAGGATTTGGATATCACATCTCATGTTATAGGAAGGGTCTCAGGTTTGGTATAAGCATTGAGATATCACATCTCTGCTATCGGAAGTGTCTCAGGATTGGAATGGGAAGGAGTTGGATATCCCATCTCATGTTATAGGATGGGTCTCAGGTTTGTTATTAGAATCATTGAGATATCATATTGCATGCTGTAGGAAGGGTCTAAGGGTTGGAATGTGAAGGACTTGGATATCACATCTCATGCTATAGATAGGCTCTTAGGTTTGGAAAGGGAAGGAATTGGATATCACATTTCATGTTAGAGGAAGGATCTCAGGTTTGGTATTAGAAGCATTGAGATATCACATCTCATGCTATAGGAAGGGTCTCAGGATTGGAATGGGAAGCAGTTGGATATCACATCTCATGCTATAGGAAGGGTCTCAGGTTTGGTATAAGCATTGAGATATCACATCTCATGCTATAGGACGGGTCTCAGGATTGGAATGGAAGGAGTTGGATATCACATCTCATGTTATAAGGAAGGATCTCAGGTTTGGTATTAGAAGCATTGAGACATCACATCTCATGCTATAGGAAGGGTCTCAGGGTTGGAATGGGAAGGAGTTGGATATCACATCTCATCCAATAGGAAGGGTCTCAGGTTTGGAATGGGAAGGAATTGGATATCACATCTCATGTTATAGGAAGGATCTCAGGTTTGGTATTAGAAGCATTGAGATATCACATCTCATGCTATAGGAAGGGTCTCAGGATTGGAATGTGAAGGATTTGGATATCACATCTCATGCTAAAGGAAGGGTCTCAGGTTTGGTAGAAGCATTGAGATATCACGTCTCTGCTATCGGAAGGGTCTCAGGATTGGATTGGGAAGGAGTTGGATATCCCTTCTCATGCTATAGGAAGAGTCTCAGGATTTGAATGGCAAGGAGTTGGATATCACATCTCATGCCATAGGAAGGGTCTCAGGTTTGTTATAAGCATTGAGATATCACATCTCTGCTATCGGAAGGGTCTCAGGATTGGATTGGGAAGGAGTTGGATATCCCTTCTCATGCTATAGGAAGTGTCTCAGGTTGGAATGGGAAGGAGTTGGATATCACATCTCATGTTATAGGAAGGGTCTCAGGATTGGAATGGGAAGGATTTGGATATCACATCCCTTGCTATAGGAAGGGTCTCAGGATTGGAATGGGTAGGAGTTGGATATTACTTTCTTGCTATTGGAAGGGTCTCATGTTTGGAATGGGAAGGAGTTGGATATCACATATGCTATAGTTAGTGTCTCAGGTTTGGAACGGGAAGGAGTTGGATATCACATCTCATGTTATAGGAAGGGTCTCAGGTTTGGTATAAGCATTGAGATATCACATCTCTGCTATCGGAAGCGGCTCAGGATTGGAATGGGAAGGAGTTGGATATCCCATCTAATGTTATAGGAAGAGTCTCTGGTATGGTATTAGAATCATTGAGATATCACATCGCATGCTGTAGGAAGGGTCTAAGGATTGGAATGGGATGGACTTGGATATCACATCTCATGCTATAGGTAGGCTCTCAGGTTTGGTATAAGCATTGAGATATCACATTTCATGCTATAGGAAGGGTCTCAGGATTGGAATGGGAAGGAATTGGATATCACATCATGCTATAGGAAGGGTCTCAGATTTGGTATAAGCATTGAGATATCACATCTCATGCTAAAGGAAGGGTCTCAGGATTGGAATGGGAAGGAGTTGTATATGACATCTCAGGCCATAGGAAGGTTCTCAGGTTTGGTATAAGCATTGAGATATCACATCTCTTCTATCGGAAGTGTCTCAGGATTGGAATGGGAAGGAGTTGGATATCCCATCTCATGTTATAGGACGGGTCTCAGGTTTGTTATTAGAATCATTGAGATATCATATTGCATGCTGTTGGAAGGGTCTAAGGGTTGGAATGGGAAGGACTTGGATATCACATCTCATGCTATAGATAGGCTCTTAGGTTTGGAAAGGGAAGGAGTTGGATATCACATTTCATGTTAGAGGAAGGATCTCAGGTTTGGTATTAGAAGCATTGAGATATCACATCTCATGCTATAGGAAGGGTCTCAGGATTGGAATGGGAAGCAATTGGATATCACATCTCATGCTATAGGAAGGGTCTCAGGTTTGGTATAAGCATTGAGATATCACATCTCATGCTATAGGACGGGTCTCAGGATTGGAATGGAAGGAGTTGGATATCACATCTCAAGCTATAGGAAGGGTCTCAGGATTAGAATGGGAAGGAGTTTGATATCACATCTCATGCCATAGTATGGGTCTCAGGTTTGGTAGAAGCATTGGGATATCACATCTCATGCTATCGGAAGGTTATCAGGATTGGATTTGGAAGGAGTTGGATATCCCATCTCATGCTATAGGAAGGGTCACAGGTTGGAATGGGAAGGAGTTGGATATCACATCTCATGTTATAGGACGGGTCTCAGGATTGGAATGGGAAGGACTTGGATATCACATCTCATGCTATAGGAAGGCTCTCAGGTTTGCAAGGGGAAAGAGTTGGATATCACATTTCATGTTAGAGGTAGGATCTCAGGTTTGGTATTAGAAGTATTGAGATATCACATCTCATGCTATCAGAAGGATCTCAGGTTTGGTATAGAAGCATTGAGATATCATATCTTATGCTATCAGAAGAGTCTCAGGATTGGAATGGGAAGGAGTTGGATATCACATCTCATGGTAAAGGAAGGGTCTCAGGTTTGGAAGATAAGGATTTGGATATCACATCTCATGTTATAGGAAGGATCTCAGGTTTGGTATTAGAAGTATTGAGATATCACATCTCATGCTATCGGAAGGATCTCAGGTTTGGTATAGAAGCATTGAGATATATCTTATGCTATCAGAAGGGTCTCAGGATTGGAATGGGAAGGAGTTAGATATCACATCTCATGCTAAAGGGAGGGTCTCAGGTTTGGAACGGGAAGGATTTGGATATCACATCTCATGTTATAGGATGGATCTCAGGTTTGGTATTAGAAGTATTGAGATATCACATCTCATGTTATCGGAAGGATCTCAGGTTTGGTATTAGAAGTATTGAGATATCACATCTCATGCTATAGGAAGGGTCTCAGGATTGGAATGGGAAGGAGTTGGATATCACATCTCATGCTAAAGGAAGGGTCTCAGGTTTGGTAGAAGCATTGAGGTATCACATCTCATGCAATAGGAAGGCTCTCAGGATTGGAATGGGAAGGACTTAGATATCACATATCATGCTATAGGGAGGGTCTCGGTTTTGATATTAGAAGCATTGAGATATCACATCTCATGCTATCGGAAGTGTCTCAGGATTGGAATGGGAAGGAGCTGGATATCTCATCCATCCATCTCATGCTAAAGGAAGGGTCTCAGGTTTGGAACGGGAAGGAGTTGGATATCACATCTCATGTTATAGGAAGGATCTCAGGTTTGGTATTAGAAGCATTGAGATATCACATCTCATGCTATCGGAAGGATCTCAGGTTTGGTATTAGAAGTATTGAGATATCATATCTCATGCTATAGGAAGGGTCTCAGGATTGGAATGGGAAGGAGTTGGATATCACATCTCATGCTATAGGGAGGGTCTCAGGATTGGAATGGGAAGGACTTAGATATCACATATCATGCTATAGGGAGGGTCTCAGTTTTGATATTAGAAGCATTGAGATATCACATCTCATGTTATAGGAAGGGTCTCAGGTTTGGTATAAGCATTGAGATATCACATCTCTGCTATCGGAAGCGGCTCAGGATTGGAATGGGAAGGAGTTGGATATCCCATCTAATGTTATAGGAAGAGTCTCTGGTATGGTATTAGAATCATTGAGATATCACATCGCATGCTGTAGGAAGGGTCTAAGGATTGGAATGGGATGGACTTGGATATCACATCTCATGCTATAGGTAGGCTCTCAGGTTTGGTATAAGCATTGAGATATCACATTTCATGCTATAGGAAGGGTCTCAGGATTGGAATGGGAAGGAATTGGATATCACATCATGCTATAGGAAGGGTCTCAGATTTGGTATAAGCATTGAGATATCACATCTCATGCTAAAGGAAGGGTCTCAGGATTGGAATGGGAAGGAGTTGTATATGACATCTCAGGCCATAGGAAGGTTCTCAGGTTTGGTATAAGCATTGAGATATCACATCTCTTCTATCGGAAGTGTCTCAGGATTGGAATGGGAAGGAGTTGGATATCCCATCTCATGTTATAGGACGGGTCTCAGGTTTGTTATTAGAATCATTGAGATATCATATTGCATGCTGTTGGAAGGGTCTAAGGGTTGGAATGGGAAGGACTTGGATATCACATCTCATGCTATAGATAGGCTCTTAGGTTTGGAAAGGGAAGGAGTTGGATATCACATTTCATGTTAGAGGAAGGATCTCAGGTTTGGTATTAGAAGCATTGAGATATCACATCTCATGCTATAGGAAGGGTCTCAGGATTGGAATGGGAAGCAATTGGATATCACATCTCATGCTATAGGAAGGGTCTCAGGTTTGGTATAAGCATTGAGATATCACATCTCATGCTATAGGACGGGTCTCAGGATTGGAATGGAAGGAGTTGGATATCACATCTCAAGCTATAGGAAGGGTCTCAGGATTAGAATGGGAAGGAGTTTGATATCACATCTCATGCCATAGTATGGGTCTCAGGTTTGGTAGAAGCATTGGGATATCACATCTCATGCTATCGGAAGGTTATCAGGATTGGATTTGGAAGGAGTTGGATATCCCATCTCATGCTATAGGAAGGGTCACAGGTTGGAATGGGAAGGAGTTGGATATCACATCTCATGTTATAGGACGGGTCTCAGGATTGGAATGGGAAGGACTTGGATATCACATCTCATGCTATAGGAAGGCTCTCAGGTTTGCAAGGGGAAAGAGTTGGATATCACATTTCATGTTAGAGGTAGGATCTCAGGTTTGGTATTAGAAGTATTGAGATATCACATCTCATGCTATCAGAAGGATCTCAGGTTTGGTATAGAAGCATTGAGATATCATATCTTATGCTATCAGAAGAGTCTCAGGATTGGAATGGGAAGGAGTTGGATATCACATCTCATGGTAAAGGAAGGGTCTCAGGTTTGGAAGATAAGGATTTGGATATCACATCTCATGTTATAGGAAGGATCTCAGGTTTGGTATTAGAAGTATTGAGATATCACATCTCATGCTATCGGAAGGATCTCAGGTTTGGTATAGAAGCATTGAGATATATCTTATGCTATCAGAAGGGTCTCAGGATTGGAATGGGAAGGAGTTAGATATCACATCTCATGCTAAAGGGAGGGTCTCAGGTTTGGAACGGGAAGGATTTGGATATCACATCTCATGTTATAGGATGGATCTCAGGTTTGGTATTAGAAGTATTGAGATATCACATCTCATGTTATCGGAAGGATCTCAGGTTTGGTATTAGAAGTATTGAGATATCACATCTCATGCTATAGGAAGGGTCTCAGGATTGGAATGGGAAGGAGTTGGATATCACATCTCATGCTAAAGGAAGGGTCTCAGGTTTGGTAGAAGCATTGAGGTATCACATCTCATGCAATAGGAAGGCTCTCAGGATTGGAATGGGAAGGACTTAGATATCACATATCATGCTATAGGGAGGGTCTCGGTTTTGATATTAGAAGCATTGAGATATCACATCTCATGCTATCGGAAGTGTCTCAGGATTGGAATGGGAAGGAGCTGGATATCTCATCCATCCATCTCATGCTAAAGGAAGGGTCTCAGGTTTGGAACGGGAAGGAGTTGGATATCACATCTCATGTTATAGGAAGGGTCTCAGGTTTGGTATAAACATTGAGATATCACATCTCTGCAATCGGAAGTGTCTCAGGATTGGAATGGGAAGGAGTTGAATATCCCATCTCATGTTATAGGACGGGTCTCAGGTTTTTTATTAGAATCATTGAGATATCATATTGCATGATGTAGGAAGGGTCTAAGGATTGGAATGGGAAGGACTTAGATCTCACATCTCATGCTATAGATAGGCTCTCAGGTTTGGAAAGTGAAGGAGTTGGATATCACATTTCATGTTAGAGGAAGGATCTCAGGTTTGGTATTAGGGGCATTGAGATATCACATCTCAGGCTATAGGAAGGGTCTCAGGATTGGAATGGGAAGGAGTTGGATATCACATCTCATGCTATAGGAAGGGTCTCAGGTTTGGTAGAACCATTGAGATATCACATCTCATGCTATAGGAAGGGTCTCAGGATTGGAATGGAAGGAGTTGGATATCACATCTCATGTTATAGGAAGGATATCAGGTTTGGTATTAGAAGCATTGAGACATCACATCTCATGCTATAGGAAGGGTCTCAGGATTGGAATGGGAAGGAGTTGGATATCACATCTCATGCTATAGGAAGGGTCTCAGGATTGGAATGGGAAGGAGTTGAATATGACAACTCATGCCGTAGGAAGGGTCTCAGGTTTGGTATAAACATTGAGATATCACATCTCTGCTATCAAAAGGGTCTCAGGATTGGAATGGGAAGGAGTTGGATTCCCCATCTCATGTTATAGGAAGAGTCTCAGGTTTGGTATTAGAAGCATTGAGATATCACATCTCATGCTATAGGAAGTGTCTCAGGATTGGAATGGGAAGGACTTGGATATCACATCTCATGCTATGGGAAGGGTCTCAGGTTTGGTATAAGCAGTGAGATATCACATCTCATGCTATAGGAAGTGTCTCAGGACATCTCATGTTATAGGAAGGATCTCAGGTTTGGTATAAGCATTGAGATATCACATCTCTGCTATCGGAAGGGTCTCAGGATTGGAATGGGAAGGAGTTGGATATTCCCATCTCATGTTATAGGAAGGGTCTCAGGTTTGGTATTAGAAGCATTGAGATATCACATCTCATGCTATAGGAAGGGTCTCAGGATTGGAATGGGAAGGACTTGGATATCACATCTCACGCTATAGGGAGGGTCTCAAGTTTGATATTAGAAACTTTGAGATATCACATCTCATGATATCGGAAGGGTCTCAGGATTGGAATGGGAAGGAATTGGATATCACATCTCATGCTAAAGGGAGGGTCTCAGGTTTGGAAGGGGAAGGATTTGGATATCACATCTCATGTTATAGGAAGGATCTCAGGTTTGGTATTAGAAGCATTGAGATATCACATCTCATGCTATCGGAAGGATCTCAGGTTTGGTATTAGAAGTATTGAGATATCATATCTCATGCTATAGGAAGGGTCTCAGGATTGGAATGGGAAGGAGTTGGATATCACATCTCATGCTATAGGGAGGGTCTCAGGATTGGAATGGGAAGGACTTAGATATCACATATCATGCTATAGGGAGGGTCTCAGTTTTGATATTAGAAGCATTGAGATATCACATCTCATGCTATCGGAAGTGTCTCAGGATTGGAATGGGAAGGAGCTGGATATCACATCTCATGCTAAAGGAAGGGTCTCAGGTTTGGAACGGGAAGGATTTGGATATCACATCTCATGTTATAGGAAGGGTCTCAGGTTTGGTATAAGCATTGAGATATCACATCTCTGCTATCGGAAGTGTCTCAGGATTGGAATGGGAAGGAGTTGGATATCCCATCTCATGTTATAGGATGGGTCTCAGGTTTGTTATTAGAATCATTGAGATATCATATTGCATGCTGTAGGAAGGGTCTAAGGGTTGGAATGTGAAGGACTTGGATATCACATCTCATGCTATAGATAGGCTCTTAGGTTTGGAAAGGGAAGGAATTGGATATCACATTTCATGTTAGAGGAAGGATCTCAGGTTTGGTATTAGAAGCATTGAGATATCACATCTCATGCTATAGGAAGGGTCTCAGGATTGGAATGGGAAGCAGTTGGATATCACATCTCATGCTATAGGAAGGGTCTCAGGTTTGGTATAAGCATTGAGATATCACATCTCATGCTATAGGACGGGTCTCAGGATTGGAATGGAAGGAGTTGGATATCACATCTCATGTTATAAGGAAGGATCTCAGGTTTGGTATTAGAAGCATTGAGACATCACATCTCATGCTATAGGAAGGGTCTCAGGGTTGGAATGGGAAGGAGTTGGATATCACATCTCATCCAATAGGAAGGGTCTCAGGTTTGGAATGGGAAGGAATTGGATATCACATCTCATGTTATAGGAAGGATCTCAGGTTTGGTATTAGAAGCATTGAGATATCACATCTCATGCTATAGGAAGGGTCTCAGGATTGGAATGTGAAGGATTTGGATATCACATCTCATGCTAAAGGAAGGGTCTCAGGTTTGGTAGAAGCATTGAGATATCACGTCTCTGCTATCGGAAGGGTCTCAGGATTGGATTGGGAAGGAGTTGGATATCCCTTCTCATGCTATAGGAAGAGTCTCAGGATTTGAATGGCAAGGAGTTGGATATCACATCTCATGCCATAGGAAGGGTCTCAGGTTTGTTATAAGCATTGAGATATCACATCTCTGCTATCGGAAGGGTCTCAGGATTGGATTGGGAAGGAGTTGGATATCCCTTCTCATGCTATAGGAAGTGTCTCAGGTTGGAATGGGAAGGAGTTGGATATCACATCTCATGTTATAGGAAGGGTCTCAGGATTGGAATGGGAAGGATTTGGATATCACATCCCTTGCTATAGGAAGGGTCTCAGGATTGGAATGGGTAGGAGTTGGATATTACTTTCATGCTATTGGAAGGGTCTCATGTTTGGAATGGGAAGGAGTTGGATATCACATATGCTATAGTTAGTGTCTCAGGTTTGGAACGGGAAGGAGTTGGATATCACATCTCATGTTATAGGAAGGGTCTCAGGTTTGGTATAAGCATTGAGATATCACATCTCTGCTATCGGAAGCGGCTCAGGATTGGAATGGGAAGGAGTTGGATATCCCATCTAATGTTATAGGAAGAGTCTCTGGTTTGGTATTAGAATCATTGAGATATCACATCGCATGCTGTAGGAAGGGTCTAAGGATTGGAATGGGATGGACTTGGATATCACATCTCATGCTATAGGTAGGCTCTCAGGTTTGGTATAAGCATTGAGATATCACATCTCATGCTATAGGAAGGGTCTCAGGATTGGAATGGGAAGGAATTGGATATCACATCATGCTATAGGAAGGGTCTCAGATTTGGTATAAGCATTGAGATATCACATCTCATGCTAAAGGAAGGGTCTCAGGATTGGAATGGGAAGGAGTTGTATATGACATCTCAGGCCATAGGAAGGTTCTCAGGTTTGGGATAAGCATTGAGATATCACATCTCTGCTATCGGAAGTGTCTCAGGATTGGAATGGGAAGGAGTTGGATATCCCATCTCATGTTATAGGACGGGTCTCAGGTTTGTTATTAGAATCATTGAGATATCATATTGCATGCTGTTGGAAGGGTCTAAGGGTTGGAATGGGAAGGACTTGGATATCACATCTCATGCTATAGATAGGCTCTTAGGTTTGGAAAGGGAAGGAGTTGGATATCACATTTCATGTTAGAGGAAGGATCTCAGGTTTGGTATTAGAAGCATTGAGATATCACATCTCATGCTATAGGAAGGGTCTCAGGATTGGAATGGGAAGCAATTGGATATCACATCTCATGCTATAGGAAGGGTCTCAGGTTTGGTATAAGCATTGAGATATCACATCTCATGCTATAGGACGGGTCTCAGGATTGGAATGGAAGGAGTTGGATATCACATCTCAAGCTATAGGAAGGGTCTCAGGATTAGAATGGGAAGGAGTTTGATATCACATCTCATGCCATAGTATGGGTCTCAGGTTTGGTAGAAGCATTTGGATATCACATCTCATGCTATCGGAAGGTTATCAGGATTGGATTTGGAAGGAGTTGGATATCCCATCTCATGCTATAGGAAGGGTCACAGGTTGGAATGGGAAGGAGTTGGATATCACATCTCATGTTATAGGACGGGTCTCAGGATTGGAATGGGAAGGACTTGGATATCACATCTCATGCTATAGGAAGGCTCTCAGGTTTGCAAGGGGAAAGAGTTGGATATCACATTTCATGTTAGAGGTAGGATCTCAGGTTTGGTATTAGAAGTATTGAGATATCACATCTCATGCTATCAGAAGGATCTCAGGTTTGGTATAGAAGCATTGAGATATCATATCTTATGCTATCAGAAGAGTCTCAGGATTGGAATGGGAAGGAGTTGGATATCACATCTCATGGTAAAGGAAGGGTCTCAGGTTTGGAAGATAAGGATTTGGATATCACATCTCATGTTATAGGAAGGATCTCAGGTTTGGTATTAGAAGTATTGAGATATCACATCTCATGCTATCGGAAGGATCTCAGGTTTGGTATAGAAGCATTGAGATATATCTTATGCTATCAGAAGGGTCTCAGGATTGGAATGGGAAGGAGTTAGATATCACATCTCATGCTAAAGGGAGGGTCTCAGGTTTGGAAGGGGAAGGATTTGGATATCACATCTCATGTTATAGGATGGATCTCAGGTTTGGTATTAGAAGTATTGAGATATCACATCTCATGTTATCGGAAGGATCTCAGGTTTGGTATTAGAAGTATTGAGATATCACATCTCATGCTATAGGAAGGGTCTCAGGATTGGAATGGGAAGGAGTTGGATATCACATCTCATGCTAAAGGAAGGGTCTCAGGTTTGGTAGAAGCATTGAGGTATCACATCTCATGCTATAGGAAGGCTCTCAGGATTGGAATGGGAAGGACTTAGATATCACATATCATGCTATAGGGAGGGTCTCGGTTTTGATATTAGAAGCATTGAGATATCACATCTCATGCTATCGGAAGTGTCTCAGGATTGGAATGGGAAGGAGCTGGATATCTCATCCATCCATCTCATGCTAAAGGAAGGGTCTCAGGTTTGGAACGGGAAGGAGTTGGATATCACATCTCATGTTATAGGAAGGGTCTCAGGTTTGGTATAAACATTGAGATATCACATCTCTGCTATCGGAAGTGTCTCAGGATTGGAATGGGAAGGAGTTGAATATCCCATCTCATGTTATAGGACGGGTCTCAGGTTTTTTATTAGAATCATTGAGATATCATATTGCATGATGTAGGAAGGGTCTAAGGATTGGAATGGGAAGGACTTAGATCTCACATCTCATGCTATAGATAGGCTCTCAGGTTTGGAAAGTGAAGGAGTTGGATATCACATTTCATGTTAGAGGAAGGATCTCAGGTTTGGTATTAGGGGCATTGAGATATCACATCTCAGGCTATAGGAAGGGTCTCAGGATTGGAATGGGAAGGAGTTGGATATCACATCTCATGCTATAGGAAGGGTCTCAGGTTTGGTAGAACCATTGAGATATCACATCTCATGCTATAGGAAGGGTCTCAGGATTGGAATGGAAGGAGTTGGATATCACATCTCATGTTATAGGAAGGATATCAGGTTTGGTATTAGAAGCATTGAGACATCACATATCATGCTATAGGAAGGGTCTCAGGATTGGAATGGGAAGGAGTTGGATATCACATCTCATGCTATAGGAAGGGTCTCAGGATTGGAATGGGAAGGAGTTGAATATGACAACTCATGCCGTAGGAAGGGTCTCAGGTTTGGTATACACATTGAGATATCACATCTCTGCTATCAAAAGGGTCTCAGGATTGGAATGGGAAGGAGTTGGATTCCCCATCTCATGTTATAGGAAGAGTCTCAGGTTTGGTATTAGAAGCATTGAGATATCACATCTCATGCTATAGGAAGTGTCTCAGGATTGGAATGGGAAGGACTTGGATATCACATCTCATGCTATGGGAAGGGTCTCAGGTTTGGTATAAGCAGTGAGATATCACATCTCATGCTATAGGAAGTGTCTCAGGACATCTCATGTTATAGGAAGGATCTCAGGTTTGGTATAAGCATTGAGATATCACATCTCTGCTATCGGAAGGGTCTCAGGTTTGGAATGGGAAGGAATTGGATATCACATCTCATGTTATAGGAAGGATCTCAGGTTTGGTATTAGAAGCATTGAGATATCACATCTCATGCTATAGGAAGGGTCTCAGGATTGGAATGTGAAGGATTTGGATATCACATCTCATGCTAAAGGAAGGGTCTCAGGTTTGGTAGAAGCATTGAGATATCACGTCTCTGCTATCGGAAGGGTCTCAGGATTGGATTGGGAAGGAGTTGGATATCCCTTCTCATGCTATAGGAAGAGTCTCAGGATTTGAATGGCAAGGAGTTGGATATCACATCTCATGCCATAGGAAGGGTCTCAGGTTTGTTATAAGCATTGAGATATCACATCTCTGCTATCGGAAGGGTCTCAGGATTGGATTGGGAAGGAGTTGGATATCCCTTCTCATGCTATAGGAAGTGTCTCAGGTTGGAATGGGAAGGAGTTGGATATCACATCTCATGTTATAGGAAGGGTCTCAGGATTGGAATGGGAAGGATTTGGATATCACATCCCTTGCTATAGGAAGGGTCTCAGGATTGCAATGGGTAGGAGTTGGATATTACTTTCTTGCTATTGGAAGGGTCTCATGTTTGGAATGGGAAGGAGTTGGATATCACATATGCTATAGTTAGTGTCTCAGGTTTGGAACGGGAAGGAGTTGGATATCACATCTCATGTTATAGGAAGGGTCTCAGGTTTGGTATAAGCATTGAGATATCACATCTCTGCTATCGGAAGCGGCTCAGGATTGGAATGGGAAGGAGTTGGATATCCCATCTAATGTTATAGGAAGAGTCTCTGGTTTGGTATTAGAATCATTGAGATATCACATCGCATGCTGTAGGAAGGGTCTAAGGATTGGAATGGGATGGACTTGGATATCACATCTCATGCTATAGGTAGGCTCTCAGGTTTGGTATAAGCATTGAGATATCACATCTCATGCTATAGGAAGGGTCTCAGGATTGGAATGGGAAGGAATTGGATATCACATCATGCTATAGGAAGGGTCTCAGATTTGGTATAAGCATTGAGATATCACATCTCATGCTAAAGGAAGGGTCTCAGGATTGGAATGGGAAGGAGTTGTATATGACATCTCAGGCCATAGGAAGGTTCTCAGGTTTGGTATAAGCATTGAGATATCACATCTCTGCTATCGGAAGTGTCTCAGGATTGGAATGGGAAGGAGTTGGATATCCCATCTCATGTTATAGGACGGGTCTCAGGTTTGTTATTAGAATCATTGAGATATCATATTGCATGCTGTTGGAAGGGTCTAAGGGTTGGAATGGGAAGGACTTGGATATCACATCTCATGCTATAGATAGGCTCTTAGGTTTGGAAAGGGAAGGAGTTGGATATCACATTTCATGTTAGAGGAAGGATCTCAGGTTTGGTATTAGAAGCATTGAGATATCACATCTCATGCTATAGGAAGGGTCTCAGGATTGGAATGGGAAGCAATTGGATATCACATCTCATGCTATAGGAAGGGTCTCAGGTTTGGTATAAGCATTGAGATATCACATCTCATGCTATAGGACGGGTCTCAGGATTGGAATGGAAGGAGTTGGATATCACATCTCATGTTATAGGAAGGATCTCAGGTTTGGTATTAGAAGCATTGAGACATCACATCTCATGCTATAGGAAGGGTCTCAGGGTTGGAATGGGAAGGAGTTGGATATCAGATCTCATCCAATAGGAAGGGCCTCAGGTTTGGAATGGGAAGGAATTGGATATCACATCTCATGTTATAGGAAGGATCTCAGGTTTGGTATTAGAAGCATTGAGATATCACATCTCATGCTATAGGAAGGGTCTCAGGATTGGAATGTGAAGGATTTGGATATCACATCTCATGCTAAAGGAAGGGTCTCAGGTTTGGAACGGGAAGGATTTGGATATCACATCTCATGTTATAGGATGGATCTCAGGTTTGGTATTAGAAGTATTGAGATATCACATCTCATGTTATCGGAAGGATCTCAGGTTTGGTATTAGAAGTATTGAGATATCACATCTCATGCTATAGGAAGGGTCTCAGGATTGGAATGGGAAGGAGTTGGATATCACATCTCATGCTAAAGGAAGGGTCTCAGGTTTGGTAGAAGCATTGAGGTATCACATCTCATGCAATAGGAAGGCTCTCAGGATTGGAATGGGAAGGACTTAGATATCACATATCATGCTATAGGGAGGGTCTCGGTTTTGATATTAGAAGCATTGAGATATCACATCTCATGCTATCGGAAGTGTCTCAGGATTGGAATGGGAAGGAGCTGGATATCTCATCCATCCATCTCATGCTAAAGAAAGGGTCTCAGGTTTGGAACGGGAAGGAGTTGGATATCACATCTCATGTTATAGGAAGGGTCTCAGGTTTGGTATAAACATTGAGATATCACATCTCTGCAATCGGAAGTGTCTCAGGATTGGAATGGGAAGGAGTTGAATATCCCATCTCATGTTATAGGACGGGTCTCAGGTTTTTTATTAGAATCATTGAGATATCATATTGCATGATGTAGGAAGGGTCTAAGGATTGGAATGGGAAGGACTTAGATCTCACATCTCATGCTATAGATAGGCTCTCAGGTTTGGAAAGTGAAGGAGTTGGATATCACATTTCATGTTAGAGGAAGGATCTCAGGTTTGGTATTAGGGGCATTGAGATATCACATCTCAGGCTATAGGAAGGGTCTCAGGATTGGAATGGGAAGGAGTTGGATATCACATCTCATGCTATAGGAAGGGTCTCAGGTTTGGTAGAACCATTGAGATATCACATCTCATGCTATAGGAAGGGTCTCAGGATTGGAATGGAAGGAGTTGGATATCACATCTCATGTTATAGGAAGGATATCAGGTTTGGTATTAGAAGCATTGAGACATCACATCTCATGCTATAGGAAGGGTCTCAGGATTGGAATGGGAAGGAGTTGGATATCACATCTCATGCTATAGGAAGGGTCTCAGGATTGGAATGGGAAGGAGTTGAATATGACAACTCATGCCGTAGGAAGGGTCTCAGGTTTGGTATAAACATTGAGATATCACATCTCTGCTATCAAAAGGGTCTCAGGATTGGAATGGGAAGGAGTTGGATTCCCCATCTCATGTTATAGGAAGAGTCTCAGGTTTGGTATTAGAAGCATTGAGATATCACATCTCATGCTATAGGAAGTGTCTCAGGATTGGAATGGGAAGGACTTGGATATCACATCTCATGCTATGGGAAGGGTCTCAGGTTTGGTATAAGCAGTGAGATATCACATCTCATGCTATAGGAAGTGTCTCAGGACATCTCATGTTATAGGAAGGATCTCAGGTTTGGTATAAGCATTGAGATATCACATCTCTGCTATCGGAAGGGTCTCAGGATTGGAATGGGAAGGAGTTGGATATTCCCATCTCATGTTATAGGAAGGGTCTCAGGTTTGGTATTAGAAGCATTGAGATATCACATCTCATGCTATAGGAAGGGTCTCAGGATTGGAATGGGAAGGACTTGGATATCACATCTCACGCTATAGGGAGGGTCTCAAGTTTGATATTAGAAACTTTGAGATATCACATCTCATGATATCGGAAGGGTCTCAGGATTGGAATGGGAAGGAATTGGATATCACATCTCATGCTAAAGGGAGGGTCTCAGGTTTGGAAGGGGAAGGATTTGGATATCACATCTCATGTTATAGGAAGGATCTCAGGTTTGGTATTAGAAGCATTGAGATATCACATCTCATGCTATCGGAAGGATCTCAGGTTTGGTATTAGAAGTATTGAGATATCATATCTCATGCTATAGGAAGGGTCTCAGGATTGGAATGGGAAGGAGTTGGATATCACATCTCATGCTATAGGGAGGGTCTCAGGATTGGAATGGGAAGGACTTAGATATCACATATCATGCTATAGGGAGGGTCTCAGTTTTGATATTAGAAGCATTGAGATATCACATCTCATGCTATCGGAAGTGTCTCAGGATTGGAATGGGAAGGAGCTGGATATCACATCTCATGCTAAAGGAAGGGTCTCAGGTTTGGAACGGGAAGGATTTGGATATCACATCTCATGTTATAGGAAGGGTCTCAGGTTTGGTATAAGCATTGAGATATCACATCTCTGCTATCGGAAGTGTCTCAGGATTGGAATGGGAAGGAGTTGGATATCCCATCTCATGTTATAGGATGGGTCTCAGGTTTGTTATTAGAATCATTGAGATATCATATTGCATGCTGTAGGAAGGGTCTAAGGGTTGGAATGTGAAGGACTTGGATATCACATCTCATGCTATAGATAGGCTCTTAGGTTTGGAAAGGGAAGGAATTGGATATCACATTTCATGTTAGAGGAAGGATCTCAGGTTTGGTATTAGAAGCATTGAGATATCACATCTCATGCTATAGGAAGGGTCTCAGGATTGGAATGGGAAGCAGTTGGATATCACATCTCATGCTATAGGAAGGGTCTCAGGTTTGGTATAAGCATTGAGATATCATATCTCATGCTATAGGACGGGTCTCAGGATTGGAATGGAAGGAGTTGGATATCACATCTCATGTTATAAGGAAGGATCTCAGGTTTGGTATTAGAAGCATTGAGACATCACATCTCATGCTATAGGAAGGGTCTCAGGGTTGGAATGGGAAGGAGTTGGATATCACATCTCATCCAATAGGAAGGGTCTCAGGTTTGGAATGGGAAGGAATTGGATATCACATCTCATGTTATAGGAAGGATCTCAGGTTTGGTATTAGAAGCATTGAGATATCACATCTCATGCTATAGGAAGGGTCTCAGGATTGGAATGTGAAGGATTTGGATATCACATCTCATGCTAAAGGAAGGGTCTCAGGTTTGGTAGAAGCATTGAGATATCACGTCTCTGCTATCGGAAGGGTCTCAGGATTGGATTGGGAAGGAGTTGGATATCCCTTCTCATGCTATAGGAAGAGTCTCAGGATTTGAATGGCAAGGAGTTGGATATCACATCTCATGCCATAGGAAGGGTCTCAGGTTTGTTATAAGCATTGAGATATCACATCTCTGCTATCGGAAGGGTCTCAGGATTGGATTGGGAAGGAGTTGGATATCCCTTCTCATGCTATAGGAAGTGTCTCAGGTTGGAATGGGAAGGAGTTGGATATCACATCTCATGTTATAGGAAGGGTCTCAGGATTGGAATGGGAAGGATTTGGATATCACATCCCTTGCTATAGGAAGGGTCTCAGGATTGGAATGGGTAGGAGTTGGATATTACTTTCTTGCTATTGGAAGGGTCTCATGTTTGGAATGGGAAGGAGTTGGATATCACATATGCTATAGTTAGTGTCTCAGGTTTGGAACGGGAAGGAGTTGGATATCACATCTCATGTTATAGGAAGGGTCTCAGGTTTGGTATAAGCATTGAGATATCACATCTCTGCTATCGGAAGCGGCTCAGGATTGGAATGGGAAGGAGTTGGATATCCCATCTAATGTTATAGGAAGAGTCTCTGGTTTGGTATTAGAATCATTGAGATATCACATCGCATGCTGTAGGAAGGGTCTAAGGATTGGAATGGGATGGACTTGGATATCACATCTCATGCTATAGGTAGGCTCTCAGGTTTGGTATAAGCATTGAGATATCACATCTCATGCTATAGGAAGGGTCTCAGGATTGGAATGGGAAGGAATTGGATATCACATCATGCTATAGGAAGGGTCTCAGATTTGGTATAAGCATTGAGATATCACATCTCATGCTAAAGGAAGGGTCTCAGGATTGGAATGGGAAGGAGTTGTATATGACATCTCAGGCCATAGGAAGGTTCTCAGGTTTGGGATAAGCATTGAGATATCACATCTCTGCTATCGGAAGTGTCTCAGGATTGGAATGGGAAGGAGTTGGATATCCCATCTCATGTTATAGGACGGGTCTCAGGTTTGTTATTAGAATCATTGAGATATCATATTGCATGCTGTTGGAAGGGTCTAAGGGTTGGAATGGGAAGGACTTGGATATCACATCTCATGCTATAGATAGGCTCTTAGGTTTGGAAAGGGAAGGAGTTGGATATCACATTTCATGTTAGAGGAAGGATCTCAGGTTTGGTATTAGAAGCATTGAGATATCACATCTCATGCTATAGGAAGGGTCTCAGGATTGGAATGGGAAGCAATTGGATATCACATCTCATGCTATAGGAAGGGTCTCAGGTTTGGTATAAGCATTGAGATATCACATCTCATGCTATAGGACGGGTCTCAGGATTGGAATGGAAGGAGTTGGATATCACATCTCAAGCTATAGGAAGGGTCTCAGGATTAGAATGGGAAGGAGTTTGATATCACATCTCATGCCATAGTATGGGTCTCAGGTTTGGTAGAAGCATTGGGATATCACATCTCATGCTATCGGAAGGTTATCAGGATTGGATTTGGAAGGAGTTGGATATCCCATCTCATGCTATAGGAAGGGTCACAGGTTGGAATGGGAAGGAGTTGGATATCACATCTCATGTTATAGGACGGGTCTCAGGATTGGAATGGGAAGGACTTGGATATCACATCTCATGCTATAGGAAGGCTCTCAGGTTTGCAAGGGGAAAGAGTTGGATATCACATTTCATGTTAGAGGTAGGATCTCAGGTTTGGTATTAGAAGTATTGAGATATCACATCTCATGCTATCAGAAGGATCTCAGGTTTGGTATAGAAGCATTGAGATATCATATCTTATGCTATCAGAAGAGTCTCAGGATTGGAATGGGAAGGAGTTGGATATCACATCTCATGGTAAAGGAAGGGTCTCAGGTTTGGAAGATAAGGATTTGGATATCACATCTCATGTTATAGGAAGGATCTCAGGTTTGGTATTAGAAGTATTGAGATATCACATCTCATGCTATCGGAAGGATCTCAGGTTTGGTATAGAAGCATTGAGATATATCTTATGCTATCAGAAGGGTCTCAGGATTGGAATGGGAAGGAGTTAGATATCACATCTCATGCTAAAGGGAGGGTCTCAGGTTTGGAAGGGGAAGGATTTGGATATCACATCTCATGTTATAGGATGGATCTCAGGTTTGGTATTAGAAGTATTGAGATATCACATCTCATGTTATCGGAAGGATCTCAGGTTTGGTATTAGAAGTATTGAGATATCACATCTCATGCTATAGGAAGGGTCTCAGGATTGGAATGGGAAGGAGTTGGATATCACATCTCATGCTAAAGGAAGGGTCTCAGGTTTGGTAGAAGCATTGAGGTATCACATCTCATGCTATAGGAAGGCTCTCAGGATTGGAATGGGAAGGACTTAGATATCACATATCATGCTATAGGGAGGGTCTCGGTTTTGATATTAGAAGCATTGAGATATCACATCTCATGCTATCGGAAGTGTCTCAGGATTGGAATGGGAAGGAGCTGGATATCTCATCCATCCATCTCATGCTAAAGGAAGGGTCTCAGGTTTGGAACGGGAAGGAGTTGGATATCACATCTCATGTTATAGGAAGGGTCTCAGGTTTGGTATAAACATTGAGATATCACATCTCTGCTATCGGAAGTGTCTCAGGATTGGAATGGGAAGGAGTTGAATATCCCATCTCATGTTATAGGACGGGTCTCAGGTTTTTTATTAGAATCATTGAGATATCATATTGCATGATGTAGGAAGGGTCTAAGGATTGGAATGGGAAGGACTTAGATCTCACATCTCATGCTATAGATAGGCTCTCAGGTTTGGAAAGTGAAGGAGTTGGATATCACATTTCATGTTAGAGGAAGGATCTCAGGTTTGGTATTAGGGGCATTGAGATATCACATCTCAGGCTATAGGAAGGGTCTCAGGATTGGAATGGGAAGGAGTTGGATATCACATCTCATGCTATAAGAAGGGTCTCAGGTTTGGTAGAACCATTGAGATATCACATCTCATGCTATAGGAAGGGTCTCAGGATTGGAATGGAAGGAGTTGGATATCACATCTCATGTTATAGGAAGGATATCAGGTTTGGTATTAGAAGCATTGAGACATCACATCTCATGCTATAGGAAGGGTCTCAGGATTGGAATGGGAAGGAGTTGGATATCACATCTCATGCTATAGGAAGGGTCTCAGGATTGGAATGGGAAGGAGTTGAATATGACAACTCATGCCGTAGGAAGGGTCTCAGGTTTGGTATAAACATTGAGATATCACATCTCTGCTATCAAAAGGGTCTCAGGATTGGAATGGGAAGGAGTTGGATTCCCCATCTCATGTTATAGGAAGAGTCTCAGGTTTGGTATTAGAAGCATTGAGATATCACATCTCATGCTATAGGAAGTGTCTCAGGATTGGAATGGGAAGGACTTGGATATCACATCTCATGCTATGGGAAGGGTCTCAGGTTTGGTATAAGCAGTGAGATATCACATCTCATGCTATAGGAAGTGTCTCAGGACATCTCATGTTATAGGAAGGATCTCAGGTTTGGTATAAGCATTGAGATATCACATCTCTGCTATCGGAAGGGTCTCAGGTTTGGAATGGGAAGGAATTGGATATCACATCTCATGTTATAGGAAGGATCTCAGGTTTGGTATTAGAAGCATTGAGATATCACATCTCATGCTATAGGAAGGGTCTCAGGATTGGAATGTGAAGGATTTGGATATCACATCTCATGCTAAAGGAAGGGTCTCAGGTTTGGTAGAAGCATTGAGATATCACGTCTCTGCTATCGGAAGGGTCTCAGGATTGGATTGGGAAGGAGTTGGATATCCCTTCTCATGCTATAGGAAGAGTCTCAGGATTTGAATGGCAAGGAGTTGGATATCACATCTCATGCCATAGGAAGGGTCTCAGGTTTGTTATAAGCATTGAGATATCACATCTCTGCTATCGGAAGGGTCTCAGGATTGGATTGGGAAGGAGTTGGATATCCCTTCTCATGCTATAGGAAGTGTCTCAGGTTGGAATGGGAAGGAGTTGGATATCACATCTCATGTTATAGGAAGGGTCTCAGGATTGGAATGGGAAGGATTTGGATATCACATCCCTTGCTATAGGAAGGGTCTCAGGATTGGAATGGGTAGGAGTTGGATATTACTTTCTTGCTATTGGAAGGGTCTCATGTTTGGAATGGGAAGGAGTTGGATATCACATATGCTATAGTTAGTGTCTCAGGTTTGGAACGGGAAGGAGTTGGATATCACATCTCATGTTATAGGAAGGGTCTCAGGTTTGGTATAAGCATTGAGATATCACATCTCTGCTATCGGAAGCGGCTCAGGATTGGAATGGGAAGGAGTTGGATATCCCATCTAATGTTATAGGAAGAGTCTCTGGTTTGGTATTAGAATCATTGAGATATCACATCGCATGCTGTAGGAAGGGTCTAAGGATTGGAATGGGATGGACTTGGATATCACATCTCATGCTATAGGTAGGCTCTCAGGTTTGGTATAAGCATTGAGATATCACATCTCATGCTATAGGAAGGGTCTCAGGATTGGAATGGGAAGGAATTGGATATCACATCATGCTATAGGAAGGGTCTCAGATTTGGTATAAGCATTGAGATATCACATCTCATGCTAAAGGAAGGGTCTCAGGATTGGAATGGGAAGGAGTTGTATATGACATCTCAGGCCATAGGAAGGTTCTCAGGTTTGGTATAAGCATTGAGATATCACATCTCTGCTATCGGAAGTGTCTCAGGATTGGAATGGGAAGGAGTTGGATATCCCATCTCATGTTATAGGACGGGTCTCAGGTTTGTTATTAGAATCATTGAGATATCATATTGCATGCTGTTGGAAGGGTCTAAGGGTTGGAATGGGAAGGACTTGGATATCACATCTCATGCTATAGATAGGCTCTTAGGTTTGGAAAGGGAAGGAGTTGGATATCACATTTCATGTTAGAGGAAGGATCTCAGGTTTGGTATTAGAAGCATTGAGATATCACATCTCATGCTATAGGAAGGGTCTCAGGATTGGAATGGGAAGCAATTGGATATCACATCTCATGCTATAGGAAGGGTCTCAGGTTTGGTATAAGCATTGAGATATCACATCTCATGCTATAGGACGGGTCTCAGGATTGGAATGGAAGGAGTTGGATATCACATCTCATGTTATAGGAAGGATCTCAGGTTTGGTATTAGAAGCATTGAGACATCACATCTCATGCTATAGGAAGGGTCTCAGGGTTGGAATGGGAAGGAGTTGGATATCAGATCTCATCCAATAGGAAGGGCCTCAGGTTTGGAATGGGAAGGAATTGGATATCACATCTCATGTTATAGGAAGGATCTCAGGTTTGGTATTAGAAGCATTGAGATATCACATCTCATGCTATAGGAAGGGTCTCAGGATTGGAATGTGAAGGATTTGGATATCACATCTCATGCTAAAGGAAGGGTCTCATGTTTGGTAGAAGCATTGAGATATCACGCCTCTGCTATCGGAAGGGTCTCAGGATTGGATTGGGAAGGAGTTGGATATCACATCTCATGCCATAGGAAGGGTCTCAGGTTTGGTATAAGCATTGAGATATCACATCTCTGCTATCGGAAGGGTCTCAGGTTTGGATTGGGAAGGAGTTGGATATCCCTTCTCATGCTATAGGAACTGTCTCAGGTTGGAATGGGAAGGAGTTGGATATCACATCTCATTCATGTTATAGGAAGGGTCTCAGGATTGGAATGGGAAGGATTTGGATATCACATCTCTTGCTATAGGAAGGGTCTCAGGATTGGAATGGGTAGGAGTTGGATATTACTTTCTTGCTATAGGAGGGTTCTCATGTTTGGAATGGGAAGGAGTTGGATATCACATATGCTATAGTTAGTGTCTCAGGTTTGCAACGGGAAGGAGTTGGATATCACATCTCATGTTATAGGAAGGGTCTCAGGTTTGGTATAAGCATTGAGATATCACATCTCTGCTATCGGAAGCGGCTCAGGATTGGAATGGGAAGGAGTTGGATATCCCATCTCATGTTATAGGAAGAGTCTCTGGTTTGGTATTAGAATCATTGAGATATCACATCGCATGCTGTAGGAAGGGTCTAAGGATTGGAATGGGATGGACTTGGATATCACATCTCATGCTATAGGTAGGCTCTCAGGTGGTTTGGTATAAGCATTGAGATATCACATCTCATGCTATAGGAAGGGTCTCAGGATTGGAATGGGAAGGAATTGGATATCACATCTCATGCTATAGGAAGGGTCTCAGATTTGGTATAAGCATTGAGATATCACATCTCATGCTAAAGGAAGGGTCTCAGGATTGGAATGGGAAGGAGTTGTATATGACATCTCAGGCCATAGGAAGGTTCTCAGGTTTGGTATAAGCATTGAGATATCACATCTCTGCTATCGGAAGGGTCTCAGGATTGGAATGGGAAGGAGTTGGATATCCCATCTCATGTTATAGGAAGGGTCTCAGGTTTGGTATTAGAAGCATAGAGATATCACATCTCATGCTATAGGAAGGGTCTCAGGATTTGAATGGCAAGGAGTTGGATATCACATCTCATGCCATAGGAAGGGTCTCAGGTTTGGTATAAGCATTGAGATATCACATCTCTGCTATCGGAAGGGTCTCAGGATTGGATTGGGAAGGAGTTGGTTATCCCTTCTCATGCTATAGGAAGTGTCTCAGGTTGGAATGGGAAGGAGTTGGATATCACATCTCATGTTATAGGAAGGGTCTCAGGATTGGAATGGGAAGGATTTGGATATCACATCTCTTGCTATAGGAAGGGTCTCAGGATTGGAATGGGTAGGAGTTGGATATTACTTTCTTGCTATAGGAAGGGTCTCATGTTTGGAATGGGAAGGAGTTGGATATCACATATGCTATAGTTAGTGTCTCAGGTTTGGAACGGGAAGGAGTTGGATATCACATCTCATGTTATAGGAAGGGTTTCAGGTTTGGTATAAGCATTGAGATATCACATCTCTGCTATCAGAAGCGGCTCAGGATTGGAATGGGAAGGAGTTGGATATCCCATCTCATGTTATAGGAAGAGTCTCTGGTTTGGTATTAGAATCATTGAGATATCACATCGCATGCTGTAGGAAGGGTCTAAGGATTGGAATGGGATGGACTTGGATATCACATCTCATGCTATAGGTAGGCTCTCAGGTTTGGTATAAGCATTGAGATATCACATCTCATGCTATCGGAAGGGTCTCGGGATTGGAATGGGAAGGAATTGGATATCACATCTCATGCTATAGGAAGGGTCTCAGATTTGGTATAAGCATTGAGATATCACATCTCATGCTAAAGGAAGGGTCTCAGGATTGGAATGGGAAGGAGTTGTATATGACATCTCAGGCCATAGGAAGGTTCTCAGGTTTGGTATAAGCATTGAGATATCACATCTCTGCTATCGGAAGGGTCTCAGGATTGGAATGGGAAGGAGTTGGATATCCCATCTCATGTTATAGGAAGGGTCTCAGGTTTGGTATTAGAAGCATAGAGATATCACATCTCATGCTATAGGAAGGGTCTCAGGATTTGAATGGCAAGGAGTTGGATATCACATCTCATGCCATAGGAAGGGTCTCAGGTTTGGTATAAGCATTGAGATATCACATCTCTGCTATCGGAAGGGTCTCAGGATTGGATTGGGAAGGAGTTGGATATCCCTTCTCATGCTATAGGAAGTGTCTCAGGTTGGAATGGGAAGGAGTTGGATATCACATCTCATGTTATAGGAAGGGTCTCAGGATTGGAATGGGAAGGATTTGGATATCACATCTCTTGCTATAGGAAGGGTCTCAGGATTGGAATGGGTAGGAGTTGGATATTACTTTCTTGCTATAGGAAGGGTCTCATGTTTGGAATGGGAAGGAGTTGGATATCACATATGCTATAGTTAGTGTCTCAGGTTTGGAATGGGATGGACTTGGATATCACATCTCATGCTATAGGAAGGGTCTCAGATTTGGTATAAGCATTGAGATATCACATCTCATGCTAAAGGAAGGGTCTCAGGATTGGAATGGGAAGGAGTTGTATATGACATCTCAGGCCATAGGAAGGTTCTCAGGTTTGGTATAAGCATTGAGATATCACATCTCTGCTATCGGAAGGGTCTCAGGATTGGAATGGGAAGGAGTTGGATATCCCATCTCATGTTATAGGAAGGGTCTCAGGTTTGGTATTAGAAGCATTGAGATATCACATCTCATGCTATAGGAAGGGTCTCAGGATTGAAATGTGAAGGATTTGGATATTACATCTCATGCTAAAGGAAGGGTCTCAGGTTTGGTAGAAGCATTGAGATATCACGTCTCTGCTATCGGAAGGGTCTCAGGATTGGATTGGGAAGGAGTTGGATATCCCTTCTCATGCTATAGGAAGGGTCTCAGGATTTGAATGGCAAGGAGTTGGATATCACATCTCATGCCATAGGAAGGGTCTCAGGTTTGGTATAAGCATTGAGATATCACATCTCTGCTATCGGAAGGGTCTCAGGATTGGATTGGGAAGGAGTTGGATATCCCTTCTCATGCTATAGGAAGTGTCTCAGGTTGGAATGGGAAGGAGTTGGATATCACATCTCATGTTATAGGAAGGGTCTCAGGATTGGAATGGGAAGGATTTGGATATCACATCTCTTGCTATCGGAAGGGTCTCAGGATTGGAATGGGTAGGAGTTGGATATTACTTTCTTGCTATAGGAAGGGTCTCATGTTTGGAATGGGAAGGATTTGGATATCACATATGCTATAGTTAGTGTCTCAGGTTTGGAACGGGAAGGAGTTGGATATCACATCTCATGTTATAGGAAGGGTCTCAGGTTTGGTATAAGCATTGAGATATCACATCTCTGCTATCGGAAGCGGCTCAGGATTGGAATGGGAAGGAGTTGGATATCCCATCTCATGTTATAGTAAGAGTCTCTGGTTTGGTATTAGAATCATTGAGATATCACATCGCATGCTGTAGGAAGGGTCTAAGGATTGGAATGGGATGGACTTGGATATCACATCTCATGCTATAGGAAGGGTCTCAGATTTGGTATAAGCATTGAGATATCACATCTCATGCTAAAGGAAGGGTCTCAGGATTGTAGGCTCTCAGGTTTGGTATAAGCATTGAGATATCACATCTCATGCTATAGGAAGGGTCTCAGGATTGGAATGGGAAGGATTTGGATATCACATCTCATGCTATAGGAAGGGTCTCAGATTTGGTATAAGCATTGAGATATCACATCTCATGCTAAAGGAAGGGTCTCAGGATTGGAATGGGAAGGAGTTGTATATGACATCTCAGGCCATAGGAAGGGTCTCAGGTTTGGTATAAGCATTGAGATATCACATCTCTGCTATCGGAAGGGTCTCAGGATTGGAATGGGAAGGAGTTGTATATCCCATCTCATGTTATAGGAAGGGTCTCAGGTTTGGTATTAGAAGTATAGAGATATCACATCTCATGCTACAGGAAGGGTCTCAGGATTGGAATGGGAAGGACTTGGATGTCACATCTCATGCTATAGGGAGGGTCTCAAGTTTGATATTAGAAGCATTGAGATAACAAATCTCATGATATCGGAAGGGTCTCAGGATTGGAATGGGAAGGAGTTGGATACCACATCTCATGATAAAGGAAGGGTCTAAGGTTTGGAAGGGGAAGGATTTGGATATCACATCTCATGTTATAGGACGGGTCTCAGGTTTGGTATTAGAAGCATTGAGATATCAAGTCTCATGGTATAAGAAGGGTCTCAGAATTGGAATGGGAAGGAGTTGGATATCACACCTCAAGCTATAGGAAGGGTCTCAGGATTGGAATGGGAAGGAGTTTGATATCACATCTCATGCCATAGTATGGGTCTCAGGTTTGGTAGAAGCATTGGGACATCACATCTCATGCTATCGGAAGGGTATCAGTATTGGATTTGGAAGAAGTTGGATATCCCATCTCATGCTATAGGAAGGGTCTCAGGTTGGAATGGGAAGGAGTTGGATATCACATTTCATGTTATAGGAAGGGTCTCAGGATTGGAATGGGAAGGACTTGGATATCATATCTCATGCTATAGGACGGGTCTCAGGTTTGTTATTAGAATCATTGAGATATCATATTGCATGCTGTAGGAAGGGTCTAAGGTTTGGAAAGGGAAGGAGTTGGATATCACATTTCATGTTAGAGGAAGGATCTCAGGTTTGGTATTAGAAGCATTGAGATATCACATCTCATGCTATAGGAAGGGTCTCAGGATTGGAATGGGAAGTAGTTGGATATCACATCTCATGCTATAGGAAGGGTCTCAGGTTTGGTATAAGCATTGAGATATCACATCTCATGCTATAGGACGGGTCTCAGGATTGGAATGGAAGGAGTTGGATATCACATCTCATGTTATAGGAAGGATCTCAGGTTTGGTATTAGAAGCATTGAGACATCACATCTCATGCTATAGGAAGGGTCTCAGGGTTGGAATGGGAAGGAGTTGGATATCGCATCTCATCCAATAGGAAGGGTCTCAGGTTTGGATTGGGAAGGAATTGGATATCAAATCTCATGTTATAGGAAGGATCTCAGGTTTGGTATTAGAAGCATTGAGATATCACATCTCATGCTATAGGAAGGGTCTCAGGATTGGAATGTGAAGGATTTGGATATCACATCTCATGCTAAAGGAAGGGTCTCAGGTTTGGTAGAAGCATTGAGATATCAGATCTCTGCTATCGGAAGGGTCTCAGGATTGGATTGGGAAGGAGTTGGATATCCCTTCTCATGCTATAGGAAGGGTCTCAGGATTTGAATGGGAAGGAGTTGGATATCACATCTCATGTTATAGGAAGGGTCTCAGGATTGGAATGGGAAGGATTTGGATATTACTTTCTTGCTATAGGAAGGGTCTCATGTTTGGAATGGGAAGGAGTTGGATATCACATATGCTATAGTTAGTGTCTCAGGTTTGGAACGGGAAGGAGTTGGATATCACATCTCATGTTATAGGAAGGGTCTCATGTTTGGTATAAGCATTGAGATATCACATCTCTGCTATCGGAAGCGGCTCAGGATTGGAATGGGAAGGAGTTGGATATCCCATCTCATGTTATAGTAAGAGTCTCTGGTTTGGTATTAGAATCATTGAGATATCACATCGCATGCTGTAGGAAGGATCTAAGGATTGGAATGGGATGGACTTGGATATCACATCTCATGCTATAGGTAGGCTCTCAGGTTTGATATAAGCATTGAGATATCACATCTCATGCTATAGGAAGGGTCTCAGGATTGGAATGGGAAGGATTTGGATATCACATCTCATGCTATAGGAAGGGTCTCAGATTTGGTATGAGCATTGAGATATCACATCTCATGCTAAAGGAAGGGTCTCAGGATTGGAATGGGAAGGAGTTGTATATGACATCTCAGGCCATAGGAAGGGTCTCATGTTTGGTATAAGCATTGAGATATCACATCTCTGCTATCGGAAGGGTCTCAGGATTGGAATGGGAAGGAGTTGGATATCCCATCTCATGTTATAGGAAGGGTCTCAGGTTTGGTATTAGAAGCATAGAGATATCACATCTCATGCTATAGGAAGGGTCTCAGGATTGGAATGGGAAGGACTTGGATGTCACATCTCATGCTATAGGGAGGGTCTCAAGTTTGATATTAGAAGCATTGAGATAACAAATCTCATGATATCGGAAGGGTCTCAGGATTGGAATGGGAAGGAGTTGGATACCACATCTCATGATAAAGGAAGGGTCTAAGGTTTGGAAGGGGAAGGATTTGGATATCACATCTCATGTTATAAGACGGGTCTCAGGTTTGGTATTAGAAGCATTGAGATATCAAGTCTCATGGTATAAGAAGGGTCTCAGAATTGGAATGGGAAGGAGTTGGATATCACACCTCAAGCTATAGGAAGGGTCTCAGGATTGGAATGGGAAGGAGTTTGATATCACATCTCATGCCATAGTATGGGTCTCAGGTTTGGTAGAAGCATTGGGATATCACATCTCATGCTATCGGAAGGGTATCAGTATTGGATTTGGAAGAAGTTGGATATCCCATCTCATGCTATAGGAAGGGTCTCAGGTTGGAATGGGAAGGAGTTGGATATCACATTTCATGTTATAGGAAGGGTCTCAGGATTGGAATGGGAAGGACTTGGATATCATATCTCATGCTATAGGACAGGTCTCAGGTTTGTTATTAGAATCATTGAGATATCATATTGCATGCTGTAGGAAGGGTCTAAGGATTGGAACGGGAAGGACTTGGATATCACATCTCATGCTATAGATAGGCTCTTAGGTTTGGAAAGGGAAGGAGTTGGATATCACATTTCATGTTAGAGGAAGGATCTCAGGTTTGGTATTAGAAGCATTGAGATATCACATCTCATGCTATAGGAAGGGTCTCAGGATTGGAATGGGAAGTAGTTGGATATCACATCTCATGCTATAGGAAGGGTCTCAGGTTTGGTATAAGCATTGAGATATCACATCTCATGCTATAGGACGGGTCTCAGGATTGGAATGGAAGGAGTTGGATATCACATCTCATGTTATAGGAAGGATCTCAGGTTTGGTATTAGAAGCATTGAGACATCACATCTCATGCTATAGGAAGGGTCTCAGGGTTGGAATGGGAAGGAGTTGGATATCACATCTCATCCAATAGGAAGGGTCTCAGGTTTGGAATGGGAAGGAATTGGATATCACATCTCATGTTATAGGAAGGATCTCAGGTTTGGTATTAGAAGCATTGAGATATCACATCTCATGCTATAGGAAGGGTCTCAGGATTGGAATGTGAAGGATTTGGATATCACATCTCATGCTAAAGGAAGGGTCTCAGGATTGGTAGAAGCATTGAGATATCACGTCTCTGCTATCGGAGGGGTCTCAGGATTGGATTGGGAAGGAGTTGGATATCCCTTCTCATGCTATAGGAAGGGTCTCAGGATTTGAATGGCAAGGTGTTGGATATCACATCTCATGCCATAGGAAGGGTCTCAGGTTTGGTATAAGCATTGAGATATCACATCTCTGCTATCGGAAGGGTCTCAGGATTGGAATGGGAAGGAGTTGGATATTCCCATCTCATGTTATAGGAAGGGTCTCAGGTTTGGTATTAGAAGCATTGAGATATCACATCTCATGCTATAGGAAGGGTCTCAGGATTGGAATGGGAAGGACTTGGATATCACATCTCATGCTATAGGGAGGGTCTCAAGTTTGATATTAGAAGCTTTGAGATATCACATCTCATGATATCGGAAGGGTCTCAGGATTGGAATGGGAAGGAGTTGGATATCACATCTCATGATAAAGGAAGGGTCTAAGGTTTGGAAGGGGAAGGATTTGGATATCACATCTCATGTTATATTACGGGTCTCAGGTTTGGTATTAGAAGCATTGAGATATCAAGTCTCAGAGTATAGGAAGGGTCTCAGAATTGGAATGGGAAGGAGTTGGATATCACATCTCAAGCTATAGGAAGGGTCTCAGGATTGGAATGGGAAGGACTTGGATATCACATCTCATGCTATAGGAAGGCTCTCAGGTTTGGAAGGGGAAAGAGTTGGATATCACATTTCATGTTAGAGGTAGGATCTCAGGTTTGGTATTAGAGGCATTGAGATATCACATCTCATGCTATCAGAAGGGTCTCAGGAATGGAATGGGAAGGAGTTGGATATCACATCTCATGCTAAAGGGAGGGTCTCAGGTTTGGAAGGGGAAGGATTTGGATATCACATCTCATGTTATAGGAAGGATCTCAGGTTTGGTATTAGAACCATTGAGATATCACATCTCATGCTATCGGAAGGATCTCAGGTTTGGTATTAGAAGCATTGAGATATCACATCTCATGCTATCAGAAGGGTCTCAGGATTGGAATGGGAAGGAGTTGGATATCACATCTCATGCTAAAGGGAGGGTCTCAGGTTTGGAAGGGGAAGGATTTGGATATCACATCTCATGTTATCGGAAGGATCTCACATTTGGTATTAGAAGTATTGAGATATCATATCTCATGCTATAGGAAGGGTCTCAGGATTGGAATGGGAAGGACTTGGATATCACATATCATGCTATAGGGAGGGTCTCAGTTTTGATATTAGAAGCATTGAGATATCACATCTCATGCTATCGGAAGTGTCTCAGGATTGGAATGGGAAGGAGCTGGATATCACATCTCATGCTAAAGGAAGGGTCTCAGGTTTGGAACGGGAAGGATTTGGATATCACATCTCATGTTATAGGAAGGGTCTCAGGTTTGGTATAAGCATTGAGATATCACATCTCTGCTATCGGAAGTGTCTCAGGATTGGAATGGGAAGGAGTTGGATATCCCATCTCATGTTATAGGACGGGTCTCAGGTTTGTTATTAGAATCATTGAGATATCATATTGCATGCTGTAGGAAGGGTCCAAGGGTTGGAATGGGAAGGACGTGGATATCACATCTCATGCTATAGATAGGCTCTTAGGTTTGGAAAGGGAAGGAGTTGGATATCACATTTCATGTTAGAGGAAGGATCTCAGGTTTGGTATTAGAAGCATTGAGATATCACATCTCATGCTATAGGAAGGGTCTCAGGATTGGAATGGGAAGGAGTTGGATATCACATCTCATGCTAAAGGGAGGGTCTCAGGTTTGGAAGGGGAAGGATTTGGATATCACATCTCATGTTATAGGAAGGATCTCAGGTTTGGTATTAGAACCATTGAGATATCACATCTCATGCTATCGGAAGGATCTCAGGTTTGGTATTAGAAGCATTGAGATATCACATCTCATGCTATCAGAAGGGTCTCAGGATTGGAATGGGAAGGAGTTGGATATCACATCTCATGCTAAAGGGAGGGTCTCAGGTTTGGAAGGGGAAGGATTTGGATATCACATCTCATGTTATCGGAAGGATCTCACGTTTGGTATTAGAAGTATTGAGATATCATATCTCATGCTATAGGAAGGGTCTCAGGATTGGAATGGGAAGGACTTAGATATCACATATCATGCTATAGGGAGGGTCTCAGTTTTGATATTAGAAGCATTGAGATATCACATCTCATGCTATCGGAAGTGTCTCAGGATTGGAATGGGAAGGAGCTGGATATCACATCTCATGCTAAAGGAAGGGTCTCAGGTTTGGAACGGGAAGGATTTGGATATCACATCTCATGTTATAGGAAGGGTCTCAGGTTTGGTATAAGCATTGAGATATCACATCTCTGCTATCGGAAGTGTCTCAGGATTGGAATGGGAAGGAGTTGGATATCCCATCTCATGTTATAGGACGGGTCTCAGGTTTGTTATTAGAATCATTGAGATATCATATTGCATGCTGTAGGAAGGGTCTAAGGGTTGGAATGGGAAGGACTTGGATATCACATCTCATGTTAGAGGAAGGATCTCAGGTTTGGTATTAGAAGCATTGAGATATCACATCTCATGCTATAGGAAGGGTCTCAGGATTGGAATGGGAAGTAGTTGGATATCACATCTCATGCTATAGGAAGTGTCTCAGGTTTGGTATAAGCATTGAGATATCACATCTCATGCTATAGGACGGGTCTCAGGATTGGAATGGAAGGAGTTGGATATCACATCTCATGTTATAGGAAGGATCTCAGGTTTGCTATTAGAAGCATTGAGACATCACATCTCATGCTATAGGAAGGGTCTCAGGGTTGGAATGGGAAGGAGTTGGATATCACATCTCATCCAATAGGAAGGGTCTCAGGTTTGGAATGGGAAGGAATTGGATATCACATCTCATGTTATAGGAAGGATCTCAGGTTTGGTATTAGAAGCATTGAGATATCACATCTCATGCTATAGGAAGGGTCTCAGGATTGGAATGTGAAGGATTTGGATATCACATCTCATGCTAAAGGAAGGGTCTCAGGTTTGGTAGAAGCATTGAGATATCACGTCTCTTCTATCGGAAGGGTCTCAGGATTGGATTGGGAAGGAGTTGGATATCCCTTCTCATGCTATAGGAAGGGTCTCAGGATTTGAATGGCAAGGAGTTGGATATCACATCTCATGCCATAGGAGGGGTCTCAGGTTTGGTATAAGCATTGAGATATCACATCTCTGCTATCGGAAGGGTCTCAGGATTGGATTGGGAAGGAGTTGGATATCCCTTCTCATGCTATAGGAAGTGTCTCAGGTTGGAATGGGAAGGAGTTGGATATCACATCTCATGTTATAGGAAGGGTCTCAGGATTGGAATGGGAAGGATTTGGATATCACATCTCTTGCTATAGGAAGGGTCTCAGGATTGGAATGGGTAGGAGTTGGATATTACTTTCTTGCTATAGGAAGGGTCTCATGTTTGGAATGGGAATGAGTTGGATATCACATATGCTATAGTTAGTGTCTCAGGTTTGGAACGGGAAGGAGTTGGATATCACATCTCATGTTATAGGAAGGGTCTCAGGTTTGTTATAAGCATTGAGATATCACATCTCTGCTATCGGAAGCGGCTCAGGATTGGAATGGGAAGGAGTTGGATATCCCATCTCATGTTATAGTAAGAGTCTCTGGTTTGGTATTAGAATCATTGAGATATCACATCGCATGCTGTAGGAAGGGTCTAAGGATTGGAATGGGATGGACTTGGATATCACATCTCATGCTATAGGTAGGCTCTCAGGTTTGGTATAAGCATTGAGATATCACATCTCATGCTATAGGAAGGGTCTCAGATTTGGTATAAGCATTGAGATATCACATCTCATGCTAAAGGAAGGGTCTCAGGATTGGAATGGGAAGGAGTTGTATATGACATCTCAGGCCATAGGAAGGGTCTCAGGTTTGGTATAAGCATTGAGATATCACATCTCTGCTATCGGAAGGGTCTCAGGATTGGAATGGGAAGGAGTTGGATATCCCATCTCATGTTATAGGAAGGGTCTCAGGTTTGGTATTAGAAGCATAGAGATATCACATCTCATGCTATAGGAAGGGTCTCAGGATTGGAATGGGAAGGACTTGGATGTCACATCTCATGCTATAGGGAGGGTCTCAAGTTTGATATTAGAAGCATTGAGATAACAAATCTCATGATATCGGAAGGGTCTCAGGATTGGAATGGGAAGGAGTTGGATACCACATCTCATGATAAAGGAAGGGTCTAAGGTTTGGAAGGGGAAGGATTTGGATATCACATCTCATGTTATAGGACGGGTCTCAGGTTTGGTATTAGAAGCATTGAGATATCAAGTCTCATGGTATAAGAAGGGTCTCAGAATTGGAATGGGAAGGAGTTGGATATCACACCTCAAGCTATAGGAAGGGTCTCAGGATTGGAATGGGGAGGAGTTTGATATCACATCTCATGCCATAGTATGGGTCTCAGGTTTGGTAGAAGCATTGGGACATCACATCTCATGCTATCGGAAGGGTATCAGTATTGGATTTGGAAGAAGTTGGATATCCCATCTCATGCTATAGGAAGGGTCTCAGGTTGGAATGGGAAGGAGTTGGATATCACATTTCATGTTATAGGAAGGGTCTCAGGATTGGAATGGGAAGGACTTGAATATCATATCTCATGCTATAGGACGGGTCTCAGGTTTGTTATTAGAATCATTGAGATATCATATTGCATGCTGTAGGAAGGGTCTAAGGCTTGGAATGGGAAGGACTTGGATATCACATCTCATGCTATAGATAGGCTCTTAGGTTTGGAAAGGGAAGGAGTTGGATATCACATTTCATGTTAGAGGAAGGATCTCAGGTTTGGTATTAGAAGCATTGAGATATCACATCTCATGCTATAGGAAGGGTCTCAGGATTGGAATGGGAAGTAGTTGGATATCACATCTCATGCTATAGGAAGGGTCTCAGGTTTGGTATAAGCATTGAGATATCACATCTCATGCTATAGGAAGGGTCTCAGGGTTGGAATGGGAAGGAGTTGGATATCGCATCTCATCCAATAGGAAGGGTCTCAGGTTTGGAATGGGAAGGAATTGGATATCACATCTCATGTTATAGGAAGGATCTCAGGTTTTGGTATTAGAAGCATTGAGATATCACATCTCATGCTATAGGAAGGGTCTCAGGATTGGAATGTGAAGGATTTGGATATCACATCTCATGCTAAAGGAAGGGTCTCAGGTTTGGTAGAAGCATTGAGATATCAGATCTCTGCTATCGGAAGGGTCTCAGGATTGGATTGGGAAGGAGTTGGATATCCCTTCTCATGCTATAGGAAGGGTCTCAGGATGTGAATGGGAAGGAGTTGGATATCACATCTCATGTTATAGGAAGGGTCTCAGGATTGGAATGGGAAGGATTTGGATATTACTTTCTTGCTATAGGAAGGGTCTCATGTTTGGAATGGGAAGGAGTTGGATATCACATATGCTATAGTTAGTGTCTCAGGTTTGGAACGGGAAGGAGTTGGATATCACATCTCATGTAATAGGAAGGGTCTCATGTTTGGTATAAGCATTGAGATATCACATCTCTGCTATCGGAAGCGGCTCAGGATTGGAATGGGAAGGAGTTGGATATCCCATCTCATGTTATAGTAAGAGTCTCTGGTTTGGTATTAGAATCATTGAGATGTCACATCGCATGCTGTAGGAAGGGTCTAAGGATTGGAATGGGATGGACTTGGATATCACATCTCATGCTATAGGTAGGCTCTCAGGTTTGATATAAGCATTGAGATATCACATCTCATGCTATAGGAAGGGTCTCAGGATTGGAATGGGAAGGATTTGGATATCCCATCTCATGCTATAGGAAGGCTCTCAGGTTTGGAAGGGGAAGGAGTTGGATATCACATTTTATGTTAGAGGACGGATCTCAGGTTTGGTATTAGAGGCCTTGAGATATCACATCTCATGCTATAGGAAGGGTCTCAGGATTGGAATGGGAAGGAGTTGGATATCACATCTCAAGCTTTAGGAAGGGTCTCAGGTTTGGTATAAGCATTGAGATAGCACATCTCATGCTATAGGAAGGGTCTCAGGATTGGAATGGCAAGGAGTTGGATATCACATCTCATGTTATAGGAAAGATCTCAGGTTTGGTATTAGAGGCCTTGAGATATCACATCTCATGCTATAGGAAGGGTCTCAGGATTGGAATGGGAAGGAGTTGGATATCACATCTCAAGCTTTAGGAAGGGTCTAAGGTTTGGTATAAGCATTGAGATAGCACATCTCATGCTATAGGAAGGGTCTCAGGATTGGAATGGGAAGGAGTTGGATATCACATCTCATGTTATAGGAAAGATCTCAGGTTTGGTATTAGAAGCATTGAGACATCACATCTCATGCTATAGGAAGGGTCTCAGGATTGGAATGGGAAGGACTTAGATATGACATATCATGCTATAGGGAGGGTGTCAGTTTTGATATTAGAAGCATTGAGATATCACATCTCATGCTATCGGAAGTGTCTCAGGATTGGAATGGGAAGGAGCTGGATATCACATCTCATGCTAAAGGAAGGGTCTCAGGTTTGGAACGGGAAGGATTTGGATATCACATCTCATGTTATAGGAAGGGTCTCAGGTTTGGTATAAGCATTGAGATATCACATCTCTGCTATCGGAAGTGTCTCAGGATTGGAATGGGAAGGAGTTGGATATCCCATCTCATGTTATAGGACGGGTCTCAGGTTTGTTATTAGAATCATTGAGATATCATATTGCATGCTGTAGGAAGGGTCTAAGGGTTGGAATGGGAAGGACTTGGATATCACATCTCATGTTAGAGGAAGGATCTCAGGTTTGGTATTAGAAGCATTGAGATATCACATCTCATGCTATAGGAAGGGTCTCAGGATTGGAATGGGAAGTAGTTGGATATCACATCTCATGCTATAGGAAGTGTCTCAGGTTTGGTATAAGCATTGAGATATCACATCTCATGCTATAGGACGGGTCTCAGGATTGGAATGGAAGGAGTTGGATATCACATCTCATGTTATAGGAAGGATCTCAGGTTTGCTATTAGAAGCATTGAGACATCACATCTCATGCTATAGGAAGGGTCTCAGGGTTGGAATGGGAAGGAGTTGGATATCACATCTCATCCAATAGGAAGGGTCTCAGGTTTGGAATGGGAAGGAATTGGATATCACATCTCATGTTATAGGAAGGATCTCAGGTTTGGTATTAGAAGCATTGAGATATCACATCTCATGCTATAGGAAGGGTCTCAGGATTGGAATGTGAAGGATTTGGATATCACATCTCATGCTAAAGGAAGGGTCTCAGGTTTGGTAGAAGCTTTGAGATATCACGTCTCTGCTATCGGAAGGGTCTCAGGATTGGATTGGGAAGGAGTTGGATATCCCTTCTCATGCTATAGGAAGGGTCTCAGGATTTGAATGGGAAGGAGTTGGATATCACATCTCATGTTATAGGAAGGGTCTCAGGATTGGAATGGGAAGGATTTGGATATCACATCTCTTGCTATAGGAAGGGTCTCAGGATTGGAATGGGTAGGAGTTGGATATTACTTTCTTGCTATAGGAAGGGTCTCATGTTTGGAATGGGAATGAGTTGGATATCACATATGCTATAGTTAGTGTCTCAGGTTTGGAACGGGAAGGAGTTGGATATCACATCTCATGTTATAGGAAGGGTCTCAGGTTTGTTATAAGCATTGAGATATCACATCTCTGCTATCGGAAGCGGCTCAGGATTGGAATGGGAAGGAGTTGGATATCCCATCTCATGTTATAGTAAGAGTCTCTGGTTTGGTATTAGAATCATTGAGATATCACATCGCATGCTGTAGGAAGGGTCTAAGGATTGGAATGGGATGGACTTGGATATCACATCTCATGCTATAGGTAGGCTCTCAGGTTTGGTATAAGCATTGAGATATCACATCTCATGCTATAGGAAGGGTCTCAGATTTGGTATAAGCATTGAGATATCACATCTCATGCTAAAGGAAGGGTCTCAGGATTGGAATGGGAAGGAGTTGTATATGACAACGCAGGCCATAGGAAGGGTCTCAGGTTTGGTATAAGCATTGAGATATCACATCTCTGCTATCGGAAGGGTCTCAGGATTGGAATGGGAAGGAGTTGGATATCCCATCTCATGTTATAGGAAGGGTCTCAGGTTTGGTATTAGAAGCATAGAGATATCACATCTCATGCTATAGGAAGGGTCTCAGGATTGGAATGGGAAGGACTTGGATGTCACATCTCATGCTATAGGGAGGGTCTCAAGTTTGATATTAGAAGCATTGAGATAACAAATCTCATGATATCGGAAGGGTCTCAGGATTGGAATGGGAAGGAGTTGGATACCACATCTCATGATAAAGGAAGGGTCTAAGGTTTGGAAGGGGAAGGATTTGGATATCACATCTCATGTTATAGGACGGGTCTCAGGTTTGGTATTAGAAGCATTGAGATATCAAGTCTCATGGTATAAGAAGGGTCTCAGAATTGGAATGGGAAGGAGTTGGATATCACACCTCAAGCTATAGGAAGGGTCTCAGGATTGGAATGGGAAGGAGTTTGATATCACATCTCATGCCATAGTATGGGTCTCAGGTTTGGTAGAAGCATTGGGACATCACATCTCATGCTATCGGAAGGGTATCAGTATTGGATTTGGAAGAAGTTGGATATCCCATCTCATGCTATAGGAAGGGTCTCAGGTTGGAATGGGAAGGAGTTGGATATCACATTTCATGTTATAGGAAGGGTCTCAGGATTGGAATGGGAAGGACTTGAATATCATATCTCATGCTATAGGACGGGTCTCAGGTTTGTTATTAGAATCATTGAGATATCATATTGCATGCTGTAGGAAGGGTCTAAGGCTTGGAATGGGAAGGACTTGGATATCACATCTCATGCTATAGATAGGCTCTTAGGTTTGGAAAGGGAAGGAGTTGGATATCACATTTCATGTTAGAGGAAGGATCTCAGGTTTGGTATTAGAAGCATTGAGATATCACATCTCATGCTATAGGAAGGGTCTCAGGATTGGAATGGGAAGTAGTTGGATATCACATCTCATGCTATAGGAAGGGTCTCAGGTTTGGTATAAGCATTGAGATATCACATCTCATGCTATAGGAAGGGTCTCAGGGTTGGAATGGGAAGGAGTTGGATATTGCATCTCATCCAATAGGAAGGGTCTCAGGTTTGGAATGGGAAGGAATTGGATATCACATCTCATGTTATAGGAAGGATCTCAGGTTTTGGTATTAGAAGCATTGAGATATCACATCTCATGCTATAGGAAGGGTCTCAGGATTGGAATGTGAAGGATTTGGATATCACATCTCATGCTAAAGGAAGGGTCTCAGGTTTGGTAGAAGCATTGAGATATCAGATCTCTGCTATCGGAAGGGTCTCAGGATTGGATTGGGAAGGAGTTGGATATCCCTTCTCATGCTATAGGAAGGGTCTCAGGATGTGAATGGGAAGGAGTTGGATATCACATCTCATGTTATAGGAAGGGTCTCAGGATTGGAATGGGAAGGATTTGGATATTACTTTCTTGCTATAGGAAGGGTCTCATGTTTGGAATGGGAAGGAGTTGGATATCACATATGCTATAGTTAGTGTCTCAGGTTTGGAACGGGAAGGAGTTGGATATCACATCTCATGTTATAGGAAGGGTCTCATGTTTGGTATAAGCATTGAGATATCACATCTCTGCTATCGGAAGCGGCTCAGGATTGGAATGGGAAGGAGTTGGATATCCCATCTCATGTTATAGTAAGAGTCTCTGGTTTGGTATTAGAATCCTTGAGATGTCACATCGCATGCTGTAGGAAGGGTCTAAGGATTGGAATGGGATGGACTTGGATATCACATTTCATGCTATAGGTAGGCTCTCAGGTTTGATATAAGCATTGAGATATCACATCTCATGCTATAGGAAGGGTCTCAGGATTGGAATGGGAAGGATTTGGATATCCCATCTCATGCTATAGGAAGGCTCTCAGGTTTGGAAGGGGAAGGAGTTGGATATCACATTTTATGTTAGAGGACGGATCTCAGGTTTGGTATTAGAGGCCTTGAGATATCACATCTCATGCTATAGGAAGGGTCTCAGGATTGGAATGGGAAGGAGTTGGATATCACATCTCAAGCTTTAGGAAGGGTCTCAGGTTTGGTATAAGCATTGAGATAGCACATCTCATGCTATAGGAAGGGTCTCAGGATTGGAATGGGAAGGAGTTGGATATCACATCTCATGTTATAGGAAAGATCTCAGGTTTGGTATTAGAAGCATTGAGACATCACATCTCATGTTATAGGAAGGGTCTCAGGATTGGAATGGGAAGAAGTTGGATATCACATCTCATGCTATAGGAAGGGTCTCAGGTTTGGAACTCCTTCCCCTTCCAATCCTGAGACCCTTCCTATAGCATGAGATGTGATGTCTCAATGCTTCTAATACCAAACCTGAGAACCTTCCTACAGCATGCGATGTGATATCTCAATGCTTCTAATACCAAACCTGAGACCAGTCCTATAACATGAGATTGGATATCCAACTCCTTCCCCTTCCAAACCTGAGACCCTTCCTATAGCATGAGATGTGATATCCAACTTCTTCCCATTCCAATCCTGAGACCCTTCCTATAACATGAGATGTGATGTCTCAATGCTTCTAATACCAAACCTGAGATCTTTCCTATAACATGAGATGTGATATCCAACTCCTTCCCATTCCAATCCTTAGACCCTTCCTATAGCATGAGATGTGCTATCTCAATGCTTATACCAAACCTGAGACCCTTCCTAAAGCTTGAGATGTGATATCCAACTCCTTCCCATTCCAATCCTGAGACCCTTCCTATAGCATGAGATGTGATATCTCAAGGCCTCTAATACCAAACCTGAGATCCGTCCTCTAACATAAAATGTGATATCCAACTCCTTCCCCTTCCAAACCTGAGAGCCTTCCTATAGCATGAGATGGGATATCCAAATCCTTCCCATTCCAATCCTGAGACCCTTCCTATAGCATGAGATGTGATATCTCAATGCTTATATCAAACCTGAGAGCCTACCTATAGCATGAGATGTGATATCCAAGTCCATCCCATTCCAATCCTTAGACCCTTCCTACAGCATGCGATGTGACATCTCAATGATTCTAATACCAAACCAGAGACTCTTACTATAACATGAGATGGGATATCCAACTCCTTCCCATTCCAATCCTGAGCCGCTTCCGATAGCAGAGATGTGATATCTCAATGCTTATACCAAACATGAGACCCTTCCTATAACATGAGATGTGATATCCAACTCCTTCCCGTTCCAAACCTGAGACACTAACTATAGCATATGTGATATCCAACTCCTTCCCATTCCAAACATGAGACCCTTCCTATAGCAAGAAAGTAATATCCAAATCCTTCCCATTCCAATCCTGAGACCCTTCCTATAACATGAGATGTGATATCCAACTCCTTCCCATTCACATCCTGAGACCCTTCCTATAGCATGAGAAGGGATATCCAACTCCTTCCCAATCCAATCCTGAGACCCTTCCGATAGCAGAGATCTGATATCTCAATGCTTCTACCAAACCTGAGACCCTTCCTTTAGCATGAGATGTGATATCCAAATCCTTCACATTCCAATCCTGAGACCCTTCCTATAGCATGAGATGTGATATCTCAATGCTTCTAATACCAAACCTGAGATCCTTCCTATAACATGAGATGTGATATCCAATTCCTTCCCATTCCAAACCTGAGACCCTTCCTATTGGATGAGATGCGATATCCAACTCCTTCCCATTCCAACCCTGAGACCCTTCCTATAGCATGAGATGTGATGTCTCAATGCTTCTAATACCAAACCTGAGATCCTTCCTATAACATGAGATGTGATATCCAACTCCTTCCATTCCAATCATGAGACCCGTCCTATAGCATGAGATGTGATATCTCAATGCTTATACCAAACCTGAGACCCTTCCTATAGCATGAGATGTGATATCCAACTACTTCCCATTCCAATCCTGAGACCCTTCCTATAGCATGAGATGTGATATCTCAATGCTTCTAATACCAAACCTGAGATCCTTCCTCTAACATGAAATGTGATATCCAACTCCTTCCCTTTCCAAACCTAAGAGCCTATCTATAGCATGAGATGTGATATCCAAGTCCTTCCCATTCCAAGCCTTAGACCCTTCCTACAGCATGCAATATGATATCTCAATGATTCTAATAACAAACCTGAGACCCGTCCTATAGCATGAGATATGATATCCAAGTCCTTCCCATTCCAATCCTGAGACCCTTCCTATAACATGAAATGTGATATCCAACTCCTTCCCATTCCAACCTGAGACCCTTCCTATAGCATGAGATGGGATATCCAACTTCTTCCAAATCCAATACTGATACCCTTCCGATAGCATGAGATGTGATGTCCCAATGCTTCTACCAAACCTGAGACCCATACTATGGCATGAGATGTGATATCAAACTCCTTCCCATTCCAATCCTGAGACCCTTCCTATAGCTTGAGGTGTGATATCCAACTCCTTCCCCTTCCAATCCTGAGACCCTTCCTATAGCATGAGATGTGATGTCTCAATGCTTCTAATACCAAACCTGAGAACCTTCCTACAGCATGCGATGTGATATCTCAATGCTTCTAATACCAAACCTGAGACCAGTCCTATAACATGAGATTGGATATCCAACTCCTTCCCCTTCCAAACCTGAGACCCTTCCTATAGCATGAGATGTGCTATCTCAATGCTTATACCAAACCTGAGACCCTTCCTAAAGCTTGAGATGTGATATCCAACTCCTTCCCATTCCAATCCTGAGACCCTTCCTATAGCATGAGATGTGATATCTCAAGGCCTCTAATACCAAACCTGAGATCCGTCCTCTAACATAAAATGTGATATCCAACTCCTTCCCCTTCCAAACCTGAGAGCCTTCCTATAGCATGAGATGTGATATCTCAATGCTTATATCAAACCTGAGAGCCTACCTATAGCATGAGATGTGATTTCCAAATCCTTCCCATTCCAATCCTGAGACCCTTCCTATAGCATGAGATGTGATATCTCAATGCTTATATCAAACCTGAGAGCCTACCTATAGCATGAGATGTGATATCCAAGTCCATCCCATTCCAATCCTTAGACCCTTTCTACAGCATGCGATGTGACATCTCAATGATTCTAATACCAAACCAGAGACTCTTACTATAACATGAGATGGGATATCCAACTCCTTCCCATTCCAATCCTGAGCCGCTTCCGATAGCAGAGATGTGATATCTCAATGCTTATACCAAACATGAGACCCTTCCTATAACATGAGATGTGATATCCAACTCCTTCCCGTTCCAAACCTGAGACACTAACTATAGCATATGTGATATCCAACTCCTTCCCATTCCAAACATGAGACCCTTCCTATAGCAAGAAAGTAATATCCAAATCCTTCCCATTCCAATCCTGAGACCCTTCCTATAACATGAGATGTGATATCCAACTCCTTCCCATTCACATCCTGAGACCCTTCCTATAGCATGAGAAGGGATATCCAACTCCTTCCCAATCCAATCCTGAGACCCTTCCGATAGCAGAGATCTGATATCTCAATGCTTCTACCAAACCTGAGACCCTTCCTTTAGCATGAGATGTGATATCCAAATCCTTCACATTCCAATCCTGAGACCCTTCCTATAGCATGAGATGTGATATCTCAATGCTTCTAATACCAAACCTGAGATCCTTCCTATAACATGAGATGTGATATCCAATTCCTTCCCATTCCAAACCTGAGACCCTTCCTATTGGATGAGATGCGATATCCAACTCCTTCCCATTCCAACCCTGAGACCCTTCCTATAGCATGAGATGTGATGTCTCAATGCTTCTAATACCAAACCTGAGATCCTTCCTATAACATGAGATGTGATATCCAACTCCTTCCATTCCAATCATGAGACCCGTCCTATAGCATGAGATGTGATATCTCAATGCTTATACCAAACCTGAGACCCTTCCTATAGCATGAGATGTGATATCCAACTACTTCCCATTCCAATCCTGAGACCCTTCCTATAGCATGAGATGTGATATCTCAATGCTTCTAATACCAAACCTGAGATCCTTCCTCTAACATGAAATGTGATATCCAACTCCTTCCCTTTCTAAACCTAAGAGCCTATCTATAGCATGAGATGTGATATCCAAGTCCTTCCCATTCCAAGCCTTAGACCCTTCCTACAGCATGCAATATGATATCTCAATGATTCTAATAACAAACCTGAGACCCGTCCTATAGCATGAGATATGATATCCAAGTCCTTCCCATTCCAATCCTGAGACCCTTCCTATAACATGAAATGTGATATCCAACTCCTTCCCATTCCAACCTGAGACCCTTCCTATAGCATGAGATGGGATATCCAACTTCTTCCAAATCCAATACTGATACCCTTCCGATAGCATGAGATGTGATGTCCCAATGCTTCTACCAAACCTGAGACCCATACTATGGCATGAGATGTGATATCAAACTCCTTCCCATTCCAATCCTGAGACCCTTCCTATAGCTTGAGGTGTGATATCCAACTCCTTCCCATTCCAATTCTGAGACCCTTCTTATACCATGAGACTTGATATCTCAATGCTTCTAATACCAAACCTGAGACCCGTCCTATAACATGAGATGTGATATCCAAATCCTTCCCCTTCCAAACCTTAGACCCTTCCTTTATCATGAGATGTGGTATCCAACTCCTTCCCATTCCAATCCTGAGACCCTTCCGATATCATGAGATTTGTTATCTCAATGCTTCTAATATCAAACTTGAGACCCTCCCTATAGCATGAGATGTGACATCCAAGTCCTTCCCATTCCAATCCTGAGACCCTTCCTATAGCATGAGATGTGATATCTCTATGCTTCTAATACCAAACCTGAGACCCTTCCTATAACATGAGATGGGATATCCAACTCCTTCCCATTCCAATCCTGAGACCCTTCCGATAGCAGAGATGTGATATCTCAATGCTTATACCAAACCTGAGACCCTTCCTATGGCCTGAGATGTCATATACAACTCCTTCCCATTCCAATCCTGAGACCCTTCCTTTAGCATGAGATGTGATATCTCAATGCTTATACCAAATCTGAGACCCTTCCTATAGCATGAGATGTGATATCTCAATGCTTATACCAAACCTGAGAGCCTACCTATAGCATGAGATGTGATATCCAAGTCCATCCCATTCCAATCCTTAGACCCTTCCTACAGCATGCGATGTGATATCTCAATGATTCTAATACCAAACCAGAGACTCTTACTATAACATGAGATGGGATATCCAACTCCTTCCCATTCCAATCCTGAGCCGCTTCCGATAGCAGAGATGTGATATCTCAATGCTTATAACAAACCTGAGACCCTTCCTATAACATGAGATGTGATATCCAACTCCTTCCCGTTCCAAACCTGAGACACTAACTATAGCATATGTGATATCCAACTCATTCCCATTCCAAACATGAGACCCTTCCTATAGCAAGAAAGTAATATCCAACTCCTACCCATTCCAATCCTGAGACCCTTCCTATAGCAAGAGATGTGATATCCAAATCCTTCCCATTCCAATCCTGAGACCCTTCCTATAACATGAGATGTGATATCCAACTCCTTCCCATTCCAACCTGAGACACTTCCTATAGCATGAGAAGGGATATCCAACTCCTTCCCAATCCAATCCTGAGACCCTTCCGATAGCAGAGACGTGATATCTCAATGCTTCTACCAAACCTGAGACCCTTCCTTTAGCATGAGATGTGATATCCAAATCCTTCACATTCCAATCCTGAGACCCTTCCTATAGCATGAGATGTGATATCTCAATGCTTCTAATACCAAACCTGAGATCCTTCCTATAACATGAGATGTGATATCCAATTCCTTCCCATTCCAAACCTGAGACCCTTCCTATTGGATGAGATGTGATATCCAACTCCTTCCCATTCCAACCCTGAGACCCTTCCTATAGCATGAGATGTGATGTCTCAATGCTTCTAATAGCAAACCTGAGATCCTTCCTATAACATGAGATGTGATATCCAACTCCTTCCATTCCAATCCTGAGACCCGTCCTATAGCATGAGATGTGATATCTCAATGCTTATACAAAACCTGAGACACTTCCTATAGCATGAGATGTGATATCCAACTACTTCCCATTCCAATCCTGAGACCCTTCCTATAGCATGAGATGTGATATCTCAATGCTTCTAATACCAAACCTGAGATCCTTCCTCTAACATGAAATGTGATATCCAACTCCTTCCCTTTCCAAACCTAAGAGCCTATCTATAGCATGAGATGTGATATCCAAGTCCTTCCCATTCCAACCCTTAGACCCTTCCTACAGCATGCAATATGATATCTCAATGATTCTAATAACAAACCTGAGACCCGTCCTATAACATGAGATGGGATATCCAACTCCTTCCCATTCCAATCCTGAGACACTTCCGATAGCAGAGATGTGATATCTCAATGCTTATACCAAACCTGAGACCCTTCCTATAACATGAGATGTGATATCCAAATCCTTCCCGTTCCAAACCTGAGACCCTTCCTTTAGCATGAGATGTGATATCCAGCTCCTTCCCATTCCAATCCTGAGACACTTCCGATAGCATGAGATGTGATATCTCAATGCTTCTAATATCAAAACTGAGACCCTCCCTATAGCATGATATGTGATATCTAAGTCCTTCCCATTCCAATCCTGAGACCCTTCCTATAGCATGAGATATGATATCTCAATACTTCTAATACCAAACGTGAGATCCTTCCGATAACATGAGATGTGATATCCAAATCCTTCCCCTTCCAAACCTGAGACCCTCCCTTTAGCATGAGATGTGATATCCAACTCCTTCCCATTCCAATCCTGAGACCCTTCTGATAGCATGAGATGTGATATCTCAATGCTTCTAATACCAAACCTGAGATCCTTCCGATAGCATGAGATGTGATATCTCAATGGTTCTAATACCAAACCTGAGATCGTTCCTATAACATGAGATGTGATATCCAAATCCTTCCCCTTCCAAACCTGAGACCCTCCCTTTAGCATGAGATGTGATATCCAACTCCTTCCCATTCCAATCCTGAGACCCTTCCTATAGCATGAGATGTGATATCTCAATGCTTCTAATACCAAACCTGAGATCCTTCCTCTAACATGAAATGTGATATCCAACTCCTTCCCTTTCCAAACCTAAGAGCCTATCTATAGCATGAGATGTGATATCCAAGTCCTTCCCATTCCAACCCTTAGACCCTTCCTACAGCATGCAATATGATATCTCAATGATTCTAATAACAAACCTGAGACCCGTCCTATAACATGAGATGGGATATCCAACTCCTTCCCATTCCAATCCTGAGACACTTCCGATAGCAGAGATGTGATATCTCAATGCTTATACCAAACCTGAGACCCTTCCTATAACATGAGATGTGTTATCCAAATCCTTCCCGTTCCAAACCTGAGACCCTTCCTTTAGCATGAGATGTGATATCCAGCTCCTTCCCATTCCAATCCTGAGACACTTCCGATAGCATGAGATGTGATATCTCAATGCTTCTAATATCAAAACTGAGCCCCTCCCTATAGCATGATATGTGATATCTAAGTCCTTCCCATTCCAATCCTGAGACCCTTCCTATAGCATGAGATATGATATCTCAATACTTCTAATACCAAACGTGAGATCCTTCCGATAACATGAGATGTGATATCCAAATCCTTCCCCTTCCAAACCTGAGACCCTCCCTTTAGCATGAGATGTGATATCCAACTCCTTCCCATTCCAATCCTGAGACCCTTCTGATAGCATGAGATGTGATATCTCAATGCTTCTAATACCAAACCTGAGATCCTTCTGATAGCATGAGATGTGATATCTCAATGGTTCTAATACCAAACCTGAGATCCTTCCTATAACATGAGATGTGATATCCAAATCCTTCCCCTTCCAAACCTGAGACCCTCCCTTTAGCATGAGATGTGATATCCAACTCCTTCCCATTCCATTCCTGAGACCCTTCTGATAGCATGAGATGTGATATCTCAATGCCTCTAATACCAAACCTGAGATCCTACCTCTAACATGAAATGTGATATCCAACTCTTTCCCCTTCCAAACCTGAGAGCCTTCCTATAGCATGAGATGTGATATCCAAGTCCTTCCCATTCCAATCCTGAGACCCTTCCTATAGCTTGAGATGTGATATCCAACTCCTTCCCATTCCAATTCTGAGACCCTTCCTATACTCTGAGACTTGATATCTCAATGCTTCTAATACCAAACCTGAGACCCGTAATATAACATGAGATGTGATATCCAAATCCTTCCCCTTCCAAACCTTAGACCCTTCCTATAACATGAGATGGGAATATCCAACTCCTTCCCATTCCAATCCTGAGACCGTTCCGATAGCAGAGATGTGATATCTCAATGCTTATACCAAACCTGAGACCCTTCCTATGGCATGAGATGTGATATCCAACTCCTTGCCATTCAAATCCTGAGACCCTTCCTATAGCATGAGAAGGGATATCCAACTCCTTCCCAATCCAATCCTGAGACCCCTCCGATAGCAGAGACGTGATATCTCAATGCTTCTACCAATCCTGAGACCCTTCCTTTAGCATGAGATGTGATATCCAAATCCTTCACATTCCAATCCTGAGACCCTTCCTATAGCATGAGATGTGATATCTCAATGCTTCTAATACCAAACCTGAGATCCTTCCTATAACATGAGATGTGATATCCAATTCCTTCCCATTCCAAACCTGAGACCCTTCCTATTGGATGAGATGTGATATCCAACTCCTTCCCATTCCAACCCTGAGACCCTTCCTATAGCATGAGATGTGATGTCTCAATGCTTCTAATACCAAACCTGAGATCCTTCCTATAACATGAGATGTGATATCCAACTCCTTCCATTCCAATCCTGAGACCCGTCCTATAGCATGAGATGTGATATCTCAATGCTTATACCAAACCTGAGACCCTTCCTATAGCATGAGATGTGATATCCAACTACTTCCCATTCCAATCCTGAGACCCTTCCTATAGCATGAGATGTGATATCTCAATGCTTCTAATACCAAACCTGAGATCCTTCCTCTAACATGAAATGTGATATCCAACTCCTTCCCTTTCCAAACCTAAGAGCCTATCTATAGCATGAGATGTGATATCCAAGTCCTTCCCGTTCCAATCCTTAGACCCTTCCTACAGCATGCAATATGATATCTCAATGATTCTAATAACAAACCTGAGACCTGTCCTATAGCATGAGATATGATATCCAAGTCCTTCCCATTCCAATCCTGAGACCCTTCCTATAACATGAAATGTGATATCCAACTCCTTCCCATTCCAACCTGAGACCCTTCCTATAGCATGAGATGGGATATCCAACTTCTTCCAAATCCAATACTGATACCCTTCCGATAGCATGAGATGTGATATCCCAATGCTTCTACCAAACCTGAGACCCATACTATGGCATGAGATGTGATATCAAACTCCTTCCCATTCCAATCCTGAGACCCTTCCTATAGCTTGAGGTGTGATATCCAACTCCTTCCCATTCCAATTCTGAGACCCTTCTTATACCATGAGACTTGATATCTCAATGCTTCTAATACCAAACCTGAGACCCGTCCTATAACATGAGATCTGATATCCAAATCCTTCCCCTTCCAAACCTTAGACCCTTCCTTTATCATGAGATGTGGTATCCAACTCCTTCCCATTCCAATCCTGAGACCCTTCCGATATCATGACATTTGTTATCTCAATGCTTCTAATATCAAACTTGAGACCCTCCCTATAGCATGAGATGTGACATCCAAGTCCTTCCCATTCCAATCCTGAGACCCTTCCTATAGCATGAGATGTGATATCTCTATGCTTCTAATACCAAACCTGAGACCCTTCCTATAACATGAGATGGGATATCCAACTCCTTCCCATTCCAATCCTGAGACCCTTCCGATAGCAGAGATGTGATATCTCAATGCTTATACCAAACATGAGACCCTTCCTATGGCCTGAGATGTCATATACAACTCCTTCCCATTCCAATCCTGAGACCCTTCCTTTAGCATGAGATGTGATATCTCAATGCTTATACCAAATCTGAGACCCTTCCTATAGCATGAGATGTGATATCCAAATCCTTCCCATTCCAATCCTGAGACCCTTCCTATAGCATGAGATGTGATATCTCAAAGCTTATATCAAACCTGAGAGCCTACCTATAGCATGAGATGTGATATCCAAGTCCATCCCATTCCAATCCTTAGACCCTTCCTACAGCATGCGATGTGATATCTCAATGTTTCTAATACCAAACCAGAGACTCTTACTATAACATGAGATGGGATATCCAACTCCTTCCCATTCCAATCCTGAGCCGCTTCCGATAGCAGAGATGTGATATCTCAATGCTTATAACAAACCTGAGACCCTTCCTATAACATGAGATGTGATATCCAACTCCTTCCCGTTCCAAACCTGAGACACTAACTATAGCATATGTGATATCCAACTCATTCCCAGTCCAAACATGAGACCCTTCCTATAGCAAGAAAGTAATATCCAACTCCTACCCATTCCAATCCTGAGACCGTTCCTATAGCAAGAGATGTGATATCCAAATCCTTCCCATTCCAATCCTGAGACCTTTCCTATAACATGAGATGTGATATCCAACTCCTTCCCATTCAAACCTGAGACACTTCCTATAGCATGAGAAGGGATATCCAACTCCTTCCCAATCCAATCCTGAGACCCTTCCGATAGCAGAGATGTGATATCTCAATGCTTATACCAAACCTGAGACCCTTCCTATGGCATGAGATGTGATATCCAACTCCTTGCCATTCAAATCCTGAGACCCTTCCTATAGCATGAGAAGGGATATCCAACTCCTTCCCAATCCAATCCTGAGACCCTTCCGATAGCAGAGACGTGATATCTCAATGCTTCTACCAAACCTGAGACCCTTCCTTTAGCATGAGATGTGATATCCAAATCCTTCACATTCCAATCCTGAGACCCTTCCTATAGCATGAGATGTGATATCTCAATGCTTCTAATACCAAACCTGAGATCCTTCCTATAACATGAGATGTGATATCCAATTCCTTCCCATTCCAAACCTGAGACCCTTCCTATTGGATGAGATGTGATATCCAACTCCTTCCCATTCCAACCCTGAGACCCTTCCTATAGCATGAGATGTGATGTCTCAATGCTTCTAATAGCAAACCTGAGATCCTTCCTATAACATGAGATGTGATATCCAACTCCTTCCATTCCAATCCTGAGACCCGTCCTATAGCATGAGATGTGATATCTCAATGCTTATACCAAACCTGAGACACTTCCTATAGCATGAGATGTGATATCCAACTACTTCCCATTCCAATCCTGAGACCCTTCCTATAGCATGAGATGTGATGTCTCAATGCTTCTAATACCAAACCTGAGATCCTTCCTCTAACATGAAATGTGATATCCAACTCCTTCCCTTTCCAAACCTAAGAGCCTATCTATAGCATGAGATGTGATATCCAAGTCCTTCCCATTCCAACCCTTAGACCCTTCCTACAGCATGCAATATGATATCTCAATGATTCTAATAACAAACCTGAGACCCGTCCTATAACATGAGATGGGATATCCAACTCCTTCCCATTCCAATCCTGAGACACTTCCGATAGCAGAGATGTGATATCTCAATGCTTATACCAAACCTGAGACCCTTCCTATAACATGAGATGTGATATCCAAATCCTTCCCGTTCCAAACCTGAGACCCTTCCTTTAGCATGAGATGTGATATCCAGCTCCTTCCCATTCCAATCCTGAGACACTTCCGATAACATGAGATGTGATATCTCAATGCTTCTAATATCAAAACTGAGACCCTCCCTATAGCATGATATGTGATATCTAAGTCCTTCCCATTCCAATCCTGAGACCCTTCCTATAGCATGAGATATGATATCTCAATACTTCTAATACCAAACGTGAGATCCTTCCGATAACATGAGATGTGATATCCAAATCCTTCCCCTTCCAAACCTGAGACCCTCCCTTTAGCATGAGATGTGATATCCAACTCCTTCCCATTCCAATCCTGAGACCCTTCTGATAGCATGAGATGTGATATCTCAATGCTTCTAATACCAAACCTGAGATCCTTCCGATAGCATGAGATGTGATATCTCAATGGTTCTAATACCAAACCTGAGATCCTTCCTATAACATGAGATGTGATATCCAAATCCTTCCCCTTCCAAACCTGAGACCCTCCCTTTAGCATGAGATGTGATATCCAACTCCTTCCCATTCCAATCCTGAGACCCTTCCTATAGCATGAGATGTGATATCTCAATGCTTCTAATACCAAACCTGAGATCCTTCCTCTAACATGAAATGTGATATCCAACTCCTTCCCTTTCCAAACCTAAGAGCCTATCTATAGCATGAGATGTGATATCCAAGTCCTTCCCATTCCAACCCTTAGACCCTTCCTACAGCATGCAATATGATATCTCAATGATTCTAATAACAAACCTGAGACCCGTCCTATAACATGAGATGGGATATCCAACTCCTTCCCATTCCAATCCTGAGACACTTCCGATAGCAGAGATGTGATATCTCAATGCTTATACCAAACCTGAGACCCTTCCTATAACATGAGATGTGATATCCAAATCCTTCCCGTTCCAAACCTGAGACCCTTCCTTTAGCATGAGATGTGATATCCAGCTCCTTCCCATTCCAATCCTGAGACACTTCCGATAGCATGAGATGTGATATCTCAATGCTTCTAATATCAAAACTGAGACCCTCCCTATAGCATGATATGTGATATCTAAGTCCTTCCCATTCCAATCCTGAGACCCTTCCTATAGCATGAGATATGATATCTCAATACTTCTAATACCAAACGTGAGATCCTTCCGATAACATGAGATGTGATATCCAAATCCTTCCCCTTCCAAACCTGAGACCCTCCCTTTAGCATGAGATGTGATATCCAACTCCTTCCCATTCCAATCCTGAGACCCTTCTGATAGCATGAGATGTGATATCTCAATGCTTCTAATACCAAACCTGAGATCCTTCCGATAGCATGAGATGTGATATCTCAATGGTTCTAATACCAAACCTGAGATCCTTCCTATAACATGAGATGTGATATCCAAATCCTTCCCCTTCCAAACCTGAGACCCTCCCTTTAGCATGAGATGTGATATCCAACTCCTTCCCATTCCATTCCTGAGACCCTTCTGATAGCATGAGATGTGATATCTCAATGCCTCTAATACCAAACCTGAGATCCTACCTCTAACATGAAATGTGATATCCAACTCTTTCCCCTTCCAAACCTGAGAGCCTTCCTATAGCATGAGATGTGATATCCAAGTCCTTCCCATTCCAATCCTGAGACCCTTCCTATAGCTTGAGATGTGATATCCAACTCCTTCCCATTCCAATTCTGAGACCCTTCCTATACTCTGAGACTTGATATCTCAATGCTTCTAATACCAAACCTGAGACCCGTAATATAACATGAGATGTGATATCCAAATCCTTCCCCTTCCAAACCTTAGACCCTTCCTTTATCATGAGATGTGATATCCAACTCCTTCCCATTCCAATCCTGAGACCCTTCCGATATCATGAGATGTGATATCTCAAAGCTTCTAATATCAAACTTGAGACCCTCCCTATAGCATGAGATGTGATATCCAAGTCCTTCCCATTCCAATCCTGAGACCCTTCCTATAGCATGAGATGTGATATCTCAATGCTTCTAATACCAAACCTGAGACCCTTCCTATAACATGAGATGGGAATATCCAACTCCTTCCCATTCCAATCCTGAGACCCTTCCGATAGCAGAGATGTGATATCTCAATGCTTATACCAAACCTGAGACCCTTCCTATGGCATGAGATGTGATATCCAACTCCTTGCCATTCAAATCCTGAGACCCTTCCTATAGCATGAGAAGGGATATCCAACTCCTTCCCAATCCAATCCTGAGACCCCTCCGATAGCAGAGACGTGATATCTCAATGCTTCTACCAATCCTGAGACCCTTCCTTTAGCATGAGATGTGATATCCAAATCCTTCACATTCCAATCCTGAGACCCTTCCTATAGCATGAGATGTGATATCTCAATGCTTCTAATACCAAACCTGAGATCCTTCCTATAACATGAGATGTGATATCCAATTCCTTCCCATTCCAAACCTGAGACCTTTCCTATTGGATGAGATGTGATATCCAACTCCTTCCCATTCCAACCCTGAGACCCTTCGTATAGCATGAGATGTGATGTCTCAATGCTTCTAATACCAAACCTGAGATCCTTCCTATAACATGAGATGTGATATCCAACTCCTTCCATTCCAATCCTGAGACCCGTCCTATAGCATGAGATGTGATATCTCAATGCTTATACCAAACCTGAGACCCTTCCTATAGCATGAGATGTGATATCCAACTACTTCCCATTCCAATCCTGAGACCCTTCCTATAGCATGAGATGTGATATCTCAATGCTTCTAATACCAAACCTGAGATCCTTCCTCTAACATGAAATGTGATATCCAACTCCTTCCCTTTCCAAACCTAAAAGCCTATCTATAGCATGAGATGTGATATCCAAGTCCTTCCCGTTCCAATCCTTAGACCCTTCCTACAGCATGCAATATGATATCTCAATGATTCTAATAACAAACCTGAGACCTGTCCTATAGCATGAGATATGATATCCAAGTCCTTCCCATTCCAATCCTGAGACCCTTCCTATAACATGAAATGTGATATCCAACTCCTTCCCATTCCAACCTGAGACCCTTCCTATAGCATGAGATGGGATATCCAACTTCTTCCAAATCCAATACTGATACCCTTCCGATAGCATGAGATGTGATATCCCAATGCTTCTACCAAACCTGAGACCCATACTATGGCATGAGATGTGATATCAAACTCCTTCCCATTCCAATCCTGAGACCCTTCCTATAGCTTGAGGTGTGATATCCAACTCCTTCCCATTCCAATTCTGAGACCCTTCTTATACCATGAGACTTGATATCTCAATGCTTCTAATACCAAACCTGAGACCCGTCCTATAACATGAGATCTGATATCCAAATCCTTCCCCTTCCAAACCTTAGACCCTTCCTTTATCATGAGATGTGGTATCCAACTCCTTCCCATTCCAATCCTGAGACCCTTCCGATATCATGACATTTGTTATCTCAATGCTTCTAATATCAAACTTGAGACCCTCCCTATAGCATGAGATGTGACATCCAAGTCCTTCCCATTCAAATCCTGAGACCCTTCCTATAGCATGAGATGTGATATCTCTATGCTTCTAATACCAAACCTGAGACCCTTCCTATAACATGAGATGGGATATCCAACTCCTTCCCATTCCAATCCTGAGACCCTTCCGATAGCAGAGATGTGATATCTCAATGCTTATACCAAACATGAGACCCTTCCTATGGCCTGAGATGTCATATACAACTCCTTCCCATTCCAATCCTGAGACCCTTCCTTTAGCATGAGATGTGATATCTCAATGCTTATACCAAATCTGAGACCCTTCCTATAGCATGAGATGTGATATCCAAATCCTTCCCATTCCAATCCTGAGACCCTTCCTATAGCATGAGATGTGATATCTCAAAGCTTATATCAAACCTGAGAGCCTACCTATAGCATGAGATGTGATATCCAAGTCCATCCCATTCCAATCCTTAGACCCTTCCTACAGCATGCGATGTGATATCTCAATGATTCTAATACCAAACCAGAGACTCTTACTATAACATGAGATGGGATATCCAACTCCTTCCCATTCCAATCCTGAGCCGCTTCCGATAGCAGAGATGTGATATCTCAATGCTTATAACAAACCTGAGACCCTTCCTATAACATGAGATGTGATATCCAACTCCTTCCCGTTCCAAACCTGAGACACTAACTATAGCATATGTGATATCCAACTCATTCCCAGTCCAAACATGAGACCCTTCCTATAGCAAGAAAGTAATATCCAACTCCTACCCATTCCAATCCTGAGACCGTTCATATAGCAAGAGATGTGATATCCAAATCCTTCCCATTCCAATCCTGAGACCCTTCCTATAACATGAGATGTGATATCCAACTCCTTCCCATTCAAACCTGAGACACTTCCTATAGCATGAGAAGGGATATCCAACTCCTTCCCAATCCAATCCTGAGACCCTTCCGATAGCAGAGATGTGATATCTCAATGCTTATACCAAACCTGAGACCCTTCCTATGGCATGAGATGTGATATCCAACTCCTTGCCATTCAAATCCTGAGACCCTTCCTATAGCATGAGAAGGGATATCCAACTCCTTCCCAATCCAATCCTGAGACCCTTCCGATAGCAGAGACGTGATATCTCAATGCTTCTACCAAACCTGAGACCCTTCCTTTAGCATGAGATGTGATATCCAAATCCTTCACATTCCAATCCTGAGACCCTTCCTATAGCATGAGATGTGATATCTCAATGCTTCTAATACCAAACCTGAGATCCTTCCTATAACATGAGATGTGATATCCAATTCCTTCCCATTCCAAACCTGAGACCCTTCCTATTGGATGAGATGTGATATCCAACTCCTTCCCATTCTAACCCTGAGACCCTTCCTATAGCATGAGATGTGATGTCTTAATGCTTCTAATACCAAACCTGAGATCCTTCCTATAACATGAGATGTGATATCCAACTCCTTCCATTCCAATCCTGAGACCCGTCCTATAGCATGAGATGTGATATCTCAATGCTTATACCAAACCTGAGACACTTCCTATAGCATGAGATGTGATATCCAACTACTTCCCATTCCAATCCTGAGACCCTTCCTATAGCATGAGATGTGATGTCTCAATGCTTCTAATACCAAACCTGAGATCCTTCCTCTAACATGAAATGTGATATCCAACTCCTTCCCTTTCCAAACCTAAGAGCCTATCTATAGCATGAGATGTGATATCCAAGTCCTTCCCATTCCAACCCTTAGACCCTTCCTACAGCATGCAATATGATATCTCAATGATTCTAATAACAAACCTGAGACCCGTCCTATAACATGAGATGGGATATCCAACTCCTTCCCATTCCAATCCTGAGACACTTCCGATAGCAGAGATGTGATATCTCAATGCTTATACCAAACCTGAGACCCTTCCTATAACATGAGATGTGATATCCAAATCCTTCCCGTTCCAAACCTGAGACCCTTCCTATAGCATGAGATGTGATATCCAGCTCCTTCCCATTCCAATCCTGAGACACTTCCGATAACATGAGATGTGATATCTCAATGCTTCTAATATCAAAACTGAGACCCTCCCTATAGCATGATATGTGATATCTAAGTCCTTCCCATTCCAATCCTGAGACCCTTCCTATAGCATGAGATATGATATCTCAATACTTCTAATACCAAACGTGAGATCCTTCCGATAACATGAGATGTGATATCCAAATCCTTCCCCTTCCAAACCTGAGACCCTCCCTTTAGCATGAGATGTGATATCCAACTCCTTCCCATTCCAATCCTGAGACCCTTCTGATAGCATGAGATGTGATATCTCAATGCTTCTAATACCAAACCTGAGATCCTTCCGATAGCATGAGATGTGATATCTCAATGGTTCTAATACCAAACCTGAGATCCTTCCTATAACATGAGATGTGATATCCAAATCCTTCCCCTTCCAAACCTGAGACCCTCCCTTTAGCATGAGATGTGATATCCAACTCCTTCCCATTCCAATCCTGAGACCCTTCCTATAGCATGAGATGTGATATCTCAATGCTTCTAATACCAAACCTGAGATCCTTCCTCTAACATGAAATGTGATATCCAACTCCTTCCCTTTCCAAACCTAAGAGCCTATCTATAGCATGAGATGTGATATCCAAGTCCTTCCCATTCCAACCCTTAGACCCTTCCTACAGCATGCAATATGATATCTCAATGATTCTAATAACAAACCTGAGACCCGTCCTATAACATGAGATGGGATATCCAACTCCTTCCCATTCCAATCCTGAGACACTTCCGATAGCAGAGATGTGATATCTCAATGCTTATACCAAACCTGAGACCCTTCCTATAACATGAGATGTGATATCCAAATCCTTCCCGTTCCAAACCTGAGACCCTTCCTTTAGCATGAGATGTGATATCCAGCTCCTTCCCATTCCAATCCTGAGACACTTCCGATAGCATGAGATGTGATATCTCAATGCTTCTAATATCAAAACTGAGACCCTCCCTATAGCATGATATGTGATATCTAAGTCCTTCCCATTCCAATCCTGAGACCCTTCCTATAGCATGAGATATGATATCTCAATACTTCTAATACCAAACGTGAGATCCTTCCGATAACATGAGATGTGATATCCAAATCCTTCCCCTTCCAAACCTGAGACCCTCCCTTTAGCATGAGATGTGATATCCAACTCCTTCCCATTCCAATCCTGAGACCCTTCTGATAGCATGAGATGTGATATCTCAATGCTTCTAATACCAAACCTGAGATCCTTCCGATAGCATGAGATGTGATATCTCAATGGTTCTAATACCAAACCTGAGATCCTTCCTATAACATGAGATGTGATATCCAAATCCTTCCCCTTCCAAACCTGAGACCCTCCCTTTAGCATGAGATGTGATATCCAACTCCTTCCCATTCCATTCCTGAGACCCTTCTGATAGCATGAGATGTGATATCTCAATGCCTCTAATACCAAACCTGAGATCCTACCTCTAACATGAAATGTGATATCCAACTCTTTCCCCTTCCAAACCTGAGAGCCTTCCTATAGCATGAGATGTGATATCCAAGTCCTTCCCATTCCAATCCTGAGACCCTTCCTATAGCTTGAGATCTGATATCCAACTCCTTCCCATTCCAATTCTGAGACCCTTCCTATACTCTGAGACTTGATATCTCAATGCTTCTAATACCAAACCTGAGACCCGTAATATAACATGAGATGTGATATCCAAATCCTTCCCCTTCCAAACCTTAGACCCTTCCTTTATCATGAGATGTGATATCCAACTCCTTCCCATTCCAATCCTGAGACCCTTCCGATATCATGAGATGTGATATCTCAAAGCTTCTAATATCAAACTTGAGACCCTCCCTATAGCATGAGATGTGATATCCAAGTCCTTCCCATTCCAATCCTGAGACCCTTCCTATAGCATGAGATGTGATATCTCAATGCTTCTAATACCAAACCTGAGACCCTTCCTATAACATGAGATGGGAATATCCAACTCCTTCCCATTCCAATCCTGAGACCCTTCCGATAGCAGAGATGTGATATCTCAATGCTTATACCAAACCTGAGACCCTTCCTATGGCATGAGATGTGATATCCAACTCCTTGCCATTCAAATCCTGAGACCCTTCCTATAGCATGAGAAGGGATATCCAACTCCTTCCCAATCCAATCCTGAGACCCCTCCGATAGCAGAGACGTGATATCTCAATGCTTCTACCAATCCTGAGACCCTTCCTTTAGCATGAGATGTGATATCCAAATCCTTCACATTCCAATCCTGAGATCCTTCCTATAGCATGAGATGTGATATCTCAATGCTTCTAATACCAAACCTGAGATCCTTCCTATAACATGAGATGTGATATCCAATTCCTTCCCATTCCAAACCTGAGACCCTTCCTATTGGATGAGATGTGATATCCAACTCCTTCCCATTCCAACCCTGAGACCCTTCCTATAGCATGAGATGTGATGTCTCAATGCTTCTAATACCAAACCTGAGATCCTTCCTATAACATGAGATGTGATATCCAACTACTTCCCATTCCAATCCTGAGACCCTTCCTATAGCATGAGATGTGATATCTCAATGCTTCTAATACCAAACCTGAGATCCTTCCTCTAACATGAAATGTGATATCCAACTCCTTCCCTTTCCAAACCTAAGAGCCTATCTATAGCATGAGATGTGATATCCAAGTCCTTCCCGTTCCAATCCTTAGACCCTTCCTACAGCATGCAATATGATATCTCAATGATTCTAATAACAAACCTGAGACCTGTCCTATAGCATGAGATATGATATCCAAGTCCTTCCCATTCCAATCCTGAGACCCTTCCTATAACATGAAATGTGATATCCAACTCCTTCCCATTCCAACCTGAGACCCTTCCTATAGCATGAGATGGGATATCCAACTTCTTCCAAATCCAATACTGATACCCTTCCGATAGCATGAGATGTGATATCCCAATGCTTCTACCAAACCTGAGACCCATACTATGGCATGAGATGTGATATCAAACTCCTTCCCATTCCAATCCTGAGACCCTTCCTATAGCTTGAGGTGTGATATCCAACTCCTTCCCATTCCAATTCTGAGACCCTTCTTATACCATGAGACTTGATATCTCAATGCTTCTAATACCAAACCTGAGACCCGTCCTATAACATGAGATGTGATATCCAAATCCTTCCCCTTCCAAACCTTAGACCCTTCCTTTATCATGAGATGTGGTATCCAACTCCTTCCCATTCCAATCCTGAGACCCTTCCGATATCATGAGATTTGTTATCTCAATGCTTCTAATATCAAACTTGAGACCCTCCCTATAGCATGAGATGTGACATCCAAGTCCTTCCCATTCCAATCCTGAGACCCTTCCTATAGCATGAGATGTGATATCTCTATGCTTCTAATACCAAACCTGAGACCCTTCCTATAACATGAGATGGGATATCCAACTCCTTCCCATTCCAATCCTGAGACCCTTCCGATAGCAGAGATGTGATATCTCAATGCTTATACCAAACATGAGACCCTTCCTATGGCCTGAGATGTCATATACAACTCCTTCCCATTCCAATCCTGAGACCCTTCCTTTAGCATGAGATGTGATATCTCAATGCTTATACCAAATCTGAGACCCTTCCTATAGCATGAGATGTGATATCCAAATCCTTCCCATTCCAATCCTGAGACCCTTCCTATAGCATGAGATGTGATATCTCAATGCTTATATCAAACCTGAGAGCCTACCTATAGCATGAGATGTGATATCCAAGTCCATCCCATTCCAATCCTTAGACCCTTCCTACAGCATGCGATGTGATATCTCAATGATTCTAATACCAAACCAGAGACTCTTACTATAACATGAGATGGGATATCCAACTCCTTCCCATTCCAATCCTGAGCCGCTTCCGATAGCAGAGATGTGATATCTCAATGCTTATAACAAACCTGAGACCCTTCCTATAACATGAGATGTGATATCCAACTCCTTCCCGTTCCAAACCTGAGACACTAACTATAGCATATGTGATATCCAACTCATTCCCATTCCAAACATGAGACCCTTCCTATAGCAAGAAAGTAATATCCAACTCCTACCCATTCCAATCCTGAGACCCTTCCTATAGCAAGAGATGTGATATCCAAATCCTTCCCATTCCAATCCTGAGACCCTTCCTATAACATGAGATGTGATATCCAACTCCTTCCCATTCAAACCTGAGACACTTCCTATAGCATGAGAAGGGATATCCAACTCCTTCCCAATCCAATCCTGAGACCCTTCCGATAGCAGAGATGTGATATCTCAATGCTTATACCAAACCTGAGACCCTTCCTATGGCATGAGATGTGATATCCAACTCCTTGCCATTCAAATCCTGAGACCCTTCCTATAGCATGAGAAGGGATATCCAACTCCTTCCCAATCCAATCCCGAGACCCTTCCGATAGCAGAGACGTGATATCTCAATGCTTCTACCAAACCTGAGACCCTTCCTTTAGCATGAGATGTGATATCCAAATCCTTCACATTCCAATCCTGAGACCCTTCCTATAGCATGAGATGTGATATCTCAATGCTTCTAATACCAAACCTGAGATCCTTCCTATAACATGAGATGTGATATCCAATTCCTTCCCATTCCAAACCTGAGACCCTTCCTATTGGATGAGATGTGATATCCAACTCCTTCCCATTCCAACCCTGAGACCCTTCCTATAGCATGAGATGTGATGTCTCAATGCTTCTAATACCAAACCTGAGATCCTTCCTATAACATGAGATGTGATATCCAACTCCTTCCATTCCAATCCTGAGACCCGTCCTATAGCATGAGATGTGATATCTCAATGCTTATACCAAACCTGAGACACTTCCTATAGCATGAGATGTGATATCCAACTACTTCCCATTCCAATCCTGAGACCCTTCCTATAGCATGAGATGTGATGTCTCAATGCTTCTAATACCAAACCTGAGATCCTTCCTCTAACATGAAATGTGATATCCAACTCCTTCCCTTTCCAAACCTAAGAGCCTATCTATAGCATGAGATGTGATATCCAAGTCCTTCCCATTCCAACCCTTAGACCCTTCCTACAGCATGCAATATGATATCTCAATGATTCTAATAACAAACCTGAGACCCGTCCTATAACATGAGATGGGATATCCAACTCCTTCCCATTCCAATCCTGAGACACTTCCGATAGCAGAGATGTGATATCTCAATGCTTATACCAAACCTGAGACCCTTCCTATAACATGAGATGTGATATCCAAATCCTTCCCGTTCCAAACCTGAGACCCTTCCTTTAGCATGAGATGTGATATCCAGCTCCTTCCCATTCCAATCCTGAGACACTTCCGATAGCATGAGATGTGATATCTCAATGCTTCTAATATCAAAACTGAGACCCTCCCTATAGCATGATATGTGATATCTAAGTCCTTCCCATTCCAATCCTGAGACCCTTCCTATAGCATGAGATATGATATCTCAATACTTCTAATACCAAACGTGAGATCCTTCCGATAACATGAGATGTGATATCCAAATCCTTCCCCTTCCAAACCTGAGACCCTCCCTTTAGCATGAGATGTGATATCCAACTCCTTCCCATTCCAATCCTGAGACCCTTCTGATAGCATGAGATGTGATATCTCAATGCTTCTAATACCAAACCTGAGATCCTTCCGATAGCATGAGATGTGATATCTCAATGGTTCTAATACCAAACCTGAGATCCTTCCTATAACATGAGATGTGATATCCAAATCCTTCCCCTTCCAAACCTGAGACCCTCCCTTTAGCATGAGATGTGATATCCAACTCCTTCCCATTCCAATCCTGAGACCCTTCCTATAGCATGAGATGTGATATCTCAATGCTTCTAATACCAAACCTGAGATCCTTCCTCTAACATGAAATGTGATATCCAACTCCTTCCCTTTCCAAACCTAAGAGCCTATCTATAGCATGAGATGTGATATCCAAGTCCTTCCCATTCCAACCCTTAGACCCTTCCTACAGCATGCAATATGATATCTCAATGATTCTAATAACAAACCTGAGACCCGTCCTATAACATGAGATGGGATATCCAACTCCTTCCCATTCCAATCCTGAGACACTTCCGATAGCAGAGATGTGATATCTCAATGCTTATACCAAACCTGAGACCCTTCCTATAACATGAGATGTGATATCCAAATCCTTCCCGTTCCAAACCTGAGACCCTTCCTTTAGCATGAGATGTGACATCCAGCTCCTTCCCATTCCAATCCTGAGACACTTCCGATAGCATGAGATGTGATATCTCAATGCTTCTAATATCAAAACTGAGACCCTCCCTATAGCATGATATGTGATATCTAAGTCCTTCCCATTCCAATCCTGAGACCCTTCCTATAGCATGAGATATGATATCTCAATAGTTCTAATACCAAACGTGAGATCCTTCCGATAACATGAGATGTGATATCCAAATCCTTCCCCTTCCAAACCTGAGACCCTCCCTTTAGCATGAGATGTGATATCCAACTCCTTCCCATTCCAATCCTGAGACCCTTCTGATAGCATGAGATGTGATATCTCAATGCTTCTAATACCAAACCTGAGATCCTTCCGATAGCATGAGATGTGATATCTCAATGGTTCTAATACCAAACCTGAGATCCTTCCTATAACATGAGATGTGATATCCAAATCCTTCCCCTTCCAAACCTGAGACCCTCCCTTTAGCATGAGATGTGATATCCAACTCCTTCCCATTCCATTCCTGAGACCCTTCTGATAGCATGAGATGTGATATCTCAATGCCTCTAATACCAAACCTGAGATCCTACCTCTAACATGAAATGTGATATCCAACTCTGTCCCCTTCCAAACCTGAGAGCCTTCCTATAGCATGAGATGTGATATCCAAGTCCTTCCCATTCCAATCCTGAGACCCTTCCTATAGCTTGAGATGTGATATCCAACTCCTTCCCATTCCAATTCTGAGACCCTTCCTATACTCTGAGACTTGATATCTCAATGCTTCTAATACCAAACCTGAGACCCGTAATATAACATGAGATGTGATATCCAAATCCTTCCCCTTCCAAACCTTAGACCCTTCCTTTATCATGAGATGTGATATCCAACTCCTTCCCATTCCAATCCTGAGACCCTTCCGATATCATGAGATGTGATATCTCAAAGCTTCTAATATCAAACTTGAGACCCTCCCTATAGCATGAGATGTGATATCCAAGTCCTTCCCATTCCAATCCTGAGACCCTTCCTATAGCATGAGATGTGATATCTCAATGCTTCTAATACCAAACCGGAGACCCTTCCTATAACATGAGATGGGAATATCCAACTCCTTCCCATTCCAATCCTGAGACCCTTCCGATAGCAGAGATGTGATATCTCAATGCTTATACCAAACCTGAGACCCTTCCTATGGCATGAGATGTGATATCCAACTCCTTGCCATTCAAATCCTGAGACCCTTCCTATAGCATGAGAAGGGATATCCAACTCCTTCCCAATCCAATCCTGAGACCCCTCCGATAGCAGAGACGTGATATCTCAATGCTTCTACCAATCCTGAGACCCTTCCTTTAGCATGAGATGTGATATCCAAATCCTTCACATTCCAATCCTGAGACCCTTCCTATAGCATGAGATGTGATATCTCAATGCTTCTAATACCAAACCTGAGATCCTTCCTATAACATGAGATGTGATATCCAACTCCTTCCATTCCAATCCTGAGACCCGTCCTATAGCATGAGATGTGATATCTCAATGCTTATACCAAACCTGAGACCCTTCCTATAGCATGAGATGTGATATCCAACTACTTCCCATTCCAATCCTGAGACCCTTCCTATAGCATGAGATGTGATATCTCAATGCTTCTAATACCAAACCTGAGATCCTTCCTCTAACATGAAATGTGATATCCAACTCCTTCCCTTTCCAAACCTAAGAGCCTATCTATAGCATGAGATGTGATATCCAAGTCCTTCCCGTTCCAATCCTTAGACCCTTCCTACAGCATGCAATATGATATCTCAATGATTCTAATAACAAACCTGAGACCTGTCCTATAGCATGAGATATGATATCCAAGTCCTTCCCATTCCAATCCTGAGACCCTTCCTATAACATGAAATGTGATATCCAACTCCTTCCCATTCCAACCTGAGACCCTTTCTATAGCATGAGATGGGATATTCAACTTCTTCCAAATCCAATACTGATACCCTTCCGATAGCATGAGATGTGATATCCCAATGCTTCTACCAAACCTGAGACCCATACTATGGCATGAGATGTGATATCAAACTCCTTCCCATTCCAATCCTGAGACCCTTCCTATAGCTTGAGGTGTGATATCCAACTCCTTCCCATTCCAATTCTGAGACCCTTCTTATACCATGAGACTTGATATCTCAATGCTTCTAATACCAAACCTGAGACCCGTCCTATAACATGAGATGTGATATCCAAATCCTTCCCCTTCCAAACCTTAGACCCTTCCTTTATCATGAGATGTGGTATCCAACTCCTTCCCATTCCAATCCTGAGACCCTTCCGATATCATGAGATTTGTTATCTCAATGCTTCTAATATCAAACTTGAGACCCTCCCTATAGCATGAGATGTGACATCCAAGTCCTTCCCATTCCAATCCTGAGTCCCTTCCTATAGCATGAGATGTGATATCTCTATGCTTCTAATACCAAACCTGAGACCCTTCCTATAACATGAGATGGGATATCCAACTCCTTCCCATTCCAATCCTGAGACCCTTCCGATAGCAGAGATGTGATATCTCAATGCTTATACCAAACATGAGACCCTTCCTATGGCCTGAGATGTCATATACAACTCCTTCCCATTCCAATCCTGAGACCCTTCCTTTAGCATGAGATGTGATATCTCAATGCTTATACCAAATCTGAGACCCTTCCTATAGCATGAGATGTGATATCCAAATCCTTCCCATTCCAATCCTGAGACCCTTCCTATAGCATGAGATGTGATATCTCAATGCTTATATCAAACCTGAGAGCCTACCTATAGCATGAGATGTGATATCCAAGTCCATCCCATTCCAATCCTTAGACCCTTCCTACAGCATGCGATGTGATATCTCAATGATTCTAATACCAAACCAGAGACTCTTACTATAACATGAGATGGGATATCCAACTCCTTCCCATTCCAATCCTGAGCCGCTTCCAATAGCAGAGATGTGATATCTCAATGCTTATACCAAACATGAGACCCTTCCTATAACATGAGATGTGATATCCAACTCCTTCCCGTTCCAAACCTGAGACACTAACTATAGCATATGTGATATCCAACTCCTTCCCATTCCAAACATGAGACCCTTCCTATAGCAAGAAAGTAATATCCAAATCCTTCCCATTCCAATCCTGAGACCCTTCCTATAACATGAGATGTGATATCCAACTCCTTCCCATTCAAATCCTGAGACCCTTCCTATAGCATGAGAAGGGATATCCAACTCCTTCCCAATCCAATCCTGAGACCCTTCCGATAGCAGAGATCTGATATCTCAATGCTTCTACCAAACCTGAGACCCTTCCTTTAGCATGAGATGTGATATCCAAATCCTTCACATTCCAATCCTGAGACCCTTCCTATAGCATGAGATGTGATATCTCAATGCTTCTAATACCAAACCTGAGATCCTTCCTATAACATGAGATTTGATATCCAATTCCTTCCCATTCCAAACCTGAGACCCTTCCTATTGGATGAGATGCGATATCCAACTCCTTCCCATTCCAACCCTGAGACCCTTCCTATAGCATGAGATGTGATGTCTCAATGCTTCTAATACCAAACCTGAGATCCTTCCTATAACATGAGATGTGATATCCAACTCCTTCCATTCCAATCCTGAGACCCGTCCTATAGCATGAGATGTGATATCTCAATGCTTATACCAAACCTGAGACCCTTCCTATAGCATGAGATGTGATATCCAACTACTTCCCATTCCAATCCTGAGATCCTTCCTATAACATGAGATTTGATATCCAATTCCTTCCCATTCCAAACCTGAGACCCTTCCTGTTGGATGAGATGCGATATCCAACTCCTTCCCATTCCAACCCTGAGACCCTTCCTATAGCATGAGATGTGATGTCTCAATGCTTCTAATACCAAACCTGAGACCCTTCCTATAGCATGAGATGTGATATCCAACTACTTCCCATTCCAATCCTGAGACCCTTCCTATAGCATGAGATGTGATATCTCAATGCTTCTAATACCAAACCTGAGATCCTTCCTCTAACATGAAATGTGATATCCAACTCCTTCCCTTTCCAAACCTAAGAGCCTATCTATAGCATGAGATGTGATATCCAAGTCCTTCCCGTTCCAATCCTTAGACCCTTCCTACAGCATGCAATATGATATCTCAATGATTCTAATAACAAACCTGAGACCTGTCCTATAGCATGAGATATGATATCCAAGTCCTTCCCATTCCAATCCTGAGACCCTTCCTATAACATGAAATGTGATATCCAACTCCTTCCCATTCCAACCTGAGACCCTTCCTATAGCATGAGATGGGATATCCAACTTCTTCCAAATCCAATACTGATACCCTTCCGATAGCATGTGATGTGATATCCCAATGCTTCTACCAAACCTGAGACCCATACTATGGCATGAGATGTGATATCAAACTCCTTCCCATTCCAATCCTGAGACCCTTCCTATAGCTTGAGGTGTGATATCCAACTCCTTCCCATTCCAATTCTGAGACCCTTCTTATACCATGAGACTTGATATCTCAATGCTTCTAATACCAAACCTGAGACCCGTCCTATAACATGAGATGTGATATCCAAATCCTTCCCCTTCCAAACCTTAGACCCTTCCTTTATCATGAGATGTGGTATCCAACTCCTTCCCATTCCAATCCTGAGACCCTTCCGATATCATGAGATTTGTTATCTCAATGCTTCTAATATCAAACTTGAGACCCTCCCTATAGCATGAGATGTGACATCCAAGTCCTTCCCATTCCAATCCTGAGACCCTTCCTATAGCATGAGATGTGATATCTCTATGCTTCTAATACCAAACCTGAGACCCTTCCTATAACATGAGATGGGATATCCAACTCCTTCCCATTCCAATCCTGAGACCCTTCCGATAGCAGAGATGTGATATCTCAATGCTTATACCAAACATGATACCCTTCCTATGGCCTGAGATGGCATATACAACTCCTTCCCATTCCAATCCTGAGACCCTTCCTTTAGCATGAGATGTGATATCTCAATGCTTATACCAAATCTGAGACCCTTCCTATAGCATGAGATGTGATATCCAAATCCTTCCCATTCCAATCCTGAGACCCTTCCTATAGCATGAGATGTGATATCTCAATGCTTATATCAAACCTGAGAGCCTACCTATAGCATGAGATGTGATATCCAAGTCCATCCCATTCCAATCCTTAGACCCTTCCTACAGCATGCGATGTGATATCTCAATGATTCTAATACCAAACCAGAGACTCTTACTATAACATGAGATGGGATATCCAACTCCTTCCCATTCCAATCCTGAGCCGCTTCCGATAGCAGAGATGTGATATCTCAATGCTTATACCAAACATGAGACCCTTCCTATAACATGAGATGTGATATCCAACTCCTTCCCGTTCCAAACCTGAGACACTAACTATAGCATATGTGATATCCAACTCCTTCCCATTCCAAACATGAGACCCTTCCTATAGCAAGAAAGTAATATCCAAATCCTTCCCATTCCAATCCTGAGACCCTTCCTATAACATGAGATGTGATATCCAACTCCTTCCCATTCAAATCCTGAGACCCTTCCTATAGCATGAGAAGGGATATCCAACTCCTTCCCAATCCAATCCTGAGACCCTTCCGATAGCAGAGATCTGATATCTCAATGCTTCTACCAAACCTGAGACCCTTCCTTTAGCATGAGATGTGATATCCAAATACTTCACATTCCAATCCTGAGACCCTTCCTATAGCATGAGATGTGATATCTCAATGCTTCTAATACCAAACCTGAGATCCTTCCTATAACATGAGATTTGATATCCAATTCCTTCCCATTCCAAACCTGAGACCCTTCCTATTGGATGAGATGCGATATCCAACTCCTTCCCATTCCAACCCTGAGACCCTTCCTATAGCATGAGATGTGATGTCTCAATGCTTCTAATACCAAACCTGAGATCCTTCCTATAACATGAGATGTGATATCCAACTCCTTCCATTCCAATCCTGAGACCCGTCCTATAGCATTAGATGTGATATCTCAATGCTTATACCAAACCTGAGACCCTTCCTATAGCATGAGATGTGATATCCAACTACTTCCCATTCCAATCCTGAGACCCTTCCTATAGCATGAGATGTGATATCTCAATGCTTCTAATACCAAACCTGAGATCCTTCCACTAACATGAAATGTGATATCCAACTCCTTCCCTTTCCAAATCTTAGACCCTTCCTACAGCATGCAATATGATATCTCAATGATTTTAATAACAAACCTGAGACCCGTCCTATAGCATGAGATATGATATCCAAGTCCTTCCCATTCCAATCCTGAGACCCTTCCTATAACATGAAATGTGATATCCAACTCCTTCCCATTCCAACCTGAGACCCTTCCTATAGCATGAGATGGGATATCCAACTTCTTCCAAATCCAATACTGATACCCTTCCGATAGCATGAGATGTGATGTCCCAATGCTTCTACCAAACCTGAGACCCATACTATGGCATGAGATGTGATATCAAACTCCTTCCCATTCCAATCCTGAGACCCTTCCTATAGCTTGAGGTGTGATATCCAACTCCTTCCCATTCCAATTCTGAGACCCTTCTTATACCATGAGACTTGATATCTCAATGCTTCTAATACCAAACCTGAGACCCGTCCAATAACATGAGATGTGATATCCAAATCCTTCCCCTTCCAAACCTTAGACCCTTCCTTTATCATGAGATGTGGTATCCAACTCCTTCCCATTCCAATCCTGAGACCCTTCCGATATCATGAGATTTGTTATCTCAATGCTTCTAATATCAAACTTGAGACCCTCCCTATAGCATGAGATGTGACATCCAAGTCCTTCCCATTCCAATCCTGAGACCCTTCCTATAGCATGAGATGTGATATCTCTATACTTCTAATACCAAACCTGAGACCCTTCCTATAACATGAGATGGGATATCCAACTCCTTCCCATTCCAATTCTGAGACCCTTCCGATAGCAGAGATGTGATATCTCAATGCTTATACCAAACCTGAGACCCTTCCTATGGCCTGAGATGTCATATACAACTCCTTCCCATTCCAATCCTGAGACCCTTCCTTTAGCATGAGATGTGATATCTCAATGCTTATACCAAATCTGAGACCCTTCCTATAGCATGAGATGTGATATCCAAATCCTTCCCATTCCAATCCTGAGACCCTTCCTATAGCATGAGATGTGATATCTCAATGCTTATACCAAACCTGAGAGCCTACAGTCCTGAGACCCTTCCTTTAGCATGAGATGTGATATCTCAAAGCTTATACCAAATCTGAGACCCTTCCTATAGCATGAGATGTGATATCCAAGTCCATCCCATTCCAATCCTTAGACCCTTCCTACAGCATGCGATGTGATATCTCAATGATTCTAATACCAAACCAGAGACTCTTACTATAACATGAGATGGGATATCCAACTCCTTCCCATTCCAATCCTGAGCCGCTTCCGATAGCAGAGATGTGATATCTCAATGCTTATACCAAACCTGAGACCCTTCCTATAACATGAGATGTGATATCCAACTCCTTCCCGTTCCAAACCTGAGACACTAACTATAGCATATGTGATATCCAAATCCTTCCCATTCCAAACATGAGACCCTTCCTATAGCAAGAAAGTAATATCCAACTCCTACCCATTCCAATCCTGAGACCCTTCCTATAGCAAGAGATGTGATATCCAAATCCTTCCCATTCCAATCCTGAGACCCTTCCTATAACATGAGATGTGATATCCAACTCCTTCCCATTCCAACCTGAGACACTTCCTATAGCATGAGAAGGGATATCCAACTCCTTCCCAATCCAATCCTGAGACCCTTCCGATAGCAGAGATGTGATATCTCAATGCTTATACCAAACCTGAGACCCTTCCTATGGCATGAGATGTGATATCCAACTCCTTGCCATTCAAATCCTGAGACCCTTCCTATAGCATGAGAAGGGATATCCAACTCCTTCCCAATCCAATCCTGAGACCCTTCCGATAGCAGAGACGTGATATCTCAATGCTTCTACCAAACCTGAGACCCTTCCTTTAGCATGAGATGTAATATCCAAATCCTTCACATTCCAATCCTGAGACCCTTCCTATAGCATGAGATGTGATATCTCAATGCTTCTAATACCAAACCTGAGACCCTTCCTATAACATGAGATGGGATAGCCAACTCCTTCCCATTCCAATCCTGAGACCATTCCGATAGCAGAGATGTGATATCTCAATGCTTATACCAAACCTGAGAACCTTCCTATGGCCTGAGATGTCATATACAACTCCTTCCCATTCCAATCCTGAGACCCTTCCTTTAGCATGAGATGTGATATCTCAATGCTTATACCAAATCTGAGACCCTTCCTATAGCATGAGATGTGATATCCAAGTCCATCCCATTCCAAACCTGAGACACTAACTATAGCATTTGTGATATCCAACTCCTTCCCATTCCAAACATGAGACCCTTCCTATAGCAAGAAAGTAATATCCAACTCCTACCCATTCCAATCCTGAGACCCTTCCTATAGCAAGAGATGTGATATCCAAATCCTTCCCATTCCAATCCTGAGACCCTTCCTATAACATGAGATGTGAAATCCAACTCCTTCCCATTCCAACCTGAGACACTTCCTATAGCATGAGAAGGGATATCCAACTCCTTCCCAATCCAATCCTGAGACCCTTCCGATAGCAGAGATGTGATATCTCAATGCTTATACCAAACCTGAGACCCTTCCTATGGCATGAGATGTGATATCCAACTCCTTGCCATTCAAATCCTGAGACCCTTCCTATAGCATGAGATGTGATATCTCTATGCTTCTAATACCAAACCTGAGACCCTTCCTATAACATGAGATGGGATATCCAACTCCTTCCCATTCCAATCCTGAGACCCTTCCGATAGCAGAGATGTGATATCTCAATGCTTATACCAAACCTGAGAACCTTCCTATGGCCTGAGATGTCATATACAACTCCTTCCCATTCCAATCCTGAGACCCTTCCTTTAGCATGAGATGTGATATCTCAATGCTTATACCAAATCTGAGACCCTTCCTATAGCATGAGATGTGATATCCAATTCCTTCCCATTCCAATCCTGAGACCCTTCCTATAGCATGAGATGTGATATCTCAATGCTTATACCAAACCTGAGAGCCTACCTATAGCATGAGATGTGATATCCAAGTCCATCCCATTCCAATCCTTAGACCCTTCCTACAGCATGCGATGTGATATCTCAATGATTCTAATACCAAACCAGAGACTCTTCCTATAACATGAGATGGGATATCCAACTCCTTCCCATTCCAATCCTGAGCCGCTTCTGATAGCAGAGATGTGATATCTCAATGCTTATACCAAACCTGAGACCCTTCCTATAACATGAGATGTGATATCCAACTCCTTCCCGTTCCAAACCTGAGACACTAACTATAGCATATGTGATATCCAACTCCTTCCCATTCCAAACATGAGACCCTTCCTATAGCAAGAAAGTAATATCCAACTCCTACCCATTCCAATCCTGAGACCCTTCCTATAGCAAGAGATGTGATATCCAAATCCTTCCCATTCCAATCCTGAGACCCTTCCTATAACATGAGATGTGATATCCAACTCCTTCCCATTCCAACCTGAGACACTTCCTATAGCATGAGAAGGGATATCCAACTCCTTCCCAATCCAATCCTGAGACCCTTCCGATAGCAGAGATGTGATATCTCAATGCTTATACCAAACCTGAGACCCTTCCTATGGCATGAGATGTGATATCCAACTCCTTGCCATTCAAATCCTGAGACCCTTCCTATAGCATGAGATGTGATATCTCTATGCTTCTAATACCAAACCTGAGACCCTTCCTATAACATGAGATGGGATATCCAACTCCTTCCCATTCCAATCCTGAGACCCTTCCGATAGCAGAGATGTGATATCTCAATGCTTATACCAAACCTGAGAACCTTCCTATGGCCTGAGATGTCATATACAACTCCTTCCCATTCCAATCCTGAGACCCTTCCTTTAGCATGAGATGTGATATCTCAATGCTTATACCAAATCTGAGACCCTTCCTATAGCATGAGATGTGATATCCAATTCCTTCCCATTCCAATCCTGAGACCCTTCCTATAGCATGAGATGTGATATCTCAATGCTTATACCAAACCTGAGAGCCTACCTATAGCATGAGATGTGATGTCCAAGTCCATCCCATTCCAATCCTTAGACCCTTCCTACAGCATGCGATGTGATATCTCAATGATTCTAATACCAAACCAGAGACTCTTCCTATAACATGAGATGGGATATCCAACTCCTTCCCATTCCAATCCTGAGCCGCTTCTGATAGCAGAGATGTGATATCTCAATGCTTATACCAAACCTGAGACCCTTCCTATAACATGAGATGTGATATCCAACTCCTTCCCGTTCCAAACCTGAGACACTAACTATAGCATATGTGATATCCAACTCCTTCCCATTCCAAACATGAGACCCTTCCTATAGCAAGAAAGTAATATCCAACTCCTACCCATTCCAATCCTGAGACCCTTCCTATAGCAAGAGATGTGATATCCAAATCCTTCCCATTCCAATCCTGAGACCCTTCCTATAACATGAGATGTGATATCCAACTCCTTCCCATTCCAACCTGAGACACTTCCTATAGCATGAGAAGGGATATCCAACTCTTTCCCAATCCAATCCTGAGACCCTTCCGATAGCATAGATGTGATATCTCAATGCTTATACCAAACCTGAGACCCTTCCTATGGCATGAGATGTGATATCCAACTCCTTGCCATTCAAATCCTGAGACCCTTCCTATAGCATGAGATGTGATATCTCTATGCTTCTAATACCAAACCTGAGACCCTTCCTATAACATGAGATGGGATATCCAACTCCTTCCCATTCCAATCCTGAGACCCTTCCGATAGCAGAGATGTGATATCTCAATGCTTATACCAAACCTGAGAACCTTCCTATGGCCTGAGATGTCATATACAACTCCTTCCCATTCCAATCCTGAGACCCTTCCTTTAGCATGAGATGTGATATCTCAATGCTTATACCAAATCTGAGACCCTTCCTATAGCATGAGATGTGATATCCAATTCCTTCCCATTCCAATCCTGAGACCCTTCCTATAGCATGAGATGTGATATCTCAATGCTTATACCAAACCACCTGAGAGCCTACCTATAGCATGAGATGTGATATCCAAGTCCATCCCATTCCAATCCTTAGACCCTTCCTACAACATGCGATGTGATATCTCAATGATTCTAATACCAAACCAGAGACTCTTCCTATAACATGAGATGGGATATCCAACTCCTTCCCATTCCAATCCTGAGCCGCTTCCGATAGCAGAGATGTGATATCTCAATGCTTATACCAAACCTGAGACCCTTCCTATAACATGAGATGTGATATCCAACTCCTTCCCGTTGCAAACCTGAGACACTAACTATAGCATATGTGATATCCAACTCCTTCCCATTCCAAACATGAGACCCCTCCTATAGCAAGAAAGTAATATCCAACTCCTACCCATTCCAATCCTGAGACCCTTCCTATAGCAAGAGATGTGATATCCAAATCCTTCCCATTCCAATCCTGAGACCCTTCCTATAACATGAATGAGATGTGATATCCAACTCCTTCCCATTCCAACCTGAGACACTTCCTATAGCATGAGAAGGGATATCCAACTCCTTCCCAATCCAAACCTGAGACCCTTCCGATAGCAGAGATGTGATATCTCAATGCTTATACCAAACCTGAGACCCTTCCTATGGCATGAGATGTGATATCCAACTCCTTCCCAATCCAATCCTGAGACCCTTCCGATAGCAGAGGCGTGATATCTCAATGCTTCTACCAAACCTGAGACCCTTCCTTTAGCATGAGATGTGATATCCAAATCCTTCACATTCCAATCCTGAGACCCTTCCTATAGCATGAGATGTGATATCTCAATGCTTCTAATACCAAACCTGAGATCCTTCCTATAACATGAGATGTGATATCCAATTCCTTCCCATTCCAAACCTGAGGCCCTTCCTATTGGATGAGATGTGATATCCAACTCCTTCCCATTCCAACCCTGAGACCCTTCCTATAGCATGAGATGTGATGTCTCAATGCTTCTAATACCAAACCTGAGATCCTTCCTATAACATGAGATGTGATATCCAACTCCTTCCATTCCAATCCTGAGACCCGTCCTATAGCATGAGATGTGATATCTCAATGCTTATACCAAACCTGAGACCCTTCCTATAGCATGAGATGTGATATCCAATTGCTTCCCATTCCAATCCTGAGACCCTTCCTATAGCATGAGATGTGATATCTCAATGCTTCTAATACCAAACCTGAGATCCTTCCTCTAACATGAAATGTGATATCCAACTCCTTCCCTTTCCAAACCTAAGAGCCTATCTATAGCATGAGATGTGATATCCAAGTCCTTCCCATTCCAACCCTTAGACCCTTCCAACAGCATGCAATATGATATCTCAATGATTCTAATAACAAACCTGAGACCCGTCCTATAACATGAGATGGGATATCCAACTCCTTCCCATTCCAATCCTGAGACACTTCCGATAGCAGAGATGTGATATCTCAATGCTTATACCAAACCTGAGAACCTTCCTATGGCCTGAGATGTCATATACAACTCCTTCCCATTCCAATCCTGAGACCCTTCCTTTAGCATGAGATGTGATATCTCAATGCTTATACCAAATCTGAGACCCTTCCTATAGCATGATGTGATATCCAATTCCTTCCCATTCCAATCCTGAGACCCTTCCTATAGCATGAGATGTGATATCTCAATGCTTATACCAAACCTGAGAGCCTACCTATAGCATGAGATGTGATATCCAAGTCCATCCCATTCCAATCCTTAGACCCTTCCTACAGCATGCGATGTGATATCTCAATGATTCTAATACCAAACCAGAGACTCTTCCTATAACATTAGATGGGATATCCAACTCCTTCCCATTCCAATCCTGAGCCGCTTCCGATAGCAGAGATATGATATCTCAATGCTTATACCAAACCTGAGACCCTTCCTATAACATGAGATGTGATATCCAACTCCTTCCCGTTCCAAACCTGAGACACTAACTATAGCATATGTGATATCCAACTCCTTCCCATTCCAAACATGAGACCCTTCCAATAGCAAGAAAGTAATATCCAACTCCTACCCATTCCAATCCTGAGACCCTTCCTATAGCAAGGGATGTGATATCCAAATCCTTCCCATTCCAATCCTGAGACCCTTCCTATAACATGAGATGTGATATCCAACTCCTTCCCATTCCAACCTGAGACACTTCCTATAGCATGAGAAGGGATATCCAACTCCTTCCCAATCCAATCCTGAGACCCTTCCGATAGCAGAGATGTGATATCTCAATGCTTATAACAAACCTGAGACCCTTCCTATGGCATGAGATGTGATATCCAACTCCTTGCCATTCAAATCCTGAGACTCTTCCTATAGCATGAGAAGGGATATCCAACTCCTTCCCAATCCAATCCTGAGACCCTTCCGATAGCAGAGACGTGATATCTCAATGCTTCTACCAAACCTGAGACCCTTCCTTTAGCATGAGATGTGATATCCAAATCCTTCACATTCCAATCCTGAGACCCTTCCTATAGCATGAGATGTGATATCTCAATGCTTCTAATACCAAACCTGAGATCCTTCCTATAACATGAGATGTGATATCCAATTCCTTCCCATTCCAAACCTGAGACCCTTCCTATTGGATGAGATGTGATATCCAACTCCTTCCCATTCCAACCCTGAGACCCTTCCTATAGCATGAGATGTGATGTCTCAATGCTTCTAATACCAAACCTGAGATCCTTCCTTATAACATGAGATGTGATATCCAACTCCTTCCATTCCAATCCTGAGACCCGTCCTATAGCATGAGATGTGATATCTCAATGCTTATACCAAACCTGAGACCCTTCCTATAGCATGAGATGTGATATCCAACTGCTTCCCATTCCAATCCTGAGACCCTTCCTATAGCATGAGATGTGATATCTCAATGCTTCTAATACCAAACCTGAGATCCTTCCTCTAACATGAAATGTGATATCCAATTCCTTCCCTTTCCAAACCTAAGAGCCTATCTATAGCATGAGATGTGATATCCAAGTCCTTCACATTCCAACCCTTAGACCCTTCCTACAGCATGCAATATGATATCTCAATGATTCTAATAACAAACCTGAGACCCGTCCTATAACATGAGATGGGATATCCAACTCCTTCCCATTCCAATCCTGAGACACTTCCGATAGCAGAGATGTGATATCTCAATGCTTATACCAAACCTGAGACCCTTCCTATAACGAGATGTGATATCCAAATCCTTCCCGTTCCAAACCTGAGACCCTTCCTTTAGCATGAGATGTGATATCCAGCTCCTTCCCATTCCAATCCTGAGACACTTCCGATAGCATGAGATGTGATATCTCAATGCTTCTAATATCAAAACTGAGACCCTCCCTATAGCATGATATGTGATATCTAAGTCCTTCCCATTCCAATCCTGAGACCCTCCCTATAGCATGAGATGTGATCTCCAACTCCTTCCCATTCCAATCCTGAGACCCTTCCTATAGCATGAGATATGATATCTCAATACTTCTAATACCAAACGTGAGATCCTTCCGATAACATGAGATGTGATATCCAAATCCTTCCCCTTCCAAACCTGAGACCCTCCCTTTAGCATGAGATGTGATATCCAACTCCTTCCTATTCCAATCCTGAGACTCTTCTGATAGCATGAGATGTGATATCTCAATGCTTCTAATACCAAACCTGAGATCCTTCCGATAGCATGAGATGTGATATCTCAATGCTTCTAATACCAAACCTGAGATCCTTCCTATAACATGAGATGTGATATCCAAATCCTTCCCCTTCCAAACCTGAGACCCTCCCTTTAGCATGAGATGTGATATCCAACTCCTTCCCATTCCAATCCTGAGACCCTTCCGATATCATGAGATGTGATATCTCAAAGCTTCTAATATCAAACTTGAGACCCTCCCTATAGCGTGAGATGTGATATCCAAGTCCTTCCCATTCCAATCCTGAGACCCTTCCTATAGCATGAGATGTGATATCTCAATGCTTCTAATACCAAACCTGAGACCCTTCCTATAACATGAGATGGGAATATCCAACTCCTTCCCATTCCAATCCTGAGACCCTTCCGATAGCAGAGATGTGATATCTCAATGCTTATACCAAACCTGAGATCCTTCCTATAACATGAGATGTCCTGAGACACTTCCTATAGCATGAGATGTGATATCTCACTGCTTATACCAAACCTGAGACCCTTCCCATAGCATGAGATGTGATATCCAAGTCCTTCCCATTCCAATCCTGAGACACTTCCTATAGCATGAGATGTGATATCTCAATGCTTCTAATACCAAACCTGAGACTCTTCCTATAACATGAGATGGGGAATCCAACTCCTTCCCATTCCAATCCTGAGACCCTTTTGATAGCAGAGATGTGATATCTCAATGTTTATACCAAACCTGAGACCCTTCCTACGGCATGAGTTGTCATATTCAACTCCTTCCCATTCCAATCCTGAGACCCTTCCTATAGCATGAGATGTGATATCCAACTCCTTCCCATTCCAATCCTGAGACCCTTCCTATAGCATGAGATGTGATGTCTCAATGCTTCTAATACCAAACCTGATATCCTTCCTATAACATGAGATGTGATATCCAACTCCTTCCATTCCAATCCTGAGACCCTTCCTATAGCATGAGATGTGATATCTCAATGGTTCTACCAAACCTGAGACCCTTCCTATAGCATGAGATGTGATATCCAACTCCTTCCCATTCCAAACCTGAGACCCTTCCTATAGCCTGAGATGTGATATCTCAATGCCCCTAATACCAAACCTGAGATCCTTCCTCTAACATGAAATGTGATATCCAACTCCTTCACTTTCCAAACCTGAGAGCCTATCTATAGCATGAGATGTGAGATCTAAGTCCTTCCCATTCCAATCCTTAGACCCTTCCTACATCATGCAATATGATATCTCAATGATTCTAATAAAAAACCTGAGACCCGTCCTATAACATGAGATGGGATATTCAACTCCTTCCCATTCCAATCCTGAGACACTTCCGATAGAAGAGATGTGATATCTCAATGTTTATACCAAACCTGAGACCCTTCCTATAACATGAGATGTGATATCCAACTCCTTCCCGTTCCAAACCTGAGACCCTTCCTTTAGCATGAGATGGATGGATGAGATATCCAGCTCCTTCCCATTCCAATCCTGAGACACTTCCGATAGCATGAGATGTGATATCTCAATGCTTCTAATATCAAAACCGAGACCCTCCCTATAGCATGATATGTGATATCTAAGTCCTTCCCATTCCAATCCTGAGAGCCTTCCTATAGCATGAGATGTGATACCTCAATGCTTCTACCAAACCTGAGACCCTTCCTTTAGCATGAGATGTGATATCCAACTCCTTCCCATTCCAATCCTGAGACCCTTCTTATAGCATGAGATGTGATATCTCAATACTTCTAATACCAAACCTGAGATCCTTCCGATAACATGAGATGTGATATCTCAATACTTCTAATACCAAACCTGAGATCCATCCTATAACATGAGATGTGATATCCAAATCCTTCCCCTTCCAAACCTGAGACCCTCCCTTTAGCATGAGATGTGATATCTAACTCCTTCCCATTCCAATCCTGAGACCCTTCTGATAGCATAAGATATATCTCAATGCTTCTATACCAAACCTGAGATCCTTCCGATAGCATGAGATGTGATATCTCAATACTTCTAATACCAAACCTGAGATCCTTCCTATAACATGAGATGTGATATCCAAATCCTTATCTTCCAAACCTGAGACCCTTCCTTTACCATGAGATGTGATATCCAACTCCTTCCCATTCCAATCCTGAGACTCTTCTGATAGCATAAGATATGATATCTCAATGCTTCTATACCAAACCTGAGATCCTTCTGATAGCATGAGATGTGATATCTCAATACTTCTAATACCAAACCTGAGATCCTACCTCTAACATGAAATGTGATATCCAACTCTTTCCCCTTGCAAACCTGAGAGCCTTCCTATAGCATGAGATGTGATATCCAAGTCCTTCCCATTCCAATCCTGAGACCCGTCCTATAACATGAGATGTGATATCCAACTCCTTCCCATTCCAACCTGAGACCCTTCCTATAGCATGAGATGGGATATCCAACTCCTTCCAAATCCAATCCTGATAACCTTCCGATAGCATGAGATGTGATATCCCAATGCTTCTACCAAACCTGAGACCCATACTATGGCATGAGATGTGATATCAAACTCCTTCCCATTCTAATCCTGAGACCCTTCCTATAGCTTGAGATGTGATATCCAACTCCTTCCCATTCCAATTCTGAGACCCTTCCTATACCATGAGACTTGATATCTCAATGCTTCTAATACCAAACCTGAGACCCGTCCTATAACATGAGATGTGATATCCAAATCCTTCCCCTTCCAAACCTTAGACCCTTCCTTTATCATGAGATGTGATATCCAACTCCTTCCCATTCCAATCTTGAGACCCTTCCGATATCATGAAATGTGATATCTCAATGCTTCTAATATCAAACTTGAGACCCTCCTTATAGCATGAGATGTGATATCCAAGTCCTTCCCATTCCAATCCTGAGACCCTTCCTATAGCATGAGATGTGATATCTCAATGCTTCTAATACCAAACCTGAGATCCTTCCTATAACATGAGATGGGAATATCCAATGTGATATCCAACTCCTTCCCATTCCAATCCTGAGACCCTTCCTATAGCATGAGATGTGATATCCAACTCCTTCCCATTCCAATCCTGAGACCCTTCCTATAGCCTGAGATGTGATATCTCAATGTTTATACCAAACCTGAGACCCTTCCTATAACATGAGATGTGATATCCAACTCCTTCCCGTTCCAAACCTGAGACCCTTCCTTTAGCATGAGATGTGATATCCAGCTCCTTCCCATTCCAATCCTGAGACACTTCCGATAGCATGAGATGTGATATCTCAATGCTTCTAATATCTAAACTGAGACCCTCCCTATAGCATGATATGTGATATCTAAGTCCTTCCCATTCCAATCCTGAGACCCTTCCTATAGCATGAGATGTGATATCTCAATGCTTATCCTTGATTCCTGTAGTAAATTGATTTCCTTTGCAGGCCGACTCCTGTCACGAATGCCTTGTCTGCATGCATTCTCTCCTGGCCATTCTCTCACCGTGGCTATTTGCCTACCCCCTTCCTCTCTCAGTGGATGGACTTCTCCGTCCTAGCCTCCTACCACTCAACTCCGCCTACTTGGAGAATTCAACATGAACCTGTATGCTTCCTGACCTGGACTTTTACGAGATCTGCAACTCATGTCGCTGGCCCTACACACTGCAGGGAATACTCAGGATTTTCTGATCTCAGACCTCCCCCTCTGTAACCCTCTCAACAATCCTCTCCCGTGGTGATCAAGTTCTCATCTTCAAAGAAGGCTAACTGCCAGCTGTTCCTCCTCAGAGGAGTTCTCCCTTTCTGTCCCTGCTCCCTGCACCGTTTCGCGTTGCAAACACTCGCTTCCCTGCTCTCTTGTTTAGACGCTTTTCCTTCTCAGAGGCCTTCTTGCTTTCTGCCCTTTTCGCGTTGCAAGTACTCGCTTCCCAGCTCTCTGGTTTAGACGCGTGTTGCCTGCCTTCTCTCCTCTTCCCGCTGCCTTCAAATCAAAAAATGAGCTCCAAAAGATACACAGTGCTCAGAATGCTCTATAACACCCATTATTCAACATATAGCCGTAACCCGCTAGACGTATTGATACGTGCTGTAAACTAGCAAAAACAGCTAGAAAATGTACTTTCCTCGCGTTTTTGTAAATGCTAATTCTGATGGGTTCCCATGTATACTGTCCGTGCGTTTGTTGTCGAATGCTGAAGTTTTTAACCACTGTTCTCCCATACAAGGGGGGGGAGGGGGGGTCAACGTCTACTGCTGTTGATAGGCTGAATGTATACGGCTGAAATCTTCAAGGCATTATCAGCTTTCCTGACTGTTTTGGAACGTGTATTTGCCATCTGTTAATGCAGTCGCCCTGTGTTCATAGTCCCTTCTACTTTACAGGCTGCACTCCCCTGGTGATCACATTCTCCTCTCCAGAGCAGGCTGACTACCAGCTGCTCCTCCTCATAGGCGTTCATCCTTTCTGTCCCTGCTCCCTGCACCGTTTCGCGTTGCATGTACTCGCTTCCCAGCTCTCTGGTTTAGATGCGTGTTCCCTGCCTTCTCTCCTCTTCCTACAGCCTTCCAATGAGCTCCACAAGATAGTGTTCAGAATGCTTTATAACACCCTTTATTCAACATATAGCTGTAACCCGCTAGACGTATTGAAACGTGCTAAAAACGAGCAGAAAGAGCTAGAACATGTACTTTCCTCGCGTTTTGGTAAATGCGAATTCTGGTGGATTCCCATTTTGTACTCTGTTCGTGCGTTTGTTCAGTCGAATCCTGGTCTTTTGAACCACTCTTCTCCCATACAAGGGAGGGTCAAAATGTGTTGTTGACAGGCTGAATTTATACTGCTGAAATGCTCGCTTCCCTGCTCTCTGGTTTAGACGTGTGTACCCTGCATTTACCAAAACGCGAGGGAAGTACATTTTCTAGCTGTTTTTGCTAGTTTTTAGCACGTTTCAATACGTCTATCGGGTTACAGCTATATGTTGAATAATGGGTGTTATAAAGCATTCTGAACACTGTATCTTGTGGAGCAAATTGGAAGGCTGTAGCAAGAGGAGAGAAGGCAGGGAACACGCATCTCAACCAGAGAGCTGGGAAGCGAGTACATGCAACGCGAAACGGTGCAGGGAGCAGGGACAGAAAGGATGAACACCTATGAGGAGGAGCAGCTGGTAGTTAGCCTGCATAGGAGAGAAGAATGTGATCACTAGGGGAGTGCAGCCTGTAAACTAGAAGGAACGATGAACAAAGGGCGACTGCATTAACAGATGGCAAATACACGTTCCAAAACAGTCAGGAAAGCTGATAATGCCTTGAAGTTTTCAGCCGTGTACATTCAGCCTGTGAACAGCAGATGTTGACCGCCCCCCCCTCCCTAGTATGGGAGAACAGTGGTTAAAAACGTCAGGATTCGACACAAACGCACGGACACAGTACATACAACATGGGAACCCACCAGAATTCGCATTTACAAAAACGCGAGGGAAGTACATTTTCTAGCTATTTTTGCTAGTTTTTAGCACGTTTCAATACGTCTAGCGTGTTACAGCTATATGTTGAATAATGGGGTTATAAAGCATTCTGAACACTATCTAGTGGAGCTCATTGGAAGGCTGTAGGAAGAGGAGAGAAGGCAGGGAACACGCATCTAAACCAGAGAGCAGGGAAGCGAGCATTTCAGCAGTATAAATTCAGCCTGTGAACAACACATTTTGACCCTCCTTTGTATGGGAGAAGAGTGGTTCAAAAGACCAGGATTCGACTGAACAAACGCACGAACAGAGTACAAAATGGGAATCCACCAGAATTCGCATTTACCAAAACGCGAGAAAAGTACATTTTCGAGCTGTTTCTGCTCGTTTTTAGCACGTTTCAATACGTCTAGCGTGTTACAGCTATATGTTGAATAATGGGGTTATAAAGCATTCTGAACACTATCTAGTGGAGCTCATTGGAAGGCTGTAGGAAGAGGAGAGAAGGCAGGGAACACGCATCTAAACCAGAGAGCTGGGAAGCGAGTACATGCAACGCGGAACGGTGCAGGGAGCAGGGACAGAAAGGATGAACGCCTATGAGGAGGAGCAGCTGGTAGTCAGCCTGCTCTGGAGAGGAGAATGTGATCACCAGGGGAGTGCAGCCTGTGAAGTAGAAGGGACGATGAACACAGGGCGACTGCATTAACAGATGGCAAATACACGTTCCAAAACAGTCAGGAAAGCTGATAATGCCTTGAAGATTTCAGCCGTATACATTCAGCCTGTGAACAGCAGTAGACGTTGACCCCCCCTTGTATGGGAGAACAGTGGTTAAAAACTTCAGGATTCGACAACAAACGCACGGACAGTACATACATGGGAACCCATCAGAATTAGCATTTACAAAAACGCGAGGAAAGTACATTTTCTAGCTGTTTTTGCTAGTTTACAGCACGTTTCAATACGTCTAGCGGGTTACGGCTATATGTTGAATAATGGGTGTTATAGAGCATTCTGAGCACTGTGTATCTTTTGGAGCTCATTTTTTGATTTGAAGGCAGCGGGAAGAGGAGAGAAGGCAGGGAACACGCGTCTAAACCAGAGAGCTGGGAAGCGAGTACTTGTAATGCGAAAAGGGCAGAAAGGAAGAAGGCCTCTGAGAAGGAAAAGCGTCTAAGCCAGAGAGCAGGAAAGGGAGTGTTTGCAACGCGAAACTGTGCAGGGAGCAGGGACAGAAAGGGAGAACTCCTCTGAGGAGGAATAGCTGGCAGTTAGCCTTCTTTGGAGATGAGAACTTGATCACCACGGGAGAGGATTGTTGAGAGGGTTACAGAGGGGGAGGTCTGAGATCAGAAAATCCTGAGTATTCCCTGCAGTGTGTAGGGCCAGCGACATGAAGAGTTGCAGATCTCGTAAAAGTCCAGGTCAGGAAGCATACAGGTTCATGTTGAATTCTCCAAGTAGGCGGAGTTGAGTGGTAGGAGGCTAGGACGGAGAAGTCCATCCACTGAGAGAGGAAGGGGGTAGGCAAATAGCCACGGTGAGCGAATGGCCAGGAGAGAATGCATGCAGACAAGGCATTCGTGACAGGAGTCGGCCTGCAAAGGAAATCAATTTACTACAGGAATCAAGGATAAGCATTGAGATAGCACATCTCATGCTATAGGGTCTCAGGATTGGAATGGGAAGGATTTAGATATCACATATGCTATAGGGAGGGTCTCAGTTTTGATATTAGAAGCATTAAGATATCACATCTCATGCTATCGGAAGTGTCTCAGGATTGGAATGGGAAGGAGCTGGATATCACATCTCATGCTAAAGGAAGGGTCTCAGGTTTGGAACGGGAAGGAGTTGGATATCACATCTCATGTTATAGGAAGGGTCTCAGGTTTGGTATAAACATTGAGATATCACATCTCTGCTATCGGAAGTGTCTCAGGATTGGAATGGGAAGGAGTTGGATATCCCATCTCATGTTATAGGACGGGTCTCAGGTTTTTTATTAAAATCATTGAGATATCATATTGCATGCTGTAGGAAGGGTCTAAGGATTGGAATGGAAGGAGTTGGATATCACATCTCATGTTAAAGGAAGGATCTCAGGTTTGGTATTAGAAGCATTGAGACATCACATCTCATGCTATAGGAAGGGTCTCAGGATTGGAATGGGATGGAGTTGGATATCACATCTCATGCTATAGGAAGGGTCTCAGGATTGGAATGGGAAGGAGTTGGATATCACATCTCATGTTATAGGAAGGGTCTCAGGTTTGGTATAAACATTGAGATATCACATCTCTGCTATCGGAAGTGTCTCAGGATTGGAATGGGAAGGAGTTGGATATCCCATCTCATGTTATAGGACGGGTCTCAGGTTTTTTATTAAAATCATTGAGATATCATATTGCATGCTGTAGGAAGGGTCTAAGGATTGGAATGGGAAGGAGTTGGATATTCCCATCTCATGTTATAGGAAGGGTCTCAGGTTTGGTATTAGAAGCATTGAGATATCACATCTCATGCTATAGGAAGGGTCTCAGGATTGGAATGGGAAGGACTTGGATATCACATCTCATGCTATAGGGAGGGTCTCAAGTCTGATAGAAGCATTGAGATATCACATTTCATGATATCGGAAGGGTCTCAAGATTGGAATGGGAAGGAGTTGGATATCACATCTCATGATAAAGGAAGGGTCTAAGGTTTGGAAGGGGAAGGATTTGGATATCACATCTCATGTTATAGGACGGGTCTCAGGTTTGGTATTAGAAGCATTGAGATATCAAGTCTCATGGTATAGGAAGGGTCTCAGAATTGGAATGGGAAGGAGTTGGATATCACATTTCACGCTATAGGAAGGGTCTCAGGATTAGAATGGGAAGGAGTTTGATATCACATCTCATGCCATAATATGGGTCTCAGGTTTGGTAGAAGCATTGGGTTATCACATCTCATGCTATCGGAAGGGTATCGGGATTGGATTTGGAAGGAGTTGGATATCCCATCTCATGCTATAGGAAGGGTCTCAGGTTGGAATGGGAAGGAGTTGGATATCACATCTCATGTTATAGGAAGGGTCTCAGGATTGGAATGGGAAGGACTTGGATATCACATCTCATGCTATAGGAAGGCTCTCAGGTTTGCAAGGGGAAAGAGTTGGATATCACATTTCATGTTAGAGGTAGGATCTCAGGTTTGGTATTAGAAGCATTGAGATATCACATCTCATGCTATCAGAAGGATCTCAGGTTGGTATAGAAGCATTGAGATATCATATCTTATGCTATCAGAAGAGTCTCAGGATTGGAATGGGAAGGAGTTGGATATCACATCTCATGGTAAAGGGAGGGTCTCAGGTTTGGAAGATAAGGATTTGGATATCACATCTCATGTTATAGGAAGGATCTCAGGTTTGGTATTAGAAGTATTGAGATATCACATCTCATGCTATCGGAAGGATCTCAGGTTTGGTATAGAAGCATTGAGATATCATATCTTATGCTATCAGAAGGGTCTCAGGATTGGAATGGGAAGGAGTTGGATATCACATCTCATGCTATAGGGAGGGTCTCAAGTTTGATAGAAGCATTGAGATATCACATTTCATGATATAGGAAGGGTCTCAAGATTGGAATGGGAAGGAGTTGGATATCACATCTCATGATAAAGGAAGGGTCTAAGGTTTGGAAGGGGAAGGATTTGGATATCACATCTCATGTTATAGGACGGGTCTCAGGTTTGGTATTAGAAGCATTGAGATATCAAGTCTCATGGTATAGGAAGGGTCTCAGAATTGGAATGGGAAGGAGTTGGATATCACATTTCAAGCTATAGGAAGGGTCTCAGGATTAGAATGGGAAGGAGTTTGATATCACATCTCATGCCATAATATGGGTCTCAGGTTTGGTAGAAGCATTGGGTTATCACATCTCATGCTATCGGAAGGGTATCGGGATTGGATTTGGAAGGAGTTAGATATCCCATCTCATGCTATAGGAAGGGTCTCAGGTTGGAATGGGAAGGAGTTGGATATCACATCTCATGTTATAGGAAGGGTCTCAGGATTGGAATGGGAAGGACTTGGATATCACATCTCATGCTATAGGAAGGCTCTCAGGTTTGCAAGGGGAAAGAGTTGGATATCACATTTCATGTTAGAGGTAGGATCTCAGGTTTGGTATTAGAAGCATTGAGATATCACATCTCATGCTATCAGAAGGATCTCAGGTTTGGTATAGAAGCATTGAGATATCACATCTCATGCTATAGGAAGGGTCTCAGGATTGGAATGGGAAGGAGTTGAATATGACATCTCATGCCGTAGGAAGGGTCTCAGGTTTGGTATAAACATTGAGATATCACATCTCTGCTATCAAAAGGGTCTCAGGATTGGAATGGGAAGGAGTTGGATATCACATCTCATGGTAAAGGGAGGGTCTCAGGTTTGGAAGATAAGGATTTGGATATCACATCTCATGTTATAGGATGGATCTCAGGTTTGGTATTAGAAGTATTGAGATATCACATCTCATGTTATCGGAAGGATCTCAGGTTTGGTATTAGAAGTATTGAGATATCACATCTCATGCTATAGGAAGGGTCTCAGGATTGGAATGGGAAGGAGTTGGATATCACATCTCATGCTAAAGGAAGGGTCTCAGGTTTGGTAGAAGCATTGAGATATCACATCTCATGCTATAGGAAGGGTCTCAGGATTGGAATGGGAAGGACTTAGATATCACATATCATGCTATAGGGAGGGTCTCAGTTTTGATATTAGAAGCATTGAGATATCACATCTCATGCTATCGGAAGTGTCTCAGGATTGGAATGGGAAGGAGCTGGATATCACATCTCATGCTAAAGGAAGGGTCTCAGGATTGGAATGGGAAGGAGTTGAATATGACATCTCATGCCGTAGGAAGGGTCTCAGGTTTGGTATAAACATTGAGATATCACATCTCTGCTATCAAAAGGGTCTCAGGATTGGAATGGGAAGGAGTTGGATATCCCATCTCATGTTATAGGAAGAGTCTCAGGTTTGGTATAAACATTGAGATATCACATCTCTGCTATCGGAAGTGTCTCAGGATTGGAATGGGAAGGAGTTGGATATCCCATCTCATGTTATAGGACGGGTCTCAGGTTTGTTATTGGAATCATTGAGATATCATATTGCATGCTGTAGGAAGGGTCTAAGGGTTGGAATGTGAAGGACTTGGATATCACATCTCATGCTATAGATAGGCTCTTAGGTTTGGAAAGGGAAGGAGTTGGATCTCACATTTCATGTTAGAGGAAGGATCTCAGGTTTGGTATTAGAAGCATTGAGATATCACATCTCATGCTATAGGAAGGGTCTCAGGATTGGAATGGGAAGGAGTTGGATATCACATCTCATGCTATAGGAAGGGTCTCAGGTTTGGTATAAGCATTGAGATATCACATCTCATGCTATAGGAAGGGTCTCAGGATTGGAATGGAAGGAGTTGGATATCACATCTCATGTTATAGGAAGGATCTCAGGTTTGGTATTAGAAGCATTGAGACATCACATCTCATGCTATAGGAAGGGTCTCAGGATTGGAATGGGAAGGAGTTGGATATCAAATCTCATGCTATAGGAAGGGTCTCAGGATTGGAATGGGAAGGAGTTGAATATGACATCTCATGCCGTAGGAAGGGTCTCAGGTTTGGTATAAACATTGAGATATCACATCTCTGCTATCAAAAGGGTCTCAGGATTGGAATGGGAAGGAGTTGGATATCCCATCTCATGTTATAGGAAGATTCTCAAGTTTGGTATTAGAAGCATTGAGATATCAAATCTCATGCTATAGGAAGTGTCTTAGGATTGGAATGGGAAGGACTTGGATATCACATCTCATGCTATAGGTAGGGTCTCAAGTTTGACATTAGAAGCATTGAGATATCACATCTCATGCTATAGGAAGGGTCTGAGGATTGGAATGGGAAGGAGTTGGATATCACATCTCCTGCTATGGGAAGGGTCTCAGGTTTGGTATAAGCAGTGAGATATCACATCTCATGCTATAGGAAGTGTCTCAGGATTGGAATGGGAAGGAGTTGGATATCACATCTCATGTTATAGGAAGGATCTCAGGTTTGGTATAAGCATTGAGATATCACATCTCTGCTATCGGAAGGGTCTCAAGATTGGAATGGGAAGGAGTTGGATATTCCCATCTCATGTTATAGGAAGGGTCTCAGGTTTGGTATTAGAAGCATTGAGATATCACATCTCATGCTATAGGAAGGGTCTCAGGATTGGAATGGGAAGGACTTGGATATCACATCTCATGCTATAGGGAGGGTCTCAAGTTTGATATTAGAAGCTTTGAGATATCACATCTCATGATATCGGAAGGGTCTCAGGATTGGAATGGGAAGGAGTTGGATATCACATCTCATGATAAAGGAAGGGTCTAAGGTTTGGAAGGGGAAGGATTTGGATATCACATCTCATGTTATATTACGGGTCTCAGGTTTGGTATTAGAAGCATTGAGATATCAAGTCTCATAGTATAGGAAGGGTCTCAGAATTGGAATGGGAAGGAGTTGGATATCCCATCTCATGTTATAGGAAGAGTCTCTGGTTTGGTATTAGAATCATTGAGATATCACATCGCATGCTGTAGGAAGGGTCTAAGGATTGGAATGGGATGGACTTGGATATCACATCTCATGCTATAGGTAGGCTCTCAGGTTTGGTATAAGCATTGAGATATCACATCTCATGCTATAGGAAGGGTCTCAGAATTGGAATGGGAAGGAGTTGGATATCACATCTCAAGCTATAGGAAGGGTCTCAGTATTGGAATGGGAAGGACTTGGATATCACATCTCATGCTATAGGAAGGCTCTCAGGTTTGGAAGGGGAAAGAGTTGGATATCTCATTTCATGTTAGAGGTAGGATCTCAGGTTTGGTATTATCTTCTTTTACCATGCTTACTGTTTGCCTACCGAGAGGTACCACAGGAGGGTGTTGGCTTCAGCCCCTTCAAACTTCTGTTTGGTCATCCTGTACGGGGAACCTTAGCCATAGTCAAAGAGGGATGGGAGATGCCCACTCCCCCTGTTACTACCAACGTAGTTGATTATGTGCTAGGGCTCAGAAAACGGATGGTACTTCTGATGGGCTTGGCTAGTGATAAATTGAAGGCAGTACAAGCGCTGGTGAAACATTGGTACGACCAGAAAGCTTCCCTCATCAACTTTACACCTGGTCAGCAAGTCCTGATCATGAATCCCATAAGGCCTTGAGCTTTACAGGACAAATGGTCAGGCCCTTACACAGTGGTGGAGCCCCTGGGTGAGGTAAACTATTTAGTGGACCTTGGAAGGCCTGGACAGGCTCCAAAAGTGTTTCACGTGAATAGGCTGAAGGCTTTCGTCCCAAGAGTCAAAATCGCAGCACTGTTACTGGCTTCAGATGTTGAGGAAGAGGAGTCTGAACCTCTCCCCGACCTGTTCCAAAGAGGTCCTTCAGATAGCTCCTTTGAGGGTGTCCGAGTGGCCCCTCACCTGACTTCTGATCAGCAGGCTGAGGTGAAAAGTTTGCTTAGGCAGTTTTCCCCCCTGTTTTCACAGTCGCCTGGTTTGACACCTTGGTGCAAACATAACATAGACACAGGAGACAGTGTACCTACCAAAAGTAGGGGATACAGGATGTCAGACAAAGTACGGTCTTATATTAAGACCGAGGTCAACAAGATGTTAGACCTTGGGGTGATTGAACCCTCTAGTAGTCCTTGGTCCAGCCCTGTGGTTTTCGTTCCAAAGGCAGGCACTTCTGAATTGAGGTTCTGTGTGGATTACAGGGCTCTGAATGCTGTCACCAAGACAGATGCACACCCCTTGCCTCGAACAGATGAGCTGGTGGATACTTTGGGTGCCTCCAAGTACCTCAGCACGTTTGACCTCACTGCTGGCTATTGGCAAATAGCTTTAGCAGAACATGCCAAGGAGAAGACAGCGTTTTCTACTCCAGACGGCCTTTACCAATTCCGGGTAATGCCGTTCGGGTTGAAGAATGCACCTGCCACTTTCCAGAGGCTTGTGCATCATGTTTTGAATGGGTTGGACGAATTCTGTCTTGCATATCTGGACGATATAGCAGTTTTCAGTGCCACCTGACCATGTGAAACACCTCGGGATTGTGCTCCAGGCTCTTCAGAAAGCACACTTGACCATAAAGGCTAGTAAACGCCAGATTGGACAAGGCTCAGTGTTTTACCTTGGACATGAAGTAGGTGGAGGGAGGATACAGCCTCTACCCAGTAAAGTACAAGCAGTACAAGACTGGCCTACCCCCACTACACAAACCCAAGTGAGAGCCTTCTTAGGACTCACGGGGTATTACCGCAATTTTGTGGCAGACTATGGCACCATAGCTGCCCCTCTGACTGCCCTCACAACTCTGAAGAAACCCAAGAAGGTAACTTGGACCGACGAGTGTGAGAAGGCCTTCAATGGCTTAAAAGACTCCTTGTGCCAGGCCCCTGTCCTCAGGGCCCCTGATTATCAAAGACCTTTTATCGTGCAGACGGACGCCTCTGACACTGGGATAGGAGCTGTACTATCGCAAGTAGATGAGAAGGGTAAGGAACACCCTATTGGTTTTATTAGTCGCCAGTTTAAGGACAGAGAGCTCAGATGGTCCACGGTAGAGAAAGAATGTTTCTCTGTTGTGTGGGCCCTAAGGAAGCTGAGGCCCTACCTCTATGGGACCCACTTCCCTGTGCAAACTGACCATAAGCCCTTAAAGTGGCTAATAAACATGAAGGGGGAGAATCCAAAGTTGCTTAGGTGGTCCATAAGTCTACAAGGCTTCGACTTCACTATTGAGCATAGGCCAGGTGTCCAACATAGCAATGCTGATGGGTTGTGGAGAATGTTTAACCGACCTGAACAAGAGACTCATCCAGGGGTGGATTAGTTCCCCCTGTCCATAGTCTGGGAGGGGCGAGTGTTAGGAAAGATTTCGTAATTGTAGGTAATTTTCCTTCCATGTGGCAACCCCTAAACTTTTTGCTGTTGTTTTTCACCTTGTTCTCGACTTTGCCCGAGAAGTGCAGCCTTCTGCCGCACTCCTCTGGGCTTTCGCTCCTTTCTTACGGGGAAACTGTCATGCCCTTAAGACAGTCAGTACCAGGAAACGCTGGTTTCCGTAGTTTCTTGTATCATATTGCAGCTTTCGTGCAACATGACACAAGAGGGCACTGTAAGCTAAGTTACTGCTCTCTTGGGTCTCTAGCCTTCTACAGGCCCTAGATACTCTTTCAGGATTGTAACTGATCGGTGCAAGTGATTCACGGACGGGAATGGTGGCAGCGATCGTTTCTTGTGTTTTGAGATCCTTTTGACGTGCTAAGCGCGTTTCTCGCGCTTAACCCAAAATGGTGGCCTAGATCCCAAAATGGCCAGACCACGAGGCTCCTTTGTCCTGTCCGCTGACCGTCTTGCTCCCTTCACCTTCCCCAGGTCGAGCCGACCTGGGGCCTTCCTTATTTGGGCATGTGCTTTCCCGCGAAACACAGATGCTTTCGCAGGCTTCTACATGTCTTGTGTGTGCCTCCAGGATGTGGGCTGGGATGTCTGGTCCCAATACACATCCTGGGTGCCAGAGAGTCTAGGGTGGTGTGAATGCCTGGGACCACCGTGGTCCGTGATAGGTCCACGAATGGTGTGAGTGTTGATGAGCGGATCTCCCATTGGGTCCCCTCCGTTTTGGCGCGAAGGGAACCGTGGATAAGAGGGGGCTGGAAACACCACTACCATGTCGATCTCCTGAGTTCTCACGAACGAAGGAATACAGGAGCCAAGTATCCTGCAACCAAGAGGCTGAACCGAGGAATCGCTGGTGACCCGCTGAAGGACTGCTCCTCTGCACTGCTGTCGCCTTGTGAAACCCTTTTCACCTTTGATCGAACCAGAAGGCCTGTACTGGTACTTCGACCCTTGGAATAGCGGGGACAGCTATTCTCGGCATTTTCACCATCTCCTGCTAGTAAGCCTTCGGAAGCGTCTCTGGGCCATCCAGCAGACTGACCAGCCTACACAGGAGTCTTGCTCTGTAACCGCCGCCAGGTTGTGTAGTATATCGAGTCCTTGTCACTCTCACATGATTCGTACACTTGGCGTTCCCAGGTCTGAAGTGAGTAGTGTTATTGCATGCTGTAGGAAGGGTCTAAGGATTGGAATGGGAAGGACTTGGATATCACATCTCATGCTATGGATAGGCTCTCAGGTTTGGAAAGGGAAGGAGTTGGATATCACATTTCATGTTAGAGGAAGGATCTCAGGTTTGGTATTAGAGGCATTGAGATATCACATCTCATGCTATAGGAAGGGTCTCAGGATTGGAATGGGAAGGAGTTGGATATCACATCTCATGCTAAAGGAAGGGTCTCAGGTTTAGTATAAGCATTGAGATATCACATCTCATGCTATAGGAAGGGTCTCAGGATTGGAATGGAAGGAGTTGGATTTCACATCTCATGTTATAGGAAGGATCTCAGGTTTGGTATTAGAAGCATTTAGACATCACATCTCATGCTATAGGAAGGGTCTCAGGATTGGAATGGGAAGGAGTTGGATATCACATCTCATGCTATAGGAAGGGTCTCAGGTTTGGTATAAGCATTGAGATATCACATCTCATGCTATAGGAAGGGTCTCAGGATTGGAATGGGAAGGAGTTGTATATGATATCTCATGCCGTAGGAAGGGTCTCAGGTTTGGTATAAGCATTGAGATATCACATCTCTGCTATCGGAAGGGTCTCAGGATTGCAATGGGAAGGAGTTGGATACCCCATCTCATGTTATAGGAAGAGTCTCAGGTTTGGTATAAGCATTGAGATATCACATCTCATGCTAAAGGAAGGGTCTCAGGATTGGAATGGGAAGGAGTTGTATATGACATCTCAGGCCATGACATCTCAGGCCATAGGAAGGTTCTCAGGTTTGGTATAAGCATTGAGATATCATATTGCATGCTGTAGGAAGGGTCTAAGGATTGGAATGGGAAGGACCTGGATATCACATCTCATGCTATAGAACGGCTCTCAGGTTTGGAAAGGGAAGGAGTTGGATATCACATCTCATGTTATAGGATGGATCTCAGGTTTGGTATTAGAAGTATTGAGATATCACATCTCATGTTATCGGAAGGATCTCAGGTTTGGTATTAGAAGTATTGAGATATCACATCTCATGCTATAGGAAGGGTCTCAGGATTGGAATGGGAAGGAGTTGGATATCACATCTCATGCTAAAGGAAGGGTCTCAGGTTTGGTAGAAGCATTGAGATATCACATCTCATGCTATAGGAAGGGTCTCAGGATTGGAATGGGAAGGACTTAGATATCACATATCATGCTATAGGGAGGGTCTCAGTTTTGATATTAGAAGCATTGAGATATCACATCTCATGCTATCGGAAGTGTCTCAGGATTGGAATGGGAAGGAGCTGGATATCACATCTCATGCTAAAGGAAGGGTCTCAGGATTGGAATGGGAAGGAGTTGAATATGACATCTCATGCCGTAGGAAGGGTCTCAGGTTTGGTATAAACATTGAGATATCACATCTCTGCTATCAAAAGGGTCTCAGGATTGGAATGGGAAGGAGTTGGATATCCCATCTCATGTTATAGGAAGAGTCTCAGGTTTGGTATAAACATTGAGATATCACATCTCTGCTATCGGAAGTGTCTCAGGATTGGAATGGGAAGGAGTTGGATATCCCATCTCATGTTATAGGACGGGTCTCAGGTTTGTTATTGGAATCATTGAGATATCATATTGCATGCTGTAGGAAGGGTCTAAGGGTTGGAATGTGAAGGACTTGGATATCACATCTCATGCTATAGATAGGCTCTTAGGTTTGGAAAGGGAAGGAGTTGGATCTCACATTTCATGTTAGAGGAAGGATCTCAGGTTTGGTATTAGAAGCATTGAGATATCACATCTCATGCTATAGGAAGGGTCTCAGGATTGGAATGGGAAGCAGTTGGATATCACATCTCATGCTATAGGAAGGGTCTCAGGTTTGGTATAAGCATTGAGATATCACATCTCATGCTATAGGAAGGGTCTCAGGATTGGAATGGAAGGAGTTGGATATCACATCTCATGTTATAGGAAGGATCTCAGGTTTGGTATTAGAAGCATTGAGACATCACATCTCATGCTATAGGAAGGGTCTCAGGATTGGAATGGGAAGGAGTTGGATATCAAATCTCATGCTATAGGAAGGGTCTCAGGATTGGAATGGGAAGGAGTTGAATATGACATCTCATGCCGTAGGAAGGGTCTCAGGTTTGGTATAAACATTGAGATATCACATCTCTGCTATCAAAAGGGTCTCAGGATTGGAATGGGAAGGAGTTGGATATCCCATCTCATGTTATAGGAAGATTCTCAAGTTTGGTATTAGAAGCATTGAGATATCAAATCTCATGCTATAGGAAGTGTCTTAGGATTGGAATGGGAAGGACTTGGATATCACATCTCATGCTATAGGTAGGGTCTCAAGTTTGACATTAGAAGCATTGAGATATCACATCTCATGCTATAGGAAGGGTCTGAGGATTGGAATGGGAAGGAGTTGGATATCACATCTCCTGCTATGGGAAGGGTCTCAGGTTTGGTATAAGCAGTGAGATATCACATCTCATGCTATAGGAAGTGTCTCAGGATTGGAATGGGAAGGAGTTGGATATCACATCTCATGTTATAGGAAGGATCTCAGGTTTGGTATAAGCATTGAGATATCACACCTCTGCTATCGGAAGGGTCTCAAGATTGGAATGGGAAGGAGTTGGATATTCCCATCTCATGTTATAGGAAGGGTCTCAGGTTTGGTATTAGAAGCATTGAGATATCACATCTCATGCTATAGGAAGGGTCTCAGGATTGGAATGGGAAGGACTTGGATATCACATCTCATGCTATAGGGAGGGTCTCAAGTTTGATATTAGAAGCTTTGAGATATCACATCTCATGATATCGGAAGGGTCTCAGGATTGGAATGGGAAGGAGTTGGATATCACATCTCATGATAAAGGAAGGGTCTAAGGTTTGGAAGGGGAAGGATTTGGATATCACATCTCATGTTATATTACGGGTCTGAGGTTTGGTATTAGAAGCATTGAGATATCAAGTCTCATAGTATAGGAAGGGTCTCAGAATTGGAATGGGAAGGAGTTGGATATCCCATCTCATGTTATAGGAAGAGTCTCTGGTTTGGTATTAGAATCATTGAGATATCACATCGCATGCTGTAGGAAGGGTCTAAGGATTGGAATGGGATGGACTTGGATATCACATCTCATGCTATAGGTAGGCTCTCAGGTTTGGTATAAGCATTGAGATATCACATCTCATGCTATAGGAAGGGTCTCAGAATTGGAATGGGAAGGAGTTGGATATCACATCTCAAGCTATAGGAAGGGTCTCAGTATTGGAATGGGAAGGACTTGGATATCACATCTCATGCTATAGGAAGGCTCTCAGGTTTGGAAGGGGAAAGAGTTGGATATCTCATTTCATGTTAGAGGTAGGATCTCAGGTTTGGTATTATCTTCTTTTACCATGCTTACTGTTTGCCTACCGAGAGGTACCACAGGAGGGTGTTGGCTTCAGCCCCTTCAAACTTCTGTTTGGTCATCCTGTACGGGGAACCTTAGCCATAGTCAAAGAGGGATGGGAGATGCCCACTCCCCCTGTTACTACCAACGTAGTTGATTATGTGCTAGGGCTCAGAAAACGGATGGTACTTCTGATGGGCTTGGCTAGTGATAAATTGAAGGCAGTACAAGCGCTGGTGAAACATTGGTACGACCAGAAAGCTTCCCTCATCAACTTTACACCTGGTCAGCAAGTCCTGATCATGAATCCCATAAGGCCTTGAGCTTTACAGGACAAATGGTCAGGCCCTTACACAGTGGTGGAGCCCCTGGGTGAGGTAAACTATTTAGTGGACCTTGGAAGGCCTGGACAGGCTCCAAAAGTGTTTCACGTGAATAGGCTGAAGGCTTTCGTCCCAAGAGTCAAAATCGCAGCACTGTTACTGGCTTCAGATGTTGAGGAAGAGGAGTCTGAACCTCTCCCCGACCTGTTCCAAAGAGGTCCTTCAGATAGCTCCTTTGAGGGTGTCCGAGTGGCCCCTCACCTGACTTCTGATCAGCAGGCTGAGGTGAAAAGTTTGCTTAGGCAGTTTTCCCCCCTGTTTTCACAGTCGCCTGGTTTGACACCTTGGTGCAAACATAACATAGACACAGGAGACAGTGTACCTACCAAAAGTAGGGGATACAGGATGTCAGACAAAGTACGGTCTTATATTAAGACCGAGGTCAACAAGATGTTAGACCTTGGGGTGATTGAACCCTCTAGTAGTCCTTGGTCCAGCCCTGTGGTTTTCGTTCCAAAGGCAGGCACTTCTGAATTGAGGTTCTGTGTGGATTACAGGGCTCTGAATGCTGTCACCAAGACAGATGCACACCCCTTGCCTCGAACAGATGAGCTGGTGGATACTTTGGGTGCCTCCAAGTACCTCAGCACGTTTGACCTCACTGCTGGCTATTGGCAAATAGCTTTAGCAGAACATGCCAAGGAGAAGACAGCGTTTTCTACTCCAGACGGCCTTTACCAATTCCGGGTAATGCCGTTCGGGTTGAAGAATGCACCTGCCACTTTCCAGAGGCTTGTGCATCATGTTTTGAATGGGTTGGACGAATTCTGTCTTGCATATCTGGACGATATAGCAGTTTTCAGTGCCACCTGACCATGTGAAACACCTCGGGATTGTGCTCCAGGCTCTTCAGAAAGCACACTTGACCATAAAGGCTAGTAAACGCCAGATTGGACAAGGCTCAGTGTTTTACCTTGGACATGAAGTAGGTGGAGGGAGGATACAGCCTCTACCCAGTAAAGTACAAGCAGTACAAGACTGGCCTACCCCCACTACACAAACCCAAGTGAGAGCCTTCTTAGGACTCACGGGGTATTACCGCAATTTTGTGGCAGACTATGGCACCATAGCTGCCCCTCTGACTGCCCTCACAACTCTGAAGAAACCCAAGAAGGTAACTTGGACCGACGAGTGTGAGAAGGCCTTCAATGGCTTAAAAGACTCCTTGTGCCAGGCCCCTGTCCTCAGGGCCCCTGATTATCAAAGACCTTTTATCGTGCAGACGGACGCCTCTGACACTGGGATAGGAGCTGTACTATCGCAAGTAGATGAGAAGGGTAAGGAACACCCTATTGGTTTTATTAGTCGCCAGTTTAAGGACAGAGAGCTCAGATGGTCCACGGTAGAGAAAGAATGTTTCTCTGTTGTGTGGGCCCTAAGGAAGCTGAGGCCCTACCTCTATGGGACCCACTTCCCTGTGCAAACTGACCATAAGCCCTTAAAGTGGCTAATAAACATGAAGGGGGAGAATCCAAAGTTGCTTAGGTGGTCCATAAGTCTACAAGGCTTCGACTTCACTATTGAGCATAGGCCAGGTGTCCAACATAGCAATGCTGATGGGTTGTGGAGAATGTTTAACCGACCTGAACAAGAGACTCATCCAGGGGTGGATTAGTTCCCCCTGTCCATAGTCTGGGAGGGGCGAGTGTTAGGAAAGATTTCGTAATTGTAGGTAATTTTCCTTCCATGTGGCAACCCCTAAACTTTTTGCTGTTGTTTTTCACCTTGTTCTCGACTTTGCCCGAGAAGTGCAGCCTTCTGCCGCACTCCTCTGGGCTTTCGCTCCTTTCTTACGGGGAAACTGTCATGCCCTTAAGACAGTCAGTACCAGGAAACGCTGGTTTCCGTAGTTTCTTGTATCATATTGCAGCTTTCGTGCAACATGACACAAGAGGGCACTGTAAGCTAAGTTACTGCTCTCTTGGGTCTCTAGCCTTCTACAGGCCCTAGATACTCTTTCAGGATTGTAACTGATCGGTGCAAGTGATTCACGGACGGGAATGGTGGCAGCGATCGTTTCTTGTGTTTTGAGATCCTTTTGACGTGCTAAGCGCGTTTCTCGCGCTTAACCCAAAATGGTGGCCTAGATCCCAAAATGGCCAGACCACGAGGCTCCTTTGTCCTGTCCGCTGACCGTCTTGCTCCCTTCACCTTCCCCAGGTCGAGCCGACCTGGGGCCTTCCTTATTTGGGCATGTGCTTTCCCGCGAAACACAGATGCTTTCGCAGGCTTCTACATGTCTTGTGTGTGCCTCCAGGATGTGGGCTGGGATGTCTGGTCCCAATACACATCCTGGGTGCCAGAGAGTCTAGGGTGGTGTGAATGCCTGGGACCACCGTGGTCCGTGATAGGTCCACGAATGGTGTGAGTGTTGATGAGCGGATCTCCCATTGGGTCCCCTCCGTTTTGGCGCGAAGGGAACCGTGGATAAGAGGGGGCTGGAAACACCACTACCATGTCGATCTCCTGAGTTCTCACGAACGAAGGAATACAGGAGCCAAGTATCCTGCAACCAAGAGGCTGAACCGAGGAATCGCTGGTGACCCGCTGAAGGACTGCTCCTCTGCACTGCTGTCGCCTTGTGAAACCCTTTTCACCTTTGATCGAACCAGAAGGCCTGTACTGGTACTTCGACCCTTGGAATAGCGGGGACAGCTATTCTCGGCATTTTCACCATCTCCTGCTAGTAAGCCTTCGGAAGCGTCTCTGGGCCATCCAGCAGACTGACCAGCCTACACAGGAGTCTTGCTCTGTAACCGCCGCCAGGTTGTGTAGTATATCGAGTCCTTGTCACTCTCACATGATTCGTACACTTGGCGTTCCCAGGTCTGAAGTGAGTAGTGTTATTGCATGCTGTAGGAAGGGTCTAAGGATTGGAATGGGAAGGACTTGGATATCACATCTCATGCTATGGATAGGCTCTCAGGTTTGGAAAGGGAAGGAGTTGGATATCACATTTCATGTTAGAGGAAGGATCTCAGGTTTGGTATTAGAGGCATTGAGATATCACATCTCATGCTATAGGAAGGGTCTCAGGATTGGAATGGGAAGGAGTTGGATATCACATCTCATGCTAAAGGAAGGGTCTCAGGTTTAGTATAAGCATTGAGATATCACATCTCATGCTATAGGAAGGGTCTCAGGATTGGAATGGAAGGAGTTGGATTTCACATCTCATGTTATAGGAAGGATCTCAGGTTTGGTATTAGAAGCATTTAGACATCACATCTCATGCTATAGGAAGGGTCTCAGGATTGGAATGGGAAGGAGTTGGATATCACATCTCATGCTATAGGAAGGGTCTCAGGTTTGGTATAAGCATTGAGATATCACATCTCATGCTATAGGAAGGGTCTCAGGATTGGAATGGGAAGGAGTTGTATATGATATCTCATGCCGTAGGAAGGGTCTCAGGTTTGGTATAAGCATTGAGATATCACATCTCTGCTATCGGAAGGGTCTCAGGATTGCAATGGGAAGGAGTTGGATACCCCATCTCATGTTATAGGAAGAGTCTCAGGTTTGGTATAAGCATTGAGATATCACATCTCATGCTAAAGGAAGGGTCTCAGGATTGGAATGGGAAGGAGTTGTATATGACATCTCAGGCCATGACATCTCAGGCCATAGGAAGGTTCTCAGGTTTGGTATAAGCATTGAGATATCATATTGCATGCTGTAGGAAGGGTCTAAGGATTGGAATGGGAAGGACCTGGATATCACATCTCATGCTATAGAACGGCTCTCAGGTTTGGAAAGGGAAGGAGTTGGATATCACATCTCATGTTATAGGATGGATCTCAGGTTTGGTATTAGAAGTATTGAGATATCACATCTCATGTTATCGGAAGGATCTCAGGTTTGGTATTAGAAGTATTGAGATATCACATCTCATGCTATAGGAAGGGTCTCAGGATTGGAATGGGAAGGAGTTGGATATCACATCTCATGCTAAAGGAAGGGTCTCAGGTTTGGTAGAAGCATTGAGATATCACATCTCATGCTATAGGAAGGGTCTCAGGATTGGAATGGGAAGGACTTAGATATCACATATCATGCTATAGGGAGGGTCTCAGTTTTGATATTAGAAGCATTGAGATATCACATCTCATGCTATCGGAAGTGTCTCAGGATTGGAATGGGAAGGAGCTGGATATCACATCTCATGCTAAAGGAAGGGTCTCAGGATTGGAATGGGAAGGAGTTGAATATGACATCTCATGCCGTAGGAAGGGTCTCAGGTTTGGTATAAACATTGAGATATCACATCTCTGCTATCAAAAGGGTCTCAGGATTGGAATGGGAAGGAGTTGGATATCCCATCTCATGTTATAGGAAGAGTCTCAGGTTTGGTATAAACATTGAGATATCACATCTCTGCTATCGGAAGTGTCTCAGGATTGGAATGGGAAGGAGTTGGATATCCCATCTCATGTTATAGGACGGGTCTCAGGTTTGTTATTGGAATCATTGAGATATCATATTGCATGCTGTAGGAAGGGTCTAAGGGTTGGAATGTGAAGGACTTGGATATCACATCTCATGCTATAGATAGGCTCTTAGGTTTGGAAAGGGAAGGAGTTGGATCTCACATTTCATGTTAGAGGAAGGATCTCAGGTTTGGTATTAGAAGCATTGAGATATCACATCTCATGCTATAGGAAGGGTCTCAGGATTGGAATGGGAAGGAGTTGGATATCACATCTCATGCTATAGGAAGGGTCTCAGGTTTGGTATAAGCATTGAGATATCACATCTCATGCTATAGGAAGGGTCTCAGGATTGGAATGGAAGGAGTTGGATATCACATCTCATGTTATAGGAAGGATCTCAGGTTTGGTATTAGAAGCATTGAGACATCACATCTCATGCTATAGGAAGGGTCTCAGGATTGGAATGGGAAGGAGTTGGATATCAAATCTCATGCTATAGGAAGGGTCTCAGGATTGGAATGGGAAGGAGTTGAATATGACATCTCATGCCGTAGGAAGGGTCTCAGGTTTGGTATAAACATTGAGATATCACATCTCTGCTATCAAAAGGGTCTCAGGATTGGAATGGGAAGGAGTTGGATATCCCATCTCATGTTATAGGAAGAGTCTCAAGTTTGGTATTAGAAGCATTGAGATATCAAATCTCATGCTATAGGAAGTGTCTTAGGATTGGAATGGGAAGGACTTGGATATCACATCTCATGCTATAGGTAGGGTCTCAAGTTTGACATTAGAAGCATTGAGATATCACATCTCATGCTATAGGAAGGGTCTGAGGATTGGAATGGGAAGGAGTTGGATATCACATCTCCTGCTATGGGAAGGGTCTCAGGTTTGGTATAAGCAGTGAGATATCACATCTCATGCTATAGGAAGTGTCTCAGGATTGGAATGGGAAGGAGTTGGATATCACATCTCATGTTATAGGAAGGATCTCAGGTTTGGTATAAGCATTGAGATATCACATCTCTGCTATCGGAAGGGTCTCAAGATTGGAATGGGAAGGAGTTGGATATTCCCATCTCATGTTATAGGAAGGGTCTCAGGTTTGGTATTAGAAGCATTGAGATATCACATCTCATGCTATAGGAAGGGTCTCAGGATTGGAATGGGAAGGACTTGGATATCACATCTCATGCTATAGGGAGGGTCTCAAGTTTGATATTAGAAGCTTTGAGATATCACATCTCATGATATCGGAAGGGTCTCAGGATTGGAATGGGAAGGAGTTGGATATCACATCTCATGATAAAGGAAGGGTCTAAGGTTTGGAAGGGGAAGGATTTGGATATCACATCTCATGTTATATTACGGGTCTCAGGTTTGGTATTAGAAGCATTGAGATATCAAGTCTCATAGTATAGGAAGGGTCTCAGAATTGGAATGGGAAGGAGTTGGATATCCCATCTCATGTTATAGGAAGAGTCTCTGGTTTGGTATTAGAATCATTGAGATATCACATCGCATGCTGTAGGAAGGGTCTAAGGATTGGAATGGGATGGACTTGGATATCACATCTCATGCTATAGGTAGGCTCTCAGGTTTGGTATAAGCATTGAGATATCACATCTCATGCTATAGGAAGGGTCTCAGAATTGGAATGGGAAGGAGTTGGATATCACATCTCAAGCTATAGGAAGGGTCTCAGTATTGGAATGGGAAGGACTTGGATATCACATCTCATGCTATAGGAAGGCTCTCAGGTTTGGAAGGGGAAAGAGTTGGATATCTCATTTCATGTTAGAGGTAGGATCTCAGGTTTGGTATTATCTTCTTTTACCATGCTTACTGTTTGCCTACCGAGAGGTACCACAGGAGGGTGTTGGCTTCAGCCCCTTCAAACTTCTGTTTGGTCATCCTGTACGGGGACCCTTAGCCATAGTCAAAGAGGGATGGGAGATGCCCACTCCCCCTGTTACTACCAACGTAGTTGATTATGTGCTAGGGCTCAGAAAACGGATGGTACTTCTGATGGGCTTGGCTAGTGATAAATTGAAGGCAGTACAAGCGCTGGTGAAACATTGGTACGACCAGAAAGCTTCCCTCATCAACTTTACACCTGGTCAGCAAGTCCTGATCATGAATCCCATAAGGCCTTGAGCTTTACAGGACAAATGGTCAGGCCCTTACACAGTGGTGGAGCCCCTGGGTGAGGTTAACTATTTAGTGGACCTTGGAAGGCCTGGACAGGCTCCAAAAGTGTTTCACGTGAATAGGCTGAAGGCTTTCGTCCCAAGAGTCAAAATCGCAGCACTGTTACTGGCTTCAGATGTTGAGGAAGAGGAGTCTGAACCTCTCCCCGACCTGTTCCAAAGAGGTCCTTCAGATAGCTCCTTTGAGGGTGTCCGAGTGGCCCCTCACCTGACTTCTGATCAGCAGGCTGAGGTGAAAAGTTTGCTTAGGCAGTTTTCCCCCCTGTTTTCACAGTCGCCTGGTTTGACACCTTGGTGCAAACATAACATAGACACAGGAGACAGTGTACCTACCAAAAGTAGGGGATACAGGATGTCAGACAAAGTACGGTCTTATATTAAGACCGAGGTCAACAAGATGTTAGACCTTGGGGTGATTGAACCCTCTAGTAGTCCTTGGTCCAGCCCTGTGGTTTTCGTTCCAAAGGCAGGCACTTCTGAATTGAGGTTCTGTGTGGATTACAGGGCTCTGAATGCTGTCACCAAGACAGATGCACACCCCTTGCCTCGAACAGATGAGCTGGTGGATACTTTGGGTGCCTCCAAGTACCTCAGCACGTTTGACCTCACTGCTGGCTATTGGCAAATAGCTTTAGCAGAACATGCCAAGGAGAAGACAGCGTTTTCTACTCCAGACGGCCTTTACCAATTCCGGGTAATGCCGTTCGGGTTGAAGAATGCACCTGCCACTTTCCAGAGGCTTGTGCATCATGTTTTGAATGGGTTGGACGAATTCTGTCTTGCATATCTGGACGATATAGCAGTTTTCAGTGCCACCTGACCATGTGAAACACCTCGGGATTGTGCTCCAGGCTCTTCAGAAAGCACACTTGACCATAAAGGCTAGTAAACGCCAGATTGGACAAGGCTCAGTGTTTTACCTTGGACATGAAGTAGGTGGAGGGAGGATACAGCCTCTACCCAGTAAAGTACAAGCAGTACAAGACTGGCCTACCCCCACTACACAAACCCAAGTGAGAGCCTTCTTAGGACTCACAGGGTATTACCGCAATTTTGTGGCAGACTATGGCACCATAGCTGCCCCTCTGACTGCCCTCACAACTCTGAAGAAACCCAAGAAGGTAACTTGGACCGACGAGTGTGAGAAGGCCTTCAATGGCTTAAAAGACTCCTTGTGCCAGGCCCCTGTCCTCAGGGCCCCTGATTATCAAAGACCTTTTATCGTGCAGACGGACGCCTCTGACACTGGGATAGGAGCTGTACTATCGCAAGTAGATGAGAAGGGTAAGGAACACCCTATTGGTTTTATTAGTCGCCAGTTTAAGGACAGAGAGCTCAGATGGTCCACGGTAGAGAAAGAATGTTTCTCTGTTGTGTGGGCCCTAAGGAAGCTGAGGCCCTACCTCTATGGGACCCACTTCCCTGTGCAAACTGACCATAAGCCCTTAAAGTGGCTAATAAACATGAAGGGGGAGAATCCAAAGTTGCTTAGGTGGTCCATAAGTCTACAAGGCTTCGACTTCACTATTGAGCATAGGCCAGGTGTCCAACATAGCAATGCTGATGGGTTGTGGAGAATGTTTAACCGACCTGAACAAGAGACTCATCCAGGGGTGGATTAGTTCCCCCTGTCCATAGTCTGGGAGGGGCGAGTGTTAGGAAAGATTTCGTAATTGTAGGTAATTTTCCTTCCATGTGGCAACCCCTAAACTTTTTGCTGTTGTTTTTCACCTTGTTCTCGACTTTGCCCGAGAAGTGCAGCCTTCTGCCGCACTCCTCTGGGCTTTCGCTCCTTTCTTACGGGGAAACTGTCATGCCCTTAAGACAGTCAGTACCAGGAAACGCTGGTTTCCGTAGTTTCTTGTATCATGTTGCAGCTTTCGTGCAACATGACACAAGAGGGCACTGTAAGCTAAGTTACTGCTCTCTTGGGTCTCTAGCCTTCTACAGGCCCTAGATACTCTTTCAGGATTGTAACTGATCGGTGCAAGTGATTCACGGACGGGAATGGTGGCAGCGATCGTTTCTTGTGTTTTGAGATCCTTTTGACGTGCTAAGCGCGTTTCTCGCGCTTAACCCAAAATGGTGGCCTAGATCCCAAAATGGCCAGACCACGAGACTCCTTTGTCCTGTCCGCTGACCGTCTTGCTCCCTTCACCTTCCCCAGGTCGAGCCGACCTGGGGCCTTCCTTATTTGGGCATGTGCTTTCCCGCGAAACACAGATGCTTTCGCAGGCTTCTACATGTCTTGTGTGTGCCTCCAGGATGTGGGCTGGGATGTCTGGTCCCAATACACATCCTGGGTGCCAGAGAGTCTAGGGTGGTGTGAATGCCTGGGACCACCGTGGTCCGTGATAGGTCCACGAATGGTGTTAGTGTTGATGAGCGGATCTCCCATTGGGTCCCCTCCGTTTTGGCGCGAAGGGAACCGTGGATAAGAGGGGGCTGGAAACACCACTACCATGTCGATCTCCTGAGTTCTCACGAACGAAGGAATACAGGAGCCAAGTATCCTGCAACCAAGAGGCTGAACCGAGGAATCGCTGGTGACCCGCTGAAGGACTGCTCCTCTGCACTGCTGTCGCCTTGTGAAACCCTTTTCACCTTTGATCGAACCAGAAGGCCTGTACTGGTACTTCGACCCTTGGAATAGCAGGGACAGCTATTCTCGGCATTTTCACCATCTCCTGCTAGTAAGCCTTCGGAAGCGTCTCTGGGCCATCCAGCAGACTGACCAGCCTACACAGGAGTCTTGCTCTGTAACCGCCGCCAGGTTGTGTAGTATATCGAGTCCTTGTCACTCTCACATGATTCGTACACTTGGCGTTCCCAGGTCTGAAGTGAGTAGTGTTATTGCATGCTGTAGGAAGGGTCTAAGGATTGGAATGGGAAGGACTTGGATATCACATCTCATGCTATGGATAGGCTCTCAGGTTTGGAAAGGGAAGGAGTTGGATATCACATTTCATGTTAGAGGAAGGATCTCAGGTTTGGTATTAGAGGCATTGAGATATCACATCTCGTGCTATAGGAAGGGTCTCAGGATTGGAATGGGAAGGAGTTGGATATCACATCTCATGCTAAAGGAAGGGTCTCAGGTTTAGTATAAGCATTGAGATATCACATCTCATGCTATAGGAAGGGTCTCAGGATTGGAATGGAAGGAGTTGGATTTCACATCTCATGTTATAGGAAGGATCTCAGGTTTGGTATTAGAAGCATTTAGACATCACATCTCATGCTATAGGAAGGGTCTCAGGATTGGAATGGGAAGGAGTTGGATATCACATCTCATGCTATAGGAAGGGTCTCAGGTTTGGTATAAGCATTGAGATATCACATCTCATGCTATAGGAAGGGTCTCAGGATTGGAATGGGAAGGAGTTGTATATGACATCTCATGCCGTAGGAAGGGTCTCAGGTTTGGTATAAGCATTAAGATATCACATCTCTGCTATCGGAAGGGTCTCAGGATTGCAATGGGAAGGAGTTGGATATCCCATCTCATGTTATAGGAAGAGTCTCAGGTTTGGTATTAGAAGCATTGAGATATCACATCTCATGCTATAGGAAGTGTCTCAAGATTGGAATGGGAAGGACTTGGATATCACATCTCATGCTATAGGGAGGGTCTCAAGTTTGATATTAGAAGCATTGAGATATCACATCTCATGCTATAGGAAGGGTCTCAGGATTGGAATGGGAAGGAGTTGGATATCACATCTCATGCTATAGGAAGGGTCTCAGGTTTGGTATAAGCAGTGAGATATCACATCTCATGCTATAGGAAGTGTCTCAGGATTGGAATGGGAAGGAGTTGGATATCACATCTCATGTTATAGGAAGGATCTCAGGTTTGGTATAAGCATTGAGATATCACATGTTTGCTATCGGAAGGGTCTCAGAATTGGAATGGGAAGGAGTTGGATATTCCCATCTCATGTTATAGGAAGGGTCTCAGGTTTGGTATTAGAAGCATTGAGACATCACATCTCATGCTATAGGAAGGGTCTCAGGATTGGAATGGGAAGGACTTGGATATCACATCTCATGCTATAGGGAGGGTCTCGAGTTTGATATTAGAAGCATTGAGATATCACATCTCATGATATCGGAAGGGTCTCAGGATTGGAATGGGAAGGAGTTGGATATCACATCTCATGATAAAGGAAGGGTCTAAGGTTTGGAAGGGGAAGGATTTGGATATCACATCTCATGTTATAGGACGGGTCTCAGGTTTGGTATTAGAAGCATTGAGATATCAAGTCTCATGGTATAAGAAGGTTCTCAGAATTGGAATGGGAAGGAGTTGGATATCACATCTCAAGCTATAGGAAGGGTCTCAGGATTGGAATGGGAAGGAGTTTGATATCACATCTCATGCCATAGTATGGGTCTCAGGTTTGGTATAAGCATTGGGATATCAAATCTCATGCTATCGGAAGGGTATCAGGATTGGAATTCCAAGGAGTTGGATATCCCATCTCATGCTATAGGAAGGGTCTCAGGTTGGAATGGGAAGGAGTTGGATATCACATCTCATGCTAAAGGGAGGGTCTCAGGTTTGGAAGGGGAAGGATTTGGATATCACATCTCATGTTATAGGAAGGATCTCAGGTTTGGTATAAGAAGCATTGAGATATCACATCTCATGCTATCGGAAGAATCTCAGATTTGGTATTAGAGGCATTGAGATATCACATCTCATGCTATCATAAGGGTCTCAGGATTGGAATGGGAAGGAGTTGGATATCACATCTCATGCTATAGGAAGGGTCTCAGGTTTGGAACGGGAAGGAGTTGGATATCACATCTCATGATATAGGAGTCTCAGGTTTGGTATAAGCATTGAGATATCAAATCTCTGCAATCGGAAGTGTCTCAGGATTGGGATGGGAAGGAGTTGGATATCACATCTCATGCTATAGGAAGGGTCTCAGGTTTGGAACGGGAAGGAGTTGGATATCCCATCTCATGTTATAGGACTGGTCTCAGGTTTGGTATTAGAAGCATTGAGATATCACATCTCTGCTATCGGAAGTGTCTCAGGATTGGAATGGGAAGGAGTTGGATATCACATCTCATGTTATAGGACGGGTCTCAGGTTTGTTATTAGAATCATTGAGATATCATATTGCATGCTGTAGGAAGGGTCTAAGGATTGGAATGGAAGGACTTGGATATCACATCTCATGCTATAGGTAGTCTCTCAGGTTTGGAAAGGGAAGGAGTTGGATATCACATTTAATGTTAGAGGAAGGATCTCAGGTTTGATATTAGAGCCATTGGATATCACATCTCATGCTAGGAAGGGTCTCAGGATTGGAATGGGAAGGAGTTGGATATCACATCTCATGCTATAGGAAGGGTTTTAGGTTTGGTATAAGCATTGAGATATCACATCTCATGCTATAGGAAGGTTCTCAGGATTGGAATGGGAAGGATCTGTATATGACATCTCATGCCATAGGAAGGGTCTCAGGTTTGGTATTAGAAGCATTGAGATATCACATCTCATGCTATAGGAAGTGTCTCAGGATTGGAATGGGAAGGACTTGGATATCACATCTCATGCTATAGGAAGGGTCTCAGGTTTGGTATAAGCAGTGAGATATCACATCTCATGCTATAGGAAGTGTCTCAGGATTGGAATGGGAAGGAGTTGGATATCACATCTCATGTTATAGGAAGGATCTCAGGTTTGGTATAAGCATTGAGATATCACATGTTTGCTATCGGAAGGGTCTCAGGATTATAATGGGAAGGAGTTGGATATTCCCATCTCATGTTATAGGAAGGGTCTCAGGTTTGGTATTAGAAGCATTGAGACATCACATCTCATGCTATAGGAAGGGTCTCAGGATTGGAATGGGAAGGACTTGGATATCACATCTCATGCTATAGGGAGGGTCTCGAGTTTGATATTAGAAGCATTGAGATATCACATCTCATGATATCGGAAGGGTCTCAGGATTGGAATGGGAAGGAGTTGGATATCACATCTCATGATAAAGGAAGGGTCAAGGTTTGGAAGGGGAAGGATTTGGATATCACATCTCATGTTATAGGACAGGTCTCAGGTTTGGTATTAGAAGCATTGAGATATCAAGTCTCATGGTATAGGAAGGGTCTCAGAATTGGAATGGGAAGGAGTTGGATATCACATCTCAAGCTATAGGAAGGGTCTCAGGATTTCAGGATTAGAATGGGAAGGAGTTTGATATCACATCTCATGCCATAGTATGGGTCTCAGGTTTGGTATAAGCATTGGGATATCAAATCTCATGCTATCGGAAGGGTATCAGGATTGGAATTCCAAGGAGTTGGATATCCCATCTCATGCTATAGGAAGGGTCTCAGGTTGGAATGGGAAGGAGTTGGATATCACATCTCATGCTAAAGGGAGGGTCTCAGGTTTGGAAGGGGAAGGATTTGGATATCACATCTCATGTTATAGGAAGGATCTCAGGTTTGGTATAAGAAGCATTGAGATATCACATCTCATGCTATCGGAAGAATCTCAGATGTGGTATTAGAGGCATTGAGATATCACATCTCATGCTATCATAAGGGTCTCAGGATTGGAATAGGAAGGAGTTGGATATCACATCTCATGCTATAGGAAGGGTCTCAGGTTTGGAATGGGAAGGAGTTGGATATCACATCTCATGTTATAGGAAGAGTCTCAGGTTTGGTATAAGCATTGAGATATCAAATCTCTGCAATCGGAAGTGTCTCAGGATTGGGATGGGAAGGAGTTGGATATCACATCTCATGCTATAGGAAGGGTCTCAGGTTTGGAACGGGAAGGAGTTGGATATCCCATCTCATGTTATAGGACTGGTCTCAGGTTTGGTATTAGAAGCATTGAGATATCACATCTCTGCTATCGGAAGTGTCTCAGGATTGGAATGGGAAGGAGTTGGATATCACATCTCATGTTATAGGACGGGTCTCAGGTTTGTTATTAGAATCATTGAGATATCATATTGCATGCTGTAGGAAGGGTCTAAGGATTGGAATGGGAAGGACTTGGATATCACATCTCATGCTATAGGTAGGCTCTCAGGTTTGGAAAGGGAAGGAGTTGGATATCACATTTAATGTTAGAGGAAGGATCTCAGGTTTGATATTAGAGCCATTGGATATCACATCTCATGCTATAGGAATGGTCTCAGGATTGGAATGGGAAGGAGTTGGATATCACATCTCATGCTATAGGAAGGGTTTTAGGTTTGGTATAAGCATTGAGATATCACATCTCATGCTATAGGAAGGGTCTCAGGATTGGAATGGGAAGGATCTGTATATGACATCTCATGCCATAGGAAGGGTCTCAGGTTTGGTATAAGCATTGAGATATCACATCTCTGCTTTCGGAAGGGTCTCAGGATTGGAATGGGAAGGAGTTGGATATTCCCATCTCATGTTATAGGAAGGGTCTCAGGTTTGGTATTAGAAGCATTGAGACATCACATCTCATGCTATAGGAAGGGTCTCAGGATTGGAATGGGAAGGACTTGGATATCACATCTCATGCTATAGGGAGGGTCTCGAGTTTGATATTAGAAGCATTGAGATATCACATCTCATGATATCGGAAGGGTCTCAGGATTGGAATGGGAAGGAGTTGGATATCACATCTCATGATAAAGGAAGGGTCTAAGGTTTGGAAGGGGAAGGATTTGGATATCACATCTCATGTTATAGGACGGGTCTCAGGTTTGGTATTAGAAGCATTGAGATATCAAGTCTCATGGTATAGGAAGGGTCTCAGAATTGGAATGGGAAGGAGTTGGATATCACATCTCAAGCTATAGGAAGGGTCTCAGGATTGGAATGGGAAGGAGTTTGATATCACATCTCATGCCATAGTATGGGTCTCAGGTTTGGTATAAGCATTGGGATATCAAATCTCATGCTATAGGAAGGGTCTGAGGATTGGAATGGGAAGGAGTTGGATATCACATCTCCTGCTATGGGAAGGGTCTCAGGTTTGGTATAAGCAGTGAGATATCACATCTCATGCTATAGGAAGTGTCTCAGGATTGGAATGGGAAGGAGTTGGATATCACATCTCATGTTATAGGAAGGATCTCAGGTTTGGTATAAGCATTGAGATATCACATCTCTGCTATCGGAAGGGTCTCAAGATTGGAATGGGAAGGAGTTGGATATTCCCATCTCATGTTATAGGAAGGGTATCAGGTTTGGTATTAGAAGCATTGAGATATCACATCTCATGCTATAGGAAGGGTCTCAGGATTGGAATGGGAAGGACTTGGATATCACATCTCATGCTATAGGGAGGGTCTCAAGTTTGATATTAGAAGCTTTGAGATATCACATCTCATGATATCGGAAGGGTCTCAGGATTGGAATGGGAAGGAGTTGGATATCACATCTCATGATAAAGGAAGGGTCTAAGGTTTGGAAGGGGAAGGATTTGGATATCACATCTCATGTTATATTACGGGTCTCAGGTTTGGTATTAGAAGCATTGAGATATCAAGTCTCATAGTATAGGAAGGGTCTCAGAATTGGAATGGGAAGGAGTTGGATATCCCATCTCATGTTATAGGAAGAGTCTCTGGTTTGGTATTAGAATCATTGAGATATCACATCGCATGCTGTAGGAAGGGTCTAAGGATTGGAATGGGATGGACTTGGATATCACATCTCATGCTATAGGTAGGCTCTCAGGTTTGGTATAAGCATTGAGATATCACATCTCATGCTATAGGAAGGGTCTCAGAATTGGAATGGGAAGGAGTTGGATATCACATCTCAAGCTATAGGAAGGGTCTCAGTATTGGAATGGGAAGGACTTGGATATCACATCTCATGCTATAGGAAGGCTCTCAGGTTTGGAAGGGGAAAGAGTTGGATATCTCATTTCATGTTAGAGGTAGGATCTCAGGTTTGGTATTATCTTCTTTTACCATGCTTACTGTTTGCCTACCGAGAGGTACCACAGGAGGGTGTTGGCTTCAGCCCCTTCAAACTTCTGTTTGGTCATCCTGTACGGGGACCCTTAGCCATAGTCAAAGAGGGATGGGAGATGCCCACTCCCCCTGTTACTACCAACGTAGTTGATTATGTGCTAGGGCTCAGAAAACGGATGGTACTTCTGATGGGCTTGGCTAGTGATAAATTGAAGGCAGTACAAGCGCTGGTGAAACATTGGTACGACCAAAAAGCTTCCCTCATCAACTTTACACCTGGTCAGCAAGTCCTGATCATGAATCCCATAAGGCCTTGAGCTTTACAGGACAAATGGTCAGGCCCTTACACAGTGGTGGAGCCCCTGGGTGAGGTTAACTATTTAGTGGACCTTGGAAGGCCTGGACAGGCTCCAAAAGTGTTTCACGTGAATAGGCTGAAGGCTTTCGTCCCAAGAGTCAAAATCGCAGCACTGTTACTGGCTTCAGATGTTGAGGAAGAGGAGTCTGAACCTCTCCCCGACCTGTTCCAAAGAGGTCCTTCAGATAGCTCCTTTGAGGGTGTCCGAGTGGCCCCTCAACTGACTTCTGATCAGCAGGCTGAGGTGAAAAGTTTGCTTAGGCAGTTTTCCCCCCTGTTTTCACAGTCGCCTGGTTTGACACCTTGGTGCAAACATAACATAGACACAGGAGACAGTGTACCTACCAAAAGTAGGGGATACAGGATGTCAGACAAAGTACGGTCTTATATTAAGACCGAGGTCAACAAGATGTTAGACCTTGGGGTGATTGAACCCTCTAGTAGTCCTTGGTCCAGCCCTGTGGTTTTCGTTCCAAAGGCAGGCACTTCTGAATTGAGGTTCTGTGTGGATTACAGGGCTCTGAATGCTGTCACCAAGACAGATGCACACCCCTGGCCTCGAACAGATGAGCTGGTGGATACTTTGGGTGCCTCCAAGTACCTCAGCACGTTTGACCTCACTGCTGGCTATTGGCAAATAGCTTTAGCAGAACATGCCAAGGAGAAGACAGCGTTTTCTACTCCAGACGGCCTTTACCAATTCCGGGTAATGCCGTTCGGGTTGAAGAATGCACCTGCCACTTTCCAGAGGCTTGTGCATCATGTTTTGAATGGGTTGGACGAATTCTGTCTTGCATATCTGGACGATATAGCAGTTTTCAGTGCCACCTGACCATGTGAAACACCTCGGGATTGTGCTCCAGGCTCTTCAGAAAGCACACTTGACCATAAAGGCTAGTAAACGCCAGATTGGACAAGGCTCAGTGTTTTACCTTGGACATGAAGTAGGTGGAGGGAGGATACATCCTCTACCCAGTAAAGTACAAGCAGTACAAGACTGGCCTACCCCCACTACACAAACCCAAGTGAGAGCCTTCTTAGGACTCACGGGGTATTACCGCAATTTTGTGGCAGACTATGGCACCATAGCTGCCCCTCTGACTGCCCTCACAACTCTGAAGAAACCCAAGAAGGTAACTTGGACCGACGAGTGTGAGAAGGCCTTCAATGGCTTAAAAGACTCCTTGTGCCAGGCCCCTGTCCTCAGGGCCCCTGATTATCAAAGACCTTTTATCGTGCAGACGGACGCCTCTGACACTGGGATAGGAGCTGTACTATCGCAAGTAGATGAGAAGGGTAAGGAACACCCTATTGGTTTTATTAGTCGCCAGTTTAAGGACAGAGAGCTCAGATGGTCCACGGTAGAGAAAGAATGTTTCTCTGTTGTGTGGGCCCTAAGGAAGCTGAGGCCCTACCTCTATGGGACCCACTTCCCTGTGCAAACTGACCATAAGCCCTTAAAGTGGCTAATAAACATGAAGGGGGAGAATCCAAAGTTGCTTAGGTGGTCCATAAGTCTACAAGGCTTCGACTTCACTATTGAGCATAGGCCAGGTGTCCAACATAGCAATGCTGATGGGTTGTGGAGAATGTTTAACCGACCTGAACAAGAGACTCATCCAGGGGTGGATTAGTTCCCCCTGTCCATAGTCTGGGAGGGGCGAGTGTTAGGAAAGATTTCGTAATTGTAGGTAATTTTCCTTCCATGTGGCAACCCCTAAACGTTTTGCTGTTGTTTTTCACCTTGTTCTCGACTTTGCCCGAGAAGTGCAGCCTTCTGCCGCACTCCTCTGGGCTTTCGCTCCTTTCTTACGGGGAAACTGTCATGCCCTTAAGACAGTCAGTACCAGGAAACGCTGGTTTCCGTAGTTTCTTGTATCATGTTGCAGCTTTCGTGCAACATGACACAAGAGGGCACTGTAAGCTAAGTTACTGCTCTCTTGGGTCTCTAGCCTTCTACAGGCCCTAGATACTCTTTCAGGATTGTAACTGATCGGTGCAAGTGATTCACGGACGGGAATGGTGGCAGCGATCGTTTCTTGTGTTTTGAGATCCTTTTGACGTGCTAAGCGCGTTTCTCGCGCTTAACCCAAAATGGTGGCCTAGATCCCAAAATGGCCAGACCACGAGGCTCCTTTGTCCTGTCCGCTGACCGTCTTGCTCCCTTCACCTTCCCCAGGTCGAGCCGACCTGGGGCCTTCCTTATTTGGGCATGTGCTTTCCCGCGAAACACAGATGCTTTCGCAGGCTTCTACATGTCTTGTGTGTGCCTCCAGGATGTGGGCTGGGATGTCTGGTCCCAATACACATCCTGGGTGCCAGAGAGTCTAGGGTGGTGTGAATGCCTGGGACCACCGTGGTCCGTGATAGGTCCACGAATGGTGTGAGTGTTGATGAGCGGATCTCCCATTGGGTCCCCTCCGTTTTGGCGCGAAGGGAACCGTGGATAAGAGGGGGCTGGAAACACCACTACCATGTCGATCTCCTGAGTTCTCACGAACGAAGGAATACAGGAGCCAAGTATCCTGCAACCAAGAGGCTGAACCGAGGAATCGCTGGTGACCCGCTGAAGGACTGCTCCTCTGCACTGCTGTCGCCTTGTGAAACCCTTTTCACCTTTGATCGAACCAGAAGGCCTGTACTGGTACTTCGACCCTTGGAATAGCAGGGACAGCTATTCTCGGCATTTTCACCATCTCCTGCTAGTAAGCCTTCGGAAGCGTCTCTGGGCCATCCAGCAGACTGACCAGCCTACACAGGAGTCTTGCTCTGTAACCGCCGCCAGGTTGTGTAGTATATCGAGTCCTTGTCACTCTCACATGATTCGTACACTTGGCGTTCCCAGGTCTGAAGTGAGTAGTGTTATTGCATGCTGTAGGAAGGGTCTAAGGATTGGAATGGGAAGGACTTGGATATCACATCTCATGCTATGGATAGGCTCTCAGGTTTGGAAAGGGAAGGAGTTGGATATCACATTTCATGTTAGAGGAAGGATCTCAGGTTTGGTATTAGAGGCATTGAGATATCACATCTCATGCTATAGGAAGGGTCTCAGGATTGGAATGGGAAGGAGTTGGATATCACATCTCATGCTAAAGGAAGGGTCTCAGGTTTAGTATAAGCATTGAGATATCACATCTCATGCTATAGGAAGGGTCTCAGGATTGGAATGGAAGGAGTTGGATTTCACATCTCATGTTATAGGAAGGATCTCAGGTTTGGTATTAGAAGCATTTAGACATCACATCTCATGCTATAGGAAGGGTCTCAGGATTGGAATGGGAAGGAGTTGGATATCACATCTCATGCTATAGGAAGGGTCTCGGGTTTGGTATAAGCATTGAGATATCACATCTCATGCTATAGGAAGGGTCTCAGGATTGGAATGGGAAGGAGTTGTATATGACATCTCATGCCGTAGGAAGGGTCTCAGGTTTGGTATAAGCATTGAGATATCACATCTCTGCTATCGGAAGGGTCTCAGGATTGCAATGGGAAGGAGTTGGATATCCCATCTCATGTTATAGGAAGAGTCTCAGGTTTGGTATTAGAAGCATTGAGATATCACATCTCATGCTATAGGAAGTGTCTCAAGATTGGAATGGGAAGGAGTTGGATATCACATCTCATGCTATAGGGAGGGTCTCAGGTTTGGTATAAGCATTGATATATCACATCTCATGCTATAGGAAGGGTCTCAGGATTGGAATGGGAAGGAGTTGGATATCACATCTCATGTTATAGGAAGGATCTCAGGTTTGGTATAAGCATTGAGATATCACATGTTTGCTATCGGAAGGGTCTCAGAATTGGAATGGGAAGGAGTTGGATATTCCCATCTCATGTTATAGGAAGGGTCTCAGGTTTGGTATTAGAAGCATTGAGACATCACATCTCATGCTATAGGAAGGGTCTCAGGATTGGAATGGGAAGGACTTGGATATCACATCTCATGCTATAGGGAGGGTCTCGAGTTTGATATTAGAAGCATTGAGATATCACATCTCATGATATCGGAAGGGTCTCAGGATTGGAATGGGAAGGAGTTGGATATCACATCTCATGATAAAGGAAGGGTCTAAGGTTTGGAAGGGGAAGGATTTGGATATCACATCTCATGTTATAGGACGGGTCTCAGGTTTGGTATTAGAAGCATTGAGATATCAAGTCTCATGGTATAGGAAGGTTCTCAGAATTGGAATGGGAAGGAGTTGGATATCACATCTCAAGCTATAGGAAGGGTCTCAGGATTGGAATGGGAAGGAGTTTGATATCACATCTCATGCCATAGTATGGGTCTCAGGTTTGGTATAAGCATTGGGATATCAAATCTCATGCTATCGGAAGGGTATCAGGATTGGAATTCCAAGGAGTTGGATATCCCATCTCATGCTATAGGAAGGGTCTCAGGTTGGAATGGGAAGGAGTTGGATATCACATCTCATGCTAAAGGGAGGGTCTCAGGTTTGGAAGGGGAAGGATTTGGATATCACATCTCATGTTATAGGAAGGATCTCAGGTTTGGTATAAGAAGCATTGAGATATCACATCTCATGCTATCGGAAGAATCTCAGATTTGGTATTAGAGGCATTGAGATATCACATCTCATGCTATCATAAGGGTCTCAGGATTGGAATGGGAAGGAGTTGGATATCACATCTCATGCTATAGGAAGGGTCTCAGGTTTGGAACGGGAAGGAGTTGGATATCACATCTCATGATATAGGAGTCTCAGGTTTGGTATAAGCATTGAGATATCAAATCTCTGCAATCGGAAGTGTCTCAGGATTGGGATGGGAAGGAGTTGGATATCACATCTCATGCTATAGGAAGGGTCTCAGGTTTGGAACGGGAAGGAGTTGGATATCCCATCTCATGTTATAGGACTGGTCTCAGGTTTGGTATTAGAAGCATTGAGATATCACATCTCTGCTATCGGAAGTGTCTCAGGATTGGAATGGGAAGGAGTTGGATATCACATCTCATGTTATAGGACGGGTCTCAGGTTTGTTATTAGAATCATTGAGATATCATATTGCATGCTGTAGGAAGGGTCTAAGGATTGGAATGGAAGGACTTGGATATCACATCTCATGCTATAGGTAGTCTCTCAGGTTTGGAAAGGGAAGGAGTTGGATATCACATTTAATGTTAGAGGAAGGATCTCAGGTTTGATATTAGAGCCATTGGATATCACATCTCATGCTAGGAAGGGTCTCAGGATTGGAATGGGAAGGAGTTGGATATCACATCTCATGCTATAGGAAGGGTTTTAGGTTTGGTATAAGCATTGAGATATCACATCTCATGCTATAGGAAGGTTCTCAGGATTGGAATGGGAAGGATCTGTATATGACATCTCATGCCATAGGAAGGGTCTCAGGTTTGGTATTAGAAGCATTGAGATATCACATCTCATGCTATAGGAAGTGTCTCAGGATTGGAATGGGAAGGACTTGGATATCACATCTCATGCTATAGGAAGGGTCTCAGGTTTGGTATAAGCAGTGAGATATCACATCTCATGCTATAGGAAGTGTCTCAGGATTGGAATGGGAAGGAGTTGGATATCACATCTCATGTTATAGGAAGGATCTCAGGTTTGGTATAAGCATTGAGATATCACATGTTTGCTATCGGAAGGGTCTCAGGTTTATAATGGGAAGGAGTTGGATATTCCCATCTCATGTTATAGGAAGGGTCTCAGGTTTGGTATTAGAAGCATTGAGACATCACATCTCATGCTATAGGAAGGGTCTCAGGATTGGAATGGGAAGGACTTGGATATCACATCTCATGCTATAGGGAGGGTCTCGAGTTTGATATTAGAAGCATTGAGATATCACATCTCATGATATCGGAAGGGTCTCAGGATTGGAATGGGAAGGAGTTGGATATCACATCTCATGATAAAGGAAGGGTCTAAGGTTTGGAAGGGGAAGGATTTGGATATCACATCTCATGTTATAGGACAGGTCTCAGGTTTGGTATTAGAAGCATTGAGATATCAAGTCTCATGGTATAGGAAGGGTCTCAGAATTGGAATGGGAAGGAGTTGGATATCACATCTCAAGCTATAGGAAGGGTCTCAGGATTTCAGGATTAGAATGGGAAGGAGTTTGATATCACATCTCATGCCATAGTATGGGTCTCAGGTTTGGTATAAGCATTGGGATATCAAATCTCATGCTATCGGAAGGGTATCAGGATTGGAATTCCAAGGAGTTGGATATCCCATCTCATGCTATAGGAAGGGTCTCAGGTTGGAATGGGAAGGAGTTGGATATCACATCTCATGCTAAAGGGAGGGTCTCAGGTTTGGAAGGGGAAGGATTTGGATATCACATCTCATGTTATAGGAAGGATCTCAGGTTTGGTATAAGAAGCATTGAGATATCACATCTCATGCTATCGGAAGAATCTCAGATGTGGTATTAGAGGCATTGAGATATCACATCTCATGCTATCATAAGGGTCTCAGGATTGGAATAGGAAGGAGTTGGATATCACATCTCATGCTATAGGAAGGGTCTCAGGTTTGGAATGGGAAGGAGTTGGATATCACATCTCATGTTATAGGAAGAGTCTCAGGTTTGGTATAAGCATTGAGATATCAAATCTCTGCAATCGGAAGTGTCTCAGGATTGGGATGGGAAGGAGTTGGATATCACATCTCATGCTATAGGAAGGGTCTCAGGTTTGGAACGGGAAGGAGTTGGATATCCCATCTCATGTTATAGGACTGGTCTCAGGTTTGGTATTAGAAGCATTGAGATATCACATCTCTGCTATCGGAAGTGTCTCAGGATTGGAATGGGAAGGAGTTGGATATCACATCTCATGTTATAGGACGGGTCTCAGGTTTGTTATTAGAATCATTGAGATATCATATTGCATGCTGTAGGAAGGGTCTAAGGATTGGAATGGGAAGGACTTGGATATCACATCTCATGCTATAGGTAGGCTCTCAGGTTTGGAAAGGGAAGGAGTTGGATATCACATTTAATGTTAGAGGAAGGATCTCAGGTTTGATATTAGAGCCATTGAATATCACATCTCATGCTATAGGAATGGTCTCAGGATTGGAATGGGAAGGAGTTGGATATCACATCTCATGCTATAGGAAGGGTTTTAGGTTTGGTATAAGCATTGAGATATCACATCTCATGCTATAGGAAGGGTCTCAGGATTGGAATGGGAAGGATCTGTATATGACATCTCATGCCATAGGAAGGGTCTCAGGTTTGGTATAAGCATTGAGATATCACATCTCTGCTTTCGGAAGGGTCTCAGGATTGGAATGGGAAGGAGTTGGATATTCCCATCTCATGTTATAGGAAGGGTCTCAGGTTTGGTATTAGAAGCATTGAGACATCACATCTCATGCTATAGGAAGGGTCTCAGGATTGGAATGGGAAGGACTTGGATATCACATCTCATGCTATAGGGAGGGTCTCGAGTTTGATATTAGAAGCATTGAGATATCACATCTCATGATATCGGAAGGGTCTCAGGATTGGAATGGGAAGGAGTTGGATATCACATCTCATGATAAAGGAAGGGTCTAAGGTTTGGAAGGGGAAGGATTTGGATATCACATCTCATGTTATAGGACGGGTCTCAGGTTTGGTATTAGAAGCATTGAGATATCAAGTCTCATGGTATAGGAAGGGTCTCAGAATTGGAATGGGAAGGAGTTGGATATCACATCTCAAGCTATAGGAAGGGTCTCAGGATTGGAATGGGAAGGAGTTTGATATCACATCTCATGCCATAGTATGGGTCTCAGGTTTGGTATAAGCATTGGGATATCAAATCTCATGCTATAGGAAGGGTCTGAGGATTGGAATGGGAAGGAGTTGGATATCACATCTCCTGCTATGGGAAGGGTCTCAGGTTTGGTATAAGCAGTGAGATATCACATCTCATGCTATAGGAAGTGTCTCAGGATTGGAATGGGAAGGAGTTGGATATCACATCTCATGTTATAGGAAGGATCTCAGGTTTGGTATAAGCATTGAGATATCACATCTCTGCTATCGGAAGGGTCTCAAGATTGGAATGGGAAGGAGTTGGATATTCCCATCTCATGTTATAGGAAAGGTCTCAGGTTTGGTATTAGAAGCATTGAGATATCACATCTCATGCTATAGGAAGGGTCTCAGGATTGGAATGGGAAGGACTTTGATATCACATCTCATGCTATAGGGAGGGTCTCAAGTTTGATATTAGAAGCTTTGAGATATCACATCTCATGATATCGGAAGGGTCTCAGGATTGGAATGGGAATGAGTTGGATATCACATCTCATGATAAAGGAAGGGTCTAAGGTTTGGAAGGGGAAGGATTTGGATATCACATCTCATGTTATATTACGGGTCTCAGGTTTGGTATTAGAAGCATTGAGATATCAAGTCTCATAGTATAGGAAGGGTCTCAGAATTGGAATGGGAAGGAGTTGGATATCCCATCTCATGTTATAGGAAGAGTCTCTGGTTTGGTATTAGAATCATTGAGATATCACATCGCATGCTGTAGGAAGGGTCTAAGGATTGGAATGGGATGGACTTGGATATCACATCTCATGCTATAGGTAGGCTCTCAGGTTTGGTATAAGCATTGAGATATCACATCTCATGCTATAGGAAGGGTCTCAGAATTGGAATGGGAAGGAGTTGGATATCACATCTCAAGCTATAGGAAGGGTCTCAGTATTGGAATGGGAAGGACTTGGATATCACATCTCATGCTATAGGATGGCTCTCAGGTTTGGAAGGGGAAAGAGTTGGATATCTCATTTCATGTTAGAGGTAGGATCTCAGGTTTGGTATTATCTTCTTTTACCATGCTTACTGTTTGCCTACCGAGAGGTACCACAGGAGGGTGTTGGCTTCAGCCCCTTCAAACTTCTGTTTGGTCATCCTGTACGGGGACCCTTAGCCATAGTCAAAGAGGGATGGGAGATGCCCACTCCCCCTGTTACTACCAACGTAGTTGATTATGTGCTAGGGCTCAGAAAACGGATGGTACTTCTGATGGGCTTGGCTAGTGATAAATTGAAGGCAGTACAAGCGCTGGTGAAACATTGGTACGACCAGAAAGCTTCCCTCATCAACTTTACACCTGGTCAGCAAGTCCTGATCATGAATCCCATAAGGCCTTGAGCTTTACAGGACAAATGGTCAGGCCCTTACACAGTGGTGGAGCCCCTGGGTGAGGTGAACTATTTAGTGGACCTTGGAAGGCCTGGACAGGCTCCAAAAGTGTTTCACGTGAATAGGCTGAAGGCTTTCGTCCCAAGAGTCAAAATCGCAGCACTGTTACTGGCTTCAGATGTTGAGGAAGAGGAGTCTGAACCTCTCCCCGACCTGTTCCAAAGCGGTCCTTCAGATAGCTCCTTTGAGGGTGTCCGAGTGGCCCCTCACCTGACTTCTGATCAGCAGGCTGAGGTGAAAAGTTTGCTTAGGCAGTTTTCCCCCCTGTTTTCACAGTCGCCTGGTTTGACACCTTGGTGCAAACATAACATAGACACAGGAGACAGTGTACCTACCAAAAGTAGGGGATACAGGATGTCAGACAAAGTACGGTCTTATATTAAGACCGAGGTCAACAAGATGTTAGACCTTGGGGTGATTGAACCCTCTAGTAGTCCTTGGTCCAGCCCTGTGGTTTTCGTTCCAAAGGCAGGCACTTCTGAATTGAGGTTCTGTGTGGATTACAGGGCTCTGAATGCTGTCACCAAGACAGATGCACACCCCTTGCCTCGAACAGATGAGCTGGTGGATACTTTGGGTGCCTCCAAGTACCTCAGCACGTTTGACCTCACTGCTGGCTATTGGCAAATAGCTTTAGCAGAACATGCCAAGGAGAAGACAGCGTTTTCTACTCCAGACGGCCTTTACCAATTCCGGGTAATGCCTTTCGGGTTGAAGAATGCACCTGCCACTTTCCAGAGGCTTGTGCATCATGTTTTGAATGGGTTGGACGAATTCTGTCTTGCATATCTGGACGATATAGCAGTTTTCAGTGCCACCTGACCATGTGAAACACCTCGGGATTGTGCTCCAGGCTCTTCAGAAAGCACACTTGACCATAAAGGCTAGTAAACGCCAGATTGGACAAGGCTCAGTGTTTTACCTTGGACATGAAGTAGGTGGAGGGAGGATACAGCCTCTACCCAGTAAAGTACAAGCAGTACAAGACTGGCCTACCCCCACTACACAAACCCAAGTGAGAGCCTTCTTAGGACTCACGGGGTATTACCGCAATTTTGTGGCAGACTATGGCACCATAGCTGCCCCTCTGACTGCCCTCACAACTCTGAAGAAACCCAAGAAGGTAACTTGGACCGACGAGTGTGAGAAGGCCTTCAATGGCTTAAAAGACTCCTTGTGCCAGGCCCCTGTCCTCAGGGCCCCTGATTATCAAAGACCTTTTATCGTGCAGACGGACGCCTCTGACACTGGGATAGGAGCTGTACTATCGCAAGTAGATGAGAAGGGTAAGGAACACCCTATTGGTTTTATTAGTCGCCAGTTTAAGGACAGAGAGCTCAGATAGTCCACGGTAGAGAAAGAATGTTTCTCTGTTGTGTGGGCCCTAAGGAAGCTGAGGCCCTACCTCTATGGGACCCACTTCCCTGTGCAAACTGACCATAAGCCCTTAAAGTGGCTAATAAACATGAAGGGGGAGAATCCAAAGTTGCTTAGGTGGTCCATAAGTCTACAAGGCTTCGACTTCACTATTGAGCATAGGCCAGGTGTCCAACATAGCAATGCTGATGGGTTGTGGAGAATGTTTAACCGACCTGAACAAGAGACTCATCCAGGGGTGGATTAGTTCCCCCTGTCCATAGTCTGGGAGGGGCGAGTGTTAGGAAAGATTTCGTAATTGTAGGTAATTTTCCTTCCATGTGGCAACCCCTAAACTTTTTGCTGTTGTTTTTCACCTTGTTCTCGACTTTGCCCGAGAAGTGCAGCCTTCTGCCGCACTCCTCTGGGCTTTCGCTCCTTTCTTACGGGGAAACTGTCATGCCCTTAAGACAGTCAGTACCAGGAAACGCTGGTTTCCGTAGTTTCTTGTATCATGTTGCAGCTTTCGTGCAACATGACACAAGAGGGCACTGTAAGCTAAGTTACTGCTCTCTTGGGTCTCTAGCCTTCTACAGGCCCTAGATACTCTTTCAGGATTGTAACTGATCGGTGCAAGTGATTCACGGACGGGAATGGTGGCAGCGATCGTTTCTTGTGTTTTGAGATCCTTTTGGCGTGCTAAGCGCGTTTCTCGCGCTTAACCCAAAATGGTGGCCTAGATCCCAAAATGGCCAGACCACGAGGCTCCTTTGTCCTGTCCGCTGACCGTCTTGCTCCCTTCACCTTCCCCAGGTCGAGCCGACCTGGGGCCTTCCTTATTTGGGCATGTGCTTTCCCGCGAAACACAGATGCTTTCGCAGGCTTCTACATGTCTTGTGTGTGCCTCCAGGATGTGGGCTGGGATGTCTGGTCCCAATACACATCCTGGGTGCCAGAGAGTCTAGGGTGGTGTGAATGCCTGGGACCACCGTGGTCCGTGATAGGTCCACGAATGGTGTGAGTGTTGATGAGCGGATCTCCCATTGGGTCCCCTCCGTTTTGGCGCGAAGGGAACCGTGGATAAGAGGGGGCTGGAAACACCACTACCATGTCGATCTCCTGAGTTCTCACGAACGAAGGAATACAGGAGCCAAGTATCCTGCAACCAAGAGGCTGAACCGAGGAATCGCTGGTGACCCGCTGAAGGACTGCTCCTCTGCACTGCTGTCGCCTTGTGAAACCCTTTTCACCTTTGATCGAACCAGAAGGCCTGTACTGGTACTTCGACCCTTGGAATAGCGGGGACAGCTATTCTCGGCATTTTCACCATCTCCTGCTAGTAAGCCTTCGGAAGCGTCTCTGGGCCATCCAGCAGACTGACCAGCCTACACAGGAGTCTTGCTCTGTAACCGCCGCCAGGTTGTGTAGTATATCGAGTCCTTGTCACTCTCACATGATTCGTACACTTGGCGTTCCCAGGTCTGAAGTGAGTAGTGTTATTGCATGCTGTAGGAAGGGTCTAAGGATTGGAATGGGAAGGACTTGGATATCACATCTCATGCTATGGATAGGCTCTCAGGTTTGGAAAGGGAAGGAGTTGGATATCACATTTCATGTTAGAGGAAGGATCTCAGGTTTGGTATTAGAGGCATTGAGATATCACATCTCATGCTATAGGAAGGGTCTCAGGATTGGAATGGGAAGGAGTTGGATATCACATCTCATGCTAAAGGAAGGGTCTCAGGTTTAGTATAAGCATTGAGATATCACATCTCATGCTATAGGAAGGGTCTCAGGATTGGAATGGAAGGAGTTGGATTTCACATCTCATGTTATAGGAAGGATCTCAGGTTTGGTATTAGAAGCATTTAGACATCACATCTCATGCTATAGGAAGGGTCTCAGGATTGGAATGGGAAGGAGTTGGATATCACATCTCATGCTATAGGAAGGGTCTCAGGTTTGGTATAAGCATTGAGATATCACATCTCATGCTATAGGAAGGGTCTCAGGATTGGAATGGGAAGGAGTTGTATATGACATCTCATGCCGTAGGAAGGGTCTCAGGTTTGGTATAAGCATTGAGATATCACATCTCTGCTATCGGAAGGGTCTCAGGATTGCAATGGGAAGGAGTTGGATATCCCATCTCATGTTATAGGAAGAGTCTCAGGTTTGGTATTAGAAGCATTGAGATATCACATCTCATGCTATAGGAAGTGTCTCAAGATTGGAATGGGAAGGACTTGGCTATCACATCTCATGCTATAGGGAGGGTCTCAAGTTTGATATTAGAAGCATTGAGATATCACATCTCATGCTATAGGAAGGGTCTCAGGATTGGAATGGGAAGGAGTTGGATATCACATCTCATGCTATAGGAAGGGTCTCAGGTTTGGTATAAGCAGTGAGATATCACATCTCATGCTATAGGAAGTGTCTCAGGATTGGAATGGGAAGGAGTTGGATATCACATCTCATGTTATAGGAAGGATCTCAGGTTTGGTATAAGCATTGAGATATCACATGTTTGCTATCGGAAGGGTCTCAGGATTGGAATGGGAAGGAGTTGGATATTCCCATCTCATGTTATAGGAAGGGTCTCAGGTTTGGTATTAGAAGCATTGAGACAACACATCTCATGCTATAGGAAGGGTCTGAGGATTGGAATGGGAAGGACTTGGATATCACATCTCATGCTATAGGGAGGGTCTCGAGTTTGATATTAGAAGCATTGAGATATCACATCTCAAGCTATCGGAAGGGTCTCAGGATTGGAATGGGAAGGAGTTTGATATCACATCTCATGCCATAGTATGGGTCTAAGGTTTGGTATAAGCATTGGGATATCAAATCTCATGCTATCGGAAGGGTATCAGGATTGGAATTCCAAGGAGTTGGATATCCCATCTCATGCTATAGGAAGGGTCTCAGGTTGGAATGGGAAGGAGTTGGATATCACATCTCATGCTAAAGGGAGGGTCTCAGGTTTGGAAGGGGAAGGATTTGGATATCACATCTCATGTTATAGGAAGTATCTCAGGTTTGGTATAAGAAGCATTGAGATATCACATCTCATGCTATCGGAAGAATCTCAGATTTGGTATTAGAGGCATTGAGATATCACATCTCATGCTATCATAAGGGTCTCAGGATTGGAATGGGAAGGAGTTGGATATCACATCTCATGCTATAGGAAGGGTCTCAGGTTTGGAACGGGAAGGAGTTGGATATCACATCTCATGTTATAGGAAGAGTCTCAGGTTTGGTATAAGCATTGAGATATCAAATCTCTGCAATCGGAAGTGTCTCAGGATTGGGATGGGAAGGAGTTGGATATCACATCTCATGCTATAGGAAGGGTCTCAGGTTTGGAACGGGAAGGAGTTGGATATCCCATCTCATGTTATAGGACTGGTCTCAGGTTTGGTATTAGAAGCATTGAGATATCACATCTCTGCTATCGGAAGTGTCTCAGGATTGGAATGGGAAGGAGTTGGATATCACATCTCATGTTATAGGACGGGTCTCAGGTTTGTTATTAGAATCATTGAGATATCACATTGCATGCTGTAGGAAGGGTCTAAGGATTGGAATGGAAGGACTTGGATATCACATCTCATGCTATAGGTAGGCTCTCAGGTTTGGAAAGGGAAGGAGTTGGATATCACATTTAATGTTAGAGGAAGGATCTCAGGTTTGATATTAGAGCCATTGGATATCACATCTCATGCTAGGAAGGGTCTCAGGATTGGAATGGGAAGGAGTTGGATATCACATCTCATGCTATAGGAAGGGTTTTAGGTTTGGTATAAGCATTGAGATATCACATCTCATGCTATAGGAAGGGTCTCAGGATTGGAATGGGAAGGATCTGTATATGACATCTCATGCCATAGGAAGGGTCTCAGGTTTGGTATTAGAAGCATTGAGATATCACATCTCATGCTATAGGAAGTGTCCCAGGATTGGAATGGGAAGGACTTGGATATCACATCTCATGCTATAGGAAGGGTCTCAGGTTTGGTATAAGCAGTGAGATATCACATCTCATGCTATAGGAAGTGTCTCAGGATTGGAATGGGAAGGAGTTGGATATCACATCTCATGTTATAGGAAGGATCTCAGGTTTGGTATACGCATTGAGATATCACATGTTTGCTATTGGAAGGGTCTCAGGATTATAATGGGAAGGAGTTGGATATTCCCATCTCATGTTATAGGAAGGGTCTCAGGTTTGGTATTAGAAGCATTGAGACATCACATCTCATGCTATAGGAAGGGTCTCAGGATTGGAATGGGAAGGACTTGGATATCACATCTCATGCTATAGGGAGGGTCTCGAGTTTGATATTAGAAGCATTGAGATATCACATCTCATGATATCGGAAGGGTCTCAGGATTGGAATGGGAAGGAGTTGGATATCACATCTCATGATAAAGGAAGGGTCTAAGGTTTGGAAGGGGAAGGATTTGGATATCACATCTCATGTTATAGGACGGGTCTCAGGTTTGGTATTAGAAGCATTGAGATATCAAGTCTCATGGTATAGGAAAGGTCTCAGAATTGGAATGGGAAGGAGTTGGATATCACATCTCAAGCTATAGGAAGGGTCTCAGGATTGGAATGGGAAGGATTTTGATATCACATCTCATGCCATAGTATGGGTCTCAGGTTTGGTATAAGCATTGGGATATCAAATCTCATGCTATCGGAAGGGTATCAGGATTGGAATTCCAAAGAGTTGGATATCCCATCTCATGCTATAGGAAGGGTCTCAGGTTAGAATGGGAAGGAGTTGGATATCACATCTCATGCTAAAGGGAGGGTCTCAGGTTTGGAAGGGGAAGGATTTGGATATCACATCTCATGTTATAGGAAGGATCTCAGGTTTGGTATAAGAAGCATTGAGATATCACATCTCATGCTATCGGAAGAATCTCAGATTTGGTATTAGAGGCATTGAGATATCACATCTCATGCTATCATAAGGGTCTCAGGATTGGAATGGGAAGGAGTTGGATATCACATCTCATGCTATAGGAAGGGTCTCAGGTTTGGAACGGGAAGGAGTTGGATATCACATCTCATGTTATAGGAAGAGTCTCAGGTTTGGTATAAGCATTGAGATATCAAATCTCTGCAATCGGAAGTGTCTCAGGATTGGGATGGGAAGGAGTTGGATATCACAACTCATGCTATAGGAAGGGTCTCAGGTTTGGAACGGGAAGGAGTTGGATATCACATCTCATGCTATAGGAAGGGTCTCAGGTTTGGAACGGGAAGGAGTTGGATATCACATCTCATGTTATAGGAAGAGTCTCAGGTTTGGTATAAGCATTGAGATATCAAATCTCTGCAATCGGAAGTGTCTCAGGATTGGGATGGGAAGGAGTTGGATATCACATCTCATGTTATAGGAAGGATCTCAGGTTTGGTATTAGAAGCATTGAGATATCACATCTCATGCTATCGGAAGGATCTCAGGTTTGGTATTAGAAGCATTGAGATATCACATCTCATGCTATCAGAAGGGTCTCAGGATTGGAATGGGAAGGAGTTGGATATCACATCTCATGCTAAAGGGAGGGTCTCAGGTTTGGAAGGGGAAGGATTTGGATATCACATCTCATGTTATCGGAAGGATCTCACGTTTGGTATTAGAAGTATTGAGATATCATATCTCATGCTATATGAAGGGTCTCAGGATTGGAATGGGAAAGAGTTGGATATCACATCTCATGCTTTAGGGAGTGTCTCAGGATTGGAATGGGAAGGACTTAGATATCACATATCATGCTATAGGGAGGGTCTCAGTTTTGATATTAGAAGCATTGAGATATCACATCTCATGCTATCGGAAGTGTCTCAGGATTGGAATGGGAAGGAGCTGGATATCACATCTCATGCTAAAGGGAGGGTCTCAGGATTGGAAGGGGAAGGATTTGGATATCACATCTCATGTTATCGGAAGGATCTCACGTTTGGTATTAGAAGTATTGAGATATCATATCTCATGCTATAGGAAGGGTCTCAGGATTGGAATGGGAAGGAGTTGGATATCACATCTCATGCTATAGGGAGGGTCTCAGGATTGGAATGGGAAGGACTTAGATATCACATATCATGCTATAGGGAGGGTCTCAGTTTTGATATTAGAAGCATTGAGATATCACATCTCATGCTATAGGAAGTGTCTCAGGATTGGAATGGGAAGGTGCTGGATATCACATCTCATGCTAAAGGAAGGATCTCAGGTTTGGAACGGGAAGGATTTGGATATCACATCTCATGTTATAGGAAGGGTCTCAGGTTTGGTATAAGCATTGAGATATCACATCTCTGCTATCGAAAGTGTCTCAGGATTGGAATGGGAAGGAGTTGGATATCCCATCTCATGTTATAGGACGGGTCTCAGGTTTGTTATTAGAATCATTGAGATATCATATTGCATGCTGTAGGAAGGGTCTAAGGGTTGGAATGGGAAGGACTTGGATATCACATCTCATGCTATAGATAGGCTCTTAGGTTTGGAAAGGGAAGGAGTTGGATATCACATTTCATGTTAGAGGAAGGATCTCAGGTTTGGTATTAGAAGCATTGAGATATCACATCTCATGCTATAGGAAGGGTCTCAGGGTTGGAATGGGAAGCAGTTGGATATCACATCTCATGCGATAGGAAGGGTCTCAGGTTTGGTATAAGCATTGAGATATCACATCTCATGCTATAGGACGGGTCTCAGGATTGGAATGGAAGGAGTTGGATATCACATCTCATGTTATAGGAAGGATCTCAGGTTTGGTATTAGAAGCATTGAGACATCACATCTCATGCTATAGGAAGGGTCTCAGGGTTGGAATGGGAAGGAGTTGGATATCACATCTCATCCAATAGGAAGGGTCTCAGGTTTGGAATGGGAAGGAATTGGATATCACATCTCATGTTATAGGAAGGATCTCAGGTTTGGTATTAGAAGCATTGAGATATCACATCTCATGCTATAGGAAGGGTCTCAGGATTGGAATGTGAAGGATTTGGATATCACATCTCATGCTAAAGGAAGGGTCTCAGGTTTGGTAGAAGCATTGAGATATCACGTCTCTGCTATCGGAAGGGTCTCAGGATTGGATTGGGAAGGAGTTGGATATCACATCTCATGCCATAGGAAGGGTCTCAGGTTTGGTATAAGCATTGAGATGTCACATCTCTGCTATCGGAAGGGTCTCAGGATTGGATTGGGAAGGAGTTGGATATCCCTTCTCATGCTATAGGAAGTGTCTCAGGTTGTAATGGGAAGGAGTTGGATATCACATCTCATGCTATAGATAGGCTCTTAGGTTTGGAAAGGGAAGGAGTTGGATATCACTTTTCATGTTAGAGGAAGGATCTCAGGTTTGGTATTAGAAGCATTGAGATATCACATCTCATGCTATAGGAAGGGTCTCAGGATTGGAATGGGAAGCAGTTGGATATCACATCTCATGCGATAGGAAGGGTCTCAGGTTTGGTATAAGCATTGAGATATCACATCTCATGCTATAGGACGGGTCTCAGGATTGGAATGGAAGGAGTTGGATATCACATCTCATGTTATAGGAAGGATCTCAGGTTTGGTATTAGAAGCATTGAGACATCACATCTCATGCTATAGGAAGGGTCTCAGGGTTGGAATGGGAAGGAGTTGGATATCACATCTCATCCAATAGGAAGGGTCTCAGGTTTGGAATGGGAAGGAATTGGATATCACATCTCATGTTATAGGAAGGATCTCAGGTTTGGTATTAGAAGCATTGAGATATCACATCTCATGCTATAGGAAGGGTCTCAGGATTGGAATGTGAAGGATTTGGATATCACATCTCATGCTAAAGGAAGGGTCTCAGGTTTGGTAGAAGCATTGAGATATCACGTCTCTGCTATCGGAAGGGTCTCAGGATTGGATTGGGAAGGAGTTGGATATCACATCTCATGCCATAGGAAGGGTCTCAGGTTTGGTATAAGCATTGAGATGTCACATCTCTGCTATCGGAAGGGTCTCAGGATTGGATTGGGAAGGAGTTGGATATCCCTTCTCATGCTATAGGAAGTGTCTCAGGTTGGAATGGGAAGGAGTTGGATATCACATCTCATGTTATAGGAAGGGTCTCAGGATTGGAATGGGAAGGATTTGGATATCACATCTCTTGCTATAGGAAGGGTCTCAGGATTGGAATGGGTAGGAGTTGGATATTACTCTCATGCTATAGGAAGGGTCTCATGTTTGGAATGGGAAGGAGTTGGATATCACATATGTTATAGTTAGTGTCTCAGGTTTGGAACGGGAAGGAGTTGGATATCACATCTCATGTTATAGGAAGGGTCTCAGGTTTGGTATAAGCATTGAGATATCACATCTCTGCTATCGGAAGCGGCTCAGGATTGGAATGGGAAGGAGTTGGATATCCCATCTCATGTTATAGGAAGAGTCTCTGGTTTGGTATTAGAATCATTGAGATATCACATCGCATGCTGTAGGAAGGGTCTAAGGATTGGAATGGGATGGACTTGGATATCACATCTCATGCTATAGGTAGGCTCTCAGGTTTGGTATAAGCATTGAGATATCACATCTCATGCTATAGGAAGGGTCTCAGGATTGGAATGGGAAGGAATTGGATATCACATCTCATGCTATAGGAAGGGTCTCAGATTTGGTATAAGCATTGAGATATCACATCTCATGCTAAAGGAAGGGTCTCAGGATTGGAATGGGAAGGAGTTGTATATGACATCTCAGGCCATAGGAAGGTTCTCAGGTTTGGTATAAGCATTGAGATATCACATCTCTGCTATCGGAAGGGTCTCAGGATTGGAATGGGAAGGAGTTGGATATCACATCTCATGCTATAGGAAGTGTCTCAGGATTGTAATGGGAAGGACTTGGATATCACATCTCATGCTATAGGTAGGGTCTCAAGTTTTATATTAGAAGCATTGAGATATCACATCTCATGCTATAGGAAGGGTCTGAGGATTGGAATGGGAAGGAGTTGGATATCACATCTCATGCTATGGGAAGGGTCTCAGGTTTGGTATAAGCAGTGAGATATCACATCTCATGCTATAGGAAGTGTCTCAGGATTGGAATGGGAAGGAGTTGGATATCACATCTCATGTTATAGGAAGGATCTCAGGTTTGGTATAAGCATTGAGATATCACATCTCTGCTATCGGAAGGGTCTCAGGATTGGAATGGGAAGGAGTTGGATATTCCCATCTCATGTTATAGGAAGGGTCTCAGGTTTGGTATTAGAAGCATTGAGATATCACATCTCATGCTATAGGAAGGGTCTCAGGATTGGAATGGGAAGGACTTGGATATCACATCTCATGCTATAGGGAGGGTCTCAAGTTTGATATTAGAAGCTTTGAGATATCACAACTCATGATATCGGAAGGGTCTCAGGATTGGAATGGGAAGGAGTTGGATATCACATCTCATGATAAAGGAAGGGTCTAAGGTTTGGAAGGGGAAGGATTTGGATATCACATCTCATGTTATATTACGGGTCTCACGTTTGTATTAGAAGCATTGAGATATCAAGTCTCATAGTATAGGAAGGGTCTCAGAATTGGAATGGGAAGGAGTTGGATATCACATCTCAAGCTATAGGAAGGGTCTCAGGATTGGAATGGGAAGGACTTGGATATCACATCTCATGCTATAGGAAGGCTCTCAGGTTTGGAAGGGGAAAGAGTTGGATATCACATTTCATTTTAGAGGTAGGATCTCAGGTTTGGTATTAGAGGCATTGAGATATCACATCTCATGCTATCAGAAGGGTCTCAGGAATGGAATGGGAAGGAGTTGGATATCACATCTCATGCTAAAGGGAGGGTCTCAGGTTTGGAAGGGGAAGGATTTGGATATCACATCTCATGTTATAGGAAGGATCTCAGGTTTGGTATTAGAAGCATTGAGATATCACATCTCATGCTATCGGAAGGATCTCAGGTTTGGTATTAGAAGCATTGAGATATCACATCTCATGCTATCAGAAGGGTCTCAGGATTGGAATGGGAAGGAGTTGGATATCACATCTCATGCTAAAGGGAGGGTCTCAGGTTTGGAAGGGGAAGGATTTGGATATCACATCTCATGTTATCGGAAGGATCTCACGTTTGGTATTAGAAGTATTGAGATATCATATCTCATGCTATATGAAGGGTCTCAGGATTGGAATGGGAAAGAGTTGGATATCACATCTCATGCTTTAGGGAGTGTCTCAGGATTGGAATGGGAAGGACTTAGATATCACATATCATGCTATAGGGAGGGTCTCAGTTTTGATATTAGAAGCATTGAGATATCACATCTCATGCTATCGGAAGTGTCTCAGGATTGGAATGGGAAGGAGCTGGATATCACATCTCATGCTAAAGGGAGGGTCTCAGGATTGGAAGGGGAAGGATTTGGATATCACATCTCATGTTATCGGAAGGATCTCACGTTTGGTATTAGAAGTATTGAGATATCATATCTCATGCTATAGGAAGGGTCTCAGGATTGGAATGGGAAGGAGTTGGATATCACATCTCATGCTATAGGGAGGGTCTCAGGATTGGAATGGGAAGGACTTAGATATCACATATCATGCTATAGGGAGGGTCTCAGTTTTGATATTAGAAGCATTGAGATATCACATCTCATGCTATAGGAAGTGTCTCAGGATTGGAATGGGAAGGTGCTGGATATCACATCTCATGCTAAAGGAAGGATCTCAGGTTTGGAACGGGAAGGATTTGGATATCACATCTCATGTTATAGGAAGGGTCTCAGGTTTGGTATAAGCATTGAGATATCACATCTCTGCTATCGGAAGTGTCTCAGGATTGGAATGGGAAGGAGTTGGATATCCCATCTCATGTTATAGGACGGGTCTCAGGTTTGTTATTAGAATCATTGAGATATCATATTGCATGCTGTAGGAAGGGTCTAAGGGTTGGAATGGGAAGGACTTGGATATCACATCTCATGCTATAGATAGGCTCTTAGGTTTGGAAAGGGAAGGAGTTGGATATCACATTTCATGTTAGAGGAAGGATCTCAGGTTTGGTATTAGAAGCATTGAGATATCACATCTCATGCTATAGGAAGGGTCTCAGGATTGGAATGGGAAGCAGTTGGATATCACATCTCATGCGATAGGAAGGGTCTCAGGTTTGGTATAAGCATTGAGATATCACATCTCATGCTATAGGACGGGTCTCAGGATTGGAATGGAAGGAGTTGGATATCACATCTCATGTTATAGGAAGGATCTCAGGTTTGGTATTAGAAGCATTGAGACATCACATCTCATGCTATAGGAAGGGTCTCAGGGTTGGAATGGGAAGGAGTTGGATATCACATCTCATCCAATAGGAAGGGTCTCAGGTTTGGAATGGGAAGGAATTGGATATCACATCTCATGTTATAGGAAGGATCTCAGGTTTGGTATTAGAAGCATTGAGATATCACATCTCATGCTATAGGAAGGGTCTCAGGATTGGAATGTGAAGGATTTGGATATCACATCTCATGCTAAAGGAAGGGTCTCAGGTTTGGTAGAAGCATTGAGATATCACGTCTCTGCTATCGGAAGGGTCTCAGGATTGGATTGGGAAGGAGTTGGATATCACATCTCATGCCATAGGAAGGGTCTCAGGTTTGGTATAAGCATTGAGATGTCACATCTCTGCTATCGGAAGGGTCTCAGGATTGGATTGGGAAGGAGTTGGATATCCCTTCTCATGCTATAGGAAGTGTCTCAGGTTGGAATGGGAAGGAGTTGGATATCACATCTCATGCTATAGATAGGCTCTTAGGTTTGGAAAGGGAAGGAGTTGGATATCACATTTCATGTTAGAGGAAGGATCTCAGGTTTGGTATTAGAAGCATTGAGATATCACATCTCATGCTATAGGAAGGGTCTCAGGATTGGAATGGGAAGCAGTTGGATATCACATCTCATGCGATAGGAAGGGTCTCAGGTTTGGTATAAGCATTGAGATATCACATCTCATGCTATAGGACGGGTCTCAGGATTGGAATGGAAGGAGTTGGATATCACATCTCATGTTATAGGAAGGATCTCAGGTTTGGTATTAGAAGCATTGAGACATCACATCTCATGCTATAGGAAGGGTCTCAGGGTTGGAATGGGAAGGAGTTGGATATCACATCTCATCCAATAGGAAGGGTCTCAGGTTTGGAATGGGAAGGAATTGGATATCACATCTCATGTTATAGGAAGGATCTCAGGTTTGGTATTAGAAGCATTGAGATATCACATCTCATGCTATAGGAAGGGTCTCAGGATTGGAATGTGAAGGATTTGGATATCACATCTCATGCTAAAGGAAGGGTCTCAGGTTTGGTAGAAGCATTGAGATATCACGTCTCTGCTATCGGAAGGGTCTCAGGATTGGATTGGGAAGGAGTTGGATATCACATCTCATGCCATAGGAAGGGTCTCAGGTTTGGTATAAGCATTGAGATGTCACATCTCTGCTATCGGAAGGGTCTCAGGATTGGATTGGGAAGGAGTTGGATATCCCTTCTCATGCTATAGGAAGTGTCTCAGGTTGGAATGGGAAGGAGTTGGATATCACATCTCATGTTATAGGAAGGGTCTCAGGATTGGAATGGGAAGGATTTGGATATCACATCTCTTGCTATAGGAAGGGTCTCAGGATTGGAATGGGAAGGATTTGGATATCACATCTCTTGCTATAGGAAGGGTCTCAGGATTGGAATGGGTAGGAGTTGGATATTACTTTCATGCTATAGGAAGGGTCTCATGTTTGGAATGGGAAGGAGTTGGATATCACATATGCTATCGGAAGCAGCTCAGGATTGGAATGGGAAGGAGTTGGATATCCCATCTCATGTTATAGGAAGAGTCTCTGGTTTGGTATTAGAATCATTGAGATATCACATCGCATGCTGTAGGAAGGGTCTAAGGATTGGAATGGGATGGACTTGGATATCACATCTCATGCTATAGGTAGGCTCTCAGGTTTGGTATAAGCATTGAGATATCACATCTCATGCTATAGGAAGGGTCTCAGGATTGGAATGGGAAGGAATTGGATATCACATCTCATGCTATAGGAAGGGTCTCAGATTTGGTATAAGCATTGAGATATCACATCTCATGCTAAAGGAAGGGTCTCAGGGTTGGAATGGGAAGGAGTTGTATATGACATCTCAGCCATAGGAAGGTTCTCAGGTTTGGTATAAGCATTGAGATATCACATCTCTGCTATCGGAAGGGTCTCAGGATTGGAATGGGAAGGAGTTGGATATCCCATCTCATGTTATAGGAAGGGTCTCAGGTTTGGTATTAGAAGCATAGAGATATCACATCTCATGCTATAGGAAGGGTCTCAGGATTTGAATGGCAAGGAGTTGGATATCACATCTCATGCCATAGGAAGGGTCTCAGGTTTGGTGTAAGCATTGAGATATCACATCTCTGCTATCGGAAGGGTCTCAGGATTGGATTGGGAAGGAGTTAGATATCCCTTCTCATGCTATAGGAAGTGTCTCAGGTTGGAATGGGAAGGAGTTGGATATCACATCTCATGTTATAGGAAGGGTCTCAGGATTGGAATGGGAAGGACTTGGATGTCACATCTCATGCTATAGGAAGGGTCTCAAGTTTGATATTAGAAGCATTGAGATAACAAATCTCATGATATCGGAAGGGTCTCAGGATTGGAATGGGAAGGAGTTGGATATCACATCTCATGATAAAGGAAGGGTCTAAGGTTTGGAAGGGGAAGGATTTGGATATCACATCTCATGTTATAGGATGGGTCTCAGGTTTGGTATTAGAAGCATTGAGATATCAAGTCTCATGGTATAAGAAGGGTCTCAGAATTGGAATGGGAAGGAGTTGGATATCACACCTCAAGCTATAGGAAGGGTCTCAGGATTGGAATGGGAAGGAGTTTGATATCACATCTCATGCCATAGTATGGGTCTCAGGTTTGGTAGAAGCATTGGGATATCACATCTCATGCTATCGGAAGGGTATCAGTATTGGATTTGGAAGAAGTTGGATATCCCATCTCATGCTATAGGAAGGGTCTCAGGTTGGAATGGGAAGGAGTTGGATATCACATTTCATGTTATAGGAAGGGTCTCAGGATTGGAATGGGAAGGACTTGGATATCATATCTCATGCTATAGGACGGGTCTCAGGTTTGTTATTAGAATCATTGAGATATCATATTGCATGCTGTAGGAAGGGTCTAAGGATTGGAATGGGAAGGACTTGGATATCACATCTCATGCTATAGATAGGCTCTTAGGTTTGGAAAGGGAAGGAGTTGGATATCACATTTCATGTTAGAGGAAGGATCTCAGGTTTGGTATTAGAAGCATTGAGATATCACATCTCATGCTATATGAAGGGTCTCAGGATTGGAATGGGAAGTAGTTGGATATCACATCTCATGCTATAGGAAGGGTCTCAGGTTTGGTATAAGCATTGAGATATCACATCTCATGCTATAGGACAGGTCTCAGGATTGGAATGGAAGGAGTTGGATATCACATCTCATGTTATAGGAAGGATCTCAGGTTTGGTATTAGAAGCATTGAGACATCACATCTCATGCTATAGGAAGGGTCTCAGGGTTGGAATGGGAAGGAGTTGGATATCACATCTCATCCAATAGGAAGGGTCTCAGGTTTGGAATGGGAAGGAATTGGATATCACATCTCATGTTATAGGAAGGATCTCAGGTTTGGTATTAGAAGCATTGAGATATCACATCTCATGCTATAGGAAGGGTCTCAGGATTGGAATGTGAAGGATTTGGATATCACATCTCATGCTAAAGGAAGGGTCTCAGGTTTGGTAGAAGCATTGAGATATCACGTCTCTGCTATCGGAAGGGTCTCAGGATTGGATTGGGAAGGAGTTGGATATCCCTTCTCATGCTATAGGAAGGGTCTCAGGATTTGAATGGCAAGGAGTTGGATATCACATCTCATGCCATAGGAAGGGTCTCAGGTTTGGTATAAGCATTGAGATATCACATCTCTGCTATCGGAAGGGTCTCAGGATTGGAATGGGAAGGAGTTGGATATTCCCATCTCATGTTATAGGAAGGGTCTCAGGTTTGATATTAGAAGCTTTGAGATATCACATCTCATGATATCGGAAGGGTCTCAGGATTGGAATGGGAAGGAGTTGGATATCACATCTCATGATAAAGGAAGGGTCTAAGCTTTGGAAGGGGAAGGATTTGGATATCACATCTCATGTTATATTACGTGTCTCAGGTTTGGTATTAGAAGCATTGAGATATCAAGTCTCAGAGTATAGGAAGGGTCTCAGAATTGGAATGGGAAGGAGTTGGATATCACATCTCAAGCTATAGGAAGGGTCTCAGGATTGGAATGGGAAGGACTTGGATATCACATCTCATGCTATAGGAAGGCTCTCAGGTTTGGAAGGGGAAAGAGTTGGATATCACATTTCATGTTAGAGGTAGGATCTCAGGTTTGGTATTAGAGGCATTGAGATATCACATCTCATGCTATCAGAAGGGTCTCAGGAATGGAATGGGAAGGAGTTGGATATCACATCTCATGCTAAAGGGAGGGTCTCAGGTTTGGAAGGGGAAGGATTTGGATATCACATCTCATGTTATAGGAAGGATCTCAGGTTTGGTATTAGAAGCATTGAGATATCACATCTCATGCTATCGGAAGGATCTCAGGTTTGGTATTAGAAGCATTGAGATATCAAATCTCATGCTATCAGAAGGGTCTCAGGATTGGAATGGGAAGGAGTTGGATATCACATCTCATGCTAAAGGGAGGGTCTCAGGTTTGGAAGGGGAAGGATTTGGATATCACATCTCATGTTATCGGAAGGATCTCACGTTTGGTATTAGAAGTATTGAGATATCATATCTCATGCTATAGGAAGGGTCTCAGGATTGGAATGGGAAAGAGTTGGATATCACATCTCATTCTATAGGGAGTGTCTCAGGATTGGAATGGGAAGGACTTAGATATCACATATCATGCTATAGGGAGGGTCTCAGTTTTGATATTAGAAGCATTGAGATATCACATCTCATGCTATCGGAAGTGTCTCAGGATTGGAATGGGAAGGAGCTGGATATCACATCTCATGCTAAAGGAAGGGTCTCAGGTTTGGAACGGGAAGGATTTGGATATCACATCTCATGTTATAGGAAGGGTCTCAGGTTTGGTATAAGCATTGAGATATCACATCTCTGCTATCGGAAGTGTCTCAGGATTGGAATGGGAAGGAGTTGGATATCACATCTCATGTTATAGGACGGGTCTCAGGTTTGTTATTAGAATCATTGAGATATCATATTGCATGCTGTAGGAAGGGTCTAAGGGTTGGAATGGGAAGGACTTGGATATCACATCTCATGCTATAGATAGGCTCTTAGGTTTGGAAAGGGAAGGAGTTGGATATCACATTTCATGTTAGAGGAAGGATCTCAGGTTTGGTATTAGAAGCATTGAGATATCACATCTCATGCTATATGAAGGGTCTCAGGATTGGAATGGGAAGTAGTTGGATATCACATCTCATGCTATAGGAAGGGTCTCAGGTTTAGTATAAGCATTGAGATATCACATCTCATGCTATAGGACGGGTCTCAGGATTGGAATGGAAGGAGTTGGATATCACATCTCATGTTATAGGAAGGATCTCAGGTTTGGTATTAGAAGCATTGAGACATCACATCTCATGCTATAGGAAGGGTCTCAGGGTTGGAATGGGAAGGAGTTGGATATCACATCTCATCCAATAGGAAGGGTCTCAGGTTTGGAATGGGAAGGAATTGGATATCACATCTCATGTTATAGGAAGGATCTCAGGTTTGGTATTAGAAGCATTGAGATATCACATCTCATGCTATAGGAAGGGTCTCAGGATTGGAATGTGAAGGATTTGGATATCACATCTCATGCTAAAGGAAGGGTCTCAGGTTTGGTAGAAGCATTGAGATATCACGTCTCTGCTATCGGAAGGGTCGCAGGATTGGATTGGGAAGGAGTTGGATATCCCTTCTCATGCTATAGGAAGGGTCTCAGGATTTGAATGGCAAGGAGTTGGATATCACATCTCATGCCATAGGAAGGGTCTCAGGTTTGGTATAAGCATTGAGATATCACATCTCTGCTATCGGAAGGGTCTCAGGATTGGATTGGGAAGGAGTTGGATATCCCTTCTCATGCTATAGGAAGTGTCTCAGGTTGGAATGGGAAGGAGTTGGATATCACATCTCATGTTATAGGAAGGGTCTCAGGATTGGAATGGGAAGGATTTGGATATCACATCTCTTGCTATAGGAAGGGTCTCAGGATTGGAATGGGTAGGAGTTGGATATTACTTTCTTGCTATAGGAAGGGTCTCATGTTTGGAATGGGAAGGAGTTGGATATCACATATGCTATAGTTAGTGTCTCAGGTTTGGAACGGGAAGGAGTTGGATATCACATCTCATGTTATAGGAAGGGTCTCAGGTTTGGTATAAGCATTGAGATATCACATCTCTGCTATCGGAAGCGGCTCAGGATTGGAATGGGAAGGAGTTGGATATCCCATCTCATGTTATAGTAAGAGTCTCTGGTTTGGTATTAGAATCATTGAGATATCACATCGCATGCTGTAGGAAGGGTCTAAGGATTGGAATGGGATGGACTTGGATATCACATCTCATGCTATAGGTAGGCTCTCAGGTTTGGTATAAGCATTGAGATATCACATCTCATGCTATAGGAAGGGTCTCAGGATTGGAATGGGAAGGATTTGGATATCACATCTCATGCTATAGGAAGGGTCTCAGATTTGGTATAAGCATTGAGATATCACATCTCATGCTAAAGGAAGGGTCTCAGGATTGGAATGGGAAGGAGTTGTATATGACATCTCAGGCCATAGGAAGGGTCTCAGGTTTGGTATAAGCATTGAGATATCACATCTCTGCTATCGGAAGGGTCTCAGGATTGGAATGGGAAGGAGTTGGATATCCCATCTCATGTTATAGGAAGGGTCTCAGGTTTGGTATTAGAAGCATTGAGATATCACATCTCATGCTATAGGAAGGGTCTCAGGATTGGAATGGGAAGCAGTTGGATATCACATCTCATGCGATAGGAAGGGTCTCAGGTTTGGTATAAGCATTGAGATATCACATCTCATGCTATAGGACGGGTCTCAGGATTGGAATGGAAGGAGTTGGATATCACATCTCATGTTATAGGAAGGATCTCAGGTTTGGTATTAGAAGCATTGAGACATCACATCTCATGCTATAGGAAGGGTCTCAGGGTTGGAATGGGAAGGAGTTGGATATCACATCTCATCCAATAGGAAGGGTCTCAGGTTTGGAATGGGAAGGAATTGGATATCACATCTCATGTTATAGGAAGGATCTCAGGTTTGGTATTAGAAGCATTGAGATATCACATCTCATGCTATAGGAAGGGTCTCAGGATTGGAATGTGAAGGATTTGGATATCACATCTCATGCTAAAGGAAGGGTCTCAGGTTTGGTAGAAGCATTGAGATATCACGTCTCTGCTATCGGAAGGGTCTCAGGATTGGATTGGGAAGGAGTTGGATATCACATCTCATGCCATAGGAAGGGTCTCAGGTTTGGTATAAGCATTGAGATGTCACATCTCTGCTATCGGAAGGGTCTCAGGATTGGATTGGGAAGGAGTTGGATATCCCTTCTCATGCTATAGGAAGTGTCTCAGGTTGGAATGGGAAGGAGTTGGATATCACATCTCATGTTATAGGAAGGGTCTCAGGATTGGAATGGGAAGGATTTGGATATCACATCTCTTGCTATAGGAAGGGTCTCAGGATTGGAATGGGAAGGATTTGGATATCACATCTCTTGCTATAGGAAGGGTCTCAGGATTGGAATGGGTAGGAGTTGGATATTACTTTCATGCTATAGGAAGGGTCTCATGTTTGGAATGGGAAGGAGTTGGATATCACATATGCTATCGGAAGCGGCTCAGGATTGGAATGGGAAGGAGTTGGATATCCCATCTCATGTTATAGGAAGAGTCTCTGGTTTGGTATTAGAATCATTGAGATATCACATCGCATGCTGTAGGAAGGGTCTAAGGATTGGAATGGGATGGACTTGGATATCACATCTCATGCTATAGGTAGGCTCTCAGGTTTGGTATAAGCATTGAGATATCACATCTCATGCTATAGGAAGGGTCTCAGGATTGGAATGGGAAGGAATTGGATATCACATCTCATGCTATAGGAAGGGTCTCAGATTTGGTATAAGCATTGAGATATCACATCTCATGCTAAAGGAAGGGTCTCAGGATTGGAATGGGAAGGAGTTGTATATGACATCTCAGCCATAGGAAGGTTCTCAGGTTTGGTATAAGCATTGAGATATCACATCTCTGCTATCGGAAGGGTCTCAGGATTGGAATGGGAAGGAGTTGGATATCCCATCTCATGTTATAGGAAGGGTCTCAGGTTTGGTATTAGAAGCATAGAGATATCACATCTCATGCTATAGGAAGGGTCTCAGGATTTGAATGGCAAGGAGTTGGATATCACATCTCATGCCATAGGAAGGGTCTCAGGTTTGGTGTAAGCATTGAGATATCACATCTCTGCTATCGGAAGGGTCTCAGGATTGGATTGGGAAGGAGTTAGATATCCCTTCTCATGCTATAGGAAGTGTCTCAGGTTGGAATGGGAAGGAGTTGGATATCACATCTCATGTTATAGGAAGGGTCTCAGGATTGGAATGGGAAGGACTTGGATGTCACATCTCATGCTATAGGAAGGGTCTCAAGTTTGATATTAGAAGCATTGAGATAACAAATCTCATGATATCGGAAGGGTCTCAGGATTGGAATGGGAAGGAGTTGGATATCACATCTCATGATAAAGGAAGGGTCTAAGGTTTGGAAGGGGAAGGATTTGGATATCACATCTCATGTTATAGGACGGGTCTCAGGTTTGGTATTAGAAGCATTGAGATATCAAGTCTCATGGTATAAGAAGGGTCTCAGAATTGGAATGGGAAGGAGTTGGATATCACACCTCAAGCTATAGGAAGGGTCTCAGGATTGGAATGGGAAGGAGTTTGATATCACATCTCATGCCATAGTATGGGTCTCAGGTTTGGTAGAAGCATTGGGATATCACATCTCATGCTATCGGAAGGGTATCAGTATTGGATTTGGAAGAAGTTGGATATCCCATCTCATGCTATAGGAAGGGTCTCAGGTTGGAATGGGAAGGAGTTGGATATCACATTTCATGTTATAGGAAGGGTCTCAGGATTGGAATGGGAAGGACTTGGATATCATATCTCATGCTATAGGACGGGTCTCAGGTTTGTTATTAGAATCATTGAGATATCATATTGCATGCTGTAGGAAGGGTCTAAGGATTGGAATGGGAAGGACTTGGATATCACATCTCATGCTATAGATAGGCTCTTAGGTTTGGAAAGGGAAGGAGTTGGATATCACATTTCATGTTAGAGGAAGGATCTCAGGTTTGGTATTAGAAGCATTGAGATATCACATCTCATGCTATATGAAGGGTCTCAGGATTGGAATGGGAAGTAGTTGGATATCACATCTCATGCTATAGGAAGGGTCTCAGGTTTGGTATAAGCATTGAGATATCACATCTCATGCTATAGGACAGGTCTCAGGATTGGAATGGAAGGAGTTGGATATCACATCTCATGTTATAGGAAGGATCTCAGGTTTGGTATTAGAAGCATTGAGACATCACATCTCATGCTATAGGAAGGGTCTCAGGGTTGGAATGGGAAGGAGTTGGATATCACATCTCATCCAATAGGAAGGGTCTCAGGTTTGGAATGGGAAGGAATTGGATATCACATCTCATGTTATAGGAAGGATCTCAGGTTTGGTATTAGAAGCATTGAGATATCACATCTCATGCTATAGGAAGGGTCTCAGGATTGGAATGTGAAGGATTTGGATATCACATCTCATGCTAAAGGAAGGGTCTCAGGTTTGGTAGAAGCATTGAGATATCACGTCTCTGCTATCGGAAGGGTCTCAGGATTGGATTGGGAAGGAGTTGGATATCCCTTCTCATGCTATAGGAAGGGTCTCAGGATTTGAATGGCAAGGAGTTGGATATCACATCTCATGCCATAGGAAGGGTCTCAGGTTTGGTATAAGCATTGAGATATCACATCTCTGCTATCGGAAGGGTCTCAGGATTGGAATGGGAAGGAGTTGGATATTCCCATCTCATGTTATAGGAAGGGTCTCAGGTTTGGTATTAGAAGCATTGAGATATCACATCTCATGCTATAGGAAGGGTCTCAGGATTGGAATGGGAAGGACTTGGATATCACATCTCATGCTATAGGGAGGGTCTCAAGTTTGATATTAGAAGCTTTGAGATATCACATCTCATGATATCGGAAGGGTCTCAGGATTGGAATGGGAAGGAGTTGGATATCACATCTCATGATAAAGGAAGGGTCTAAGCTTTGGAAGGGGAAGGATTTGGATATCACATCTCATGTTATATTACGTGTCTCAGGTTTGGTATTAGAAGCATTGAGATATCAAGTCTCAGAGTATAGGAAGGGTCTCAGAATTGGAATGGGAAGGAGTTGGATATCACATCTCAAGCTATAGGAAGGGTCTCAGGATTGGAATGGGAAGGACTTGGATATCACATCTCATGCTATAGGAAGGCTCTCAGGTTTGGAAGGGGAAAGAGTTGGATATCACATTTCATGTTAGAGGTAGGATCTCAGGTTTGGTATTAGAGGCATTGAGATATCACATCTCATGCTATCAGAAGGGTCTCAGGAATGGAATGGGAAGGAGTTGGATATCACATCTCATGCTAAAGGGAGGGTCTCAGGTTTGGAAGGGGAAGGATTTGGATATCACATCTCATGTTATAGGAAGGATCTCAGGTTTGGTATTAGAAGCATTGAGATATCACATCTCATGCTATCGGAAGGATCTCAGGTTTGGTATTAGAAGCATTGAGATATCAAATCTCATGCTATCAGAAGGGTCTCAGGATTGGAATGGGAAGGAGTTGGATATCACATCTCATTCTAAAGGGAGGGTCTCAGGTTTGGAAGGGGAAGGATTTGGATATCACATCTCATGTTATCGGAAGGATCTCACGTTTGGTATTAGAAGTATTGAGATATCATATCTCATGCTATAGGAAGGGTCTCAGGATTGGAATGGGAAAGAGTTGGATATCACATCTCATGCTATAGGGAGTGTCTCAGGATTGGAATGGGAAGGACTTAGATATCACATATCATGCTATAGGGAGGGTCTCAGTTTTGATATTAGAAGCATTGAGATATCACATCTCATGCTATCGGAAGTGTCTCAGGATTGGAATGGGAAGGAGCTGGATATCACATCTCATGCTAAAGGAAGGGTCTCAGGTTTGGAACGGGAAGGATTTGGATATCACATCTCATGTTATAGGAAGGGTCTCAGGTTTGGTATAAGCATTGAGATATCACATCTCTGCTATCGGAAGTGTCTCAGGATTGGAATGGGAAGGAGTTGGATATCACATCTCATGTTATAGGACGGGTCTCAGGTTTGTTATTAGAATCATTGAGATATCATATTGCATGCTGTAGGAAGGGTCTAAGGGTTGGAATGGGAAGGACTTGGATATCACATCTCATGCTATAGATAGGCTCTTAGGTTTGGAAAGGGAAGGAGTTGGATATCACATTTCATGTTAGAGGAAGGATCTCAGGTTTGGTATTAGAAGCATTGAGATATCACATCTCATGCTATATGAAGGGTCTCAGGATTGGAATGGGAAGTAGTTGGATATCACATCTCATGCTATAGGAAGGGTCTCAGGTTTAGTATAAGCATTGAGATATCACATCTCATGCTATAGGACGGGTCTCAGGATTGGAATGGAAGGAGTTGGATATCACATCTCATGTTATAGGAAGGATCTCAGGTTTGGTATTAGAAGCATTGAGACATCACATCTCATGCTATAGGAAGGGTCTCAGGGTTGGAATGGGAAGGAGTTGGATATCACATCTCATCCAATAGGAAGGGTCTCAGGTTTGGAATGGGAAGGAATTGGATATCACATCTCATGTTATAGGAAGGATCTCAGGTTTGGTATTAGAAGCATTGAGATATCACATCTCATGCTATAGGAAGGGTCTCAGGATTGGAATGTGAAGGATTTGGATATCACATCTCATGCTAAAGGAAGGGTCTCAGGTTTGGTAGAAGCATTGAGATATCACGTCTCTGCTATCGGAAGGGTCGCAGGATTGGATTGGGAAGGAGTTGGATATCCCTTCTCATGCTATAGGAAGGGTCTCAGGATTTGAATGGCAAGGAGTTGGATATCACATCTCATGCCATAGGAAGGGTCTCAGGTTTGGTATAAGCATTGAGATATCACATCTCTGCTATCGGAAGGGTCTCAGGATTGGATTGGGAAGGAGTTGGATATCCCTTCTCATGCTATAGGAAGTGTCTCAGGTTGGAATGGGAAGGAGTTGGATATCACATCTCATGTTATAGGAAGGGTCTCAGGATTGGAATGGGAAGGATTTGGATATCACATCTCTTGCTATAGGAAGGGTCTCAGGATTGGAATGGGTAGGAGTTGGATATTACTTTCTTGCTATAGGAAGGGTCTCATGTTTGGAATGGGAAGGAGTTGGATATCACATATGCTATAGTTAGTGTCTCAGGTTTGGAACGGGAAGGAGTTGGATATCACATCTCATGTTATAGGAAGGGTCTCAGGTTTGGTATAAGCATTGAGATATCACATCTCTGCTATCGGAAGCGGCTCAGGATTGGAATGGGAAGGAGTTGGATATCCCATCTCATGTTATAGTAAGAGTCTCTGGTTTGGTATTAGAATCATTGAGATATCACATCGCATGCTGTAGGAAGGGTCTAAGGATTGGAATGGGATGGACTTGGATATCACATCTCATGCTATAGGTAGGCTCTCAGGTTTGGTATAAGCATTGAGATATCACATCTCATGCTATAGGAAGGGTCTCAGGATTGGAATGGGAAGGATTTGGATATCACATCTCATGCTATAGGAAGGGTCTCAGATTTGGTATAAGCATTGAGATATCACATCTCATGCTAAAGGAAGGGTCTCAGGATTGGAATGGGAAGGAGTTGTATATGACATCTCAGGCCATAGGAAGGGTCTCAGGTTTGGTATAAGCATTGAGATATCACATCTCTGCTATCGGAAGGGTCTCAGGATTGGAATGGGAAGGAGTTGGATATCCTATCTCATGTTATAGGAAGGGTCTCAGGTTTGGTATTAGAAGCATAGAGATATCACATCTCATGCTATAGGAAGGGTCTCAGGATTGGAATGGGAAGGACTTGGATGTCACATCTCATGCTATAGGGAGGATCTCAAGTTTGATATAAAAGCATTGAGATAACAAATCTCATGATATCGGAAGGGTCTTAGGATTGGAATGGGAAGGAGTTGGATACCACATCTCATGATAAAGGAAGGGTCTAAGGTTTGGAAGGGGAAGGATTTGGATATCACATCTCATGTTATAGGACGGGTCTCAGGTTTGGTATTAGAAGCATTGAGATATCAAGTCTCATGGTATAAGAAGGGTCTCAGAATTGGAATGGGAAGGAGTTGGATATCACACCTCAAGCTATAGGAAGGGTCTCAGGATTGGAATGGGAAGGAGTTTGATATCACATCTCATGCCATAGTATGGGTCTCAGGTTTGGTAGAAGCATTGGGATATCACATCTCATGCTATCGGAAGGGTATCAGTATTGGATTTTGAAGAAGTTGGATATCCCATCTCATGCTATAGGAAGGGTCTCAGGTTGGAATGGGAAGGAGTTGGATATCACATTTCATGTTATAGGAAGGGTCTCAGGATTGGAATGGGAAGGACTTGGATATCATATCTCATGCTATAGGACGGGTCTCAGGTTTGTTATTAGAATCATTGAGATATCATATTGCATGCTGTAGGAAGGGTCTAAGGATTGGAATAGGAAGGACCTGGATATCACATCTCATGCTATAGATAGGCTCTTAGGTTTGAAAGGGAAGGACTTGGATATCACATTTCATGTTAGAGGAAGGATCTCAGGTTTGGTATTAGAAGCATTGAGATATCACATCTCATGCTATAGGAAGGGTCTCAGGATTGGAATGGGAAGTAGTTGGATATCACATCTCATGCTATAGGAAGGGTCTCAGGTTTGGTATAAGCATTGAGATATCACATCTCATGCTATAGGACGGGTCTCAGGATTGGAATGGAAGGAGTTGGATATCACATCTCATGTTATAGGAAGGATCTCAGGTTTGGTATTAGAATCATTGAGACATCACATCTCATGCTATAGGAAGGGTCTCAGGGTTGGAATGGGAAGGAGTTGGATATCACAACTCATCCAATAGGAAGGGTCTCAGGTTTGGAATGGGAAGGAATTGGATATCACATCTCATGTTATAGGAAGGATCTCAGGTTTGGTATTAGAAGCATTGAGATATCACATCTCATGCTATAGGAAGGGTCTCAGGATTGGAATGTGAAGGATTTGGATATCACATCTCATGCTAAAGGAAGGGTCTCAGGTTTGGTAGAAGTATTGAGATATCACGTCTCTGCTATCGGAAGGGTCTCAGGATTGGATTGGGAAGGAGTTGGATATCCCTTCTCATGCTATAGGAAGGGTCTCAGGATTTGAATGGCAAGGAGTTGGATATCACATCTCATGCCATACGAAGGGTCTCAGGTTTGGTATAAGCATTGAGATATCACATCTCTGCTATCGGAAGGGTCTCAGGATTGGAATGGGAAGGAGTTGGATATTCCCATCTCATGTAATAGGAAGGGTCTCAGGTTTGGTATTAGAAGCATTGAGATATCACATCTCATGCTATAGGAAGGGTCTCAGGATTGGAATGGGAAGGACTTGGATATCACATCTCATGCTATAGGGAGGGTCTCAAGTTTGATATTAGAAGCTTTGAGATATCACATCTCATGATATCGGAAGGGTCTCAGGATTGGAATGGGAAGGAGTTGGATATCACATCTCATGATAAAGGAAGGGTCTAAGGTTTGGAAGGGGAAGGAGTTGGATATCAGATCTCATGATAAAGGAAGGGTCTAAGGTTTGGAAGGGGAAAGAGTTGGATATCACATTTCATGTTAGAGGTAGGATCTCAGGTTTGGTATTAGAGGCATTGAGATATCACATCTCATGCTATCAGAAGGGTCTCAGGAATGGAATGGGAAGGAGTTGGATATCACATCTCATGCTAAAGGGAGGGTCTCAGGTTTGGAAGGGGAAGGATTTGGATATCACATCTCATGTTATAGGAAGGATCTCAGGTTTGGTATTAGAAGCATTGAGATATCACATCTCATGCTATCGGAAGGATCTCAGGTTTGGTATTAGAAGCATTGAGATATCACATCTCATGCTATCGGAAGGATCTCAGGTTTGGTATTAGAAGCATTGAGATATCATATCTCATGCTATCAGAAGGGTCTCAGGATTGGAATGGGAAGGAGTTGGATATCACATCTCATGCTAAAGGGAGGGTCTCAGGTTTGGAAGGGGAAGGATTTGGATATCACATCTCATGCTAAAGGAAGGGTCTCAGGTTTGGTAGAAGCATTGAGATACCACGTCTCTGCTATCGGAAGGGTCTCAGGATTGGATTGGGAAGGAGTTGGATATCTCATCTCATGCCATAGGAAGGGTCTCAGGTTTGGTATAAGCATTGAGATGTCACATCTCTGCTATCGGAAGGGTCTCAGGATTGGATTGGGAAGGAGTTGGATATCCCTTCTCATGCTATAGGAAGTGTCTCAGGTTGGAATGGGAAGGAGTTGGATATCACATCTCATGCTATAGATAGGCTCTTAGGTTTGGAAAGGGAAGGAGTTGGATATCACATTTCATGTTAGAGGAAGGATCTCAGGTTTGGTATTAGAAGCATTGAGATATCACATCTCATGCTATAGGAAGGGTCTCAGGATTGGAATGGGAAGCAGTTGGATATCACATCTCATGCGATAGGAAGGGTCTCAGGTTTGGTATAAGCATTGAGATATCACATCTCATGCTATAGGACGGGTCTCAGGATTGGAATGGAAGGAGTTGGATATCACATCTCATGTTATAGGAAGGATCTCAGGTTTGGTATTAGAAGCATTGAGACATCACATCTCATGCTATAGGAAGGGTCTCAGGGTTGGAATGGGAAGGAGTTGGATATCACATCTCATCCAATAGGAAGGGTCTCAGGTTTGGAATGGGAAGGAATTGGATATCACATCTCATGTTATAGGAAGGATCTCAGGTTTGGTATTAGAAGCATTGAGATATCACATCTCATGCTATAGGAAGGGTCTCAGGATTGGAATGTGAAGGATTTGGATATCACATCTCATGCTAAAGGAAGGGTCTCAGGTTTGGTAGAAGCATTGAGATATCACGTCTCTGCTATCGGAAGGGTCTCAGGATTGGATTGGGAAGGAGTTGGATATCACATCTCATGCCATAGGAAGGGTCTCAGGTTTGGTATAAGCATTGAGATGTCACATCTCTGCTATCGGAAGGGTCTCAGGATTGGATTGGGAAGGAGTTGGATATCCCTTCTCATGCTATAGGAAGTGTCTCAGGTTGGAATGGGAAGGAGTTGGATATCACATCTCATGTTATAGGAAGGGTCTCAGGATTGGAATGGGAAGGATTTGGATATCACATCTCTTGCTATAGGAAGGGTCTCAGGATTGGAATGGGTAGGAGTTGGATATTACTTTCATGCTATAGGAAGGTTCTCATGTTTGGAATGGGAAGGAGTTGGATATCACATATGCTATAGTTAGTGTCTCAGGTTTGGAACGGGAAGGAGTTGGATATCACATCTCATGTTATAGGAAGGGTCTCAGGTTTGGTATAAGCATTGAGATATCACATCTCTGCTATCGGAAGCGGCTCAGGATTGGAATGGGAAGGAGTTGGATATCCCATCTCATGTTATAGGAAGAGTCTCTGGTTTGGTATTAGAATCATTGAGATATCTTATCGCATGCTGTAGGAAGGGTCTAAGGATTGGAATGGGATGGACTTGGATATCACATCTCATGCTATAGGTAGGCTCTCAGGTTTGGTATAAGCATTGAGATATCACATCTCATGCTATAGGAAGGGTCTCAGGATTGGAATGGGAAGAAATTGGATATCACATCTCATGCTATAGGAAGGGTCTCAGATTTGGTATAAGCATTGAGATATCACATCTCATGCTAAAGGAAGGGTCTCAGGATTGGAATGGGAAGGAGTTGTATATGACATCTCAGGCCATAGGAAGGTTCTCAGGTTTGGTATAAGTATTGAGATATCACATCTCTGCTATCGGAAGGGTCTCAGGATTGGAATGGGAAGGAGTTGGATATCCCATCTCATGTTATAGGAAGGGTCTCAGGTTTGGTATTAGAAGCATAGAGATATCACATCTCATGCTATAGGAAGGGTCTCAGGATTTGAATGGCAAGGAGTTGGATATCACATCTCAGGCCATAGGAAGGGTCTCAGGTTTGGTATAAGCATTGAGATATCACATCTCTGCTATCGGAAGGGTCTCAGGATTGGATTGGGAAGGAGTTAGATATCCCTTCTCATGCTATAGGAAGTGTCTCAGGTTGGAATGGGAAGGAGTTGGATATCACATCTCATGTTATAGGAAGGGTCTCAGGATTGGAATGGGAAGGACTTGGATGTCACATCTCATGCTATAGGGAGGGTCTCAAGTTTGATATTAGAAGCATTGAGATAACAAATCTCATGATATCGGAAGGGTCTCAGGATTGGAATGGGAAGGAGTAGGATATCACATCTCATGATAAAGGAAGGGTCTAAGGTTTGGAAGGGGAAGGATTTGGATATCACATCTCATGTTATAGGACGGGTCTCAGGTTTGGTATTAGAAGCATTGAGATATCAAGTCTCATGGTATAAGAAGGGTCTCAGAATTGGAATGGGAAGGAGTTGGATATCACACCTCAAGCTATAGGAAGGGTCTCAGGATTGGAATGGGAAGGAGTTTGATATCACATCTCATGCCATAGTATGGGTCTCAGGTTTGGTAGAAGCATTGGGATATCACATCTCATGCTATCGGAAGGGTATCAGTATTGGATTTGGAAGAAGTTGGATATCCCATCTCATGCTATAGGAAGGGTCTCAGGTTGGAATGGGAAGGAGTTGGATATCACATTTCATGTTATAGGAAGGGTCTCAGGATTGGAATGGGAAGGACTTGGATATCATATCTCATGCTATAGGACGGGTCTCAGGTTTGTTATTAGAATCATTGAGATATCATATTGCATGCTGTAGGAAGGGTCTAAGGATTGGAATGGGAAGGACTTGGATATCACATCTCATGCTATAGATAGGCTGTTAGGTTTGGAAAGGGAAGGAGTTGGATATCACATTTCATGTTAGAGGAAGGATCTCAGGTTTGGTATTAGAAGCATTGAGATATCACATCTCATGCTATATGAAGGGTCTCAGGATTGGAATGGGAAGTAGTTGGATATCACATCTCATGCTATAGGAAGGGTCTCAGGTTTGGTATAAGCATTGAGATATCACATCTCATGCTATAGGACAGGTCTCAGGATTGGAATGGAAGGAGTTGGATATCACATCTCATGTTATAGGAAGGATCTCAGGTTTGGTATTAGAAGCATTGAGACATCACATCTCATGCTATAGGAAGGGTCTCAGGGTTGGAATGGGAAGGAGTTGGATATCACATCTCATCCAATAGGAAGGGTCTCAGGTTTGGAATGGGAAGGAATTGGATATCACATCTCATGTTATAGGAAGGATCTCAGGTTTGGTATTAGAAGCATTGAGATATCACATCTCATGCTATAGGAAGGGTCTCAGGATTGGAATGTGAAGGATTTGGATATCACATCTCATGCTAAAGGAAGGGTCTCAGGTTTGGTAGAAGCATTGAGATATCACGTCTCTGCTATCGGAAGGGTCTCAGGATTGGATTGGGAAGGAGTTGGATATCCCTTCTCATGCTATAGGAAGGGTCTCAGGATTTGAATGGCAAGGAGTTGGATATCACATCTCATGCCATAGGAAGGGTCTCAGGTTTGGTATAAGCATTGAGATATCACATCTCTGCTATCGGAAGGGTCTCAGGATTGGAATGGGAAGGAGTTGGATATTCCCATCTCATGTTATAGGAAGGGTCTCAGGTTTGGTATTAGAAGCATTGAGATATCACATCTCATGCTATAGGAAGGGTATCAGGATTGGAATGGGAAGGACTTGGATATCACATCTCATGCTATAGGGAGGGTCTCAAGTTTGATATTAGAAGCTTTGAGATATCACATCTCATGATATCGGAAGGGTCTCAGGATTGGAATGGGAAGGAGTTGGATATCACATCTCATGATAAAGGAAGGGTCTAAGGTTTGGAAGGGGAAGGATTTGGATATCACATCTCATGTTATATTACGGGTCTCAGGTTTGGTATTAGAAGCATTGAGATATCAAGTCTCAGAGTATAGGAAGGGTCTCAGAATTGGAATGGGAAGGAGTTGGATATCACATCTCAAGCTATAGGAAGGGTCTCAGGATTGGAATGGGAAGGACTTGGATATCACATCTCATGCTATAGGAAGGCTCTCAGGTTTGGAAGGGGAAAGAGTTGGATATCACATTTCATGTTAGAGGTAGGATCTCAGGTTTGGTATTAGAGGCATTTAGATATCACATCTCATGCTATCAGAAGGGTCTCAGGAATGGAATGGGAAGGAGTTGGATATCACATCTCATGCTAAAGGGAGGGTCTCAGGTTTGGAAGGTGAAGGATTTGGATATCACATCTCATGTTATAGGAAGGATCTCAGGTTTGGTATTAGAAGCATTGAGATATCACATCTCATGCTATCGGAAGGATCTCAGGTTTGGTATTAGAAGCATTGAGATATCAAATCTCATGCATTCAGAAGGGTCTCAGGATTGGAATGGGAAGGAGTTGGATATCACATCTCATGCTAAAGGGAGGGTCTCAGGTTTGGAAGGGGAAGGATTTGGATATCACATCTCATGTTATCGGAAGGATCTCACGTTTGGTATTAGAAGTATTGAGATATCATATCTCATGCTATAGGAAGGGTCTCAGGATTGGAATGGGAAAGAGTTGGATATCACATCTCATGCTATAGGGAGTGTCTCAGGATTGGAATGGGAAGGACTTAGATATCACATATCATGCTATAGGGAGGGTCTCAGTTTTGATATTAGAAGCATTGAGATATCACATCTCATGCTATCGGAAGTGTCTCAGGATTGGAATGGGAAGGAGCTGGATATCACATCTCATGCTAAAGGAAGGGTCTCAGGTTTGGAACGGGAAGGATTTGGATATCACATCTCTTGTTATAGGAAGGGTCTCAGGTTTGGTATAAGCATTGAGATATCACATCTCTGCTATCGGAAGTGTCTCAGGATTGGAATGGGAAGGAGTTGGATATCACATCTCATGTTATAGGACGGGTCTCAGGTTTGTTATTAGAATCATTGAGATATCATATTGCATGCTGTAGGAAGGGTCTAAGGGTTGGAATGGGAAGGACTTGGATATCACATCTCATGCTATAGATAGGCTCTTAGGTTTGGAAAAAGAAGGAGTTGGATATCACATTTCATGTTAGAGGAAGGATCTCAGGTTTGGTATTAGAAGCATTGAGATATCACATCTCATGCTATATGAAGGGTCTCAGGATTGGAATGGGAAGTAGTTGGATATCACATCTCATGCTATAGGAAGGGTCTCAGGTTTAGTATAAGCATTGAGATATCACATCTCATGCTATAGGACGGGTCTCAGGATTGGAATGGAAGGAGTTGGATATCACATCTCATGTTATAGGAAGGATCTCAGGTTTGGTATTAGAAGCATTGAGACATCACATCTCATGCTATAGGAAGGGTCTCAGGGTTGGAATGGGAAGGAGTTGGATATCACATCTCATCCAATAGGAAGGGTCTCAGGTTTGGAATGGGAAGGAATTGGATATCACATCTCATGTTATAGGAAGGATCTCAGGTTTGGTATTAGAAGCATTGAGATATCACATCTCATGCTATAGGAAGGGTCTCAGGATTGGAATGTGAAGGATTTGGATATCACATCTCATGCTAAAGGAAGGGTCTCAGGTTTGGTAGAAGCATTGAGATATCACGTCTCTGCTATCGGAAGGGTCGCAGGATTGGATTGGGAAGGAGTTGGATATCCCTTCTCATGCTATAGGAAGGGTCTCAGGATTTGAATGGCAAGGAGTTGGATATCACATCTCATGCCATAGGAAGGGTCTCAGGTTTGGTATAAGCATTGAGATATCACATCTCTGCTATCGGAAGGGTCTCAGGATTGGATTGGGAAGGAGTTGGATATCCCTTCTCATGCTATAGGAAGTGTCTCAGGTTGGAATGGGAAGGAGTTGGATATCACATCTCATGTTATAGGAAGGGTCTCAGGATTGGAATGGGAAGGATTTGGATATCACATCTCTTGCTATAGGAAGGGTCTCAGGATTGGAATGGGTAGGAGTTGGATATTACTTTCTTGCTATAGGAAGGGTCTCATGTTTGGAATGGGAAGGAGTTGGATATCACATATGCTATAGTTAGTGTCTCAGGTTTGGAACGGGAAGGAGTTGGATATCACATCTCATGTTATAGGAAGGGTCTCAGGTTTTCGTATAAGCATTGAGATATCACATCTCTGCTATCGGAAGCGGCTCAGGATTGGAATGGGAAGGAGTTGGATATCCCATCTCATGTTATAGTAAGAGTCTCTGGTTTGGTATTAGAATCATTGAGATATCACATCGCATGCTGTAGGAAGGGTCTAAGGATTGGAATGGGATGGACTTGGATATCACATCTCATGCTATAGGTAGGCTCTCAGGTTTGGTATAAGCATTGAGATATCACATCTCATGCTATAGGAAGGGTCTCAGGATTGGAATGGGAAGGATTTGGATATCACATCTCATGCTATAGGAAGGGTCTCAGATTTGGTATAAGCATTGAGATATCACATCTCATGCTAAAGGAAGGGTCTCAGGATTGGAATGGGAAGGAGTTGTATATGACATCTCAGGCCATAGGAAGGGTCTCAGGTTTGGTATAAGCATTGAGATATCACATCTCTGCTATCGGAAAGGTCTCAGGATTGGAATGGGAAGGAGTTGGATATCCCATCTCATGTTATAGGAAGGGTCTCAGGTTTGGTATTAGAAGCATAGAGATATCACATCTCATGCTATAGGAAGGGTCTCAGGATTGGAATGGGAAGGACTTGGATGTCACATCTCATGCTATAGGGAGGATCTCAAGTTTGATATAAAAGCATTGAGATAACAAATCTCATGATATCGGAAGGGTCTCAGGATTGGAATGGGAAGGAGTTGGATACCACATCTCATGATAAAGGAAGGGTCTAAGGTTTGGAAGGGGAAGGATTTGGATATCACATCTCATGTTATAGGACGGGTCTCAGGTTTGGTATTAGAAGCATTGAGATATCAAGTCTCATGGTATAAGAAGGGTCTCAGAATTGGAATGGGAAGGAGTTGGATATCACACCTCAAGCTATAGGAAGGGTCTCAGGATTGGAATGGGAAGGAGTTTGATATCACATCTCATGCCATAGTATGGGTCTCAGGTTTGGTAGAAGCATTGGGATATCACATCTCATGCTATCGGAAGGGTATCAGTATTGGATTTTGAAGAAGTTGGATATCCCATCTCATGCTATAGGAAGGGTCTCAGGTTGGAATGGGAAGGAGTTGGATATCACATTTCATGTTATAGGAAGGGTCTCAGGATTGGAATGGGAAGGACTTGGATATCATATCTCATGCTATAGGACGGGTCTCAGGTTTGTTATTAGAATCATTGAGATATCATATTGCATGCTGTAGGAAGGGTCTAAGGATTGGAATCGGAAGGACCTGGATATCACATCTCATGCTATAGATAGGCTATTAGGTTTGGAAATGGAAGGAGTTGGATATCACATTTCATGTTAGAGGAAGGATCTCAGGTTTGGTATTAGAAGCATTGAGATATCACATCTCATGCTATAGGAAGGGTCTCAGGATTGGAATGGGAAGTAGTTGGATATCACATCTCATGCTATAGGAAGGGTCTCAGGTTTGGTATAAGCATTGAGATATCACATCTCATGCTATAGGACGGGTCTCAGGATTGGAATGGAAGGAGTTGGATATCACATCTCATGTTATAGGAAGGATCTCAGGTTTGGTATTAGAATCATTGAGACATCACATCTCATGCTATAGGAAGGGTCTCAGGGTTGGAATGGGAAGGAGTTGGATATCACAACTCATCCAATAGGAAGGGTCTCAGGTTTGGAATGGGAAGGAATTGGATATCACATCTCATGTTATAGGAAGGATCTCAGGTTTGGTATTAGAAGCATTGAGATATCACATCTCATGCTATAGGAAGGGTCTCAGGATTGGAATGTGAAGGATTTGGATATCACATCTCATGCTAAAGGAAGGGTCTCAGGATTTGAATGGCAAGGAGTTGGATATCACATCTCATGCCATACGAAGGGTCTCAGGTTTGGTATAAGCATTGAGATATCACATCTCTGCTATCGGAAGGGTCTCAGGATTGGAATGGGAAGGAGTTGGATATTCCCATCTCATGTAATAGGAAGGGTCTCAGGTTTGGTATTAGAAGCATTGAGATATCACATCTCATGCTATAGGAAGGGTCTCAGGATTGGAATGGGAAGGACTTGGATATCACATCTCATGCTATAGGGAGGGTCTCAAGTTTGATATTAGAAGCTTTGAGATATCACATCTCATGATATCGGAAGGGTCTCAGGATTGGAATGGGAAGGAGTTGGATATCACATCTCATGATAAAGGAAGGGTCTAAGGTTTGGAAGGGGAAGGATTTGGATATCACATCTCATGTTATATTACGCGTCTCACGTTTGTATTAGAAGCATTGAGATATCAAGTCTCATAGTATAGGAAGGGTCTCAGAATTGGAATGGGAAGGAGTTGGATATCACATCTCAAGCTATAGGAAGGGTCTCAGGATTGGAATGGGAAGGACTTGGATATCACATCTCATGCTATAGGAAGGCTCTCAGGTTTGGAAGGGGAAAGAGTTGGATATCACATTTCATGTTAGAGGTAGGATCTCAGGTTTGGTATTAGAGGCATTGAGATATCACATCTCATGCTATCAGAAGGGTCTCAGGAATGGAATGGGAAGGAGTTGGATATCACATCTCATGCTAAAGGGAGGGTCTCAGGTTTGGAAGGGGAAGGATTTGGATATCACATCTCATGTTATAGGAAGGATCTCAGGTTTGGTATTAGAAGCATTGAGATATCACATCTCATGCTATCGGAAGGATCTCAGGTTTGGTATTAGAAGCATTGAGATATCACATCTCATGCTATCGGAAGGATCTCAGGTTTGGTATTAGAAGCATTGAGATATCACATCTCATGCTATCAGAAGGGTCTCAGGATTGGAATGGGAAGGAGTTGGATACCACATCTCATGATAAAGGAAGGGTCTAAGGTTTGGAAGGGGAAGGATTTGGATATCACATCTCATGTTATAGGACGGGTCTCAGGTTTGGTATTAGAAGCATTGAGATATCAAGTCTCATGGTATAAGAAGGGTCTCAGAATTGGAATGGGAAGGAGTTGGATATCACACCTCAAGCTATAGGAAGGGTCTCAGGATTGGAATGGGAAGGAGTTTGATATCACATCTCATGCCATAGTATGGGTCTCAGGTTTGGTAGAAGCATTGGGATATCACATCTCATGCTATCGGAAGGGTATCAGTATTGGATTTTGAAGAAGTTGGATATCCCATCTCATGCTATAGGAAGGGTCTCAGGTTGGAATGGGAAGGAGTTGGATATCACATTTCATGTTATAGGAAGGGTCTCAGGATTGGAATGGGAAGGACTTGGATATCATATCTCATGCTATAGGACGGGTCTCAGGTTTGTTATTAGAATCATTGAGATATCATATTGCATGCTGTAGGAAGGGTCTAAGGATTGGAATCGGAAGGACCTGGATATCACATCTCATGCTATAGATAGGCTATTAGGTTTGGAAAGGGAAGGAGTTGGATATCACATTTCATGTTAGAGGAAGGATCTCAGGTTTGGTATTAGAAGCATTGAGATATCACATCTCATGCTATAGGAAGGGTCTCAGGATTGGAATGGGAAGTAGTTGGATATCACATCTCATGCTATAGGAAGGGTCTCAGGTTTGGTATAAGCATTGAGATATCACATCTCATGCTATAGGACGGGTCTCAGGATTGGAATGGAAGGAGTTGGATATCACATCTCATGTTATAGGAAGGATCTCAGGTTTGGTATTAGAATCATTGAGACATCACATCTCATGCTATAGGAAGGGTCTCAGGGTTGGAATGGGAAGGAGTTGGATATCACAACTCATCCAATAGGAAGGGTCTCAGGTTTGGAATGGGAAGGAATTGGATATCACATCTCATGTTATAGGAAGGATCTCAGGTTTGGTATTAGAAGCATTGAGATATCACATCTCATGCTATAGGAAGGGTCTCAGGATTGGAATGTGAAGGATTTGGATATCACATCTCATGCTAAAGGAAGGGTCTCAGGATTTGAATGGCAAGGAGTTGGATATCACATCTCATGCCATACGAAGGGTCTCAGGTTTGGTATAAGCATTGAGATATCACATCTCTGCTATCGGAAGGGTCTCAGGATTGGAATGGGAAGGAGTTGGATATTCCCATCTCATGTAATAGGAAGGGTCTCAGGTTTGGTATTAGAAGCATTGAGATATCACATCTCATGCTATAGGAAGGGTCTCAGGATTGGAATGGGAAGGAGTTGGATATCACATCTCATGATAAAGGAAGGGTCTAAGGTTTGGAAGGGGAAGGATTTGGATATCACATCTCATGTTATATTACGCGTCTCACGTTTGTATTAGAAGCATTGAGATATCAAGTCTCATAGTATAGGAAGGGTCTCAGAATTGGAATGGGAAGGAGTTGGATATCACATCTCAAGCTATAGGAAGGGTCTCAGGATTGGAATGGGAAGGACTTGGATATCACATCTCATGCTATAGGAAGGCTCTCAGGTTTGGAAGGGGAAAGAGTTGGATATCACATTTCATGTTAGAGGTAGGATCTCAGGTTTGGTATTAGAGGCATTGAGATATCACATCTCATGCTATCAGAAGGGTCTCAGGAATGGAATGGGAAGGAGTTGGATATCACATCTCATGCTAAAGGGAGGGTCTCAGGTTTGGAAGGGGAAGGATTTGGATATCACATCTCATGTTATAGGAAGGATCTCAGGTTTGGTATTAGAAGCATTGAGATATCACATCTCATGCTATCGGAAGGATCTCAGGTTTGGTATTAGAAGCATTGAGATATCACATCTCATGCTATCGGAAGGATCTCAGGTTTGGTATTAGAAGCATTGAGATATCACATCTCATGCTATCAGAAGGGTCTCAGGATTGGAATGGGAAGGAGTTGGATATCACATCTCATGCTAAAGGGAGGGTCTCAGGTTTGGAAGGGGAAGGATTTGGATATCACATCTCATGTTATCGGAAGGATCTCACGTTTGGTATTAGAAGTATTGAGATATCATATCTCATGCTATAGGAAGGGTCTCAGGATTGGAATGGGAAGGAGTTGGATATCACATCTCATGCTATAGGAAGGGTCTGAGGATTGGAATGGGAAGGAGTTGGATATCACATCTCATGCTATGGGAAGGGTCTCAGGTTTGGTATAAGCAGTGAGATATCACATCTCATGCTATAGGAAGTGTCTCAGGATTGGAATGGGAAGGAGTTGGATATCACATCTCATGTTATAGGAAGGATCTCAGGTTTGGTATAAGCATTGAGATATCACATCTCTGCTATCGGAAGGGTCTCAGGATTGGAATGGGAAGGAGTTGGATATTCCCATCTCATGTTATAGGAAGGGTCTCAGGTTTGGTATTAGAAGCATTGAGATATCACATCTCATGCTATAGGAAGGGTCTCAGGATTGGAATGGGAAGGACTTGGATATCACATCTCATGCTATAGGGAGGGTCTCAAGTTTGATATTAGAAGCTTTGAGATATCACATCTCATGATATCGGAAGGGTCTCAGGATTGGAATGGGAAGGAGTTGGATATCACATCTCATGATAAAGGAAGGGTCTAAGGTTTGGAAGGGGAAGGATTTGGATATCACATCTCATGTTATATTACGGGTCTCACGTTTGTATTAGAAGCATTGAGATATCAAGTCTCATAGTATAGGAAGGGTCTCAGAATTGGAATGGGAAGGAGTTGGATATCACATCTCAAGCTATAGGAAGGGTATCAGGATTGGAATGGGAAGGACTTGGATATCACATCTCATGCTATAGGAAGGCTCCCAGGTTTGGAAGGGGAAAGAGTTGGATATCACATTTCATGTTAGAGGTAGGATCTCAGGCTTGGTATTAGAGGCATTGAGATATCACATCTCATGCTATCAGAAGGGTCTCAGGAATGGAATGGGAAGGAGTTGGATATCACATCTCATGCTAAAGGGAGGGTCTCAGGTTTGGAAGGGGAAGGATTTGGATATCACATCTCATGTTATAGGAAGGATCTCAGGTTTGGTATTAGAAGCATTGAGATATCACATCTCATGCTATCGGAAGGATCTCAGGTTTGGTATTAGAAGCATTGAGATATCACATCTCATGCTATCAGAAGAGTCTCAGGATTGGAATAGGAAGGAGTTGGATATCACATCTCATGCTAAAGGGAGGGTCTCAGGATTGGAAGGGGAAGGATTTGCATATCACATCTCATGTTATCGGAAGGATCTCACGTTTGGTATTAGAAGTATTGAGATATCATATCTCATGCTATAGGAAGTGTCTCAGGATTGGTATGGGAAGGAGTTGGATATCACATCTCATGCTATAGGGAGGGTCTCAGGATTGGAATGGGAAGGACTTAGATATCACATATCATGCTATAGGGAGGGTCTCAGTTTTGATATTAGAAGCATTGAGATATCACATCTCATGCTATAGGAAGTGCCTCAGGATTGGAATGGGAAGGTGCTGGATATCACATCTCATGCTAAAGGAAGGGTCTCAGGTTTGGAACGGGAAGGATTTGGATATCACATCTCATGTTATAGGAAGGGTCTCAGGTTTGGTATAAGCATTGAGATATCACATCTCTGCTATCGGAAGTGTCTCAGGATTGGAATGGGAAGGAGTTGGATATCCCATCTCATGTTATAGGACGGGTCTCAGGTTTGTTATTAGAATCATTGAGATATCATATTGCATGCTGTAGGAAGGGTCTAAGGGTTGGAATGGGAAGGACTTGGATATCACATCTCATGCTATAGATAGGCTCTTAGGTTTGGAAAGGGAAGGAGTTGGATATCACATTTCATGTTAGAGGAAGGATCTCAGGTTTGGTATTAGAAGCATTGAGATATCACATCTCATGCTATAGGAAGGGTCTCAGGATTGGAATAGGAAGGAGTTGGATATCACATCTCATGCTAAAGGGAGGGTCTCAGGATTGGAAGGGGAAGGATTTGCATATCACATCTCATGTTATCGGAAGGATCTCACGTTTGGTATTAGAAGTATTGAGATATCATATTGCATGCTATAGGAAGGGTCTCAGCATTGGAATGGGAAGGAGTTGGATATCACATCTCATGCTATAGGGAGGGTCTCAGGATTGGAATGGGAAGGACTTAGATATCACATATCATGCTATAGAGAGGGTCTCAGTTTTGATATTAGAAGCATTGAGATATCACATCTCATGCTATAGGAAGTGCCTCAGGATTGGAATGGGAAGGTGCTGGATATCACATCTCATGCTAAAGGAAGGGTCTCAGGTTTGGAACGGGAAGGATTTGGATATCACATCTCATGTTATAGGAAGGGTCTCAGGTTTGGTATAAGCATTGAGATATCACATCTCTGCTATCGGAAGTGTCTCAGGATTGGAATGGGAAGGAGTTGGATATCCCATCTCATGTTATAGGACGGGTCTCAGGTTTGTTATTAGAATCATTGAGATATCATATTGCATGCTGTAGGAAGGGTCTAAGGGTTGGAATGGGAAGGACTTGGATATCACATCTCATGCTATAGATAGGCTCTTAGGTTTGGAAAGGGAAGGAGTTGGATATCACATTTCATGTTAGAGGAAGGATCTCAGGTTTGGTATTAGAAGCATTGAGATATCACATCTCATGCTATAGGAAGGGTCTCAGGATTGGAATAGGAAGGAGTTGGATATCACATCTCATGCTAAAGGGAGGGTCTCAGGATTGGAAGGGGAAGGATTTGGATATCACATCTCATGTTATCGGAAGGATCTCACGTTTGGTATTAGAAGTATTGAGATATCATATCTCATGCTATAGGAAGGGTCTCAGGATTGGAATGGGAAGGAGTTGGATATCACATCTCATGCTATAGGGAGGGTCTCAGGATTGGAATGGGAAGGACTTAGATATCACATATCATGCTATAGGGAGGGTCTCAGTTTTGATATTAGAAGCATTGAGATATCACATCTCATGCTATAGGAAGTGTCTCAGGATTGGAATGGGAAGGTGCTGGATATCACATCTCATGCTAAAGGAAGGGTCTCAGGTTTGGAACAGGAAGGATTTGGATATCACATCTCATGTTATAGGAAGGGTCTCAGGTTTGGTATAAGCATTGAGATATCACATCTCTGCTATCGGAAGTGTCTCAGGATTGGAATGGGAAGGAGTTGGATATCCCATCTCATGTTATAGGACGGGTCTCAGGTTTGTTATTAGAATCATTGAGATATCATATTGCATGCTGTAGGAAGGGTCTAAGGGTTGGAATGGGAAGGACTTGGATATCACATCTCATGCTATAGATAGGCTCTTAGGTTTGGAAAGGGAAGGAGTTGGATATCACATTTCATGTTAGAGGAACGATCTGAGGTTTGGTATTAGAAGCATTGAGATATCACATCTCATGCTATAGGAAGGGTCTCAGGATTGGAATGGGAAGCAGTTGGATATCACATCTCATGCTATAGGAAGGGTCTCAGGTTTGGTATAAGCATTGAGATATCACATCTCATGCTATAGGACGGGTCTCAGGATTGGAATAGAAGGAGTTGGATATCACATCTCATGTTATAGGAAGGATCTCAGGTTTGGTATTAGAAGCATTGAGACATCACATCTCATGCTATAGGAAGCGTCTCAGGGTTGGAATGGGAAGGAGTTGGATATCACATCTCATCCAATAGGAAGGGTCTCAGGTTTGGAATGGGAAGGAATTGGATATCACATCTCATGTTATAGGAAGGATCTCAGGTTTGGTATTAGAAGCATTGAGATATCACATCTCATGCTATAGGAAGGGTCTCAGGATTGGAATGTGAAGGATTTGGATATCACATCTCATGCTAAAGGAAGGGTCTCAGGTTTGGTAGAAGCATTGAGATATCACGTCTCTGCTATCGGAAGGGTCTCAGGATTGGATTGGGAAGGAGTTGGATATCACATCACATGCCATAGGAAGGGTCTCAGGTTTGGTATAAGCATTGAGATATCACATCTCTGCTATCGGAAGGGTCTCAGGATTGGATTGGAAAGGAGTTGGATATCCCTTCTCATGCTATAGGAAGTGTCTCAGGTTGGAATGGGAAGGAGTTGGATATCACATCTCATGTTATAGGAAGGGTCTCAGGATTGGAATGGGAAGGATTTGGATATCACATCTCTTGCTATAGGAAGGGTCTCAGGATTGGAATGGGTAGGAGATGGATATTACTTTCTTGCTATAGGAAGGGTCTCATGTTTGGAATGGGAAGGAGTTGGATATCACATATGCTATAGTTAGTGTCTCAGGTTTGGAACGGGAAGGAGGTGGATATCACATCTCATGTTATAGGAAGGGTCTCAGGTTTGGTATAAGCATTGAGATATCACATCTCTGCTATCGGAAGCGGCTCAGGATTGGAATGGGAAGGAGTTGGATATCCCATCTCATGTTATAGGAAGAGTCTCTGGTTTGGTATTAGAATCATTGAGATATCACATCGCATGCTGTAGGAAGGGTCTAAGGATTGGAATGGGATGGACTTGGATATCACATCTCATGCTATAGGTAGGCTCTCAGGTTTGGTATAAGCATTGAGATATCACATCTCATGCTATAGGAAGGGTCTCAGGATTGGAATGGGAAGGAATTGGATATCACATCTCATGCTATAGGAAGGGTCTCAGATTTGGTATAAGCATTGAGATATCACATCTCATGCTAAAGGAAGGGTCTCAGGATTGGAATGGGAAGGAGTTGTATATGACATCTCAGGCCATAGGAAGGTTCTCAGGTTTGGTATAAGCATTGAGATATCACATCTCTGCTATCGGAAGGGTCTCAGGATTGGAATGGGAAGGAGTTGGATATCCCATCTCATGTTATAGGAAGGGTCTCAGGTTTGGTATTAGAAGCATAGAGATATCACATCTCATGCTATAGGAAGGGTCTCAGGATTTGAATGGCAAGGAGTTGGATATCACATCTCATGCCATAGGAAGGGTCTCAGGTTTGGTATAAGCATTGAGATATCACATCTCTGCTATCGGAAGGGTCTCAGGATTGGATTGGGAAGGAGTTAGATATCCCTTCTCATGCTATAGGAAGTGTCTCAGGTTGGAATGGGAAGGAGTTGGATATCACATCTCATGTTATAGGAAGGGTCTCAGGATTGGAATGGGAAGGACTTGGATGTCACATCTCATGCTATAGGGAGGGTCTCAAGTTTGATATTAGAAGCATTGAGATAACAAATCTCATGATATCGGAAGGGTCTCAGGATTGGAATGGGAAGGAGTTGGATATCACATCTCATGATAAAGGAAGGGTCTAAGGTTTGGAAGGTGAAGGATTTGGATATCACATCTCATGTTATAGGACGAATCTCAGGTTTGGTATTAGAAGCATTGAGATATCAAGTCTCATGGTATAAGAAGGGTCTCAGAATTGGAATGGGAAGGAGTTGGATATCACATCTCATGCTATAGGGAGGGTCTCAAGTTTGATATTAGAAGCTTTGAGATATCACATCTCATGATATCGGAAGGGTCTCAGGATTGGAATGGGAAGGAGTTGGATATCACATCTCATGATAAAGGAAGGGTCTAAGGTTTGGAAGGGGAAGGATTTGGATATCACATCTCATGTTATATTACGGGTCTCACGTTTGTATTAGAAGCATTGAGATATCAAGTCTCATAGTATAGGAAGGGTCTCAGAATTGGAATGGGAAGGAGTTGGATATCACATCTCAAGCTATAGGAAGGGTCTCAGGATTGGAATGGGAAGGACTTGGATATCACATCTCATGCTATAGGAAGGCTCTCAGGTTTGGAAGGGGAAAGAGTTGGATATCACATTTCATGTTAGAGGTAGGATCTCAGGTTTGGTATTAGAGGCATTGAGATATCACATCTCATGCTATCAGAAGGGTCTCAGGAATGGAATGGGAAGGAGTTGGATATCACATCTCATGCTAAAGGGAGGGTCTCAGGTTTGGAAGGGGAAGGATTTGGATATCACATCTCGTGTTATAGGAAGGATCTCAGGTTTGGTATTAGAAGCATTGAGATATCACATCTCATGCTATCGGAAGGATCTCAGGTTTGGTATTAGAAGCATTGAGATATCACATCTCATGCTATCAGAAGAGTCTCAGGATTGGAATAGGAAGGAGTTGGATATCACATCTCATGCTAAAGGGAGGGTCTCAGGATTGGAAGGGGAAGGATTTGGATATCACATCTCATGTTATCGGAAGGATCTCACGTTTGGTATTAGAAGTATTGAGATATCATATCTCATGCTATGGGAAGGGTCTCAGGATTGGAATGGGAAGGAGTTGGATATCACATCTCATGCTATAGGGAGGGTCTCAGGATTGGAATGGGAAGGACTTAGATATCACATATCATGCTATAGGGAGGGTCTCAGTTTTGATATTAGAAGCATTGAGATATCACATCTCATGCTATAGGAAGTGTCTCAGGATTGGAATGGGAAGGTGCTGGATATCACATCTCATGCTAAAGGAAGGGTCTCAGGTTTGGAACGGGAAGGATTTGGATATCACATCTCATGTTATAGGAAGGGTCTCAGGTTTGGTATAAGCATTGAGATATCACATCTCTGCTATCGGAAGTGTCTCAGGATTGGAATGGGAAGGAGTTGGATATCCCATCTCATGTTATAGGACGGGTCTCAGGTTTGTTATTAGAATCATTGAGATATCATATTGCATGCTGTAGGAAGGGTCTAAGGGTTGGAATGGGAAGGACTTGGATATCACATCTCATGCTATAGATAGGCTCTTAGGTTTGGAAAGGGAAGGAGTTGGATATCACATTTCATGTTAGAGGAAGGATCTCAGGTTTGGTATTAGAAGCATTGAGATATCACATCTCATGCTATAGGAAGGGTCTCAGGATTGGAATGGGAAGCAGTTGGATATCACATCTCATGCTATAGGAAGGGTCTCAGGTTTGGAATGGGAAGGAATTGGATATCACATCTCATGTTATAGGAAGGATCTCAGGTTTGGTATTAGAAGCATTGAGATATCACATCTCATGCTATAGGACGGGTCTCAGGATTGGAATGGAAGGAGTTGGATATCACATCTCATGTTATAGGAAGGATCTCAGGTTTGGTATTAGAAGCATTGAGACATCACATCTCATGCTATAGGAAGGGTCTCAGGGTTGGAATGGGAAGGAGTTGGATATCACATCTCATCCAATAGGAAGGGTCTCAGGTTTGGAATGGGAAGGAATTGGATATCACATCTCATGTTATAGGAAGGATCTCAGGTTTGGTATTAGAAGCATTGAGATATCACATCTCATGCTATAGGAAGGGTCTCAGGATTGGAATGTGAAGGATTTGGATATCACATCTCATGCTAAAGGAAGGGTCTCAGGTTTGGTAGAAGCATTGAGATATCACGTCTCTGCTATCGGAAGGGTCTCAGGATTGGATTGGGAAGGAGTTGGATATCACATCTCATGCCATAGGAAGGGTCTCAGGTTTGGTATAAGCATTGAGATATCACATCTCTGCTATCGGAAGGGTCTCAGGATTGGATTGGGAAGGAGTTGGATATCCCTTCTCATGCTATAGGAAGTGTCTCAGTTTGGAATGGGAAGGAGTTGGATATCACATCTCATGTTATAGGAAGGGTCTCAGGATTGGAATGGGAAGGATTTGGATATCACATCTCTTGCTATAGGAAGGGTCTCAGGATTGGAATGGGTAGGAGTTGGATATTACTTTCTTGCTATAGGAAGGGTCTCATGTTTGGAATGGGAAGGAGTTGGATATCACATATGCTATAGTTAGTGTCTCAGGTTTGGAACGGGAAGGAGTTGGATATCACATCTCATGTTATAGGAAGGGTCTCAGGTTTGGTATAAGCATTGAGATATCACATCTCTGCTATCGGAAGCGGCTCAGGATTGGAATGGGAAGGAGTTGGATATCCCATCTCATGTTATAGGAAGAGTCTCTGGTTTGGTATTAGAATCATTGAGATATCACATCGCATGCTGTAGGAAGGGTCTAAGGATTGGAATGAGATGGACTTGGATATCACATCTCATGATAGGTAGGCTCTCAGGTTTGGAATATACATTGAGATATCACATCTCATGCTATAGGAAGGGTCTCAGGATTGGAATGGGAAGGAATTGGATATCACATCTCATGCTATAGGAAGGGTCTCAAATTTGGTATAAGCATTGAGATATCACATCTCATGCTAAAGGAAGGGTCTCAGGATTGGAATGGGAAGGAGTTGTATATGACATCTCAGGCCATAGGAAGGTTCTCAGGTTTGGTATAAGCATTGAGATATCACATCTCTGCTATTGGAAGGGTCTCAGGATTGGAATGGGAAGGAGTTGGATATCCCATCTCATGTTATAGGAAGGGTCTCAGGTTTGGTATTAGAAGCATAGAGATATCACATCTCATGCTATAGGAAGGGTCTCAGGATTTGAATGGCAAGGAGTTGGATATCACATCTCATGCCATAGGAAGGGTCTCAGGTTTGGTATAAGCATTGAGATATCACATCTCTGCTATCGGAAGGGTCTCAGGATTGGATTGGGAAGGAGTTAGATATCCCTTCTCATGCTATAGGAAGTGTCTCAGGTTGGAATGGGAAGGAGTTGGATATCACATCTCATGTTATAGGAAGGGTCTCAGGATTGGAATGGGAAGGACTTGGATGTCACATCTCATGCTATAGGGAGGGTCTCAAGTTTGATATTAGAAGCATTGAGTTAACAAATCTCATGATATCGGAAGGGTCTCAGGATTGGAATGGGAAGGAGTTGGATATCACATCTCATGATAAAGGAAGGGTCTAAGGTTTGGAAGGGGAAGGGTTTGGATATCACATCTCATGTTATAGGACGGGTCTCAGGTTTGGTATTAGAAGCATTGAGATATCAAGTCTCATGGTATAAGAAGGGTCTCAGAATTGGAATGGGAAGGAGTTGGATATCACACCTCAAGCTATAGGAAGGGTCTCAGGATTGGAATGGGAAGGAGTTTGATATCACATCTCATGCCATAGTATGGGTCTCAGGTTTGGTAGAAGCATTGGGATATCACATCTCATGCTATCGGAAGGGTATCAGTATTGGATTTGGAAGAAGTTGGATATCCCATCTCATGCTATAGGAAGGGTCTCAGGTTGGAATGGGAAGGAGTTGGATATCACATTTCATGTTATAGGAAGGGTCTCAGGATTGGAATGGGAAGGACTTGGATATCATATCTCATGCTATAGGACGGGTCTCAGGTTTGTTATTAGAATCATTGAGATATCATATTGCATGCTGTAGGAAGGGTCTAAGGATTGGAATGGGAAGGACTTGGATATCACATCTCATGCTATAGATAGGCTCTTAGGTTTGGAAAGGGAAGGAGTTGGATATCACATTTCATGTTAGAGGAAGGATCTCAGGTTTGGTATTAGAAGCATTGAGATATCACATCTCATGCTATATGAAGGGTCTCAGGATTGGAATGGGAAGTAGTTGGATATCACATCTCATGCTATAGGAAGGGTCTCAGGTTTAGAATAAGCATTGAGATATCACATCTCATGCTATAGGACAGGTCTCAGGATTGGAATCGAAGGAGTTGGATATCACATCTCATGTTATAGGAAGGATCTCAGGTTTGGTATTAGAAGCATTGAGACATCACATCTCATGCTATAGGAAGGGTCTCAGGGTTGGAATGGGAAGGAGTTGGATATCACATCTCATCCAATAGGAAGGGTCTCAGGTTTGGAATGGGAAGGAATTGGATATCACATCTCATGTTATAGGAAGGATCTCAGGTTTGGTATTAGAAGCATTGAGATATCACATCTCATGCTATAGGAAGGGTCTCAGGATTGGAATGTGAAGGATTTGGATATCACATCTCATGCTAAAGGAAGGGTCTCAGGTTTGGTAGAAGCATTGAGATATCACGTCTCTGCTATCGGAAGGGTCTCAGGATTGGATTGGGAAGGAGTTGGATATCCCTTCTCATGCTATAGGAAGGGTCTCAGGATTTGAATGGCAAGGAGTTGGATATCACATCTCATGCCATAGGAAGGGTCTCAGGTTTGGTATAAGCATTGAGAAATCACATCTCTGCTATCGGAAGGGTCTCAGGATTGGAATGGGAAGGAGTTGGATATTCCCATCTCATGTTATAGGAAGGGTCTCAGGTTTGGTATTAGAAGCATTGAGATATCACATCTCATGCTATAGGAAGGGTCTCAGGATTGGAATGGGAAGGACTTGGATATCACATCTCATGCTATAGGGAGGGTCTCAAGTTTGATATTAGAAGCTTTGAGATATCACATCTCATGATATCGGAAGGGTCTCAGGATTGGAATGGGAAGGAGTTGGATATCACATCTCATGATAAAGGAAGGGTCTAAGGTTTGGAAGGGGAAGGATTTGGATATCACATCTCATGTTATATTACGGGTCTCAGGTTTGGTATTAGAAGCATTGAGATATCAAGTCTCAGAGTATAGGAAGGGTCTCAGAATTGGAATGGGAAGGAGTTGGATATCACATCTCAAGCTATAGGAAGGGTCTCAGGATTGGAATGGGAAGGACTTGGATATCACATCTCATGCTATAGGAAGGCTCTCAGGTTTGGAAGGGGAAAGAGTTGGATATCACATTTCATGTTAGAGGTAGGATCTCAGGTTTGGTATTAGAGGCATTGAGATATCACATCTCATGCTATCAGAAGAGTCTCAGGAATGGAATGGGAAGGAGTTGGATATCACATCTCATGCTAAAGGGAGGGTCTCAGGTTTGGAAGGGGAAGGATTTGGATATCACATCTCATGTTATAGGAAGGATCTCAGGTTTGGTATTAGAAGCATTGAGATATCACATCTCATGCTATCGGAAGGATCTCAGGTTTGGTATTAGAAGCATTGAGATATCACATCTCATGCTATCAGAAGGGTCTCAGGATTGGAATGGGAAAGAGTTGGATATCACATCTCATGCTAAAGGGAGGGTCTCAGGTTTGGAAGGGGAAGGATTTGGATATCACATCTCATGTTATCGGAAGGATCTCACGTTTGGTATTAGAAGTATTGAGATATCATATCTCATGCTATAGGAAGGGTCTCAGGATTGGAATGGGAAAGAGTTGGATATCACATCTCATGCTATAGGGAGTGTCTCAGGATTGGAATGGGAAGGACTTAGATATCACATATCATGCTATAGGGAGGGTCTCAGTTTTGATATTAGAAGCATTGAGATATCACATCTCACGCTATCGGAAGTGTCTCAGGATTGGAATGGGAAGGAGCTGGATATCACATCTCATGCTAAAGGAAGGGTCTCAGGTTTGGAACGGGAAGGATTTGGATATCACATCTCATGTTATAGGAAGGGTCTCAGGTTTGGTATGAGCATTGAGATATCACATCTCTGCTATCGGAAGTGTCTCAGGATTGGAATGGGAAGGAGTTGGATATCACATCTCATGTTATAGGACGGGTCTCAGGTTTGTTATTAGAATCATTGAGATATCATATTGCATGCTGTAGGAAGGGTCTAAGGGTTGGAATGGGAAGGACTTGGATATCACATCTCATGCTATAGATAGGCTCTTAGGTTTGGAAAGGGAAGGAGTTGGATATCACATTTCATGTTAGAGGAAGGATCTCAGGTTTGGTATTAGAAGCATTGAGATATCACATTTCATGCTATAGGAAGGGTCTCAGGATTGGAATGGGAAGTAGTTAGATATCACATCTCATGCTATAGGAAGGGTCTCAGGTTTAGTATAAGCATTGAGATATCACATCTCATGCTATAGGACGGGTCTCAGGATTGGAATGGAAGGAGTTGGATATCACATCTCATGTTATAGGAAGGATCTCAGGTTTGGTATTAGAAGCATTGAGACATCACATCTCATGCTATAGGAAGGGTCTCAGGGTTGGAATGGGAAGGAGTTGGATATCACATCTCATCCAATAGGAAGGGTCTCAGGTTTGGAATGGGAAGGAATTGGATATCACATCTCATGTTATAGGAAGGATCTCAGGTTTGGTATTAGAAGCATTGAGATATCACATCTCATGCTATAGGAAGGGTCTCAGGATTGGAATGTGAAGGATTTGGATATCACATCTCATGCTAAAGGAAGGGTCTCAGGTTTGGTAGAAGCATTGAGATATCACGTCTCTGCTATCGGAAGGGTCGCAGGATTGGATTGGGAAGGAGTTGGATATCCCTTCTCATGCTATAGGAAGGGTCTCAGGATTTGAATGGCAAGGAGTTGGATATCACATCTCATGCCATAGGAAGGGTCTCAGGTTTGGTATAAGCATTGAAATATCACATCTCTGCTATCGCAAGGGTCTCAGGATTGGATTGGGAAGGAGTTGGATATCCCTTCTCATGCTATAGGAAGTGTCTCAGGTTGGAATGGGAAGGAGTTGGATATCACATCTCATGTTATAGGAAGGGTCTCAGGATTGGAATGGGAAGGATTTGGATATCACATCTCTTGCTATAGGAAGGGTCTCAGGATTGGAATGGGTAGGAGTTGGATATTACTTTCTTGCTATAGGAAGGGTCTCATGTTTGGAATGGGAAGGAGTTGGATATCACATATGCTATAGTTAGTGTCTCAGGTTTGGAACGGGAAGGAGTTGGATATCACATCTCATGTTATAGGAAGGGTCTCAGGTTTGGTATAAGCATTGAGATATCACATCTCTGCTATCGAAAGCGGCTCAGGATTGGAATGGGAAGGAGTTGGATATCCCATCTCATGTTATAGTAAGAGTCTCTGGTTTGGTATTAGAATCATTGAGATATCACATCGCATGCTGTAGGAAGGGTCTAAGGATTGGAATGGGATGGACTTGGATATCACATCTCATGCTATAGGTAGGCTCTCAGGTTTGATATAAGCATTGAGATATCACATCTCATGCTATAGGAAGGGTCTCAGGATTGGAATGGGAAGGATTTGGATATCACATCTCATGAAATAGGAAGGTTCTCAGATTTGGTATAAGCATTGAGATATCACATCTCATGCTAAAGGAAGGGTCTCAGGATTGGAATGGGAAGGAGTTGTATATGACATCTCAGGCCATAGGAAGGGTCTCAGGTTTGGTATAAGCATTGAGATATCACATCTCTGCTATCGGAAGGGTCTCAGGATTGCAATGGGAAGGAGTTGGATATCCCATCTCATGTTATAGGAAGAGTCTCAGGTTTGGTATTAGAAGCATTGAGATATCACATCTCATGCTATAGGAAGTGTCTCAAGATTGGAATGGGAAGGACTTGGATATCACATCTCATGCTATAGGGAGGGTCTCAAGTTTGATATTAGAAGCATTGAGATATCACATCTCATGCTATAGGAAGGGTCTCAGGATTGGAATGGGAAGGAGTTGGATATCACATCTCATGCTATAGGAAGGGTCTCAGGTTTGGTATAAGCAGTGAGATATCACATCTCATGCTATAGGAAGTGTCTCAGGATTGGAATGGGAAGGAGTTGGATATCACATCTCATGTTATAGGAAGGATCTCAGGTTTGGTATAAGCATTGAGATATCACATGTTTGCTATCGGAAGGGTCTCAGGATTGGAATGGGAAGGAGTTGGATATTCCCATCTCATGTTATAGGAAGGGTCTCAGGTTTGGTATTAGAAGCATTGAGACATCACATCTCATGCTATAGGAAGCGTCTCAGGATTGGAATGGGAAGGACTTGGATATCACATCTCATGCTATAGGGAGGGTCTCGAGTTTGATATTAGAAGCATTGAGATATCACATCTCATGATATCGGAAGGGTCTCAGGATTGGAATGGGAAGGAGTTGGATATCACATCTCATGATAAAGGAAGGGTCTAAGGTTTGGAAGGGGAAGGATTTGGATATCACATCTCATGTTATAGGACGGGTCTCAGGTTTGGTATTAGAAGCATTGAGATATCAAGTCTCATGGTATAGGAAGGGTCTCAGAATTGGAATGGGAAGGAGTTGGATATCACATCTCAAGCTATAGGAAGGGTCTCAGGATTGGAATGGGAAGGAGTTTGATATCACATCTCATGCCATAGTATGGGTCTCAGGTTTGGTATAAGCATTGGGATATCAAATCTCATGCTATCGGAAGGGTATCAGGATTGGAATTCCAAGGAGTTGGATATCCCATCTCATGCTATAGGAAGGGTCTCAGGTTGGAATGGGAAGGAGTTGGATATCACATCTCATGCTAAAGGGAGGGTCTCAGGTTTGGAAGGGGAAGGATTTGGATATCACATCTCATGTTATAGGAAGGATCTCAGGTTTGGTATAAGAAGCATTGAGATATCACATCTCATGCTATCGGAAGAATCTCAGATTTGGTATTAGAGGCATTGAGATATCACATCTCATGCTATCATAAGGGTCTCAGGATTGGAATGGGAAGGAGTTGGATATCACATCTCATGCTATAGGAAGGGTCTCAGGTTTGGAACGGGAAGGAGTTGGATATCACATCTCATGTTATAGGAAGAGTCTCAGGTTTGGTATAAGCATTGAGATATCAAATCTCTGCAATCGGAAGTGTCTCAGGATTGGGATGGGAAGGAGTTGGATATCACATCTCATGCTATAGGAAGGGTCTCAGGTTTGGAACGGGAAGGAGTTGGATATCCCATCTCATGTTATAGGACGGGTCTCAGGTTTGTTATTAGAATCATTGAGATATCATATTGCATGCTGTAGGAAGGGTCTAAGGATTGGAATGGAAGGACTTGGATATCACATCTCATGCTATAGGTAGGCTCTCAGGTTTGGAAAGGGAAGGAGTTGGATATCACATTTAATGTTAGAGGAAGGATCTCAGGTTTGATATTAGAGCCATTGGATATCACATCTCATGCTATAGGAAGGGTCTCAGGATTGGAATGGGAAGGAGTTGGATATCACATCTCATGCTATAGGAAGGGTTTTAGGTTTGGTATAAGCATTGAGATATCACATCTCATGCTATAGGAAGGGTCTCAGGATTGGAATGGGAAGGATCTGTATATGACATCTCATGCCATAGGAAGGGTCTCAGGTTTGGTATAAGCATTGAGATATCACATCTCTGCTTTCGGAAGGGTCTCAGGATTGTAATGGGAAGGAGTTGGATATCCCATCTCATTTTATAGGAAGAGTCTCAGGTTTGGTATTAGAAGCATTGAGATATCACATCTCATGCTATAGGAAGTGTCTCAGGATTGGAATGGGAAGGACTTGGATATCACATCTCATGCTATAGGAAGGGTCTCAGGTTTGGTATAAGCAGTGAGATATCACATCTCATGCTATAGGAAGTGTCTCAGGATTGGAATGGGAAGGAGTTGGATATCACATCTCATGTTATAAGAAGGATCTCAGGTTTGGTATAAGCATTGAGATATCACATGTTTGCTATCGGAAGGGTCTCAGGATTTGAATGAGAAGGAGTTGGATATTCCCATCTCATGTTATAGGAAGGGTCTCAGGTTTGTTATTAGAATCATTGAGATATCATATTGCATGCTGTAGGAAGGGTCTAAAGATTGGAATGGGAAGGACTTGGATATCACATCTCATGCTATAGGTAGGTTCTCAGGTTTGGAAAGGGAAGGAGTTGGATATCACATTTAATGTTAGAGGAAGGATCTCAGGTTTGATATTAGAGCCATTGGATATCACATCTCATGCTATAGGAATGGTCTCAGGATTGGAATGGGAAGGAGTTGGATATCACATCTCATGCTATAGGAAGGGTTTTAGGTTTGGTATAAGCATTGAGATATCACATCTCATGCTATAGGAAGGGTCTCAGGATTGGAATGGGAAGGATCTGTATATGACATCTCATGCCATAGGAAGGGTCTCAGGTTTGGTATAAGCATTGAGATATCACATCTCTGCTTTCGGAAGGGTCTCAGGATTGTAATGGGAAGGAGTTGGATATCCCATCTCATGTTATAGGAAGAGTCTCAGGTTTGGTATTAGAAGCATTGAGATATCACATCTCATGCTATAGGAAGTGTCTCAGGATTGGAATGGGAAGGACTTGGATATCACATCTCATGCTATAGGGAGGGTCTCAAGTTTGATATTAGAAGCATTGAGATATCACATCTCATGCTATAGGAAGGGTCTCAGTATTGGAATGGGAAGGAGTTGGATATCACATCTCATGCTATAGGAAGGGTCTCAGGTTTGGTATAAGCATTGAGATATCACATCTCTGCTATCGGAAGGGTCTCAGGATTGGAATGGGAAGGAGTTGGATATTCCCATCTCATGTTATAGGAAGGGTCTATCAGGTCTTAGTATGAGACTCTTCCTATAACATGAGATGTGATATCCAACTCCTTCCCGTTCCTAACCTGAGACCCTTCCTATAGCATGAGATGTGATATCCAACTCCTTCCCATTCCAATCCTGAGACCCTTCCGATAGCTTGAGATGTGATATCTCAATGCTTCTAATATCAATACTGAGACCCTCCCTATAGCATGAGATGTGATATCTAAGTCCTTCCCATTCCAATCCTGAGACCCTTCCGATAGCAGAGATGTGATATCTCAATGCTTATACCAAACCTGAGACCCTTCCTATAGCATGAGATGTGATATCCAACTCCTTCCCATTCCAATCCTGAGACCCTTCCTATAGCATGATATGTGAAATCTCAATGCTTCTACCAAAACTGAGACCCTTCCTTTAGCATGAGATGTGATATCCAACTCCTTCCCATTCCAATCCTGAGACCAGTCCTATAGCATGAGATGTGATATCTCAATGCTTCTAATTCCAAACCTGAGATCCTTCCTATAACATGAGATGTGATATCCAACTCCTTCCCATTCCAATCCTGAGACCCTTCCTATAGCATGAGATGTGATATCTCAATGCTTCTAATACCAAACCTGAGATCCTTCCGATAGCATGAGATGTGATATCTCAATGCTTCTAATACCAAACCTGAGATACTTCCTATAACATGAGATGTGATATCCAAATCCTTCCCCTTCCGAACCTGAGACCCTCCCTTTAGCATGAGATGTGATATCTCAATGCTTATACCAAACCTGAGACCCTTCCTATAGCATGAGATGTGATATCCAACTCCTTCCCATTCCAATCCTGAGACCCTTCCTATAGCATGATATGTGAAATCTCAATGCTTCTACCAAAACTGAGACCCTTCCTTTAGCATGAGATGTGATATCCAACTCCTTCCCATTCCAATCCTGAGACCAGTCCTATAGCATGAGATGTGATATCTCAATGCTTCTAATACCAAACCTGAGATCCTTCCTATAACATGAGATGTGATATCCAACTCCTCCCCATTCCAATCCTGAGACCCTTCCTATAGCATGAGATGTGATATCTCAATGCTTCTAATACCAAACCTGAGATCCTTCCGATAGCATGAGATGTGATATCTCAATGCTTCTAAAACCAAACCTGAGATACTTCCTATAACATGAGATGTGATATCCAAATCCTTCCCCTTCCGAACCTGAGACCCTCCCTTTAGCATGAGATGTGATATCCAACTCCTTCTCATTCCATTCCTGATACCATTCTGATAGCATGAGATGTGATATCTCAATGCCTCTAATACCAAACCTGAGATCCTACCTCTAACATGAAATGTGATATCCAACCCCTTCCCTTTCCAAACCTGAGAGCCTTCCTACAGCATGAGATGTGATATCCAAGTCCTTCCCATTCCAATCCTGAGACCCTTCCTATAACATGAGATGTCATATCCAACTCCTTCCCATTCCAACCTGATACCCTTCCTATAGCATGAGATGGGATATCCAACTCCTTCCAAATCCAATCCTGATACCCTTCCGATAGCATGAGATGTGATATCCCAATGCTTCTACAAAACCTGATACCCATACCATGGCATGAGATGTGATATCAAACTCCCGTCCCATACCATGAGACTTGATATCTCAATGCTTCTAATACCAAACCTGAGACCGGTCCAATAACATGAGATGTGATATCCAAATCCTTCCCCTTCCAAACCTTAGACCCTTCCTTTATCATGAGATGTGATATCCAAGTCCTTCCCATTCCATTCCTGAGACCCTTCCTATAGCATGAGATGTGATATCTCAATGCTTCTAATACCAAACCTGAGACCCTTCCTATAACATGAGATGTGATATCCAAGTCCTTCCCATTTCAATCCTGAGACCCTTCCTATAGCATGAGATGTGATATCTCAATGCTTCTAATACCAAACCTGAGACCCTTCCTATAACATGAATTCTGATATCCAAGTCCTTCCCATTCCAATCCTGAGACCCTTCCAATAGCAGAGATGTGATATCTCAATGCTTCTAATATCAAACCTGAGACCTGTCCTATAACATGAGATGGGATATCCAACTCCTTCCCGTTCCAAACCTGATACCCTTCCTATAGCATGAGATGTGATATCCAATTCCTTCCCATCCCAATCCTGAGACACCTCCGATAGCAGAGATGTGATATCTCAATGCTTATACCAAACCTGAGACTCTTCCTATAACATGAGATGTGATATCTAACTCCTTTCCGTTCCAAACCTGAGACCGTTCCTATAGCATGAGATGTGATATCCAACTCCTTCCCGTTCCAAACCTGATACCCTTCCTATAGCATGAGATGTGATATCCAATTCCTTCCCATCCCAATCCTGAGACACCTCCGATAGCAGAGATGTGATATCTCAATGCTTATACCAAACCTGAGACTCTTCCTATAACATGAGATGTGATATCTAACTCCTTTCCGTTCCAATCCTGAGACCCTTCCTATAGCATGAGATGTGATATCTCAATGCTTCTAATACCAAACCTGAGATCCTTCCTATAACAAGAGATGTGATATCCAACTCCTTCCCATTCCAATCCTGAGACCCTTATGATAGCATGAGATGTGATATCTCAATGCCTCTAATACCAAACCTGAGATACTTCCGATAGCATGAGATGTGATATCTCAATGCTTCTAATACCAAACCTGAGATCCTTCCTATAACATGAGATGTGATTTCCAAATCCTTCCCCTTCCAAACCTGAGACCCTCCCTTTAGCATGAGATGTGATATACAATTCCTTCCCATTCCAATCCTGAGACCCTTCCTATAGCATGATATGTGAAATCTCAATGCTTCTACCAAAACTGAGACCCTTCCTTTAGCATGAGATGTGATATCCAACTCCTTCCCATTCCAATCCTGAGACCAGTCCTATAGCATGAGATGTGATATCTCAATGCTTCTAATACCAAACCTGAGATCCTTCCTATAACATGAGATGTGATATCCAACTCCTTCCCATTCCAATCCTGATACCCTTCTGATAGCATGAGATGTGATATCTCAATGCCTCTAATACCAAACCTGAGATCCTACCTCTAACATGAAATGTGATATCCAACTCCTTCCCTTTCCAAACCTGAGAGCCTTCCTACAGCATGAGATGTGATATCCAAGTCCTTCCCATTCCAATCCTGAGACCCTTCCTATAACATGAGATGTCATATCCAACTCCTTCCCATTCCAACCTGATACCCTTCCTATAGCATGAGATGGGATATCCAACTCCTTCCAAATCCAATCCTGATACCCTTCCGATAGCATGAGATGTGATATCCCAATGTTTCTACAAAACCTGATACCCATACCATGGCATGAGATGTGATATCAAACTCCCGTCCCATACCATGAGACTTGATATCTCAATGCTTCTAATACCAAACCTGAGACCGGTCCAATAACATGAGATGTGATATCCAAATCCTTCCCCTTCCAAACGTTAGACCCTTCCTTTATCATGAGATGTGATATCCAAGTCCTTCCCATTCCATTCCTGAGACCCTTCCTATAGCATGAGATGTGATATCTCAATGCTTCTAATAACAAACCTGAGACCCTTCCTATAACATGAGATGTGATATCCAAGTCCTTCCCATTTCAATCCTGAGACCCTTCCTATAGCATGAGATGTGATATCTCAATGCTTCTAATACCAAACCTGAGACCCTTCCTATAACATGAATTCTGATATCCAAGTCCTTCCCATTCCAATCCTGAGACCCTTCCAATAGCAGAGATGTGATATCTCAATGCTTCTAATATCAAACCTGAGACCTGTCCTATAACATGAGATGGGATATCCAACTCCTTCCCGTTCCAAACCTGATACCCTTCCTATAGCATGAGATGTGATATCCAATTCCTTCACATCCCAATCCTGAGACACCTCCGATAGCAGAGATGTGATATCTCAATGCTTATACCAAACCTGAGACTCTTCCTATAACATGAGATGTGATATCTAACTCCTTTCCGTTCCAAACCTGAGACCCTTCCTATAGCATGAGATGTGATATCCAACTCCTTCCCATTCCAATCCTGAGACCCTTCCTATAGCATGAGATGTGATATCTCAATGCTTATACCAAATCTGAGACCCTTCCTATAGCATGAGATGTGATATCCAACTCCTTCCCATTCCAATCCTGAGACCCTTCCTATAGCATGAGATGTGATATCTCAATGCTTCTAATACCAAACCTGAGATCCTTCCTATAACAAGAGATGTGATATCCAACTCCTTCCCATTCCAATCCTGAGACCCTTATGATAGCATGAGATGTGATATCTCAATGCCTCTAATACCAAACCTGAGATACTTCCGATAGCATGAGATATGATATCTCAATGCTTCTAATACCAAACCTGAGATCCTTCCTATAACATGAAATGTGATTTCCAAATCCTTCCCCTTCCAAACCTGAGACCCTCCCTTTAGCATGAGATGTGATATACAACTCCTTCCCATTCCAATCCTGAGACCCTTCTGATAGCATGAGATGTGATATCTCAATGCCTATAATACCAAACCTGAGATCCTACCTCTAACATGAAATGTGATATCCATCTCCTTCCCTTTCCAAACCTGAGACCCTGCCTATAGCATGAGATGTGATATCCAAGTCCTTCCCATTCCAATCCTGAGACCCTTCATATAGAATGTGATGTGATATCTCAATGCTTATACCAAACCTGAGACCCTTCCTATGGCATGAGATGTCATATACAACTCCTTCCCATTCCAATCATGAGACCCTTCCTATAGCATGAGATGTGATATCTCAATGCTTATACCAAACCTGAGACCCTTCCTATAGCATGAGATGTGATATCCAACTTCTTCCCATTCCAATCCTAAGACCCTTCCTATAACATGAGATGTGATGTCTCAATGCTTCTAATACCAAACCTGAGATCTTTCCTATAACATGAGATGTGATATCCAACTCCTTCCCATTCCAATCCTGAGACCCTTCCTATAGCATGAGATGTGATATCTCAATGTTTATACCAAACCTGAGACCCTTCCTATAGCTTGAGATGTGATATCCAACTCCTTCCCATTCCAATCCTGAGACCCTTCCTATAGCATGAGATGTGATATCTCAAGGCCTCTAATACCAAACCTGAGATCCTTCCTCTAACATGAAATGTGATATCCAACTCCTTCCCCTTCCAAACCTGAGAGCTTTCCTATAGCATGAGATATGATATCCAAGTCCTTCCCATTCCAATCCTGAGACCCTTCCTATAACATGAAATGTGATATCCAACTCCTTCCCATTCCAACCTGAGACCCTTCCTATAGCATGAGATGGGATATCCAACTCCTTCCAAATCCAATACTGATACCCTTCCAATAGCATGAGATGTGATATCCCAATGCTTCTACCAAACCTGAGACCCATACTATGGCATAAGATGTGACATCAAACTCCTTCCCATTCCAATCCTGAGACCCTTCCTATAGCTTGAGATGTGATATCCACCTCCTTCCCATTCCAATTCCGAGACCCCTCCTATACCATGAGACTTGATATCTCAATGCTTCTAATACCAAACCTGAGACCCGTCCTATAACATGAGATGTGATATCCAAATCCTTCCCCTTCCAAACCTTAGACCCTTCCTTTATCATGAGATGTGATATCCAACTCCTTCCCATTCCAATCCTGAGACCCTTCCTATAGCATGAGATGTGATATCTCAATGCTTCTAATACCAAACCTGAGATCCTTCCGATAGCATGAGATGTGATATCTCAATGCTTCTAATACCAAACCTGAGATCCTTCCTATAACATGAGATGTGATATCCAACTCCTTCCCATTCCAATCCTGATACCCTTCTGATAGCATGAGATGTGATATCTCAATGCCTCTAATACCAAACCTGAGATCCTACCTCTAACATGAAATGTGATATCCAACTCCTTCCCTTTCCAAACCTGAGAGCCTTCCTACAGCATGAGATGTGATATCCAAGTCCTTCCCATTCCAATCCTAAAACCCTTCCTATAACATGAGATGTCATATCCAACTCCTTCCCATTCCAACCTGAGACCCTTCCTATAGCATGAGATGGGATATCCAACTCCTTCCAAAACCAATCCTGATACCCTTCCGATAGCATGAGATGTGATATCCCAATGCTTCTACAAAACCTGAGACCCATACCATGGCATGAGATGTGATATCAAACTCCCGTCCTATACCATGAGACTTGATATCTCAATGCTTCTAATACCAAACCTGAGACAGGTCCAATAACATGAGATGTGATATCCAAATCCTTCCCCTTCCAAACCTTAGACCCTTCCTTTATCATGAGATGTGATATCCAAGTCCTTCCCATTCCATTCCTGAGACCCTTCCTATAGCATGAGATGTGATATCTCAATGCTTCTAATACCAAACCTGAGACCCTTCCTATAACATGAGATGTGATATCCAAGTCCTTCCCATTTCAATCCTGAGACCCTTCCTATAGCATGAGATGTGATATCTCAATGCTTCTAATACCAAACCTGAGACCCTTCCTATAACATGAATTCTGATATCCAAGTCCTTCCCATTCCAATCCTGAGACCCTTCCAATAGCAGAGATGTGATATCTCAATGCTTCTAATATCAAACCTGAGACCTGTCCTATAACATGAGATGGGATATCCAACTCCTTCCCGTTCCAAACCTGATACCCTTCCTATAGCATGAGATGTGATATCCAATTCCTTCCCATCCCAATCCTGAGACACCTCCGATAGCAGAGATGTGATATCTCAATGCTTATACCAAACCTGAGACTCTTCCTATAACATGAGATGTGATATCTAACTTCTTTCCGTTCCAAACCTGAGACCCTTCCTATAGCATGAGATGTGATATCCAACTCCTTCCCATTCCAATCCTGAGACCCTTCCTATAACATGAGATGTGATATCTCAATGCTTATACCAAATCTGAGACCCTTCCTATAGCATGAGATGTGATATCCAACTCCTTCCCATTCCAATCCTGAGACCCTTCCTATAGAATGAGATGTGATATCTCAATGCTTCTAATACCAAACCTGAGATCCTTCCTATAACAAGAGATGTGATATCCAACTCCTTCCCATTCCAATCCTGAGACCCTTATGATAGCATGAGATGTGATATCTCAATGCCTCTAATACCAAACCTGAGATACTTCCGATAGCATGAGATGTGATATCTCAATGCTTCTAATACCAAACCTGAGATCCTTCCTATAACATGAAATGTGATTTCCAAATCCTTCCCCTTCCAAACCTGAGACCCTCCCTTTAGCATGAGATGTGATATACAACTCCTTCCCATTCCAATCCTGAGACCCTTCTGATAGCATGAGATGTGATATCTCAATGCCTATAATACCAAACCTGAGATCCTACCTCTAACATGAAATGTGATATCCATCTCCTTCCCTTTCCAAACCTGAGACCCTGCCTATAGCATGAGATGTGATATCCAAGTCCTTCCCATTCCAATCCTGAGACCCTTCATATAGAATGTGATATGATATCTCAATGCTTATACCAAACCTGAGACCCTTCCTATGGCATGAGATGTCATATACAACTCCTTCCCATTCCAATCATGAGACCCTTCCTATAGCATGAGATGTGATATCTCAATGCTTATACCAAACCTGAGACCCTTCCTATAGCATGAGATGTGATATCCAACTTCTTCCCATTCCAATCCTAAGACCCTTCCTATAACATGAGATGTGATGTCTCAATGCTTCTAATACCAAACCTGAGATCTTTCCTATAACATGAGATGTGATATCCAACTCCTTCCCATTCCAATCCTGAGACCCTTCCTATAGCATGAGATGTGATATCTCAATGTTTATACCAAACCTGAGACCCTTCCTATAGCTTGAGATGTGATATCCAACTCCTTCCCATTCCAATCCTGAGACCCTTCCTATAGCATGAGATGTGATATCTCAAGGCCTCTAATACCAAACCTGAGATCCTTCCTCTAACATGAAATGTGATATCCAACTCCTTCCCCTTCCAAACCTGAGAGCCTTCCTATAGCATGAGATATGATATCCAAGTCCTTCCCATTCCAATCCTGAGACCCTTCCTATAACATGAAATGTGATATCCAACTCCTTCCCATTCCAACCTGAGACCCTTCCTATAGCATGAGATGGGATATCCAACTCCTTCCAAATCCAATACTGATACCCTTCCAATAGCATGAGATGTGATATCCCAATGCTTCTACCAAACCTGAGACCCATACTATGGCATAAGATGTGACATCAAACTCCTTCCCATTCCAATCCTGAGACCCTTCCTATAGCTTGAGATGTGATATCCACCTCCTTCCCATTCCAATTCCGAGACCCCTCCTATACCATGAGACTTGATATCTCAATGCTTCTAATACCAAACCTGAGACCCGTCCTATAACATGAGATGTGATATCCAAATCCTTCCCCTTCCAAACCTTAGACCCTTCCTTTATCATGAGATGTGATATCCAACTCCTTCCCATTCCAATCCTGAGACCCTTCCTATAGCATGAGATGTGATATCTCAATGCTTCTAATACCAAACCTGAGATCCTTCCGATAGCATGAGATGTGATATCTCAATGCTTCTAATACCAAACCTGAGATCCTTCCTATAACATGAGATGTGATATCCAAATCCTTCCCCTTCTGAACCTGAGACCCTCCCTTTAGCATGAGATGTGATATCCAACTCCTTCCCATTCCAATCCTGATACCCTTCTGATAGCATGAGATGTGATATCTCAATGCCTCTAATACCAAACCTGAGATCCTACCTCTAACATGAAATGTGATATCCAACTCCTTCCCTTTCCAAACCTGAGAGCCTTCCTACAGCATGAGATGTGATATCCAAGTCCTTCCCATTCCAATCCTAAAACCCTTCCTATAACATGAGATGTCATATCCAACTCCTTCCCATTCCAACCTGAGACCCTTCCTATAGCATGAGATGGGATATCCTACTCCTTCCAAAACCAATCCTGATACCCTTCCGATAGCATGAGATGTGATATCCCAATGCTTCTACAAAACCTGAGACCCATACCATGGCATGAGATGTGATATCAAACTCCCGTCCTATACCATGAGACTTGATATCTCAATGCTTCTAATACCAAACCTGAGACCGGTCCAATAACATGAGATGTGATATCCAAATCCTTCCCCTTCCAAACCTTAGACCCTTCCTTTATCATGAGATGTGATATCCAAGTCCTTCCCATTCCATTCCTGAGACCCTTCCTATAGCATGAGATGTGATATCTCAATGCTTCTAATACCAAACCTGAGACCCTTCCTATAACATGAGATGTGATATCCAAGTCCTTCCCATTTCAATCCTGAGACCCTTCCTATAGCATGAGATGTGATATCTCAATGCTTCTAATACCAAACCTGAGACCCTTCCTATAACATGAATTCTGATATCCAAGTCCTTCCCATTCCAATCCTGAGACCCTTCCAATAGCAGAGATATGATATCTCAATGCTTCTAACATCAAACCTGAGACCTGTCCTATAACATGAGATGGGATATCCAACTCCTTCCCGTTCCAAACCTGATACCCTTCCTATAGCATGAGATGTGATATCCAATTCCTTCCCATCCCAATCCTGAGACACCTCCGATAGCAGAGATGTGATATCTCAATGCTTATACCAAACCTGAGACTCTTCCTATAACATGAGATGTGATATCTAACTCCTTCCCGTTCCAAACCTGAGACCCTTCCTATAGCATGAGATGTGATATCCAACTCCTTCCCATTCCAATCCTGAGACCCTTCCTATAGCATGAGATGTGATATCTCAATGCTTATACCAAATCTGAGACCCTTCCTATAGCATGAGATGTGATATCCAACTCCTTCCCATTCCAATCCTGAGACCCTTCCTATAGCATGAGATGTGATATCTCAATGCTTCTAATACCAAACCTGAGATCCTTCCTATAACATGAGATGTGATATCCAACTCCTTCCCATTCCATTCCTGAGACCCTTATGATAGCATGAGATGTGATATCTCAATGCCTCTAATACCAAACCTGAGATACTTCCGATAGCATGAGATGTGATATCTCAATGCTTCTAATACCAAACCTGAGATCCTTCCTATAACATGAGATGTGATTTCCAAATCCTTCCCCTACCAAACCTGAGACCATCCCTTTAGCATGAGATGTGATATACAACTCCTTCCCATTCCAATCCTGAGACCCTTCTGATAGCATGAGATGTGATATCTCAATGCCTCTAATACCAAACCTGAGATCCTACCTCTAACATGAAATGTGATATCCATCTCCTTCCCTTTCCAAACCTGAGACCCTGCCTATAGCATGAGATGTGATATACAACTCCTTCCCATTCCAATCCTGAGACCCTTCCTATAGCATGAGATGTGATATCTCAATGCTTATACCAAACCTGAGACCCTTCCTATAGCATGAGATGTGATATCCAACTTCTTCCCATTCCAATCCTAAGACCCTTCCTATAATATGAGATGTGATATCCAACTCATTATTGGAATTAGAAGGACTTGGATATCACATCTCATGCTATAGGAAGGCTCTCAGGTTTGGAATGGGAAGGAGTTGGATATCACATCTCATGCTAAAGGGAGGGTCTCAGGTTTGGAAGGGGAAGGATTTGGATATCACATCTCATGTTATAGGAAGGATCTCAGGTTTGGTATTAGAAGCATTGAGATATCACATCTCATGCTATCGGAAGGATCTCAGGTTTGGTATAGAAGCATTGAGATATCACATCTCATGCTATCAGAAGGTTCTCAGGATTGGAATGGGAAGGAGTTGGATATCACATCTCATGCTAAAGGGAGGGTCTCAGGTTTGGAAGGGGAAGGATTTGGATATCACATCTCATGTTATCGGAAGGGTCTCAGGATTGGAATGGGAAGGACTTAGATATCACATATCATGCTATAGGGAGGGTCTCAGTTTTGATATTAGAAGCATTGAGATATCACATCGCATGCTATCGGAAGTGTCTCAGGATTGGAATGGGAAGGAGCTGGATATCACATCTCATGCTAAAGGAAGGGTCTCAGGTTTGGAACGGGAAGGAGTTGGATATCACATCTCATGTTATAGGAAGGGTCTCAGGTTTGGTATAAGCATTGAGATATCACATCTCTGCTATCGGAAGTGTCTCAGGATTGGAATGGGAAGGACTTGGATATCACATCTCATGCTATAGATAGGCTCTCAGGTTTGGAAAGGGAAGGAGTTGGATATCACATTTCATGTTAGAGGAAGGATCTCAGGTTTGGTATTAGAGGCATTGAGATATCAGATCTCAGGCTATAGGAAGGGTCTCAGGATTGGAATGGGAAGGAGTTGGATATCACATCTCATGCTATAGGAACGGTCTCAGGATTGGAATGGGAAGGAGTTGGATATCACATCTCATGCTAGAGGAAGGGTCTCAGGTTTGGTATAAGCATTGAGATATCACATCTCGTGTTATAGGAAGGGTCTCAGGATTGGAATGGGAAGGCGTTGTATATGACATCTCATGCCGTAGGAAGGGTCTCAGGTTTGGTATAAGCATTGAGATATCACATCTCTGCTATCGAAAGGGTCTTAGGATTGGAATGGGAAGGAGTTGGATATCCCATCTCATGTTATAGGAAGAGTCTCAGGTTTGGTATTAGAAGCATTGAGATATCCCATCTCATGATATAGGAAGGGTCTCAGGTTGGAATGGGAAGGAGTTGGATATCACATTTCATGTTATAGGAAGGGTCTCAGGATTGGAATGGGAAGGACTTGGATATCATATCCCATGCTATAGGAAGGCTCTCAGGTTTGGAAGGGGAAGGAGTTGGATATCACATTTCATGTTAGAGGTAGGATCTCAGGTTTGGTATTAGAGGCCTTGAGATATCACATCTCATGCTATAGGAAGGGTCTCAGGATTGGAATGGGAAGGAGTTGGATATCACATCTCAAGCTATAGGAACGGTCTCAGGTTTGGTATAAGCATTGTGATATCACATCTCATGCTATAGGAAGGGTCTCAGGATTGGAATGGGAAGGAGTTGGATATCACATCTCAAGCTATAGGAACGGTCTCAGGTTTGGTATAAGCATTGTGATATCACATCTCATGCTATAGGAAGGGTCTCAGGATTGGAATGGGAAGGAGTTGGATATCACATCTCATGCTAAAGGGAGGGTCTCAGGTTTGGAAGGGGAAGGATTTGGATATCACATCTCATGTTATCGGAAGGATCTCAGGTTTGGTATTAGAAGTATTGAGATATCACATCTCATGCTATAGGAAGGGTCTCAGGATTGGAACGGGAAGGAGTTGGTTATCACATCTCATGCTAAAGGAAGGGTCTCAGGTTTGGTAGAAGCATTGAGATATCACATCTCATGCTATAGGAAGGGTCTCAGGATTGGAATGGGAAGGACTTAGATATCACATATCATGCTATAGGGAGGGTCTCAGTTTTGATATTAGAAGCATTGAGATATCACATCGCATGCTATCGGAAGTGTCTCAGGATTGGAATGGGAAGGAGCTGGATATCACATCTCATGCTAAAGGAAGGGTCTCAGGTTTGGAACGGGAAGGAGTTGGATATCACATCTCATGTTATAGGAAGGGTCTCAGGTTTGGTATAAGCATTGAGATATCACATCTCTGCTATCGGAAGTGTCTCAGGATTGGAATGGGAAGGACTTGGATATCATATCTCATGCTATAGATAGGCTCTCAGGTTTGGAAAGGGAAGGAGTTGGATATCACATTTCATGTTAGAGGAAGGATCTCAGGTTTGGTATTAGAGGCATTGAGATATCAGATCTCAGGCTATAGGAAGGGTCTCAGGATTGGAATGGAAGGAGTTGGATATCACATCTCATGCTATAGGAAGGGTCTCAGGATTGGAATGGGAAGGAGTTGGATATCACATCTCATGCTAGAGGAAGGGTCTCAGGTTTGGTATAAGCATTGAGATATCACATCTCGTGTTATAGGAAGGGTCTCAGGATTGGAATGGGAAGGAGTTGTATATGACATCTCATGCCGTAGGAAGGGTCTCAGGTTTGGTATAAGCATTGAGATATCACATCTCTGCTATCGAAAGGGTCTTAGGATTGGAATGGGAAGGAGTTGGATATCCCATCTCATGTTATAGGAAGAGTCTCAGGTTTGGTATTAGAAGCATTGAGATATCCCATCTCATGATATAGGAAGGGTCTCAGGTTGGAATGGGAAGGAGTTGGATATCACATTTCATGTTATAGGAAGGGTCTCAGGATTGGAATGGGAAGGACTTGGATATCATATCCCATGCTATAGGAAGGCTCTCAGGTTTGGAAGGGGAAGGAGTTGGATATCACATTTCATGTTAGAGGTAGGATCTCAGGTTTGGTATTAGAGGCCTTGAGATATCACATCTCATGCTATAGGAAGGGTCTCAGGATTGGAATGGGAAGGAGTTGGATATCACATCTCAAGCTATAGGAACGGTCTCAGGTTTGGTATAAGCATTGTGATATCACATCTCATGCTATAGGAAGGGTCTCAGGATTGGAATGGGAAGGAGTTGGATATCACATCTCATGTTATAGGAAAGATCTCAGGTTTGGTATTAGAAGCATTGAGACATCACATCTCATGTTATAGGAAGGGTCTCAGGATTGGAATGGGAAGAAGTTGGATATCACATCTCTTGCTATAGGAAGGGTCTCAGATTTGGTATAAGCATTGAGATATCACATCTCATGCTATAGGAAGGGTCTCAGGATTGGAATGGGAAGGAGTTGTATATGACATCTCATGCCATAGGAAGGGTCTCAGGTTTGGTATAAGCATTGAGATATCACATCACATGCTATAGGAAGGGTCTCAGGATTGGAATGGGAAGGACTTGGATATCACATCTCATGCTATAGGCAGGGTGTCAGGTTTGGAAAGGGAATGAGATGGATATCACATTTCATGTTAGAGGTAGGATCTCAGGTTTGGTATTAGAGGCATTGAGATATCACATCTCATGCTATCAGAAGGGTCTCAGGATTGGAATGGGAAGGAGTTGGATATCACATCTCATGCTAAAGGGAGGGTCTCAGGTTTGGAAGGGGAAGGATTTGGAAATCACATCTCATGTTGTAGGAAGGATCTCAGGTTTGGTATTAGAAGCATTGAGATATCACATCTCATGCTTTCATAAGGGTCTCAGGATTGGAATGGGAAGGAGTTGGATATCACATCTCATGTTATAGGAAGGATCTCAGGTTTGGTATTAGAAGCATTGAGACATCACATCTCATGCTATAGGAAGGGTCTCAGGATTGGAATGGGAAGGAGTTGGATATCACATCTCATGCTATAGGAAGAGTCTCAGATTTGGTATAAGCATTGAGATATCACATCTCATGCTATAGGAAGGGTCTCAGGATTGGAATGGGAAGGAGTTGTATATGACATCTCAGGCCATAGGAAGGGTCTCAGGTTTGGTATAAGCATTGAGATATCACATCTCTGCTATCGGAAGGGTCTCAGGATTGGAATGGGAAGGAATTGGATATCACATCTCATGTTATAGGAAGGATCTCAGGTTTGGTATTAGAAGCATTGAGATATCCCTTCTCATGCTATAGGAAGGGTCTCAGGATTGGAATGTGAAGGATTTGGATATCACATCTCATGCTAAAGGAAGGGTCTCAGGTTTGGTAGAAGCATTGAGATATCACGTCTCTGCTATCGGAAGGGTCTCAGGATTGGATTGGGAAGGAGTTGGATATCCCTTCTCATGCTATAGGAAGGGTCTCAGGTTTGGTATAAGCATTGAGATATCACATCTCTGCTATCGGAAGGGTCTCAGGATTGGATTGGGAAGGAGTTGGATATCCCTTCTCATGCTATAGGAAGTGTCTCAGGTTGGAATGGGAAGGAGTTGGATATCACATCTCATGTAATAGGAAGGGTCTCAGGATTGGAATGGGAAGGATTTGGATATCACATCTCTTGCTATAGGAAGGGTCTCAGGATTGGAATGGGTAGGAGTTGGATATTACTTTCTTGCTATAGGAAGGGTCTCATGTTTGGAATGGGAAGAAGTTGGATATCACATATGCTATAGTTAGTGTCTCAGGTTTGGAACGGGAAGGAGTTGGATATCACATCTCATGTTATAGGAAGGGTCTCAGGTTTGGTATAAGCATTGAGATATCACATCTCTGCTATCGGAAGTGGCTCAGGATTGGAATGGGAAGGAGTTGGATATCCCATCTCATGTTATAGGACGAGTCTCTAGTTTGGTATTAGAATCATTGAGATATCACATCGCATGCTGTAGGAAGGGTCTAAGGATTGGAATGGGATGGACTTGGTTATCACATCTCATGCTATAGGTAGGCTCTCAGGTTTGGTATAAGCATTGAGATATCACATCTCATGCTATAAGAAGGGTCTCAGGATTGGAATGGGAAGGAATTGGATATCACATCTCATGCTATAGGAAGGGTCTCAGATTTGGTATAGGCATTGAGATATCACATCTCATGCTATAGGAAGGGTCTCAGGATTGGAATGGGAAGGAGTTGTATATGACATCCCAGGCCATAGGAAGGGTCTCAGGTTTGGTATAAGCATTGAGATATCACATCTCTGCTATCGGAAGGGTCTCAGGATTGGAATGGGAAGGAGTTGGATATCCCATCTCATGTTATAGGAAGGGTCTCAGGTTTGGTATTAGAAGCATAGAGATATCACATCTCATGCTATAGGAAGGGTCTCAGGATTAGAATGGGAAGGACTTGGATGTCACATCTCATGCTATAGGGAGGGTCTCAAGTTTGATATTAGAAGCATTGAGATAGCAAATCTCATGATATCGGAAGGGTCTCAGGATTGGAATGGGAAGGAGTTGGATATCACATCTCATGATAAAGGAAGGGTCTGAGGTTTGGAAGGGGAAGGATTTGGATATCACATCTCATGTTATAGGACGGGTCTCAGGTTTGGTATTAGAAGCATTGAGATATCAAGTCTCATGGTATAAGAAGGGTTTCAGAATTGGAATGGGAAGGAGTTGGATATCACACCTCAAGCTATAGGAAGGGCCTCAGGATTGGAATGGGAAGGAGTTTGATATCACATCTCATGCCATAGTATGGGTCTCAGGTTTGGTAGAAGCATTGGGATATCACATCTCATGCTATCGGAAGGGTATCAGTATTGGATTTGGAAGGAGTTGGATATCCCATCTCATGCTATAGGAAGGGTCTCAGGTTGGAATGGGAAGGAGTTGGATATCACATTTCATGTTATAGAAAGTGTCTCAGGATTGGAATGGGAAGGACTTGGATATCATATCTCATGCTATAGGAAGGCTCTCAGGTTTGGAAGGGGAAGGAGTTGGATATCACATTTCATGTTAGAGGAAGGATCTCAGGTTTGGTATTAGAGGCCTTGAGATATCACATCTCATGCTATAGGAAGGGTCTCTGGATTGGAATGGGAAGGAGTTGGATATCACATCTCAAGCTATAGGAAGGGTCTCAGGTTTGGTATAAGCATTGAGATATCACATCTCATGCTATAGGAAGGGTTTCAGGATTGGAATGGGAAGGAGTTGGATATCACATCTCATATTATAGGAAATATCTCAGGTTTGGTATTAGAAGCATTGAGACATCACATCTCATGTTATAGGAAGGGTCTCAGGATTGGAATGGGAAGAAGTTGGATATCACATCTCATGCTATAGGAAGGGTCTCAGGTTTGGTATATGCATTGAGATATCACATCTCATGCTATAGGAAGGGTCTCAGGATTGGAATGGGAAGGAGTTGTATATGACATCTCATGCCATAGGAAGGGTCTCAGGTTTGGTATAAGCATTGAGATATCACATCACATGCTATAGAAAGGGTCTCAGGATTGGAATGGGAAGGACTTGGATATCACATCTCATGCTATAGGCAGGGTCTCAGGTTTGGAAAGGGAAGGAGATGGATATCACATTTCATGTTAGAGATAGGATCTCAGGTTTGGTATTAGAGGCATTGAGATATCACATCTCATGCTATCAGAAGGGTCTCAGGATTGGAATGGGAAGGAGTTGTATATCACATCTCATGCTAAAGGGAGGGTCTCAGGTTTGGAAGGGGAAGGATTTGGAAATCACATCTCATGTTATAGGAAGGGTCTCAGGTTTGGTATTAGAAGCATTGAGATATCACATCTCATGCTATAGGAAGGGTCTCAGGATTGGAATGGGGAGGACTTGGATGTCACATCTCATGCTATAGGGAGGGTCTCAAGTTTGATATTAGAAGCATTGAGATAACAAATCTCATGATATCGGAAGGGTCTCAGGATTGGAATGGGAACGAGTTGGATATCACATCTCATGATAATGGAAGGGTCTAAGGTTTGGAAGGGGAAAGATTTGGATATCACATCTCATGTTATAGGACGGGTCTCAGGTTTGGTATTAGAAGCATTGAGATATCAAGTCTCATGGCATAGGTAGGGTCTCAGAATTGGAATGGGAAGGAGTTGGATATCACATCTCAAGCTATAGGAAGAGTCTCAGGATTGGAATGGGAATGAGTTTGATATCACATCTCATGCCATAGTATGGGTCTCAGGTTTGGTAGAAGCATTGGGATATCACATCACATGCTATTGGAAGGGTATCAGTATTGGATTTGGAAGGAGTTGAATATCCCATCTCATGCTATAGTATGGGTCTCAGGTTTGGTAGAAGCATTGGGATATCACATCTCATGCTATTGGAAGGGTATCAGTATTGGATTTGGAAGGAGTTGGATATCCTATCTCATGCTATAGGAAGGGTCTCAGATTTGGTATAAGCATTGAGATATCACATCTCATGCTATAGGAAGGGTCTCAGGATTGGATTGGGAAGGAGTTGTATATGACATCTCAGGCCATAGGAAGGGTCTTAGGATTGGTATAAGCATTGAGATATCACATCTCTGCTATCGGAAGGGTCTCAGGATTGGAATGGGAAGGAGTTGGATATCCCATCTCATGTTATAGGAAGAGTCTCAGGTTTGGTATTAGAAGCATTGAGATATCACATCTCATGCTATAGGAAGGGTCTCAGGATTGGAATGGGGAGGACTTGGATGTCACATCTCATGCTATAGGGAGGGTCTCAAGTTTGATATTAGAAGCATTGAGATAACAAATCTCATGATATCGGAAGGGTCTCAGGATTGGAATGGGAAGGAGTTGGATATCACATCTCATGATAAAGGAAGGGTCTAAGGTTTGGAAGGGGAAAGATCTGGATATCACATCTCATGTTATAGGACGGGTCTCAGGTTTGGTATTAGAAGCATTGAGATATCAAGTCTCATGGCATAGGAAGGGTCTCAGTATTGGAATGGGAAGGAGTTGGATATCACATCTCAAGCTATAGGAAGAGTCTCAGGATTGGAATGGGAAGGAGTTTGATATCACATCTCATGCCATAGTATGGGTCTCAGGTTTGGTAGAAGCATTGGGAAATCACATCTCATGCTATTGGAAGGGTATCAGTATTGGATTTGGAAGGAGTTGGATATCCCACCTCATGCTATAGGAAGGGTCTCAGGTTGGAATGGGAAGGAGTTGGATATCACATTTCATGTTATAGGAAGGGTCTCAGGATTGGAATGGGAAGGACTTGGATATCATATCTCATGCTATAGGAAGGCTCTCAGGTTTGGAAGGGGAAGGAGTTGGATATCACATTTCATGTTAGAGGAAGGATCTCAGGTTTGGTATTAGAGGCCTTGAGATATCACATCTCATGCTATTGGAAGGGTCTCAGGATTGGAATGGGAAGGAGTTGGATATCACATCTCAAGCTTTAGGAAGGGTCTCAGGTTTGGTATAAGCATTGAGATAGCACATCTCATGCTATAGGAAGGGTTTCAGGATTGGAATGGGAAGGAGTTGCATATCACATCTCATGTTATAGGAAAGATCTCCGGTTTGGTATTAGAAGCATTGAGATATCACATTGCATGCTGTAGGAAGGTTCTCAGGTTTGGTATTAGAAGCATTGAGACATCACATCTCATGCTATAGGAAGGGTCTCAGGATTGGAATGGGAAGGAGTTGGATATCACATCTCATGTTATAGGAAGGATCTCAGGTTTGGTATTAGAAGCATTGAGACATCACATCTCATGCTATAGGAAGGGTCTCAGGATTGGAATGGGAAGGAGTTGGATATCACATCTCATGCTATAGGAAGGGTCTCAGATTTGGTATAAGCATTGAGATATCACATCTCATGCTATAGGAAGGGTCTCAGGATTGGATTGGGAAGGAGTTGTATATGACATCTCAGGCCATAGGAAGGGTCTCAGGATTGGTATAAGCATTGAGATATCACATCTCTGCTATCGGAAGGGTCTCAGGATTGGAATGGGAAGGAGTTGGATATCCCATCTCATGTTATAGGAAGGGTCTCAGGTTTGGTATTAGAAGCATTGAGATATCACATCTCATGCTATAGGAAGGGTCTCAGGATTGGAATGGGGAGGACTTGGATGTCACATCTCATGCTATAGGGAGGGTCTCAAGTTTGATATTAGAAGCATTGAGATAACAAATCTCATGATATCGGAAGGGTCTCAGGATTGGAATGGGAAGGAGTTGGATATCACATCTCATGATAAAGGAAGGGTCTAAGGTTTGGAAGGGGAAAGATTTGGATATCACATCTCATGTTATAGGACGGGTCTCAGGTTTGGTATTAGAAGCATTGAGATATCAAGTCTCATGGCATAGGAAGGGTCTCAGAATTGGAATGGGAAGGAGTTGGATATCACATCTCAAGCTATAGGAAGAGTCTCAAGATTGGAATGGGAAGGAGTTTGATATCACATCTCATGCCATAGTATGGGTCTCAGGTTTGGTAGAAGCATTGGGATATCACATCGCATGCTATTGGAAGGGTATCAGTATTGGATTTGGAAGGAGTTGGATATCCCATCTCATGCTATAGGAAGGGTCTCAGGTTGGAATGGGAAGGAGTTGGATATCACATTTCATGTTAGAGGAAGGATCTCAGGTTTGGTATTAGAGGCCTTGAGATATCACATATCATGCTATAGGAAGGGTCTCAGGATTGGAATGGGAAGGAGTTGGATATCACATCTCAAGCTTTAGGAAGGGTCTCAGGTTTGGTATAAGCATTGAGATAGCACATCTCATGCTATAGGAAGGGTCTCAGGATTGGAATGGGAAGGAGTTGGATATTACATCTCATGTTATAGGAAAGATCTCAGGTTTGGTATTAGAAGCATTGAGACATCACATCTCATGTTATAGGAACGGTCTCAGGATTGGAATGGGAAGAAGTTGGATATCACATCTCATGCTATAGGAAGGGTCTCAGGTTTGGAAGGGGAAGGAGTTGGATATCCAATCTCATGTTATAGGACTGGTCTCAGGTTTGGTATTAGAAGCATTGAGATATCACATCGCATGCTGTAGGAAGGTTCTCAGGTTTGGTATTAGAAGCATTGAGACATCACATCTCATGCTATAGGAAGGGTCTCAGGATTGGAATGGGAAGGAGTTGGATATCACATCTCATGTTATAGGAAGGATCTCAGGTTTGGTATTAGAAGCATTGAGACATCACATCTCATGCTATAGGAAGGGTCTCAGGATTGGAATGGGAAGGAGTTGGATATCACATCTCATGCTATAGGAAGGGTCTCAGATTTGGTATAAACATTGAGATATCACATCTCATGCTATAGGAAGGGTCTCAGGATTGGATTGGGAAGGAGTTGTATATGACATCTCAGGCCATAGGAAGGGTCTCAGGATTGGTATAAGCATTGAGATATCACATCTCTGCTATCGGAAGGGTCTCAGGATTGGAATGGGAAGGAGTTGGATATCCCATCTCATGATAAAGGAAGGGTCTAAGGTTTGGAAGGGGAAAGATTTGGATATCACATCTCATGTTATAGGATGGGTCTCAGGTTTGGTATTAGAAGCATTGAGATATCAAGTCTCATGGTATAGGAAGGGTCTCAGAATTGGAATGGGAAGGATTTCGGATATCACATCTCAAGCTATAGGAAGAGTCTCAGGATTGGAATGGGAAGGAGTTTGATATCACATCTCATGCCATAGTATGGTTCTCAGGTTTGGTAGAAGCATTGGGATATCACATCTCATGCTATTGGAAGGTTATCAGTATTGGATTTGGAAGGAGTTGGATATCCCATCTCATGCTATAGGAAGGGTCTCAGGTTGGAATGGGAAGGAGTTGGATATCACATTTCATGTTATAGGAAGGGTCTCAGGATTGGAATGGGAAGGAGTTGGATATCACATCTCAAGCTTTAGGAAGGGTCTCAGGTTTGGTATAAGCATTGAGATAGCACATCTCATGCTATAGGAAGGGTCTCAGGATTGGAATGGGAAGGAGTTGGATATCACATCTCATGTTATAGGAAAGATCTCAGGTTTGGTATTAGAAGCATTGAGACATCACATCTCATGTTATCGGAATGGTCTCAGGATTGGAATGGGAAGAAGTTGGATATCACATCTCATGCTATAGGAAGGGTCTCAGGTTTGGAATGGGGAAGGAGTTGGATATCCAATCTCATGTTATAGGACTGGTCTCAGGTTTGGTATTAGAAGCATTGAGATATCACATCGCATGCTGTAGGAAGGTTCTCAGGTTTGGAATGGGGAGGAATTGGATATCACATCTCATGTCATAGGAAGGATCTCAGTTTTGGGATTAGAAGCATTGAGATATCATATCTCATGCTATAGGAATGGTCTCAGGATTGGAATGGGAAGGAGTTGGATATTACATTCTTGCTATAGGAAGGGTCTCATGTTTGGAATGGGAAGGAGTTGGATATCACATATGCTATAGGAAGGGTCTCAGGTTTGAAACGGGAAGGAGTTGGATATCACATCTCATGTTATAGGAAGGGTCTCAGGTTTGTTATAAGCATTGAGATATCACATCTCTGCTATCGGAAGTGTCTCAGGATTGGAATGGGAAGGTGTTGGATATCCCATCTCATGTTATAGGACGGGTCTCAGGTTTGTTATTAGAATCATTGAGATATCATATTGCATGCTGTAGGAAGGGTCTAAGGATTGGAATGGGAAGGACTTGGATATCACATCTCATGCTATAGGTAGGCTCTCAGGTTTGGAAAGGGAAGGAGTTCGATATCACATTTCATGTTAGAGGAAGGATCTCAGGTTTGGTATTAGAGGCATTGAGATATCACATATCATGCTATAGGAAGGGTCTCAGGATTGGAATGGGAAGGAGTTGGATATCACATCTCAAGCTTTAGGAAGGGTCTCAGGTTTGGTATAAGCATTGCGATAGCACATCTCATGCTATAGGAAGGGACTCAGGATTGGAATGGGAAGGAGTTGGATATTACATCTCATGTTATAGGAAAGATCTCAGGTTTGGTATTAGAAGCATTGAGACATCACATCTCATGTTATAGGAAGGGTCTCAGGATTGGAATGGGAAGATGTTGGATATCACATCTCATGCTATAGGAAGGGTCTCAGGTTTGGAAGGGGAAGGAGTTGCATATCCAATCTCATGTTATAGGACTGGTCTCAGGTTTGGTATTAGAAGCATTGAGATATCACATCGCATGCTGTAGGAAGGTTCTCAGGTTTGGTATTAGAAGCATTGAGACATCACATCTCATGCTATAGGAAGGGTCTCAGGATTGGAAATGGAAGGAGTTGGATATCACATCTCATGTTATAGGAAGGATCTCAGGTTTGGTATTAGAAGCATTGAGACATCACATCTCATGCTATAGGAAGGGTCTCAGGATTGGAATTTGAAGGAGTTGGATATCACATCTCATGCTATAGGAAGGGTCTCAGATTTGGTATAAGCATTGAGATATCACATCTCATGATATAGGAAGGGTCTCAGGATTGGATTGGGAACAAGTTGTATATGACATCTCAGGCCATAGGAAGGGTCTCAGGATTGGTATAAGCATTGAGATATCACATCTCTGCTATCGGAAGGGTCTCAGGATTGGAATGGGAAGGAGTTGGATATCCCATCTCATGATAAAGGAAGGGTCTAAGGTTTGGAAGGGGAAAGATTTGGATATCACATCTCATGTAATAGGACGGGTCTCAATTTTGATATTAGAAGCATTGAGATAACAAATCTCATGATATCGGAAGGGTCTCAGGATTGGAATGGGAAGGAGTTGGATATCACATCTCATGATAAAGGAAGGGTCTAAGGTTTGGAAGGAGAAAGATTTGGATATCACATCTCATGTTATAGGACGGGTCTCAGGTTTGGTATTAGAAGCATTGAGATATCAAGTCTCATGGTATAGGAAGGGTCTCAGAATTGGAATGGGATGGACTTGGATATCACATCTCATGCTATAGGTAGGCTCTCAGGTTTGGTATAAGCATTGAGATATCAGATCTCATGCTATAGGAAGGGTCTCAGGATTGGAATGGGAAGGAATTGGATATCACATCTCATGCTATAGGAAGGGTCTCAGATTTGGTATAGGCATTGAGATATCACATCTCATGCTATAGGAAGGGTCTCAGGATTGGAATGGGAAGGAGTTGTATATGACATCCCAGGCCATAGGAAGGGTCTCAGGTTTGGTATAAGCATTGAGATATCACATCTCTGCTATCGGAAGGGTCTCAGGATTGGAATGGGAAGGAGTTGGATATCCCATCTCATGTTATAGGAAGGGTCTCAGGTTTGGTATTAGAAGCATAGAGATATCACATCTCATGCTATAGGAAGGGTCTCAGGATTGGAATGGGATGGACTTGGATGTCACATCTCATGCTATAGGGAGGGTCTCAAGTTTGATATTAGAAGCATTGAGATAACAAATCTCATGATATCGGAAGGGTCTCAGGATTGGAATGGGAACGAGTTGGATATCACATCTCATGATAAAGGAAGGGTCTGAGGTTTGGAAGGGGAAGGATTTGGATATCACATCTCATGTTATAGGACGGGTCTCAGGTTTGGTATTAGAAGCATTGAGATATCAAGTCTCATGGTATAAGAAGGGTCTCAGAATTGGAATGGGAAGGAGTTGGATATCACACCTCAAGCTATAGGAAGGGCCTCAGGATTGGAATGGGAAGGAGTTTGATATCACATCTCATGCCATAGTATGGGTCTCAGGTTTGGTAGAAGCATTGGGATATCACATCTCATGCTATCGGAAGGGTATCAGTATTGGATTTGGAAGGAGTTGGATATCCCATCTCATGCTGTAGGAAGGGTCTCAGGTTAGAATGGGAAGGAGTTGGATATCACATTTCATGTTATAGAAAGGGTCTCAGGATTGGAATGGGAAGGACTTGGATATCATATCTCATGCTATAGGAAGGCTCTCAGGTTTGGAAGGGGAAGGAGTTGGATATCACATTTCATGTTAGAGGAAGGATCTCAGGTTTGGTATTAGAGGCCTTGAGATATCACATCTCATGCTATAGGAAGGGTCTCTGGATTGGAATGGGAAGGAGTTGGATATCACATCTCAAGCTATAGGAAGAGTCTCAGGTTTGGTATAAGCATTGAGATATCACATCTCATGCTATAGGAAGGGTCTCAGGATTGGAATGGGAAGGAGTTGGATATCACATCTCATATTATAGGAAATATCTCAGGTTTGGTATTAGAAGCATTGAGACATCACATCTCATGTTATAGGAAGGGTCTCAGGATTGGAATGGGAAGAAGTTGGATATCACATCTCATGCTATAGGAAGGGTCTCAGGTTTGGTATATGCATTGAGATATCACATCTCATGCTATAGGAAGGGTCTCAGGATTGGAATGGGAAGGAGTTGTATATGACATCTCATGCCATAGGAAGGGTCTCAGGTTTGGTATAAGCATTGAGATATCACATCACATGCTATAGAAAGGGTCTCAGGATTGGAATGGGAAGGACTTGGATATCACATCTCATGCTATAGGCAGGGTCTCAGGTTTGGAAAGGGAAGGAGATGGATATCACATTTCATGTTAGAGATAGGATCTCAGGTTTGGTATTAGAGGCATTGAGATATCACATCTCATGCTATCAGAAGGGTCTCAGGATTGGAATGGGAAGGAGTTGTATATCACATCTCATGCTAAAGGGAGGGTCTCAGGTTTGGAAGGGGAAGGATTTGGAAATCACATCTCATGTTATAGGAAGGGTCTCAGGTTTGGTATTAGAAGCATTGAGATAGCACATCTCATGCTATAGGAAGGGTCTCAGGATTGGAATGGGGAGGACTTGGATGTCACATCTCATGCTAAAGGGAGGGTCTCAAGTTTGATATTAGAAGCATTGAGATAACAAATCTCATGATATCGGAAGGGTCTCATTATTGGAATGGGAAGGAGTTGGATATCACATCTCATGATAATGGAAGGGTCTAAGGTTTGGAAGGGGAAATATTTGGATATCACATCTCATGTTATAGGACGGGTCTCAGGTTTGGTATTAGAAGCATTGAGATATCAAGTCTCATGGCATAGGTAGGGTCTCAGAATTGGAATGGGAAGGAGTTGGATATCACATCTCAAGCTATAGGAAGAATCTCAGGATTGGAATGGGAATGAGTTTGATATCACATCTCATGCCATAGTATGGGTCTCAGGTTTGGTAGAAGCATTGGGATATCACATCACATGCTATTGGAAGGGTATCAGTATTGGATTTGGAAGGAGTTGAATATCCCATCTCATGCTATAGTATGGGTCTCAGGTTTGGTAGAAGCATTGGGATATCACATCTCATGCTATTGGAAGGGTATCAGTATTGGATTTGGAAGGAGTTGGATATCCCATCTCATGCTATAGGAAGGGTCTCAGATTTGGTATAAGCATTGAGATATCACATCTCAAGCTATAGGAAGGGTCTCAGGATTGGATTGGGAAGGAGTTGTATATGACATCTCAGGCCATAGGAAGGGTCTCAGGATTGGTATAAGCATTGAGATATCACATCTCTGCTATCGGAAGGGTCTCAGGATTGGAATGGGAAGGAGTTGGATATCCCATCTCATGTTATAGGAAGAGTCTCAGGTTTGGTATTAGAAGCATTGAGATATCACATCTCATGCTATAGGAAGGGTCTCAGGATTGGAATGGGGAGGACTTGGATGTCACATCTCATGCTATAGGGAGGGTCTCAAGTTTGATATTAGAAGCATTGAGATAACAAATCTCATGATATCGGAAGGGTCTCAGGATTGGAATGGGAAGGAGTTGGATATCACATCTCATGATAAAGGAAGGGTCTAAGGTTTGGAAGGGGAAAGATTTGGATATCACATCTCATGTTATAGGACGGGTCTCAGGTTTGGTATTAGAAGCATTGAGATATCAAGTCTCATGGCATAGGAAGGGTCTCAGAATTGGAATGGGAAGGAGTTGGATATCACATTTCATGTTATAGGAAGGGTCTCAGGATTGGAATGGGAAGGACTTGGATATCATATCTCATGCTATAGGAAGGCTCTCAGGTTTGGAAGGGGAAGGAGTTGGATATCACATTTCATGTTAGAGGAAGGATCTCAGGTTTGGTATTAGAGGCCTTGAGATATCACATCTCATGCTATAGGAAGGGTCTCAGGATTGGAATGGGAAGGAGTTGGATATCACATCTCAAGCTTTAGGAAGGGTCTCATGTTTGGTATAAGAATTGAGATAGCACATCTCATGCTATAGGAAGGGTTTCAGTATTGGAATGGGAAGGAGTTGGATATCACATCTCATGTTATAGGAAAGATCTCCGGTTTGGTAGTAGAAGCATTGAGACATCACATCTCGTGTTATAGGAAGGGTCTCAGGATTGGAATGGGAAGAAGTTGGATATCACATCTCATGCTATAGGAAGGGTCTCAGGTTTGGAAGGGGAAGGAGTTGGATATCCAATCTCATGTTATAGGACTGGTCTCAGGTTTGGTATTAGAAGCATTGAGATATCACATTGCATGCTGTAGGAAGGTTCTCAGGTTTGGTATTAGAAGCATTGAGACATCACATCTCATGCTATAGGAAGGGTCTCAGGATTGGAATGGGAAGGAGTTGGATATCACATCTCATGTTATAGGAAGGATCTCAGGTTTGGTATTAGAAGCATTGAGACGTCACATCTCATGCTATAGGAAGGGTCTCAGGATTGGAATGGGAAGGAGTTGGATATCACATCTCATGCTATAGGAAGGGTCTCAGATTTGGAATGCCAAACCTGAGAACCTTCCTACAGCATGCGATGTGATATCTCAATGCTTCTAATACCAAACCTGAGACCAGTCCTATAACATGAGATTCGATATCCAACTCCTTCCCCTTCCAAACCTGAGACCCTTCCTATAGCATGAGATGTGATATCTCAAGGCCTCTAATACCAAACCTGAGATCCTTCCTCTAACATGAAATGTGATATCCAACTCCTTCCCCTTCCAAACCTGAGAGCTTTCCTATAGCATGAGATATGATATCCAAGTCCATCCCATTCCAATCCTGAGACCCTTCCTATAACATGAAATGTGATATCCAACTCCTTCCCATTCCAACCTGAGACCCTTCCTATAGCATGAGATGGGATATCCAACTCCTTCCAAATCCAATACTGATACCCTTCCAATAGCATGAATTGTGATATCCCAATGCTTCTACCAAACCTGAGACCCATACTATGGCATGAGATGTGATATCAAACTCATTCCCATTCCAATCCTGAGACTCTTCCTATAGCTTGAGATGTGATATCCAAGTCCTTCCCATTCCAATTCTGAGACCCTTCCTATGCCATGAGACTTGATATCTCAATGCTTCTAATACCAAACCTGAGACCAATCCTATAACATGAGGTGATATCCAAATCTTTCCCCTTCCAAACCTTAGACCCTTCCTTTATCATGAGATGTGATATCCAACTCCTTCCCATTCCAATCCTGAGACCCTTCCGATATCATGAGATTTGTTATCTCAATGCTTCTAATATCAAACTTGAGACCCTCCCTATAACATGAGTTGTGATATCCAACTCCTTCCCATTCAAATCCTGAGACCCTTCCTATAGCATGAGAAGGGATATCCAACTCCTTCCCAATCCAATCCTGAGACCCTTCCGATAGCAGAGACGTGATATCTCAATGCTTCTACCAAACCTGAGACCCTTCCTTTAGCATGAGATGTGATATCCAAATCCTTCACATTCCAATCCTGAGACCCTTCCTATAGCATGAGATGTGATATCTCAATGCTTCTAATACCAAACCTGAGATCCTTCCTATAACATGAGATGTGATATCCAATTCCTTCCCATTCCAAACCTGAGACCCTTCCTATTGGATGAGATGTGATATCCAACTCCTTCCCATTCCAACACTGAGACCCTTCCTATAGCATGAGATGTGATGTCTCAATGCTTCTAATACCAAACCTGAGATCCTTCCTATAACATGAGATGTGATATCCAACTCCTTCCATTCCAATCCTGAGACCCGTCCTATAGCATGAGATGTGATATCTCCATGCTTATACCAAACCTGAGACCCTTCCTATAGCATGAGATGTGATATCCAACTACTTCCCATTCCAATCCTGAGACCCTTCCTATAGCATGAGATGTGATATCTCAATGCTTCTAAAACCAAACTTGAGATCCTTCCTCTAACATGAAATGTGATATCCAACTCCTTCCCTTTCCAAACCTAAGAGCCTATCTATAGCATGAGATGTGATATCCAAGTCCTTCCCATTCCAATCCTTAGACCCTTCCTACGGCATGCAATATGATATCTCAATGATTCTAATAACAAACCTGAGACCCGTCCTATAGCATGAGATATGATATCCAAGTCCTTCCCATTCCAATCCTGAGACCCTTCCTATAACATGAAATGTGATATCCAACTCCTTCCCATTCCAACCTGAGACCCTTCCTATAGCATGAGATGGGATATCCAACTTCTTCCAAATCCAATACTGATACCCTTCCGATAGCATGAGATGTGATATCCCAATGCTTCTACCAAACCTGAGACCCATACTATGGCATGAGATGTGATATCAAACTCCTTCCCATTCCAATCCTGAGACCCTTCCCATAGCTTGAGGTGTGATATCCAACTCCTTCCCATTCCAATTCTGAGACCCTTCTTATACCATGAGACTTGATATCTCAATGCTTCTAATACCAAACCTGAGACCCGTCCTATAACATGAGATGTGATATCCAAATCCTTCCCCTTCCAAACCTTAGACCCTTCCTTTATCATGAGATGTGATATCCAACTCCTTCCCATTCCAATCCTGAGAACCTTCCGATATCATGAGATTTGTTATCTCAACGCTTCTAATATCAAACTTGAGACCCTCCCTATAGCATGAGATGTGACATCCAAGTCGTTCCCATTTCAATCCTGAGACCCTTCCTATAGCATGAGATGTGATATCTCTATGCTTCTAATACCAAACCTGAGACCATTCCTATAACATGAGATGGGATATCCAACTCCTTCCCATTCCAATCCTGAGACCCTTCCGATAGCAGAGATGTGATATCTCAATGCTTATACCAAACCTGAGACCCTTCCTATGGCCTGAGATGTCATATACAACTCCTTCCCATTCCAATCCTGAGACCCTTCCTTTAGCATGAGATGTGATATCTCAATGCTTATACCAAATCTGAGACCCTTCCTATAGCATGAGATGTGATATCCAATTCCTTCCCATTCCAATCCTGAGACCCTTCCTATAGCATGAGATGTGATATCTCAATGCTTATACCAAACCTGAGAGCCTACCTATAGCATGAGATGTGATATCCAAGTCCATCCCATTCCAATCCTTAGACCCTTCCTACAGCATGCGATGTGATATTTCAATGATTCTAATACCAAACCAGAGACTCCTCCTATAACATGAGATGGGATATCCAACTCCTTCCCATTCCAATCCTGAGCCGCTTCCGATAGCAGAGATGTGATATCTCAATGCTTATACCAAACCTGAGACCCTTCCTATAACATGAGATGTGATATCCAACTCCTTCCCGTTCCAAACCTGAGACACTAACTATAGCATATGTGATATCCAACTGCTTCCCATTCCAAACATGAGACCCTTCCTATAGCAAGAAAGTAATATCCAACTCCTACCCATTCCAATCCTGAGACCCTTCCTATAGCAAGAGATGTGATATCCAAATCCTTCCCATTCCAATCCTGAGACCCTTCCTATAACATGAGATGTGATATCCAACTCCTTCCCATTCAAATCCTGAGACCCTTCCTATAGCATGAGAAGGGATATCCAACTCCTTCCCAATCCAATCCTGAGACCCTTCCGATAGCAGAGACCTGATATCTCAATGCTTCTACCAAACCTGAGACCCTTCCTTTAGCATGAGATGTGATATCCAAATCCTTCACATTCCAATCCTGAGACCCTTCCTATAGCATGAGATGTGATATCTCAATGCTTCTAATACCAAACCTGAGATCCTTCCTATAACATGAGATGTGATATCCAATTCCTTCCCATTCCAAACCTGAGACCCTTCCTATTGGATGAGATGTGATATCCAACTCCTTCCCATTCCAACCCTGAGACCCTTCCTATAGCATGAGATGTGATGTCTCAATGCTTCTAATACCAAACCTGAGATCCTTCCTATAACATGAGATGTGATATCCAACTCCTTCCATTCCAATCCTGAGACCCGTCCTATAGCATGAGATGTGATATCTCAATGCTTATACCAAACCTGAGACCCTTCCTATAGCATGAAATGTGATATCCAACTACTTCCCATTCCAATCCTGAGACCCTTCCTATAGCATGAGATGTGATATCTCAATGCTTCTAATACCAAACCTGAGATCCTTCCTCTAACATGAAATGTGATATCCAACTCCTTCCCTTTCCAAACCTAAGAGCCTATCTATAGCATGAGATGTGATATCCAAGTCCTTCCCATTCCAATCCTTAGACCCTTCCTACAGCATGCAATATGATATCTCAATGATTCTAATAACAAACCTGAGACCCGTCCTATAGCATGAGATATGATATCCAAGTCCTTCCCATTCCAATCCTGAGACCCTTCCTATAACATGAAATGTGATATCCAACTCCTTCCCATTCCAAACCTAAGAGCCTATCTATAGCATGAGATGTGATATCCAAGTCCTTCCCATTCCAATCCTTAGACCCTTCCTACAGCATGCAATATGATATCTCAATGATTCTAATAACAAACCTGAGACCCGTCCTATAGCATGAGATATGATATCCAAGTCCTTCCCATTCCAATCTTGAGACCCTTCCTATAACATGAAATGTGATATCCAACTCCTTCCCATTCCAACCTGAGACCCTTCCTATAGCATGAGATGGGATATCCAACTTCTTCCAAATCCAATACTGATACCCTTCCGATAGCATGAGATGTGATATCCCAATGCTTCTACCAAACCTGAGACCCATACTATGGCATGAGATGTGATATCAAACTCCTTCCCATTCCAATCCTGAGACCCTTCCTATAACTTGAGGTGTGATATCCAACTCCTTCCCATTCCAATTCTGAGACCCTTCTTATACCATGAGACTTGATATCTCAATGCTTCTAATACCAAACCTGAGACCCGTCCTATAACATGAGATGTGATATCCAAATCCTTCCCCTTCCAAACCTTAGACCCTTCCTTTATCATGAGATGTGGTATCCAACTCCTTCCCATTCCAATCCTGAGACCCTTCCGATATCATGAGATTTGTTATCTCAATGCTTCTAATATCAAACTTGAGACCCTCCCTATAGCATGAGATGTGACATCCAAGTCCTTCCCATTCCAATCCTGAGACCCTTCCTATAGCATGAGATGTGATATCTCTATGCTTCTAATACCAAACCTGAGACCCTTCCTATAACATGAGATGGGATATCCAACTCCTTCCCATTCCAATCCTGAGACCCTTCCGATAGCAGAGATGTGATATCTCAATGCTTATACCAAACCTGAGACCCTTCCTATGGCCTGAGATGTCATATACAACTCCTTCCCATTCCAATCCTGAGACCCTTCCTTTAGCATGAGATGTGATATCTCAATGCTTATACCAAATCTGAGACCCTTCCTATAGCATGAGATGTGATATCCAAATCCTTCCCATTCCAATCCTGAGACCCTTCCTATAGCATGAGATGTGATATCTCAATGCTTATACCAAACCTGAGAGCCTACCTATAGCATGAGATGTGATATCCAAGTCCATCCCATTCCAATCCTTAGACCCTTCCTACAGCATGCGATGTGATATCTCAATGATTCCAATACCAAACCAGAGACTCTTACTATAACATGAGATGGGATATCCAACTCCTTCCCATTCCAATCCTGAGCCGCTTCCGATAGCAGAGATGTGATATCTCAATGCTTATACCAAACCTGAGACCCTTCCTATAACATGAGATGTGATATCCAACTCCTTCCCGTTCCAAACCTGAGACACTAACTATAGCATATGTGATATCCAACTCCTTCCCATTCCAAACATGAGACCCTTCCTATAGCAAGAAAGTAATATCCAACTCCTACCCATTCCAATCCTGAGACCCTTCCTATAGCAAGAGATGTGATATCCAAATCCTTCCCATTCCAATCCTGAGACCCTTCCTATAACATGAGATGGGATATCCAACTCCTTCCCATTCCAATCCTGAGCCGCTTCCGATAGCAGAGATGTGATATCTCAATGCTTATACCAAACCTGAGACCCTTCCTATGGCATGAGATGTGATATCCAACTCCTTGCCATTCAAATCCTGAGACCCTTCCTATAGCATGAGAAGGGATATCCAACTCCTGCCCAATCCAATCCTGAGACCCTTCCGATAGCAGAGACGTGATATCTCAATGCTTCTACCAAACCTGAGACCCTTCCTTTAGCATGAGATGTGATATCCAAATCCTTCACATTCCAATCCTGAGACCCTTCCTATAGCATGAGATGTGATATCTCAATGCTTCTAATACCAAACCTGAGATCCTTCCTATAACATAAGATGTGATATCCAAATGCCTTCCCATTCCAAACCTGAGACCCTTCCTATTGGATGAGAGGTGATATCCAACTCCTTCCCATTCCAACCCTGAGACCCTTCCTATAGCATGAGATGTGATGTCTCAATGCTTCTAATACCAAACCTGAGATCCTTCCTATAACATGAGATGTGATATCCAACTCCTTCCATTCCAATCCTGAGACCCGTCCTATAGCATTAGATGTGATATCTCAATGCTTATACCAAACCTGAGACCCTTCCTATAGCATGAGATGTGATATCCAACTACTTCCCATTCCAATCCTGAGACCCTTCCTATAGCATGAGATGTGATATCTCAATGCTTCTAATACCAAACCTGAGATCCTTCCTCTAACATGAAATGTGATATCCAACTCCTTCCCTTTCCAAACCTAAGAGCATATCTATAGCATGAGATGTGATATCCAAGTCCTTCCCATTCCAACCCTTAGACCCTTCCTACAGCATGCAATATGATATCTCAATGATTCTAATAACAAACCTGAGACCCGTCCTATAATATGAGAAGGGATATCCAACTCCTTCCCATTCCAATCCTGAGACACTTCCGATAGCAGAGATGTGATATCTCAATGCTTATACCAAACCTGAGACCCTTCCTATAACATGTGATGTGATATCCAAATCCTTCCCGTTCCAAACCTGAGACCCTTCCTTTAGCATGAGATGTGAAATCCAGCTCCTTCCCATTCCAATCCTGAGACACTTCCGATAGCATGAGATGTGATATCTCAATGCTTCTAATATCAAAACTGAGACCCTCCCTATAGCATGATATGTGATATCTAAGTCCTTCCCATTCCAATCCTGAGACACTCCCTATAGCATGAGATGTGATATCCAACTCTTTCCCATTCCAATCCTGAGACCCTTCCTATAGCATGAGATATGATATCTCAATACTTCTAATACCAAACGTGAGATCCTTCCGATAACATGAGATGTGATATCCAAATCCTTCCCCTTCCAAACCTGAGACCCTCCCTTTAGCATGAGATGTGATATCCAACTTCTTCACATTCCAATCCTGAGACCCTTCTGATAGCATGAGATGTGATATCTCAATGCTTCTAATACCAAACCTGAGATCCTTCCGATAGCATGAGATGTGATATCTCAATGCTTCTAATACCAAACCTGAGATCCTTCCTATAGCATGAGATGTGATATCCAACTACTTCCCATTCCAATCCTGAGACCCTTCCTATAGCATGAGATGTGATATCTCAATGCTTCTAATACCAAACCTGAGATCCTTCCTCTAACATGAAATGTGATATCCAACTCCTTCCCTTTCCAAACCTAAGAGCCTATCTATAGCATGAGATGTGATATCCAAGTCCTTCCCATTCCAATCCTTAGACCCTTCCTACAGCATGCAATATGATATCTCAATGATTCTAATAACAAACCTGAGACCCGTCCTATAGCATGAGATATGATATCCAAGTCCTTCCGATTCCAATCCTGAGACCCTTCCTATAACATGAAATGTGATATCCAACTCCTTCCCATTCCAAACCTAAGAGCCTATCTATAGCATGAGATGTGATATCCAAGTCCTTCCCATTCCAATCCTTAGACCCTTCCTACAGCATGCAATATGATATCTCAATGATTCTAATAACAAACCTGAGACCCGTCCTATAGCATGAGATATGATATCCAAGTCCTTCCCATTCCAATCCTGAGACCCTTCCTATAACATGAAATGTGATATCCAACTCCTTCCCATTCCAACCTGAGACCCTTCCTATAGCATGAGATGGGATATCCAACTTCTTCCAAATCCAATACTGATACCCTTCCGATAGCATGAGATGTGATATCCCAATGCTTCTACCAAACCTGAGACCCATACTATGGCATGAGATGTGATATCAAACTCCTTCCCATTCCAATCCTGAGACCCTTCCTATAACTTGAGGTGTGATATCCAACTCCTTCCCATTCCAATTCTGAGACCCTTCTTATACCATGAGACTTGATATCTCAATGCTTCTAATACCAAACCTGAGACCCGTCCTATAACATGAGATGTGATATCCAAATCCTTCCCCTTCCAAACCATAGACCCTTCCTTTATCATGAGATGTGGTATCCAACTCCTTCCCATTCCAATCCTGAGACCCTTCCGATATCATGAGATTTGTTATCTCAATGCTTCTAATATCAAACTTGAGACCCTCCCTATAGCATGAGATGTGACATCCAAGTCCTTCCCATTCCAATCCTGAGACCCTTCCTATAGCATGAGATGTGACATCTCTATGCTTCTAATACCAAACCTGAGACCCTTCCTATAACATGAGATGGGATATCCAACTCCTTCCCATTCCAATCCTGAGACCCTTCCGATAGCAGAGATGTGATATCTCAATGCTTATACCAAACCTGAGACCCTTCCTATGGCCTGAGATGTCATATACAACTCCTTCCCATTCCAATCCTGAGACCCTTCCTTTAGCATGAGATGTGATATCTCAATGCTTATACCAAATCTGAGACCCTTCCTATAGCATGAGATGTGATATCCAAATCCTTCCCATTCCAATCCTGAGACCCTTCCTATAGCATGAGATGTGATATCTCAATGCTTATACCAAACCTGAGAGCCTACCTATAGCATGAGATGTGATATCCAAGTCCATCCCATTCCAATCCTTAGACCCTTCCTACAGCATGCGATGTGATATCTCAATGATTCCAATACCAAACCAGAGACTCTTACTATAACATGAGATGGGATATCCAACTCCTTCCCATTCCAATCCTGAGCCGCTTCCGATAGCAGAGATGTGATATCTCAATGCTTATACCAAACCTGAGACCCTTCCTATAACATGAGATGTGATATCCAACTCCTTCCCGTTCCAAACCTGAGACACTAACTATAGCATATGTGATATCCAACTCCTTCCCATTCCAAACATGAGACCCTTCCTATAGCAAGAAAGTAATATCCAACTCCTACCCATTCCAATCCTGAGACCCTTCCTATAGCAAGAGATGTGATATCCAAATCCTTCCCATTCCAATCCTGAGACCCTTCCTATAACATGAGATGTGATATCCAACTCCTTCCCATTCCAACCTGAGACACTTCCTATAGCATGAGAAGGGATATCCAACTCCTTCCCAATCCAATCCTGAGACCCTTCCGATAGCAGAGATGTGATATCTCAATGCTTATACCAAACCTGAGACCCTTCCTATGGCATGAGATGTGATATCCAACTCCTTGCCATTCAAATCCTGAGACCCTTCCTATAGCATGAGAAGGGATATCCAACTCCTGCCCAATCCAATCCTGAGACCCTTCCGATAGCAGAGACGTGATATCTCAATGCTTCTACCAAACCTGAGACCCTTCCTTTAGCATGAGATGTGATATCCAAATCCTTCACATTCCAATCCTGAGACCCTTCCTGTAGCATGAGATGTGATATCTCAATGCTTCTAATACCAAACCTGAGATCCTTCCTATAACATAAGATGTGATATCCAAATTCCTTCCCATTCCAAACCTGAGACCCTTCCTATTGGATGAGAGGTGATATCCAACTCCTTCCCATTCCAACCCTGAGACCCTTCCTATAGCATGAGATGTGATGTCTCAATGCTTCTAATACCAAACCTGAGATCCTTCCTATAACATGAGATGTGATATCCAACTCCTTCCATTCCAATCCTGAGACCCGTCCTATAGCATTAGATGTGATATCTCAATGCTTATACCAAACCTGAGACCCTTCCTATAGCATGAGATGTGATATCCAACTACTTCCCATTCCAATCCTGAGACCCTTCCTATAGCATGAGATGTGATATCTCAATGCTTCTAATACCAAACCTGAGATCCTTCCTCTAACATGAAATGTGATATCCAACTCCTTCCCTTTCCAAACCTAAGAGCATATCTATAGCATGAGATGTGATATCCAAGTCCTTCCCATTCCAACCCTTAGACCCTTCCTACAGCATGCAATATGATATCTCAATGATTCTAATAACAAACCTGAGACCCGTCCTATAATATGAGATGGGATATCCAACTCCTTCCCATTCCAATCCTGAGACACTTCCGATAGCAGAGATGTGATATCTCAATGCTTATACCAAACCTGAGACCCTTCCTATAACATGTGATGTGATATCCAAATCCTTCCCGTTCCAAACCTGAGACCCTTCCTTTAGCATGAGATGTGAAATCCAGCTCCTTCCCATTCCAATCCTGAGACACTTCCGATAGCATGAGATGTGATATCTCAATGCTTCTAATATCAAAACTGAGACCCTCCCTATAGCATGATATGTGATATCTAAGTCCTTCCCATTCCAATCCTGAGACACTCCCTATAGCATGAGATGTGATATCCAACTCTTTCCCATTCCAATCCTGAGACCCTTCCTATAGCATGAGATATGATATCTCAATACTTCTAATACCAAACGTGAGATCCTTCCGATAACATGAGATGTGATATCCAAATCCTTCCCCTTCCAAACCTGAGACCCTCCCTTTAGCATGAGATGTGATATCCAACTTCTTCACATTCCAATCCTGAGACCCTTCTGATAGCATGAGATGTGATATCTCAATGCTTCTAATACCAAACCTGAGATCCTTCCGATAGCATGAGATGTGATATCTCAATGCTTCTAATACCAAACCTGAGATCCTTCCTATAACATGAGATGTGATATCCAAATCCTTCCCCTTCCAAACCTGAGACCCTCCCTTTAGCATGAGATGTGATATCCAACTCCTTCCCATTCCATTCCTGAGACCCTTCTGATAGCATGAGATGTGATATCTCAATGCCTCTAATACCAAACCTGAGATCCTACCTCTAACATGAAATGTGATATCCAACTCTTTCCCCTTCCAAACCTGAGAGCCTTCCTATAGCATGAGATGTGATATCCAAGTCCTTCCCATTCCAATCCTGAGACCCTTCCTATAGCTTGAGATGTGATATCCAACTCCTTCCCATTCCAATTCTGAGACCCTTCCTATACTCTGAGACTTGATATCTCAATGCTTCTAATACCAAACCTGAGACCCGTAATATAACATGAGATGTGATATCCAAATCCTTCCCCTTCCAAACCTTAGACCCTTCCTTTATCATGAGATGTGATATCCAACTCCTTCCCATTCCAATCCTGAGACCCTTCCGATATCATGAGATGTGATATCTCAAAGCTTCTAATATCAAACTTGAGACCCTCCCTATAGCATGAGATGTGATATCCAAGTCCTTCCCATTCCAATCCTGAGACCCTTCCTATAGCATGAGATGTGATATCTCAATGCTTCTAATACCAAACCTGAGACCCTTCCTATAACATGAGATGGGAATATCCAACTCCTTCCCATTCCAATCCTGAGACCCTTCCGATAGCAGAGATGTGATATCTCAATGCTTATACCAAACCTGAGACCCTTCCTATGGCATGAGATGTGATATCCAACTCCTTGCCATTCAAATCCTGAGACCCTTCCTATAGCATGAGAAGGGATATCCAACTCCTTCCCATTCCAATCCTGAGACCCTTCCGATAGCAGAGACGTGATATCTCAATGCTTCTACCAAACCTGAGACCCTTCCTTTAGCATGAGATGTGATATCCAAATCCTTCACATTCCAATCCTGAGACCCTTCCTATAGCATGAGATGTGATATCTCAATGCTTCTAATACCAAACCTGAGATCCTTCCTATAACATGAGATGTGATATCCAATTCCTTCCCATTCCAAACCTGAGACCCTTCCTATTGGATGAGATGTGATATCCAACTCCTTCCCATTCCAACCCTGAGACCCTTCCTATAGCATGAGATGTGATGTCTCAATGCTTCTAATACCAAACCTGAGATCCTTCCTATAACATGAGATGTGATATCCAACTCCTTCCATTCCAATCCTGAGACCCGTCCTATAGCATGAGATGTGATATCTCAATGCTTATACCAAACCTGAGACCCTTCCTATAGCATGAGATGTGATATCCAACTACTTCCCATTCCAATCCTGAGACCCTTCCTATAGCATGAGATGTGATATCCAAGTCCTTCCCATTCCAACCCTGAGACCCTTCCTATAGCATGAGATGTGATGTCTCAATGCTTCTAATACCAAACCTGAGATCCTTCCTATAACATGAGATGTGATATCCAACTCCTTCCATTCCAATCCTGAGACCCGTCCTATAGCATTAGATGTGATATCTCAATGCTTATACCAAACCTGAGACCCTTCCTATAGCATGAGATGTGATATCCAACTACTTCCCATTCCAATCCTGAGACCCTTCGTATAGCATGAGATGTGATATCTCAATGCTTCTAATACCAAACCTGAGATCCTTCCTCTAACATGAAATGTGATATCCAACTCCTTCCCTTTCCAAACCTAAGAGCCTATCTATAGCATGAGATGTGATATCCAAGTCCTTCCCATTCCAACCCTTAGACCCTTCCTACAGCATGCAATATGATATCTCAATGATTCTAATAACAAACCTGAGACCCGTCCTATAACATGAGATGGGATATCCAACTCCTTCCCATTCCAATCCTGAGACACTTCCGATAGCAGAGATGTGATATCTCAATGCTTATACCAAACCTGAGACCCTTCCTATAACATGAGATGTGATATCCAAATCCTTCCCGTTCCAAACCTGAGACCCTTCCTTTAGCATGAGATGTGATATCCAGCTCCTTCCCATTCCAATCCTGAGACACTTCCGATAGCATGAGATGTGATATCTCAATGCTTCTAATATCAAAACTGAGACCCCCCCATAGCATGATATGTGATATCTAAGTCCTTCCCATTCCAATCCTGAGACACTCCCTATAGCATGAGATGTGATATCCAACTCTTTCCCATTCCAATCCTGAGACCCTTCCTATAGCATGAGATATGATATCTCAATACTTCTAATACCAAACGTGAGATCCTTCCGATAACATGAGATGTGATATCCAAATCCTTCCCCTTCCAAACCTGAGACCCTCCCTTTAGCATGAGATGTGATATCCAACTCCTTCCCATTCCAATCCTGAGACCCTTCTGATAGCATGAGATGTGATATCTCAATGCTTCTAATACCAAACCTGAGATCCTTCCGATAGCATGAGATGTGATATCTCAATGCTTCTAATACCAAACCTGAAATCCTTCCTATAACATGAGATGTGATATCCAAATCCTTCCCCTTCCAAACCTGAGACCCTCCCTTTAGCATGAGATGTGATATCCAACTCCTTCCCTTTCCATTCCTGAGACCCTTCTGATAGCATGAGATGTGATATCTCAATGCCTCTAATACCAAACCTGAGATCCTACCTCTAACATGAAATGTGATATCCAACTCTTTCCCCTTCCAAACCTGAGAGCCTTCCTATAGCATGAGATGTGATATCCAAGTCCTTCCCATTCCAATCCTGAGACCCTTCCTATAGCTTGAGATGTGATATCCAACTCCTTCCCATTCCAATTCTGAGACCCTTCCTATACTCTGAGACTTGATATCTCAATGCTTCTAATACCAAACCTGAGACCCGTAATATAACATGAGATGTGATATCCAAATCCTTCCCCTTCCAAACCTTAGACCCTTCCTTTTTCATGAGATGTGATATCCAACTCCTTCCCATTCCAATCCTGAGACCCTTCCGATATCATGAGATGTGATATCTCAAAGCTTCTAATATCAAACTTGAGACCCTCCCTATAGCATGAGATGTGATATCCAAGTCCTTCCCATTCCAATCCTGAGACCCTTCCTATAGCATGAGATGTGATATCTCAATGATTCTAATACCAAACCTGAGACCCTTCCTATAACATGAGATGGGAATATCCAACTCCTTCCCATTCCAATCCTGAGACCCTTCCGATAGCAGAGATGTGATATCTCAATGCTTATACCAAACCAGAGACCCTTCCTATGGCATGAGATGTGATATCCAACTCCTTGCCATTCAAATCCTGAGACCCTTCCTATAGCATGAGAAGGGATATCCAACTCCTTCCCATTCCAATCCTGAGACCCTTCCGATAGCAGAGACGTGATATCTCAATGCTTCTACCAAACCTGAGACCCTTCCTTTAGCATGAGATGTGATATCCAAATCCTTCACATTCCAATCCTGAGACCCTCCCTATAGCATGAGATGTGATATCTCAATGCTTCTAATACCAAACCTGAGATCCTTCCTATAACATGAGATGTGATATCCAATTCCTTCCCATTCCAAACCTGAGACCCTTCCTATTGGATGAGATGTGATATCCAACTCCTTCCCATTCCAACCCTGAGACCCTTCCTATAGCATGAGATGTGATGTCTCAATGCTTCTAATACCAAACCTGAGATCCTTCCTATAACATGAGATGTGATATCCAACTCCTTCCATTCCAATCCTGAGACCCGTCCTATAGCATGAGATGTGATATCTCAATGCTTATACCAAACCTGAGACCCTTCCTATAGCATGAGATGTGATATCCAACTACTTCCCATTCCAATCCTGAGACCCTTCCTATAGCATGAGATGTGATATCTCAATGCTTCTAATACCAAACCTGAGATCCTTCCTCTAACATGAAATGTGATATCCAACTCCTTCCCTTTCCAAACCTAAGAGCCTATCTATACCATGAGATGTGATATCCAAGTCCTTCCCATTCCAATCCTTAGACCCTTCCTACAGCATGCAATATGATATCTCAATGATTCTAATAACAAACCTGAGACCCGTCCTATAGCATGAGATATGATATCCAAGTCCTTCCCATTCCAACCTGAGACCCTTCCTATAACATGAAATGTGATATCCAACTCCTTCCCATTCCAACCTGAGACCCTTCCTATAGCATGAGATGGGATATCCAACTTCTTCCAAATCCAATACTGATACCCTTCCGATAGCATGAGATGTGATATCCCAATGCTTCTACCAAACCTGAGACCCATACTATGGCATGAGATGTGATATCAAACTCCATTCCAATCCTGAGACCCTTCCTATAGCTTGAGGTGTGATATCCAACTCCTTCCCATTCCAATTCTGAGACCCTTCTTATACCATGAGACTTGATATCTCAATGCTTCTAATACCAAACCTGAGACCCGTCCTATAACATGAGATGTGATATCCAAATCCTTCCCCTTCCAAACCTTAGACCCTTCCTTTATCATGAGATGTGGTATCCAACTCCTTCCCATTCCAATCCTGAGACCCTTCTGATAGCATGAGATGTGATATCTCAATGCTTCTAATACCAAACCTGAGATCCTTCCGATAGCATGAGATGTGATATCTCAATGCTTCTAATACCAAACCTGAGATCCTTCCTATACCATGAGATGTGATATCCAAATCCTTCCCCTTCCAAACCTGAGACCCTCCCTTTAGCATGAGATGTGATATCCAACTCCTTCCCATTCCATTCCTGAGACCCTTCTGATAGCATGAGATGTGATATCTCAATGCCTCTAACACCAAACCTGAGATCCTACCTCTAACATGAAATGTGATATCCAACTCTTTCCCCTTCCAAACCTGAGAGCCTTCCTATAGCATGAGATGTGATATCCAGGTCCTTCCCATTCCAATCCTGAGACCCTTCCTATAGCTTGAGATGTGATATCCAACTCCTTCCCATTCCAATTCTGAGACCCTTCCTATACTCTGAGACTTGATATCTCAATGCTTCTAATACCAAACCTGAGACCCGTAATATAACATGAGATGTGATATCCAAATCCTTCCCCTTCCAAACCTTAGATCCTTCCTTTATCATGAGATGTGATATCCAACTCCTTCCCATTCCAATCCTGAGACCCTTCCGATATCATGAGATGTGATATCTCTAAGCTTCTAATATCAAACTTGAGACCCTCCCTATAGCATGAGATGTGATATCCAAGTCCTTCCCATTCCAATCCTGAGACCCTTCCTATAGCATGAGATGTGATATCTCAATGCTTCTAATACCAAACCTGAGACCCTTCCTATAACATGAGATGGGAATATCCAACTCCTTCCCATTCCAATCCTGAGACCCTTCCGATAGCAGAGATGTGATATCTCAATGCTTATACCAAACCTGAGACCCTTCCTATGGCATGAGACGTGATATCCAACTCCTTGCCATTCAAATCCTGAGACCCTTCCTATAGCATGAGAAGGGATATCCAACTCCTTCCCAATCCAATCCTGAGACCCTTCCGATAGCAGAGACGTGATATCTCAATGCTTCTACCAAACCTGAGACCCTTCCTTTAGCATGAGATGTGATATCCAAATCCTTCACATTCCAATCCTGAGACCCTTCCTATAGCATGAGATGTGATATCTCAATGCTTCTAATACCAAACCTGAGATCCTTCCTATAACATGAGATGTGATATCCAATTCCTTCCCATTCCAAACCTGAGACCCTTCCTATTGGATGAGATGTGATATCCAACTCCTTCCCATTCCAACCCTGAGACCCTTCCTATAGCATGAGATGTGATGTCTCAATGCTTCTAATACCAAACCTGAGATCCTTCCTATAACATGAGATGTGATATCCAACTCCTTCCATTCCAATCCTGAGACCCGTCCTATAGCATGAGATGTGATATCCAACTACTTCCCATTCCAATCCTGAGACCCTTCGTATAGCATGAGATGTGATATCTCAATGCTTCTAATACCAAACCTGAGATCCTTCCTCTAACATGAAATGTGATATCCAACTCCTTCCCTTTCCAAACCTAAGAGCCTATCTATAGCATGAGATGTGATATCCAAGTCCTTCCCATTCCAATCCTTAGACCCTTCCTACAGCATGCAATATGATATCTCAATGATTCTAATAACAAACCTGAGACCCGTCCTATAGCATGAGATATGATATCCAAGTCCTTCCCATTCCAATCCTGAGACCCTTCCTATAACATGAAATGTGATATCCAACTCCTTCCCATTCCAACCTGAAACCCTTCCTATAGCATGAGATGGGATATCCAACTTCTTCCAAATCCAATACTGATACCCTTCCGATAGCATGAGATGTGATATCCCAATGCTTCTACCAAACCTGAGACCCATACTATGGCATGAGATGTGATATCAAACTCCTTTCCATTCCAATCCTGAGACCCTTCCTATAGCTTGAGGTGTGATATCCAACTCCTTCCCATTCCAATTCTGAGACCCTTCTTATACCATGAGACTTGATATCTCAATGCTTCTAATACCAAACCTGAGACCCGTCCTATAACATGAGATGTGATATCCAAATCCTTCCCCTTCCAAACCTTAGACCCTTCCTTTATCATGAGATGTGGTATCCAACTCCTTCCCATTCCAATCCTGAGACCCTTCCGATATCATGAGATTTGTTATCTCAATGCTTCTAATATCAAACTTGAGACCCTCCCTATAGCATGAGATGTGACATCCAAGTCCTTCCCATTCCAATCCTGAGACCCTTCCTATAGCATGAGATGTGATATCTCTATGCTTCTAATACCAAACCTGAGACCCTTCCTATAACATGAGATGGGATATCCAACTCCTTCCCATTCCAATCCTGAGACCCTTCCGATAGCAGAGATGTGATATCTCAATGCTTATACCAAACCTGAGACCCTTCCTATGGCCTGAGATGTCATATACAACTCCTTCCCATTCCAATCCTGAGACCCTTCCTTTAGCATGAGATGTGATATCTCAATGCTTATACCAAATCTGAGACCCTTCCTATAGCATGAGATGTGATATCCAAATCCTTCCCATTCCAATCCTGAGACCCTTCCTATAGCATGAGATGTGATATCTCAATGCTTATACCAAACCTGAGAGCCTACCTATAGCATGAGATGTGATATCCAAGTCCATCCCATTCCAATCCTTAGACCCTTCCTACAGCATGCAATGTGATATCTCTATGATTCTAATACCAAACCAGAGACTCTTACTATAACATGAGATGGGATATCCAACTCCTTCCCATTCCAATCCTGAGCCGCTTCCGATAGCAGAGATGTGATATCTCAATGCTTATACCAAACCTGAGACCCTTCCTATAACATGAGATGTGATATCCAACTCCTTCCCGTTCCAAACCTGAGACACTAACTATAGCATATGTGATATCCAACTCCTTCCCATTCCAAACATGAGACCCTTCCTATAGCAAGAAAGTAATATCCAACTCCTACCCATTCCAATCCTGAGACCCTTCCTATAGCAAGAGATGTGATATCCAAATCCTTCCCATTCCAATCCTGAGACCCTTCCTATAACATGAGATGTGATATCCAACTCCTTCCCATTCCAACCTGAGACACTTCCTATAGCATGAGAAGGGATATCCAACTCCTTCCCAATCCAATCCTGAGACCCTTCCGATAGCAGAGATGTGATATCTCAATGCTTATACCAAACCTGAGACCCTTCCTATGGCATGAGATGTGATATCCAACTCCTTGCCATTCAAATCCTGAGACCCTTCCTATAGCATGAGAAGGGATATCCAACTCCTTCCCAATCCAATCCTGAGACCCTTCCGATAGCAGAGACGTGATATCTCAATGCTTCTACCAAACCTGAGACCCTTTCTTTAGCATGAGATGTGATATCCAAATCCTTCACATTCCAATCCTGAGACCCTTCCTATAGCATGAGATGTGATATCTCAATGCTTCTAATACCAAACCTGAGATCCTTCCTATAACATGAGATGTGATATCCAATTCCTTCCCATTCCAAACCTGAGACCCTTCCTATTGGATGAGATGTGATATCCAACTCCTTCCCATTCCAACCCTGAGACCCTTCCTATAGCATGAGATGTGATGTCTCAATGCTTCTAATACCAAACCTGAGATCCTTCCTATAACATGAGATGTGATATCCAACTCCTTCCATTCCAATCCTGAGACCCGTCCTATAGCATGAGATGTGATATCTCAATGCTTATACCAAACCTGAAACCCTTCCTATAGCATGAGATGTGATATCCAACTACTTCCCATTCCAATCCTGAGACCCTTCCTATAGCATGAGATGTGATATCTCAATGCTTCTAATAACAAACCTGAGATCCTTCCTCTAACATGAAATGTGATATCCAACTCCTTCGCTTCCCAAACCTAAGAGCCTATCTATAGCATGAGATGTGATATCCAAGTCCTTCCCATTCCAACCCTTAGACCCTTCCTACAGCATGCAATATGATATCTCAATGATTCTAATAACAAACCTGAGACCCGTCCTATAACATGAGATGGGATATCCAACTCCTTCCCATTCCAATCCTGAGACACTTCCGATAGCAGAGATGTGATATCTCAATGCTTATACCAAACCTGAGACCCTTCCTATAACATGAGATGTGATATCCAAATCCTTCCCGTTCCAAACCTGAGACCCTTCCTTTAGCATGAGATGTGATATCCAAATCCTTCCCGTTCCAAACCTGAGACCCTTCCTTTAGCATGAGATGTGATATCCAGCTCCTTCCCATTCCAATCCTGAGACACTTCCGATAGCATGAAATGTGATATTTCAATGCTTCTAATATCAAAACTGAGACCCTCCCTATAGCATGATATGTGATATCTAAGTCCTTCCCATTCCAATCCTGAGACACTCCCTAAAGCATGAGATGTGATATCCAACTCTTTCCCATTCCAATCCTGAGACCCTTCATATAGCATGAGATATGATATCTCAATACTTCTAATACCAAACGTGAGATCCTTCCGATAACATGAGATGTGATATCCAACTCCTTCCATTCCAATCCTGAGACCCGTCCTATAGCATGAGATGTGATATCTCAATGCTTATACCAAACCTGAGACCCTTCCTATAGCATGAGATGTGATATCCAACTACTTCCCATTCCAATCCTGAGACCCTTCCTATAGCATGAGATGTGATATCTCAATGCTTCTAATACCAAACCTGAGATCCTTCCTCTAACATGAAATGTGATATCCAACTCCTTCCCTTTCCAAACCTAAGAGCCTATCTATAGCATGAGATGTGATATCCAAGTCCTTCCCATTCCAATCCTTAGACCCTTCCTACAGCATGCAATATGATATCTCAATGATTCTAATAGCAAACCTGAGACCCGTCCTATAGCATGAGATATGATATCCAAGTCCTTCCCATTCCAATCCTGAGACCCTTCCTATAACATGAAATGTGATATCCAACTCCTTCCCATTCCAACCTGAGACCCCTCCTATAGCATGAGATGGGATATCCAACTTCTTCCAAATCCAATACTGATACCCTTCCGATAGCATGAGATGTGATATCCCAATGCTTCTACCAAACCTGAGACCCATAGTATGGCATGAGATGTGATATCAAACTCCTTTCCATTCCAATCCTGAGACCCTTCCTATAGCTTGAGGTGTGATATCCAACTCCTTCCCATTCCAATTCTGAGACCCTTCTTATACCATGAGACTTGATATCTCAATGCTTCTAATACCAAACCTGAGACCCGTCCTATAACATGAGATGTGATATCCAAATCCTTCCCCTTCCAAACCTTAGACCCTTCCTTTATCATGAGATGTGGTATCCAACTCCTTCCCATTCCAATCCTGAGACCCTTCCTATAGCATGAGATGTGATATCTCTATGCTTCTAATACCAAACCTGAGACCCTTCCTATAACATGAGATGGGATATCCAACTCCTTCCCATTCCAATCCTGAGACCCTTCCGATAGCAGAGATGTGATATCTCAATGCTTATACCAAACCTGAGACCCTTCCTATGGCCTGAGATGTCATATACAACTCCTTCCCATTCCAATCCTGAGACCCTTCCTTTAGCATGAGATGTGATATCTCAATGCTTATACCAAATCTGAGACCCTTCCTATAGCATGAGATGTGATATCCAAATCCTTCCCATTCCAATCCTGAGACCCTTCCTATAGCATGAGATGTGATATCTAAATGCTTATACCAAACCTGAGAGCCTACCTATAGCATGAGATGTGATATCCACCTATAGCATGAGATGTGATATCCAAGTCCATCCCATTCCAATCCTTAGACCCTTCCTACAGTATGCAATGTGATATCTCAATGATTCTAATACCAAACCAGAGACTCTTACTATAACATGAGATGGGATATCCAACTCCTTCCCATTCCAATCCTGAGCCGCTTCCGATAGCAGAGATGTGATATCTCAATGCTTATACCAAACCTGAGACCCTTCCTATAACATGAGATGTGATATCCAACTCCTTCCCGTTCCAAACCTGAGACACTAACTATAGCATATGTGATATCCAACTCCTTCCCATTCCAAACATGAGACCCTTCCTATAGCAAGAAAGTAATATCCAACTCCTACCCATTCCAATCCTGAGACCCTTCCTATAGCAAGAGATGTGATATCCAAATCCTTCCCATTCCAATCCTGAGACCCTTCCTATAACATGAGATGTGATATCCAACTCCTTCCCATTCCAACCTGAGACACTTCCTATAGCATGAGAAGGGATATCCAACTCCTTCCCAATCCAATCCTGAGACCCTTCCGATAGCAGAGATGTGATATCTCAATGCTTATACCAAACCTGAGACCCTTCCTATGGCATGAGATGTGATATCCAACTCCTTGCCATTCAAATCTTGAGACCCTTCCTATAGCATGAGAAGGGATATCCAACTCCTTCCCAATCCAATCCTGAGACCCTTCCGATAGCAGAGACGTGATATGTCAATGCTTCAACCAAACCTGAGACCCTTCCTTTAGCATGAGATGTAATATCCAAATCCTTCACATTCCAATCCTGAGACCCTTCCTATAGCATGAGATGTGATATCTCAATGCTTCTAATACCAAACCTGAGATCCTTCCTATAACATGAGATGTGATATCCAATTCCTTCCCATTCCAAACCTGAGACCCTTCCTATTGGATGAGATGTGATATCCAACTCCTTCCCATTCCAACCCTGAGACCCTTCCTATAGCATGAGATGTGATGTCTCAATGCTTCTAATTCCAACCCTGAGACCCTTCCTATAGCATGAGATGTGATGTCTCAATGCTTCTAATACCAAACCTGAGATCCTTCCTATAACATGAGATGTGATATCCAACTCCTTCCATTCCAATCCTGAGACCCGTCCTATAGCATGAGATGTGATATCTCAATGCTTATACCAAACCTGAAACCCTTCCTATAGCATGAGATGTGATATCCAACTACTTCCCATTCCAATCCTGAGACCCTTCTGATAGCATGAGATGTGATATCTCAATGCTTCTAATACCAAACCTGAGATCCTTCCGATAGCATGAGATGTGATATCTCAATGCTTCTAATACCAAACCTGAGATCCTTCCTATAACATGAGATGTGATATCCAAATCCTTCCCCTTCCAAACCTGAGACCCTCCCTTTAGCATGAGATGTGATATCCAACTCCTTCCCATTCCATTCCTGAGACCCTTCTGATAGCATGAGATGTGATATCTCAATGCCTCTAATACCGAACCTGAGATCCTACCTCTAACATGAAATGTGATATCCAGCTCTTTCCCCTTCCAAACCTGAGAGCCTTCCTATAGCATGAGATGTGATATCCAAGTCCTTCCCATTCCAATCCTGAGACCCTTCCTATAGCTTGAGATGTGATATCCAACTCCTTCCCATTCCAATTCTGAGACCCTTCCTATACTCTGAGACTTGATATCTCAATGCTTCTAATACCAAACCTGAGACCCGTAATATAACATGAATTGTGATATCCAAATCCTTCCCCTTCCAAACCTTAGACCCTTCCTTTATCATGAGATGTGATATCCAACTCCTTCCCATTCCAATCCTGAGACCCTTCCGATATCATGAGATGTGATATCTCAAAGCTTCTAATATCAAACTTGAGACCCTCCCTATAGCATGAGATGTGATATCCAAGTCCTTCCCATTCCAATCCTGAGACCCTTCCTATAGCATGAGATGTGATATCTCAATGCTTCTAATACCAAACCTGAGACCCTTCCTATAACATGAGATGGGAATATCCAACTCCTTCCCATTCCAATCCTGAGACCCTTCCGATAGCAGAGATGTGATATCTCAATGCTTATACCAAACCTGAGACCCTTCCTATGGCATGAGATGTGATATCCAACTCCTTGCCATTCAAATCCCGAGACCCTTCCTATAGCATGAGAAGGGATATCCAACTCCTTCCCAATCCAATCCTGAGACCCTTCCGATAGCAGAGACGTGATATCTCAATGCTTCTACCAAACCTGAGACCCTTCCTTTAGCATGAGATGTGATATCCAAATCCTTCACATTCCAATCCTGAGACCCTTCCTATAGCATGAGATGTGATATCTCAATGCTTCTAATACCAAACCTGAGATCCTTCCTATAACATGAGATGTGATATCCAATTCCTTCCCATTCCAAACCTGAGACCCTTCCTATTGGATGAGATGTGATATCCAACTCCTTCCCATTCCAACCCTGAGACCCTTCCTATAGCATGAGATGTGATGTCTCAATGCTTCTAATACCAAACCTGAGATCCTTCCTCTAACATGAAATGTGATATCCAACTCCATCCCTTTCCAAACCTAAGAGCCTATCTATAGCATGAGATGTGATATCCAAGTCCTTCCCATTCCAAGCCTTAGACCCTTCCTACAGCATGCAATATGATATCTCAATGATTCTAATAACAAACCTGAGACCCGTCCTATAGCATGAGATATGATATCCAAGTCCTTCCCATTCCAATCCTGAGACCCTTCCTATAACATGAAATGTGATATCCAACTCCTTCCCATTCCAACCTGAGACCCTTCCTATAGCATGAGATGGGATATCCAACTTCTTCCAAATCCAATACTGATACCCTTCCGATAGCATGAGATGTGATGTCCCAATGCTTCTACCAAACCTGAGACCCATACTATGGCATGAGATGTGATATCAAACTCCTTCCCATTCCAATCCTGAGACCCTTCCTATAGCTTGAGGTGTGATATCCAACTCCTTCCCATTCCAATTCTGAGACCCTTCTTATACCATGAGACTTGATATCTCAATGCTTCTAATACCAAACCTGAGACCCGTCCTATAACATGAGATGTGATATCCAAATCTTTCCCCTTCCAAACCTTAGACCCTTCCTTTATCATGAGATGTGATATCCAACTCCTTCCCATTCCAATCCTGAGACCCTTCCGATATCATGAGATTTGTTATCTCAATGCTTCTAATATCAAACTTGAGACCCTCACTATAGCATGAGATGTGACATCCAAGTCCTCCCCATTCCAATCCTGAGACCCTTCCTATAGCATGAGATGTGATATCTCAATGCTTCTAATACCAAACCTGAGACCCTTCCTTTAACATGAGATGGGATATCCAACTCCTTCCCATTCCAATCCTGAGACCCTTCCGATAGCAGAGATGTGATATCTCAATGCTTATACCAATCCTGAGACCCTTCCTATGGCCTGAGATGTCATATACAACTCCTTCCCAATCCAATCCTGAGACCCTTCCTATAGCATGAGATGTGATATCTCAATGCTTATACCAAATCCGAGACCCTTCCTATAGCATGAGATGTGATATCCAACTCCTTCCCATTCCAATCCTGAGACCCTTCCTATAGCATGAGATGTGATGTCTCAATGCTTCTAATACCAAACCTGAGATCCTTCCTATAACATGAGATGTCATATCCAACTCCTTCCCATTCCAATCCTGAGACCCTTCCTATAGCATGAGATGTGATGTCTCAATGCGTCTAATACCAAACCTGAGAACCTTCCTACAGCATGCGATGTGATATCTCAATGCTTCTAATACCAAACCTGAGACCAGTCCTATAACATGAGATTGGATATCCAACTCCTTCCCCTTCCAAACCTGAGACCCTTCCTATAGCATGAGATGTGATATCCAACTTCTTCCCATTCCAATCCTGAGACCCTTCCTATAACATGAGATGTGATGTCTCAATGCTTCTAATACCAAACCTGAGATCTTTCCTATAACATGAGATGTGATATCCAACTCCTTCCCATTCCAATCCTGAGACCCTTCCTATAGCATGAGATGTGCTATCTCAATGCTTATACCAAACCTGAGACCCTTCCTAAAGCTTGAGAAGTGATATCCAACTCCTTCCCATTCCAATCCTGAGACCCTTCCTATAGCATGAGATGTGATATCTCAAGGCCTCTAATACCAAACCTGAGATCCGTCCTCTAACATAAAATGTGATATCCAACTCCTTCCCCTTCCAAACCTGAGAGCCTTCCTATAGCATGAGATGGGATATCCAAATCCTTCCCATTCCAATCCTGAGACCCTTCCTATAGCATGAGATGTGATATCTCAATGCTTATATCAAACCTGAGAGCCTACCTATAGCATGAGATGTGATATCCAAGTCCATCCCATTCCAATCCTTAGACCCTTCCTACAGCATGCGATGTGATATCTCAATGATTCTAATACCAAACCAGAGACTCTTACTATAACATGAGATGGGATATCCAACTCCTTCCCATTCCAATCCTGAGCCGCTTCCGATAGCAGAGATGTGATATCTCAATGCTTATACCAAACATGAGACCCTTCCTATAACATGAGATGTGATATCCAACTCCTTCCCGTTCCAAACCTGAGACACTAACTATAGCATATGTGATATCCAACTCCTTCCCATTCCAAACATGAGACCCTTCCTATAGCAAGAAAGTAATATCCAAATCCTTCCCATTCCAATCCTGAGACCCTTCCTATAACATGAGATGTGATATCCAACTCCTTCCCATTCACATCCTGAGACCCTTCCTATAGCATGAGAAGGGATATCCAACTCCTTCCCAATCCAATCCTGAGACCCTTCCGATAGCAGAGATCTGATATCTCAATGCTTCTACCAAACCTGAGACCCTTCCTTTAGCATGAGATGTGATATCCAAATCCTTCACATTCCAATCCTGAGACCCTTCCTATAGCATGAGATGTGATATCTCAATGCTTCTAATACCAAACCTGAGATCCTTCCTATAACATGAGATGTGATATCCAATTCCTTCCCATTCCAAACCTGAGACCCTTCCTATTGGATGAGATGCGATATCCAACTCCTTCCCATTCCAACCCTGAGACCCTTCCTATAGCATGAGATGTGATGTCTCAATGCTTCTAATACCAAACCTGAGATCCTTCCTATAACATGAGATGTGATATCCAACTCCTTCCATTCCAATCCTGAGACCCGTCCTATAGCATGAGATGTGATATCTCAATGCTTATACCAAACCTGAGACCCTTCCTATAGCATGAGATGTGATATCCAAATACTTCCCATTCCAATCCTGAGACCCTTCCTATAGCATGAGATGTGATATCTCAATGCTTCTAATACCAAACCTGAGATCCTTCCTCTAACATGAAATGTGATATCCAACTCCTTCCCTTTCCAAACCTAAGAGCCTATCTATAGCATGAGATGTGATATCCAAGTCCTTCCCATTCCAAGCCTTAGACCCTTCCTACAGCATGCAATATGATATCTCAATGATTCTAATAACAAACCTGAGACCCGTCCTATAGCATGAGATATGATATCCAAGTCCTTCCCATTCCAATCCTGAGACCCTTCCTATAACATGAAATGTGATATCCAACTCCTTCCCATTCCAACCTGAGACCCTTCCTATAGCATGAGATGGGATATCCAACTTCTTCCAAATCCAATACTGATACCCTTCCGATAGCATGAGATGTGATGTCCCAATGCTTCTACCAAACCTGAGACCCATACTATGGCATGAGATGTGATATCAAACTCCTTCCCATTCCAATCCTGAGACCCTTCCTATAGCTTGAGGTGTGATATCCAACTCCTTCCCATTCCAATTCTGAGTCCCTTCTTATACCATGAGACTTGATATCTCAATGCTTCTAATACCAAACCTGAGAACCGTCCTATAACATGAGATGTAATATCCAAATCCTTCCCCTTCCAAACCTTAGACCCTTCCTTTATCATGAGATGTGGTATCCAACTCCTTCCCATTCCAATCCTGAGACCCTTCCGATATCATGAGATTTGTTATCTCAATGCTTCTAATATCAAACTTGAGACCCTCCCTATAGCATGAGATGTGACATCCAAGTCCTTCCCATTCCAATCCTGAGACCCTTCCTATAGCATGAGATGTGATATCTCTATGCTTCTAATACCAAACCTGAGACCCTTCCTATAACATGAGATGGGATATCCAACTCCTTCCCATTCCAATCCTGAGACCCTTCCGATAGCAGAGATGTGATATCTCAATGCTTATACCAAACCTGAGACCCTTCCTATGGCCTGAGATGTCATATACAACTCCTTCCCATTCCAATCCTGAGACCCTTCCTTTAGCATGAGATGTGATATCTCAATGCTTATACCAAATCTGAGACCCTTCCTATAGCATGAGATGTGATATCTCAATGCTTATACCAAACCTGAGAGCCTACCTATAGCATGAGATGTGATATCCAAGTCCATCCCATTCCAATTCTTAGACCCTTCCTACAGCATGCGATGTGATATCTCAATGATTCTAATACCAAACCAGAGACTCTTACTATAACATGAGATGGGATATCCAACTCCTTCCCATTCCAATCCTGAGCCGCTTCCGATAGCAGAGATGTGATATCTCAATGCTTATAACAAACCTGAGACCCTTCCTATAACATGAGATGTGATATCCAACTCGTTCCCGTTCCAAACCTGAGACACTAATTATAGCATATGTGATATCCAACTCATTCCCATTCCAAACATGAGACCCTTCCTATAGCAAGAAAGTAATATCCAACTCCTACCCATTCCAATCCTGAGACCCTTCCTATAGCAAGAGATGTGATATCCAAATCCTTCCCATTCCAATCCTGAGACCCTTCCTATAACATGAGATGTGATATCCAACTCCTTCCCATTCCAACCTGAGACACTTCCTATAGCATGAGAAGGGATATCCAACTCCTTCCCAATCCAATCCTGAGACCCTTCCGATAGCAGAGATGTGATATCTCAATGCTTATACCAAACCTGAGACCCTTCCTATGGCATGAGATGTGATATCCAACTCCTTGCCATTCAAATCCTGAGACCCTTCCTATAGCATGAGAAGGGATATCCAACTCCTTCCCAATCCAATCCTGAGACCCTTCCGATAGCAGAGACGTGATATCTCAATGCTTCTACCAAACCTGAGACCCTTCCTTTAGCATGAGATGTGATATCCAAATCCTTCACATTCCAATCCTGAGACCCTTCCTATAGCATGAGATGTGATATCTCAATGCTTCTAATACCAAACCTGAGATCCTTCCTATAACATGAGATGTGATATCCAATTCCTTCCCATTCCAAACCTGAGACCCTTCCTATTGGATGAGATGTGATATCCAACTCCTTCCCATTCCAACCCTGAGACCCTTCCTATAGCATGAGATGTGATGTCTCAATGCTTCTAATAGCAAACCTGAGATCCTTCCTATAACATGAGATGTGATATCCAACTCCTTCCATTCCAATCCTGAGACCCGTCCTATAGCATGAGATGTGATATCTCAATGCTTATACCAAACCTCAGACACTTCCTATAGCATGAGATGTGATATCCAACTACTTCCCATTCCAATCCTGAGACCCTTCCTATAGCATGAGATGTGATATCTCAATGCTTCTAATACCAAACCTGAGATCCTTCCTCTAACATGAAATGTGATATCCAACTCCTTCCCTTTCCAAACCTAAGAGCCTATCTATAGCATGAGATGTGATATCCAAGTCCTTCCCATTCCAACCCTTAGACCCTTCCTACAGCATGCAATATGATATCTCAATGATTCTAATAACAAACCTGAGACCCGTCCTATAACATGAGATGGGATATCCAACTCCTTCCCATTCCAATCCTGAGACACTTCCGATAGCAGAGATGTGATATCTCAATGCTTATACCAAACCTGAGACCCTTCCTATAACATGAGATGTGATATCCAAATCCTTCCCGTTCCAAACCTGAGACCCATTCTTTAGCATGAGATGTGATATCCAGCTCCTTCCCATTCCAATCCTGAGACACTTCCGATAGCATGAGATGTGATATCTCAATGCTTCTAATATCAAAACTGAGACCCTCCCTATAGCATGATATGTGATATCTAAGTCCTTCCCATTCCAATCCTGAGACCCTTCCTATAGCATGAGATATGATATCTCAATACTTCTAATACCAAACGTGAGATCCTTCCGATAACATGAGATGTGATATCCAAATCCTTCCCCTTCCAAACCTGAGACCCTCCCTTTAGCATGAGATGTGATATCCAAGTCCTTCCCATTCCAATCCTGAGACCCTTCTGATAGCATGAGATGTGATATCTCAATGCTTCTAATACCAAACCTGAGATCCTTCCGATAGCATGAGATGTGATATCTCAATGGTTCTAATACCAAACCTGAGATTCTTCCTATAATATGAGATGTGATATCCAAATCCTTCCCCTTCCAAACCTGAGACCCTCCCTTTAGCATGAGATGTGATATCCAACTCCTTCCCATTCCAATCCTGAGACCCTTCCTATAGCATGAGATGTGATATCTCAATGCTTCTAATACCAAACCTGAGATCCTTCCTCTAACATGAAATGTGATATCCAACTCCTTCCCTTTCCAAACCTAAGAGCCTATCTATAGCATGAGATGTGATATCCAAGTCCTTCCCATTCCAACCCTTAGACCCTTCCTACAGCATGCAATATGATATCTCAATGATTCTAATAACAAACCTGAGACCCGTCCTATAACATGAGATGGGATATCCAACTCCTTCCCATTCCAATCCTGAGACACTTCCGATAGCAGAGATGTGATATCTCAATGCTTATACCAAACCTGAGACCCTTCCTATAACATGAGATGTGATATCCAAATCCTTCCCGTTCCAAACCTGAGACCCTTCCTTTAGCATGAGATGTGATATCCAGCTCCTTCCCATTCCAATCCTGAGACACTTCCGATAGCATGAGATGTGATATCTCAATGCTTCTAATATCAAAACTGAGACCCTCCCTATAGCATGATATGTGATATCTAAGTCCTTCCCATTCCAATCCTGAGACCCTTCCTATAGCATGAGATATGATATCTCAATACTTCTAATACCAAACGTGAGATCCTTCCGATAACATGAGATGTGATATCCAAATCCTTCCCCTTCCAAACCTGAGACCCTCCCTTTAGCATGAGATGTGATATCCAACTCCTTCCCATTCCAATCCTGAGACCCTTCTGATAGCATGAGATGTGATATCTCAATGCTTCTAATACCAAACCTGAGATCCTTCCGATAGCATGAGATGTGATATCTCAATGGTTCTAATACCAAACCTGAGATCCTTCCTATAACATGAGATGTGATATTCAAATCCTTCCCCTTCCAAACCTGAGACCCTCCCTTTAGCATGAGATGTGATATCCAACTCCTTCCCATTCCATTCCTGAGACCCTTCTGATAGCATGAGATGTGATATCTCAATGCTTCTAATACCAAACCTGAGATCCTTCCGATAGCATGAGATGTGATATCTCAATGCCTCTAATACCAAACCTGAGATCCTACCTCTAACATGAAATGTGATATCCAACTCTTTCCCCTTCCAAACCTGAGAGCCTTCCTATAGCATGAGATGTGATATCCAAGTCCTTCCCATTCCAATCCTGAGACCCTTCCTATAGCTTGAGATGTGATATCCAACTTCTTCCCATTCCAATTCTGAGACCCTTCCTATACTCTGAGACTTGATATCTCAATGCTTCTAATACCAAACCTGAGACCCGTAATATAACATGAGATGTGATATCCAAATCCTTCCCCTTCCAAACCTTAGACCCTTCCTTTATCATGAGATGTGATATCCAACTCCTTCCCATTCCAATCCTGAGACCCTTCCGATATCATGAGATGTGATATCTCAAAGCTTCTAATATCAAACTTGAGACCCTCCCTATAGCATGAGATGTGATATCCAAGTCCTTCCCATTCCAATCCTGAGACCCTTCCTATAGCATGAGATGTGATATCTCAATGCTTCTAATACCAAACCTGAGACCCTTCCTATAACATGAGATGGGAATATCCAACTCCTTCCCATTCCAATCCTGAGACCCTTCCGATAGCAGAGATGTGATATCTCAATGCTTATACCAAACCTGAGACCCTTCCTATGGCATGAGAAGGGATATCCAACTACTTCCCAATCCAATCCTGAGACCCGTCCTATAGCATGAGATGTGATATCTCAATGCTTATACCAAACCTGAAACCCTTCCTATAGCATGAGATGTGATATCCAACTACTTCCCATTCCAATCCTGAGACCCTTCCTATAGCATGAGATGTGATATCTCAATGCTTCTAATACCAAACCTGAGATCCTTCCTCTAACATGAAATGTGATATCCAACTCCTTCCCTTTCCAAACCTTAGACCCTTCCTACAGCATGCAATATGATATCTCAATGATTCTAATAACAAACCTGAGACCCGTCCTATAGCATGAGATATGATATCCAAGTCCTTCCCATTCCAATCCTGAGACCCTTCCTATAACATGAAATGTGATATCCAACTCCTTCCCATTCCAACCTGAGACCCTTCCTATAGCATGAGATGGGATATCCAACTTCTTCCAAATCCAATACTGATACCCTTCCGATAGCATGAGATGTGATGTCCCAATGCTTCTACCAAACCTGAGACCCATACTATGGCATGAGATGTGATATCAAACTCCTTCCCATTCCAATCCTGAGACCCTTCCTATAGCTTGAGGTGTGATATCCAACTCCTTCCCATTCCAATTCTGAGACCCTTCTTATACCATGAGACTTGATATCTCAATGCTTCTAATACCAAACCTGAGACCCGTCCTATAACATGAGATGTGATATCCAAATCCTTCCCCTTCCAAACCTTAGACCCTTCCTTTATCATGAGATGTGGTATCCAACTCCTTCCCATTCCAATCCTGAGACCCTTCCGATATCATGAGATTTGTTATCTCAATGCTTCTAATATCAAACTTGAGACCCTCCCTATAGCATGAGATGTGACATCCAAGTCCTTCCCATTCCAATCCTGAGACCCTTCCTATAGCATGAGATGTGATATCTCTATACTTCTAATACCAAACCTGAGACCCTTCCTATAACATGAGATGGGATATCCAACTCCTTCCCATTCCAATCCTGAGACCCTTCCGATAGCAGAGATGTGATATCTCAATGCTTATACCAAACCTGAGACCCTTCCTATGGCCTGAGATGTCATATACAACTCCTTCCCATTCCAATCCTGAGACCCTTCCTTTAGCATGAGATGTGATATCTCAATGCTTATACCAAATCTGAGACCCTTCCTATAGCATGAGATGTGATATCCAAATCCTTCCCATTCCAATCCTGAGACCCTTCCTATAGCATGAGATGTGATATCTCAATGCTTATACCAAACCTGAGAGCCTACAATCCTGAGACCCTTCCTTTAGCATGAAATGTGATATCTCAATGCTTATACCAAATCTGAGACCCTTCCTATAGCATGAGATGTGATATCCAAGTCCATCCCATTCCAATCCTTAGACCCTTCCTACAGCATGCGATGTGATATCTCAATGATTCTAATACCAAACCAGAGACTCTTACTATAACATGAGATGGGATATCCAACTCCTTCCCATTCCAATCCTGAGCCGCTTCCGATAGCAGAGATGTGATATCTCAATGCTTATACCAAACCTGAGACCCTTCCTATAACATGAGATGTGATATCCAACTCCTTCCCGTTCCAAACCTGAGACACTAACTATAGAATATGTGATATCCAAATCCTTCCCATTCCAAACATGAGACCCTTCCTATAGCAAGAAAGTAATATCCAACTCCTACCCATTCCAATCCTGAGACCCTTCCTATAGCAAGAGATGTGATATCCAAATCCTTCCCATTCCAATCCTGAGACCCTTCCTATAACATGAGATGTGATATCCAACTCCTTCCCATTCCAACCTGAGACACTTCCTATAGCATGTGAAGGGATATCCAACTCCTTCCCAATCCAATCCTGAGACCCTTCCGATAGCAGAGATGTGATATCTCAATGCTTATACCAAACCTGAGACCCTTCCTATGGCATGAGATGTGATATCCAACTCCTTGCCATTCAAATCCTGAGACCCCTTCTATAGCATGAGAAGGGATATCCAACTCCTTCCCAATCCAATCCTGAGACCCTTCCGATAGAAGAGACGTGATATCTCAATGCTTCTACCAAACCTGAGACCCTTCCTTTAGCATGAGATGTAATATCCAAATCCTTCACATTCCAATCCTGAGACCCTTTCTATAGCATGAGATGTGATATCTCAATGCTTCTAATACCAAACCTGAGACCCTTCCTATAACATGAGATGGGATATCCAACTCCTTCCCATTCCAATCCTGAGACCCTTCCGATAGCAGAGATGTGATATCTCAATGCTTATACCAAACCTGAGAACCTTCCTATGGCCTGAGATGTCATATACAACTCCTTCCCATTCCAATCCTGAGACCCTTCCTTTAGCATGAGATGTGATATCTCAATGCTTATACCAAATCTGAGACCCTTCCTATAGCATGAGATGTGATATCCAAGTCCATCCCATTCCAAACCTGAGACACTAACTATAGCATATGTGATATCCAACTCCTTCCCATTCCAAACATGAGACCCTTCCTATAGCAAGAAAGTAATATCCAACTCCTACCCATTCCAATCCTGAGACCCTTCCTATAGCAAGAGATGTGATATCCAAATCCTTCCCATTCCAATCCTGAGACCCTTCCTATAACATGAGATGTGATATCCAACTCCTTCCCATTCCAACCTGAGACACTTCCTATAGCATGAGAAGGGATATCCAACTCCTTCCCAATCCAATCCTGAGACCCTTCCGATAGCAGAGATGTGATATCTCAATGCTTATACCAAACCTGAGACCCTTCCTATGGCATGAGATGTGATATCCAACTCCTTGCCATTCAAATCCTGAGACCCTTCCTATAGCATGAGATGTGATATCTCTATGCTTCTAATACCAAACCTGAGACCCTTCCTATAACATGAGATGGGATATCCAACTCCTTCCCATTCCAATCCTGAGACCCTTCCGATAGCAGAGATGTGATATCGCAATGCTTATACCAAACCTGAGAACCTTCCTATGGCCTGAGATGTCATATACAACTCCTTCCCATTCCAATCCTGAGACCCTTCCTTTAGCATGAGATGTGATATCTCAATGCTTATACCAAATCTGAGACCCTTCCTATAGCATGAGATGTGATATCCAATTCCTTCCCATTCCAATCCTGAGACCCTTCCTATAGCAGGAGATGTGATATCTCAATGCTTATACCAAACCTGAGAGCCTACCTATAGCATGAGATGTGATATCCAAGTCCATCCCATTCCAATCCTTAGACCCTTCCTACAGCATGCGATGTGATATCTCAATGATTCTAATACCAAACCAGAGACTCTTCCTATAACATGAGATGGGATATCCAACTCCTTCCCATTCCAATCCTGAGCCGCTTCTGATAGCAGAGATGTGATATCTCAATGCTTATACCAAACCTGAGACCCTTCCTATAACATGAGATGTGATATCCAACTCCTTCCCGTTCCAAACCTGAGACACTAACTATAGCATATGTGATATCCAACTCCTTCCCATTCCAAACATGAGACCCTTCCTATAGCAAGAAAGTAATATCCAACTCCTACCCATTCCAATCCTGAGACCCTTCCTATAGCAAGAGATGTGATATCCAAATCCTTCCCATTCCAATCCTGAGACCCTTCCTATAACATGAGATGTGATATCCAACTCCTTCCCATTCCAACCTGAGACACTTCCTATAGCATGAGAAGGGATATCCAACTCCTTCCCAATCCAATCCTGAGACCCTTCCGATAGCAGAGATGTGATATCTCAATGCTTATACCAAACCTGAGACCCTTCCTATGGCATGAGATGTGATATCCAACTCCTTGCCATTCAAATCCTGAGACCCTTCCTATAGCATGAGATGTGATATCTCAATGCTTATACCAAACCTGAGACCCTTCCTATAACATGAGATGGGATATCCAACTCCTTCCCATTCCAATTCTGAGACCCTTCTTATACCATGAGACTTGATATCTCAATGCTTCTAATACCAAACCTGAGACCCGTCCTATAACATGAGATGTGATATCCAAATCCTTCCCCTTCCAAACCTTAGACCCTTCCTTTATCATGAGATGTGGTATCCAACTCCTTCCCATTCCAATCCTGAGACCCTTCCGATATCATGAGATTTGTTATCTCAATGCTTCTAATATCAAACTTGAGACCCTCCCTATAGCATGAGATGTGACATCCAAGTCCTTCCCATTCCAATCCTGAGACCCTTCCTATAGCATGAGATGTGATATCTCTATACTTCTAATACCAAACCTGAGACCCTTCCTATAACATGAGATGGGATATCCAACTCCTTCCCATTCCAATCCTGAGACCCTTCCGATAGCAGAGATGTGATATCTCAATGCTTATACCAAACCTGAGACCCTTCCTATGGCCTGATATGTCATATACAACTCCTTCCCATTCCAATCCTGAGACCCTTCCTTTAGCATGAGATGTGATATCTCAATGCTTATACCAAATCTGAGACCCTTCCTATAGCATGAGATGTGATATCCAAATCCTTCCCATTCCAATCCTGAGACCCTTCCTATAGCATGAGATGTGATATCTCAATGCTTATACCAAACCTGAGAGCCTACAATCCTGAGACCCTTCCTTTAGCATGAAATGTGATATCTCAATGCTTATACCAAATCTGAGACCCTTCCTATAGCATGAGATGTGATATCCAAGTCCATCCCATTCCAATCCTTAGACCCTTCCTACAGCATGCGATGTGATATCTCAATGATTCTAATACCAAACCAGAGACTCTTACTATAACATGAGATGGGATATCCAACTCCTTCCCATTCCAATCCTGAGCCGCTTCCGATAGCAGAGATGTGATATCTCAATGCTTATACCAAACCTGAGACCCTTCCTATAACATGAGATGTGATATCCAACTCCTTCCCGTTCCAAACCTGAGACACTAACTATAGAATATGTGATATCCAAATCCTTCCCATTCCAAACATGAGACCCTTCCTATAGCAAGAAAGTAATATCCAACTCCTACCCATTCCAATCCTGAGACCCTTCCTATAGCAAGAGATGTGATATCCAAATCCTTCCCATTCCAATCCTGAGACCCTTCCTATAACATGAGATGTGATATCCAACTCCTTCCCATTCCAACCTGAGACACTTCCTATAGCATGAGAAGGGATATCCAACTCCTTCCCAATCCAATCCTGAGACCCTTCCGATAGCAGAGATGTGATATCTCAATGCTTATACCAAACCTGAGACCCTTCCTATGGCATGAGATGTGATATCCAACTCCTTGCCATTCAAATCCTGAGACCCTTCCTATAGCATGAGAAGGGATATCCAACTCCTTCCCAATCCAATCCTGAGACCCTTCCGATAGAAGAGACGTGATATCTCAATGCTTCTACCAAACCTGAGACCCTTCCTTTAGCATGAGATGTAATATCCAAATCCTTCACATTCCAATCCTGAGACCCTTCCTATAGCATGAGATGTGATATCTCAATGCTTCTAATACCAAACCTGAGACCCTTCCTATAACATGAGATGGGATATCCAACTCCTTCCCATTCCAATCCTGAGACCCTTCCGATAGCAGAGATGTGATATCTCAATGCTTATACCAAACCTGAGAACCTTCCTATGGCCTGAGATGTCATATACAACTCCTTCCCATTCCAATCCTGAGACCCTTCCTTTAGCATGAGATGTGATATCTCAATGCTTATACCAAATCTGAGACCCTTCCTATAGCATGAGATGTGATATCCAAGTCCATCCCATTCCAAACCTGAGACACTAACTATAGCATATGTGATATCCAACTCCTTCCCATTCCAAACATGAGACCCTTCCTATAGCAAGAAAGTAATATCCAACTCCTACCCATTCCAATCCTGAGACCCTTCCTATAGCAAGAGATGTGATATCCAAATCCTTCCCATTCCAATCCTGAGACCCTTCCTATAACATGAGATGTGATATCCAACTCCTTCCCATTCCAACCTGAGACACTTCCTATAGCATGAGAAGGGATATCCAACTCCTTCCCAATCCAATCCTGAGACCCTTCCGATAGCAGAGATGTGATATCTCAATGCTTATACCAAACCTGAGACCCTTCCTATGGCATGAGATGTGATATCCAACTCCTTGCCATTCAAATCCTGAGACCCTTCCTATAGCATGAGATGTGATATCTCTATGCTTCTAATACCAAACCTGAGACCCTTCCTATAACATGAGATGGGATATCCAACTCCTTCCCATTCCAATCCTGAGACCCTTCCGATAGCAGAGATGTGATATCTCAATGCTTATACCAAACCTGAGAACCTTCCTATGGCCTGAGATGTCATATACAACTCCTTCCCATTCCAATCCTGAGACCCTTCCTTTAGCATGAGATGTGATATCTCAATGCTTATACCAAATCTGAGACCCTTCCTATAGCATGAGATGTGATATCCAATTCATTCCCATTCCAATCCTGAGACCCTTCCTATAGCAGGAGATGTGATATCTCAATGCTTATACCAAACCTGAGAGCCTACCTATAGCATGAGATGTGATATCCAAGTCCATCCCATTCCAATCCTTAGACCCTTCCTACAGCATGCGATGTGATATCTCAATGATTCTAATACCAAACCAGAGACTCTTCCTATAACATGAGATGGGATATCCAACTCCTTCCCATTCCAATCCTGAGCCGCTTCTGATAGCAGAGATGTGATATCTCAATGCTTATACCAAACCTGAGACCCTTCCTATAACATGAGATGTGATATCCAACTCCTTCCCGTTCCAAACCTGAGACACTAACTATAGCATATGTGATATCCAACTCCTTCCCATTCCAAACATGAGACCCTTCCTATAGCAAGAAAGTAATATCCAACTCCTACCCATTCCAATCCTGAGACCCTTCCTATAGCAAGAGATGTGATATCCAAATCCTTCCCATTCCAATCCTGAGACCCTTCCTATAACATGAGATGTGATATCCAACTCCTTCCCATTCCAACCTGAGACACTTCCTATAGCATGAGAAGGGATATCCAACTCCTTCCCAATCCAATCCTGAGACCCTTCCGATAGCAGAGATGTGATATCTCAATGCTTATACCAAACCTGAGACCCTTCCTATGGCATGAGATGTGATATCCAACTCCTTGCCATTCAAATCCTGAGACCCTTCCTATAGCATGAGATGTGATATCTCAATGCTTATACCAAACCTGAGACCCTTCCTATAACATGAGATGGGATATCCAACTCCTTCCCATTCCAATCCTGAGACCCTTCCGATAGCAGAGATGTGATATCTCAATGCTTATACCAAACCTGAGAACCTTCCTATGGCCTGAGATGTCGTATACAACTCCTTCCCATTCCAATCCTGAGACCCTTCCTTTAGCATGAGATGTGATATCTCAATGCTTATACCAAATCTGAGACCCTTCCTATAGCATGAGATGTGATATCCAATTCCTTCCCATTCCAATCCTGAGACCCTTCCTATAGCATGAGATGTGATATCTCAATGCTTATACCAAACCACCTGAGAGCCTACCTATAGCATGAGATGTGATATCCAAGTCCATCCCATTCCAATCCTTAGACCTTTCCTACAGCATGCGATGTGATATCTCAATGATTCTAATACCAAACCAGAGACTCTTCCTATAACATGAGATGGGATATCCAACTCCTTCCCATTCCAATCCTGAGCCGCTTCCGATAGCAGAGATGTGATATCTCAATGCTTATACCAAACCTGAGACCCTTCCTATAACATGAGATGTGATATCCAACTCCTTCCCGTTGCAAACCTGAGACACTAACTATAGCATATGTGGTATCCAACTCCTTCCCATTCCAAACATGAGACCCCTCCTATAGCAAGAAAGTAATATCCAACTCCTACCCATTCCAATCCTGAGACCCTTCCTATAGCAAGAGATGTGATATCCAAATCCTTCCCATTCCAATCCTGAGACCCTTCCTATAACATGAATGAGATGTGATATCCAACTCCTTCCCATTCCAACCTGAGACACTTCCTATAGCATGAGAAGGGATATCCAACTCCTTCCCAATCCAAACCTGAGACCCTTCCGATAGCAGAGATGTGATATCTCAATGCTTATACCAAACCTGAGACCCTTCCTATGGCATTAGATGTGATATCCAACTCCTTCCCAATCCAATCCTGAGACCCTTCCGATAGCAGAGGCGTGATATCTCAATGCTTCTACCAAACCTGAGACCCTTCCTTTAGCATGAGATGTGATATCCAAATCCTTCACATTCCAATCCTGAGACCCTTCCTATAGCATGAGATGTGATATCTCAATGCTTCTAATACCAAACCTGAGATCCTTCCTATAACATGAGATGTGATATCCAATTCCTTCCCATTCCAAACCTGAGGCCCTTCCTATTGGATGAGATGTGATATCCAACTCCTTCCCATTCCAACCCTGAGACCCTTCCTATAGCATGAGATGTGATGTCTCAATGCTTCTAATACCAAACCTGAGATCCTTCCTATAACATGAGATGTGATATCCAACTCCTTCCATTCCAATCCTGAGACCCGTCCTATAGCATGAGATGTGATATCTCAATGCTTATACCAAACCTGAGACCCTTCCTATAGCATGAGATGTGATATCCAATTGCTTCCCATTCCAATCCTGAGACCCTTCCTATAGCATGAGATGTGATATCTCAATGCTTCTAATACCAAACCTGAGATCCTTCCTCTAACATGAAATGTGATATCCAACTCCTTCCCTTTCCAAACCTAAGAGCCTATCTATAGCATGAGATGTGATATCCAAGTCCTTCCCATTCCAACCCTTAGACCCTTCCAACAGCATGCAATATGATATCTCAATGATTCTAATAACAAACCTGAGACCCGTCCTATAACATGAGATGGGATATCCAACTCCTTCCCATTCCAATCCTGAGACACTTCCGATAGCAGAGATGTGATATCTCAATGCTTATACCAAACCTGAGAACCTTCCTATGGCCTGAGATGTCATATACAACTCCTTCCCATTCCAATCCTGAGACCCTTCCTTTAGCATGAGATGTGATATCTCAATGCTTATACCAAATCTGAGACCCTTCCTATAGCATGATGTGATATCCAATTCCTTCCCATTCCAATCCTGAGACCCTTCCTATAGCATGAGATGTGATATCTCAATGCTTATACCAAACCTGAGAGCCTACCTATAGCATGAGATGTGATATCCAAGTCCATCCCATTCCAATCCTTAGACCCTTCCTACAGCATGCGATGTGATATCTCAATGATTCTAATACCAAACCAGAGACTCTTCCTATAACATTAGATGGGATATCCAACTCCTTCCCATTCCAATCCTGAGCTGCTTCCGATAGCAGAGATTTGATATCTCAATGCTTATACCAAACCTGAGACCCTTCCTATAACATGAGATGTGATATCCAACTCCTTCCCGTTCCAAACCTGAGACACTAACTATAGCATATGTGATATCCAACTCCTTCCCATTCCAAACATGAGACCCTTCCAATAGCAAGAAAGTAATATCCAACTCCTACCCATTCCAAACATGAGACCCTTCCAATAGCAAGAAAGTAATATCCAACTCCTTCCCATTCCAAACATGAGACCCTTCCTATAGCAAGAAAGTAATATCCAACTCCTACCCATTCCAATCCTAAGACCCTTCCTATAGCAAGAGATGTGATATCCAAATCATTCCCATTCCAATCCTGAGACCCTTCCTATAACATGAGATGTGATATCCAACTCCTTCCCATTCCAACCTGAGACACTTCCTATAGCATGAGAAGGGATATCCAACTCCTTCCCAATCCAATCCTGAGACCCTTCCGATAGCAGAGATGTGATATCTCAATGCTTATAACAAACCTGAGACCCTTCCTATGGCATGAGATATGATATCCAACTCCTTGCCATTCAAATCCTGAGACTCTTCCTATAGCATGAGAAGGGATATCCAACTCCTTCCCAATCCAATCCTGAGACCCTTCCGATAGCAGAGACGTGATATCTCAATGCTTCTACCAAACCTGAGACCCTTCCTTTAGCATGAGATGTGATATCCAAATCCTTCACATTCCAATCCTGAGACCCTTCCTATAGCATGAGATGTGATATCTCAATGCTTCTAATACCAAACCTGAGATCCTTCCTATAACATGAGATGTGATATCCAATTCCTTCCCATTCCAAACCTGAGACCCTTCCTATTGGATGAGATGTGATATCCAACTCCTTCCCATTCCAACCCTGAGACCCTTCCTATAGCATGAGATGTGATGTCTCAATCCTTCTAATACCAAACCTGATATCCTTCCTTATAACATGAGATGTGATATCCAACTCCTTCCATTCCAATCCTGAGACCCGTCCTATAGCATGAGATGTGATGTCTCAATGCTTCTAATACCAAACCTGAGATCCTTCCTATAACATGAGATGTGATATCCAACTCCTTCCATTCCAATCCTGAGACCCGTCCTATAGCATGAGATGTGATATCTCAATGCTTATACCAAACCTGAGACCCTGCCTATAGCATGAGATGTGATATCCAATTGCTTCCCATTCCAATCCTGAGACCCTTCCTATAGCATGAGATGTGATATCTCAATGCTTCTAATACCAAACCTGAGATCCTTCCTCTAACATGAAATGTGATATCCAACTCCTTCCCTTTCCAAACCTAAGAGCCTATCTATAGCATGAGATGTGATATCCAAGTCCTTCCCATTCCCACCCTTAGACCCTTCCAACAGCATGCAATATGATATCTCAATGATTCTAATAACAAACCTGAGACCCGTCCTATAACATGAGATGGGATATCCAACTCCTTCCCATTCCAATCCTGAGACACTTCCGATAGCAGAGATGTGATATCTCAATGCTTATACCAAACCTGAGAACCTTCCTATGGCCTGAGATGTCATATACAACTCCTTCCCATTCCAATCCTGAGACCCTTCCTTTAGCATGAGATGTGATATCTCAATGCTTATACCAAATCTGAGACCCTTCCTATAGCATGATGTGATGTCCAATTCCTTCCCATTCCAATCCTGAGACCCTTCCTATAGCATGAGATGTGATATCTCAATGCTTATACCAAACCTGAGAGCCTACCTATAGCATGAGATGTGATATCCAAGTCCATCCCATTCCAATCCTTAGACCCTTCCTACAGCATGCGATGTGATATCTCAATGATTCTAATACCAAACCAGAGACTCTTCCTATAACATTAGATGGGATATCCAACTCCTTCCCATTCCAATCCTGAGCCGCTTCCGATAGCAGAGATGTGATATCTCAATGCTTATACCAAACCTGAGACCCTTCCTATAACATGAGATGTGATATCCAACTCCTTCCCGTTCCAAACCTGAGACACTAACTATAGCATATGTGATATCCAACTCCTTCCCATTCCAAACATGAGACCCTTCCAATAGCAAGAAAGTAATATCCAACTCCTACCCATTCCAAACATGAGACCCTTCCAATAGCAAGAAAGTAATATCCAACTCCTTCCCATTCCAAACATGAGACCCTTCCTATAGCAAGAAAGTAATATCCAACTCCTACCCATTCCAATCCTGAGACCCTTCCTATAGCAAGAGATGTGATATCCAAATCCTTCCCATTCCAATCCTGAGACCCTTCCTATAACATGAGATGTGATATCCAACTCCTTCCCATTCCAACCTGAGACACTTCCTATAGCATGAGAAGGGATATCCAACTCCTTCCCAATCCAATCCTGAGACCCTTCCGATAGCAGAGATGTGATATCTCAATGCTTATAACAAACCTGAGACCCTTCCTATGGCATGAGATGTGATATCCAACTCCTTGCCATTCAAATCCTGAGACTCTTCCTATAGCATGAGAAGGGATATCCAACTCCTTCCCAATCCAATCCTGAGACCCTTCCGATAGCAGAGACGTGATATCTCAATGCTTCTACCAAACCTGAGACCCTTCCTTTAGCATGAGATGTGATATCCAAATCCTTCACATTCCAATCCTGAGACCCTTCCTATAGCATGAGATGTGATATCTCAATGCTTCTAATACCAAACCTGAGATCCTTCCTATAACATGAGATGTGATATCCAATTCCTTCCCATTCCAAACCTGAGACCCTTCCTATTGGATGAGATGTGATATCCAACTCCTTCCCATTCCAACCCTGAGACCCTTCCTATAGCATGAGATGTGATGTCTCAATCCTTCTAATACCAAACCTGATATCCTTCCTTATAACATGAGATGTGATATCCAACTCCTTCCATTCCAATCCTGAGACCCGTCCTATAGCATGAGATGTGATATCTCAATGCTTATACCAAACCTGAGACCCTTCCTATAGCATGAGATGTGATATCCAACTGCTTCCCATTCCAATCCTGAGACCCTTCCTATAGCATGAGATGTGATATCTCAATGCTTCTAATACCAAACCTGAGATCCTTCCTCTAACATGAAATGTGATATCCAATTCCTTCCCTTTCCAAACCTAAGAGCCTATCTATAGCATGAGATGTGATATCCAAGTCCTTCACATTCCAACCCTTAGACCCTTCCTACAGCATGCAATATGATATCTCAATGATTCTAATAACAAACCTGAGACCCGTCCTATAACATGAGATGGGATATCCAACTCCTTCCCATTCCAATCCTGAGACACTTCCGATAGCAGAGATGTGATATCTCAATGCTTATACCAAACCTGAGATCCTTCCTCTAACATGAAATGTGATATCCAATTCCTTCCCTTTCCAAACCTAAGAGCCTATCTATAGCATGAGATGTGATATCCAAGTCCTTCACATTCCAACCCTTAGACCCTTCCTACAGCATGCAATATGATATCTCAATGATTCTAATAACAAACCTGAGACCCGTCCTATAACATGAGATGGGATATCCAAATCCTTCCCGTTCCAAACCTGAGACCCTTCCTTTAGCATGAGATGTGATATCCAGCTCCTTCCCATTCCAATCCTGAGACACTTCCGATAGCATGAGATGTGATATCTCAATGCTTCTAATATCAAAACTGAGACCCTCCCTATAGCATGATATGTGATATCTAAGTCCTTCCCATTCCAATCCTGAGACCCTCCCTATAGCATGAGATGTGATATCCAACTCCTTCCCATTCCAATCCTGAGACCCTTCCTATAGCATGAGATATGATATCTCAATACTTCTAATACCAAACGTGAGATCCTTCCGATAACATGAGATGTGATATCCAAATCCTTCCCCTTCCAAACCTGAGACCCTCCCTTTAGCATGAGATGTGATATCCAACTCCTTCCTATTCCAATCCTGAGACTCTTCTGATAGCATGAGATGTGATATCTCAATGCTTCTAATACCAAACCTGAGATCCTTCCGATAGCATGAGATGTGATATCTCAATGCTTCTAATACCAAACCTGAGATCCTTCCTATAACATGAGATGTGATATCCAAATCCTTCCCCTTCCAAACCTGAGACCCTCCCTTTAGCATGAGATGTGATATCCAACTCCTTCCCATTCCAATCCTGAGACCCTTCCGATATCATGAGATGTGATATCTCAAAGCTTCTAATATCAAACTTGAGACCCTCCCTATAGCGTGAGATGTGATATCCAAGTCCTTCCCATTCCAATCCTGAGACCCTTCCTATAGCATGAGATGTGATATCTCAATGCTTCTAATACCAAACCTGAGACCCTTCCTATAACATGAGATGGGAATATCCAACTCCTTCCCATTCCAATCCTGAGACCCTTCCGATAGCAGAGATGTGATATCTCAATGCTTATACCAAACCTGAGATCCTTCCTATAACATGAGATGTCCTGAGACACTTCCTATAGCATGAGATGTGATATCTCACTGCTTATACCAAACCTGAGACCCTTCCCATAGCATGAGATGTGATATCCAAGTCCTTCCCATTCCAATCCTGAGACACTTCCTATAGCATGAGATGTGATATCTCAATGCTTCTAATACCAAACCTGAGACTCTTCCTATAACATGAGATGGGGAATCCAACTCCTTCCCATTCCAATCCTGAGACCCTTTTGATAGCAGAGATGTGATATCTCAATGTTTATACCAAACCTGAGACCCTTCCTACGGCATGAGTTGTCATATTCAACTCCTTCCCATTCCAATCCTGAGACCCTTCCTATAGCATGAGATGTGATATCCAACTCCTTCCCATTCCAATCCTGAGACCCTTCCTATAGCATGAGATGTGATGTCTCAATGCTTCTAATACCAAACCTGATATCCTTCCTATAACATGAGATGTGATATCCAACTCCTTCCATTCCAATCCTGAGACCCTTCCTATAGCATGAGATGTGATATCTCAATGGTTCTACCAAACCTGAGACCCTTCCTATAGCATGAGATGTGATATCCAACTCCTTCCCATTCCAATCCTGAGACCCTTCCGATAGCCTGAGATGTGATATCTCAATGCCCCTAATACCAAACCTGAGATCCTTCCTCTAACATGAAATGTGATATCCAACTCCTTCACTTTCCAAACCTGAGAGCCTATCTATAGCATGAGATGTGAGATCTAAGTCCTTCCCATTCCAATCCTTAGACCCTTCCTACATCATGCAATATGATATCTCAATGATTCTAATAAAAAACCTGAGACCCGTCCTATAACATGAGATGGGATATTCAACTCCTTCCCATTCCAATCCTGAGACACTTCCGATAGCAGAGATGTGATATCTCAATGTTTATACCAAACCTGAGACTCTTCCTATAACATGAGATGTGATATCCAACTGCTTCCCATTCCAATCCTGAGAGCCTTCCTATAGCATGAGATGTGATACCTCAATGCTTCTACCAAACCTGAGACCCTTCCTTTAGCATGAGATGTGATATCCAACTCCTTCCCATTCCAATCCTGAGACCCTTCCTATAGCATGAGATGTGATATCTCAATACTTCTAATACCAAACCTGAGATCCTTCCGATAACATGAGATGTGATATCTCAATACTTCTAATACCAAACCTGAGATCCATCCTATAACATGAGATGTGATATCCAAATCCTTCCCCTTCCAAACCTGAGACCCTCCCTTTAGCATGAGATGTGATATCCAACTCCTTCCCATTCCAATCCTGAGACCCTTCTGATAGCATAAGATATATCTCAATGCTTCTATACCAAACCTGAGATCCTTCCGATAGCATGAGATGTGGTATCTCAATACTTCTAATACCAAACCTGAGATCCTTCCTATAACATGAGATGTGATATCCAAATCCTTATCTTCCAAACCTGAGACCCTTCCTTTACCATGAGATGTGATATCCAACTCCTTCCCATTCCAATCCTGAGACTCTTCTGATAGCATAAGATATGATATCTCAATGCTTCTATACCAAACCTGAGATCCTTCTGATAGCATGAGATGTGATATCTCAATACTTCTAATACCAAACCTGAGATCCTACCTCTAACATGAAATGTGATATCCAACTCTTTCCCCTTGCAAACCTGAGAGCCTTCCTATAGCATGAGATGTGATATCCAAGTCCTTCCCATTCCAATCCTGAGACCCGTCCTATAACATGAGATGTGATATCCAACTCCTTCCCATTCCAACCTGAGACCCTTCCTATAGCATGAGATGGGATATGCAACTCCTTCCAAATCCAATCCTGATAACCTTCCGATAGCATGAGATGTGATATCCCAATGCTTCTACCAAACCTGAGACCCATACTATGGCATGAGATGTGATATCAAACTCCTTCCCATTCTAATCCTGAGACCCTTCCTATAGCTTGAGATGTGATATCCAACTCCTTCCCATTCCAATTCTGAGACCCTTCCTATACCATGAGACTTGATATCTCAATGCTTCTAATACCAAACCTGAGACCCGTCCTATAACATGAGATGTGATATCCAAATCCTTCCCCTTCCAAACCTTAGACCCTTCCTTTATCATGAGATGTGATATCCAACTCCTTCCCATTCCAATCTTGAGACCCTTCCGATATCATGAAATGTGATATCTCAATGCTTCTAATATCAAACTTGAGACCCTCCTTATAGCATGAGATGTGATATCCAAGTCCTTCCCATTCCAATCCTGAGACCCTTCCTATAGCATGAGATGTGATATCTCAATGCTTCTAATACCAAACCTGAGATCCTTCCTATAACATGAGATGGGAATATCCAATGTGATATCCAACTCCTTCCCATTCCAATCCTGAGACCCTTCCTATAGCATGAGATGTGATATCCAACTCCTTCCCATTCCAATCCTGAGACACTTCCGATAGCAGAGATGTGATATCTCAATGTTTATACCAAACCTGAGACCCTTCCTATAACATGAGATGTGATATCCAACTCCTTCCCGTTCCAAACCTGAGACCCTTCCTTTAGCATGAGATGTGATATCCAGCTCCTTCCCATTGCAATCCTGAGACACTTCCGATAGCATGAGATGTGATATCTCAATGCTTCTAATATCTAAACTGAGACCCCCCCTATAGCATGATATGTGATATCTAAGTCCTTCCCATTCCAATCCTGAGACCCTTCCTATAGCATGAGATGTGATATCTCAATGCTTATCCTTGATTCCTGTAGTAAATTGATTTCCTTTGCAGGCCGACTCCTGTCACGAATGCCTTGTCTGCATGCAATCTCTCCTGGCCATTCTCTCACCGTGGCTATTTGCCTACCCCCTTCCTCTCTCAGTGGATGGACTTCTTTGTCCTAGCCTCCTACCACTCAACTCCGCCTACTTGGAGAATTCAACATGAACCTGTATGCTTCCTGACCTGGACTTTTACGAGATCTGCAACTCTTCATGTCGCTGGCCCTACACACTGCAGGGAATACTCAGGATTTTCTGATCTCAGACCTCCCCCTCTGTAACCCTCTCAACAATCCTCTCCCGTGGTGATCAAGTTCTCATCTCCAAAGAAGGCTAACTGCCAGCTATTCCTCCTCAGAGGAGTTCTCCCTTTCTGTCCCTGCTCCCTGCACAGTTTCGCGATGCAAACACTCGCTTTCCTGCTCTCTGGCTTAGACGCTTTTCCTTCTCAGAGGCCTTCTTCCTTTCTGCCCTTTTCGCGTTGCAAGTACTCGCTTCCCAGCTCTCTGGTTTAGACGCGTGTTCCCTGCCTTCTCTCCTCTTCCCGCTGCCTTCAAATCAAAAAATGAGCTCCAAAAGATACACAGTGCTCAGAATGCTCTATAACACCCATTATTCAACATATAGCCGTAACCCGCTAGACGTATTGAAACGTGCTGTAAACTAGCAAAAACAGCTAGAAAATGTACTTTCCTCGCGTTTTTGTAAATGCTAATTCTGATGGGTTCCCATGTATGTACTGTCCGTGCGTTTGTTGTCGAATCCTGAAGTTTTTAACCACTGTTCTCCCATACAAGGGGGGGTCAACGTCTACTGCTGTTCACAGGCTGAATGTATACGGCTGAAATCTTCAAGGCATTATCAGCTTTCCTGACTGTTTTGGAACGTGTATTTGCCATCTGTTAATGCAGTCGCCCTGTGTTCATCGTCCCTTCTACTTCACAGGCTGCACTCCCCTGGTTATCACATTCTCCTCTCCAGAGCAGGCTGACTACCAGCTGCTCCTCCTCATAGGCGTTCATCCTTTCTGTCCCTGCTCCCTGCACCGTTCCGCGTTGCATGTACTCGCTTCCCAGCTCTCTGGTTTAGATGCGTGTTCCCTGCCTTCTCTCCTCTTCCTACAGCCTTCCAATGAGCTCCACAAGATAGTGTTCAGAATGCTTTATAACCCCATTATTCAACATATAGCTGTAACCCGCTAGACGTATTGAAACGTGCTAAAAACGAGCAGAAACAGCTCGAAAATGTACTTTTCTCGCGTTTTGGTAAATGCGAATTCTGGTGGATTCCCATTTTGTACTCTGTTCGTGCGTTTGTTCAGTCGAATCCTGGTCTTTTGAACCACTCTTCTCCCATACAAGGGAGGGTCAAAATGTGTTGTTCACAGGCTGAATTTATACTGCTGAAATGCTCGCTTCCCTGCTCTCTGGTTTAGACGTGTGTACCCTGCATTTACCAAAACGCGAGGGAAGTACATTTTCTAGCTGTTTTTGCTAGTTTTTAGCACGTTTCAATACGTCTATCGGGTTACAGCTATATGTTGAATAATGGGGTTATAAAGCATTCTGAACACTATCTAGTGGAGCTCATTGGAAGGCTGTAGGAAGAGGAGAGAAGGCAGGGAACACGCATCTAAACCAGAGAGCAGGGAAGCGAGCATTTCAGCAGTATAAATTCAGCCTGTGAACAACACATTTTGACCCTCCTTTGTATGGGAGAAGAGTGGTTCAAAAGACCAGGATTCGACTGAACAAACGCACGAACAGAGTACAAAATGGGAATCCACCAGAATTCGCATTTACCAAAACGCGAGAAAAGTACATTTTCGAGCTGTTTCTGCTCGTTTTTAGCACGTTTCAATACGTCTAGCGGGTTACAGCTATATGTTGAATAATGGGGTTATAAAGCATTCTGAACACTATCTTGTGGAGCTCATTGGAAGGCTGTAGGAAGAGGAGAGAAGGCAGGGAACACGCATCTAAACCAGAGAGCTGGGAAGCGAGTACATGCAACGCGGAACGGTGCAGGGAGCAGGGACAGAAAGGATGAACGCCTATGAGGAGGAGCAGCTGGTAGTCAGCCTGCTCTGGAGAGGAGAATGTGATCACCAGGGGAGTGCAGCCTGTGAAGTAGAAGGGACGATGAACACAGGGCGACTGCATTAACAGATGGCAAATACACGTTCCAAAACAGTCAGGAAAGCTGATAATGCCTTGAAGATTTCAGCCGTATACATTCAGCCTGTGAACAGCAGTAGACGTTGACCCCCCCTTGTATGGGAGAACAGTGGTTAAAAACTTCAGGATTCGAGAACAAACGCACGGACAGTACATACATGGGAACCCATCAGAATTAGCATTTACAAAAACGCGAGGAAAGTACATTTTCTAGCTGTTTTTGCTAGTTTACAGCACGTTTCAATACGTCTAGCGGGTTACGGCTATATGTTGAATAATGGGTGTTATAGAGCATTCTGAGCACTGTGTATCTTTTGGAGCTCATTTTTTGATTTGAAGGCAGCGGGAAGAGGAGAGAAGGCAGGGAACACGCGTCTAAACCAGAGAGCTGGGAAGCGAGTACTTGCAACGCGAAAAGGGCAGAAAGGAAGAAGGCCTCTGAGAAGGAAAAGCGTCTAAGCCAGAGAGCAGGAAAGCGAGTGTTTGCATCGCGAAACTGTGCAGGGAGCAGGGACAGAAAGGGAGAACTCCTCTGAGGAGGAATAGCTGGCAGTTAGCCTTCTTTGGAGATGAGAACTTGATCACCACGGGAGAGGATTGTTGAGAGGGTTACAGAGGGGGAGGTCTGAGATCAGAAAATCCTGAGTATTCCCTGCAGTGTGTAGGGCCAGCGACATGAAGAGTTGCAGATCTCGTAAAAGTCCAGGTCAGGAAGCATACAGGTTCATGTTGAATTCTCCAAGTAGGCGGAGTTGAGTGGTAGGAGGCTAGGATGGAGAAGTCCATCCACTGAGAGAGGAAGGGGGTAGGCAAATAGCCACGGTGAGCGAATGGCCAGGAGAGAATGCATGCAGACAAGGCATTCGTGACAGGAGTCGGCCTGCAAAGGAAATCAATTTACTACAGGAATCAAGGATAAGCATTGAGATAGCACATCTCATGCTATAGGGTCTCAGGATTGGAATGGGAAGGATTTAGATATCACATATGCTATAGGGAGGGTCTCAGTTTTGATATTAGAAGCATTAAGATATCACATCTCATGCTATCGGAAGTTTCTCAGGATTGGAATGGGAAGGAGCTGGATATCACATCTCATGCTAAAGGAAGGGTCTCAGGTTTGGAACGGGAAGGAGTTGGATATCACATCTCATGTTATAGGAAGGGTCTCAGGTTTGGTATAAACATTGAGATATCACATCTCTGCTATCGGAAGTGTCTCAGGATTGGAATGGGAAGGAGTTGGATATCCCATCTCATGTTATAGGACGGGTCTCAGGTTTTTTATTAAAATCATTGAGATATCATATTGCATGCTGTAGGAAGGGTCTAAGGATTGGAATGGAAGGAGTTGGATATCACATCTCATGTTAAAGGAAGGATCTCAGGTTTGGTATTAGAAGCATTGAGACATCACATCTCATGCTATAGGAAGGGTCTCAGGATTGGAATGGGATGGAGTTGGATATCACATCTCATGCTATAGGAAGGGTCTCAGGATTGGAATGGGAAGGAGTTGGATATCACATCTCGTGTTATAGGAAGGGTCTCAGGTTTGGTATAAACATTGAGATATCACATCTCTGCTATCGGAAGTGTCTCAGGATTGGAATGGGAAGGAGTTGGATATCCCATCTCATGTTATAGGACGGGTCTCAGGTTTTTTATTAAAATCATTGAGATATCATATTGCATGCTGTAGGAAGGGTCTAAGGATTGGAATGGGAAGGAGTTGGATATTCCCATCTCATGTTATAGGAAGGGTCTCAGGTTTGGTATTAGAAGCATTGAGATATCACATCTCATGCTATAGGAAGGGTCTCAGGATTGGAATGGGAAGGAGTTGGATATCACATCTCATGATAAAGGAAGGGTCTAAGGTTTGGAAGGGGAAGGATTTGGATATCACATCTCATGTTATAGGACGGGTCTCAGGTTTGGTATTAGAAGCATTGAGATATCAAGTCTCATGGTATAGGAAGGGTCTCAGAATTGGAATGGGAAGGAGTTGGATATCACATTTCAAGCTATAGGAAGGGTCTCAGTATTAGAATGGGAAAGAGTTTGATATCACATCTCATGCCATAATATGGGTCTCAGGTTTGGTAGAAGCATTGGGTTATCACATCTCATGCTATCGGAAGGGTATCGGGATTGGATTTGGAAGGAGTTGGATATCCCATCTCATGCTATAGGAAGGGTCTCAGGTTGGAATGGGAAGGAGTTGGATATCACATCTCATGTTATAGGAAGGGTCTCAGGATTGGAATGGGAAGGACTTGGATATCACATCTCATGCTATAGGAAGGCTCTCAGGTTTGCAAGGGGAAAGAGTTGGATATCACATTTCATGTTAGAGGTAGGATCTCAGGTTTGGTATTAGAAGCATTGAGATATCACATCTCATGCTATCAGAAGGATCTCAGGTTTGGTATAGAAGCATTGAGAAATCATATCTTATGCTATCAGAAGAGTCTCAGGATTGGAATGGGAAGGAGTTGGATATCACATCTCATGGTAAAGGGAGGGTCTCAGGTTTGGAAGATAAGGATTTGGATATCACATCTCATGTTATAGGAAGGATCTCAGGTTTGGTATTAGAAGTATTGAGATATCACATCTCATGCTATCAGAAGGATCTCAGGTTTGGTATAGAAGCATTGAGATATCATATCTTATGCTATCAGAAGGGTCTCAGGATTGGAATGGGAAGGAGTTGGATATCACATCTCATGCTATAGGGAGGGTCTCAAGTTTGATAGAAGCATTGAGATATCACATTTCATGATATCGGAAGGGTCTCAAGATTGGAATGGGAAGGAGTTGGATATCACATCTCATGATAAAGGAAGGGTCTAAGGTTTGGAAGGGGAAGGATTTGGATATCACATCTCATGTTATAGGACGGGTCTCAGGTTTGGTATTAGAAGCATTGAGATATCAAGTCTCATGGTATAGGAAGGGTCTCAGAATTGGAATGGGAAGGAGTTGGATATCACATTTCAAGCTATAGGAAGGGTCTCAGGATTAGAATGGGAAGGAGTTTGATATCACATCTCATGCCATAATATGGGTCTCAGGTTTGGTAGAAGCATTGGGTTATCACATCTCATGCTATCGGAAGGGTATCGGGATTGGATTTGGAAGGAGTTAGATATCCCATCTCATGCTATAAGAAGGGTCTCAGGTTGGAATGGGAAGGAGTTGGATATCACATCTCATGTTATAGGAAGGGTCTCAGGATTGGAATGGGAAGGACTTGGATATCACATCTCATGCTATAGGAAGGCTCTCAGGTTTGCAAGGGGAAAGAGTTGGATATCACATTTCATGTTAGAGGTAGGATCTCAGGTTTGGTATTAGAAGCATTGAGATATCACATCTCATGCTATCAGAAGGATCTCAGGTTTGGTATAGAAGCATTGAGATATCATATCTTATGCTATCAGAAGAGTCTCAGGATTGGAATGGGAAGGAGTTGGATATCACATCTCATGGTAAAGGGAGGGTCTCAGGTTTGGAAGATAAGGATTTGGATATCACATCTCATGTTATAGGAAGGATCTCAGGTTTGGTATTAGAAGTATTGAGATATCACATCTCATGCTATCGGAAGGATCTCAGGTTTGGTATAGAAGCATTGAGATATCATATCTTATGCTATCAGAAGGGTCTCAGGATTGGAATGGGAAGGAGTTGGATATCACATCTCATGCTAAAGGGAGGGTCTCAGGTTTGGAAGGGGAAGGATTTGGATATCACATCTCATGTTATAGGATGGATCTCAGGTTTGGTATTAGAAGTATTGAGATATCACATCTCATGTTATCGGAAGGGTCTCAGGATTGGAATGGGAAGGAGTTGGATATCACATCTCATGCTAAAGGAAGGGTCTCAGGTTTGGTAGAAGCATTGAGATATCACATCTCATGCTATAGGAAGGGTCTCAGGATTGGAATGGGAAGGACTTAGATATCACATATCATGCTATAGGGAGGGTCTCAGTTTTGATATTAGAAGCATTGAGATATCACATCTCATGCTATCGGAAGTGTCTCAGGATTGGAATGGGAAGGAGGTGGATATCACATCTCATGCTAAAGGAAGGGTCTCAGGTTTGGAACGGGAAGGAGTTGGATATCACATCTCATGTTATAGGAAGGGTCTCAGGTTTGGTATAAACATTGAGATATCACATCTCTGCTATCGGAAGTGTCTCAGGATTGGAATGGGAAGGAGTTGGATATCCAATCTCATGTTATAGGACGGGTCTCAGGTTTTTTATTAGAATCATTGAGATATCATATTGCATGCTGTAGGAAGGGTCTAAGGATTGGAATGCGAAGGACTTGGATATCACATCTCATGCTATAGATAGGCTCTCAGGTTTGGAAAGTGAAGGATTTGGATATCACATCTCATGTTATAGGAAGAGTCTCAGGTTTGGTATTAGAAGCATTCAGATATCACATCTCATGCTATAGGAAGTGTCTCAGGATTGGAATGGGAAGGACTTGGATATCACATCTCATGCTATAGGTAGGGTCTCAAGTTTGACATTAGAAGCATTGAGATATCACATCTCATGCTATAGGAAGGGTCTGAGGATTGGAATGGGAAGGAGTTGGATATCACATCTCCTGCTATGGGAAGGGTCTCAGGTTTGGTATAAGCAGTGAGATATCACATCTCATGCTATAGGAAGTGTCTCAGGATTGGAATGGGAAGGAGTTGGATATCACATCTCATGTTATAGGAAGGATCTCAGGTGTGGTATAAGCATTGAGATATCACATCTCTGCTATCGGAAGGGTCTCAAGATTGGAATGGGAAGGAGTTGGATATTCCCATCTCATGTTATAGGAAGGGTCTCAGGTTTGGTATTAGAAGCATTGAGATATCACATCTCATGCTATAGGAAGGGTCTCAGGATTGGAATGGGAAGGACTTGGATATCACATCTCATGCTATAGGGAGGGTCTCAAGTTTGATATTAGAAGCTTTGAGATATCACATCTCATGATATCGGAAGGGTCTCAGGATTGGAATGGGAAGGAGTTGGATATCACATCTCATGATAAAGGAAGGGTCTAAGGTTTGGAAGGGGAAGGATTTGGATATCACATCTCATGTTATATTACGGGTCTCAGGTTTGGTATTAGAAGCATTGAGATATCAAGTCTCATAGTATAGGAAGGGTCTCAGAATTGGAATGGGAAGGAGTTGGATATCCCATCTCATGTTATAGGAAGAGTCTCTGGTTTGGTATTAGAATCATTGAGATATCACATCGCATTCTGTAGGAAGGGTCTAAGGATTGGAATGGGATGGACTTGGATGCTATAGGTAGGCTCTCAGGTTTGGTATAAGCATTGAGATATCACATCTCATGCTATAGGAAGGGTCTCAGAATTGGAATGGGAAGGAGTTGGATATCACATCTCAAGCTGTAGGAAGGGTCTCAGTATTGGAATGGGAAGGACTTGGATATCACATCTCATGCTATAGGAAGGCTCTCAGGTTTGGAAGGGGAAAGAGTTGGATATCTCATTTCATGTTAGAGGTAGGATCTCAGGTTTGGTATTAGAGGCATTGAGATATCACATCTCATGCTATCAGAAGGGTCTCAGGAATGGAATGGGAAGGAGTTAGATATCACATCTCATGCTAAAGGGAGGGTCTCAGGTTTGGAAGGGGAAGGATTTGGATATCACATCTCATGTTATAGGAAGGATCTCAGGTTTGGTATTAGAAGCATTGAGATATCACATCTCATGCTATCGGAAGGATCTCAGGTTTGGTATTAGAAGCATTGAGATATCACATCTCATGCTATCAGAAGAGTCTCAGGATTGGAATAGGAAGGAGTTGGATATCACATTTCATGCTAAAGGGAGGGTCTCAGGTTTGGAAGGGGAAGGATTTGGATATCACATCTCATGTTATCGGAAGGATCTCACGTTTGGTATTAGAAGTATTGAGATATCATATCTCATGCTATAGGAAGGGTCTCAGGATTGGAATGGGAAGGAGTTGGATATCACATCTCATGCTATAGGGAGGGTCTCAGGATTGGAATGGGAAGGACTTAGATATCACATATCATGCTATAGGGAGGGTCTCAGATTTGATATTAGAAGCATTGAGATATCACATCTCATGCTATCGGAAGTGTCTCAGGATGGGAATGGGAAGGAGCTGGATATCACATCTCATGCTAAAGGAAGGGTCTCAGGTTTGGAACGGGAAGGATTTGGATATCACATCTCATGTTATAGGAAGGGTCTCAGGTTTGGTATAAGCATTGAGATATCACATCTCTGCTATCGGAAGTGTCTCAGGATTGGAATGGGAAGGAGTTGGATATCCCATCTCATGTTATAGGAAGGGTCTCAGGTTTGTTATTAGAATCATTGAGATATCATATTGCATGCTGTAGGAAGGGTCTAAGGGTTGGAATGTGAAGGACTTGGATATCACATCTCATGCTATAGATAGGCTCTTAGGTTTGGAAAGGGAAGGAGTTGGATATCACATTTCATGTTAGAGGAAGGATCTCAGGTTTGGTATTAGAAGCATTGAGATATCACATCTCATGCTATAGGAAGGGTCTCAGGATTGGAATGGGTAACAGTTGGATATCACATCTCATGCTATAGGAAGGGTCTCAGGTTTGGTATAAGCATTGAGATATCACATCTCATGCTATAGGACGGGTCTCAGGATTGGAATGGAAGGAGTTGGATATCACATCTCATGTTATAGGAAGGATCTCAGGTTTGGTATTAGACGCATTGAGACATCACATCTCATGCTATAGGAAGGGTCTCAGGGTTGGAATGGGAAGGAGTTGGATATCACATCTCATCCAATAGGAAGGGTCTCAGGTTTGGAATGGGAAGGAATTGGATATCACATCTCATGTTATAGGAAGGATCTCAGGTTTGGTATTAGAAGCATTGAGATATCACATCTCATGCTATAGGAAGGGTCTCAGGATTGGAATGTGAAGGATTTGGATATCACATCTCATGCTAAAGGAAGGGTCTCCGGTTTGGTAGAAGCATTGAGATATCACGTCGCTGCTATCGGAAGGGTCTCAGGATTGGATTGGGAAGGAGTTGGATATCCCTTTTCATGCTTTAGGAAGTGTCTCAGGTTGGAATGGCAAGGAGTTGGATATCACATCTCATGCCATAGGAAGGGTCTCAGGTTTGGTATAAGCATTGAGATATCACATCTCTGCTATCGGAAGGGTCTCAGGATTGGATTGGGAAGGAGTTGGATATCCCTTCTCATGCTTTAGGAAGTGTCTCAGGTTGGAAAGGGAAGGAGTTGGATATCACATCTCATGTTATAGGAAGGGTCTCAGGATTGGAATGGGAAGGATTTGGATATCACATCTCTTGCTATAGGAAGGGTCTCAGGTTTGGTATAAGCATTGAGATATCACATCTCTGCTATCGGAAGCGGCTCAGGATTGGAATGGGAAGGAGTTGGATATCCCATCTCATGTTATAGGAGGAGTCTCTGGTTTGGTATTAGAATCATTGAGATATCACATCGCATGCTGTAGGAAGGGTCTAAGGATTGGAATGGGATGGACTTGGATATCACATCTCATGTTATAGGTAGGCTCTCAGGTTTGGTATAAGCATTGAGATATCACATCTCATGCTATAGGGAGGGTCTCAGGATTGGAATGGGAAGGAATTGGATATCACATCTCATGCTATAGGAAGGGTCTCAGATTTGGTATACGCATTGAGATATCACATCTCATGCTAAAGGAAGGGTCTCAGGATTGGAATGGGAAGGAGTTGTATATGACATCTCAGGCCATGACATCTGAGGCCATAGGAAGGTTCTCAGGTTTGGTATAAGCATTGAGATATCATATTGCATGCTGTAGGAAGGGTCTAAGGATTGGAATGGGAAGGACCTGGATATCACATCTCATGCTATAGAACGGCTCTCAGGTTTGGAAAGGGAAGGAGTTGGATATCACATCTCATGTTATAGGATGGATCTCAGGTTTGGTATTAGAAGTATTGAGATATCACATCTCATGTTATCGGAAGGATCTCAGGTTTGGTATTAGAAGTATTGAGATATCACATCTCATGCTATAGGAAGGGTCTCAGGATTGGAATGGGAAGGAGTTGGATATCACATCTCATGCTAAAGGAAGGGTCTCAGGTTTGGTAGAAGCATTGAGATATCACATCTCATGCTATAGGAAGGGTCTCAGGATTGGAATGGGAAGGACTTAGATATCACATATCATGCTATAGGGAGGGTCTCAGTTTTGATATTAGAAGCATTGAGATATCACATCTCATGCTATCGAAAGTGTCTCAGGATTGGAATGGGAAGGAGCTGGATATCACATCTCATGCTAAAGGAAGGGTCTCAGGTTTGGAACGGGAAGGAGTTGGATATCACATCTCATGTTATAGGAAGGGTCTCAGGTTTGGTATAAACATTGAGATATCACATCTCTGCTATCGGAAGTGTCTCAGGATTGGAATGGGAAGGAGTTGGATATCCCATCTCATGTTATAGGACGGGTCTCAGGTTTGTTATTGGAATCATTGAGATATCATATTGCATGCTGTAGGAAGGGTCTAAGGGTTGGAATGTGAAGGACTTGGATATCACATCTCATGCTATAGATAGGCTCTTAGGTTTGGAAAGGGAAGGAGTTGGATCTCACATTTCATGTTAGAGGAAGGATCTCAGGTTTGGTATTAGAAGCATTGAGATATCACATCTCATGCTATAGGAAGGGTCTCAGGATTGGAATGGGAAGGAGTTGGATATCACATCTCATGCTATAGGAAGGGTCTCAGGTTTGGTATAAGCATTGAGATATCACATCTCATGCTATAGGAAGGGTCTCAGGATTGGAATGGAAGGAGTTGGATATCACATCTCATGTTATAGGAAGGATCTCAGGTTTGGTATTAGAAGCATTGAGACATCACATCTCATGCTATAGGAAGGGTCTCAGGATTGGAATGGGAAGGAGTTGGATATCAAATCTCATGCTATAGGAAGGGTCTCAGGATTGGAATGGGAAGGAGTTGAATATGACATCTCATGCCGTAGGAAGGGTCTCAGGTTTGGTATAAACATTGAGATATCACATCTCTGCTATCAAAAGGGTATCAGGATTGGAATGGGAAGGAGTTGGATATCCCATCTCATGTTATAGGAAGAGTCTCAAGTTTGGTATTAGAAGCATTGAGATATCACATCTCATGCTATAGGAAGTGTCTTAGGATTGGAATGGGAAGGACTTGGATATCACATCTCATGCTATAGGTAGGGTCTCAAGTTTGACATTAGAAGCATTGAGATATCACATCTCATGCTATAGGAAGGGTCTGAGGATTGGAATGGGAAGGAGTTGGATATCACATCTCCTGCTATGGGAAGGGTCTCAGGTTTGGTATAAGCAGTGAGATATCACATCTCATGCTATAGGAAGTGTCTCAGGATTGGAATGGGAAGGAGTTGGATATCACATCTCATGTTATAGGAAGGATCTCAGGTTTGGTATAAGCATTGAGATATCACATCTCTGCTATCGGAAGGGTCTCAAGATTGGAATTGGAAGGAGTTGGATATTCCCATCTCATGTTATAGGAAGGGTCTCAGGTTTGGTATTAGAAGCATTGAGATATCACATCTCATGCTATAGGAAGGGTCTCAGGATTGGAATGGGAAGGACTTGGATATCACATCTCATGCTATAGGGAGGGTCTCAAGTTTGATATTAGAAGCTTTGAGATATCACATCTCATGATATCGGAAGGGTCTCAGGATTGGAATGGGAAGGAGTTGGATATCACATCTCATGATAAAGGAAGGGTCTAAGGTTTGGAAGGGGAAGGATTTGGATATCACATCTCATGTTATATTACGGGTCTCAGGTTTGGTATTAGAAGCATTGAGATATCAAGTCTCATAGTATAGGAAGGGTCTCAGAATTGGAATGGGAAGGAGTTGGATATCCCAACTCATGTTATAGGAAGAGTCTCTGGTTTGGTATTAGAATCATTGAGATATCACATCGCATGCTGTAGGAAGGGTCTAAGGATTGGAATGGGATGGACTTGGATATCACATCTCATGCTATAGAACGGCTCTCAGGTTTGGAAAGGGAAGGAGTTGGATATCACATCTCATGTTATAGGATGGATCTCAGGTTTGGTATTAGAAGTATTGAGATATCACATCTCATGTTATCGGAAGGATCTCAGGTTTGGTATTAGAAGTATTGAGATATCACATCTCATGCTATAGGAAGGGTCTCAGGTTTGGTAGAAGCATTGAGATATCACATCTCATGCTATAGGAAGGGTCTCAGGATTGGAATGGGAAGGACTTAGATATCACATATCATGCTATAGGGAGGGTCTCAGTTTTGATATTAGAAGCATTGAGATATCACATCTCATGCTATCGGAAGTGTCTCAGGATTGGAATGGGAAGGAGCTGGATATCACATCTCATGCTAAAGGAAGGGTCTCAGGTTTGGAACGGGAAGGAGTTGGATATCACATCTCATGTTATAGGAAGGGTCTCAGGTTTGGTATAAACATTGAGATATCACATCTCTGCTATCGGAAGTGTCTCAGGATTGGAATGGGAAGGAGTTGGATATCCCATCTCATGTTATAGGACGGGTCTCAGGTTTGTTATTGGAATCATTGAGATATCATATTGCATGCTGTAGGAAGGGTCTAAGGGTTGGAATGTGAAGGACTTGGATATCACATCTCATGCTATAGATAGGCTCTTAGGTTTGGAAAGGGAAGGAGTTGGATCTCACATTTCATGTTAGAGGAAGGATCTCAGGTTTGGTATTAGAAGCATTGAGATATCACATCTCATGCTATAGGAAGGGTCTCAGGATTGGAATGGGAAGGAGTTGGATATCACATCTCATGCTATAGGAAGGGTCTCAGGTTTGGTATAAGCATTGAGATATCACATCTCATGCTATAGGAAGGGTCTCAGGATTGGAATGGAAGGAGTTGGATATCACATCTCATGTTATAGGAAGGATCTCAGGTTTGGTATTAGAAGCATTGAGACATCACATCTCATGCTATAGGAAGGGTCTCAGGATTGGAATGGGAAGGAGTTGGATATCAAATCTCATGCTATAGGAAGGGTCTCAGGATTGGAATGGGAAGGAGTTGAATATGACATCTCATGCCGTAGGAAGGGTCTCAGGTTTGGTATAAACATTGAGATATCACATCTCTGCTATCAAAAGGGTCTCAGGATTGGAATGGGAAGGAGTTGGATATCCCATCTCATGTTATAGGAAGAGTCTCAAGTTTGGTATTAGAAGCATTGAGATATCACATCTCATGCTATAGGAAGTGTCTTAGGATTGGAATGGGAAGGACTTGGATATCACATCTCATGCTATAGGTAGGGTCTCAAGTTTGACATTAGAAGCATTGAGATATCACATCTCATGCTATAGGAAGGGTCTGAGGATTGGAATGGGAAGGAGTTGGATATCACATCTCCTGCTATGGGAAGGGTCTCAGGTTTGGTATAAGCAGTGAGATATCACATCTCATGCTATAGGAAGTGTCTCAGGATTGGAATGGGAAGGAGTTGGATATCACATCTCATGTTATAGGAAGGATCTCAGGTTTGGTATAAGCATTGAGATATCACATCTCTGCTATCGGAAGGGTCTCAAGATTGGAATGGGAAGGAGTTGGATATTCCCATCTCATGTTATAGGAAGGGTCTCAGGTTTGGTATTAGAAGCATTGAGATATCACATCTCATGCTATAGGAAGGGTCTCAGGATTGGAATGGGAAGGACTTGGATATCACATCTCATGCTATAGGGAGGGTCTCAAGTTTGATATTAGAAGCTTTGAGATATCACATCTCATGATATCGGAAGGGTCTCAGGATTGGAATGGGAAGGAGTTGGATATCACATCTCATGATAAAGGAAGGGTCTAAGGTTTGGAAGGGGAAGGATTTGGATATCACATCTCATGTTATATTACGGGTCTCAGGTTTGGTATTAGAAGCATTGAGATATCAAGTCTCATAGTATAGGAAGGGTCTCAGAATTGGAATGGGAAGGAGTTGGATATCCCAACTCATGTTATAGGAAGAGTCTCAGGTTTGGTATTAGAATCATTGAGATATCACATCGCATGCTGTAGGAAGGGTCTAAGGATTGGAATGGGATGGACTTGGATATCACATCTCATGCTATAGGTAGGCTCTCAGGTTTGGTATAAGCATTGAGATATCACATCTCATGCTATAGGAAGGGTCTCAGAATTGGAATGGGAAGGAGTTGGATATCACATCTCAAGCTATAGGAAGGGTCTCAGTATTGGAATGGGAAGGACTTGGATATCACATCTCATGCTATAGGAAGGCTCTCAGGTTTGGAAGGGGAAAGAGTTCGATATCTCATTTCATGTTAGAGGTAGGATCTCAGGTTTGGTATTAGAGGCATTGAGATATCACATCTTATGCTATCAGAAGGGTCTCAGGAATGGAATGGGAAGGAGTTAGATATCACATCTCATGCTAAAGGGAGGGTCTCAGGTTTGGAAGGGGAAGGATTTGGATATCACATCTCATGTTATAGGAAGGATCTCAGGTTTGGTATTAGAAGCATTGAGATATCACATCTCATGCTATCGGAAGGATCTCAGGTTTGGTATTAGAAGCATTGAGATATCACATCTCATGCTATCAGAAGAGTCTCAGGATTGGAATAGGAAGGAGTTGGATATCACATTTCATGCTAAAGGGAGGGTCTCAGGTTTGGAAGGGGAAGGATTTGGATATCACATCTCATGTTATCGGAAGGATCTCACGTTTGGTATTAGAAGTATTGAGATATCATATCTCATGCTATAGGAAGGGTCTCAGGATTGGAATGGGAAGGAGTTGGATATCACATCTCATGCTATAGGGAGGGTCTCAGGATTGGAATGGGAAGGACTTAGATATCACATATCATGCTATAGGGAGGGTCTCAGTTTTGATATTAGAAGCATTGAGATATCACATCTCATGCTATCGGAAGTGTCTCAGGATGGGAATGGGAAGGAGCTGGATATCACATCTCATGCTAAAGGAAGGGTCTCAGGTTTGGAACGGGAAGGATTTGGATATCACATCTCATGTTATAGGAAGGGTCTCAGGTTTGGTATAAGCATTGAGATATCACATCTCTGCTATCGGAAGTGTCTCAGGATTGGAATGGGAAGGAGTTGGATATCCCATCTCATGTTATAGGACGGGTCTCAGGTTTGTTATTAGAATCATTGAGATATCATATTGCATGCTGTAGGAAGGGTCTAAGGGTTGGAATGTGAAGGACTTGGATATCACATCTCATGCTATAGATAGGCTCTTAGGTTTGGAAAGGGAAGGAGTTGGATATCACATTTCATGTTAGAGGAAGGATCTCAGGTTTGGTATTAGAAGCATTGAGATATCACATCTCATGCTATAGGAAGGGTCTCAGGATTGGAATGGGTAACAGTTGGATATCACATCTCATGCTATAGGAAGGGTCTCAGGTTTGGTATAAGCATTGAGATATCACATCTCATGCTATAGGACGGGTCTCAGGATTGGAATGGAAGGAGTTGGATATCACATCTCATGTTATAGGAAGGATCTCAGGTTTGGTATTAGACGCATTGAGACATCACATCTCATGCTATAGGAAGGGTCTCAGGGTTGGAATGGGAAGGAGTTGGATATCACATCTCATCCAATAGGAAGGGTCTCAGGTTTGGAATGGGAAGGAATTGGATATCACATCTCATGTTATAGGAAGGATCTCAGGTTTGGTATTAGAAGCATTGAGATATCACATCTCATGCTATAGGAAGGGTCTCAGGATTGGAATGTGAAGGATTTGGATATCACATCTCATGCTAAAGGAAGGGTCTCCGGTTTGGTAGAAGCATTGAGATATCACGTCGCTGCTATCGGAAGGGTCTCAGGATTGGATTGGGAAGGAGTTGGATATCCCTTCTCATGCTTTAGGAAGTGTCTCAGGTTGGAATGGCAAGGAGTTGGATATCACATCTCATGCCATAGGAAGGGTCTCAGGTTTGGTATAAGCATTGAGATATCACATCTCTGCTATCGGAAGGGTCTCAGGATTGGATTGGGAAGGAGTTGGATATCCCTTCTCATGCTTTAGGAAGTGTCTCAGGTTGGAAAGGGAAGGAGTTGGATATCACATCTCATGTTATAGGAAGGGTCTCAGGATTGGAATGGGAAGGATTTGGATATCACATCTCTTGCTATAGGAAGGGTCTCAGGTTTGGTATAAGCATTGAGATATCACATCTCTGCTATCGGAAGCGGCTCAGGATTGGAATGGGAAGGAGTTGGATATCCCATCTCATGTTATAGGAAGAGTCTCTGGTTTGGTATTAGAATCATTGAGATATCACATCGCATGCTGTAGGAAGGGTCTAAGGATTGGAATGGGATGGACTTGGATATCACATCTCATGTTATAGGTAGGCTCTCAGGTTTGGTATAAGCATTGAGATATCACATCTCATGCTATAGGGAGGGTCTCAGGATTGGAATGGGAAGGAATTGGATATCACATCTCATGCTATAGGAAGGGTCTCAGATTTGGTATACGCATTGAGATATCACATCTCATGCTAAAGGAAGGGTCTCAGGATTGGAATGGGAAGGAGTTGTATATGACATCTCAGGCCATGACATCTCAGGCCATAGGAAGGTTCTCAGGTTTGGTATAAGCATTGAGATATCATATTGCATGCTGTAGGAAGGGTCTAAGGATTGGAATGGGAAGGACCTGGATATCACATCTCATGCTATAGAACGGCTCTCAGGTTTGGAAAGGGAAGGAGTTGGATATCACATCTCATGTTATAGGATGGATCTCAGGTTTGGTATTAGAAGTATTGAGATATCACATCTCATGTTATCGGAAGGATCTCAGGTTTGGTATTAGAAGTATTGAGATATCACATCTCATGCTATAGGAAGGGTCTCAGGATTGGAATGGGAAGGAGTTGGATATCACATCTCATGCTAAAGGAAGGGTCTCAGGTTTGGTAGAAGCATTGAGATATCACATCTCATGCTATAGGAAGGGTCTCAGGATTGGAATGGGAAGGACTTAGATATCACATATCATGCTATAGGGAGGGTCTCAGTTTTGATATTAGAAGCATTGAGATATCACATCTCATGCTATCGAAAGTGTCTCAGGATTGGAATGGGAAGGAGCTGGATATCACATCTCATGCTAAAGGAAGGGTCTCAGGTTTGGAACGGGAAGGAGTTGGATATCACATCTCATGTTATAGGAAGGGTCTCAGGTTTGGTATAAACATTGAGATATCACATCTCTGCTATCGGAAGTGTCTCAGGATTGGAATGGGAAGGAGTTGGATATCCCATCTCATGTTATAGGACGGGTCTCAGGTTTGTTATTGGAATCATTGAGATATCATATTGCATGCTGTAGGAAGGGTCTAAGGGTTGGAATGTGAAGGACTTGGATATCACATCTCATGCTATAGATAGGCTCTTAGGTTTGGAAAGGGAAGGAGTTGGATCTCACATTTCATGTTAGAGGAAGGATCTCAGGTTTGGTATTAGAAGCATTGAGATATCACATCTCATGCTATAGGAAGGGTCTCAGGATTGGAATGGGAAGGAGTTGGATATCACATCTCATGCTATAGGAAGGGTCTCAGGTTTGGTATAAGCATTGAGATATCACATCTCATGCTATAGGAAGGGTCTCAGGATTGGAATGGAAGGAGTTGGATATCACATCTCATGTTATAGGAAGGATCTCAGGTTTGGTATTAGAAGCATTGAGACATCACATCTCATGCTATAGGAAGGGTCTCAGGATTGGAATGGGAAGGAGTTGGATATCAAATCTCATGCTATAGGAAGGGTCTCAGGATTGGAATGGGAAGGAGTTGAATATGACATCTCATGCCGTAGGAAGGGTCTCAGGTTTGGTATAAACATTGAGATATCACATCTCTGCTATCAAAAGGGTATCAGGATTGGAATGGGAAGGAGTTGGATATCCCATCTCATGTTATAGGAAGAGTCTCAAGTTTGGTATTAGAAGCATTGAGATATCACATCTCATGCTATAGGAAGTGTCTTAGGATTGGAATGGGAAGGACTTGGATATCACATCTCATGCTATAGGTAGGGTCTCAAGTTTGACATTAGAAGCATTGAGATATCACATCTCATGCTATAGGAAGGGTCTGAGGATTGGAATGGGAAGGAGTTGGATATCACATCTCCTGCTATGGGAAGGGTCTCAGGTTTGGTATAAGCAGTGAGATATCACATCTCATGCTATAGGAAGTGTCTCAGGATTGGAATGGGAAGGAGTTGGATATCACATCTCATGTTATAGGAAGGATCTCAGGTTTGGTATAAGCATTGAGATATCACATCTCTGCTATCGGAAGGGTCTCAAGATTGGAATTGGAAGGAGTTGGATATTCCCATCTCATGTTATAGGAAGGGTCTCAGGTTTGGTATTAGAAGCATTGAGATATCACATCTCATGCTATAGGAAGGGTCTCAGGATTGGAATGGGAAGGACTTGGATATCACATCTCATGCTATAGGGAGGGTCTCAAGTTTGATATTAGAAGCTTTGAGATATCACATCTCATGATATCGGAAGGGTCTCAGGATTGGAATGGGAAGGAGTTGGATATCACATCTCATGATAAAGGAAGGGTCTAAGGTTTGGAAGGGGAAGGATTTGGATATCACATCTCATGTTATATTACGGGTCTCAGGTTTGGTATTAGAAGCATTGAGATATCAAGTCTCATAGTATAGGAAGGGTCTCAGAATTGGAATGGGAAGGAGTTGGATATCCCAACTCATGTTATAGGAAGAGTCTCTGGTTTGGTATTAGAATCATTGAGATATCACATCGCATGCTGTAGGAAGGGTCTAAGGATTGGAATGGGATGGACTTGGATATCACATCTCATGCTATAGGATGGATCTCAGGTTTGGTATTAGAAGTATTGAGATATCACATCTCATGTTATCGGAAGGATCTCAGGTTTGGTATTAGAAGTATTGAGATATCACATCTCATGCTATAGGAAGGGTCTCAGGATTGGAATGGGAAGGAGTTGGATATCACATCTCATGCTAAAGGAAGGGTCTCAGGTTTGGTAGAAGCATTGAGATATCACATCTCATGCTATAGGAAGGGTCTCAGGATTGGAATGGGAAGGACTTAGATATCACATATCATGCTATAGGGAGGGTCTCAGTTTTGATATTAGAAGCATTGAGATATCACATCTCATGCTATCGGAAGTGTCTCAGGATTGGAATGGGAAGGAGCTGGATATCACATCTCATGCTAAAGGAAGGGTCTCAGGTTTGGAACGGGAAGGAGTTGGATATCACATCTCATGTTATAGGAAGGGTCTCAGGTTTGGTATAAACATTGAGATATCACATCTCTGCTATCGGAAGTGTCTCAGGATTGGAATGGGAAGGAGTTGGATATCCCATCTCATGTTATAGGACGGGTCTCAGGTTTGTTATTGGAATCATTGAGATATCATATTGCATGCTGTAGGAAGGGTCTAAGGGTTGGAATGTGAAGGACTTGGATATCACATCTCATGCTATAGATAGGCTCTTAGGTTTGGAAAGGGAAGGAGTTGGATCTCACATTTCATGTTAGAGGAAGGATCTCAGGTTTGGTATTAGAAGCATTGAGATATCACATCTCATGCTATAGGAAGGGTCTCAGGATTGGAATGGGAAGGAGTTGGATATCACATCTCATGCTATAGGAAGGGTCTCAGGTTTGGTATAAGCATTGAGATATCACATCTCATGCTATAGGAAGGGTCTCAGGATTGGAATGGAAGGAGTTGGATATCACATCTCATGTTATAGGAAGGATCTCAGGTTTGGTATTAGAAGCATTGAGACATCACATCTCATGCTATAGGAAGGGTCTCAGGATTGGAATGGGAAGGAGTTGGATATCAAATCTCATGCTATAGGAAGGGTCTCAGGATTGGAATGGGAAGGAGTTGAATATGACATCTCATGCCGTAGGAAGGGTCTCAGGTTTGGTATAAACATTGAGATATCACATCTCTGCTATCAAAAGGGTCTCAGGATTGGAATGGGAAGGAGTTGGATATCCCATCTCATGTTATAGGAAGAGTCTCAAGTTTGGTATTAGAAGCATTGAGATATCACATCTCATGCTATAGGAAGTGTCTTAGGATTGGAATGGGAAGGACTTGGATATCACATCTCATGCTATAGGTAGGGTCTCAAGTTTGACATTAGAAGCATTGAGATATCACATCTCATGCTATAGGAAGGGTCTGAGGATTGGAATGGGAAGGAGTTGGATATCACATCTCCTGCTATGGGAAGGGTCTCAGGTTTGGTATAAGCAGTGAGATATCACATCTCATGCTATAGTAAGTGTCTCAGGATTGGAATGGGAAGGAGTTGGATATCACATCTCATGTTATAGGAAGGATCTCAGGTTTGGTATAAGCATTGAGATATCACATCTCTGCTATCGGAAGGGTCTCAAGATTGGAATGGGAAGGAGTTGGATATTCCCATCTCATGTTATAGGAAGGGTCTCAGGTTTGGTATTAGAAGCATTGAGATATCACATCTCATGCTATAGGAAGGGTCTCAGGATTGGAATGGGAAGGACTTGGATATCACATCTCATGCTATAGGGAGGGTCTCAAGTTTGATATTAGAAGCTTTGAGATATCACATCTCATGATATCGGAAGGGTCTCAGGATTGGAATGGGAAGGAGTTGGATATCACATCTCATGATAAAGGAAGGGTCTAAGGTTTGGAAGGGGAAGGATTTGGATATCACATCTCATGTTATATTACGGGTCTCAGGTTTGGTATTAGAAGCATTGAGATATCAAGTCTCATAGTATAGGAAGGGTCTCAGAATTGGAATGGGAAGGAGTTGGATATCCCAACTCATGTTATAGGAAGAGTCTCTGGTTTGGTATTAGAATCATTGAGATATCACATCGCATGCTGTAGGAAGGGTCTAAGGATTGGAATGGGATGGACTTGGATATCACATCTCATGCTATAGGTAGGCTCTCAGGTTTGGTATAAGCATTGAGATATCACATCTCATGCTATAGGAAGGGTCTCAGAATTGGAATGGGAAGGAGTTGGATATCACATCTCAAGCTATAGGAAGGGTCTCAGTATTGGAATGGGAAGGACTTGGATATCACATCTCATGCTATAGGAAGGCTCTCAGGTTTGGAAGGGGAAAGAGTTCGATATCTCATTTCATGTTAGAGGTAGGATCTCAGGTTTGGTATTAGAGGCATTGAGATATCACATCTTATGCTATCAGAAGGGTCTCAGGAATGGAATGGGAAGGAGTTAGATATCACATCTCATGCTAAAGGGAGGGTCTCAGGTTTGGAAGGGGAAGGATTTGGATATCACATCTCATGTTATAGGAAGGATCTCAGGTTTGGTATTAGAAGCATTGAGATATCACATCTCATGCTATCGGAAGGATCTCAGGTTTGGTATTAGAAGCATTGAGATATCACATCTCATGCTATCAGAAGAGTCTCAGGATTGGAATAGGAAGGAGTTGGATATCACATTTCATGCTAAAGGGAGGGTCTCAGGTTTGGAAGGGGAAGGATTTGGATATCACATCTCATGTTATCGGAAGGATCTCACGTTTGGTATTAGAAGTATTGAGATATCATATCTCATGCTATAGGAAGGGCTCAGGATTGGAATGGGAAGGAGTTGGATATCACATCTCATGCTATAGGGAGGGTCTCAGGATTGGAATGGGAAGGACTTAGATATCACATATCATGCTATAGGGAGGGTCTCAGTTTTGATATTAGAAGCATTGAGATATCACATCTCATGCTATCGGAAGTGTCTCAGGATTGGAATGGGAAGGAGCTGGATATCACATCTCATGCTAAAGGAAGGGTCTCAGGTTTGGAACGGGAAGGATTTGGATATCACATCTCATGCTATAGGAAGGGTCTCAGGATTGGAATGTGAAGGATTTGGATATCACATCTCATGCTAAAGGAAGGGTCTCAGGTTTGGTAGAAGCATTGAGATATCACGTCGCTGCTATCGGAAGGGTCTCAGGATTGGATTGGGAAGGAGTTGGATATCCCTTCTCATGCTATAGGAAGGGTCTCAGGATTTGAATGGCAAGGAGTTGGATATCACATCTCATGCCATAGGAAGGGTCTCAGGTTTGGTATAAGCATTGAGATATCACATCTCTGCTATAGGAAGTGTCTCAGGTTGGAATGGGAAGGAGTTGGATATCACATCTCCTGCTATGGGAAGGGTCTCAGGTTTGGTATAAGCAGTGAGATATCACATCTCATGCTATAGGAAGTGTCTCAGGATTGGAATGGGAAGGAGTTGGATATCACATCTCATGTTATAGGAAGGATCTCAGGTTTGGTATAAGCATTGAGATATCACATCTCTGCTATCGGAAGGGTCTCAAGATTGGAATGGGAAGGAGTTGGATATTCCCATCTCATGTTATAGGAAGGGTCTCAGGTTTGGTATTAGAAGCATTGAGATATCACATCTCATGCTATAGGAAGGGTCTCAGGATTGGAATGGGAAGGACTTGGATATCACATCTCATGCTATAGGGAGGGTCTCAAGTTTGATATTAGAAGCTTTGAGATATCACATCTCATGATATCGGAAGGGTCTCAGGATTGGAATGGGAAGGAGTTGGATATCACATCTCATGATAAAGGAAGGGTCTAAGGTTTGGAAGGGGAAGGATTTGGATATCACATCTCATGTTATATTACGGGTCTCAGGTTTGGTATTAGAAGCATTGAGATATCAAGTCTCATAGTATAGGAAGGGTCTCAGAATTGGAATGGGAAGGAGTTGGATATCCCATCTCATGTTATAGGAAGAGTCTCTGGTTTGGTATTATAATCATTGAGATATCACATCGCATGCTGTAGGAAGGGTCTAAGGATTGGAATGGGATGGACTTGGATATCACATCTCATGCTATAGGTAGGCTCTCAGGTTTGGTATAAGCATTGAGATATCACATCTCATGCTATAGGAAGGGTCTCAGAATTGGAATGGGAAGGAGTTGGATATCACATCTCAAGCTATAGGAAGGGTCTCAGTATTGGAATGGGAAGGACTTGGATATCACATCTCATGCTATAGGAAGGCTCTCAGGTTTGGAAGGGGAAAGAGTTGGATATCTCATTTCATGTTAGAGGTAGGATCTCAGGTTTGGTATTAGAGGCATTGAGATATCACATCTCATGCTATCAGAAGGGTCTCAGGAATGGAATGGGAAGGATTTGGATATCACATCTCATGTTATAGGAAGGATCTCAGGTTTGGTATTAGAAGCATTGAGATATCACATCTCATGCTATCGGAAGGATCTCAGGTTTGGTATTAGAGGCATTGAGATATCACATCTCATGCTAAAGGGAGGGTCTCAGGTTTGGAAGGGGAAGGATTTGGATATCACATCTCATGTTATAGGAAGGATCTCAGGTTTGGTATTAGAAGCATTGAGATATCACATCTCATGCTATCGGAAGGATCTCAGGTTTGGTATTAGAAGCATTGAGATATCACATCTCATGCTATCGGAAGGATCTCAGGTTTGGTATTAGAGGCATTGAGATATCACATCTCATGCTAAAGGGAGGGTCTCAGGTTTGGAAGGGGAAGGATTTGGATATCACATCTCATGTTATAGGAAGGATCTCAGGTTTGGTATTAGAAGCATTGAGATATCACATCTCATGCTATCAGAAGAGTCTCAGGATAGGAATAGGAAGGAGTTGGATATCACATTTCATGCTAAAGGGAGGGTCTCAGGTTTGGAAGGGGAAGGATTTGGATATCACATCTCATGTTATCGGAAGGATCTCACGTTTGGTATTAGAAGTATTGAGATATCATATCTCATGCTATAGGAAGGGTCTCAGCATTGGAATGGGAAGGAGTTGGATATCACATCTCATGCTATAGGGAGGGTCTCAGGATTGGAATGGGAAGGACTTAGATATCACATATCATGCTATAGGGAGGGTCTCAGTTTTGATATTAGAAGCATTGAGATATCACATCTCATGCTATCGGAAGTGTCTCAGGATTGGAATGGGAAGGAGCTGGATATCACATCTCATGCTAAAGGAAGGGTCTCAGGTTTGGAACGGGAAGGATTTGGATATCACATCTCATGTTATAGGAAGGGTCTCAGGTTTGGTATAAGCATTGAGATATCACATCTCTGCTATCGGAAGTGTCTCAGGATTGGAATGGGAAGGAGTTGGATATCCCATCTCATGTTATAGGACGGGTCTCAGGTTTGTTATTAGAATCATTGAGATATCATATTGCATGCTGTAGGAAGGGTCTAAGGGTTGGAATGTGAAGGACTTGGATATCACATCTCATGCTATAGATAGGCTCTTAGGTTTGGAAAGGGAAGGAGTTGGATATCACATTTCATGTTAGAGGAAGGATCTCAGGTTTGGTATTAGAAGCAATGAGATTTCACATCTCATTCTATAGGAAGGGTCTCAGGATTGGAATGGGAAGCAGTTGGATATCACATCTCATGCTATAGGAAGGGTCTCAGGTTTGGTATAAGCATTGAGACATCACATCTCATGCTATAGGAAGGGTCTCAGTGTTGGAATGGGAAGGAGTTGGATATCACATCTCATCCAATAGGAAGGGTCTCAGGTTTGGAATGGGAAGGAATTGGATATCACATCTCATGTTATAGGAAGGATCTCAGGTTTGGTATTAGAAGCATTGAGATATCACATCTCATGCTATAGGAAGGGTCTCAGGATTGGAATGTGAAGGATTTGGATATCACATCTCATGCTAAAGGAAGGGTCTCAGGTTTGGTAGAAGCATTGAGATATCACGTCGCTGCTATCGGAAGGGTCTCAGGATTGGATTGGGAAGGAGTTGGATATCCCTTCTCATGCTATAGGAAGGGTCTCAGGATTTGAATGGCAAGGAGTTGGATATCACATCTCATGCCATAGGAAGGGTCTCAGGTTTGGTATAAGCATTGAGATATCACATCTCTGCTATCTGAAGGGTCTCAGGATTGGATTGGGAAGGAGTTGGATATTCCCTTCTCATGCTATAGGAAGTGTCTCAGGTTGGAATGGGAAGGAGTTGGATATCACATCTCATGTTATAGGAAGGGTCTCAGGATTGGAATGGGAAGGATTTGGATATCACATCTCTTGCTATAGGAAGGGTCTCAGGATTGGAATGGGTAGGAGTTGGATATTACTTTCTTGCTATAGGAAGGGTCTCATGTTTGGAATGGGAAGGAGTTGGATATCACATATGCTATAGTTATTGTCTCAGGTTTGGAACGGGAAGGAGTTGGATATCACATCTCATGTTATAGGAAGGGTCTCAGGTTTGGTATAAGCATTGAGATATCACATCTCTGCTATCGGAAGCGGCTCAGGATTGGAATGGGAAGGAGTTGGATATCCCATCTCATGTTATAGGAAGAGTCTCTGGTTTGGTATTAGAATCATTGAGATATCACATCGCATGCTATAGGAAGGGTCTAAGGATTGGAATGGGATGGACTTGGATATCACATCTCATGTTATAGGTAGGCTCTCAGGTTTGGTATAAGCATTGAGATATCACATCTCATGCTATAGGAAGGGTCTCAGGATTGGAATGGGAAGGAGTTGTATATGACATCTCAGGCCATGACATCTCAGGCCATAGGAAGGTTCTCAGGTTTGGTATAAGCATTGAGATATCATATTGCATGCTGTAGGAAGGGTCTAAGGATTGGAATGGGAAGGACCTGGATATCACATCTCATGCTATAGAACAGCTCTCAGGTTTGGAAAGGGAAGGAGTTGGATATCACATCTCATGTTATAGTATGGATCTCAGGTTTGGTATTAGAAGTATTGAGATATCACATCTCATGTTATCGGAAGGATCTCAGGTTTGGTATTAGAAGTATTGAGATATCACATCTCATGCTATAGGAAGGGTCTCAGGATTGGAATGGGAAGGAGTTGGATATCACATCTCATGCTAAAGGAAGGGTCTCAGGTTTGGTAGAAGCATTGAGATATCACATCTCATGCTATAGGAAGGGTCTCAGGATTGGAATGGGAAGGACTTAGATATCACATATCATGCTATAGGGAGGGTCTCAGTTTTGATATTAGAAGCATTGAGATATCACATCTCATGCTATCGGAAGTGTCTCAGGATTGGAATGGGAAGGAGCTGGATATCACATCTCATGCTAAAGGAAGGGTCTCAGGTTTGGAACGGGAAGGAGTTGGATATCACATCTCATGTTATAGGAAGGGTCTCAGGTTTGGTATAAACATTGAGATATCACATCTCTGCTATCGGAAGTGTCTCAGGATTGGAATGGGAAGGAGTTGGATATCCCATCTCATGTTATAGGACGGGTCTCAGGTTTGTTATTGGAATCATTGAGATATCATATTGCATGCTGTAGGAAGGGTCTAAGGGTTGGAATGTGAAGGACTTGGATATCACATCTCATGCTATAGATAGGCTCTTAGGTTTGGAAAGGGAAGGAGTTGGATCTCACATTTCATGTTAGAGGAAGGATCTCAGGTTTGGTATTAGAAGCATTGAGATATCACATCTCATGCTATAGGAAGGGTCTCAGGATTGGAATGGGAAGGAGTTGGATATCACATCTCATGCTATAGGAAGGGTCTCAGGTTTGGTATAAGCATTGATATATCACATCTCATGCTATAGGAAGGGTCTCAGGATTGGAATGGAAGGAGTTGGATATCACATCTCATGTTATAGGAAGGATCTCAGGTTTGGTATTAGAAGCATTGAGACATCACATCTCATGCTATAGGAAGGGTCTCAGGATTGGAATGGGAAGGAGTTGGATATCAAATCTCATGCTATAGGAAGGGTCTCAGGATTGGAATGGGAAGGAGTTGAATATGACATCTCATGCCGTAGGAAGGGTCTCAGGTTTGGTATAAACATTGAGATATCACATCTCTGCTATCAAAAGGGTCTCAGGATTGGAATGGGAAGGAGTTGGATATCCCATCTCATGTTATAGGAAGAGTCTCAAGTTTGGTATTAGAAGCATTGAGATATCACATCTCATGCTATAGGAAGTGTCTTAGGATTGGAATGGGAAGGACTTGGATATCACATCTCATGCTATAGGTAGGGTCTCAAGTTTGACATTAGAAGCATTGAGATATCACATCTCATGCTATAGGAAGGGTCTGAGGATTGGAATGGGAAGGAGTTGGATATCACATCTCCTGCTATGGGAAGGGTCTCAGGTTTGGTATAAGCAGTGAGATATCACATCTCATGCTATAGGAAGTGTCTCAGGATTGGAATGGGAAGGAGTTGGATATCACATCTCATGTTATAGGAAGGATCTCAGGTTTGGTATAAGCATTGAGATATCACATCTCTGCTATCGGAAGGGTCTCAAGATTGGAATGGGAAGGAGTTGGATATTCCCATCTCATGTTATAGGAAGGGTCTCAGGTTTGGTATTAGAAGCATTGAGATATCACATCTCATGCTATAGGAAGGGTCTCAGGATTGGAATGGGAAGGACTTGGATATCACATCTCATGCTATAGGGAGGGACTCAAGTTTGATATTAGAAGCTTTGAGATATCACATCTCATGATATCGGAAGGGTCTCAGGATTGGAATGGGAAGGAGTTGGATATCACATCTCATGATAAAGGAAGGGTCTAATGTTTGGAAGGGGAAGGATTTGGATATCACATCACATGTTATATCACGGGTCTCAGGTTTGGTATTAGAAGCATTGAGATATCAAGTCTCATAGTATAGGAAGGGTCTCAGAATTGGAATGGGAAGGAGTTGGATATCCCATCTCATGTTATAGGAAGAGTCTCTGGTTTGGTATTAGAATCATTGAGATATCACATCGCATGCTGTAGGAAGGGTCTAAGGATTGGAATGGGATGGACTTGGATATCACATCTCATGTTATAGGTAGGCTCTCAGGTTTGGTATAAGCATTGAGATATCACATCTCATGCTATAGGAAGGGTCTCAGAAATGGAATGGGAAGGAGTTGGATATCACATCTCAAGCTATAGGAAGGGTCTCAGTATTGGAATGGGAAGGACTTGGATATCACATCTCATGCTATAGGAAGGCTCTCTGGTTTGGAAGGGGAAAGAGTTGGATATCTCATTTCATGTTAGAGGTAGGATCTCAGGTTTGGTATTAGAGGCATTGAGATATCACATCTCATGCTATCAGAAGGGTCTCAGGAATAAAATGGGAAGGAGTTAGATATCACATCTCATGCTAAAGGGAGGGTCTCAGGTTTGGAAGGGGAAGGATTTGGATATCAGATCTCATGTTATAGGAAGGATCTCAGGTTTGGTATTAGAAGCATTGAGATATCACATCTCATGCTATCGGAAGGATCTCAGGTTTGGTATTAGAATCATTGAGATATCACATCTCATGCTATCAGAAGAGTCTCAGGATTGGAATAGGAAGGAGTTGGATATCACATTTCATGCTAAAGGGCGGGTCTCAGGTTTGGAAGGGGAAGGATTTGGATATCACATCTCATGTTATCGGAAGGATCTCACGTTTGGTATTAGAAGTATTGAGATATCATATCTCATGCTATAGGAAGGGTCTCAGGATTGGAATGGGGAGGAGTTGGATATCACATCTCATGCTATAGGGAGGGTCTCAGGATTGGAATGGGAAGGACTTAGATATCACATATCATGCTATAGGGAGGGTCTCAGTTTTGATATTAGAAGCATTGAGATATCACAACTCATGCTATCGGAAGTGTCTCAGGATTGGAATGGGAAGGAGCTGGATATCACATCTCATGCTAAAGGAAGGGTCTCAGGTTTGGAACGGGAAGGATTTGGATATCACATCTCATGTAATAGGAAGGGTCTCAGGTTTGGTATAAGCATTGAGATATCACATCTCTGCTATCGGAAGTGTCTCAGGATTGGAATGGGAAGGAGTTGGATATCCCATCTCATGTTATAGGACGGGTCTCAGGTTTGTTATTAGAATCATTGAGATATCATATTGCATGCTGTAGGAAGGGTCTAAGTGTTGGAATGTGAAGGACTTGGATATCACATCTCATGCTATAGATAGGCTCTTAGGTTTGGAAAGGGAAGGAGTTGGATATCACATTTCATGTTAGAGGAAGGATCTCAGGTTTGGTATTAGAAGCATTGAGATATCACATCTCATGCTATAGGAAGGGTCTCAGGATTGGAATGGGAAGCAGTTGGATATCACATCTCATGCTATAGGAAGGGTCTCAGGTTTGGTATAAGCCTTGAGATATCACATCTCATGCTATAGGACGGGTCTCAGGATTGGAATGGAAGGAGTTGGATATCCCATCTCATGTTATAGGACGGGTCTCAGGTTTGTTATTAGAATCATTGAGATATCATATTGCATGCTGTAGGAAGGGTCTAAGTGTTGGAATGTGAAGGACTTGGATATCACATCTCATGCTATAGATAGGCTGTTAGGTTTGGAAAGGGAAGGAGTTGGATATCACATTTCATGTTAGAGGAAGGATCTCAGGTCTGGTATTAGAAGCATTGAGACATCAAATCTCATGCTATAGGAAGGGTCTCAGGGTTGGAATGGGAAGGAGTTGGATATCACATCTCATCCAATAGGAAGGGTCTCAGGTTTGGAATGGGAAGGAATTGGATATCACATCTCATGTTATAGGAAGGATCTCAGGTTTGGTATTAGAAGCATTGAGATATCACATCTCATGCTATAGGAAGGGTCTCAGGATTGGAATGTGAAGGATTTGGATATCACATCTCATGCTAAAGGAAGGGTCTCAGGTTTGGTAGAAGCATTGAGATATCACGTCGCTGCTATCGGAAGGGTCTCAGGATTGGATTGGGAAGGAGTTGGATATCCCTTCTCATGCTATAGGAAGGGTCTCAGGATTTGAATGGCAAGGAGTTGGATATCACATCTCATGCCATAGGAAGGGTCTCAGGTTTGGTATAAGCATTGAGATATCACATCTCTGCTATCGGAAGGGTCTCAGGATTGGATTGGGAAGGAGTTGGATATCCCTTCTCATGCTATAGGAAGTGTCTCAGGTTGGAATGGGAAGGAGTTGGATATCACATCTCATGTTATAGGAAGGGTCTCAGGATTGGAATGGGAAGGATTTGGATATCACATCTCTTGCTATAGGAAGGGTCTCAGGATTGGAATGGGTAGGAGTTGGATATTACTTTCTTGCTATAGGAAGGGTCTCATGTTTGGAATGGGAAGGAGTTGGATATCACATATGCTATAGTTAGTGTCTCAGGTTTGGAACGGGAAGGAGTTGGATATCACATCTCATGTTATAGGAAGGGTCTCAGGTTTGGTATAAGCATTGAGATATCACATCTCTGCTATCGGAAGCGGCTCAGGATTGGAATGGGAAGGAGTTGGATATCCCATCTCATGTTATAGGAAGAGTCTCTGGTTTGGTATTAGAATTATTGCGATATCACATCGCATGCTGTAGGAAGGGTCTAAGGATTGGAATGGGATAGACTTGGATATCACATCTCATGTTATAGGTAGGCTCTCAGGTTTGGTATAAGCATTGAGATATCACATCTCATGCTATAGGAAGGGTCTCAGGATTGGAATGGGAAGGAATTGGATATCACATCTCATGCTATAGGAAGTGTCTCAGATTTGGTATAAGCATTGAGATATCACATCTCATGCTAAAGGAAGGGTCTCAGGATTGGAATGGGAAGGAGTTGTATATGACATCTCAGGCCATAGGAAGGTTCTCAGGTTTGGTATAAGCATTGAGATATCACATCTCTGCTATCGGAAAGGTCTCAGGATTGGAATGGGAAGGAGTTGGATATCCCATCTCATGTTATAGGAAGGGTCTCAGGTTTGGTATTAGAAGCATAGAGATATCACATCTCATGCTATAGGAAGGGTCTCAGGATTGGAATAGGAAGGACTTGGATGTCACATCTCATGCTATAGGGAGGGTCTCAAGTTTGATATTAGAAGCATTGAGATAACAAATCTCATGATATCGGAAGGGTCTCAGGATTGGAATGGGAAGGAGTTTGATATCACATCTCATGCCATAGTATGGGTCTCAGGTTTGGTAGAAGCATTGGGATATCACATCTCATGCTATCGGAAGGGTATCAGTATTGGATTTGGAAGAAGTTGGATATCCCATCTCATGCTATAGGAAAGGTCTCAGGTTGAATGGGAAGGAGTTGGATATCACATTTCATGTTATAGGAAGGGTCTCAGGATTGGAATGGGAAGGACTTGGATATCATATCTCATGCTATAGGACGGGTCTCAGGTTTGTTATTAGAATCATTGAGATATCATATTGCATGCTGTAGGAAGGGTCTAAGGATTGGAATGGGAAGGACCTGGATATCACATCTCATGCTATAGAACGGCTCTCAGTTTTGGAAAGGGAAGGAGTTGGATATCACATCTCATGTTATAGGATGGATCTCAGGTTTGGTATTAGAAGTATTGAGATATCATATCTCATGTTATCGGAAGGATCTCAGGTTTGGTATTAGAAGTATTGAGATATCACATCTTATGCTATAGGAAGGGTCTCAGGATTGGAATGGGAAGGAGTTGGATATCACATCTCATGCTAAAGGAAGGGTCTCAGGTTTGGTAGAAGCATTGAGATATCACATCTCATGCTATAGGAAGGGTCTCAGGATTGGAATGGGAAGGACTTAGATATCACATATCATGCTATAGGGAGGGTCTCAGTTTTGATATTAGAAGCATTGAGATATCACATCTCATGCTATCGGAAGTGTCTCAGGATTGGAATGGGAAGGAGCTGGATATCACATCTCATGCTAAAGGAAGGGTCTCAGGTTTGGAACGGGAAGGAGTTGGATATCACATCTCATGTTATAGGAAGGGTCTCAGGTTTGGTATAAACATTGAGATATCACATCTCTGCTATCGGAAGTGTCTCAGGATTGGAATGGGAAGGAGTTGGATATCCCATCTCATGTTATAGGACGGGTCTCAGGTTTGTTATTAGAATCATTGAGATATCATATTGCATGCTGTAGGAAGGGTCTAAGGGTTGGAATGTGAAGGACTTGGATATCACATCTCATGCTATAGATAGGCTCTTAGGTTTGGAAAGGGAAGGAGTTGGATCTAACATTTCATGTTAGAGGAAGGATCTCAGGTTTGGTATTAGAAGCATTGAGATATCACATCTCATGCTATAGGAAGGGTCTCAGAATTGGAATGGGAAGGAGTTGGATATCACATCTCATGCTATAGGAAGGGTCTCAGGTTTGGTATAAGCATTGAGATATCACATCTCATGCTATAGGAAGGGTCTCAGGATTGGAATGGAAGGAGTTGGATATCACATCTCATGTTATAGGAAGGATCTCAGGTTTGGTATTAGAAGCATTGAGACATCACATCTCATGCTATAGGAAGGGTCTCAGGATTGGAATGGGAAGGAGTTGGATATCAAATCTCATGCTATAGGAAGCGTCTCAGGATTGGAATGGGAAGGAGTTGAATATGACATCTCATGCCGTAGGAAGGGTCTCAGGTTTGGTATAAACATTGAGATATCACATCTCTGCTATCAAAAGGGTCTCAGGATTGGAATGGGAAGTAGTTGGATATCCCATCTCATGTTATAGGAGAGTCTCAGGTTTGGTATTAGAAGCATTGAGATATCACATCTCATGCTATAGGAAGTGTCTCAGGATTGGAATGGGAAGGAGTTGGATATCACATCTCATGTTGTAGGAAGGGTCTCAGGATTGGAATGGGAAGGATTTGGATATCACATCTCTTGCTATAGGAAGGGTCTCAGGATTGGAATGGGTAGGAGTTGGATATTACTTTCTTGCTATAGGAAGGGTCTCATGTTTGGAATGGGAAGGAGTTGGATATCACATCTCATGTTATAGGAAGGGTCTCAGGTTTGGTATAAGCAGTGAGATATCACATCTCTGCTATCGGAAGCGGCTCAGGATTGGAATGGGAAGGAGTTGGATATCCCATCTCATGTTATAGGAAGAGTCTCTGGTTTGGTATTAGAATCATTGAGATATCACATCGCATGCTGTAGGAAGGGTCTAAGGATGGGAATGGGATGGACTTGGATATCACATCTCATGCTATAGGAAGGGTCTCAGATTTGGTATAAGCATTGAGATATCACATCTCATGCTATAGGAAGGGTCTCAGGATTGGAATGGGAAGGAATTGGATATCACATCTCATGCTATAGGAAGGGTCTCAGATTTGGTATAAGCATTGAGATATCACATCTCATGCTAAAGGAAGGGTCTCAGGATTGGAATGGGAAGGAGTTGTATATGACATCTCAGGCCATAGGAAGGTTCTCAGGTTTGGTATAAGCATTGAGATATCACATCTCTGCTATCGGAAAGGTCTCAGGATTGGAATGGGAAGGAGTTGGATATCCCATCTCATGTTATAGGAAGGGTCTCAAGTTTGAAATTAGAAGCATTGAGATAACAAATCTCATGATATCGGAAGGGTCTCAGGATTGGAATGGGAAGGAGTTGGATATCACATCTCATGATAAAGGAAGGGTCTAAGGTTTGGAAGGGGAAGGATTTGGATATCACATCTCATGTTATAGGACGGGTCTCAGGTTTAATATTAGAAGCATTGAGATATCAAGTCTCATGGTATAAGAAGGGTCTCAGAATTGGAATGGGAAGGAGTTGGATATCACACCTCAAGCTATAGGAAGGGTCTCAGGATTGGAATGGGAAGGAGTTTGATATCGCATCTCATGCCATAGTATGGGTCTCAGGTTTGGTAGAAGCATTGGGATATCACATCTCATGCTATCGGAAGGGTATCAGTATTGGATTTGGAAGAAGTTGGATATCCCATCTCATGCTATAGGAAGGGTCTCAGGTTGGAATGGGAAGGAGTTGGATATCACATTTCATGTTATAGGTAGGGTCTCAGGATTGGAATGGGAAGGACTTGGATATCATATCTCATGCTATAGGACGGGTCTCAGGTTTGTTATTAGAATCATTGAGATATCATATTGCATGCTGTAGGAAGGGTCTAAGGATTGGAATGGGAAGGACCTGGATATCACATCTCATGCTATAGAACGGCTCTCAGGTTTGGAAAGGGAAGGAGTTGGATATCACATCTCATGTTATAGGATGGATCTCAGGTTTGGTATTAGAAGTATTGAGATATCACATCTCATGCTATAGGAAGGGTCTCAGGATTGGAATGGGAAGGAGTTGGATATCACATCTCATGCTAAAGGAAGGGTCTCAGGTTTGGTAGAAGCATTGAGATATCACATCTCATGCTATAGGAAGGGTCTCAGGATTGGAATGGGAAGGACTTAGATATCACATATCATGCTATAGGGAGGGTCTCAGTTTTGATATTAGAAGCATTGAGATATCACATCTCATGCTATCGGAAGTGTCTCAGGATTGGAATGGGAAGGAGCTGGATATCACATCTCATGCTAAAGGAAGGGTCTCAGGTTTGGAACGGGAAGGAGTTGGATATCCCATCTCATGTTATAGGACGGGTCTCAGGTTTGTTATTAGAATCATTGAGATATCATATTGCATGCTGTAGGAAGGGTCTAAGGGTTGGAATGTGAAGGACTTGGATATCACATCTCATGCTATAGATAGGCTCTTAGGTTTGGAAAGGGAAGGAGTTGGATCTCACATTTCATGTTAGAGGAAGGATCTCAGGTTTGGTATTAGAAGCATTGAGATATCACATCTCATGCTATAGGAAGGGTCTCATGATTGGAATGGGAAGGAGTTGGATATCACATCTCATGCTATAGGAAGGGTCTCAGGTTTGGTATTAGCATTGAGATATCACATCTCATGCTATAGGATGGTCTCAGGATTGGAATGGAAGGAGTTGGATATCACATCTCATGTCATAGGAAGGATCTCAGGTTTGGTATTAGAAGCATTGAGACATCACATCTCATGCTATAGGAAGGGTCTCAGGATTGGAATGGGAAGGAGTTGGATATCAAATCTCATGCTATAGGAAGGGTCTCAGGATTGGAATGGGAAGGAGTTGAATATGACATCTCATGCCGTAGGAAGGGTCTCAGGTTTGGTATAAACATTGAGATATCACATCTCTGCTATCAAAAGGGTCTCAGGATTGGAATGGGAAGGAGTTGGATATCCCATCTCATGTTATAGGAAGAGTCTCAGGTTTGGTATTAGAAGCATTGAGATATCACATCTCATGCTATAGGAAGTGTCTCAGGATTGGAATGGGAAGGACTTGGATATCACATCTCATGCTATAGGTAGGGTCTCAAGTTTGACATTAGAAGCATTGAGATATCACATCTCATGCTATAGGAAGGGTCTGAGGATTGGAATGGGAAGGAGTTGGATATCACATCTCCTGCTATGGGAAGGGTCTCAGGTTTGGTATAAGCAGTGAGATATCACATCTCATGCTATAGGAAGTGTCTCAGGATTGGAATGGGAAGGAGTTGGATATCACATCTCATGTTATAGGAAGGATCTCAGGTTTGGTATAAGCATTGAGATATCACAACTCTGCTATCGGAAGGGTCTCAAGATTGGAATGGGAAGGAGTTGGATATTCCCATCTCATGTTATAGGAAGGGTCTCAGGTTTGGTATTAGAAGCATTGAGATATCACATCTCACGCTATAGGAAGGGTCTCAGGATTGGAATGGGAAGGACTTGGATATCACATCTCATGCTATAGGGAGGGTCTCAAGTTTGATATTAGAAGCTTTGAGATATCACATCTCATGATATCGGAAGGGTCTCAGGATTGGAATGGGAAGGAGTTGGATATCACATCTCATGATAAAGGAAGGGTCTAAGGTTTGGAAGGGGAAGGATTTGGATATCACATCTCATGTTATATTACGGGTCTCAGGTTTGGTATTAGAAGCATTGAGATATCAAGTCTCATAGTATAGGAAGGGTCTCAGAATTGGAATGGGAAGGAGTTGGATATCCCATCTCATGTTATAGGAAGAGTCTCTGGTTTGGTATTAGAATCATTGAGATATCACATCGCATGCTGTAGGAAGGGTCTAAGGATTGGAATGGGATGGACTTGGATATCACATCTCATGTTATAGGAAGGCTCTCAGGTTTGGAAGGGGAAAGAGTTGGATATCTCATTTCATGTTAGAGGTAGGATCTCAGGTTTGGTATTAGAGGCATTGAGATATCACATCTCATGCTATCAGAAGGGTCTCAGGAATGGAATGGGAAGGAGTTAGATATCACATCTAATGCTAAAGGGAGGGTCTCAGGTTTGGAAGGGGAAGGATTTGGATATCACATCTCATGTTATAGGAAGGATCTCAGGTTTGGTATTAGAAGCATTGAGATATCACATCTCATGCTATCGGAAGGATCTCAGGTTTGGTATTAGAAGCATTGAGATATCACATCTCATGCTATCAGAAGAGTCTCAGGATTGGAATAGGAAGGAGTTGGATATCACATTTCATGCAAAAGGGAGGGTCTCAGGTTTGGAAGGGGAAGGATTTGGATATCACATCTCATGTTATAGGAAGGATCTCACGTTTGGTATTAGAAGCATTGAGATATCAAATCTCATGCTATAGGAAGGGTCTCAGGATTGGAATGTGAAGGATTTGGATATCACATCTGATGCTAAAGGAAGGGTCTCAGGTTTGGTAGAAGCATTGAGATTTCACGTCTCTGCTATCGGAAGGGTCTCAGGATTGGATTGGGAAGGAGTTGGATATTCCTTTTCATGCTATAGGAAGGGTCTCAGGATTTGAATGGCAAGGAGTTGGATATCACATCTCATGCCATAGGAAGGGTCTCAGGTTTGGTATAAGCATTGAGATATCACATCTCTGCTATCGGAAGGGTCTCAGGATTGGATTGGGAAGGAGTTGGATATCCCTTCTCATGCTATAGGAAGTGTCTCAGGTTGGAATGGGAAGGAGTTGGATATCACATCTCATGCTAAAGGAAGGGTCTCAGGATTGGAATGTGAAGGATTTGGATATCACATCTCATGCTAAAGGAAGGGTCTCAGGTTTGGTAGAAGCATTGAGATATCACGTCGCTGCTATCGGAAGGGTCTCAGGATTGGATTGGGAAGGAGTTGGATATCCCTTCTCATGCTATAGGAAGGGTCTCAGGATTTGAATGGCAAGGAGTTGGATATCACATCTCATGCCATAGGAAGGGTCTCAGGTTTGGTATAAGCATTGAGATATCACATCTCTGCTCTCGGAAGGGTCTCAGGATTGGATTGGGAAGGAGTTGGATATCCCTTCTCATGCTATAGGAAGTGTCTCAGGTTGGAATGGGAAGGAGTTGGATATCACATCTCATGTTATAGGAAGGGTCTCAGGATTGGAATGGGAAGGATTTGGATATCACATCTCTTGCTATAGGAAGGGTCTCAGGATTGGAATGGGTGGGAGTTGGATATTACTTTCTTGCTATAGGAAGGGTCTCATGTTTGGAATGGGAAGGAGTTGGATATCACATATGCTATAGTTAGTGTCTCAGGTTTGGAACGGGAAGGAGTTGGATATCACATCTCATGTTATAGGAAGGGTCTCAGGTTTGGTATAAGCATTGAGATATCACATCTCTGCTATCTGAAGCGGCTCAGGATTGGAATGGGAAGGAGTTGGATATCCCATCTCATGTTATAGGAAGAGTCTCTGGTTTGGTATTAGAATCATTGAGATATCACATCGCTTGCTGTAGGAAGGGTCTAAGGATTGGAATGGGATGGACTTGGATATCACATCTCATGCTATAGGTAGGCTCTCAGGTTTGGTATAAGCATTGAGATATCACATCTCATGCTATAGGAAGGGTCTCATGATTGGAATGGGAAGGAATTGGATATCACATCTCATGCTATAGGAAGGGTCTCAGATTTGGTATAAGCATTGAGATATCACATCTCATGCTAAAGGAAGGGTCTCAGGATTGGAATGGGAAGGAGTTGTATATGACATCTCAGGCCATAGGAAGGGTCTCAGGTTTGGTATAAGCAATGAGATATCACATCTCTGCTATCGGAAAGGTCTCAGGATTGGAATGGGAAGGAGTTGGATCTCCCATCTCATGTTATAGGAAGGGTCTCAGGTTTGGTATTAGAAGCATAGAGATATCACATCTCATGCTATAGGAAGGGTCTCAGGATTGCAATGGGAAGGACTTGGATGTCACATCTCATGCTATAGGGAGGGTCTCAAGTTTGATATTAGAAGCATTGAGATAACAAATCTCATGATATCGGAAGGGTCTCAGGATTGGAATGGGAAGGAGTTGGATATCACATCTCATGATAAAGGAAGGGTCTAAGGTTTGGAAGGGGAAGGATTTGGATATCACATCTCATGTTATAGGACGGGTCTCAGGTTTGGTATTAGAAGCATTGAGATATCAATTCTCATGGTATAAGAAGGGTCTCAGAATTGGAATGGGAAGGAGTTGGATATCACACCTCAAGCTATAGGAAGGGTCTCAGGATTGGAATGGGAAGGAGTTTGATATCACATCTCATGCCATAGTATGGGTCTCAGGTTTGGTAGAAGCATTGGGATATCACATCTCATGCTATCGGAAGGGTATCAGTATTGGATTTTGAAGAAGTTGGATATCCCATCTTATGCTATAGGAAGGGTCTCAGGTTGGAATGGGAAGGAGTTGGATATCACATTTCATGTTATAGGAAGGGTCTCAGGATTGGAATGGGAAGGACTTGGATATCATATCTCATGCTATAGGACGGGTCTCAGGTTTGTTATTAGAATCATTGAGATATCATATTGCATGCTGTAGGAAGGGTCTAAGGATTGGAATAGGAAGGACCTGGATATCACCTCTCATGCTATAGATAGGCTCTTAGGTTTGGAAAGGGAAGGAGTTGGATATCACATTTCATGTTAGAGGAAGGATCTCAGGTTTGGTATTAGAAGCATTGAGATATCACATCTCATGCTATAGGAAGGGTCTCAGGATTGGAATGGGAAGTAGTTGGATATCACATCTCATGCTATAGGAAGGGTCTCAGGTTTGGTATAAGCATTGAGATATCACATCTCATGCTATAGGACGGGTCTCAGGATTGGAATGGAAGGAGTTGGATATCACATCTTATGTTATAGGAAGGATCTCAGGTTTGGTATTAGAATCATTGAGACATCACATCTCATGCTATAGGAAGGGTCTCAGGGTTGGAATGGGAAGGAGTTGGATATCACAACTCATCCAATAGGAAGGGTCTCAGGTTTGGAATGGGAAGGAATTGGATATCACATCTCATGTTATAGGAAGGATCTCAGGTTTGGTATTAGAAGCATTGAGATATCACATCTCATGCTATAGGAAGGGTCTCAGGATTGGAATGTGAAGGATTTGGATATCACATCTCATGCTAAAGGAAGGGTCTCAGGTTTGGTAGAAGCATTGAGATATCACGTCTCTGCTATCGGAAGGGTCTCAGGATTGGATTGGGAAGGAGTTGGATATCCCTTCTCATGCTATAGGAAGGGTCTCAGGATTTGAATGGCAAGGAGTTGGATATCACATCTCATGCCATACGAAGGGTCTCAGGTTTGGTATAAGCATTGAGATATCACATCTCTGCTATCGGAAGGGTCTCAGGATTGGAATGGGAAGGAGTTGGTTATTCCCATCTCATGTAATAGGAAGGGTCTCAGGTTTGGTATTAGAAGCATTGAGATATCACATCTCATGCTATAGGAAGGGTCTCAGGATTGGAATGGGAAGGACTTGGATATCACATCTCATGCTATAGGGAGGGTCTCAAGTTTGATATTAGAAGCTTTGAGATATCACATCTCATGATATCGGAAGGGTCTCAGAATTGGAATGGGAAGGAGTTGGATATCACATCTCAAGCTATAGGAAGGGTCTCAGGATTGGAATGGGAAGGACTTGGATATCACATCTCATGCTATAGGAAGGCTCTCAGGTTTGGAAGGGGAAAGAGTTGGATATCACATTTCATGTTAGAGGTAGGATCTCAGGTTTGGTATTAGAGGCATTGAGATATCACATCTCATGCTATCAGAAGGGTCTCGGGAATGGAATGGGAAGGAGTTGGATATCACATCTCATGCTAAAGGGAGGGTCTCAGGTTTGGAAGGGGAAGGATTTGGATATCACATCTCATGTTATAGGAAGGATCTCAGGTTTGGTATTAGAAGCATTGAGATATCACATCTCATGCTATCGGAAGGATCTCAGGTTTGGTATTAGAAGCATTGAGATATCACATCTCATGCTATCAGAAGGGTCTCAGGATTGGAATGGGAAGGAGTTGGATATCACATCTCATGCTAAAGGGAGCTTCTCAGGTTTGGAAGGGGAAGGATTTAGATATCACATCTCATGTTATCGGAAGGATCTCACGTTTGGTATTAGAAGTATTGAGATATCATATCTCATGCTATAGGAAGGGTCTCAGGATTGGAATGGGAAGGAGTTGGATATCACATCTCATGCTATAGGAAGTGTCTCAGGATTGTAATGGGAAGGACTTGGATATCACATCTCATGCTATAGGTAGGGTCTCAAGTTTGATATTAGAAGCATTGAGATATCACATCTCATGCTATAGGAAGGGTCTGAGGATTGGAATGGGAAGGAGTTGGATATCACATCTCATGCTATGGGAAGGGTCTCAGGTTTGGTATAAGCAGTGAGATATCACATCTCATGCTATAGGAAGTGTCTCAGGATTGGAATGGGAAGGAGTTGGATATCACATCTCATGTTATAGGAAGGATCTCAGGTTTGGTATAAGCATTGAGATATCACATCTCTGCTATCGGAAGGGTCTCAGGATTGGAATGGGAAGGAGTTGGATATTCCCATCTCATGTTATAGGAAGGTTCTCAGGTTTGGTATTAGAAGCATTGAGATATCACATCTCATGCTATAGGAAGGGTCTCAGGATTGGAATGGGAAGGACTTGGATATCACATCTCATGCTATAGGGAGGGTCTCAAGTTTGATATTAGAAGCTTTGAGATATCACATCTCATGATATCCGAAGGGTCTCAGGATTGGAATGGGAAGGAGTTGGATATCACATCTCATGATAAAGGAAGGGTCTAAGGTTTGGAAGGGGAAGGATTTGGATATCACATCTCATGTTATATTACGGGTCTCACGTTTGTATTAGAAGCATTGAGATATCAAGTCTCATAGTATAGGAAGGGTCTCAGAATTGGAATGGGAAGGAGTTGGATATCACATCTCAAGCTATAGGAAGGGTCTCAGGATTGGAATGGGAAGGACTTGGATATCACATCTCATGCTATAGGAAGGCTCTCAGGTTTGGAAGGGGAAAGAGTTGGATATCACATTTCATGTTAGAGGTAGGATCTCAGGTTTGGTATTAGAGGCATTGAGATATCACATCTCATGCTATCAGAAGGGTCTCAGGAATGGAATGGGAAGGAGTTGGATATCACATCTCATGCTAAAGGGAGGGTCTCAGGTTTGGAAGGGGAAGGATTTGGATATCACATCTCATGTTATAGGAAGGATCTCAGGTTTGGTATTAGAAGCATTGAGATATCACATCTCATGCTATCGGAAGGATCTCAGGTTTGGTATTAGAAGCATTGAGATATCACATCTCATGCTATCAGAAGAGTCTCAGGATTGGAATAGGAAGGAGTTGGATATCACATCTCATGCTAAAGGGAGGGTCTCAGGATTGGAAGGGGAAGGATTTGGATATCACATCTCATGTTATCGGAAGGATCTCACGTTTGGTATTAGAAGTATTGAGATATCATATCTCATGCTATAGGAAGGGTCTCAGGATTGGAATGGGAAGGAGTTGGATATCACATCTCATGCTATAGGGAGGGTCTCAGGATTGGAATGGGAAGGACTTAGATATCACATATCTTGCTATAGGGAGGGTCTCAGTTTTGATATTAGAAGCATTGAGATATCAAATCTCATGCTATAGGAAGTGTCTCAGGATTGGAATGGGAAGGTTCTGGATATCACATCTCATGCTAAAGGAAGGGTCTCAGGTTTGGAACGGGAAGGATTTGGATATCACATCTCATGTTATAGGAAGGGTCTCAGGTTTGGTATAAGCATTGAGATATCACATCTCTGCTATCGGAAGTGTCTCAGGATTGGAATGGGAAGGAGTTGGATATCCCATCTCATGTTATAGGACACGTCTCAGGTTTTTTATTAGAATCATTGAGATATCATATTGCATGCTGTAGGAAGGGTCTAAGGGTTGGGATGGGAAGGACTTGGATATCACATCTCATGCTATAGATAGGCTCTTAGGTTTGGAAAGGGAAGGAGTTGGATATCACATTTCATGTTAGAGGAAGGATCTCAGGTTTGGTTTTAGAAACATTGAGATATCACATCTCATGCTATAGGAAGGGTCTCAGGATTGGAATGGGAAGCAGTTGGATATCACATCTCATGCTATAGGAAGGGTCTCAGGTTTGGTATAAGCATTGAGATATCACATCTCATGCTATAGGACGGGTCTCAGGATTGGAATGGAAGGAGTTGGATATCACATCTCATGTTATAGGAAGGATCTCAGGTTTGGTATTAGAAGCATTGAGACATCACATCTCATGCTATAGGAAGGGTCTCAGGGTTGGAATGGGAAGGAGTTGGATATCACATCTCATCCAAAAGGAAGGGTCTCAGGTTTGGAATGGGAAGGAATTGGATATCACATCTCATGTTATAGGAAGGATCTCAGGTTTGGTATTAGAAGCATTGAGATATCACATCTCATGCTATAGGAAGGGTCTCAGGATTGGAATGTGAAGGATTTGGATATCACATCTCATGGTAAAGGAAGGGTCTCAGGTTTGGTAGAAGCATTGAGATATCACGTCTCTGCTATCGGAAGGGTCTCAGGATTGGATTGGGAAGGAGTTGGATATCACATCTCATGCCATAGGAAGGGTCTCAGGATTGGTATAAGCATTGAGATATCACATCTCTGCTATCGGAAGGGTCTCAGGATTGGATTGGGAAGGAGTTGGATATCCCTTCTCATGCTATAGGAAGTGTCTCAGGTTGGAATGGGAAGGAGTTGGATATCACATCTCATGTTATAGGAAGGGTCTCAGGATTGGAATGGGAAGGATTTGGATACCACATCTCTTGCTATAGGAAGGGTCTCAGGATTGGAATGGGTAGGAGTTGGATATTACTTTCTTGCTATAGGAAGGGTCTCATGTTTGGAATGGGAAGGAGTTGGATATCACATATGCTATAGTTAGTGTCTCAGGTTTGGAACGGGAAGGAGTTGGATATCACATCTCATGTTATAGGAAGGGTCTCAGGTTTGGTATAAGCATTGAGATATCACATCTCTGCTATCGGAAGCGCTCAGGATTGGAATGGGAAGGAGTTGGATATCCCATCTCATGTTATAGGAAGAGTCTCTGGTTTGGTATTAGAATCATTGAGATATCACATCGCATGCTGTAGGAAGGGTCTAAGGATTGGAATGGGATGGACTTGGATATCACATCTCATGCTATAGGTAGGCTCTCAGGTTTGGTATAAGCATTGAGATATCACATCTCATGCTATAGGAAGGGTCTCAGGATTGGAATGGGAAGGAATTGGATATCACATCTCATGCTATAGGAAGGGTCTCAGATTTGGTATAAGCATTGAGATATCACATCTCATGCTAAAGGAAGGGTCTCAGGTTTGGAATGGGAAGGAGTTGTATATGACATCTCAGGCCATAGGAAGGTTCTCAGGTTTAGTATAAACATTGAGATATCACATCTCTGCTATCGGAAGGGTCTCAGGATTGGAATGGGAAGGAGTTGGATATCCCATCTCATGTTATAGGAAGGGTCTCAGGTTTGGTATTAGAAGCATAGAGATATCACATCTCATGCTATAGGAAGGGTCTCAGGATTTGAATGGCAAGGAGTTGGATATCACATCTCATGCCATAGGAAGGGTCTCAGGTTTGGTATAAGCATTGAGATATCACATCTCTGCTATCGGAAGGGTCTCAGGATTGGATTGGGAAGGAGTTAGATATCCCTTCTCATGCTATAGGAAGTGTCTCAGGTTGGAATGGGAAGGAGTTGGATATCACATCTCATGTTATAGGAAGGGTCTCAGGATTGGAATGGGAAGGACTTGGATGTCACATCTCATGCTATAGGGAGGGTCTCAAGTTTGATATTAGAAGCATTGAGATAACAAATCTCATGATATCGGAAGGGTCTCAGGATTGGAATGGGAAGGAGTTGGATATCACATCTCATGATAAAGGAAGGGTCTAAGGTTTGGAAGGGGAAGGATTTGGATATCACATCTCATGTTATAGGACGGGTCTCAGGTTTGGTATTAGAAGCATTGAGATATCAAGTCTCATGGTATAAGAAGGGTCTCAGAATTGGAATGGGAAGGAGTTGGATATCACACCTCAAGCTATAGGAAGGGTCTCAGGATTGGAATGGGAAGTAGTTTGATATCACATCTCATGCCATAGTAAGGGTCTCAGGTTTGGTAGAAGCATTGGGATATCACATCTCATGCTATCGGAAGGGTATCAGTATTGGATTTGGAAGAAGTTGGATATCCCATCTCATGCTATAGGACGGGTCTCAGGTTGGAATGGGAAGGAGTTGGATATCATATTTCATGTTATAGGAAGGGTCTCAGGATTGGAATGGGAAGGACTTGGATATCATATCTCATGCTATCGGACGTGTCTCAGGTTTGTTATTAGAATCATTGAGATATCATTTTGCATGCTGTAGGAAGGGTCTAAGGATTGGAATGGGAAGGACTTGGATATCACATCTCATGCTATAGATAGGCTCTTAGGTTTGGAAAGGGAAGGAGTTGGATATCACATTTCATGTTAGAGGAAGGATCTCAGGTTTGGTATTAGAAGCATTGAGATATCACATCTCATGCTATATGAAGGGTCTCAGGATTGGAATGGGAAGGAGTTGGATATCACATCTCATGCTATAGGAAGGGTCTCAGGTTTGGTATAAGCATTGAGATATCACATCTCATGCTATAGGACAGGTCTCAGGATTGGAATGGAAGGAGTTGGATATCACATCTCATGTTATAGGAAGGATCTCAGGTTTGGTATTAGAAGCATTGAGACATCACATCTCATGCTATAGGAAGGGTCTCAGGGTTGGAATGGGAAGGAGTTGGATATCACATCTCATCCAATAGGAAGGGTCTCAGGTTTGGAATGGGAAGGAATTGGATATCACATCTCATGTTATAGGAAGGATCTCAGGTTTGGTATTAGAAGCATTGAGATATCACATCTTATGCTATAGGAAGGGTCTAAGGATTGGAATGTGAAGGATTTGGATATCACATCTCATGCTAAAGGAAGGGTCTCAGGTTTGGTAGAAGCATTGAGATATCACGTCTCTGCTATCGGAAGGGTCTCAGGATTGGATTGGGAAGGAGTTGGATATCCCTTCTCATGCTATAGGAAGGGTCTCAGGATTTGAATGGCAAGGAGTTGGATATCACATCTCATGCCATAGGAAGGGTCTCAGGTTTGGTATAAGCATTGAGATATCACATCTCTGCTTTCGGAAGGGTCTCAGGATTGGAATGGGAAGGAGTTGGATATTCCCATCTCATGTTATAGGAAGGGTCTCAGGTTTGGTATTAGAAGCATTGAGATATCACATCTCATGCTATAGGAAGGGTCTCAGGATTGGAATGGGAAGGACTTGGATATCACATCTCATGCTATAGGGAGGGTCTCAAGTTTGATATTAGAAGCTTTGAGATATCACATCTCATGATATCGGAAGGGTCTCAGGATTGGAATGGGAAGGAGTTGGATATCACATCTCATGATAAAGGAAGGGTCTAAGGTTTGGAAGGGGAAGGATTTGATTATCACATATCATGTTATATTACGGGTCTCAGGTTTGGTATTAGAAGCATTGAGATATCAAGTCTCAGAGTATAGGAAGGGTCTCAGAATTGGAATGGGAAGGAGTTGGATATCACATCTCAAGCTATAGGAAGGGTCTCAGGATTGGAATGGGAAGGACTTGGATATCACATCTCATGCTATAGGAAGGCTCTCAGGTTTGGAAGGGGAAAGAGTTGGATATCACATTTCATGTTAGAGGTAGGATCTCAGGTTTGGTATTAGAGGCATTGAGATATCACATCTCATGCTATCAGAAGGGTCTCAGGAATGGAATGGGAAGGAGTTGGATATCACATCTCATGCTAAAGGGAGGGTCTCAGGTTTGGAAGGAGAAGGATTTGGATACCACATCTCATGTTATAGGAAGGATATCAGGTTTGGTATTAGAAGCATTGAGATATCACATCTCATGCTATCGGAAGGATCTCAGGTTTGGTATTAGAAGCATTGAGATATCACATCTCATGCTATCAGAAGGGTCTCAGGATTGGAATGGGAAGGAGTTGGATATCACATCTCATGCTAAAGGGAGGGTCTCAGGTTTGGAAGGGGAAGGATTTGGATATCACATCTCATGTTATCGGAAGGATCTCACGTTTGGTATTAGAAGTATTGAGATATCATATCTCATGCTATAGGAAGGGTCTCAGGATTGGAATGGGAAAGAGTTGGATATCACATCTCATGCTATAGGGAGTGTCTCAGGATTGGAATGGGAAGGACTTAGATATCACATATCATGCTATAGGGAGGGTCTCAGTTTTGATAGAAGCATTGAGATATCACATCTCATGCTATCGGAAGTGTCTCAGGATTGGAATGGGAAGGAGCTGGATATCACATCTCATGCTAAAGGAAGGGTCTCAGGTTTGGAACGGGAAGGATTTGGATATCACATCTCATGTTATAGGAAGGGTCTCAGGTTTGGTATAAGCATTGAGATATCACATCTCTGCTATCGGAAGTGTCTCAGGATTGGAATGGGAAGGAGTTGGATATCACATCTCATGTTATAGGATGGGTCTCAGGTTTGTTATTAGAATCATTGAGATATCATATTGCATGCTGTAGGAAGGGTCTAAGGGTTGGAATGGGAAGGACTTGGATATCACATCTCATGCTATAGATAGGCTCTTAGGTTTGGAAAGGGAAGGAGTTGGATATCACATTTCATGTTAGAGGAAGGATCTCAGGTTTGGTATTAGAAGCATTGAGATATCACATCTCATGCTATAGGAAGGGTCTCAGGATTGGAATGGGAAGTAGTTGGATATCACATCTCATGCTATAGGAAGGGTCTCAGGTTTAGTATAAGCATTGAGATATCACATCTCATGCTATAGGAAGTGTCTCAGGTTGGAATGGGAAGGAGTTGGATATCACATCTCATGTTATAGGAAGGGTCTCAGGATTGGAATGGGAAGGATTTGGATACCACATCTCTTGCTATAGGAAGGGTCTCAGGATTGGAATGGGTAGGAGTTGGATATTACTTTCTTGCTATAGGAAGGGTCTCATGTTTGGAATGGGAAGGAGTTGGATATCACATATGCTATAGTTAGTGTCTCAGGTTTGGAACGGGAAGGAGTTGGATATCACATCTCATGTTATAGGAAGGGTCTCAGGTTTGGTATAAGCATTGAGATATCACATCTCTGCTATCGGAAGCGCTCAGGATTGGAATGGGAAGGAGTTGGATATCCCATCTCATGTTATAGGAAGAGTCTCTGGTTTGGTATTAGAATCATTGAGATATCACATCGCATGCTGTAGGAAGGGTCTAAGGATTGGAATGGGATGGACTTGGATATCACATCTCATGCTATAGGTAGGCTCTCAGGTTTGGTATAAGCATTGAGATATCACATCTCATGCTATAGGAAGGGTCTCAGGATTGGAATGGGAAGGAATTGGATATCACATCTCATGCTATAGGAAGGGTCTCAGATTTGGTATAAGCATTGAGATATCACATCTCATGCTAAAGGAAGGGTCTCAGGTTTGGAATGGGAAGGAGTTGTATATGACATCTCAGGCCATAGGAAGGTTCTCAGGTTTAGTATAAACATTGAGATATCACATCTCTGCTATCGGAAGGGTCTCAGGATTGGAATGGGAAGGAGTTGGATATCCCATCTCATGTTATAGGAAGGGTCTCAGGTTTGGTATTAGAAGCATAGAGATATCACATCTCATGCTATAGGAAGGGTCTCAGGATTTGAATGGCAAGGAGTTGGATATCACATCTCATGCCATAGGAAGGGTCTCAGGTTTGGTATAAGCATTGAGATATCACATCTCTGCTATCGGAAGGGTCTCAGGATTGGATTGGGAAGGAGTTAGATATCCCTTCTCATGCTATAGGAAGTGTCTCAGGTTGGAATGGGAAGGAGTTGGATATCACATCTCATGTTATAGGAAGGGTCTCAGGATTGGAATGGGAAGGACTTGGATGTCACATCTCATGCTATAGGGAGGGTCTCAAGTTTGATATTAGAAGCATTGAGATAACAAATCTCATGATATCGGAAGGGTCTCAGGATTGGAATGGGAAGGAGTTGGATATCACATCTCATGATAAAGGAAGGGTCTAAGGTTTGGAAGGGGAAGGATTTGGATATCACATCTCATGTTATAGGACGGGTCTCAGGTTTGGTATTAGAAGCATTGAGATATCAAGTCTCATGGTATAAGAAGGGTCTCAGAATTGGAATGGGAAGGAGTTGGATATCACACCTCAAGCTATAGGAAGGGTCTCAGGATTGGAATGGGAAGTAGTTTGATATCACATCTCATGCCATAGTAAGGGTCTCAGGTTTGGTAGAAGCATTGGGATATCACATCTCATGCTATCGGAAGGGTATCAGTATTGGATTTGGAAGAAGTTGGATATCCCATCTCATGCTATAGGACGGGTCTCAGGTTGGAATGGGAAGGAGTTGGATATCATATTTCATGTTATAGGAAGGGTCTCAGGATTGGAATGGGAAGGACTTGGATATCATATCTCATGCTATCGGACGTGTCTCAGGTTTGTTATTAGAATCATTGAGATATCATTTTGCATGCTGTAGGAAGGGTCTAAGGATTGGAATGGGAAGGACTTGGATATCACATCTCATGCTATAGATAGGCTCTTAGGTTTGGAAAGGGAAGGAGTTGGATATCACATTTCATGTTAGAGGAAGGATCTCAGGTTTGGTATTAGAAGCATTGAGATATCACATCTCATGCTATATGAAGGGTCTCAGGATTGGAATGGGAAGGAGTTGGATATCACATCTCATGCTATAGGAAGGGTCTCAGGTTTGGTATAAGCATTGAGATATCACATCTCATGCTATAGGACAGGTCTCAGGATTGGAATGGAAGGAGTTGGATATCACATCTCATGTTATAGGAAGGATCTCAGGTTTGGTATTAGAAGCATTGAGACATCACATCTCATGCTATAGGAAGGGTCTCAGGGTTGGAATGGGAAGGAGTTGGATATCACATCTCATCCAATAGGAAGGGTCTCAGGTTTGGAATGGGAAGGAATTGGATATCACATCTCATGTTATAGGAAGGATCTCAGGTTTGGTATTAGAAGCATTGAGATATCACATCTTATGCTATAGGAAGGGTCTAAGGATTGGAATGTGAAGGATTTGGATATCACATCTCATGCTAAAGGAAGGGTCTCAGGTTTGGTAGAAGCATTGAGATATCACGTCTCTGCTATCGGAAGGGTCTCAGGATTGGATTGGGAAGGAGTTGGATATCCCTTCTCATGCTATAGGAAGGGTCTCAGGATTTGAATGGCAAGGAGTTGGATATCACATCTCATGCCATAGGAAGGGTCTCAGGTTTGGTATAAGCATTGAGATATCACATCTCTGCTTTCGGAAGGGTCTCAGGATTGGAATGGGAAGGAGTTGGATATTCCCATCTCATGTTATAGGAAGGGTCTCAGGTTTGGTATTAGAAGCATTGAGATATCACATCTCATGCTATAGGAAGGGTCTCAGGATTGGAATGGGAAGGACTTGGATATCACATCTCATGCTATAGGGAGGGTCTCAAGTTTGATATTAGAAGCTTTGAGATATCACATCTCATGATATCGGAAGGGTCTCAGGATTGGAATGGGAAGGAGTTGGATATCACATCTCATGATAAAGGAAGGGTCTAAGGTTTGGAAGGGGAAGGATTTGATTATCACATATCATGTTATATTACGGGTCTCAGGTTTGGTATTAGAAGCATTGAGATATCAAGTCTCAGAGTATAGGAAGGGTCTCAGAATTGGAATGGGAAGGAGTTGGATATCACATCTCAAGCTATAGGAAGGGTCTCAGGATTGGAATGGGAAGGACTTGGATATCACATCTCATGCTATAGGAAGGCTCTCAGGTTTGGAAGGGGAAAGAGTTGGATATCACATTTCATGTTAGAGGTAGGATCTCAGGTCTGGTATTAGAGGCATTGAGATATCACATCTCATGCTATCAGAAGGGTCTCAGGAATGGAATGGGAAGGAGTTGGATATCACATCTCATGCTAAAGGGAGGGTCTCAGGTTTGGAAGGGGAAGGATTTGGATACCACATCTCATGTTATAGGAAGGATATCAGGTTTGGTATTAGAAGCATTGAGATATCACATCTCATGCTATCGGAAGGATCTCAGGTTTGGTATTAGAAGCATTGAGATATCACATCTCATGCTATCAGAAGGGTCTCAGGATTGGAATGGGAAGGAGTTGGATATCACATCTCATGCTAAAGGGAGGGTCTCAGGTTTGGAAGGGGAAGGATTTGGATATCACATCTCATGTTATCGGAAGGATCTCACGTTTGGTATTAGAAGTATTGAGATATCATATCTCATGCTATAGGAAGGGTCTCAGGATTGGAATGGGAAAGAGTTGGATATCACATCTCATGCTATAGGGAGTGTCTCAGGATTGGAATGGGAAGGACTTAGATATCACATATCATGCTATAGGGAGGGTCTCAGTTTTGATAGAAGCATTGAGATATCACATCTCATGCTATCGGAAGTGTCTCAGGATTGGAATGGGAAGGAGCTGGATATCACATCTCATGCTAAAGGAAGGGTCTCAGGTTTGGAACGGGAAGGATTTGGATATCACATCTCATGTTATAGGAAGGGTCTCAGGTTTGGTATAAGCATTGAGATATCACATCTCTGCTATCGGAAGTGTCTCAGGATTGGAATGGGAAGGAGTTGGATATCACATCTCATGTTATAGGATGGGTCTCAGGTTTGTTATTAGAATCATTGAGATATCATATTGCATGCTGTAGGAAGGGTCTAAGGGTTGGAATGGGAAGGACTTGGATATCACATCTCATGCTATAGATAGGCTCTTAGGTTTGGAAAGGGAAGGAGTTGGATATCACATTTCATGTTAGAGGAAGGATCTCAGGTTTGGTATTAGAAGCATTGAGATATCACATCTCATGCTATAGGAAGGGTCTCAGGATTGGAATGGGAAGTAGTTGGATATCACATCTCATGCTATAGGAAGGGTCTCAGGTTTAGTATAAGCATTGAGATATCACATCTCATGCTATAGGACGGGTCTCAGGATTGGAATGGAAGGAGTTGGATATCACATCTCATGTTATAGGAAGGATCTCAGGTTTGGTATTAGAAGCATTGAGACATCACATCTCATGCTATAGGAAGGGTCTCAGGGTTGGAATGGGAAGGAGTTGGATATCACATCTCATCCAATAGGAAGGGTCTCAGGTTTGGAATGGGAAGGAATTGGATATCACATCTCATGTTATAGGAAGGATCTCAGGGTTGGTATTAGAAGCATTGAGATATCACATCTCATGCTATAGGAAGGGTCTCAGGATTGGAATGTGAAGGATTTGGATATCACATCTCATGCTAAAGGAAGGGTCTCAGGTTTGGTAGAAGCATTGAGATATCACGTCTCTGCTATCGGAAGGGTCGCAGGATTGGATTGGGAAGGAGTTGGATATCCCTTCTCATGCTATAGGAAGGGTATCAGGATTTGAATGGCAAGGAGTTGGATATCACATCTCATGCCATAGGAAGGGTCTCAGGTTTGGTATAAGCATTGAGATATCACATCTCTGCTATCGGAAGGGTCTCAGGATTGGATTGGGAAGGAGTTGGATATCCCTTCTCATGCTATAGGAAGTGTCTCAGGTTGGAATGGGAAGGAGTTGGATATCACATCTCATGTTATAGGAAGGGTCTCAGGATTGGAATGGGAAGGATTTGGATATCACATCTCTTGCTATAGGAAGGGTCTCAGGATTGGAATGGGTAGGAGTTGGATATTACTTTCTTGCTATAGGAAGGGTCTCATGTTTGGAATGGGAAGGAGTTGGATATCACATATGCTATAGTTAGTGTCTCAGGTTTGGAACGGGAAGGAGTTGGATATCACATCTCATGTTATAGGAAGGGTCTCAGGTTTGGTATAAGCATTGAGATATCACATCTCTGCTATCGGAAGCGGCTCAGGATTGGAATGGGAAGGAGTTGGATATCCCATCTCATGTTATAGTAAGAGTCTCTGGTTTGGTATTAGAATCATTGAGATATCACATCGCATGCTGTAGGAAGGGTCTAAGAATTGGAATGGGATGGACTTGGATATCACATCTCATGCTATAGGTAGGCTCTCAGGTTTGGTATGAGCATTGAGATATCACATCTCATGCTATAGGGAGGGTCTCAGGATTGGAATGGGAAGGATTTGGATATCACATCTCATGCTATAGGACGGGTCTCAGATTTGGTATAAGCATTGAGATATCACATCTCCTGCTAAAGGAAGGGTCTCAGGATTGGAATGGGAAGGAGTTGTATATGACATCTCAGGCCATAGGAAGGGTCTCAGGTTTGGTATAAGCATTGAGATATCACATCTCTGCTATCGGAAGGGTCTCAGGATTGGAATGGGAAGGAGTTGGATATCCCATCTCATGTTATAGGAAGGGTCTCAGGTTTGGTATTAGAAGCATAGAGATATCACATCTCATGCTATAGGAAGGGTCTCAGGATTGGAATGGGAAGGACTTGGATGTCACATCTCATGTTTCCTATGACATGAGATGTGATATCCAATTCCTTCCCATTCCAAACCTGAGACCCTTCCTACAACATGCAATGTGATATCTCAATGCCTCTAATACCAAACCTGAGACCAGTCCTATAACATGAGATGGGATATCCAACTCCTTCCCGTTCCAAACCTGAGACCCTTCCTATAGCATGAGATGTGATATCTCAATGCTTCTAATGCCAAACCTGAGATCCTTCCGATAGCATGAGATGTGATATCTCAATGCTTCTAATACCAAACTTGAGATCCTTCCGATAGCATGAGATGTGATATCTCAATGCTTCTAATACCAATCCTGAGATCCTTCCTATAACATGAGATGTGATATCCAAATCCTTCCCCTTCCAAACCTGAGACCCTCCCTTTAGCATGAGGCCTCAGGTTTGGTATTAGAAGCATTGAGATATCACATCTCATGCTATAGGAAGGGTCTCAGGATTGGAATGGGAAGGACTTGGATGTCACATCTCATGCTATAGGGAGGGTCTAAAGTTTGATATTAGAAGCATTGAGATAACAAATATCATGATATCGGAAGTGTCTCAGGATTGGAATGGGAAGGAGTTGGATATCACATCTCATGATAAAGGAAAGGTCTAAGGTTTGGAAGGGGAAGGATTTGGATATCACATCTCATGTTATAGGACGGGTCTCAGGTTTGGTATTAGAAGCATTGAGATATCAAGTCTCATGGTATAAGAAGGGTCTCAGAATTGGAATGGGAAGGAGTTGGATATCACACCTCAAGCTATAGGAAGCGTCTCAGGATTGGAATGGGAAGGAGTTTGATATCACATCTCATGCCATAGTATGGTTCTCAGGTTTGGTAGAAGCATTGGGATATCACATCCCATGCTATCGGAAGGGTATCAGTATTGGATTTGGAAGGAGTTGGATATCCCATCTCATGCTATAGGAAGGGTCTCAGGTTGGAATGGGAAGGAGTTGGATATCATATCTCATGCTATAGGAAGGTTCTCAGGTTTGGAAGGGGAAGGAGTTGGATATCACATTTCATGTTAGAGGAAGGATCTCAGGTTTGGTATTAGAGGCCTTGAGATATCACATCTCATGCTATCGGAAGGGTCTCATGATTGGAATGGGAAGGAGTTGGATATCACATCTCAAGCTATAGGAAGGGTCTCAGGTTTGGTATAAGCATTGAGATATCACATCTCATGCTATAGGAAGGTTCTCTGGATTGGAATGGGAAGAAGTTGGATATCACATCTCATGCTATAGGAAGGGTCTCAGGTTTGGTATAAGCATTGAGATATCACATCTCATGCTATAGGAAGGGTCTCAGGATTGGAATGGGAAGGAGTTGTATATGACATCTCATGCCATAGGAAGGGTCTCAGGTTTGGTATAAGCATTGAGATATCACATCACATGCTATAGGAAGGGTCTCAGGATTGGAATGGGAAGGACTTGGATATCACATCTCATGCTATAGGCAGGGTCTCAGGTTTGGAAAGGGAAGGAGATGGATATCACATTTCATGTTAGAGGTAGGATCTCAGGTTTGGCATTAGAGGCATTGAGATATCACATCTCATGCTATCAGAAGGGTCTCAGGATTGGAATGGGAAGGAGTTGGATATCACATCTCATGCTAAAAGGAGGGTCTCAGGTTTGGAAGGGGAAGGATTTGGAAATCACATCTCATATTATAGGAAGGATCTCAGGTTTGGTATTAGAAGCATTGAGATATCACATCTCATGCTATCGGAAGGATCTCAGGTTTGGTATAAGAGGAATTGAGATATCACATCTCATGCTATCATAAGGGTCTCAGGATTGGAATGGGAAGGAGTTGGATATCACATCTCATGTTATAGGAAGGATCTCAGGTTTGGTATTAGAAGCATTGAGACATCACATCTCATGCTATAGGAAGGGTCTCAGGATTGGAATGGGAAGGAGTTGGATATCACATCTCATGCTATAGGAAGGGTCTCAGATTTGGTATAAGCATTGAGATATCACATCTCATGCTATAGGAAGGGTCTCAGGATTGGAATGGGAAGGAGTTGTATATGACATCTCATGCTAAAGGGAGGGTCTCAGGTTTGGAAGGAGAAGGATTTGGAAATCACATCTCATGTTATAGGAAGGATCTCAGGTTTGGTATTAGAAGCATTGAGATATCACATCTCATGCTATCGGAAGTATCTCAGGTTTGGTATTAGAGGCATTGAGATATCACATCTCATGCTATCATAAGGGTCTCAGGATTGGAATGGGAAGGAGTTGGATATCACATCTCTTGTTATAGGAAGGATCTCAGGTTTGGTATTAGAAGCATTGAGATATCACATCTCATGCTATAGGAAGGGTCTCAGGATTGGAATGGGAAGGAGTTGGATATCACATCTCATGCTATAGGAAGGGTCTCAGATTTGGTATAATCATTGAGATATCACATCTCATGCTATAGGAAGGGTCTCAGGATTGGAATGGGAAGGAGTTGGATATCACATCTCATGCTATAGGAAGGGTCTCAGGTTTGGAACGGGAAGGAGTTAGATATCACATCTCATGTTATAGGAAGAGTCTCAGGTTTGTTATAAGCATTGAGATATCACATCTCTGCTATCGGAGGTGTCTCAGGATTGGGATGGGAAGGAATTGGATATCACATCTCATGCTATAGGAAGGGTATCAGGTTTGGAACGGGAAGGAGTTGGATATCCCATCTCATGTTATAGGACAGGTCTCAGGTTTGATATTAGAAGCATTAGATATCACATCTCTGCTATTGGAAGGGTCTCAGGATTGGAATGGGAAGGACTTGGATATCAGAATTCATGTTATAGGAAGGGTCTCAGGTTTGGTATTAGAAGCATTGAGATATCACATCTCATGCTATAGGAAGGGTCTCAGGATTAAAATGGGAAGGACTTGGATATCACATCTCATGCTATAGGAAGGGTCTCAGGTTTGGTATAAGCATTGAGATATCACATCTCATGCTATAGGAAGGGTCTCAGGATTGGAATGGGAAGGATATGTATATGACATCTCATGCCATAGGAAGGGTCTCAGGTTTGGTATAAGCATTGAGATATCACATCTCTGCTTTTGGAAGGGTCTCAGGATTGGAATCGGAAGGAGTTGGATATCCCATCTCATGTTATAGGAAGAGTCTCAGGTTTGGTATTAGAAGCATTGAGATATCACATCTCATGCTATCGGAAGTGTCTCAGGATTGGAATGGGAAGGAATTGGATATCACATCTCATGCTATAGGGAGGGTCCCAAGTTTGATATTAGAAGCATTGAGATATCACATCTCATGCTATAGGAAGGGTCTCAGGATTGGAATGGAAGGAGTTGGATATCACATCTCATGTTATAGGAAGGATCTCAGGTTTGGTATTAGAAGCATTGAGACATCACATCTCATGCTATAGGAAGGGTCTCAGGATTGTAATGGGAAGGAGTTGGATATCACATCTCATGCTATATGAAGGGTCTCAGGTTTGGTATAAGCATTCAGATATCACATCTCATGCTATAGGAAGGGTCTCAGGATTGGAATGGGAAGGAGTTGTATATGACATCTCATGCCGTAGGAAGGGTCTCAGGTTTGGTATAAGCATTGAGATATCACATCTCTGCTATCGGAAGGGTCTCAGGATTGGAATGGGAAGGAGTTGGATATCCCATCTCATGTTATAGGACGGGTCTCAGGTTTATTATTAGAATCATTGAGATATCATATTGCATGCTATAGGAAGGGTCTAAGGATTGGAATTGGAAGGACTTGGATATCACATCTCATGCTATAGGTAGGCTCTCAGGTTTGGAAAGGGAAGGAGTTGGATATCACATTTCATGTTAGAGGAAGGATCTCAGGTTTGGTATTAGAGGCATTGAGATATCACATCTCATGCTATAGGAAGGGTCTCAGGATTGGAATGGGAAGGAGTTAGATATCACATCTCATGCTATAGGAAGGGTCTCAGGTTTGGTATAAGCATTGAGATATCACATCTCATGCTATAGGAAGGGTCTCAGGATTGGAATGGGAAGGATATGTATATGACATTTCATGCCATAGGAAGGGTCTCAGGTTTGGTATAAGCATTGAGATATCACATCTATGCTTTTGGAAGGGTCTCAGGATTGGAATGGGAAGGAGTTGGATATCACATCTCAAGCTATAGGAAGGGTCTCAGGTTTGGTATAAGCATTGAGATATCACATCTCATGCTATAGGAAGGTTCTCTGGATTGGAATGGGAAGAAGTTGGATATCACATCTCATGCTATAGGAAGGGTCTCAGGTTTGGTATAAGCATTGAGATATCACATCTCATGCTATAGGAAGGGTCTCAGGATTGGAATGGGAAGGAGTTGTATATGACATCTCATGCCATAGGACGGGTCTCAGGTTTGGTATAAGCATTGAGATATCACATCACATGCTATAGGAAGGGTCTCAGGATTGGAATGGGAAGGACTTGGATATCACATCTCATGCTATAGGCAGGGTCTCAGGTTTGGAAAGGGAAGGAGATGGATATCACATTTCATGTTAGAGGTAGGATCTCAGGTTTGGCATTAGAGGCATTGAGATATCACATCTCATGCTATCAGAAGGGTCTCAGGATTGGAATGGGAAGGAGTTGGATATCACATCTCATGCTAAAGGGAGGGTCTCAGGTTTGGAAGGGGAAGGATTTGGAAATCACATCTCATATTATAGGAAGGATCTCAGGTTTGGTATTAGAAGCATTGAGATATCACATCTCATGCTATCGGAAGGATCTCAGGTTTGGTATAAGAGGCATTGAGATATCACATCTCATGCTATCATAAGGGTCTCAGGATTGGAATGGGAAGGAGTTGGATATCACATCTCATGTTATAGGAAGGATCTCAGGTTTGGTATTAGAAGCATTGAGACATCACATCCCATGCTATAGGAAGGGTCTCAGGATTGGAATGGGAAGGAGTTGGATATCACATCTCATGCTATAGGAAGGGTCTCAGATTTGGTATAAGCATTGAGATATCACATCTCATGCTATAGGAAGGGTCTCAGGATTGGAATGGGAAGGAGTTGTATATGACATCTCATGCTAAAGGGAGGGTCTCAGGTTTGGAAGGAGAAGGATTTGGAAATCACATCTCATGTTATAGGAAGGATCTCAGGTTTGGTATTAGAAGCATTGAGATATCACATCTCATGCTATCGGAAGTATCTCAGGTTTGGTATTAGAGGCATTGAGATATCACATCTCATGCTATCATAAGGGTCTCAGGATTGGAATGGGAAGGAGTTGGATATCACATCTCTTGTTATAGGAAGGATCTCAGGTTTGGTATTAGAAGCATTGAGATATCACATCTCACGCTATAGGAAGGGTCTCAGGATTGGAATGGGAAGGAGTTGGATATCACATCTCATGCTATAGGAAGGGTCTCAGATTTGGTATAAGCATTGAGATATCACATCTCATGCTATAGGAAGGGTCTCAGGATTGGAATGGTAAGGAGTTGGATATCACATCTCATGCTATAGGAAGGGTCTCAGGTTTAGAACGGGAAGGAGTTAGATATCACATCTCATGTTATAGGAAGAGTCTCAGGTTTGTTATAAGCATTGAGATATCACATCTCTGCTATCGGAGGTGTCTCAGGATTGGGATGGGAAGGAATTGGATATCACATCTCATGCTATAGGAAGGGTATCAGGTTTGGAACGGGAAGGAGTTGGATATCCCATTTCATGTTATAGGACAGGTCTCAGGTTTGATATTAGAAGCATTAGATATCACATCTCTGCTATTGGAAGGGTCTCAGGATTGGAATGGGAAGGACTTGGATATCAGAATTCATGTTATAGGAAGGGTCTCAGGTTTGGTATTAGAAGCATTGAGATATCACATCTCATGCTATAGGAAGGGTCTCAGGATTAAAATGGGAAGGACTTGGATATCACATCTCATGCTATAGGAAGGGTCTCAGGTTTGGTATAAGCATTGAGATATCACATCTCATGCTATAGGAAGGGTCTCAGGATTGGAATGGGAAGGATATGTATATGACATCTCATGCCATAGGAAGGGTCTCAGGTTTGGTATAAGCATTGAGATATCACATCTCTGCTTTTGGAAGGGTCTCAGGATTGGAATCGGAAGGAGTTGGATATCCCATCTCATGTTATAGGAAGAGTCTCAGGTTTGGTATTAGAAGCATTGAGATATCACATCTCATGCTATCGGAAGTGTCTCAGGATTGGAATGGGAAGGAATTGGATATCACATCTCATGCTATAGGGAGGGTCTCAAGTTTGATATTAGAAGCATTGAGATATCACATCTCATGCTATAGGAAGGGTCTCAGGATTGGAATGGAAGGAGTTGGATATCACATCTCATGTTATAGGAAGGATATCAGGTTTGGTATTAGAAGCATTGAGACATCACATCTCATGCTATAGGAAGGGTCTCAGGATTGTAATGGGAAGGAGTTGGATATCACATCTCATGCTATATGAAGGGTCTCAGGTTTGGTATAAGCATTCAGATATCACATCTCATGCTATAGGAAGGGTCTCAGGATTGGAATGGGAAGGAGTTGTATGTGACATCTCATGCCGTAGGAAGGGTCTCAGGTTTGGTATAAGCATTGAGATATCACATCTCTGCTATCGGAAGGGTCTCAGGATTGGAATGGGAAGGAGTTGGATATCCCATCTCATGTTATAGGACGGGTCTCAGGTTTATTATTAGAATCATTGAGATATCATATTGCATGCTATAGGAAGGGTCTAAGGATTGGAATTGGAAGGACTTGGATATCACATCTCATGCTATAGGTAGGCTCTCAGGTTTGGAAAGGGAAGGAGTTGGATATCACATTTCATGTTAGAGGAAGGATCTCAGGTTTGGTATTAGAGGCATTGAGATATCACATCTCATGCTATAGGAAGGGTCTCAGGATTGGAATGGGAAGGAGTTAGATATCACATCTCATGCTATAGGAAGGGTCTCAGGTTTGGTATAAGCATTGAGATATCACATCTCATGCTATAGGAAGGGTCTCAGGATTGGAATGGGAAGGATATGTATATGACATTTCATGCCATAGGAAGGGTCTCAGGTTTGGTATAAGCATTGAGATATCACATCTATGCTTTTGGAAGGGTCTCAGGATTGGAATGGGAAGGAGTTGGATATCCCATCTCATGTTATAGGAAGAGTCTCAGGTTTGGTATTAGAAGCATTGAGATATCACATCTCATGCTATAGGAAGTGTCTCAGGATTGGAATGGGAAGGACTTGGATATCACATCTCATGCTATAGGGAGGGTCTCAAGTTTGATATTAGAAGCATTGAGATATCACATCTCATGCTATAGGAAGGGTCTCAGGATTGGAATGGAAGGAGTTGGATACCACATGTCATGTTTTAGGAAGGATCTCAGGTTTGGTATTAGAAGCATTGAGACATCACATCTCATGCTATAGGAAGGGTCTCAGGATTGGAATGGGAAGGAGTTGGATATCACATCTCATGCTATATGAAGGGTCTCAGGTTTGGTATAAGCATTGAGATATCACATCTCATGCTATAGGAAGGGTCTCAGGATTGGAATGGGAAGGAGTTGTATATGACATCTCATGCCGTAGGAAGGGTCTCAGGTTTGGTATAAGCCTTGAGATATCACATCTCTGCTATCGTAAGGGTCTCAGGATTGGAATGGGAAGGAGTTGGATATCCCATCTCATGTTATAGGAAGAGTCTCAGGTTTGGTATTAGAAGCATTGAGATATCACATCTCATGCTATAGGAAGGGTCTCAGGATTGGAATGGGAAGCTGTTGGATATCACATCTCATGCTATAGGAAGGGTCTCAGGTTTGGTATAAGCATTGAGATATCACATCTCAAGCTATAGGAAGGGTCTCAGGATTGGAATGGGAAGGAGTTGGATATCACATCTCATGTTATAGGAAGGATCTCAGGTTTGGTATTAGAAGCATTGAGACATCACATCTCATGCTATAGGAAGGGTCTCAGGATTGGAATGGGAAGGAGTTGTATATGACATCTCATGCCGTAGGAAGGGTCTCAGGTTTGGTATAAGCATTGAGATATCACATCTCTGCTATCGGAAGGGTCTCAGGATTGGAATGGGAAGGAGTTGGATATCCCATCTCATGTTATAGGAAGGGTCTCATGATTGGAATGGGAAGGACTTGGATATCACATCTCATGCTATAGGAAGGCTCTTAGGTTTGGAAGGGGAAAGAGTTGGATATCACATTTCATGTTAGAGGTAGGATCTCAGGTTTGGTATTAGAGGCATTGAGATATCACATCTCATGCTATCAGAAGGGTCTCAGGATTGGAATGGGAAGGAGTTGGATATCACATCTCATGCTAAAGGGAGGGTCTCAGGTTTGGAAGGGGAAGGATTTGGATATCACATCTCATGTTATAGGAAGGATCTGAAGTTTGGTATTAGAAGCATTGAGATATCACATCTCATGCTATCAGAAGGGTCTCAGGATAGGAATGGGAAGGAGTTGGATATCACATCTCATGCTAAAGGGAGGGTCTCAGGTTTGGAAGGGGAAGGATTTGGATATCACATCTCATGTTATCGGAAGGATCTCAGGTTTGGTATTAGAAGTATTGAGATATCACATCTCATGCTATAGGAAGGGTCTCAGGATTGGAATGGGAACGAGTTGGATATCACATCTCATGCTAAAGGAAGGGTCTCAGGTTTGGTAGAAGCATTGAGATATCACATCTCATGCTATAGGAAGGGTCTCAGGATTGGAATGGGAAGGAGTTGTATATGACATCTCATGCCGTAGGAAGGGTCTCAGGTTTGGTATAAGCATTGAGATATCACATCTCTGCTATCGGAAGGGTCTCAGGATTGGAATGGGAAGGAGTTGGATATCCCATCTCATGTTATAGGAAGGGTCTCATGATTGCAATGGGAAGGACTTGGATATCACATCTCATGCTATAGGAAGGCTCTTAGGTTTGGAAGGGGAAAGAGTTGGATATCACATTTCATGTTAGAGGTAGGATCTCAGGTTTGGTATTAGAGGCATTGAGATATCACATCTCATGCTATCAGAAGCGTCTCAGGATTGGAATGGGAAGGAGTTGGATATCACATCTCATGCTAAAGGGAGGGTCTCAGGTTTGGAAGGGGAAGGATTTGGATATCACATCTCATGTTATAGGAAGGATCTCAAGTTTGGTATTAGAAGCATTGAGATATCACATCTCATGCTATCAGAAGGGTCTCAGGATAGGAATGGGAAGGAGTTGGATATCACATCTCATGCTAAAGGGAGGGTCTCAGGTTTGAAAGGGGAAGGATTTGGATATCACATCTCATGTTATTGGAAGGATCTCAGGTTTGGTATTAGAAGTATTGAGATATCACATCTCATGCTATAGGAAGGGTCTCAGGATTGGAATGGGAACGAGTTGGATATCACATCTCATGCTAAAGAAAGGGTCTCAGGTTTGGTAGAAGCATTGAGATATCACATATCATGCTATAGGAAGGGTCTCAGGATTGGAATGGGAAGGAGTTGTATATGACATCTCATGCCGTAGGAAGGGTCTCAGGTTTGGTATAAGCATTGAGATATCACATCTCTGCTATCGGAAGGGTCTCAGGATTGGAATGGGAAGGAGTTGGATATCCCATCTCATGTTATAGGAAGGGTCTCATGATTGGAATGGGAAGGACTTGGATATCACATCTCATGCTATAGGAAGGCTCTTAGGTTTGGAAGGGGAAAGAGTTGGATATCACATTTCATGTTAGAGGTAGGATCTCAGGTTTGGTATTAGAGGCATTGAGATATCACATCTCATGCTATCAGAAGCGTCTCAGGATTGGAATGGGAAGGAGTTGGATATCACATCTAATGCTAAAGGGAGGGTCTCAGGTTTGGAAGGGGAAGGATTTGGATATCACATCTCATGTTATAGGAAGGATCTCAAGTTTGGTATTAGAAGCATTGAGATATCACATCTCATGCTATCAGAAGGGTCTCAGGATAGGAATGGGAAGGATTTGGATATCACATCTCATGCTAAAGGGAGGGTCTCAGGTTTGGAAGGGGAAGGATTTGGATATCACATCTCATGTTATCGGAAGGATCTCAGGTTTGGTATTAGAAGTATTGAGATATCACATCTCATGCTATAGGAAGGGTCTCAGGATTGGAATGGGAACGAGTTGGATATCACATCTCATGCTAAAGGAAGGGTCTCAGGTTTGGTAGAAGCATTGAGATATCACATCTCATGCTATAGGAAGGGTCTCAGGATTGGAATGGGAAGGACTTAGATATCACATATCATGCTATAGGGAGGGTCTCAGCTTTGATATTAGAAGCATTGAGATATCACATCTCATGCTATCAGAAGGGTCTCAGGATAGGAATGGGAAGGAGCTGGATATCACATCTCATGCTAAAGGAAGGGTCTCAGGTTTGGAACGGGAAGGAGTTGGATATCACATCTCATGTTATAGGAAGGGTCTCAGGTTGGTATAAGCATTGATATATCACATCTCTGCTATCGGAAGTGTCTCAGGATTGGAATGGGAAGGAGTTGGATATCCCATCTCATGTTATAGGACGGGTCTCAGGTTTGTTATTAGAATCATTGAGATATCATATTGCATGCTGTAGGAAGGGTCTAAGGATTGGAATGGGAAGAACTTGGATATCACATCTCATGCTATAGATAGGCTCTCAGGTTTGGAAAGGGAAGGAGTTGGATATCACATTTCATGTTAGAGGAAGGATCTCAGGTTTGGTATTAGAGGCATTGAGATATCACATCTCATGCTATAGGAAGGGTCTCAGGTTGGAATTGGAAGGAGTTGGATATCACATCTCATGTTATAGGAAGGGTCTCAGGATTGGAATGGGAAGGACTTGGATATCACATCTCATGCTATAGGAAGGCTCTCAGGTTTGGAAGGGGAAAGAGTTGGATATCACATTTCATGTTAGAGGTAGGATCTCAGGTTTGGTATTAGAGGCAATGAGATATCACATCTCATGCTATCAGAAGGGTCTCAGATTTAGAATGGGAAGGAGTTGGATATCACATCTCATGCTAAAGGGAGGGTCTCAGGTTTGGAAGGGGAAGGATTTGGATATCACATCTCATGTTATAGGAAGGATCTCAGGTTTGGTATTAGAAGCATTGAGATATCACATCTCAGGCTATCGGAAGGATCTCAGGTTTGGTATTAGAAGCATTGAGATATCACATCTCATGCTATCAGAAGGTTCTCAGGATTGGAATGGGAAGGAGTTGGATATCCCATCTCATGCTAAAGGGAGGGTCTCAGGTTTGGAAGGGGAAGGATTTGGATATCACATCTCATGTTATCGGAAGGATCTCAGGTTTGGTATTAGAAGTATTGAGATATCACATCTCATGCTATAGGAAGGGTCTCAGGATTGGAATATGGGAAGTAGTTGGATATCACATCTCATGCTAAAGGAAGGGTCTCAGGCTTGGTAGAAGCATTGAGATATCACATCTCATGCTATAGGAAGGGTCTCAGGAGGATATCACATCTCATGCTATAGGAAGGGTCTCAGATTTGGTATAAGCATTGAGATATCACATCTCATGCTATAGGAAGGGTCTCAGGATTGGAATGGGAAGGAGTTGTATATGACATCTCATGCTAAAGGGAGGGTCTCAGGTTTGGAAGGAGAAGGATTTGGAAATCACATCTCATGTTATAGGAAGGATCTCAGGTTTGGTATTAGAAGCATTGAGATATCACATCTCATGCTATCGGAAGTATCTCAGGTTTGGTATTAGAGGCATTGAGATATCACATCTCATGCTATCATAAGGGTCTCAGGATTGGAATGGGAAGGAGTTGGATATCACATCTCTTGTTATAGGAAGGATCTCAGGTTTGGTATTAGAAGCATTGAGATATCACATCTCATGCTATAGGAAGGGTCTCAGGATTGGAATGGGAAGGAGTTGGATATCACATCTCATGCTATAGGAAGGGTCTCAGATTTGGTATAAGCATTGAGATATCACATCTCATGCTATAGGAAGGGTCTCAGGATTGGAATGGGAAGGAGTTGGATATCACATCTCATGCTATAGGAAGGGTCTCAGGTTTGGAACGGGAAGGAGTTAGATATCACATCTCATGTTATAGGAAGAGTCTCAGGTTTGTTATAAGCATTGAGATATCACATCTCTGCTATCGGAGGTGTCTCAGGATTGGGATGGGAAGGAATTGGATATCACATCTCATGCTATAGGAAGGGTATCAGGTTTGGAACGGGAAGGAGTTGGATATCCCATTTCATGTTATAGGACAGGTCTCAGGTTTGATATTAGAAGCATTAGATATCACATCTCTGCTATTGGAAGGGTCTCAGGATTGGAATGGGAAGGACTTGGATATCAGAATTCATGTTATAGGAAGGGTCTCAGGTTTGGTATTAGAAGCATTGAGATATCACATCTCATGCTATAGGAAGGGTCTCAGGATTAAAATGGGAAGGACTTGGATATCACATCTCATGCTATAGGAAGGGTCTCAGGTTTGGTATAAGCATTGAGATATCACATCTCATGCTATAGGAAGGGTCTCAGGATTGGAATGGGAAGGATATGTATATGACATCTCATGCCATAGGAAGGGTCTCAGGTTTGGTATAAGCATTGAGATATCACATCTCTGCTTTTGGAAGGGTCTCAGGATTGGAATCGGAAGGAGTTGGATATCCCATCTCATGTTATAGGAAGAGTCTCAGGTTTGGTATTAGAAGCATTGAGATATCACATCTCATGCTATCGGAAGTGTCTCAGGATTGGAATGGGAAGGAATTGGATATCACATCTCATGCTATAGGGAGGGTCTCAAGTTTGATATTAGAAGCATTGAGATATCACATCTCATGCTATAGGAAGGGTCTCAGGATTGGAATGGAAGGAGTTGGATATCACATCTCATGTTATAGGAAGGATATCAGGTTTGGTATTAGAAGCATTGAGACATCACATCTCATGCTATAGGAAGGGTCTCAGGATTGTAATGGGAAGGAGTTGGATATCACATCTCATGCTATATGAAGGGTCTCAGGTTTGGTATAAGCATTCAGATATCACATCTCATGCTATAGGAAGGGTCTCAGGATTGGAATGGGAAGGAGTTGTATATGACATCTCATGCCGTAGGAAGGGTCTCAGGTTTGGTATAAGCATTGAGATATCACATCTCTGCTATCGGAAGGGTCTCAGGATTGGAATGGGAAGGAGTTGGATATCCCATCTCATGTTATAGGACGGGTCTCAGGTTTATTATTAGAATCATTGAGATATCATATTGCATGCTATAGGAAGGGTCTAAGGATTGGAATTGGAAGGACTTGGATATCACATCTCATGCTATAGGTAGGCTCTCAGGTTTGGAAAGGGAAGGAGTTGGATATCACATTTCATGTTAGAGGAAGGATCTCAGGTTTGGTATTAGAGGCATTGAGATATCACATCTCATGCTATAGGAAGGGTCTCAGGATTGGAATGGGAAGGAGTTAGATATCACATCTCATGCTATAGGAAGGGTCTCAGGTTTGGTATAAGCATTGAGATATCACATCTCATGCTATAGGAAGGGTCTCAGGATTGGAATGGGAAGGATATGTATATGACATTTCATGCCATAGGAAGGGTCTCAGGTTTGGTATAAGCATTGAGATATCACATCTATGCTTTTGGAAGGGTCTCAGGATTGGAATGGGAAGGAGTTGGATATCCCATCTCATGTTATAGGAAGAGTCTCAGGTTTGGTATTAGAAGCATTGAGATATCACATCTCATGCTATAGGAAGTGTCTCAGGATTGGAATGGGAAGGACTTGGATATCACATCTCATGCTATAGGGAGGGTCTCAAGTTTGATATTAGAAGCATTGAGATATCACATCTCATGCTATAGGAAGGGTCTCAGGATTGGAATGGAAGGAGTTGGATACCACATCTCATGTTTTAGGAAGGATCTCAGGTTTGGTATTAGAAGCATTGAGACATCACATCTCATGCTATAGGAAGGGTCTCAGGATTGGAATGGGAAGGAGTTGGATATCACATCTCATGCTATATGAAGGGTCTCAGGTTTGGTATAAGCATTGAGATATCACATCTCATGCTATAGGAAGGGTCTCAGGATTGGAATAGGAAGGAGTTGTATATGACATCTCATGCCGTAGGAAGGGTCTCAGGTTTGGTATAAGCCTTGAGATATCACATCTCTGCTATCGTAAGGGTCTCAGGATTGGAATGGGAAGGAGTTGGATATCCCATCTCATGTTATAGGAAGAGTCTCAGGTTTGGTATTAGAAGCATTGAGATATCACATCTCATGCTATAGGAAGGGTCTCAGGATTGGAATGGGAAGCTGTTGGATATCACATCTCATGCTATAGGAAGGGTCTCAGGTTTGGTATAAGCATTGAGATATCACATCTCAAGCTATAGGAAGGGTCTCAGGATTGGAATGGGAAGGAGTTGGATATCACATCTCATGTTATAGGAAGGATCTCAGGTTTGGTATTAGAAGCATTGAGACATCACATCTCATGCTATAGGAAGGGTCTCAGGATTGGAATGGGAAGGAGTTGTATATGACATCTCATGCCGTAGGAAGGGTCTCAGGTTTGGTATAAGCATTGAGATATCACATCTCTGCTATCGGAAGGGTCTCAGGATTGGAATGGGAAGGAGTTGGATATCCCATCTCATGTTATAGGAAGGGTCTCATGATTGGAATGGGAAGGACTTGGATATCACATCTCATGCTATAGGAAGGCTCTTAGGTTTGGAAGGGGAAAGAGTTGGATATCACATTTCATGTTAGAGGTAGGATCTCAGGTTTGGTATTAGAGGCATTGAGATATCACATCTCATGCTATCAGAAGGGTCTCAGGATTGGAATGGGAAGGAGTTGGATATCACATCTCATGCTAAAGGGAGGGTCTCAGGTTTGGAAGGGGAAGGATTTGGATATCACATCTCATGTTATAGGAAGGATCTGAAGTTTGGTATTAGAAGCATTGAGATATCACATCTCATGCTATCAGAAGGGTCTCAGGATAGGAATGGGAAGGAGTTGGATATCACATCTCATGCTAAAGGGAGGGTCTCAGGTTTGGAAGGGGAAGGATTTGGATATCACATCTCATGTTATCGGAAGGATCTCAGGTTTGATATTAGAAGTATTGAGATATCACATCTCATGCTATAGGAAGGGTCTCAGGATTGGAATGGGAACGAGTTGGATATCACATCTCATGCTAAAGGAAGGGTCTCAGGTTTGGTAGAAGCATTGAGATATCACATCTCATGCTATAGGAAGGGTCTCAGGATTGGAATGGGAAGGAGTTGTATATGACATCTCATGCCGTAGGAAGGGTCTCAGGTTTGGTATAAGCATTGAGATATCACATCTCTGCTATCGGAAGGGTCTCAGGATTGGAATGGGAAGGAGTTGGATATCCCATCTCATGATATAGGAAGGGTCTCATGATTGCAATGGGAAGGACTTGGATATCACATCTCATGCTATAGGAAGGCTCTTAGGTTTGGAAGGGGAAAGAGTTGGATATCACATTTCATGTTAGAGGTAGGATCTCAGGTTTGGTATTAGAGGCATTGAGATATCACATCTCATGCTATCAGAAGCGTCTCAGGATTGGAATGGGAAGGAGTTGGATATCACATCTCATGCTAAAGGGAGGGTCTCAGGTTTGGAAGGGGAAGGATTTGGATATCACATCTCATGTTATAGGAAGGATCTCAAGTTTGGTATTAGAAGCATTGAGATATCACATCTCATGCTATCAGAAGGGTCTCAGGATAGGAATGGGAAGGAGTTGGATATCACATCTCATGCTAAAGGGAGGGTCTCAGGTTTGAAAGGGGAAGGATTTGGATATCACATCTCATGTTATTGGAAGGATCTCAGGTTTGGTATTAGAAGTATTGAGATATCACATCTCATGCTATAGGAAGGGTCTCAGGATTGGAATGGGAACGAGTTGGATATCACATCTCATGCTAAAGGAAGGGTCTCAGGTTTGGTAGAAGCATTGAGATATCACATATCATGCTATAGGAAGGGTCTCAGGATTGGAATGGGAAGGAGTTGTATATGACATCTCATGCCGTAGGAAGGGTCTCAGGTTTGGTATAAGCATTGAGATATCACATCTCTGCTATCGGAAGGGTCTCAGGATTGGAATGGGAAGGAGTTGGATATCCCATCTCATGTTATAGGAAGGGTCTCATGATTGGAATGGGAAGGACTTGGATATCACATCTCATGCTATAGGAAGGCTCTTAGGTTTGGAAGGGGAAAGAGTTGGATATCACATTTCATGTTAGAGGTAGGATCTCAGGTTTGGTATTAGAGGCATTGAGATATCACATCTCATGCTATCAGAAGCGTCTCAGGATTGGAATGGGAAGGAGTTGGATATCACATCTAATGCTAAAGGGAGGGTCTCAGGTTTGGAAGGGGAAGGATTTGGATATCACATCTCATGTTATAGGAAGGATCTCAAGTTTGGTATTAGAAGCATTGAGATATCACATCTCATGCTATCAGAAGGGTCTCAGGATAGGAATGGGAAGGATTTGGATATCACATCTCATGCTAAAGGGAGGGTCTCAGGTTTGGAAGGGGAAGGATTTGGATATCACATCTCATGTTATCGGAAGGATCTCAGGTTTGGTATTAGAAGTATTGAGATATCACATCTCATGCTATAGGAAGGGTCTCAGGATTGGAATGGGAACGAGTTGGATATCACATCTCATGCTAAAGGAAGGGTCTCAGGTTTGGTAGAAGCATTGAGATATCACATCTCATGCTATAGGAAGGGTCTCAGGATTGGAATGGGAAGGACTTAGATATCACATATCATGCTATAGGGAGGGTCTCAGCTTTGATATTAGAAGCATTGAGATATCACATCTCATGCTATCGGAAGTGTCTCAGGATTGGAATGGGAAGGAGCTGGATATCACATCTCATGCTAAAGGAAGGGTCTCAGGTTTGGAACGGGAAGGAGTTGGATATCACATCTCATGTTATAGGAAGGGTCTCAGGTTGGTATAAGCATTGATATATCACATCTCTGCTATCGGAAGTGTCTCAGGATTGGAATGGGAAGGAGTTGGATATCCCATCTCCAGGGTCGGACTGGGACTAGAAATAGGCCCGGACACACAAAAAAAAGTGGCCCACCCCTCGCCTCAGAAAAGTGGCCCACCCCTCGCCTCAGAAAAGTGGCCCACCCCCCACCTCAAAAAAGTGGCCCTCATGCGACTGCAGAATAACCTGAAGAAGGAACTTGGATAGAGGTAGCTAATAGAGGCAGGCCCACAACAGTAAACACCCAAATGCGTGCATTGCAATGCCCCCATCTACCTTAAACACTGGCCTCGTGAAAGAAGGTGAGTGAGGCGTTAACATGCTGCACCCAAGCTCACCCGTTTCAGTGCACACAGTCAGACAGTCATTCATGCACAGATAGGAAACACTTCTAAGATGCGCGTGCGTAACGTGTAGCGTAGTGATCAAGGTAGGATGGCTGCCCGGCCAACATAAACAGAACACACTGCTCTCTAAAGCCCTCCTTTGCCCACCAGCAGCCCAACTAACGTTTCTAAAATACCAAATGACGTTTTTAGTGATATATATTTTGGGTCAACGTAAGTAAATGCGGGCGGGCCTAAAATAACATGTGACTACGTGGGGATATGGCAAAAACAAACGCAGAACAAGAAAGACAAATAACAAATTACAAAACTTTTCACCCAAAAATGTAAAGTAGCCAACCATAATAAATAAGTGATCAGGCTGCAATGGATGGAGTCGTAATTTGCTGGGGGAGCCACAGATGCAGTGACACTTGCAACTCAACAAACAGGAACACGTTTGAAGGCAAGACGCAAGTTGTCGAGGCTAGCGAGAGTGCATGGCCAGATTATAGAACACACACACACACAACAGCACACACGGCTTGTCACACGCAGTTTAGCAAATCTGTTAAACACCCAGAAAACAAATTCCACGCCGTGTTTGTTTCTATTTGTACAAATGCTGCACATCAATGGCCTTTAAGAACACCAGGTTAAACTAAATTGCTACTGTTTGAAAGAGCCAGAGAAGAGTGCCGCCGGTGTGCCCCATCCATGGAAATCAATGCTTGTGTCAGAGAAAGCAATTAACAGTTGTGTTTGTGTATTACAGAACGTGGATGTCTGTAACATAACATTAACATATCCAGGCAGTGCTACGTTTACATTAGTGCAGGAAGCATGCACGCCAACATCTGGACCGCAATGAAACGTAAAGTCTCTTGCAGTGGCTGTTTTAAGTGTGTTCATAATGAGACAGAAAGAGCAAAAGAGGGGACTAGTTAGGGGTGACGAGTGAGGCAACTTGGCATTGGAAATGAGAGCGGGTGAATTGTTACGTTTGAGGGAGTGTGTGTCGGGAATGAGAGTTTAGGAGGATGGGGGAGAGCAAGAAGATTGAGCAGTCAGAGTAAGTAAAGTGTGTAGGTTGGGGGAGAGGACTGGAAAGGAGGGAGAAGCCGAACTCGACGAGGATGAGATGGGGAAGGATGTATAGGGAAGGGAATTCAGGCAGACATACGAGTGAAGGAGTAAGGCGTGAAATGAAGGACCACCTTGGAGACGAAATGATGGAGAGTAGAAAAAGAAGGAGGAGGGGCCGAGTGTGGCATGCGGAAGAGGAATAGGCAGGAGAGCAAGTTGGAGGGCAGGAGTCAAGAGAAGGAAATGAGGAAAAAAGGGGCAGAGGCGCATATGAGTGGGGGGTGGGGGGGCATGGGAAGGGCAGCATGAAAGGAGGGGAAGTTGCATTAATATAGCTTTAGAAATAAAATGGACCACTGTACAGACAGAAATGAACAGAGGCCAGGAAGCATGGCAAGGAATGAGGGGTATCAGACAGAAACAGGTAGGGATCAGAAACGTGGTGGGGCGGGAGGGGTTAGAAACAGTTGGGGAGGGAAGGTTAGAAACATGTGTGGATTAGAAACTGGTGGGGTCAGAAAAAGGGGAGGGCTTTAAAAACAAGGTCCGAGGAAGGAGCAGGTGGGGGGGAGAGGATGGTGGGCCCGCAGACAAGAGGGGGCAAACTGTTGGAACTTGGAAGAGAGAGGGAGAAGGAACTAATCAGGGATGTGGCGGACGCAGGGTGGTGGGGAAGAGGGCAGGCGCGGATAGAAACAGGCAGATAAGGAACGGAGAGTAACAGGGGTGAGAAGAGGTGGGAGGGGGCAGACAGACATTGTCTGGAGGAGGCAACTCTGGGGAGCAAGGTGTTAGTGGGGCCAAGAGTGGATTGAGATGTGCTGGGGGAGGCGGTGGGAGGGATGGGATGATGGTAAAGTGTCGAGAGTATGGAGTACTAGCAGGAGGGACTGAGGCGGGAGGGGATGGTATGGCAAATGGGGGAAATCGGGTTGGTGAGAGAGTCAGAGAGAGTTGGGGCAGTGGGCACAGTGTGTGTGGCAGGTGGGGCGGTGTGGTATATTCGAGGGGAGACGCGGGCCGAGGCAGGCAGTGGCACAGGTGTTGGTGGGGTGTGTTGGGAACCTAGAGTGGAGCGCGACAGGCAGAACAGTGTGTGGCAGAGTGGGGGGAAGTTAGGAGTAGTCAGAGATGGGATGCGATTGATGTGAGAGAGTAGGGAAGGTGAGGGGTGGGTGTGGGAGAGCGTCAGATCCATGGGAGCCCAGGCAGGGTGGGGGAGTTGGGAGTACAGGGAGGGAGGGATGTCTCGTTGGAGTGAATTGGGAGTTCAGGCTGGGTGGGGTCCTGGACAGTCATGGACATGGTCGGGGGGGTGGAGTAGGCGAGGGTTGGTGTACTATAGGGTGCTGGCGGGGTGGGAAATTGGAAGAGAGGTCACATTGCGCATGGGGTGAAGTGATGGGCGAGTGATGAGGAGCATAGGAGTCAGGACCTGCCGAAAGGTGGGTGCTGTATTATAGTACATTTCCTATGAGGCCTAGTCGTCATTTAGCAGAAAAAGTGCTAAATGTTTGCCTTAAAGCATAGGCCCTGTGTGGATCAATCAATCTTTCTTACCTCACGGACACGGTCGAGAGAGTAGTCGACTCTTCTGTATTTAAGTGTAGCCGCCCGCAGCACCGGTCAACAACTGCTGCCTGCCTGCCAGTTGGTGTTGCTGCTGCTGGGCTCAGGCTTGCACTCACTTCGGTCGACGGACGGTCCCTGTCTGTCTTCTCGGGCCGGGGGGCCTGCCTGCTGGGCTGGTGCTGCGGTGCGTGTGTGTCCTCTGTCGTCACGTCAAGTGGGTACTGTCTGCCAGAGCCAGTCCACTGGCTGTCTCGTCGTGGGGTCGGGTGACGGGTGGCCAAAATATAATGCCCAGGGTGAGGAGGGGAGGCCCACTTTATTCTCAGACTGAGTCACGTGTCTCTCCGCCGACTTCATTGTGGCGACACAGAGTCTGTATCGACCCCCAGCCCCAGGCACAAGTTGCTTTCAACTTTGCAGGGCAAGCAACACGTGATGTAACGTTGTTGTTAGTTCCTGCAAAGTTGAACTTGTTGTGTGAACTTCCCCGCCCCCAGCCCAGCCAGCTCTGCTGCTGCAGAGACAGTAGCACTAGGCCGCCGGCGCTGCCCGGGCCCGGTGCAATGTTCACAATCGTAATTGTATTAACACTTGAGTCGACTTGACTAGGACTTCAGTTCATCAATCATCACAGGAGCACATCGCACGGCCACCGGGCCACCAACCACCCGCTGCGCCACCGCCGGCCTGGTGGCGGCGGCCGGCCCTGATGCATGCATGCAATTTGCAATTGCAAATCATCAAAGCAAGGTAACAATGTGTTGTTACCTTGCGTTGATGAATAATTATGCTTCCAGCAGCGCACCAGGCAGCTCCTCCAGCTTGCTCCAGGCAGCCTGGCTCCAGCCCCTGGGAACATGGCTGTAATCCCCCCCTGGCCCCTGCCCGGCCCCACCCAGAGTCTCAAATTCCTTTCTGATGCTGGCCTGGCCCCGAGCCTCAGGCGAGCTGCTCGGGCCGCACCCAGGCTGCCGCCCACGGAACACACATCTATCTTCATAATTGATAGTGAGACTGACATCAACAATTTTACAACAAAAGTTAAACAAATAATGATGGCCCAGCTTAGGCCGTGCCATGCGCGGCCCGCAGGCCGCAGCAGACACTCTGTGAGTGAGTCGCCGACTCGCGCTGCATATATTACTAAACATTTTACCGGCAAAAAAACCGGCCCAGGGGTGACCTCATGAAAACTGGCCCCCCAGGTCCTCAAAGGTCATCGGCCACTGGCCGATGGGCCGATGCGGCCAGTCCAACCCTGCCCATCTCATGTTATAGGACGGGTCTCAGGTTTGTTATTAGAATCATTGAGATATCATATTGCATGCTGTAGGAAGGGTCTAAGGATTGGAATGGGAAGGACTTGGATATCACATCTCATGCTATAGATAGGCTCTCAGGTTTGGAAAGGGAAGGAGTTGGATATCACATTTCATGTTAGAGGAAGGATCTCAGGTTTGGTATTAGAGGCATTGAGATATCACATCTCATGCTATAGGAAGGGTCTCAGGTTGGAATTGGAAGGAGTTGGATATCACATCTCATGTTATAGGAAGGGTCTCAGGATTGGAATGGGAAGGACTTGGATATCACATCTCATGCTATAGGAAGGCTCTCAGGTTTGGAAGGGGAAAGAGTTGGATATCACATTTCATGTTAGAGGTAGGATCTCAGGTTTGGTATTAGAGGCAATGAGATATCACATCTCATGCTATCAGAAGGGTCTCAGATTTAGAATGGGAAGGAGTTGGATATCACATCTCATGCTAAAGGGAGGGTCTCAGGTTTGGAAGGGGAAGGATTTGGATATCACATCTCATGTTATAGGAAGGATCTCAGGTTTGGTATTAGAAGCATTGAGATATCACATCTCATGCTATCGGAAGGATCTCAGGTTTGGTATTAGAAGCATTGAGATATCACATCTCATGCTATCAGAAGGTTCTCAGGATTGGAATGGGAAGGAGTTGGATATCCCATCTCATGCTAAAGGGAGGGTCTCAGGTTTGGAAGGGGAAGGATTTGGATATCACATCTCATGTTATCGGAAGGATCTCAGGTTTGGTATTAGAAGTATTGAGATATCACATCTCATGCTATAGGAAGGGTCTCAGGATTGGAATATGGGAAGTAGTTGGATATCACATCTCATGCTAAAGGAAGGGTCTCAGGTTTGGTAGAAGCATTGAGATATCACATCTCATGCTATAGGAAGGGTCTCAGGAGGATATCACATCTCATGCTATAGGAAGGGTCTCAGATTTGGTATAAGCATTGAGATATCACATCTCATGCTAAAGGAAGGGTCTCAGGATTGGAATGGGAAGGAGTTGTATATGACATCTCAGGCCATAGGAAGGTTCTCAGGTTTGGTATAAGCATTGAGATATCACATCTCTGCTATCGGAAGGGTCTCAGGATTGGAATGGGAAGGAGTTGGATATCCCTTCTCATGCTATAGGAAGTGTCTCAGGTTGGAATGGGAAGGAGTTGGATATCACATCTCATGTTATAGGAAGGGTCTCGGGATTGGAATGGGAAGGACTTGGATGTCACATCTCATGCTATAGGGAGGGTCTCAAGTTTGATATTAGAAGCATTGAGATAACAAATCTCATGATATCGGAAGGGTCTCAGGATTGGAATGGGAAGGAGTTGGATATCACATCTCATGATAAAGGAAGGGTCTAAGGTTTGGAAGGGGAAGGATTTGGATATCACATCTCATGTTATAGGACGGGTCTCAGGTTTGGTATTAGATGCATTGAGATATCAAGTCTCATGGTATAAGAAGGGTCTCAGAATTGGAATGGGAAGGAGTTGGATATCACACCTCAAGCTATAGGAAGGGTCTCAGGATTGGAATGGGAAGGAGTTTGATATCACATCTCATGCCATAGTATGGGTCTCAGGTTTGGTAGAAGCATTGGGATATCACATCTCATGCTATCGGAAGGGTATCAGTATTGGATTTGGAAGAAGTTGGATATCCCATCTCATGCTAGAGGAAGGGTCTCAGGTTGGAATGGGAAGGAGTTGGATATCACATTTCATGTTATAGGAAGGGTCTCAGGATTGGAATGGGAAGGACTTGGATATCATATCTCATGCTATAGGACGGGTCTCAGGTTTGTTATTAGAATCATTGAGATATCATATTGCATGCTGTAGGAAGGGTCTAAGGATTGGAATGGGAAGGACTTGGATATCACATCTCATGCTATAGATAGGCTCTTAGGTTTGGAAAGGGAAGGAGTTGGATATCACATTTCATGTTAGAGGAAGGATCTCAGGTTTGGTATTAGAAGCATTGAGATATCGCATCTCATGCTATATGAAGGGTCTCAGGATTGGAATGGGAAGTAGTTGGATATCACATCTCATGCTATAGGAAGGGTCTCAGGTTTGGTATAAGCATTGAGATATCACATCTCATGCTATAGGACAGGTCTCAGGATAGGAATGGAAGGAGTTGGATATCACATATCATGTTAAAGGGAGGGTCTCAGGTTTGGAAGGGGAAGGATTTGGATATCACATCTCATGTTATCGGAAGGATCTCAGGTTTGGTATTAGAAGTATTGAGATATCACATCTCATGCTATAGGAAGGGTCTCAGGATTGGAATGGGAACGAGTTGGATATCACATCTCATGCTAAAGGAAGGGTCTCAGGTTTGGTAGAAGCATTGAGATATCACATCTCATGCTATAGGAAGGGTCTCAGGATTGGAATGGGAAGGAGTTGTATATGACATCTCATGCCGTAGGAAGGGTCTCAGGTTTGGTATAAGCATTGAGATATCACATCTCTGCTATCGGAAGGGTCTCAGGATTGGAATGGGAAGGAGTTGGATATCCCATCTCATGATATAGGAAGGGTCTCATGATTGCAATGGGAAGGACTTGGATATCACATCTCATGCTATAGGAAGGCTCTTAGGTTTGGAAGGGGAAAGAGTTGGATATCACATTTCATGTTAGAGGTAGGATCTCAGGTTTGGTATTAGAGGCATTGAGATATCACATCTCATGCTATCAGAAGCGTCTCAGGATTGGAATGGGAAGGAGTTGGATATCACATCTCATGCTAAAGGGAGGGTCTCAGGTTTGGAAGGGGAAGGATTTGGATATCACATCTCATGTTATAGGAAGGATCTCAAGTTTGGTATTAGAAGCATTGAGATATCACATCTCATGCTATCAGAAGGGTCTCAGGATAGGAATGGGAAGGAGTTGGATATCACATCTCATGCTAAAGGGAGGGTCTCAGGTTTGAAAGGGGAAGGATTTGGATATCACATCTCATGTTATTGGAAGGATCTCAGGTTTGGTATTAGAAGTATTGAGATATCACATCTCATGCTATAGGAAGGGTCTCAGGATTGGAATGGGAACGAGTTGGATATCACATCTCATGCTAAAGGAAGGGTCTCAGGTTTGGTAGAAGCATTGAGATATCACATATCATGCTATAGGAAGGGTCTCAGGATTGGAATGGGAAGGAGTTGTATATGACATCTCATGCCGTAGGAAGGGTCTCAGGTTTGGTATAAGCATTGAGATATCACATCTCTGCTATCGGAAGGGTCTCAGGATTGGAATGGGAAGGAGTTGGATATCCCATCTCATGTTATAGGAAGGGTCTCATGATTGGAATGGGAAGGACTTGGATATCACATCTCATGCTATAGGAAGGCTCTTAGGTTTGGAAGGGGAAAGAGTTGGATATCACATTTCATGTTAGAGGTAGGATCTCAGGTTTGGTATTAGAGGCATTGAGATATCACATCTCATGCTATCAGAAGCGTCTCAGGATTGGAATGGGAAGGAGTTGGATATCACATCTAATGCTAAAGGGAGGGTCTCAGGTTTGGAAGGGGAAGGATTTGGATATCACATCTCATGTTATAGGAAGGATCTCAAGTTTGGTATTAGAAGCATTGAGATATCACATCTCATGCTATCAGAAGGGTCTCAGGATAGGAATGGGAAGGATTTGGATATCACATCTCATGCTAAAGGGAGGGTCTCAGGTTTGGAAGGGGAAGGATTTGGATATCACATCTCATGTTATCGGAAGGATCTCAGGTTTGGTATTAGAAGTATTGAGATATCACATCTCATGCTATAGGAAGGGTCTCAGGATTGGAATGGGAACGAGTTGGATATCACATCTCATGCTAAAGGAAGGGTCTCAGGTTTGGTAGAAGCATTGAGATATCACATCTCATGCTATAGGAAGGGTCTCAGGATTGGAATGGGAAGGACTTAGATATCACATATCATGCTATAGGGAGGGTCTCAGCTTTGATATTAGAAGCATTGAGATATCACATCTCATGCTATCGGAAGTGTCTCAGGATTGGAATGGGAAGGAGCTGGATATCACATCTCATGCTAAAGGAAGGGTCTCAGGTTTGGAACGGGAAGGAGTTGGATATCACATCTCATGTTATAGGAAGGGTCTCAGGTTGGTATAAGCATTGATATATCACATCTCTGCTATCGGAAGTGTCTCAGGATTGGAATGGGAAGGAGTTGGATATCCCATCTCATGTTATAGGACGGGTCTCAGGTTTGTTATTAGAATCATTGAGATATCATATTGCATGCTGTAGGAAGGGTCTAAGGATTGGAATGGGAAGGACTTGGATATCACATCTCATGCTATAGATAGGCTCTCAGGTTTGGAAAGGGAAGGAGTTGGATATCACATTTCATGTTAGAGGAAGGATCTCAGGTTTGGTATTAGAGGCATTGAGATATCACATCTCATGCTATAGGAAGGGTCTCAGGTTGGAATTGGAAGGAGTTGGATATCACATCTCATGTTATAGGAAGGGTCTCAGGATTGGAATGGGAAGGACTTGGATATCACATCTCATGCTATAGGAAGGCTCTCAGGTTTGGAAGGGGAAAGAGTTGGATATCCCATTTCATGTTAGAGGTAGGATCTCAGGTTTGGTATTAGAGGCAATGAGATATCACATCTCATGCTATCAGAAGGGTCTCAGATTTAGAATGGGAAGGAGTTGGATATCACATCTCATGCTAAAGGGAGGGTCTCAGGTTTGGAAGGGGAAGGATTTGGATATCACATCTCATGTTATAGGAAGGATCTCAGGTTTGGTATTAGAAGCATTGAGATATCACATCTCATGCTATCGGAAGGATCTCAGGTTTGGTATTAGAAGCATTGAGATATCACATCTCATGCTATCAGAAGGTTCTCAGGATTGGAATGGGAAGGAGTTGGATATCCCATCTCATGCTAAAGGGAGGGTCTCAGGTTTGGAAGGGGAAGGATTTGGATATCACATCTCATGTTATCGGAAGGATCTCAGGTTTGGTATTAGAAGTATTGAGATATCACATCTCATGCTATAGGAAGGGTCTCAGGATTGGAATATGGGAAGTAGTTGGATATCACATCTCATGCTAAAGGAAGGGTCTCAGGTTTGGTAGAAGCATTGAGATATCACATCTCATGCTATAGGAAGGGTCTCAGGAGGATATCACATCTCATGCTATAGGAAGGGTCTCAGATTTGGTATAAGCATTGAGATATCACATCTCATGCTAAAGGAAGGGTCTCAGGATTGGAATGGGAAGGAGTTGTATATGACATCTCAGGCCATAGGAAGGTTCTCAGGTTTGGTATAAGCATTGAGATATCACATCTCTGCTATCGGAAGGGTCTCAGGATTGGAATGGGAAGGAGTTGGATATCCCTTCTCATGCTATAGGAAGTGTCTCAGGTTGGAATGGGAAGGAGTTGGATATCACATCTCATGTTATAGGAAGGGTCTCGGGATTGGAATGGGAAGGACTTGGATGTCACATCTCATGCTATAGGGAGGGTCTCAAGTTTGATATTAGAAGCATTGAGATAACAAATCTCATGATATCGGAAGGGTCTCAGGATTGGAATGGGAAGGAGTTGGATATCACATCTCATGATAAAGGAAGGGTCTAAGGTTTGGAAGGGGAAGGATTTGGATATCACATCTCATGTTATAGGACGGGTCTCAGGTTTGGTATTAGATGCATTGAGATATCAAGTCTCATGGTATAAGAAGGGTCTCAGAATTGGAATGGGAAGGAGTTGGATATCACACCTCAAGCTATAGGAAGGGTCTCAGGATTGGAATGGGAAGGAGTTTGATATCACATCTCATGCCATAGTATGGGTCTCAGGTTTGGTAGAAGCATTGGGATATCACATCTCATGCTATCGGAAGGGTATCAGTATTGGATTTGGAAGAAGTTGGATATCCCATCTCATGCTAGAGGAAGGGTCTCAGGTTGGAATGGGAAGGAGTTGGATATCACATTTCATGTTATAGGAAGGGTCTCAGGATTGGAATGGGAAGGACTTGGATATCATATCTCATGCTATAGGACGGGTCTCAGGTTTGTTATTAGAATCATTGAGATATCATATTGCATGCTGTAGGAAGGGTCTAAGGATTGGAATGGGAAGGACTTGGATATCACATCTCATGCTATAGATAGGCTCTTAGGTTTGGAAAGGGAAGGAGTTGGATATCACATTTCATGTTAGAGGAAGGATCTCAGGTTTGGTATTAGAAGCATTGAGATATCGCATCTCATGCTATATGAAGGGTCTCAGGATTGGAATGGGAAGTAGTTGGATATCACATCTCATGCTATAGGAAGGGTCTCAGGTTTGGTATAAGCATTGAGATATCACATCTCATGCTATAGGACAGGTCTCAGGATTGGAATGGAAGGAGTTGGATATCACATATCATGTTATACGAGGGATCTCAGGTTTGGTATTAGAAGCATTGAGACATCACATCTCATGCTATAGGAAGGGTCTCAGGATTGGAATGGGAACGAGTTGGATATCACATCTCATGCTAAAGGAAGGGTCTCAGGTTTGGTAGAAGCATTGAGATATCACATATCATGCTATAGGAAGGGTCTCAGGATTGGAATGGGAAGGAGTTGTATATGACATCTCATGCCGTAGGAAGGGTCTCAGGTTTGGTATAAGCATTGAGATATCACATCTCTGCTATCGGAAGGGTCTCAGGATTGGAATGGGAAGGAGTTGGATATCCCATCTCATGTTATAGGAAGGGTCTCATGATTGGAATGGGAAGGACTTGGATATCACATCTCATGCTATAGGAAGGCTCTTAGGTTTGGAAGGGGAAAGAGTTGGATATCACATTTCATGTTAGAGGTAGGATCTCAGGTTTGGTATTAGAGGCATTGAGATATCACATCTCATGCTATCAGAAGCGTCTCAGGATTGGAATGGGAAGGAGTTGGATATCACATCTAATGCTAAAGGGAGGGTCTCAGGTTTGGAAGGGGAAGGATTTGGATATCACATCTCATGTTATAGGAAGGATCTCAAGTTTGGTATTAGAAGCATTGAGATATCACATCTCATGCTATCAGAAGGGTCTCAGGATAGGAATGGGAAGGATTTGGATATCACATCTCATGCTAAAGGGAGGGTCTCAGGTTTGGAAGGGGAAGGATTTGGATATCACATCTCATGTTATCGGAAGGATCTCAGGTTTGGTATTAGAAGTATTGAGATATCACATCTCATGCTATAGGAAGGGTCTCAGGATTGGAATGGGAACGAGTTGGATATCACATCTCATGCTAAAGGAAGGGTCTCAGGTTTGGTAGAAGCATTGAGATATCACATCTCATGCTATAGGAAGGGTCTCAGGATTGGAATGGGAAGGACTTAGATATCACATATCATGCTATAGGGAGGGTCTCAGCTTTGATATTAGAAGCATTGAGATATCACATCTCATGCTATCGGAAGTGTCTCAGGATTGGAATGGGAAGGAGCTGGATATCACATCTCATGCTAAAGGAAGGGTCTCAGGTTTGGAACGGGAAGGAGTTGGATATCACATCTCATGTTATAGGAAGGGTCTCAGGTTGGTATAAGCATTGATATATCACATCTCTGCTATCGGAAGTGTCTCAGGATTGGAATGGGAAGGAGTTGGATATCCCATCTCATGTTATAGGACGGGTCTCAGGTTTGTTATTAGAATCATTGAGATATCATATTGCATGCTGTAGGAAGGGTCTAAGGATTGGAATGGGAAGGACTTGGATATCACATCTCATGCTATAGATAGGCTCTCAGGTTTGGAAAGGGAAGGAGTTGGATATCACATTTCATGTTAGAGGAAGGATCTCAGGTTTGGTATTAGAGGCATTGAGATATCACATCTCATGCTATAGGAAGGGTCTCAGGTTGGAATTGGAAGGAGTTGGATATCACATCTCATGTTATAGGAAGGGTCTCAGGATTGGAATGGGAAGGACTTGGATATCACATCTCATGCTATAGGAAGGCTCTCAGGTTTGGAAGGGGAAAGAGTTGGATATCACATTTCATGTTAGAGGTAGGATCTCAGGTTTGGTATTAGAGGCAATGAGATATCACATCTCATGCTATCAGAAGGGTCTCAGATTTAGAATGGGAAGGAGTTGGATATCACATCTCATGCTAAAGGGAGGGTCTCAGGTTTGGAAGGGGAAGGATTTGGATATCACATCTCATGTTATAGGAAGGATCTCAGGTTTGGTATTAGAAGCATTGAGATATCACATCTCATGCTATCGGAAGGATCTCAGGTTTGGTATTAGAAGCATTGAGATATCACATCTCATGCTATCAGAAGGTTCTCAGGATTGGAATGGGAAGGAGTTGGATATCCCATCTCATGCTAAAGGGAGGGTCTCAGGTTTGGAAGGGGAAGGATTTGGATATCACATCTCATGTTATCGGAAGGATCTCAGGTTTGGTATTAGAAGTATTGAGATATCACATCTCATGCTATAGGAAGGGTCTCAGGATTGGAATATGGGAAGTAGTTGGATATCACATCTCATGCTAAAGGAAGGGTCTCAGGTTTGGTAGAAGCATTGAGATATCACATCTCATGCTATAGGAAGGGTCTCAGGAGGATATCACATCTCATGCTATAGGAAGGGTCTCAGATTTGGTATAAGCATTGAGATATCACATCTCATGCTAAAGGAAGGGTCTCAGGATTGGAATGGGAAGGAGTTGTATATGACATCTCAGGCCATAGGAAGGTTCTCAGGTTTGGTATAAGCATTGAGATATCACATCTCTGCTATCGGAAGGGTCTCAGGATTGGAATGGGAAGGAGTTGGATATCCCTTCTCATGCTATAGGAAGTGTCTCAGGTTGGAATGGGAAGGAGTTGGATATCACATCTCATGTTATAGGAAGGGTCTCGGGATTGGAATGGGAAGGACTTGGATGTCACATCTCATGCTATAGGGAGGGTCTCAAGTTTGATATTAGAAGCATTGAGATAACAAATCTCATGATATCGGAAGGGTCTCAGGATTGGAATGGGAAGGAGTTGGATATCACATCTCATGATAAAGGAAGGGTCTAAGGTTTGGAAGGGGAAGGATTTGGATATCACATCTCATGTTATAGGACGGGTCTCAGGTTTGGTATTAGATGCATTGAGATATCAAGTCTCATGGTATAAGAAGGGTCTCAGAATTGGAATGGGAAGGAGTTGGATATCACACCTCAAGCTATAGGAAGGGTCTCAGGATTGGAATGGGAAGGAGTTTGATATCACATCTCATGCCATAGTATGGGTCTCAGGTTTGGTAGAAGCATTGGGATATCACATCTCATGCTATCGGAAGGGTATCAGTATTGGATTTGGAAGAAGTTGGATATCCCATCTCATGCTAGAGGAAGGGTCTCAGGTTGGAATGGGAAGGAGTTGGATATCACATTTCATGTTATAGGAAGGGTCTCAGGATTGGAATGGGAAGGACTTGGATATCATATCTCATGCTATAGGACGGGTCTCAGGTTTGTTATTAGAATCATTGAGATATCATATTGCATGCTGTAGGAAGGGTCTAAGGATTGGAATGGGAAGGACTTGGATATCACATCTCATGCTATAGATAGGCTCTTAGGTTTGGAAAGGGAAGGAGTTGGATATCACATTTCATGTTAGAGGAAGGATCTCAGGTTTGGTATTAGAAGCATTGAGATATCGCATCTCATGCTATATGAAGGGTCTCAGGATTGGAATGGGAAGTAGTTGGATATCACATCTCATGCTATAGGAAGGGTCTCAGGTTTGGTATAAGCATTGAGATATCACATCTCATGCTATAGGACAGGTCTCAGGATTGGAATGGAAGGAGTTGGATATCACATATCATGTTATACGAGGGATCTCAGGTTTGGTATTAGAAGCATTGAGACATCACATCTCATGCTATAGGAAGGGTCTCAGGGTTGGAATGGGAAGGAGTTGGATATCACATCTCATCCAATAGGAAGGGTCTCAGGTTTGGAATGGGAAGGAATTGGATATCACATCTCATGTTATAGGAAGGATCTCAGGTTTGGTATTAGAAGCATTGAGATATCACATCTCATGCTATAGGAAGGGTCTCAGGATTGGAATGTGAAGGATTTGGATATCACATCTCATGCTAAAGGAAGGGTCTCAGGTTTGGTAGAAGCATTGAGATATCACGTCTCTGCTATCGGAAGGGTCTCAGGATTGGATTGGGAAGGAGTTGGATATCCCTTCTCATGCTATAGGAAGGGTCTCAGGATTTGAATGGCAAGGAGTTGGATATCACATCTCATGCCATAGGAAGGGTCTCAGGTTTGGTATAAGCATTGAGATATCACATCTCTGCTATCGGAAGGGTCTCAGGATTGGAATGGGAAGGAGTTGGATATTCCCATCTCATGTTATAGGAAGGGTCATTGGTTTGGTATTAGAAGCATTGAGATATCACATCTCATGCTATAGGAAGGGTCTCAGGATTGGAATGGGAAGGACTTGGATATCACATCCCCTGCTATAGGGAGGGTCTCAAGTTTGATATTAGAAGCTTTGAGATATCACATCTCATGATATCGGAAGGGTCTCAGGATTGGAATGGGAAGGAGTTGGATATCACATCTCATGATAAAGGAAGGGTCTAAGGTTTGGAAGGGGAAGGATTTGGATATCACATCTCATGTTATATTACGGGTCTCAGGTTTGGTATTAGAAGCATTGAGATATCAAGTCTCAGAGTATAGGAAGGGTCTCAGAATTGGAATGGGAAGGAGTTGGATATCACATCTCAAGCTATAGGAAGGGTCTCAGGATTGGAATGGGAAGGACTTGGATATCACATCTCATGCTATAGAAGGCTCTCAGGTTTGGAAGGGGAAAGAGTTGGATATCACATTTCATGTTAGAGGTAGGATCTCAGGTTTGGTATTAGAGGCATTGAGATATCACATCTCATGATATCAGAAGGGTCTCAGGAATGGAATGGGAAGGAGTTGGATATCACATCTCATGCTAAAGGGAGGGTCTCAGGTTTGGAAGGGGAAGGATTTGGATATCACATCTCATGTTATAGGAAGGATCTCAGGTTTGGTATTAGAAGCATTGAGATATCACATCTCATGCTATCGGAAGGATCTCAGGTTTGGTATTAGAAGCATTGAGATATCACATCTCATGCTATCAGAAGGGTCTAAGGATTGGAATGGGAAGGAGTTGGATATCACATCTCATGCTAAAGGGAGGGTCTCAGGTTTGGAAGGGGAAGGATTTGGATATCACATCTCATGTTATCGGAAGGATCTCACGTTTGGTATTAGAAGTATTGAGATATCATATCTCATGCTATAGGAAGGGTCTCAGGATTGGAATGGGAAAGAGTTGGATATCACATCTCATGCTATAGGGAGTGTCTCAGGATTGGAATGGGAAGGACTTAGATATCACATATCATGCTATAGGGAGGGTCTCAGTTTTGATATTAGAAGCATTGAGATATCACATCTCATGCTATCGGAAGTGTCTCAGGATTGGAATGGGAAGGAGCTGGATATCACATCTCATGCTAAAGGAAGAGTCTCAGGTTTGGAACGGGAAGGATTTGGATATCACATCTCATGTTATAGGAAAGGTCTCAGGTTTGGTATAAGCATTGAGATATCCCATCTCTGCTATCGGAAGTGTCTCAGGATTGGAATGGGAAGGAGTTGGATATCACATCTCATGTTATAGGACGGGTCTCAGGTTTGTTATTAGAATCATTGAGATATCATATTGCATGCTGTAGGAAGGGTCTAAGGGTTGGAATGGGAAGGACTTGGATATCACATCTCATGCTATAGATAGGCTCTTAGGTTTGGAAAGGGAAGGAGTTGGATATCACATTTCATGTTAGAGGAAGGATCTCAGGTTTGGTATTAGAAGCATTGAGATATCACATCTCATGCTATAGGAAGGGTCTCAGGATTGGAATGGGAAGTAGTTGGATATCACATCTCATGCTATAGGAAGGGTCTCAGGTTTAGTATAAGCATTGAGATATCACATCTCATGCTATAGGACGGGTCTCAGGATTGGAATGGAAGGAGTTGGATATCACATCTCATGTTATAGGAAGGATCTCAGGTTTGGTATTAGAAGCATTGAGACATCACATCTCATGCTATAGGAAGGGTCTCAGGGTTGGAATGGGAAGGAGTTGGATATCACATCTCATCCAATAGGAAGGGTCTCAGGTTTGGAATGGGAAGGAATTGGATATCACATCTCATGTTATAGGAAGGATCTCAGGTTTGGTATTAGAAGCATTGAGATATCACATCTCATGCTATAGGAAGGGTCTCAGGATTGGAATGTGAAGGATTTGGATATCACATCTCATGCTAAAGGAAGGGTCTCAGGTTTGGTAGAAGCATTGAGATATCACGTCTCTGCTATCGGAAGGGTCGCAGGATTGGATTGGGAAGGAGTTGGATATCCCTTCTCATGCTATAGGAAGGGTCTCAGGATTTGAATGGCAAGGAGTTGGATATCACATCTCATGCCATAGGAAGGGTCTCAGGTTTGGTATAAACATTGAGATATCACATCTCTGCTATCGGAAGGGTCTCAGGATTGGATTGGGAAGGAGTTGGATATCCCTTCTCATGCTATAGGAAGTGTCTCAGGTTGGAATGGGAAGGAGTTGGATATCACATATCATGTTATAGGAAGGGTCTCAGGATTGGAATGGGAAGGATTTAGATATCACATCTCTTGCTATAGGAAGGGTCTCAGGATTGGAATGGGTAGGAGTTGGATATTACTTTCTTGCTATAGGAAGGGTCTCATGTTTGGAATGGGAAGGAGTTGGATATCACATATGCTATAGTTAGTGTCTCAGGTTTGGAACGGGAAGGAGTTGGATATCACATCTCATGTTATAGGAAGGGTCTCAGGTTTGGTATAAGCATTGAGATATCACATCTCTGCTATCGGAAGCGGCTCAGGATTGGAATAGGAAGGAGTTGGATATCACATCTCATGTTATAGTAAGAGTCTCTGGTTTGGTATTAGAATCATTGAGATATCACATCGCATGCTGTAGGAAGGGTCTAAGGATTGGAATGGGATGGACTTGGATATCACATCTCATGCTATAGGTAGGCTCTCAGGTTTGGTATAAGCATTGAGATATCACATCTCATGCTATAGGAAGGGTCTCAGGATTGGAATGGGAAGGATTTGGATATCACATCTCATGCTATAGGAAGGGTCTCAGATTTGGTATAAGCATTGAGATATCACATCTCATGCTAAAGGAAGGGTCTCAGGATTGGAATGGGAAGGAGTTGTATATGACATCTCAGGCCATAGGAAGGGTCTCAGGTTTGGTATAAGCATTGAGATATCACATCTCTGCTATCGGAAGGGTCTCAGGATTGGAATGGGAAGGAGTTGGATATCCCATCTCATGTTATAGGAAGGGTCTCAGGTTTGGTATTAGAAGCATAGAGATATCACATCTCATGCTATAGGAAGGGTCTCAGGATTGGAATGGGAAGGACTTGGATGTCACATCTCATGCTATAGGGAGGATCTCAAGTTTGATATTAGAAGCATTGAGATAACAAATCTCATGATATCGGAAGGGTCTCAGGATTGGAATGGGAAGGAGTTGGATACCACATCTCATGATAAAGGAAGGGTCTAAGGTTTGGAAGGGGAAGGATTTGGATATCACATCTCATGTTTTAGGACGGGTCTCAGGTTTGGTATTAGAAGCATTGAGATATCAAGTCTCATGGTATAAGAAGGGTCTCAGAATTGGAATGGGAAGGAGTTTGATATCACATCTCATGCCATAGTATGGGTCTCAGGTTTGGTAGAAGCATTGGGATATCACATCTCATGCTATCGGAAGGGTATCAGTATTGGATTTTGAAGAAGTTGGATATCCCATCTCATGCTATAGGAAGGGTCTCAGGTTGGAATGGGAAGGAGTTGGATATCACATTTCATGTTATAGGAAGGGTCTCAGGATTGGAATGGGAAGGACTTGGATATCATATCTCATGCTATAGGACGGGTCTCAGGTTTGTTATTAGAATCATTGAGATATCATATTGCATGCTGTACTAAGGGTCTAAGGATTGGAATAGGAAGGACCTGGATATCACATCTCATGCTATAGATAGGCTCTTAGGTTTGGAAAGGGAAGGAGTTGGATATCACATTTCATGTTAGAGGAAGGATCTCAGGTTTGGTATTAGAAGCATTGAGATATCACATCTCATGCTATAGGAAGGGTCTCAGGATTGGAATGGGAAGTAGTTGGATATCACATCTCATGCTATAGGAAGGGTCTCAGGTTTGGTATAAGCATTGCGATATCACATCTCATGCTATAGGACGGGTCTCAGGATTGGAATGGAAGGAGTTGGATATCACATCTCATGTTATAGGAAGGATCTCAGGTTTGGTATTAGAATCATTGAGACATCACATCTCATGCTATAGGAAGGGTCTCAGGGTTGGAATGGGAAGGAGTTGGATATCACAACTCATCCAATAGGAAGGGTCTCAGGTTTGGAATGGGAAGGAATTGGATATCACATCTCATGTTATAGGAAGGATCTCAGGTTTGGTATTAGAAGCATTGAGATATCACATCTCATGCTATAGGAAGGGTCTCAGGATTGGAATGTGAAGGATTTGGATATCACATCTCATGCTAAAGGAAGGGTCTCAGGTTTGGTAGAAGCATTGAGATATCACGTCTCTACTATCGGAAGGGTCTCAGGATTGGATTGGGAAGGAGTTGGATATCCCTTCTCATGCTATAGGAAGGGTCTCAGGATTTGAATGGCAAGAAGTTGGATATCACATCTCAAGCCATACGAAGGGTCTCAGGTTTGGTATAAGCATTGAGATATCACATCTCTGCTATCGGAAGGGTCTCAGGATTGGAATGGGAAGGAGTTGGATATTCCCATCTCATGTAATAGGAAGGGTCTCAGGTTTGGTATTAGAAGCATTGAGATATCACATCTCATGCTATAGGAAGGGTCTCAGGATTGGAATGGGAAGGACTTGGATATCACATCTCATGCTATAGGGAGGGTCTCAAGTTTGATATTAGAAGCTTTGAGATATCACATCTCATGATATCGGAAGGGTCTCAGGATTGGAATGGGAAGGAGTTGGATATCACATCTCATGATAAAGGAAGGGTCTAAGGTTTGGAAGGGGAAGGATTTGGATATCACATCTCATGTTATATTACGGGTCTCAGGTTTGGTATTAGAAGCATTGAGATATCAAGTCTCAGAGTATAGGAAGGGTCTCAGAATTGGAATGGGAAGGAGTTGGATATCACATCTCAAGCTATAGGAAGGGTCTCAGGATTGGAATGGGAAGGACTTGGATATCACATCTCATGCTATAGGAAGGCTCTCAGGTTTGGAAGGGGAAAGAGTTGGATATCACATTTCATGTTAGAGGTAGGCTCTCAGGTTTGGTATTAGAGGCATTGAGATATCACATCTCATGCTATCAGAAGGGTCTCGGGAATGGAATGGGAAGGAGTTGGATATCACATCTCATGCTAAAGGGAGGGTCTCAGGTTTGGAAGGGGAAGGATTTGGATATCACATCTCATGTTATAGGAAGGATCTCAGGTTTGGTATTAGAAGCATTGAGATATCACATCTCATGCTATCGGAAGGATCTCAGGTTTGGTATTAGAAGCATTGAGATATCACATCTCATGCTATCAGAAGGGTCTCAGGATTGGAATGGGAAGGAGTTGGATATCACATCTCATGCTAAAGGGAGGGTCTCAGGTTTGGAAGGGGAAGGATTTGGATATCACATCTCATGTTATCGGAAGGATCTCACGTTTGGTATTAGAAGTATTGAGATATCATATCTCATGCTATAGGAAGGGTCTCAGGATTGGAATGGGAAGGAGTTGGATATCACATCTCATGCTATAGGAAGTGTCTCAGGATTGTAATGGGAAGGACTTGGATATCACATCTCATGCTATAGGTAGGGTCTCAAGTTTGATATTAGAAGCATTGAGATATCACATCTCATGCTATAGGAAGGGTCTGAGGATTGGAATGGGAAGGAGTTGGATATCACATCTCATGCTATGGGAAGGGTCTCAGGTTTGGTATAAGCAGTGAGATATCACATCTCATGCTATAGGAAGTGTCTCAGGATTGGAATGGGAAGGAGTTGGATATCACATCTCATGTTATAGGAAGGATCTCAGGTTTGGTAAAAGCATTGAGATATCACATCTCTGCTATCGGAAGGGTCTCAGGATTGGAATGGGAAGGAGTTGGATATTCCCATCTCATGTTATAGGAAGGGTCTCAGGTTTGGTATTAGAAGCATTGAGATATCACATCTCATGCTATAGGAAGGGTCTCAGGATTGGAATGGGAAGGACTTGGATATCACATCTCATGCTATAGGGAGGGTCTCAAGTTTGATATTAGAAGCTTTGAGATATCACATCTCATGATATCGGAAGGGTCTCAGGATTGGAATGGGAAGGAGTTGGATATCACATCTCATGATAAAGGAAGGGTCTAAGGTTTGGAAGGGGAAGGATTTGGATATCACATCTCATGTTATATTACGGGTCTCACGTCTGTATTAGAAGCATTGAGATATCAAGTCTCATAGTATAGGAAGGGTCTCAGAATTGGAATGGGAAGGAGTTGGATATCACATCTCAAGTTATAGGAAGGGTCTCAGGATTGGAATGGGAAGGACTTGGATATCACATCTCATGCTATAGGAAGGCTCTCAGGTTTGGAAGGGGAAAGAGTTGGATATCACATTTCATGTTAGAGGTAGGATCTCAGGTTTGGTATTAGAGGCATTGAGATATCACATCTCATGCTATCAGAAGGGTCTCAGGAATGGAATGGGAAGGAGTTGGATATCACATCTCATGCTAAAGGGAGGGTCTCAGGTTTGGAAGGGGAAGGATTTGGATATCACATCTCATGTTATAGGAAGGATCTCAGGTTTGGTATTAGAAGCATTGAGATATCACATCTCATGCTATCGGAAGGATCTCAGGTTTGGTATTAGAAGCATTGAGATATCATATCTCATGCTATCAGAAGAGTCTCAGGATTGGAATAGGAAGGAGTTCGATATCACATCTCATGCTAAAGGGAGGGTCTCAGGATTGGAAGGGGAAGTATTTGGATATCACATCTCATGTTATCGGAAGGATCTCACGTTTGGTATTAGAAGTATTGAGATATCATATCTCATGCTATAGGAAGGGTCTCAGGATTGGAATGGGAAGGAGTTGGATATCACATCTCATGTTATAGGGAGGGTGTCAGGATTGGAATGGGAAGGACTTAGATATCACATATCATGCTATAGGGAGGGTCTCAGTTTTGATATTAGAAGCATTGAGATATCACATCTCATGCTATAGGAAGTGTCTCAGGATTGGAATGGGAAGGTGCTGGATATCACATCTCATGCTAAAGGAAGGGTCTCAGGTTTGGAACGGGAAGGATTTGGATATCACATCTCATGTTATAGGAAGGGTCTCAGGTTTGGTATAAGCATTGAGATATCACATCTCTGCTATCGGAAGTGTCTCAGGATTGGAATGGGAAGGAGTTGGATATCCCATCTCATGTTATAGGACGGGTCTCAGGTTTGTTATTAGAATCATTGAGATATCATATTGCATGCTGTAGGAAGGGTCTAAGGGTTGGAATGGGAAGGACTTGGATATCACATCTCATGCTATAGATAGGCTCTTAGGTTTGGAAAGGGAAGGAGTTGGATATCACATTTCATGTTAGAGGAAGGATCTCAGGTTTGGTATTAGAAGCATTGAGATATCACATCTCATGCTATAGGAAGGGTCTCAGGATTGGAATGGGAAGCAGTTGGATATCACATCTCATGCTATAGGAAGGGTCTCAGGTTTGGTATAAGCATTGAGATATCACATCTCATGCTATAGGACGGGTCTCAGGATTTGAATGGAAGGAGTTGGATATCACATCTCATGTTATAGGAAGGATCTCAGGTTTGGTATTAGAAGCATTGAGACATCACATCTCATGCTATAGGAAGGGTCTCAGGGTTGGAATGGGAAGGAGTTGGATATCACATCGCATCCAATAGGAAGGGTCTCAGGTTTGGAATGGGAAGGAATTGGATATCACATCTCATGTTATAGGAAGGATCTCAGGTTTGGTATTAGAAGCATTGAGATATCACATCTCATGCTATAGGAAGGGTCTCAGGATTGGAATGTGAAGGATTTGGATATCACATCTCATGCTAAAGGAAGGGTCTCAGGTTTGGTAGAAGCATTGAGATATCACGTCTCTGCTATCGGAAGGGTCTCAGGATTGGATTGGGAAGGAGTTGGATATCACATCTCATGCCATAGGAAGGGTCTCAGGTTTGGTATAAGCATTGAGATTTCACATCTCTGCTATCGGGAGGGTCTCAGGATTGGATTGGGAAGGAGTTGGATATCCCTTCTCATGCTATAGGAAGTGTCTCAGGTTGGAATGGGAAGGAGTTGGATATCACATCTCATGTTATAGGAAGGGTCTCAGGATTGGAATGGGAAGGATTTTGATATCACATCTCTTGCTATAGGAAGGGTCTCAGGATTGGAATGGGTAGGAGTTGGATATTACTTTCTTGCTATAGGAAGGGTCTCATGTTTGGAATGGGAAGGAGTTGGATATCACATATGCTATAGTTAGTGTCTCAGGTTTGGAACGGAAGGAGTTGGATATCACATCTCATGTTATAGGAAGGGTCTCAGGTTTGGTATAAGCATTGAGATATCACATCTCTGCTATCGGAAGCGGCTCAGGATTGGAATGGGAAGGAGTTGGATATCCCATCTCATGTTATAGGAAGAGTCTCTGGTTTGGTATTAGAATCATTGAGATATCACATTGCATGCTGTAGGAAGGGTCTAAGGATTGGAATGGGATGGACTTGGATATCACATCTCATGCTATAGGTAGGCTCTCAGGTTTGGTATAAGCATTGAGATATCACATCTCATGCTATAGGAAGGGTCTCAGGATTGGAATGGGAAGGAATTGGATATCACATCTCATGCTATAGGAAGGGTCTCAGATTTGGTATAAGCATTGAGATATCACATCTCATGCTAAAGGAAGGGTCTCAGGATTGGAATGGGAAGGAGTTGTATATGACATCTCAGGCCATAGGAAGGTTCTCAGGTTTGGTATAAGCATTGAGATATCACATCTCTGCTATCGGAAGGGTCTCAGGATTGGAATGGGAAGGAGTTGGATATCCCATCTCATGTTATAGGAAGGGTCTCAGGTTTGGTATTAGAAGCATAGAGATATCACATCTCATGCTATAGGAAGGGTCTCAGGATTTGAATGGCAAGGAGTTGGATATCACATCTCATGCCATAGGAAGGGTCTCAGGTTTGGTATAAGCATTCAGATATCACATCTCTGCTATCGGAAGGGTCTCAGGATTGGATTGGGAAGGAGTTAGATATCCCTTCTCATGCTATAGGAAGTGTCTCAGGTTGGAATGGGAAGGAGTTGGATATCACATCTCATGTTATAGGAAGGGTCTCGGGATTGGAATGGGAAGGACTTGGATGTCACATCTCATGCTTTAGGGAGGGTCTCAAGTTTGATATTAGAAGCATTGAGATAACAAATCTCATGATATCGGAAGGGTCTCAGGATTGGAATGGGAAGGAGTTGGATATCACATCTCATGATAAAGGAAGGGTCTAAGGTTTGGAAGGGGAAGGATTTGGATATCACATCTCATGTTATAGGACGGGTCTCAGGTTTGGTATTAGAAGCATTGAGATATCAAGTCTCATGGTATAAGAAGGGTCTCAGAATTGGAATGGGAAGGAGTTGGATATCACACCTCAAGCTATAGGAAGGGTCTCAGGATTGGAATGGGAAGGACTTGGATATCACATCTCATGCTATAGGGAGGGTCTCAAGTTTGATATTAGAAGCTTTGAGATATCACATCTCATGATATCGGAAGGGTCTCAGGATTGGAATGGGAAGGAGTTGGATATCACATCTCATGATAAAGGAAGGGTCTAAGGTTTGGAAGGGGAAGGATTTGGATATCACATCTCATGTTATATTACGGGTCTCACGTTTGTATTAGAAGCATTGAGATATCAAGTCTCATAGTATAGGAAGGGTCTCAGAATTGGAATGGGAAGGAGTTGGATATCACATCTCAAGCTATAGGAAGGGTCTCAGGATTGGAATGGGAAGGACTTGGATATCACATCTCATGCTATAGGAAGGCTCTCAGGTTTGGAAGGGGAAATAGTTGGATATCACATTTCATGTTAGAGGTAGGATCTCAGGTTTGGTATTAGAGGCATTGAGATATCACATCTCATGCTATCAGAAGGGTCTTAGGAATGCAATGGGAAGGAGTTGGATATCACATCTCATGCTAAAGGGAGGGTCTCAGGTTTGGAAGGGGAAGGATTTGGATATCACATCTCATGTTATAGGAAGGATCTCAGGTTTGGTATTAGAAGCATTGAGATATCACATCTCATGCTATCGGAAGGATCTCAGGTTTGGTATTAGAAGCATTGAGATATCACATCTCATGCTATCAGAAGAGTCTCAGGATTGGAATAGGAAGGAGTTGGATATCACATCTCATGCTAAAGGGAGGGTCTCAGGATTGGAAGGGGAAGGATTTGGATATCACATCTCATGTTATCGGAAGGATCTCACGTTTGGTATTAGAAGTATTGAGATATCATATCTCATGCTATAGGAAGGGTCTCAGGATTGGAATGGGAAGGAGTTGGATATCACATCTCATGCTATAGGGAGGGTCTCAGGATTGGAATGGGAAGGACTTAGATATCACATATCATGCTATAGGGAGGGTCTCAGTTTTGATATTAGAAGCATTGAGATATCACATCTCATGCTATAGGAAGTGTCTCAGGATTGGAATGGGAAGGTGCTGGATATCACATCTCATGCTAAAGGAAGGGTCTCAGGTTTGGAACGGGAAGGATTTGGATATCACATCTCATGTTATAGGAAGGGTCTCAGGTTTGGTATAAGCATTGAGATATCACATCTCTGCTATCGGAAGTGTCTCAGGATTGGAAAGGGAAGGAGTTGGATATCCCATCTCATGTTATAGGACGGGTCTCAGGTTTGTTATTAGAATCATTGAGATATCATATTGCATGCTGTAGGAAGGGTCTAAGGGTTGGAATGGGAAGGACTTGGATATCACATCTCATGCTATAGATAGGCTCTTAGGTTTGGAAAGGGAAGGAGTTGGATATCACATTTCATGTTAGAGGAAGGATCTCAGGTTTGGTATTAGAAGCATTGAGATATCACATCTCATGCTATAGGAAGGGTCTCAGGATTGGAATGGGAAGCAGTTGGATATCACATCTCATGCTATAGGAAGGGTCTCAGGTTTGGTATAAGCATTGAGATATCACATCTCATGCTATAGGACGGGTCTCAGGATTGGAATGGAAGGAGTTGGATATCACATCTCATGTTATAGGAAGGATCTCAGGTTTGGTATTAGAAGCATTGAGACATCACATCTCATGCTATAGGAAGGGTCTCAGGGTTGGAATGGGAAGGAGTTGGATATCACATCTCATCCAATAGGAAGGGTCTCAGGTTTGGAATGGGAAGGAATTGGATATCACATCTCATGTTATAGGAAGGATCTCAGGTTTGGTATTAGAAGCATTGAGATATCACATCTCATGCTATAGGAAGGGTCTCAGGATTGGAATGTGAAGGATTTGGATATCACATCTCATGCTAAAGGAAGGGTCTCAGGTTTGGTAGAAGCATTGAGATATCACGTCTCTGCTATCGGAAGGGTCTCAGGATTGGATTGGGAAGGTGTTGGATATCGCATCTCATGCCATAGGAAGGGTCTCAGGTTTGGTATAAGCATTGAGATATCACATCTCTGCTATCGGAAGGGTCTCAGGATTGGATTGGGAAGGAGTTGGATATCCCTTCTCATGCTATAGGAAGTGTCTCAGGTTGGAATGGGAAGGAGTTGGATATCACATCTCATGTTATAGGAAGGGTCTCAGGATTGGAATGGGAAGGATTTGGATATCACATCTCTTGCTATAGGAAGGGTCTCAGGATTGGAATGGGTAGGAGTTGGATATTACTTTCTTGCTATAGGAAGGGTCTCATGTTTGGAATGGGAAGGAGTTGGATATCACATATGCTATAGTTATTGTCTCAGGTTTGGAACGGGAAGGAGTTGGATATCACATCTCATGTTATAGGAAGGGTCTCAGGCTTGGTATAAGCATTGAGATATCACATCTCTGCTATCGGAAGCGGCTCAGGATTGGAATGGGAAGGAGTTGGATATCCCATCTCATGTTATAGGAAGAGTCTCTGGTTTGGTAGAATCATTGAGATATCACATCGCATGCTGTAGGAAGGGTCAAAGGATTGGAATGGGATGGACTGGGATATCACATCTCATGCTATAGGTAGGCTCTCAGGTTTGGTATAAGCATTGAGATATCACATCTCATGCTATAGGAAGGGTCTCAGGATTGGAATGGGAAGGAATTGGATATCACATCTCATGCTATAGGAAGGGTCTCAGATTTGGTATAAGCATTGAGATATCACATCTCATGCTAAAGGAAGAGTCTCAGGATTGGATTGTGAAGGATTTGGATATCACATCTCATGCTAAAGGAAGGGTCTCAGGTTTGGTAGAAGCATTGAGATATCACGTCGCTGCTATCGGAAGGGTCTCAGGATTGGATTGGGAAGGAGTTGGATATCCCTTCTCATGCTATAGGAAGGGTCTCAGGATTTGAATGGCAAGGAGTTGGATATCACATCTCATGCCATAGGAAGGGTCTCAGGTTTGGTATAAGCATTGAGATATCACATCTCTGCTATCGGAAGGGTCTCAGGATTGGATTGGGAAGGAGTTGGATATCCCTTCTCATGCTATAGGAAGTGTCTCAGGTTGGAATGGGAAGGAGTTGGATATCACATCTCATGCTATAGGAAGGGTCTCAGGTTTGGTATAAGCATTGAGATATCACATCTCATGCTATAGGACGGGTCTCAGGATTGTAATGGAAGGAGTTGGATATCACATCTCATGTTATAGGAAGGATCTCAGGTTTGGTATTAGAATCATTGAGACATCACATCTCATGCTATAGGAAGGGTCTCAGGGTTGGAATGGGAAGGAGTTGGATATCACAACTCATCCAATAGGAAGGGTCTCAGGTTTGGAATGGGAAGGAATTGGATATCACATCTCATGTTATAGGAAGGATCTCAGGTTTGGTATTAGAAGCATTGAGATATCACATCTCATGCTATAGGAAGGGTCTCAGGATTGGAATGTGAAGGATTTGGATATCACATCTCATGCTAAAGGAAGGGTCTCAGGTTTGGTAGAAGCATTGAGATATCACGTCTCTGCTATCGGAAGGGTCTCAGGATTGGATTGGGAAGGAGTTGGATATCCCTTTTCATGCTATAGGAAGGGTCTCAGGATTTGAATGGCAAGGAGTTGGATATCACATCTCATGCCACAGGAAGGGTCTCAGGTTTTGTTTAAGCATTGAGATATCATATCTCTGCTATCGGAAGGATCTCAGGATTGGATTGGGAAGGAGTTGGATATCCCTTCTCATGCTATAGGAAGTGTCTCAGGTTGGAATGGGAAGGAGTTGGATATCACATCTCATGTTATAGGAAGGGTCTCAGGATTGGAATGGGAAGGATTTGGATATCACATCTCTTGCTATAGGAAGGGTCTCAGGATTGGAATGGGTAGGAGTTGGATATTACTTTCTTGCTATAGGAAGGGTCTCATGTTTGGAATGGGAAGGAGTTGGATATCACATATGCTATAGTTAGTGTCTCAGGTTCGGAACGGGAAGGAGTTGGATATCACATCTCATGTTATAGGAAGGGTCTCAGGTTTGGTATAAGCATTGAGATATCACATCTCTGCTATCGGAAGCGGCTCAGGATTTGAATGGGAAGGAGTTGGATATCCCATCTCATGTTATAGGAAGAGTCTCTGGTTTGGTATTAGAATCATTGAGATATCACATCGCATGCTGTAGGAAGGGTCTAAGGATTGGAATGGGGTGGACTTGGATATCACATCTCATGCTATAGGTAGGCTCTCAGTTTTGGTATAAGCATTGAGATATCACATCTCATGCTATAGGAAGGGTCTCAGGATTGGAATGGGAAGGAATTGGATATCACATCTCATGCTATAGGAAGGGTCTCAGATTTGGTATAAGCATTGAGATATCACATCTCATGCTAAAGGAAGGGTCTCAGGATTGGAATGGGAAGGAGTTGTATATGACATCTCAGGCCATAGGAAGGTTCTCAGGTTTGGTATAAGCATTGAGATATCACATCTCTGCTATCGGAAAGGTCTCAGGATTGGAATGGGAAGGAGTTGGATATCCCATCTCATGTTATAGGAAGGGTCTCAGGTTTGGTATTAGAAGCATAGAGATATCACATCTCATGCTATAGGAAGGGTCTCAGGATTGGAATGGGAAGGACTTGGATGTCACATCTCATGCTATAGGGAGGGTCTCAAGTTTGATATTAGAAGCATTGAGATAACAAATCTCATGATATCGGAAGGGTCTCAGGATTGGAATGGGAAGGAGTTGGATATCACATCTCATGATAAAGGAAGGGTCTAAGGTTTGGAAGGGGAAGGATTTGGATATCACATCTCATGTTATAGGACGGGTCTCAGGTTTGGTATTAGAAGCATTGAGATATCAAGTCTCATGGTATACGAAGGGTCTCAGAATTGGAATGGGAAGGAGTTGGATATCACACCTCAAGCTATAGGAAGGGTCTCAGGATTGGAATGGGAAGGAGTTTGATATCACATTTCATGCCATAGTATGGGTCTCAGGTTTGGTAGAAGCATTGGGATATCACATCTCATGCTATCGGAAGGGTATCAGTATTGGATTTGGAAGAAGTTGGATATCCCATCTCATGCTATAGGAAGGGTCTCAGGTTGGAATGGGAAGGAGTTGGATATCACATTTCATGTTATAGGAAGGGTCTCAGGATTGGAATGGGAAGGACTTGGATATCATATCTCATGCTATAGGACGGGTCTCAGGTTTGTTATTAGAATCATTGAGATATCATATTGCATGCTGTAGGAAGGGTCTAAGGATTGGAATGGGAAGGACCTGGATATCACATCTCATGCTATAGATAGGCTCTTAGGTTTGGAAAGGGAAGGAGTTGGATATCACATCTCATGTTATAGGATGGATCTCAGGTTTGGTATTAGAAGTATTGAGATATCACATCTCATGTTATCGGAAGGATCTCAGGTTTGGTATTAGAAGTATTGAGATATCACATCTCATGCTATAGGAAGGGTCTCAGGATTGGAATGGGAAGGAGTTGGATATCACATCTCATGCTAAAGGAAGGGTCTCAGGTTTGGTAGAAGCATTGAGATATCACATCTCATGCTATAGGAAGGGTCTCAGGATTGGAATGGGAAGGACTTAGATATCACATATCATGCTATAGGGAGGGTCTCAGTTTTGATATTAGAAGCATTGAGATATCACATCTCATGCTATCGGAAGTGTCTCAGGATTGGAATGGGAAGGATATAACATCTCATGCTAAAGGAAGGGTCTCAGGTTTGGAACGGGAAGGAGTTAAATTTCACATCTCATGTTATAGGAAGGGTCTCAGGTTTGGTATAAACATTGAGATATCACATCTCTGCTATCGGAAGTGTCTCAGGATTGGCATGGGAAGGAGTTGGATATCCCATCTCATGTTATAGGACGGGTCTCAGGTTTGTTATTAGAATCATTGAGATATCATATTGCATGCTGTAGGAAGGGTCTAAGGGTTGGAATGTGAAGGACTTGGATATCACATCTCATGCTATAGATAGGCTCTTAGGTTTGGAAAGGGAAGGAGTTGGATATCACATTTCATGTTAGAGGAAGGATCTCAGGTTTGGTATTAGAAGCATTGAGATATCACATCTCATGCTATAGGAAGGGTCTCAGGATTGGAATGGGAAGGAGTTGGATATCACATCTCATGCTATAGGAAGGGTCTCAGGTTTGGTATAAGCATTGAGATATCACATCTCATGCTATAGGACGGGTCCCAGGATTGGAATGGAAGGAGTTGGATATCACATCTCATGTTATAGGAAGGATCTCAGGTTTGGTATTAGAAGCATTGAGACATCACATCTCATGCTATAGGAAGGGTCTCAGGGTTGGAATGGGAAGGAGTTGGATATCACATCTCATCCAATAGGAAGGGTCTCAGGTTTGGAATGGGAAGTAATTGGATATCACATCTCATGTTATAGGAAGGATCTCAGGTTTGGTGTTAGAAGCATTGAGATATCAAATCTCATGCTATAGGAAGGGTCTCAGGATTGGAATGTGAAGGATTTGGATATCACATCTCATGCTAAAGGAAGGGTCTCAGGTTTGGTAGAAGCATTGAGATATCACGTCTCTGCTATCGGAAGGGTCTCAGGATTGGATTGGGAAGGAGTTGGATATCCCTTTTCATGCTATAGGAAGGGTCTCAGGTTTGGTATAAGCATTGAGATATCACATCTCTGCTATCGGAAGGGTCTCAGGATTGGATTGGGAAGGAGTTGGATATCCCTTCTCATGCTATAGGAAGTGTCTCAGGTTGGAATGGGAAGGAGTTGGATATCACATCTCATGTTATAGGAAGGGTCTCAGGATTGGAATGGGAAGGATTTGGATATCACATCTCTTGCTATAGGAAGGGTCTCAGGATTGGAATGGGTAGGAGTTGGATATTACTTTCTTGCTATAGGAAGGGTCTCATGTTTGGAATGGGAAGGAGTTGGATATCACATATGCTATAGTTAGTGTCTCAGGTTTGGAACGGGAAGGAGTTGGATATCACATCTCATGTTATAGGAAGGGTCTCAGGTTTGGTATAAGCATTGAGATATCACATCTCTGCTATCGGAAGCGGCTCAGGATTGGAATGGGAAGGAGTTGGATATCCCATCTCATGTTATAGGAAGAGTCTCTGGTTTGGTATTAGAATAATTGAGATATCACATTGCATGTTGTAGGAAGGGTCTAAGGATTGGAATGGGATGGACTTGGATATCACATCTCATGATATAGGTAGGCTCTCAGGTTTGGTATAAGCATTGAGATATCACATCTCATGCTATAGGAAGGGTCTCAGGATTGGAATGGGAAGGAATTGGATATCACATCTCATGCTATAGGAAGGGTCTCAGATTTGGTATAAGCATTGAGATATCACATATCATGCTAAAGGAAGGGTCTCAGGATTGGAATGGGAAGGAGTTGTATATGACATCTCAGGCCATAGGAAGGTTCTCAGGTTTGGTATAAGCAGTCAGATATCACATCTCTGCTATCGGAAAGGTCTCAGGATTGGAATGGGAAGGAGTTGGATATCCCATCTCATGTTATAGGAAGGATCTCAGGTTTGGTATTAGAAGCATAGAGATATCACATCTCATGCTATAGGAAGGGTCTCAGGATTGGAATGGGAAGGACTTGGATGTCACATCTCATGCTATAGGGAGGGTCTCAAGTTTGATATTAGAAGCATTGAGATAACAAATCTCATGATATCGGAAGGGTCTCAGGATTGGAATGGGAAGGAGTTGGATATCACATCTCATGATAAAGGAAGGGTCTAAGGTTTGGAAGGGGAAGGATTTGGATATCACATCTCATGTTATAGGACGGGTCTCAGGTTTGGTATTAGAAGCATTGAGATATCAAGTCTCATGGTATAAGAAGGGTCTCAGAATTGGAATGGGAAGGAGTTGGATATCACACCTCAAGCTATAGGAAGGGTCTCAGGATTGGAATGGGAAGGAGTTTGATATCACATCTCATGCCATAGTATGGGTCTCAGGTTTGGTAGAAGCATTGGGATATCACATCTCATGCTATCGGAAGGGTATCAGCATTGGATTTCGAAGAAGTTGGATATCCCATCTCATGCTATAGGAAGGGTCTCAGGTTGGAATGGGAAGGAGTTGGATATCACATTTCATGTTATAGGAAGGGTCTCAGGATTGGAATGGGAAGGACTTGGATATCATATCTCATGCTATAGGACGGGTCTCAGGTTTGTTATTAGAATCATTGAGATATCATATTGCATGCTGTAGGAAGGGTCTAAGGATTGGAATAGGAAGGACCTGGATATCACATCTCATGCTATAGATAGGCTCTTAGGTTTGGAAAGGGAAGGAGTTGGATATCACATTTCATGTTAGAGGAAGGATCTCAGGTTTGGTATTAGAAGCACTGAGATATCACATCTCATGCTATAGGAAGGGTCTCAGGATTGGAATGGGAAGTAGTTGGATATCACATCTCATGCTATAGGAAGGGTCTCAGGTTTGGTATAAGCATTGAGATATCACATCTCATGCTATAGGACGGGTCTCAGGATTGGAATGGAAGGAGTTGGATATCACATCTCATGTTATAGGAAGGATCTCAGGTTTGGTATTAGAATCATTGAGACATCACATCTCATGCTATAGGAAGGGTCTCAGGGTTGGAATGGGAAGGAGTTGGATATCACAACTCATCCAATAGGAAGGGTCTCAGGTTTGGAATGGGAAGGAATTGGATATCACATCTCATGTTATAGGAAGGATCTCAGGTTTGGTATTAGAAGCATTGAGATATCACATCTCATGCTATAGGAAGGGTCTCAGGATTGGAATGTGAAGGATTTGGATATCACATCTCATGCTAAAGGAAGGGTCTCAGGTTTGGTAGAAGCATTGAGATATCACGTCTCTGCTATCGGAAGGATCTCAGGATTGGATTGGGAAGGAGTTGGATATCCCTTCTCATGCTATAGGAAGGGTCTCAGGATTTGAATGGCAAGGAGTTGGATATCACATCTCATGCCATACGAAGGGTCTCAGGTTTGGTATAAGCATTGAGATATCACATCTCTGCTATCGGAAGGGTCTCAGGATTGGAATGGGAAGGAGTTGGATATTCCCATCTCATGTAATAGGAAGGGTCTCAGGTTTGGTATTAGAAGCATTGAGATATCACATCTCATGCTATAGGAAGGGTCTCAGGATTGGAATGGGAAGGACTTGGATATCACATCTCATGCTATAGGGAGGGTCTCAAGTTTGATATTAGAAGCTTTGAGATATCACATCTCATGATATCGGAAGGGTCTCAGGATTGGAATGGGAAGGAGTTGGATATCACATCTCATGATAAAGGAAGGGTCTAAGGTTTGGAAGGGGAAGGATTTGGATATCACATCTCATGTTATATTACGGGTCTCAGGTTTGGTATTAGAAGCATTGAGATATCAAGTCTCAGAGTATAGGAAGGGTCTCAGAATTGGAATGGGAAGGAGTTGGATATCACATCTCAAGCTATAGGAAGGGTCTCAGGATTGGAATGGGAAGGACTTGGATATCACATCTCATGCTATAGGAAGGCTCTCAGGTTTGGAAGGGGAAAGAGTTGGATATCACATTTCATGTTAGAGGTAGGATCTCAGGTTTGGTATTAGAGGCATTGAGATATCACATCTCATGCTATCAGAAGGGTCTCGGGAATGGAATGGGAAGGAGTTGGATATCACATCTCATGCTAAAGGGAGGGTCTCAGGTTTGGAAGGGAAAGGATTTGGATATCACATCTCATGTTATAGGAAGGATCTCAGGTTTGGTATTAGAAGCATTGAGATATCACATCTCATGCTATCAGAAGGGTCTCAGGATTGGAATGGGAAGGAGTTGGATATCACATCTCATGCTAAAGGGAGGGTCTCAGGTTTGGAAGGGGAAGGATTTGGATATCACATCTCATGTTATCGGAAGGATCTCACGTTTGGTATTAGAAGTATTGAGATATCATATCTCATGCAATAGGAAGGGTCTCAGGATTGGAATGGGAAGGAGTTGGATATCACATCTCATGTTATAGGAAGTGTCTCAGGATTGTAATGGGAAGGACTTGGATATCACATCTCATGCTATAGGTAGGGTCTCAAGTTTGATATTAGAAGCATTGAGATATCACATCTCATGCTATAGGAAGGGTCTGAGGATTGGAATGGGAAGGAGTTGGATATCACATCTCATGCTATGGGAAGGGTCTCAGGTTTGGTATAAGCAGTGAGATATCACATCTCATGCTATAGGAAGTGTCTCAGGATTGGAATGGGAAGGAGTTGGATATCACATCTCATGTTATAGGAAGGATCTCAGGTTTGGTATAAGCATTGAGATATCACATCTCTGCTACCGGAAGGGTCTCAGGATTGGAATGGGAAGGAGTTGGATATTCCCATCTCATGTTATAGGAAGGGCCTCAGGTTTGGTATTAGAAGCATTGAGATATCACATCTCATGCTATAGGAAGGGTCTCAGGATTGGAATGGGAAGGACTTGGATATCACATCTCATGCTATAGGGAGGGTCTCAAGTTTGATATTAGAAGCTTTGAGATATCACATCTCATGATATCGGAAGGGTCTCAGGATTGGAATGGGAAGGAGTTGGATATCACATCTCATGATAAAGGAAGGGTCTAAGGTTTGGAAGGGGAAGGATTTGGATATCACATCTCATGTTATATTACGGGTCTCACGTTTGTATTAGAAGCATTGAGATATCAAGTCTCATAGTATAGGAAGGGTCTCAGAATTGGAATGGGAAGGAGTTGGATATCACATCTCAAGCTATAGGAAGGGTCTCAGGATTGGAATGGGAAGGACTTGGATATCACATCTCATGCTATAGGAAGGCTCTCAGGTTTGGAAGGGGAAAGAGTTGGATATCACATTTCATGTTAGAGGTAGGATCTCAGGTTTGGTATTAGAGGCATTGAGATATCACATCTCATGCTATCAGAAGGGTCTCAGGAATGGAATGGGAAGGAGTTGGATATCACATCTCATGCTAAAGGGAGGGTCTCAGGTTTGGAAGGGGAAGGATTTGGATATCACATCTCAACCAAATTCAGCAATACATAGAGACCCACTCTATCCTAGGCAGAAGACAATCGGGCTTTCGCAAAGGCCATGGGACCGAAACTGCCCTACTAGATTTAAAAAATCAAATCACCAAAATAATGGACACAGGCAAACCTGCTCTCCTCCTGCTACTCGACCTCTCTGCGGCATTTGACTTAGTGGACCATGACATCCTCACATCTCACCTATTTAATGCAGCCCACTTCTCCCTTAAAGCAACCTCTTGGATCACCTCCTTTCTAGAAGGCCGAGCCATGAAGGTGTACTCTGATCAGGCCAATGCTCCTCCGACTACCATAAATTGTGGAGTCCCACAAGGGTCATGCACCGCACCGACCCTATACAACCTCTTCACTAAACCCCTCTTCGACCTACTGGACTCTCTCGACATAGCTTATACCAACTATGCCGATGACACACAAGTCCTCCTCCCCCTCACTGGAGACTATGCCCAAGACACAGAAGCCCTCCTTACCATTTACTCCACGATACAGGCATGGATGGCGATCAATGGCCTCTGTCTTAACGGAGACAAAACAGAGATCATCATCCTGGCCCCCAGCGAAATCCTCTCCAAGCTCAGCCAAGACTATTCACACATAACCATCGACAACACCAACATACCCGTCTCCACTGCTGTGAAGACCCTAGGAGTATATCTAGACGCTACTCTCTCCATGACAAGACAGGTCAACGCCATCTCCTCCTCCTCCGCACTGACCACCAAACTCATCCTCGCAATAAAACCCTATCTTACCACTCCCAACTGCCTCTCCATTGCTAGAGCCACCATAGGAGCCAGGCTAGACTATTGCAACGCCCTCCTAGCTGGCACTTCAACCACAAACCTGAATAAACTCCAAACAGTGCAAAACAATGCGCTCCGCGCTGCCCTGCACATCCCCAAATTCGACCATGTGTCGCAGGCCAGAAGAAATGCTCACTGGCTCCCAGTTAAAGAAAGAATTAACTTCAAAGTACTCTCCCTCACACACAAATGTATCAATCATACCGCTCCCTCCTACCTAGCAGAAACCATCACCAGGAAATCCTCCCTTCGTCCTATAAGAACCCCCCATGACAACCAACTCCGAGTCCCCACCATAAGAAGAGCTAAAGCTGGAGGCATTGGCTTCCCACACATAGCACCTAAGCTCTGGAACAACCTCCCTAACTCTCTTAGAGCCGAACCTTCACTGCTTTCCTTTCGGAAATCCCTCAAAACCCTGCTCTTCACATAATCACCTCCTACCCTCCTCTCCGACATGATTGACATATTTTTAAACGCCATGATGTCTGCACTGCTAAGTTTGTAACTAAAACATGTTACTGTAAATCTAATGCCTTGTAAACGTATATTTCTAATACATATACCGTAACTCAAAATGCCTGTAAACTTTAACAACCTTCCTTCTGTAACCAGCCAATTGCTTATATGTAACAGCGCCACGATGCCCACGGGCTGAGCGTGCGCCTTAAAAATATGAATAAATAAATAAATAAATAATCTCATGTTATAGGAAGGATCTCAGGTTTGGTATTAGAAGCATTGAGATATCACATCTCATGCTATCGGAAGGATATCAGGTTTGGTATTAGAAGCATTGAGATATCACATCTCATGCTATCAGAAGAGTCTCAGGATTGGAATAGGAAGGAGTTGGATATCACATCTCATGCTAAAGGGAGGGTCTCAGGATTGGAAGGGGAAGGATTTGGATATCACATCTCATGTTATCGGAAGGATCTCACGTTTGGTATTAGAAGTATTGAGATATCATATCTCATGCTATAGGAAGGGTCTCAGGATTGGAATGGGAAGGAGTTGGATATCACATCTCATGCTATAGGGAGGGTCTCAGGATTGGAATGGGAAGGACTTAGATATCACATATGCTATAGGGAGGGTCTCAGTTTTGATATTAGAAGCATTGAGATATCACATCTCATGCTATAGGAAGTGTCTCAGGATTGGAATGGGAAGGTTCTGGATATCACATCTCATGCTAAAGGAAGGGTCTCAGGTTTGGAACGGGAAGGATTTGGATATCACATCTCATGTTATAGGAAGGGTCTCAGGTTTGGTATAAGCATTGAGATATCACATCTCATGCTATAGGAAGGGTCTCAGGATTGGAATGGGAAGGAATTGGATATCACATCTCATGCTATAGGAAGGGTCTCAGATTTGGTATAAGCATTGAGATATCACATCTCATGCTAAAGGAAGGGTCTCAGGATTGGAATGGGAAGGAGTTGTATATGACATCTCAGGCCATAGGAAGGTTCTCAGGTTTGGTATAAGCATTGAGATATCACATCTCTGCTATCGGAAAGGTCTCAGGATTGGAATGGGAAGGAGTTGGATATCCCATCTCATGTTATAGGAAGGGTCTCAGGTTTGGTATTAGAAGCATAGAGATATCACATCTCATGCTATAGGAAGGGTCTCAGGATTGGAATGGGAAGGACTTGGATGTCACATCTCATGCTATAGGGAGGGTCTCAAGTTTGATATTAGAAGCATTGAGATAACAAATCTCATGATATCGGAAGGGTCTCAGGATTGGAATGGGAAGGAGTTGGATATCACATCTCATGATAAAGGAAGGGTCTAAGGTTTGGAAGGGGAAGGATTTGGATATCACATCTCATGTTATAGGACGGGTCTCAGGTTTGGTATTAGAAGCATTGAGATATCAAGTCTCATGGTATACGAAGGGTCTCAGAATTGGAATGGGAAGGAGTTGGATATCACACCTCAAGCTATAGGAAGGGTCTCAGGATTGGAATGGGAAGGAGTTTGATATCACATCTCATGCCATAGTATGGGTCTCAGGTTTGGTAGAAGCATTGGGATATCACATCTCATGCTATCGGAAGGGTATCAGTATTGGATTTGGAAGAAGTTGGATATCCCATCTCATGCTATAGGAAGGGTCTCAGGTTGGAATGGGAAGGAGTTGGATATCACATTTCATGTTATAGGAAGGGTCTCAGGATTGGAATGGGAAGGACTTGGATATCATATCTCATGCTATAGGACGGGTCTCAGGTTTGTTATTAGAATCATTGAGATATCATATTGCATGCTGTAGGAAGGGTCTAAGGATTGGAATGGGAAGGACGTGGATATCACATCTCATGCTATAGATAGGCTCTTAGCTTTGGAAAGGGAAGGAGTTGGATATCACATCTCATGTTATAGGATGGATCTCAGGTTTGGTATTAGAAGTATTGAGATATCACATCTCATGTTATCGGAAGGATCTCAGGTTTGGTATTAGAAGTATTGAGATATCACATCTCATGCTATAGGAAGGGTCTCAGGATTGGAATGGGAAGGAGTTGGATATCACATCTCATGCTAAAGGAAGGGTCTCAGGTTTGGTAGAAGCATTGAGATATCACATCTCATGCTATAGGAAGGGTCTCAGGATTGGAATGGGAAGGACTTAGATATCACATATCATGCTATAGGGAGGGTCTCAGTTTTGATATTAGAAGCATTGAGATATCACATCTCATGCTATCGGAAGTGTCTCAGGATTGGAATGGGAAGGATATCACATCTCATGCTAAAGGAAGGGTCTCAGGTTTGGAACGGGAAGGAGTTAAATTTCACATCTCATGTTATAGGAAGGGTCTCAGGTTTGGTATAAACATTGAGATATCACATCTCTGCTATCAGAAGTGTCTCAGGATTGGCATGGGAAGGAGTTGGATATCCCATCTCATGTTATAGGACGGGTCTCAGGTTTGTTATTAGAATCATTGAGATATCATATTGCATGCTGTAGGAAGGGTCTAAGGGTTGGAATGTGAAGGACTTGGATATCACATCTCATGCTATAGATAGGCTCTTAGGTTTGGAAAGGGAAGGAGTTGGATATCACATTTCATGTTAGAGGAAGGATCTCAGGTTTGGTATTAGAAGCATTGAGATATCACATCTCATGCTATAGGAAGGGTCTCAGGATTGGAATGGGAAGGAGTTGGATATCACATCTCATGCTATAGGAAGGGTCTCAGGTTTGGTATAAGCATTGAGATATCACATCTCATGCTATAGGACGGGTCTCAGGTTTGGAATGGAAGGAGTTGGATATCACATCTCATGTTATAGGAAGGATCTCAGGTTTGGTATTAGAAGCATTGAGACATCACATCTCATGCTATAGGAAGGGTCTCAGGGTTGGAATGGGAAGGAGTTGGATATCACATCTCATCCAATAGGAAGGGTCTCAGGTTTGGAATGGGAAGTAATTGGATATCACATCTCATGTTATAGGAAGGATCTCAGGTTTGGTATTAGAAGCATTGAGATATCAAATCTCATGCTATAGGAAGGGTCTCAGGATTGGAATGTGAAGGATTTGGATATCACATCTCATGCTAAAGGAAGGGTCTCAGGTTTGGTAGAAGCATTGAGATATCACGTCTCTGCTATCGGAAGGGTCTCAGGATTGGATTGGGAAGGAGTTGGATATCCCTTTTCATGCTATAGGAAGTGTCTCAGGTTTGGTATAAGCATTGAGATATCACATCTCTGCTATCGGAAGGGTCTCAGGATTGGATTGGGAAGGAGTTGGATATCCCTTCTCATGCTATAGGAAGTGTCTCAGGTTGGAATGGGAAGGAGTTGGATATCACATCTCATGTTATAGGAAGGGTCTCAGGATTGGAATGGGAAGGATTTGGATATCACATCTCTTGCTATAGGAAGGGTCTCAGGATTGGAATGGGTAGGAGTTGGATATTACTTTCTTGCTATAGGAAGGGTCTCATGTTTGGAATGGGAAGGAGTTGGATATCACATATGCTATAGTTAGTGTCTCAGGTTTGGAACGGGAAGGAGTTGGATATCACATCTCATGTTATAGGAAGGGTCTCAGGTTTGGTATAAGCATTGAGATATCACATCTCTGCTATCGGAAGCGGCTCAGGATTGGAATGGGAAGGAGTTGGATATCCCATCACATGTTATAGGAAGAGTCTCTGGTTTGGAATTAGAATAATTGAGATATCACATTGCATGTTGTAGGAAGGGTCTAAGGATTGGAATGGGATGGACTTGGATATCACATCTCATGCTATAGGTAGGCTCTCAGGTTTGGTATAAGCATTGAGATATCACATCTCATGCTATAGGAAGGGTCTCAGGATTGGAATGGGAAGGAATTGGATATCACATCTCATGCTATAGGAAGGGTCTCAGATTTGGTGTAAGCATTGAGATATCACATATCATGCTAAAGGAAGGGTCTCAGGATTGGAATGGGAAGGAGTTGTATATGACATCTCAGGCCATAGGAAGGTTCTCAGGTTTGGTATAAGCATTGAGATATCACATCTCTGCTATCGGAAAGGTCTCAGGATTGGAATGGGAAGGAGTTGGATATCCCATCTCATGTTATAGGAAGGATCTCAGGTTTGGTATTAGAAGCATAGAGATATCACATCTCATGCTATAGGAAGGGTCTCAGGTTTTGTTTAAGCATTGAGATATCATATCTCTGCTATCGGAAGGATCTCAGGATTGGATTGGGAAGGAGTTGGATATCCCTTCTCATGCTATAGGAAGTGTCTCAGGTTGGAATGGGAAGGAGTTGGATATCACATCTCATGTTATAGGAAGGGTCTCAGGATTGGAATGGGAAGGATTTGGATATCACATCTCTTGCTATAGGAAGGGTCTCAGGATTGGAATGGGTAGGAGTTGGATATTACTTTCTTGCTATAGGAAGGGTCTCATGTTTGGAATGGGAAGGAGTTGGATATCACATATGCTATAGTTAGTGTCTCAGGTTCGGAACGGGAAGGAGTTGGATATCACATCTCATGTTATAGGAAGGGTCTCAGGTTTGGTATAAGCATTGAGATATCACATCTCTGCTATCGGAAGCGGCTCAGGATTTGAATGGGAAGGAGTTGGATATCCCATCTCATGTTATAGGAAGAGTCTCTGGTTTGGTATTAGAATCATTGAGATATCACATCGCATGCTGTAGGAAGGGTCTAAGGATTGGAATGGGGTGGACTTGGATATCACATCTCATGCTATAGGTAGGCTCTCAGTTTTGGTATAAGCATTGAGATATCACATCTCATGCTATAGGAAGGGTCTCAGGATTGGAATGGGAAGGAATTGGATATCACATCTCATGCTATAGGAAGGGTCTCAGATTTGGTATAAGCATTGAGATATCACATCTCATGCTAAAGGAAGGGTCTCAGGATTGGAATGGGAAGGAGTTGTATATGACATCTCAGGCCATAGGAAGGTTCTCAGGTTTGGTATAAGCATTGAGATATCACATCTCTGCTATCGGAAAGGTCTCAGGATTGGAATGGGAAGGAGTTGGATATCCCATCTCATGTTATAGGAAGGGTCTCAGGTTTGGTATTAGAAGCATAGAGATATCACATCTCATGCTATAGGAAGGGTCTCAGGATTGGAATGGGAAGGACTTGGATGTCACATCTCATGCTATAGGGAGGGTCTCAAGTTTGATATTAGAAGCATTGAGATAACAAATCTCATGATATCGGAAGGGTCTCAGGATTGGAATGGGAAGGAGTTGGATATCACATCTCATGATAAAGGAAGGGTCTAAGGTTTGGAAGGGGAAGGATTTGGATATCACATCTCATGTTATAGGACGGGTCTCAGGTTTGGTATTAGAAGCATTGAGATATCAAGTCTCATGGTATACGAAGGGTCTCAGAATTGGAATGGGAAGGAGTTGGATATCACACCTCAAGCTATAGGAAGGGTCTCAGGATTGGAATGGGAAGGAGTTTGATATCACATTTCATGCCATAGTATGGGTCTCAGGTTTGGTAGAAGCATTGGGATATCACATCTCATGCTATCGGAAGGGTATCAGTATTGGATTTGGAAGAAGTTGGATATCCCATCTCATGCTATAGGAAGGGTCTCAGGTTGGAATGGGAAGGAGTTGGATATCACATTTCATGTTATAGGAAGGGTCTCAGGATTGGAATGGGAAGGACTTGGATATCATATCTCATGCTATAGGACGGGTCTCAGGTTTGTTATTAGAATCATTGAGATATCATATTGCATGCTGTAGGAAGGGTCTAAGGATTGGAATGGGAAGGACCTGGATATCACATCTCATGCTATAGATAGGCTCTTAGGTTTGGAAAGGGAAGGAGTTGGATATCACATCTCATGTTATAGGATGGATCTCAGGTTTGGTATTAGAAGTATTGAGATATCACATCTCATGTTATCGGAAGGATCTCAGGTTTGGTATTAGAAGTATTGAGATATCACATCTCATGCTATAGGAAGGGTCTCAGGATTGGAATGGGAAGGAGTTGGATATCACATCTCATGCTAAAGGAAGGGTCTCAGGTTTGGTAGAAGCATTGAGATATCACATCTCATGCTATAGGAAGGGTCTCAGGATTGGAATGGGAAGGACTTAGATATCACATATCATGCTATAGGGAGGGTCTCAGTTTTGATATTAGAAGCATTGAGATATCACATCTCATGCTATCGGAAGTGTCTCAGGATTGGAATGGGAAGGATATAACATCTCATGCTAAAGGAAGGGTCTCAGGTTTGGAACGGGAAGGAGTTAAATTTCACATCTCATGTTATAGGAAGGGTCTCAGGTTTGGTATAAACATTGAGATATCACATCTCTGCTATCGGAAGTGTCTCAGGATTGGCATGGGAAGGAGTTGGATATCCCATCTCATGTTATAGGACGGGTCTCAGGTTTGTTATTAGAATCATTGAGATATCATATTGCATGCTGTAGGAAGGGTCTAAGGGTTGGAATGTGAAGGACTTGGATATCACATCTCATGCTATAGATAGGCTCTTAGGTTTGGAAAGGGAAGGAGTTGGATATCACATTTCATGTTAGAGGAAGGATCTCAGGTTTGGTATTAGAAGCATTGAGATATCACATCTCATGCTATAGGAAGGGTCTCAGGATTGGAATGGGAAGGAGTTGGATATCACATCTCATGCTATAGGAAGGGTCTCAGGTTTGGTATAAGCATTGAGATATCACATCTCATGCTATAGGACGGGTCCCAGGATTGGAATGGAAGGAGTTGGATATCACATCTCATGTTATAGGAAGGATCTCAGGTTTGGTATTAGAAGCATTGAGACATCACATCTCATGCTATAGGAAGGGTCTCAGGGTTGGAATGGGAAGGAGTTGGATATCACATCTCATCCAATAGGAAGGGTCTCAGGTTTGGAATGGGAAGTAATTGGATATCACATCTCATGTTATAGGAAGGATCTCAGGTTTGGTGTTAGAAGCATTGAGATATCAAATCTCATGCTATAGGAAGGGTCTCAGGATTGGAATGTGAAGGATTTGGATATCACATCTCATGCTAAAGGAAGGGTCTCAGGTTTGGTAGAAGCATTGAGATATCACGTCTCTGCTATCGGAAGGGTCTCAGGATTGGATTGGGAAGGAGTTGGATATCCCTTTTCATGCTATAGGAAGGGTCTCAGGTTTGGTATAAGCATTGAGATATCACATCTCTGCTATCGGAAGGGTCTCAGGATTGGATTGGGAAGGAGTTGGATATCCCTTCTCATGCTATAGGAAGTGTCTCAGGTTGGAATGGGAAGGAGTTGGATATCACATCTCATGTTATAGGAAGGGTCTCAGGATTGGAATGGGAAGGATTTGGATATCACATCTCTTGCTATAGGAAGGGTCTCAGGATTGGAATGGGTAGGAGTTGGATATTACTTTCTTGCTATAGGAAGGGTCTCATGTTTGGAATGGGAAGGAGTTGGATATCACATATGCTATAGTTAGTGTCTCAGGTTTGGAACGGGAAGGAGTTGGATATCACATCTCATGTTATAGGAAGGGTCTCAGGTTTGGTATAAGCATTGAGATATCACATCTCTGCTATCGGAAGCGGCTCAGGATTGGAATGGGAAGGAGTTGGATATCCCATCTCATGTTATAGGAAGAGTCTCTGGTTTGGTATTAGAATAATTGAGATATCACATTGCATGTTGTAGGAAGGGTCTAAGGATTGGAATGGGATGGACTTGGATATCACATCTCATGATATAGGTAGGCTCTCAGGTTTGGTATAAGCATTGAGATATCACATCTCATGCTATAGGAAGGGTCTCAGGATTGGAATGGGAAGGAATTGGATATCACATCTCATGCTATAGGAAGGGTCTCAGATTTGGTATAAGCATTGAGATATCACATATCATGCTAAAGGAAGGGTCTCAGGATTGGAATGGGAAGGAGTTGTATATGACATCTCAGGCCATAGGAAGGTTCTCAGGTTTGGTATAAGCAGTCAGATATCACATCTCTGCTATCGGAAAGGTCTCAGGATTGGAATGGGAAGGAGTTGGATATCCCATCTCATGTTATAGGAAGGATCTCAGGTTTGGTATTAGAAGCATAGAGATATCACATCTCATGCTATAGGAAGGGTCTCAGGATTGGAATGGGAAGGACTTGGATGTCACATCTCATGCTATAGGGAGGGTCTCAAGTTTGATATTAGAAGCATTGAGATAACAAATCTCATGATATCGGAAGGGTCTCAGGATTGGAATGGGAAGGAGTTGGATATCACATCTCATGATAAAGGAAGGGTCTAAGGTTTGGAAGGGGAAGGATTTGGATATCACATCTCATGTTATAGGACGGGTCTCAGGTTTGGTATTAGAAGCATTGAGATATCAAGTCTCATGGTATAAGAAGGGTCTCAGAATTGGAATGGGAAGGAGTTGGATATCACACCTCAAGCTATAGGAAGGGTCTCAGGATTGGAATGGGAAGGAGTTTGATATCACATCTCATGCCATAGTATGGGTCTCAGGTTTGGTAGAAGCATTGGGATATCACATCTCATGCTATCGGAAGGGTATCAGCATTGGATTTCGAAGAAGTTGGATATCCCATCTCATGCTATAGGAAGGGTCTCAGGTTGGAATGGGAAGGAGTTGGATATCACATTTCATGTTATAGGAAGGGTCTCAGGATTGGAATGGGAAGGACTTGGATATCATATCTCATGCTATAGGACGGGTCTCAGGTTTGTTATTAGAATCATTGAGATATCATATTGCATGCTGTAGGAAGGGTCTAAGGATTGGAATAGGAAGGACCTGGATATCACATCTCATGCTATAGATAGGCTCTTAGGTTTGGAAAGGGAAGGAGTTGGATATCACATTTCATGTTAGAGGAAGGATCTCAGGTTTGGTATTAGAAGCACTGAGATATCACATCTCATGCTATAGGAAGGGTCTCAGGATTGGAATGGGAAGTAGTTGGATATCACATCTCATGCTATAGGAAGGGTCTCAGGTTTGGTATAAGCATTGAGATATCACATCTCATGCTATAGGACGGGTCTCAGGATTGGAATGGAAGGAGTTGGATATCACATCTCATGTTATAGGAAGGATCTCAGGTTTGGTATTAGAATCATTGAGACATCACATCTCATGCTATAGGAAGGGTCTCAGGGTTGGAATGGGAAGGAGTTGGATATCACAACTCATCCAATAGGAAGGGTCTCAGGTTTGGAATGGGAAGGAATTGGATATCACATCTCATGTTATAGGAAGGATCTCAGGTTTGGTATTAGAAGCATTGAGATATCACATCTCATGCTATAGGAAGGGTCTCAGGATTGGAATGTGAAGGATTTGGATATCACATCTCATGCTAAAGGAAGGGTCTCAGGTTTGGTAGAAGCATTGAGATATCACGTCTCTGCTATCGGAAGGATCTCAGGATTGGATTGGGAAGGAGTTGGATATCCCTTCTCATGCTATAGGAAGGGTCTCAGGATTTGAATGGCAAGGAGTTGGATATCACATCTCATGCCATACGAAGGGTCTCAGGTTTGGTATAAGCATTGAGATATCACATCTCTGCTATCGGAAGGGTCTCAGGATTGGAATGGGAAGGAGTTGGATATTCCCATCTCATGTAATAGGAAGGGTCTCAGGTTTGGTATTAGAAGCATTGAGATATCACATCTCATGCTATAGGAAGGGTCTCAGGATTGGAATGGGAAGGACTTGGATATCACATCTCATGCTATAGGGAGGGTCTCAAGTTTGATATTAGAAGCTTTGAGATATCACATCTCATGATATCGGAAGGGTCTCAGGATTGGAATGGGAAGGAGTTGGATATCACATCTCATGATAAAGGAAGGGTCTAAGGTTTGGAAGGGGAAGGATTTGGATATCACATCTCATGTTATATTACGGGTCTCAGGTTTGGTATTAGAAGCATTGAGATATCAAGTCTCAGAGTATAGGAAGGGTCTCAGAATTGGAATGGGAAGGAGTTGGATATCACATCTCAAGCTATAGGAAGGGTCTCAGGATTGGAATGGGAAGGACTTGGATATCACATCTCATGCTATAGGAAGGCTCTCAGGTTTGGAAGGGGAAAGAGTTGGATATCACATTTCATGTTAGAGGTAGGATCTCAGGTTTGGTATTAGAGGCATTGAGATATCACATCTCATGCTATCAGAAGGGTCTCGGGAATGGAATGGGAAGGAGTTGGATATCACATCTCATGCTAAAGGGAGGGTCTCAGGTTTGGAAGGGAAAGGATTTGGATATCACATCTCATGTTATAGGAAGGATCTCAGGTTTGGTATTAGAAGCATTGAGATATCACATCTCATGCTATCAGAAGGGTCTCAGGATTGGAATGGGAAGGAGTTGGATATCACATCTCATGCTAAAGGGAGGGTCTCAGGTTTGGAAGGGGAAGGATTTGGATATCACATCTCATGTTATCGGAAGGATCTCACGTTTGGTATTAGAAGTATTGAGATATCATATCTCATGCAATAGGAAGGGTCTCAGGATTGGAATGGGAAGGAGTTGGATATCACATCTCATGTTATAGGAAGTGTCTCAGGATTGTAATGGGAAGGACTTGGATATCACATCTCATGCTATAGGTAGGGTCTCAAGTTTGATATTAGAAGCATTGAGATATCACATCTCATGCTATAGGAAGGGTCTGAGGATTGGAATGGGAAGGAGTTGGATATCACATCTCATGCTATGGGAAGGGTCTCAGGTTTGGTATAAGCAGTGAGATATCACATCTCATGCTATAGGAAGTGTCTCAGGATTGGAATGGGAAGGAGTTGGATATCACATCTCATGTTATAGGAAGGATCTCAGGTTTGGTATAAGCATTGAGATATCACATCTCTGCTACCGGAAGGGTCTCAGGATTGGAATGGGAAGGAGTTGGATATTCCCATCTCATGTTATAGGAAGGGCCTCAGGTTTGGTATTAGAAGCATTGAGATATCACATCTCATGCTATAGGAAGGGTCTCAGGATTGGAATGGGAAGGACTTGGATATCACATCTCATGCTATAGGGAGGGTCTCAAGTTTGATATTAGAAGCTTTGAGATATCACATCTCATGATATCGGAAGGGTCTCAGGATTGGAATGGGAAGGAGTTGGATATCACATCTCATGATAAAGGAAGGGTCTAAGGTTTGGAAGGGGAAGGATTTGGATATCACATCTCATGTTATATTACGGGTCTCACGTTTGTATTAGAAGCATTGAGATATCAAGTCTCATAGTATAGGAAGGGTCTCAGAATTGGAATGGGAAGGAGTTGGATATCACATCTCAAGCTATAGGAAGGGTCTCAGGATTGGAATGGGAAGGACTTGGATATCACATCTCATGCTATAGGAAGGCTCTCAGGTTTGGAAGGGGAAAGAGTTGGATATCACATTTCATGTTAGAGGTAGGATCTCAGGTTTGGTATTAGAGGCATTGAGATATCACATCTCATGCTATCAGAAGGGTCTCAGGAATGGAATGGGAAGGAGTTGGATATCACATCTCATGCTAAAGGGAGGGTCTCAGGTTTGGAAGGGGAAGGATTTGGATATCACATCTCAACCAAATTCAGCAATACATAGAGACCCACTCTATCCTAGGCAGAAGACAATCGGGCTTTCGCAAAGGCCATGGGACCGAAACTGCCCTACTAGATTTAAAAAATCAAATCACCAAAATAATGGACACAGGCAAACCTGCTCTCCTCCTGCTACTCGACCTCTCTGCGGCATTTGACTTAGTGGACCATGACATCCTCACATCTCACCTATTTAATGCAGCCCACTTCTCCCTTAAAGCAACCTCTTGGATCACCTCCTTTCTAGAAGGCCGAGCCATGAAGGTGTACTCTGATCAGGCCAATGCTCCTCCGACTACCATAAATTGTGGAGTCCCACAAGGGTCATGCACCGCACCGACCCTATACAACCTCTTCACTAAACCCCTCTTCGACCTACTGGACTCTCTCGACATAGCTTATACCAACTATGCCGATGACACACAAGTCCTCCTCCCCCTCACTGGAGACTATGCCCAAGACACAGAAGCCCTCCTTACCATTTACTCCACGATACAGGCATGGATGGCGATCAATGGCCTCTGTCTTAACGGAGACAAAACAGAGATCATCATCCTGGCCCCCAGCGAAATCCTCTCCAAGCTCAGCCAAGACTATTCACACATAACCATCGACAACACCAACATACCCGTCTCCACTGCTGTGAAGACCCTAGGAGTATATCTAGACGCTACTCTCTCCATGACAAGACAGGTCAACGCCATCTCCTCCTCCTCCGCACTGACCACCAAACTCATCCTCGCAATAAAACCCTATCTTACCACTCCCAACTGCCTCTCCATTGCTAGAGCCACCATAGGAGCCAGGCTAGACTATTGCAACGCCCTCCTAGCTGGCACTTCAACCACAAACCTGAATAAACTCCAAACAGTGCAAAACAATGCGCTCCGCGCTGCCCTGCACATCCCCAAATTCGACCATGTGTCGCAGGCCAGAAGAAATGCTCACTGGCTCCCAGTTAAAGAAAGAATTAACTTCAAAGTACTCTCCCTCACACACAAATGTATCAATCATACCGCTCCCTCCTACCTAGCAGAAACCATCACCAGGAAATCCTCCCTTCGTCCTATAAGAACCCCCCATGACAACCAACTCCGAGTCCCCACCATAAGAAGAGCTAAAGCTGGAGGCATTGGCTTCCCACACATAGCACCTAAGCTCTGGAACAACCTCCCTAACTCTCTTAGAGCCGAACCTTCACTGCTTTCCTTTCGGAAATCCCTCAAAACCCTGCTCTTCACATAATCACCTCCTACCCTCCTCTCCGACATGATTGACATATTTTTAAACGCCATGATGTCTGCACTGCTAAGTTTGTAACTAAAACATGTTACTGTAAATCTAATGCCTTGTAAACGTATATTTCTAATACATATACCGTAACTCAAAATGCCTGTAAACTTTAACAACCTTCCTTCTGTAACCAGCCAATTGCTTATATGTAACAGCGCCACGATGCCCACGGGCTGAGCGTGCGCCTTAAAAATATGAATAAATAAATAAATAAATAATCTCATGTTATAGGAAGGATCTCAGGTTTGGTATTAGAAGCATTGAGATATCACATCTCATGCTATCGGAAGGATATCAGGTTTGGTATTAGAAGCATTGAGATATCACATCTCATGCTATCAGAAGAGTCTCAGGATTGGAATAGGAAGGAGTTGGATATCACATCTCATGCTAAAGGGAGGGTCTCAGGATTGGAAGGGGAAGGATTTGGATATCACATCTCATGTTATCGGAAGGATCTCACGTTTGGTATTAGAAGTATTGAGATATCATATCTCATGCTATAGGAAGGGTCTCAGGATTGGAATGGGAAGGAGTTGGATATCACATCTCATGCTATAGGGAGGGTCTCAGGATTGGAATGGGAAGGACTTAGATATCACATATGCTATAGGGAGGGTCTCAGTTTTGATATTAGAAGCATTGAGATATCACATCTCATGCTATAGGAAGTGTCTCAGGATTGGAATGGGAAGGTTCTGGATATCACATCTCATGCTAAAGGAAGGGTCTCAGGTTTGGAACGGGAAGGATTTGGATATCACATCTCATGTTATAGGAAGGGTCTCAGGTTTGGTATAAGCATTGAGATATCACATCTCATGCTATAGGAAGGGTCTCAGGATTGGAATGGGAAGGAATTGGATATCACATCTCATGCTATAGGAAGGGTCTCAGATTTGGTATAAGCATTGAGATATCACATCTCATGCTAAAGGAAGGGTCTCAGGATTGGAATGGGAAGGAGTTGTATATGACATCTCAGGCCATAGGAAGGTTCTCAGGTTTGGTATAAGCATTGAGATATCACATCTCTGCTATCGGAAAGGTCTCAGGATTGGAATGGGAAGGAGTTGGATATCCCATCTCATGTTATAGGAAGGGTCTCAGGTTTGGTATTAGAAGCATAGAGATATCACATCTCATGCTATAGGAAGGGTCTCAGGATTGGAATGGGAAGGACTTGGATGTCACATCTCATGCTATAGGGAGGGTCTCAAGTTTGATATTAGAAGCATTGAGATAACAAATCTCATGATATCGGAAGGGTCTCAGGATTGGAATGGGAAGGAGTTGGATATCACATCTCATGATAAAGGAAGGGTCTAAGGTTTGGAAGGGGAAGGATTTGGATATCACATCTCATGTTATAGGACGGGTCTCAGGTTTGGTATTAGAAGCATTGAGATATCAAGTCTCATGGTATACGAAGGGTCTCAGAATTGGAATGGGAAGGAGTTGGATATCACACCTCAAGCTATAGGAAGGGTCTCAGGATTGGAATGGGAAGGAGTTTGATATCACATCTCATGCCATAGTATGGGTCTCAGGTTTGGTAGAAGCATTGGGATATCACATCTCATGCTATCGGAAGGGTATCAGTATTGGATTTGGAAGAAGTTGGATATCCCATCTCATGCTATAGGAAGGGTCTCAGGTTGGAATGGGAAGGAGTTGGATATCACATTTCATGTTATAGGAAGGGTCTCAGGATTGGAATGGGAAGGACTTGGATATCATATCTCATGCTATAGGACGGGTCTCAGGTTTGTTATTAGAATCATTGAGATATCATATTGCATGCTGTAGGAAGGGTCTAAGGATTGGAATGGGAAGGACCTGGATATCACATCTCATGCTATAGATAGGCTCTTAGGTTTGGAAAGGGAAGGAGTTGGATATCACATCTCATGTTATAGGATGGATCTCAGGTTTGGTATTAGAAGTATTGAGATATCACATCTCATGTTATCGGAAGGATCTCAGGTTTGGTATTAGAAGTATTGAGATATCACATCTCATGCTATAGGAAGGGTCTCAGGATTGGAATGGGAAGGAGTTGGATATCACATCTCATGCTAAAGGAAGGGTCTCAGGTTTGGTAGAAGCATTGAGATATCACATCTCATGCTATAGGAAGGGTCTCAGGATTGGAATGGGAAGGACTTAGATATCACATATCATGCTATAGGGAGGGTCTCAGTTTTGATATTAGAAGCATTGAGATATCACATCTCATGCTATCGGAAGTGTCTCAGGATTGGAATGGGAAGGATATAACATCTCATGCTAAAGGAAGGGTCTCAGGTTTGGAACGGGAAGGAGTTAAATTTCACATCTCATGTTATAGGAAGGGTCTCAGGTTTGGTATAAACATTGAGATATCACATCTCTGCTATCGGAAGTGTCTCAGGATTGGCATGGGAAGGAGTTGGATATCCCATCTCATGTTATAGGACGGGTCTCAGGTTTGTTATTAGAATCATTGAGATATCATATTGCATGCTGTAGGAAGGGTCTAAGGGTTGGAATGTGAAGGACTTGGATATCACATCTCATGCTATAGATAGGCTCTTAGGTTTGGAAAGGGAAGGAGTTGGATATCACATTTCATGTTAGAGGAAGGATCTCAGGTTTGGTATTAGAAGCATTGAGATATCACATCTCATGCTATAGGAAGGGTCTCAGGATTGGAATGGGAAGGAGTTGGATATCACATCTCATGCTATAGGAAGGGTCTCAGGTTTGGTATAAGCATTGAGATATCACATCTCATGCTATAGGACGGGTCCCAGGATTGGAATGGAAGGAGTTGGATATCACATCTCATGTTATAGGAAGGATCTCAGGTTTGGTATTAGAAGCATTGAGACATCACATCTCATGCTATAGGAAGGGTCTCAGGGTTGGAATGGGAAGGAGTTGGATATCACATCTCATCCAATAGGAAGGGTCTCAGGTTTGGAATGGGAAGTAATTGGATATCACATCTCATGTTATAGGAAGGATCTCAGGTTTGGTATTAGAAGCATTGAGATATCAAATCTCATGCTATAGGAAGGGTCTCAGGATTGGAATGTGAAGGATTTGGATATCACATCTCATGCTAAAGGAAGGGTCTCAGGTTTGGTAGAAGCATTGAGATATCACGTCTCTGCTATCGGAAGGGTCTCAGGATTGGATTGGGAAGGAGTTGGATATCCCTTTTCATGCTATAGGAAGTGTCTCAGGTTTGGTATAAGCATTGAGATATCACATCTCTGCTATCGGAAGGGTCTCAGGATTGGATTGGGAAGGAGTTGGATATCCCTTCTCATGCTATAGGAAGTGTCTCAGGTTGGAATGGGAAGGAGTTGGATATCACATCTCATGTTATAGGAAGGGTCTCAGGATTGGAATGGGAAGGATTTGGATATCACATCTCTTGCTATAGGAAGGGTCTCAGGATTGGAATGGGTAGGAGTTGGATATTACTTTCTTGCTATAGGAAGGGTCTCATGTTTGGAATGGGAAGGAGTTGGATATCACATATGCTATAGTTAGTGTCTCAGGTTTGGAACGGGAAGGAGTTGGATATCACATCTCATGTTATAGGAAGGGTCTCAGGTTTGGTATAAGCATTGAGATATCACATCTCTGCTATCGGAAGCGGCTCAGGATTGGAATGGGAAGGAGTTGGATATCCCATCTCATGTTATAGGAAGAGTCTCTGGTTTGGTATTAGAATAATTGAGATATCACATTGCATGTTGTAGGAAGGGTCTAAGGATTGGAATGGGATGGACTTGGATATCACATCTCATGATATAGGTAGGCTCTCAGGTTTGGTATAAGCATTGAGATATCACATCTCATGCTATAGGAAGGGTCTCAGGATTGGAATGGGAAGGAATTGGATATCACATCTCATGCTATAGGAAGGGTCTCAGATTTGGTATAAGCATTGAGATATCACATATCATGCTAAAGGAAGGGTCTCAGGATTGGAATGGGAAGGAGTTGTATATGACATCTCAGGCCATAGGAAGGTTCTCAGGTTTGGTATAAGCAGTCAGATATCACATCTCTGCTATCGGAAAGGTCTCAGGATTGGAATGGGAAGGAGTTGGATATCCCATCTCATGTTATAGGAAGGATCTCAGGTTTGGTATTAGAAGCATAGAGATATCACATCTCATGCTATAGGAAGGGTCTCAGGATTGGAATGGGAAGGACTTGGATGTCACATCTCATGCTATAGGGAGGGTCTCAAGTTTGATATTAGAAGCATTGAGATAACAAATCTCATGATATCGGAAGGGTCTCAGGATTGGAATGGGAAGGAGTTGGATATCACATCTCATGATAAAGGAAGGGTCTAAGGTTTGGAAGGGGAAGGATTTGGATATCACATCTCATGTTATAGGACGGGTCTCAGGTTTGGTATTAGAAGCATTGAGATATCAAGTCTCATGGTATAAGAAGGGTCTCAGAATTGGAATGGGAAGGAGTTGGATATCACACCTCAAGCTATAGGAAGGGTCTCAGGATTGGAATGGGAAGGAGTTTGATATCACATCTCATGCCATAGTATGGGTCTCAGGTTTGGTAGAAGCATTGGGATATCACATCTCATGCTATCGGAAGGGTATCAGCATTGGATTTCGAAGAAGTTGGATATCCCATCTCATGCTATAGGAAGGGTCTCAGGTTGGAATGGGAAGGAGTTGGATATCACATTTCATGTTATAGGAAGGGTCTCAGGATTGGAATGGGAAGGACTTGGATATCATATCTCATGCTATAGGACGGGTCTCAGGTTTGTTATTAGAATCATTGAGATATCATATTGCATGCTGTAGGAAGGGTCTAAGGATTGGAATAGGAAGGACCTGGATATCACATCTCATGCTATAGATAGGCTCTTAGGTTTGGAAAGGGAAGGAGTTGGATATCACATTTCATGTTAGAGGAAGGATCTCAGGTTTGGTATTAGAAGCACTGAGATATCACATCTCATGCTATAGGAAGGGTCTCAGGATTGGAATGGGAAGTAGTTGGATATCACATCTCATGCTATAGGAAGGGTCTCAGGTTTGGTATAAGCATTGAGATATCACATCTCATGCTATAGGACGGGTCTCAGGATTGGAATGGAAGGAGTTGGATATCACATCTCATGTTATAGGAAGGATCTCAGGTTTGGTATTAGAATCATTGAGACATCACATCTCATGCTATAGGAAGGGTCTCAGGGTTGGAATGGGAAGGAGTTGGATATCACAACTCATCCAATAGGAAGGGTCTCAGGTTTGGAATGGGAAGGAATTGGATATCACATCTCATGTTATAGGAAGGATCTCAGGTTTGGTATTAGAAGCATTGAGATATCACATCTCATGCTATAGGAAGGGTCTCAGGATTGGAATGTGAAGGATTTGGATATCACATCTCATGCTAAAGGAAGGGTCTCAGGTTTGGTAGAAGCATTGAGATATCACGTCTCTGCTATCGGAAGGATCTCAGGATTGGATTGGGAAGGAGTTGGATATCCCTTCTCATGCTATAGGAAGGGTCTCAGGATTTGAATGGCAAGGAGTTGGATATCACATCTCATGCCATACGAAGGGTCTCAGGTTTGGTATAAGCATTGAGATATCACATCTCTGCTATCGGAAGGGTCTCAGGATTGGAATGGGAAGGAGTTGGATATTCCCATCTCATGTAATAGGAAGGGTCTCAGGTTTGGTATTAGAAGCATTGAGATATCACATCTCATGCTATAGGAAGGGTCTCAGGATTGGAATGGGAAGGACTTGGATATCACATCTCATGCTATAGGGAGGGTCTCAAGTTTGATATTAGAAGCTTTGAGATATCACATCTCATGATATCGGAAGGGTCTCAGGATTGGAATGGGAAGGAGTTGGATATCACATCTCATGATAAAGGAAGGGTCTAAGGTTTGGAAGGGGAAGGATTTGGATATCACATCTCATGTTATATTACGGGTCTCAGGTTTGGTATTAGAAGCATTGAGATATCAAGTCTCAGAGTATAGGAAGGGTCTCAGAATTGGAATGGGAAGGAGTTGGATATCACATCTCAAGCTATAGGAAGGGTCTCAGGATTGGAATGGGAAGGACTTGGATATCACATCTCATGCTATAGGAAGGCTCTCAGGTTTGGAAGGGGAAAGAGTTGGATATCACATTTCATGTTAGAGGTAGGATCTCAGGTTTGGTATTAGAGGCATTGAGATATCACATCTCATGCTATCAGAAGGGTCTCGGGAATGGAATGGGAAGGAGTTGGATATCACATCTCATGCTAAAGGGAGGGTCTCAGGTTTGGAAGGGAAAGGATTTGGATATCACATCTCATGTTATAGGAAGGATCTCAGGTTTGGTATTAGAAGCATTGAGATATCACATCTCATGCTATCAGAAGGGTCTCAGGATTGGAATGGGAAGGAGTTGGATATCACATCTCATGCTAAAGGGAGGGTCTCAGGTTTGGAAGGGGAAGGATTTGGATATCACATCTCATGTTATCGGAAGGATCTCACGTTTGGTATTAGAAGTATTGAGATATCATATCTCATGCAATAGGAAGGGTCTCAGGATTGGAATGGGAAGGAGTTGGATATCACATCTCATGTTATAGGAAGTGTCTCAGGATTGTAATGGGAAGGACTTGGATATCACATCTCATGCTATAGGTAGGGTCTCAAGTTTGATATTAGAAGCATTGAGATATCACATCTCATGCTATAGGAAGGGTCTGAGGATTGGAATGGGAAGGAGTTGGATATCACATCTCATGCTATGGGAAGGGTCTCAGGTTTGGTATAAGCAGTGAGATATCACATCTCATGCTATAGGAAGTGTCTCAGGATTGGAATGGGAAGGAGTTGGATATCACATCTCATGTTATAGGAAGGATCTCAGGTTTGGTATAAGCATTGAGATATCACATCTCTGCTACCGGAAGGGTCTCAGGATTGGAATGGGAAGGAGTTGGATATTCCCATCTCATGTTATAGGAAGGGCCTCAGGTTTGGTATTAGAAGCATTGAGATATCACATCTCATGCTATAGGAAGGGTCTCAGGATTGGAATGGGAAGGACTTGGATATCACATCTCATGCTATAGGGAGGGTCTCAAGTTTGATATTAGAAGCTTTGAGATATCACATCTCATGATATCGGAAGGGTCTCAGGATTGGAATGGGAAGGAGTTGGATATCACATCTCATGATAAAGGAAGGGTCTAAGGTTTGGAAGGGGAAGGATTTGGATATCACATCTCATGTTATATTACGGGTCTCACGTTTGTATTAGAAGCATTGAGATATCAAGTCTCATAGTATAGGAAGGGTCTCAGAATTGGAATGGGAAGGAGTTGGATATCACATCTCAAGCTATAGGAAGGGTCTCAGGATTGGAATGGGAAGGACTTGGATATCACATCTCATGCTATAGGAAGGCTCTCAGGTTTGGAAGGGGAAAGAGTTGGATATCACATTTCATGTTAGAGGTAGGATCTCAGGTTTGGTATTAGAGGCATTGAGATATCACATCTCATGCTATCAGAAGGGTCTCAGGAATGGAATGGGAAGGAGTTGGATATCACATCTCATGCTAAAGGGAGGGTCTCAGGTTTGGAAGGGGAAGGATTTGGATATCACATCTCAACCAAATTCAGCAATACATAGAGACCCACTCTATCCTAGGCAGAAGACAATCGGGCTTTCGCAAAGGCCATGGGACCGAAACTGCCCTACTAGATTTAAAAAATCAAATCACCAAAATAATGGACACAGGCAAACCTGCTCTCCTCCTGCTACTCGACCTCTCTGCGGCATTTGACTTAGTGGACCATGACATCCTCACATCTCACCTATTTAATGCAGCCCACTTCTCCCTTAAAGCAACCTCTTGGATCACCTCCTTTCTAGAAGGCCGAGCCATGAAGGTGTACTCTGATCAGGCCAATGCTCCTCCGACTACCATAAATTGTGGAGTCCCACAAGGGTCATGCACCGCACCGACCCTATACAACCTCTTCACTAAACCCCTCTTCGACCTACTGGACTCTCTCGACATAGCTTATACCAACTATGCCGATGACACACAAGTCCTCCTCCCCCTCACTGGAGACTATGCCCAAGACACAGAAGCCCTCCTTACCATTTACTCCACGATACAGGCATGGATGGCGATCAATGGCCTCTGTCTTAACGGAGACAAAACAGAGATCATCATCCTGGCCCCCAGCGAAATCCTCTCCAAGCTCAGCCAAGACTATTCACACATAACCATCGACAACACCAACATACCCGTCTCCACTGCTGTGAAGACCCTAGGAGTATATCTAGACGCTACTCTCTCCATGACAAGACAGGTCAACGCCATCTCCTCCTCCTCCGCACTGACCACCAAACTCATCCTCGCAATAAAACCCTATCTTACCACTCCCAACTGCCTCTCCATTGCTAGAGCCACCATAGGAGCCAGGCTAGACTATTGCAACGCCCTCCTAGCTGGCACTTCAACCACAAACCTGAATAAACTCCAAACAGTGCAAAACAATGCGCTCCGCGCTGCCCTGCACATCCCCAAATTCGACCATGTGTCGCAGGCCAGAAGAAATGCTCACTGGCTCCCAGTTAAAGAAAGAATTAACTTCAAAGTACTCTCCCTCACACACAAATGTATCAATCATACCGCTCCCTCCTACCTAGCAGAAACCATCACCAGGAAATCCTCCCTTCGTCCTATAAGAACCCCCCATGACAACCAACTCCGAGTCCCCACCATAAGAAGAGCTAAAGCTGGAGGCATTGGCTTCCCACACATAGCACCTAAGCTCTGGAACAACCTCCCTAACTCTCTTAGAGCCGAACCTTCACTGCTTTCCTTTCGGAAATCCCTCAAAACCCTGCTCTTCACATAATCACCTCCTACCCTCCTCTCCGACATGATTGACATATTTTTAAACGCCATGATGTCTGCACTGCTAAGTTTGTAACTAAAACATGTTACTGTAAATCTAATGCCTTGTAAACGTATATTTCTAATACATATACCGTAACTCAAAATGCCTGTAAACTTTAACAACCTTCCTTCTGTAACCAGCCAATTGCTTATATGTAACAGCGCCACGATGCCCACGGGCTGAGCGTGCGCCTTAAAAATATGAATAAATAAATAAATAAATAATCTCATGTTATAGGAAGGATCTCAGGTTTGGTATTAGAAGCATTGAGATATCACATCTCATGCTATCGGAAGGATATCAGGTTTGGTATTAGAAGCATTGAGATATCACATCTCATGCTATCAGAAGAGTCTCAGGATTGGAATAGGAAGGAGTTGGATATCACATCTCATGCTAAAGGGAGGGTCTCAGGATTGGAAGGGGAAGGATTTGGATATCACATCTCATGTTATCGGAAGGATCTCACGTTTGGTATTAGAAGTATTGAGATATCATATCTCATGCTATAGGAAGGGTCTCAGGATTGGAATGGGAAGGAGTTGGATATCACATCTCATGCTATAGGGAGGGTCTCAGGATTGGAATGGGAAGGACTTAGATATCACATATGCTATAGGGAGGGTCTCAGTTTTGATATTAGAAGCATTGAGATATCACATCTCATGCTATAGGAAGTGTCTCAGGATTGGAATGGGAAGGTTCTGGATATCACATCTCATGCTAAAGGAAGGGTCTCAGGTTTGGAACGGGAAGGATTTGGATATCACATCTCATGTTATAGGAAGGGTCTCAGGTTTGGTATAAGCATTGAGATATCACATCTCATGCTATAGGAAGGGTCTCAGGATTGGAATGGGAAGGAATTGGATATCACATCTCATGCTATAGGAAGGGTCTCAGATTTGGTATAAGCATTGAGATATCACATCTCATGCTAAAGGAAGGGTCTCAGGATTGGAATGGGAAGGAGTTGTATATGACATCTCAGGCCATAGGAAGGTTCTCAGGTTTGGTATAAGCATTGAGATATCACATCTCTGCTATCGGAAAGGTCTCAGGATTGGAATGGGAAGGAGTTGGATATCCCATCTCATGTTATAGGAAGGGTCTCAGGTTTGGTATTAGAAGCATAGAGATATCACATCTCATGCTATAGGAAGGGTCTCAGGATTGGAATGGGAAGGACTTGGATGTCACATCTCATGCTATAGGGAGGGTCTCAAGTTTGATATTAGAAGCATTGAGATAACAAATCTCATGATATCGGAAGGGTCTCAGGATTGGAATGGGAAGGAGTTGGATATCACATCTCATGATAAAGGAAGGGTCTAAGGTTTGGAAGGGGAAGGATTTGGATATCACATCTCATGTTATAGGACGGGTCTCAGGTTTGGTATTAGAAGCATTGAGATATCAAGTCTCATGGTATACGAAGGGTCTCAGAATTGGAATGGGAAGGAGTTGGATATCACACCTCAAGCTATAGGAAGGGTCTCAGGATTGGAATGGGAAGGAGTTTGATATCACATCTCATGCCATAGTATGGGTCTCAGGTTTGGTAGAAGCATTGGGATATCACATCTCATGCTATCGGAAGGGTATCAGTATTGGATTTGGAAGAAGTTGGATATCCCATCTCATGCTATAGGAAGGGTCTCAGGTTGGAATGGGAAGGAGTTGGATATCACATTTCATGTTATAGGAAGGGTCTCAGGATTGGAATGGGAAGGACTTGGATATCATATCTCATGCTATAGGACGGGTCTCAGGTTTGTTATTAGAATCATTGAGATATCATATTGCATGCTGTAGGAAGGGTCTAAGGATTGGAATGGGAAGGACGTGGATATCACATCTCATGCTATAGATAGGCTCTTAGCTTTGGAAAGGGAAGGAGTTGGATATCACATCTCATGTTATAGGATGGATCTCAGGTTTGGTATTAGAAGTATTGAGATATCACATCTCATGTTATCGGAAGGATCTCAGGTTTGGTATTAGAAGTATTGAGATATCACATCTCATGCTATAGGAAGGGTCTCAGGATTGGAATGGGAAGGAGTTGGATATCACATCTCATGCTAAAGGAAGGGTCTCAGGTTTGGTAGAAGCATTGAGATATCACATCTCATGCTATAGGAAGGGTCTCAGGATTGGAATGGGAAGGACTTAGATATCACATATCATGCTATAGGGAGGGTCTCAGTTTTGATATTAGAAGCATTGAGATATCACATCTCATGCTATCGGAAGTGTCTCAGGATTGGAATGGGAAGGATATCACATCTCATGCTAAAGGAAGGGTCTCAGGTTTGGAACGGGAAGGAGTTAAATTTCACATCTCATGTTATAGGAAGGGTCTCAGGTTTGGTATAAACATTGAGATATCACATCTCTGCTATCAGAAGTGTCTCAGGATTGGCATGGGAAGGAGTTGGATATCCCATCTCATGTTATAGGACGGGTCTCAGGTTTGTTATTAGAATCATTGAGATATCATATTGCATGCTGTAGGAAGGGTCTAAGGGTTGGAATGTGAAGGACTTGGATATCACATCTCATGCTATAGATAGGCTCTTAGGTTTGGAAAGGGAAGGAGTTGGATATCACATTTCATGTTAGAGGAAGGATCTCAGGTTTGGTATTAGAAGCATTGAGATATCACATCTCATGCTATAGGAAGGGTCTCAGGATTGGAATGGGAAGGAGTTGGATATCACATCTCATGCTATAGGAAGGGTCTCAGGTTTGGTATAAGCATTGAGATATCACATCTCATGCTATAGGACGGGTCTCAGGTTTGGAATGGAAGGAGTTGGATATCACATCTCATGTTATAGGAAGGATCTCAGGTTTGGTATTAGAAGCATTGAGACATCACATCTCATGCTATAGGAAGGGTCTCAGGGTTGGAATGGGAAGGAGTTGGATATCACATCTCATCCAATAGGAAGGGTCTCAGGTTTGGAATGGGAAGTAATTGGATATCACATCTCATGTTATAGGAAGGATCTCAGGTTTGGTATTAGAAGCATTGAGATATCAAATCTCATGCTATAGGAAGGGTCTCAGGATTGGAATGTGAAGGATTTGGATATCACATCTCATGCTAAAGGAAGGGTCTCAGGTTTGGTAGAAGCATTGAGATATCACGTCTCTGCTATCGGAAGGGTCTCAGGATTGGATTGGGAAGGAGTTGGATATCCCTTTTCATGCTATAGGAAGTGTCTCAGGTTTGGTATAAGCATTGAGATATCACATCTCTGCTATCGGAAGGGTCTCAGGATTGGATTGGGAAGGAGTTGGATATCCCTTCTCATGCTATAGGAAGTGTCTCAGGTTGGAATGGGAAGGAGTTGGATATCACATCTCATGTTATAGGAAGGGTCTCAGGATTGGAATGGGAAGGATTTGGATATCACATCTCTTGCTATAGGAAGGGTCTCAGGATTGGAATGGGTAGGAGTTGGATATTACTTTCTTGCTATAGGAAGGGTCTCATGTTTGGAATGGGAAGGAGTTGGATATCACATATGCTATAGTTAGTGTCTCAGGTTTGGAACGGGAAGGAGTTGGATATCACATCTCATGTTATAGGAAGGGTCTCAGGTTTGGTATAAGCATTGAGATATCACATCTCTGCTATCGGAAGCGGCTCAGGATTGGAATGGGAAGGAGTTGGATATCCCATCACATGTTATAGGAAGAGTCTCTGGTTTGGAATTAGAATAATTGAGATATCACATTGCATGTTGTAGGAAGGGTCTAAGGATTGGAATGGGATGGACTTGGATATCACATCTCATGCTATAGGTAGGCTCTCAGGTTTGGTATAAGCATTGAGATATCACATCTCATGCTATAGGAAGGGTCTCAGGATTGGAATGGGAAGGAATTGGATATCACATCTCATGCTATAGGAAGGGTCTCAGATTTGGTGTAAGCATTGAGATATCACATATCATGCTAAAGGAAGGGTCTCAGGATTGGAATGGGAAGGAGTTGTATATGACATCTCAGGCCATAGGAAGGTTCTCAGGTTTGGTATAAGCATTGAGATATCACATCTCTGCTATCGGAAAGGTCTCAGGATTGGAATGGGAAGGAGTTGGATATCCCATCTCATGTTATAGGAAGGATCTCAGGTTTGGTATTAGAAGCATAGAGATATCACATCTCATGCTATAGGAAGGGTCTCAGGATTGGAATGGGAAGGACTTGGATGTCACATCTCATGCTATAGGGAGGGTCTCAAGTTTGATATTAGAAGCATTGAGATAACAAATCTCATGATATCGGAAGGGTCTCAGGATTGGAATGGGAAGGAGTTGGATATCACATCTCATGATAAAGGAAGGGTCTAAGGTTTGGAAGGGGAAGGATTTGGATATCACATCTCATGTTATAGGACGGGTCTCAGGTTTGGTATTAGAAGCATTGAGATATCAAGTCTCATGGTATAAGAAGGGTCTCAGAATTGGAATGGGAAGGAGTTGGATATCACACCTCAAGCTATAGGAAGGGTCTCAGGATTGGAATGGGAAGGAGTTTGATATCACATCTCATGCCATAGTATGGGTCTCAGGTTTGGTAGAAGCATTGGGATATCACATCTCATGCTATCGGAAGGGTATCAGTATTGGATTTTGAAGAAGTTGGATATCCCATCTCATGCTATAGGAAGGGTCTCAGGTTGGAATGGGAAGGAGTTGGATATCACATTTCATGTTATAGGAAGGGTCTCAGGATTGGAATGGGAAGGACTTGGATATCATATCTCATGCTATAGGACGGGTCCCAGGTTTGTTATTAGAATCATTGAGATATCATATTGCATGCTGTAGGAAGGGTCTAAGGATTGGAATAGGAAGGACCTGGATATCACATCTCATGCTATAGATAGGCTCTTAGGTTTGGAAAGGGAAGGAGTTGGATATCACATTTCATGTTAGAGGAAGGATCTCAGGTTTGGTATTAGAAGCACTGAGATATCACATCTCATGCTATAGGAAGGGTCTCAGGATTGGAATGGGAAGTAGTTGGATATCACATCTCATGCTATAGGAAGGGTCTCAGGTTTGGTATAAGCAGTGAGATATCACATCTCATGCTATAGGAAGTGTCTCAGGATTGGAATGGGAAGGAGTTGGATATCACATCTCATGTTATAGGAAGGATCTCAGGTTTGGTATAAGCATTGAGATATCACATCTCTGCTACCGGAAGGGTCTCAGGATTGGAATGGGAAGGAGTTGGATATTCCCATCTCATGTTATAGGAAGGGCCTCAGGTTTGGTATTAGAAGCATTGAGATATCACATCTCATGCTATAGGAAGGGTCTCAGGATTGGAATGGGAAGGACTTGGATATCACATCTCATGCTATAGGGAGGGTCTCAAGTTTGATATTAGAAGCTTTGAGATATCACATCTCATGATATCGGAAGGGTCTCAGGATTGGAATGGGAAGGAGTTGGATATCACATCTCATGATAAAGGAAGGGTCTAAGGTTTGGAAGGGGAAGGATTTGGATATCACATCTCATGTTATATTACGGGTCTCACGTTTGTATTAGAAGCATTGAGATATCAAGTCTCATAGTATAGGAAGGGTCTCAGAATTGGAATGGGAAGGAGTTGGATATCACATCTCAAGCTATAGGAAGGGTCTCAGGATTGGAATGGGAAGGACTTGGATATCACATCTCATGCTATAGGAAGGCTCTCAGGTTTGGAAGGGGAAAGAGTTGGATATCACATTTCATGTTAGAGGTAGGATCTCAGGTTTGGTATTAGAGGCATTGAGATATCACATCTCATGCTATCAGAAGGGTCTCAGGAATGGAATGGGAAGGAGTTGGATATCACATCTCATGCTAAAGGGAGGGTCTCAGGTTTGGAAGGGGAAGGATTTGGATATCACATCTCAACCAAATTCAGCAATACATAGAGACCCACTCTATCCTAGGCAGAAGACAATCGGGCTTTCGCAAAGGCCATGGGACCGAAACTGCCCTACTAGATTTAAAAAATCAAATCACCAAAATAATGGACACAGGCAAACCTGCTCTCCTCCTGCTACTCGACCTCTCTGCGGCATTTGACTTAGTGGACCATGACATCCTCACATCTCACCTATTTAATGCAGCCCACTTCTCCCTTAAAGCAACCTCTTGGATCACCTCCTTTCTAGAAGGCCGAGCCATGAAGGTGTACTCTGATCAGGCCAATGCTCCTCCGACTACCATAAATTGTGGAGTCCCACAAGGGTCATGCACCGCACCGACCCTATACAACCTCTTCACTAAACCCCTCTTCGACCTACTGGACTCTCTCGACATAGCTTATACCAACTATGCCGATGACACACAAGTCCTCCTCCCCCTCACTGGAGACTATGCCCAAGACACAGAAGCCCTCCTTACCATTTACTCCACGATACAGGCATGGATGGCGATCAATGGCCTCTGTCTTAACGGAGACAAAACAGAGATCATCATCCTGGCCCCCAGCGAAATCCTCTCCAAGCTCAGCCAAGACTATTCACACATAACCATCGACAACACCAACATACCCGTCTCCACTGCTGTGAAGACCCTAGGAGTATATCTAGACGCTACTCTCTCCATGACAAGACAGGTCAACGCCATCTCCTCCTCCTCCGCACTGACCACCAAACTCATCCTCGCAATAAAACCCTATCTTACCACTCCCAACTGCCTCTCCATTGCTAGAGCCACCATAGGAGCCAGGCTAGACTATTGCAACGCCCTCCTAGCTGGCACTTCAACCACAAACCTGAATAAACTCCAAACAGTGCAAAACAATGCGCTCCGCGCTGCCCTGCACATCCCCAAATTCGACCATGTGTCGCAGGCCAGAAGAAATGCTCACTGGCTCCCAGTTAAAGAAAGAATTAACTTCAAAGTACTCTCCCTCACACACAAATGTATCAATCATACCGCTCCCTCCTACCTAGCAGAAACCATCACCAGGAAATCCTCCCTTCGTCCTATAAGAACCCCCCATGACAACCAACTCCGAGTCCCCACCATAAGAAGAGCTAAAGCTGGAGGCATTGGCTTCCCACACATAGCACCTAAGCTCTGGAACAACCTCCCTAACTCTCTTAGAGCCGAACCTTCACTGCTTTCCTTTCGGAAATCCCTCAAAACCCTGCTCTTCACATAATCACCTCCTACCCTCCTCTCCGACATGATTGACATATTTTTAAACGCCATGATGTCTGCACTGCTAAGTTTGTAACTAAAACATGTTACTGTAAATCTAATGCCTTGTAAACGTATATTTCTAATACATATACCGTAACTCAAAATGCCTGTAAACTTTAACAACCTTCCTTCTGTAACCAGCCAATTGCTTATATGTAACAGCGCCACGATGCCCACGGGCTGAGCGTGCGCCTTAAAAATATGAATAAATAAATAAATAAATAATCTCATGTTATAGGAAGGATCTCAGGTTTGGTATTAGAAGCATTGAGATATCACATCTCATGCTATCGGAAGGATATCAGGTTTGGTATTAGAAGCATTGAGATATCACATCTCATGCTATCAGAAGAGTCTCAGGATTGGAATAGGAAGGAGTTGGATATCACATCTCATGCTAAAGGGAGGGTCTCAGGATTGGAAGGGGAAGGATTTGGATATCACATCTCATGTTATCGGAAGGATCTCACGTTTGGTATTAGAAGTATTGAGATATCATATCTCATGCTATAGGAAGGGTCTCAGGATTGGAATGGGAAGGAGTTGGATATCACATCTCATGCTATAGGGAGGGTCTCAGGATTGGAATGGGAAGGACTTAGATATCACATATGCTATAGGGAGGGTCTCAGTTTTGATATTAGAAGCATTGAGATATCACATCTCATGCTATAGGAAGTGTCTCAGGATTGGAATGGGAAGGTTCTGGATATCACATCTCATGCTAAAGGAAGGGTCTCAGGTTTGGAACGGGAAGGATTTGGATATCACATCTCATGTTATAGGAAGGGTCTCAGGTTTGGTATAAGCATTGAGATATCACATCTCATGCTATAGGAAGGGTCTCAGGATTGGAATGGGAAGGAATTGGATATCACATCTCATGCTATAGGAAGGGTCTCAGATTTGGTATAAGCATTGAGATATCACATCTCATGCTAAAGGAAGGGTCTCAGGATTGGAATGGGAAGGAGTTGTATATGACATCTCAGGCCATAGGAAGGTTCTCAGGTTTGGTATAAGCATTGAGATATCACATCTCTGCTATCGGAAAGGTCTCAGGATTGGAATGGGAAGGAGTTGGATATCCCATCTCATGTTATAGGAAGGGTCTCAGGTTTGGTATTAGAAGCATAGAGATATCACATCTCATGCTATAGGAAGGGTCTCAGGATTGGAATGGGAAGGACTTGGATGTCACATCTCATGCTATAGGGAGGGTCTCAAGTTTGATATTAGAAGCATTGAGATAACAAATCTCATGATATCGGAAGGGTCTCAGGATTGGAATGGGAAGGAGTTGGATATCACATCTCATGATAAAGGAAGGGTCTAAGGTTTGGAAGGGGAAGGATTTGGATATCACATCTCATGTTATAGGACGGGTCTCAGGTTTGGTATTAGAAGCATTGAGATATCAAGTCTCATGGTATACGAAGGGTCTCAGAATTGGAATGGGAAGGAGTTGGATATCACACCTCAAGCTATAGGAAGGGTCTCAGGATTGGAATGGGAAGGAGTTTGATATCACATCTCATGCCATAGTATGGGTCTCAGGTTTGGTAGAAGCATTGGGATATCACATCTCATGCTATCGGAAGGGTATCAGTATTGGATTTGGAAGAAGTTGGATATCCCATCTCATGCTATAGGAAGGGTCTCAGGTTGGAATGGGAAGGAGTTGGATATCACATTTCATGTTATAGGAAGGGTCTCAGGATTGGAATGGGAAGGACTTGGATATCATATCTCATGCTATAGGACGGGTCTCAGGTTTGTTATTAGAATCATTGAGATATCATATTGCATGCTGTAGGAAGGGTCTAAGGATTGGAATGGGAAGGACGTGGATATCACATCTCATGCTATAGATAGGCTCTTAGCTTTGGAAAGGGAAGGAGTTGGATATCACATCTCATGTTATAGGATGGATCTCAGGTTTGGTATTAGAAGTATTGAGATATCACATCTCATGTTATCGGAAGGATCTCAGGTTTGGTATTAGAAGTATTGAGATATCACATCTCATGCTATAGGAAGGGTCTCAGGATTGGAATGGGAAGGAGTTGGATATCACATCTCATGCTAAAGGAAGGGTCTCAGGTTTGGTAGAAGCATTGAGATATCACATCTCATGCTATAGGAAGGGTCTCAGGATTGGAATGGGAAGGACTTAGATATCACATATCATGCTATAGGGAGGGTCTCAGTTTTGATATTAGAAGCATTGAGATATCACATCTCATGCTATCGGAAGTGTCTCAGGATTGGAATGGGAAGGATATCACATCTCATGCTAAAGGAAGGGTCTCAGGTTTGGAACGGGAAGGAGTTAAATTTCACATCTCATGTTATAGGAAGGGTCTCAGGTTTGGTATAAACATTGAGATATCACATCTCTGCTATCAGAAGTGTCTCAGGATTGGCATGGGAAGGAGTTGGATATCCCATCTCATGTTATAGGACGGGTCTCAGGTTTGTTATTAGAATCATTGAGATATCATATTGCATGCTGTAGGAAGGGTCTAAGGGTTGGAATGTGAAGGACTTGGATATCACATCTCATGCTATAGATAGGCTCTTAGGTTTGGAAAGGGAAGGAGTTGGATATCACATTTCATGTTAGAGGAAGGATCTCAGGTTTGGTATTAGAAGCATTGAGATATCACATCTCATGCTATAGGAAGGGTCTCAGGATTGGAATGGGAAGGAGTTGGATATCACATCTCATGCTATAGGAAGGGTCTCAGGTTTGGTATAAGCATTGAGATATCACATCTCATGCTATAGGACGGGTCTCAGGTTTGGAATGGAAGGAGTTGGATATCACATCTCATGTTATAGGAAGGATCTCAGGTTTGGTATTAGAAGCATTGAGACATCACATCTCATGCTATAGGAAGGGTCTCAGGGTTGGAATGGGAAGGAGTTGGATATCACATCTCATCCAATAGGAAGGGTCTCAGGTTTGGAATGGGAAGTAATTGGATATCACATCTCATGTTATAGGAAGGATCTCAGGTTTGGTATTAGAAGCATTGAGATATCAAATCTCATGCTATAGGAAGGGTCTCAGGATTGGAATGTGAAGGATTTGGATATCACATCTCATGCTAAAGGAAGGGTCTCAGGTTTGGTAGAAGCATTGAGATATCACGTCTCTGCTATCGGAAGGGTCTCAGGATTGGATTGGGAAGGAGTTGGATATCCCTTTTCATGCTATAGGAAGTGTCTCAGGTTTGGTATAAGCATTGAGATATCACATCTCTGCTATCGGAAGGGTCTCAGGATTGGATTGGGAAGGAGTTGGATATCCCTTCTCATGCTATAGGAAGTGTCTCAGGTTGGAATGGGAAGGAGTTGGATATCACATCTCATGTTATAGGAAGGGTCTCAGGATTGGAATGGGAAGGATTTGGATATCACATCTCTTGCTATAGGAAGGGTCTCAGGATTGGAATGGGTAGGAGTTGGATATTACTTTCTTGCTATAGGAAGGGTCTCATGTTTGGAATGGGAAGGAGTTGGATATCACATATGCTATAGTTAGTGTCTCAGGTTTGGAACGGGAAGGAGTTGGATATCACATCTCATGTTATAGGAAGGGTCTCAGGTTTGGTATAAGCATTGAGATATCACATCTCTGCTATCGGAAGCGGCTCAGGATTGGAATGGGAAGGAGTTGGATATCCCATCACATGTTATAGGAAGAGTCTCTGGTTTGGAATTAGAATAATTGAGATATCACATTGCATGTTGTAGGAAGGGTCTAAGGATTGGAATGGGATGGACTTGGATATCACATCTCATGCTATAGGTAGGCTCTCAGGTTTGGTATAAGCATTGAGATATCACATCTCATGCTATAGGAAGGGTCTCAGGATTGGAATGGGAAGGAATTGGATATCACATCTCATGCTATAGGAAGGGTCTCAGATTTGGTGTAAGCATTGAGATATCACATATCATGCTAAAGGAAGGGTCTCAGGATTGGAATGGGAAGGAGTTGTATATGACATCTCAGGCCATAGGAAGGTTCTCAGGTTTGGTATAAGCATTGAGATATCACATCTCTGCTATCGGAAAGGTCTCAGGATTGGAATGGGAAGGAGTTGGATATCCCATCTCATGTTATAGGAAGGATCTCAGGTTTGGTATTAGAAGCATAGAGATATCACATCTCATGCTATAGGAAGGGTCTCAGGATTGGAATGGGAAGGACTTGGATGTCACATCTCATGCTATAGGGAGGGTCTCAAGTTTGATATTAGAAGCATTGAGATAACAAATCTCATGATATCGGAAGGGTCTCAGGATTGGAATGGGAAGGAGTTGGATATCACATCTCATGATAAAGGAAGGGTCTAAGGTTTGGAAGGGGAAGGATTTGGATATCACATCTCATGTTATAGGACGGGTCTCAGGTTTGGTATTAGAAGCATTGAGATATCAAGTCTCATGGTATAAGAAGGGTCTCAGAATTGGAATGGGAAGGAGTTGGATATCACACCTCAAGCTATAGGAAGGGTCTCAGGATTGGAATGGGAAGGAGTTTGATATCACATCTCATGCCATAGTATGGGTCTCAGGTTTGGTAGAAGCATTGGGATATCACATCTCATGCTATCGGAAGGGTATCAGTATTGGATTTTGAAGAAGTTGGATATCCCATCTCATGCTATAGGAAGGGTCTCAGGTTGGAATGGGAAGGAGTTGGATATCACATTTCATGTTATAGGAAGGGTCTCAGGATTGGAATGGGAAGGACTTGGATATCATATCTCATGCTATAGGACGGGTCCCAGGTTTGTTATTAGAATCATTGAGATATCATATTGCATGCTGTAGGAAGGGTCTAAGGATTGGAATAGGAAGGACCTGGATATCACATCTCATGCTATAGATAGGCTCTTAGGTTTGGAAAGGGAAGGAGTTGGATATCACATTTCATGTTAGAGGAAGGATCTCAGGTTTGGTATTAGAAGCACTGAGATATCACATCTCATGCTATAGGAAGGGTCTCAGGATTGGAATGGGAAGTAGTTGGATATCACATCTCATGCTATAGGAAGGGTCTCAGGTTTGGTATAAGCATTGAGATATCACATCTCATGCTATAGGACGGGTCTCAGGATTGGAATGGAAGGAGTTGGATATCACATCTCATGTTATAGGAAGGATCTCAGGTTTGGTATTAGAATCATTGAGACATCACATCTCATGCTATAGGAAGGGTCTCAGGGTTGGAATGGGAAGGAGTTGGATATCACAACTCATCCAATAGGAAGGGTCTCAGGTTTGGAATGGGAAGGAATTGGATATCACATCTCATGTTATAGGAAGGATCTCAGGTTTGGTATTAGAAGCATTGAGATATCACATCTCATGCTATAGGAAGGGTCTCAGGATTGGAATGTGAAGGATTTGGATATCACATCTCATGCTAAAGGAAGGGTCTCAGGTTTGGTAGAAGCATTGAGATATCACGTCTCTGCTATCGGAAGGGTCTCAGGATTGGATTGGGAAGGAGTTGGATATCCCTTCTCATGCTATAGGAAGGGTCTCAGGATTTGAATGGCAAGGAGTTGGATATCACATCTCATGCCATACGAAGGGTCTCAGGTTTGGTATAAGCATTGAGATATCACATCTCTGCTATCGGAAGGGTCTCAGGATTGGAATGGGAAGGAGTTGGATATTCCCATCTCATGTAATAGGAAGGGTCTCAGGTTTGGTATTAGAAGCATTGAGATATCACATCTCATGCTATAGGAAGGGTCTCAGGATTGGAATGGGAAGGACTTGGATATCACATCTCATGCTATAGGGAGGGTCTCAAGTTTGATATTAGAAGCTTTGAGATATCACATCTCATGATATCGGAAGGGTCTCAGGATTGGAATGGGAAGGAGTTGGATATCACATCTCATGATAAAGGAAGGGTCTAAGGTTTGGAAGGGGAAGGATTTGGATATCACATCTCATGTTATATTACGGGTCTCAGGTTTGGTATTAGAAGCATTGAGATATCAAGTCTCAGAGTATAGGAAGGGTCTCAGAATTGGAATGGGAAGGAGTTGGATATCACATCTCAAGCTATAGGAAGGGTCTCAGGATTGGAATGGGAAGGACTTGGATATCACATCTCATGCTATAGGAAGGCTCTCAGGTTTGGAAGGGGAAAGAGTTGGATATCACATTTCATGTTAGAGGTAGGATCTCAGGTTTGGTATTAGAGGCATTGAGATATCACATCTCATGCTATCAGAAGGGTCTCGGGAATGGAATGGGAAGGAGTTGGATATCACATCTCATGCTAAAGGGAGGGTCTCAGGTTTGGAAGGGAAAGGATTTGGATATCACATCTCATGTTATAGGAAGGATCTCAGGTTTGGTATTAGAACCATTGAGATATCACATCTCATGCTATAGGAAGGGTCTCAGGATTGGAATGTGAAGGATTTGGATATCACATCTCATGCTAAAGGAAGGGTCTCAGGTTTGGTAGAAGCATTGAGATATCACGTCTCTGCTATCGGAAGGGTCTCAGGATTGGATTGGGAAGGAGTTGGATATCCCTTCTCATGCTATAGGAAGGGTCTCAGGATTTGAATGGCAAGGAGTTGGATATCACATCTCATGCCATACGAAGGGTCTCAGGTTTGGTATAAGCATTGAGATATCACATCTCTGCTATCGGAAGGGTCTCAGGATTGGAATGGGAAGGAGTTGGATATTCCCATCTCATGTAATAGGAAGGGTCTCAGGTTTGGTATTAGAAGCATTGAGATATCACATCTCATGCTATAGGAAGGGTCTCAGGATTGGAATGGGAAGGACTTGGATATCACATCTCATGCTATAGGGAGGGTCTCAAGTTTGATATTAGAAGCTTTGAGATATCACATCTCATGATATCGGAAGGGTCTCAGGATTGGAATGGGAAGGAGTTGGATATCACATCTCATGATAAAGGAAGGGTCTAAGGTTTGGAAGGGGAAGGATTTGGATATCACATCTCATGTTATATTACGGGTCTCAGGTTTGGTATTAGAAGCATTGAGATATCAAGTCTCAGAGTATAGGAAGGGTCTCAGAATTGGAATGGGAAGGAGTTGGATATCACATCTCAAGCTATAGGAAGGGTCTCAGGATTGGAATGGGAAGGACTTGGATATCACATCTCATGCTATAGGAAGGCTCTCAGGTTTGGAAGGGGAAAGAGTTGGATATCACATTTCATGTTAGAGGTAGGATCTCAGGTTTGGTATTAGAGGCATTGAGATATCACATCTCATGCTATCAGAAGGGTCTCGGGAATGGAATGGGAAGGAGTTGGATATCACATCTCATGCTAAAGGGAGGGTCTCAGGTTTGGAAGGGAAAGGATTTGGATATCACATCTCATGTTATAGGAAGGATCTCAGGTTTGGTATTAGAAGCATTGAGATATCACATCTCATGCTATCAGAAGGGTCTCAGGATTGGAATGGGAAGGAGTTGGATATCACATCTCATGCTAAAGGGAGGGTCTCAGGTTTGGAAGGGGAAGGATTTGGATATCACATCTCATGTTATCGGAAGGATCTCACGTTTGGTATTAGAAGTATTGAGATATCATATCTCATGCTATAGGAAGGGTCTCAGGATTGGAATGGGAAGGAGTTGGATATCACATCTCATGTTATAGGAAGTGTCTCAGGATTGTAATGGGAAGGACTTGGATATCACATCTCATGCTATAGGTAGGGTCTCAAGTTTGATATTAGAAGCATTGAGATATCACATCTCATGCTATAGGAAGGGTCTGAGGATTGGAATGGGAAGGAGTTGGATATCACATCTCATGCTATGGGAAGGGTCTCAGGTTTGGTATAAGCAGTGAGATATCACATCTCATGCTATAGGAAGTGTCTCAGGATTGGAATGGGAAGGAGTTGGATATCACATCTCATGTTATAGGAAGGATCTCAGGTTTGGTATAAGCATTGAGATATCACATCTCTGCTACCGGAAGGGTCTCAGGATTGGAATGGGAAGGAGTTGGATATTCCCATCTCATGTTATAGGAAGGGTCTCAGGTTTGGTATTAGAAGCATTGAGATATCACATCTCATGCTATAGGAAGGGTCTCAGGATTGGAATGGGAAGGACTTGGATATCACATCTCATGCTATAGGGAGGGTCTCAAGTTTGATATTAGAAGCTTTGAGATATCACATCTCATGATATCGGAAGGGTCTCAGGATTGGAATGGGAAGGAGTTGGATATCACATCTCATGATAAAGGAAGGGTCTAAGGTTTGGAAGGGGAAGGATTTGGATATCACATCTCATGTTATATTACGGGTCTCACGTTTGTATTAGAAGCATTGAGATATCAAGTCTCATAGTATAGGAAGGGTCTCAGAATTGGAATGGGAAGGAGTTGGATATCACATCTCAAGCTATAGGAAGGGTCTCAGGATTGGAATGGGAAGGACTTGGATATCACATCTCATGCTATAGGAAGGCTCTCAGGTTTGGAAGGGGAAAGAGTTGGATATCACATTTCATGTTAGAGGTAGGATCTCAGGTTTGGTATTAGAGGCATTGAGATATCACATCTCATGCTATCAGAAGGGTCTCAGGAATGGAATGGGAAGGAGTTGGATATCACATCTCATGCTAAAGGGAGGGTCTCAGGTTTGGAAGGGGAAGGATTTGGATATCACATCTCATGTTATAGGAAGGATCTCAGGTTTGGTATTAGAAGCATTGAGATATCACATCTCATGCTATCGGAAGGATCTCAGGTTTGGTATTAGAAGCATTGAGATATCACATCTCATGCTATCAGAAGAGTCTCAGGATTGGAATAGGAAGGAGTTGGATATCACATCTCATGCTAAAGGGAGGGTCTCAGGATTGGAAGGGGAAGGATTTGGATATCACATCTCATGTTATCGGAAGGATCTCACGTTTGGTATTAGAAGTATTGAGATATCATATCTCATGCTATAGGAAGGGTCTCAGGATTGGAATGGGAAGGAGTTGGATATCACATCTCATGCTATAGGGAGGGTCTCAGGATTGGAATGGGAAGGACTTAGATATCACATATCATGCTATAGGGAGGGTCTCAGTTTTGATATTAGAAGCATTGAGATATCACATCTCATGCTATAGGAAGTGTCTCAGGATTGGAATGGGAAGGTGCTGGATATCACATCTCATGCTAAAGGAAGGGTCTCAGGTTTGGAACGGGAAGGATTTGGATATCACATCTCATGTTATAGGAAGGGTCTCAGGTTTGGTATAAGCATTGAGATATCACATCTCTGCTATCGGAAGTGTCTCAGGATTGGAATGGGAAGGAGTTGGATATCCCATCTCATGTTATAGGACGGGTCTCAGGTTTGTTATTAGAATCATTGAGATATCATATTGCATGCTGTAGGAAGGGTCTAAGGGTTGGAATGGGAAGGACTTGGATATCACATCTCATGGTATAGATAGGCTCTTAGGTTTGGAAAGGGAAGGAGTTGGATATCACATTTCATGTTAGAGGAAGGATCTCAGGTTTGGTATTAGAAGCATTGAGATATCACATCTCATGCTATAGGAAGGGTCTCAGGATTGGAATGGGAAGCAGTTGGATATCACATCTCATGCTAAAGGGAGGGTCTCAGATTTGGAAGGGGAAGGATTTGGATATCACATCTCATGTTATAGGAAGGATCTCAGGTTTGGTATTAGAAGCATTGAGATATCACATCTCATGCTATCGGAAGGATCTCAGGTTTGGTATTAGAAGCATTGAGATATCACATCTCATGCTATCAGAAGAGTCTCAGGATTGGAATAGGAAGGAGTTGGATATCACATCTCATGCTAAAGGGAGGGTCTCAGGATTGGAAGGGGAAGTATTTGGATATCACATCTCATGTTATCGGAAGGATCTCACGTTTGGTATTAGAAGTATTGAGATATCATATCTCATGCTATAGGAAGGGTCTCAGGATTGGAATGGGAAGGAGTTGGATATCACATCTCATGCTATAGGGAGGGTCTCAGGATTGGAATGGGAAGGACTTAGATATCACATATCATGCTATAGGGAGGGTCTCAGTTTTGATATTAGAAGCATTGAGATATCACATCTCATGCTATAGGAAGTGTCTCAGGATTGGAATGGGAAGGTGCTGGATATCACATCTCATGCTAAAGGAAGGGTCTCAGGCGTGGAACGGGAAGGATTTGGATATCACATCTCATGTTATAGGAAGGGTCTCAGGTTTGGTATAAGCATTGAGATATCACATCTCTGCTATCGGAAGTGTCTCAGGATTGGAATGGGAAGGAGTTGGATATCCCATCTCATGTTATAGGACGGGTCTCAGGTTTGTTATTAGAATCATTGAGATATCATATTGCATGCTGTAGGAAGGGTCTAAGGGTTGGAATGGGAAGGACTTGGATATCACATCTCATGGTATAGATAGGCTCTTAGGTTTGGAAAGGGAAGGAGTTGGATATCACATTTCATGTTAGAGGAAGGATCTCAGGTTTGGTATTAGAAGCATTGAGATATCACATCTCATGCTATAGGAAGGGTCTCAGGATTGGAATGGGAAGCAGTTGGATATCACATCTCATGCTATAGGAAAGGTCTCAGGTTTGGTATAAGCATTGAGATATCACATCTCATGCTATAGGACGGGTCTCAGGATTGGAATGGAAGGAGTTGGATATCACATCCCATGTTATAGGAAGGATCTCAGGTTTGGTATAAGAAGCATTGAGACATCACATCTCATGCTATAGGAAGGGTCTCAGGGTTGGAATGGGAAGGAGTTGGATATCACATCTCATCCAATAGGAAGGGTCTCAGGTTTGGAATGGGAAGGAATTGGATATCACATCTCATGTTATAGGAAGGATCTCAGGTTTGGTATTAGAAGCATTGAGATATCACATCTCATGCTATAGGAAGGGTCTCAGGATTGGAATGTGAAGGATTTGGATATCACATCTCATGCTAAAGGAAGGGTCTCAGGTTTGGTAGAAGCATTGAGATATCACGTCTCTGCTATCGGAAGAGTCTCAGGATTGGATTGGGAAGGAGTTGGATATCACATCTCATGCCATAGGAAGGGTCTCAGGTTTGGTATAAGCATTGAGATATCACATCTCTGCTATCGGAAGGATCTCAGGATTGGATTGGGAAGGAGTTGGATATCCCTTCTCATGCTATAGGAAGTGTCTCAGGTTGGAATGGGAAGGAGTTGGATATCACATCTCATGTTATAGGAAGGGTCTCAGGATTGGAATGGGAAGGATTTGGTTATCACATCTCTTGCTATAGGAAGGGTCTCAGGATTGGAATGGGTAGGAGTTGGATATTACTTTCTTGCTATAGGAAGGGTCTCATGTTTGGAATGGGAAGGAGTTGGATATCACATATGCTATAGTTAGTGTCTCAGGTTTGGAACGGGAAGGAGTTGGATATCACATCTCATGTTATAGGAAGGGTCTCAGGTTTGGTATAAGCATTGAGATATCACATCTCTGCTATCGGAAGCGGCTCAGGATTGGAATGGGAAGGAGTTGGATATCCCATCTCATGTTATAGGAAGAGTCTCTGGTTTGGTATTAAAATCATTGAGATATCACATCGCATGCTGTAGGAAAGGTCTAAGGATTGGAATGGGATGGACTTGGATATCACATCTCATGCTATAGGTAGGCTCTCAGGTTTGGTATAAGCATTGAGATATCACATCTCATGCTATAGGAAGGGTCTCAGGATTGGAATGGGAAGGAATTGGATATCACATCTCATGCTATAGGAAGGGTCTCAGATTTGGTATAAGCATTGAGATATCACATCTCATGCTAAAGGAAGGGTCTCAGGATTGGAATGGGAAGGAGTTGTATATGACATCTCAGGCCCTAGGAAGGTTCTCAGGTTTGGTATAAGCATTGAGATATCACATCTCTGCTATCGGAAGGGTCTCAGGATTGGAATGGGAAGCAGTTGGATATCCCATCTCATGTTATAGGAAGGGTCTCAGGTTTGGTATTAGAAGCATAGAGATATCACATCTCATGCTATAGGAAGGATCTCAGGATTTGAATGGCAAGGAGTTGGATATCACATCTCATGCCATAGGAAGGGTCTCAGGTTTGGTATAAGCATTGAGATATCACATCTCTGCTATCGGAAGGGTCTCAGGATTGGATTGGGAAGGAGTTAGATATCCCTTCTCATGCTATAGGAAGTGTCTCAGGTTGGAATGGGAAGGAGTTGGATATCACATCTCATGTTATAGGAAGGGTCTCAGGATTGGAATGGGAAGGACTTGGATGTCACATCTCATGCTATAGGGAGGGTCTCAAGTTTGATATTAGAAGCATTGAGATAACAAATCTCATGATATAAGAAGGGTCTCAGAATTGGAATGGGAAGGAGTTGGATATCACATCTCATGATAAAGGAAGGGTCTAAGGTTTGGAAGGGGAAGGATTTGGATATCACATCTCATGTTATAGGACAGGTCTCAGGTTTGGTATTAGATGCATTGAGATATCAAGTCTCATGGTATAAGAAGGGTCTCAGAATTGGAATGGGAAGGAGTTGGATATCACACCTCAAGCTATAGGAAGGGTCTCAGGATTGGAATGGGAAGGAGTTTGATATCACATCTCATGCCATAGTATGGGTCTCAGGTTTGGTAGAAGCATTGGGATATCACATCTCATGCTATCGGAAGGGTATCAGTATTGGATTTGGAAGAAGTTGGATATCCCATCTCATGCTATAGGAAGGGTCTCAGGTTGGAATGGGAAGGAGTTGGATATCATATCTCATGCTATAGGACGGGTCTCAGGTTTGTTATTAGAATCATTGAGATATCATATTGCATGCTGTAGGAAGGGTCTAAGGATTGGAATGGGAAGGACTTGGATATCACATCTCATGCTATAGGACATGTCTCAGGATTGGAATGGAAGGAGTTGGATATCACATATCATGTTATAGGAAGGATCTCAGGTTTGGTATTGGAAGCATTGAGACATCACATCTCATGCTATAGGAAGGGTCTCAGGGTTGGAATGGGAAGGAGTTGGATATCACATCTCATCCAATAGGAAGGGTCTCAGGTTTGGAATGGGAAGGAATTGGATATCACATCTCATGTTATAGGAAAGATCTCAGGTTTGGTATTAGAAGCATTGAGATATCACATCTCATGCTATAGGAAGGGTCTCAGGATTGGAATGTGAAGGATTTGGATATCACATCTCATGCTAAAGGAAGGGTCTCAGGTTTGGTAGAAGCATTGAGATATCACGTCTCTGCTATCGGAAGGGTCTCAGGATTGGATTGGGAAGGAGTTGGATATCCCTTCTCATGCTATAGGAAGGGTCTCAGGATTGGAATGGGAAGGAGTTTGATATCACATCTCATGCCATAGTATGGGTCTCAGGTTTGGTAGAAGCATTGGGATATCACATCTCATGCTATCAGAAGGGTATCAGTATTGGATTTGGAAGAAGTTGGATATCCCATCTCATGCTATAGGAAGGGTCTCAGGTTGGAATGGGAAGGAGTTGGATATCATATCTCATGCTATAGGACGGGTCTCAGGTTTGTTATTAGAATCATTGAGATATCATATTGCATGCTGTAGGAAGGGTCTAAGGATTGGAATGGGAAGGACTTGGATATCACATCTCATGCTATAGATAGGCTCTTAGGTTTGGAAAGGGAAGGAGTTGGATATCACATTTCATGTTAGAGGAAGGATCTCAGGTTTGGTATTAGAAGCATTGAGATATCACATCTCATGCTATATGAAGGGTCTCAGGATTGGAATGGGAAGTAGTTGGATATCACATCTCATGCTATAGGAAGGGTCTCAGGTTTGGTATAAGCATTGAGATATCACATCTCATGCTATAGGACATGTCTCAGGATTGGAATGGAAGGAGTTGGATATCACATATCATGTTATAGGAAGGATCTCAGGTTTGGTATTGGAAGCATTGAGACATCACATCTCATGCTATAGGAAGGGTCTCAGGGTTGGAATGGGAAGGAGTTGGATATCACATCTCATCCAATAGGAAGGGTCTCAGGTTTGGAATGGGAAGGAATTGGATATCACATCTCATGTTATAGGAAAGATCTCAGGTTTGGTATTAGAAGCATTGAGATATCACATCTCATGCTATAGGAAGGGTCTCAGGATTGGAATGTGAAGGATTTGGATATCACATCTCATGCTAAAGGAAGGGTCTCAGGTTTGGTAGAAGCATTGAGATATCACGTCTCTGCTATCGGAAGGGTCTCAGGATTGGATTGGGAAGGAGTTGGATATCCCTTCTCATGCTATAGGAAGGGTCTCAGGATTTGAATGGCAAGGAGTTGGATATCACATCTCATGCCATAGGAAGGGTCTCAGGTTTGGTATAAGCATTGAGATATCACATCTCTGCTATCGGAAGGGTCTCAGGATTGGAATGGGAAGGAGTTGGATATTCCCATCTCATGTTATAGGAAGGGTCATTGGTTTGGTATTAGAAGCATTGAGATATCACATCTCATGCTATAGGAAGGGTCTCAGGATTGGAATGGGAAGGACTTGGATATCACATCCCCTGCTATAGGGAGGGTCTCAAGTTTGATATTAGAAGCTTTGAGATATCACATCTCATGATATCGGAAGGGTCTCAGGATTGGAATGGGAAGGAGTTGGATATCACATCTCATGATAAAGGAAGGGTCTAAGGTTTGGAAGGGGAAGGATTTGGATATCACATCTCATGTTATATTACGGGTCTCAGGTTTGGTATTAGAAGCATTGAGATATCAAGTCTCAGAGTATAGGAAGGGTCTCAGAATTGGAATGGGAAGGAGTTGGATATCACATCTCAAGCTATAGGAAGGGTCTCAGGATTGGAATGGGAAGGACTTGGATATCACATCTCATGCTATAGGAAGGCTCTCAGGTTTGGAAGGGGAAAGAGTTGGATATCACATTTCATGTTAGAGGTAGGATCTCAGGTTTGGTATTAGAGGCATTGAGATATCACATCTCATGCTATCAGAAGGGTCTCAGGAATGGAATGGGAAGGAGTTGGATATCACATCTCATGCTAAAGGGAGGGTCTCAGGTTTGGAAGGGGAATGATTTGGATATCACATCTCATGTTATAGGAAGGATCTCAGGTTTGGTATTAGAAGCATTGAGATATCACATCTCATGCTATCGGAAGGATCTCAGGTTTGGTATTAGAAGCATTGAGATATCACATCTCATGCTATCGGAAGTGTCTCAGGATTGGAATGGGAAGGAGCTGGATATCACATCTCATGCTAAAGGAAGGGTCTCAGGTTTGGAACGGGAAGGATTTGGATATCACATCTCATGTTATAGGAAGGGTCTCAGGTTTGGTATAAGCATTGAGATATCACATCTCTGCTATCGGAAGTGTCTCAGGATTGGAATGGGAAGGAGTTGGATATCACATCTCATGTTATAGGACGGGTCTCAGGTTTGTTATTAGAATCATTGAGATATCATATTGCATGCTGTAGGAAGGGTCTAAGGGTTGGAATGGGAAGGACTTGGATATCACATCTCATGCTATAGATAGGCTCTTAGGTTTGGAAAGGGAAGGAGTTGGATATCACATTTCATGTTAGAGGAAGGATCTCAGGTTTGGTATTAGAAGCATTGAGATATCACATCTCATGCTATAGGAAGGGTCTCAGGATTGGAATGGGAAGTAGTTGGATATCACATCTCATGCTATAGGAAGGGTCTCAGATTTAGTATAAGCATTGAGATATCACATCTCATGCTATAGGACGGGTCTCAGGATTGGAATGGAAGGAGTTGGATATCACATCTCATGTTATAGGAAGGATCTCAGGTTTGGTATTAAAAGCATTGAGACATCACATCTCATGCTATAGGAAGGGTCTCAGGGTTGGAATGGGAAGGAGTTGGATATCACATCTCATCCAATAGGAAGGGTCTCAGGTTTGGAATGGGAAGGAATTGGATATCACATCTCATGTTATAGGAAGGATCTCAGGTTTGGTATTAGAAGCATTGAGATATCACATCTCATGCTATAGGAAGGGTCTCAGGATTGGAATGTGAAGGATTTGGATATCACATCTCATGCTAAAGGAAGGGTCTCAGGTTTGGTAGAAGCATTGAGATATCACGTCTCTGCTATTGGAAGGGTCGCAGGATTGGATTGGGAAGGAGTTGGATATCCCTTCTCATGCTATAGGAAGGGTCTCAGGATTTGAATGGCAAGGAGTTGGATATCACATCTCATGCCATAGGAAGGGTCTCAGGTTTGGTATAAGCATTGAGATATCACATCTCTGCTATCGGAAGGGTCTCAGGATTGGATTGGGAAGGAGTTGGATATGCCTTCTCATGCTATAGGAAGTGTCTCAGGTTGGAATGGGAAGGAGTTGGATATCACATCTCATGTTATAGGAAGGGTCTCAGGATTGGAATGGGAAGGATTTGGATATCACATCTCTTGCTATAGGAAGGGTCTCAGGATTGGAATGGGTAGGAGTTGGATATTACTTTCTTGCTATAGGAAGGGTCTCATGTTTGGAATGGGAAGGAGTTGGATATCACATATGCTATAGTTAGTGTCTCAGGTTTGGAACGGGAAGGAGTTGGATATCACATCTCATGTTATAGGAAGGGTCTCAGGTTTGGTATAAGCATTGAGATATCACATCTCTGCTATCGGAAGCGGCTCAGGATTGGAATGGGAAGGAGTTGGATATCACATCTCATGTTATAGTAAGAGTCTCTGGTTTGGTATTAGAATCATTGAGATATCACATCGCATGCTGTAGGAAGGGTCTAAGGATTGGAATGGGATGGACTTGGATATCACATCTCATGCTATAGGTAGGCTCTCAGGTTTGGTATAAGCATTGAGATATCACATCTCATGCTATAGGAAGGGTCTCAGGATTGGAATGGGAAGGATTTGGATATCACATCTCATGCTATAGGAAGGGTCTCAGATTTGGTATAAGCATTGAGATATCACATCTCATGCTAAAGGAAGGGTCTCAGGATTGGAATGGGAAGGAGTTGTGTATGACATCTCAGGCCATAGGAAGGGTCTCAGGTTTGGTATAAGCATTGAGATATCACATCTCTGCTATCGGAAGGGTCTCAGGATTGGAATGGGAAGGAGTTGGATATCCCATTTCATGTTATAGGAAGGGTCTCAGGTTTGGTATTAGAAGCATAGAGATATCACATCTCATGCTATAGGAAGGGTCTCAGGATTGGAATGGGAAGGACTTGGATGTCAAATCTCATGCTATAGGGAGGATCTCAAGTTTGATATTAGAAGCATTGAGATAACAAATCTCATGATATCGGAAGGGTCTCAGGATTGGAATGGGAAGGAGTTGGATACCACATCTCATGATAAAGGAAGGGTCTAAGGTTTGGAAGGGGAAGGATTTGGATATCACATCTCATGTTATAGGACGGGTCTCAGGTTTGGTATTAGAAGCATTGAGATATCAAGTCTCATGGTATAAGAAGGGTCTCAGAATTGGAATGGGAAGGAGTTGGATATCACACCTCAAGCTATAGGAAGGGTCTCAGGATTGGAATGGGAAGGAGTTTGATATCACATCTCATGCCATAGTATGGGTCTCAGGTTTGGTAGAAGCATTGGGATATCACATCTCATGCTATCGGAAGGGTATCAGTATTGGATTTTGAAGAAGTTGGATATCCCATCTCATGCTATAGGAAGGGTCTCAGGTTGGAATGGGAAGGAGTTGGATATCACATTTCATGTTATAGGAAGGGTCTCAGGATTGGAATGGGAAGGACTTGGATATCATATCTCATGCTATAGGACGGGTCTCAGGTTTGTTATTAGAATCATTGAGATATCATATTGCATGCTGTAGGAAGGGTCTAAGGATTGGAATAGGAAGGACCTGGATATCACATCTCATGCTATAGATAGGCTCTTAGGTTTGGAAAGGGAAGGAGTTGGATATCACATTTCATGTTAGAGGAAGGATCTCAGGTTTGGTATTAGAAGCATTGAGATATCACATCTCATGCTATAGGAAGGGTCTCAGGATTGGAATGGGAAGTAGTTGGATATCACATCTCATGCTATAGGAAGGGTCTCAGGTTTCGTATAAGCATTGCGATATCACATCTCATGCTATAGGACGGGTCTCAGGATTGGAATGGAAGGAGTTGGATATCACATCTCATGTTATAGGAAGGATCTCAGGTTTGGTATTAGAATCATTGAGACATCACATCTCATGCTATAGGAAGGGTCTCAGGGTTGGAATGGGAAGGAGTTGGATATCACAACTCATCCAATAGGAAGGGTCTCAGGTTTGGAATGGGAAGGAATTGGATATCACATCTCATGTTATAGGAAGGATCTCAGGTTTGGTATTAGAAGCATTGAGATATCACATCTCATGCTATAGGAAGGGTCTCAGGATTGGAATGTGAAGGATTTGGATATCACATCTCATGCTAAAGGAAGGGTCTCAGGTTTGGTAGAAGCATTGAGATATCACGTCTCTGCTATCGGAAGGGTCTCAGGATTGGATTGGGAAGGAGTTGGATATTCCCATCTCATGTAATAGGAAGGGTCTCAGGTTTGGTATTAGAAGCATTGAGATATCACATCTCATGCTATAGGAAGGGTCTCAGGATTGGAATGGGAAGGACTTGGATATCACATCTCATGCTATAGGGAGGGTCTCAAGTTTGATATTAGAAGCTTTGAGATATCACATCTCATGATATCGGAAGGGTCTCAGGATTGGAATGGGAAGGAGTTGGATATCACATCTCATGCCATACGAAGGGTCTCAGGTTTGGTATAAGCATTGAGATATCACATCTCTGCTATCGGAAGGGTCTCAGGATTGGAATGGGAAGGAGTTGGATATTCCCATCTCATGTAATAGGAAGGGTCTCAGGTTTGGTATTAGAAGCATTGAGATATCACATCTCATGCTATAGGAAGGGTCTCAGGATTGGAATGGGAAGGACTTAGATATCACATCTCATGCTATAGGGAGGGTCTCAAGTTTGATATTAGAAGCTTTGAGATATCACATCTCATGATATCGGAAGGGTCTCAGGATTGGAATGGGAAGGAGTTGGATATCACATCTCATGATAAAGGAAGGGTCTAAGGTTTGGAAGGGGAAGGATTTGGATATCACATCTCATGTTATATTACGGGTCTCAGGTTTGGTATTAGAAGCATTGAGATATCAAGTCTCAGAGTATAGGAAGGGTCTCAGAATTGGAATGGGAAGGAGTTGGATATCACATCTCAAGCAATAGGAAGGGTATCAGGATTGGAATGGGAAGGACTTGGATATCAGATCTCATGCTATAGGAAGGCTCTCAGGTTTGGAAGGGGAAAGAGTTGGATATCACATTTCATGTTAGAGGTAGGATCTCAGGTTTGGTATTAGAGGCATTGAGATATCACATCTCATGCTATCAGAAGGGTCTCGGGAATGGAATGGGAAGGAGTTGGATATCACATCTCATGCTAAAGGGAGGGTCTCAGGTTTGGAAGGGGAAGGATTTGGATATCACATCTCATGTTATAGGAAGGATCTCAGGTTTGGTATTAGAAGCATTGAGATATCACATCTCATGCTATCGGAAGGATCTCAGGTTTGGTATTAGAAGCATTGAGATATCACATCTCATGCTATCAGAAGGGTCTCAGGATTGGAATGGGAAGGAGTTGGATATCACATCTCATGCTATAGGAAGTGTCTCAGGATTGTAATGGGAAGGACTTGGATATCACATCTCATGCTATAGGTAGGGTCTCAAGTTTGATATTAGAAGCATTGAGATATCACATCTCATGCTATAGGAATGGTCTGAGGATTGGAATGGGAAGGAGTTGGATATCACATCTCATGCTATGGGAAGGGTCTCAGGTTTGGTATAAGCAGTGAGATATCACATCTCATGCTATAGGAAGTGTCTCAGGATTGGAATGGGAAGGAGTTGGATATCACATCTCATGTTATAGGAAGGATCTCAGGTTTGGTATAAGCATTGAGATATCACATCTCTGCTATCGGAAGTGTCTCAGGATTGGAATGGGAAGGAGTTGGATATCCCATCTCATGTTATAGGACGGGTCTCAGGTTTGTTATTAGAATCATTGAGATATCATATTGCATGCTGTAAGAAGGGTCTAAGGGTTGGAATGGGAAGGACTTGGATATCACATCTCATGCTATAGATAGGCTCTTAGGTTTGGAAAGGGAAGGAGTTGGATATCACATTTCATGTTAGAGGAAGGATCTCAGGTTTGGTATTAGAAGCATTGAGATATCACATCTCATGCTATAGGAAGGGTCTCAGGATTGGAATGGGAAGTAGTTGGATATCACATCTCATGCTATAGGAAGGGTCTCAGGTTTGGTATAAGCATTGAGATATCACATCTCATGCTATAGGACGGGTCTCAGGATTTGAATGGAAGGAGTTGGATATCACATCTCATGTTATAGGAAGGATCTCAGGTTTGGTATTAGAAGCATTGAGACATCACATCTCATGCTATAGGAAGGGTCTCAGGGTTGGAATGGGAAGGAGTTGGATATCACATCTCATCCAATAGGAAGGGTCTCAGGTTTGGAATGGGAAGGAATTGGATATCACATCTCATGTTATAGGAAGGATCTCAGGTTTGGTATTAGAAGCATTGAGATATCACATCTCATGCTATAGGCAGGGTCTCAGGATTGGAATGTGAAGGATTTGGATATCACATCTCATGCTAAAGGAAGGGTCTCAGGTTTGGTAGAAGCATTGAGATATCACGTCTCTGCTATCGGAAGGGTCTCAGGATTGGATTGGGAAGGAGTTGGATATCCCTTCTCATGCTATAGGAAGGGTCTCAGGATTTGAATGGCAAGGAGTTGGATATCACATCTCATGCCATAGGAAGGGTCTCAGGTTTGGTATAAGCATTGGGATATCACATCTCTGCTATCGGAAGGGTCTCAGGATTGGATTGGGAAGGAGTTGGATATTACTTTCTTGCTATAGGAAGGGTCTCATGTTTGGAATGGGAAGGAGTTGGATATCACATATGCTATAGTTAGTGTCTCAGGTTTGGAACGGGAAGGAGTTGGATATCACATCTCATGTTATAGGAAGGGTCTCAGGTTTGGCATAAGCATTGAGATATCACATCTCTGCTATCGGAAGCGGCTCAGGATTGGAATGGGAAGGAGTTGGATATCCCATCTCATGTTATAGTAAGAGTCTCTGGTTTGGTATTAGAATCATTGAGATATCACATCGCATGCTGTAGGAAGGGTCTAAGGATTGGAATGGGATGGATTTGGATATCACATCTCATGCTATAGGTAGGCTCTCAGGTTTGGTATAAGCATTGAGATATCACATCTCATGCTATAGGAAGGGTCTCAGGATTGGAATGGGAAGGATTTGGATATCACATCTCATGCTATAGGAAGGGTCTCAGATTTGGTATAAGCATTGAGATATCACATCTCATGCTAAAGGAAGGGTCTCAGGATTGGAATGGGAAGGAGTTGTATATGACATCTCAGGCCATAGGAAGGGTCTCAGGTTTGGTATAAGCATTGAGATATCACATCTCTGCTATCGGAAGGGTCTCAGGATTGGAATGGGAAGGAGTTGGATATCCCATCTCATGTTATGGGAAGGGTCTCAGGTTTGGTATTAGAAGCATAGAGATATCACATCTCATGCTATAGGAAGGGTCTCAGGATTGGAATGGGAAGGACTTGGATGTCACATCTCATGCTATAGGGAGGGTCTCAAGTTTGATATTAGAAGCATTGAGATAAAAAATCTCATGATATCGGAAGGGTCTCAGGATTGGAATGGGAAGGACTTGGATATCACATCTCATGGTATAGATAGGCTCTTAGGTTTGGAAAGGGAAGGAGTTGGATATCACATTTCATGTTAGAGGAAGGATCTCAGGTTTGGTATTAGAAGCATTGAGATATCACATCTCATGCTATAGGAAGGGTCTCAGGATTGGAATGGGAAGCAGTTGGATATCACATCTCATGCTAAAGGGAGGGTCTCAGGTTTGGAAGGGGAAGGATTTGGATATCACATCTCATGTTATCGGAAGGATCTCACGTTTGGTATTAGAAGTATTGAGATATCATATCTCATGCTATAGGAAGGGTCTCAGGATTGGAATGGGAAGGAGTTGGATATCACATCTCATGCTATAGGGAGGGTCTCAGGATTGGAATGGGAAGGACTTAGATATCACATATCATGCTATAGGGAGGGTCTCAGTTTTGATATTAGAAGCATTGAGATATCACATCTCATGCTATAGGAAGTGTCTCAGGATTGGAATGGGAAGGTGCTGGATATCACATCTCATGCTAAAGGAAGGGTCTCAGGTTTGGAACGGGAAGGATTTGGATATCACATCTCATGTTATAGGAAGGGTCTCAGGTTTGGTATAAGCATTGAGATATCACATCTCTGCTATCGGAAGTGTCTCAGGATTGGAATGGGAAGGAGTTGGATATCCCATCTCATGTTATAGGACGGGTCTCAGGTTTGTTATTAGAATCATTGAGATATCATATTGCATGCTGTAGGAAGGGTCTAAGGGTTGGAATGGGAAGGACTTGGATATCACATCTCATGGTATAGATAGGCTCTTAGGTTTGGAAAGGGAAGGAGTTGGATATCACATTTCATGTTAGAGGAAGGATCTCAGGTTTGGTATTAGAAGCATTGAGATATCACATCTCATGCTATAGGAAGGGTCTCAGGATTGGAATGGGAAGCAGTTGGATATCACATCTCATGCTATAGGAAAGGTCTCAGGTTTGGTATAAGCATTGAGATATCACATCTCATGCTATAGGACGGGTCTCAGGATTGGAATGGAAGGAGTTGGATATCACATCTCATGTTATAGGAAGGATCTCAGGTTTGGTATTAGAAGCATTGAGACATCACATCTCATGCTATAGGAAGGGTCTCAGGGTTGGAATGGGAAGGAGTTGGATATCACATCTCATCCAATAGGAAGGGTCTCAGGTTTGGAATGGGAAGGAATTGGATATCACATCTCATGTTATAGGAAGGATCTCAGGTTTGGTATTAGAAGCATTGAGATATCACATCTCATGCTATAGGAAGGGTCTCAGGATTGGAATGTGAAGGATTTGGATATCACATCTCATGCTAAAGGAAGGGTCTCAGGTTTGGTAGAAGCATTGAGATATCACGTCTCTGCTATCGGAAGAGTCTCAGGATTGGATTGGGAAGGAGTTGGATATCACATCTCATGCCATAGGAAGGGTCTCAGGTTTGGTATAAGCATTGAGATATCACATCTCTGCTATCGGAAGGATCTCAGGATTGGATTGGGAAGGAGTTGGATATCCCTTCTCATGCTATAGGAAGTGTCTCAGGTTGGAATGGGAAGGAGTTGGATATCACATCTCATGTTATAGGAAGGGTCTCAGGATTGGAATGGGAAGGATTTGGTTATCACATCTCTTGCTATAGGAAGGGTCTCAGGATTGGAATGGGTAGGAGTTGGATATTACTTTCTTGCTATAGGAAGGGTCTCATGTTTGGAATGGGAAGGAGTTGGATATCACATATGCTATAGTTAGTGTCTCAGGTTTGTAACGGGAAGGAGTTGGATATCACATCTCATGTTATAGGAAGGGTCTCAGGTTTGGTATAAGCATTGAGATATCACATCTCTGCTATCGGAAGCGGCTCAGGATTGGAATGGGAAGGAGTTGGATATCCCATCTCATGTTATAGGAAGAGTCTCTGGTTTGGTATTAGAATCATTGAGATATCACATCGCATGCTGTAGGAAAGGTCTAAGGATTGGAATGGGATGGACTTGGATATCACATCTCATGCTATAGGTAGGCTCTCAGGTTTGGTATAAGCATTGAGATATCACATCTCATGCTATAGGAAGGGTCTCAGGATTGGAATGGGAAGGAATTGGATATCACATCTCATGCTATAGGAAGGGTCTCAGATTTGGTATAAGCATTGAGATATCACATCTCATGCTAAAGGAAGGGTCTCAGGATTGGAATGGGAAGGAGTTGTATATGACATCTCAGGCCATAGGAAGGTTCTCAGGTTTGGTATAAGCATTGAGATATCACATCTCTGCTATCGGAAGGGTCTCAGGATTGGAATGGGAAGCAGTTGGATATCCCATCTCATGTTATAGGAAGGGTCTCAGGTTTGGTATTAGAAGCATAGAGATATCACATCTCATGCTATAGGAAGGATCTCAGGATTTGAATGGCAAGGAGTTGGATATCACATCTCATGCCATAGGAAGGGTCTCAGGTTTGGTATAAGCATTGAGATATCACATCTCTGCTATCGGAAGGGTCTCAGGATTGGATTGGGAAGGAGTTAGATATCCCTTCTCATGCTATAGGAAGTGTCTCAGGTTGGAATGGGAAGGAGTTGGATATCACATCTCATGTTATAGGAAGGGTCTCAGGATTGGAATGGGAAGGACTTGGATGTCACATCTCATGCTATAGGGAGGGTCTCAAGTTTGATATTAGAAGCATTGAGATAACAAATCTCATGATATAAGAAGGGTCTCAGAATTGGAATGGGAAGGAGTTGGATATCACATCTCATGATAAAGGAAGGGTCTAAGGTTTGGAAGGGGAAGGATTTGGATATCACATCTCATGTTATAGGACGGGTCTCAGGTTTGGTATTAGATGCATTGAGATATCAAGTCTCATGGTATAAGAAGGGTCTCAGAATTGGAATGGGAAGGAGTTGGATATCACACCTCAAGCTATAGGAAGGGTCTCAGGATTGGAATGGGAAGTAGTTTGATATCACATCTCATGCCATAGTATGGGTCTCAGGTTTGGTAGAAGCATTGGGATATCACATCTCATGCTATCGGAAGGGTATCAGTATTGGATTTGGAAGAAGTTGGATATCCCATCTCATGCTATAGGAAGGGTCTCAGGTTGGAATGGGAAGGAGTTGGATATCACATTTCATGATATAGGAAGGGTCTCAGGATTGGAATGGGAAGGACTTGGATATCATATCTCATGCTATAGGACGGGTCTCAGGTTTGTTATTAGAATCATTGAGATATCATATTGCATGCTGTAGGAAGGGTCTAAGGATTGGAATGGGAAGGACTTGGATATCACATCTCATGCTATAGATAGGCTCTTAGGTTTGGAAAGGGAAGGAGTTGGATATCACATTTCATGTTAGAGGAAGGATCTCAGGTTTGGTATTAGAAGCATTGAGATATCACATCTCATGCTATATGAAGGGTCTCAGGATTGGAATGGGAAGTAGTTGGATATCACATCTCATGCTATAGGAAGGGTCTCAGGTTTGGTATAAGCATTGAGATATCACATCTCATGCTATAGGACATGTCTCAGGATTGGAATGGAAGGAGTTGGATATCACATATCATGTTATAGGAAGGATCTCAGGATTGGTATTGGAAGCATTGAGACATCACATCTCATGCTATAGGAAGGGTCTCAGGGTTGGAATGGGAAGGAGTTGGATATCACATCTCATCCAATAGGAAGGGTCTCAGGTTTGGAATGGGAAGGAATTGGATATCACATCTCATGTTATAGGAAAGATCTCAGGTTTGGTATTAGAAGCATTGAGATATCACATCTCATGCTATAGGAAGGGTCTCAGGATTGGAATGTGAAGGATTTGGATATCACATCTCATGCTAAAGGAAGGGTCTCAGGTTTGGTAGAAGCATTGAGATATCACGTCTCTGCTATCGGAAGGGTCTCAGGATTGGATTGGGAAGGAGTTGGATATCCCTTCTCATGCTATAGGAAGGGTCTCAGGATTTGAATGGCAAGGAGTTGGATATCACATCTCATGCCATAGGAAGGGTCTCAGGTTTGGTATAAGCATTGAGATATCACATCTCTGCTATCGGAAGGGTCTCAGGATTGGAATGGGAAGGAGTTGGATATTCCCATCTCATGTTATAGGAAGGGTCATTGGTTTGGTATTAGAAGCATTGAGATATCACATCTCATGCTATAGGAAGGGTCTCAGGATTGGAATGGGAAGGACTTGGATATCACATCCCCTGCTATAGGGAGGGTCTCAAGTTTGATATTAGAAGCTTTGAGATATCACATCTCATGATATCGGAAGGGTCTCAGGATTGGAATGGGAAGGAGTTGGATATCACATCTCATGATAAAGGAAGGGTCTAAGGTTTGGAAGGGGAAGGATTTGGATATCACATCTCATGTTATATTACGGGTCTCAGGTTTGGTATTAGAAGCATTGAGATATCAAGTCTCAGAGTATAGGAAGGGTCTCAGAATTGGAATGGGAAGGAGTTGGATATCACATCTCAAGCTATAGGAAGGGTCTCAGGATTGGAATGGGAAGGACTTGGATATCACATCTCATGCTATAGGAAGGCTCTCAGGTTTGGAAGGGGAAAGAGTTGGATATCACATTTCATGTTAGAGGTAGGATCTCAGGTTTGGTATTAGAGGCATTGAGATATCACATCTCATGCTATCAGAAGGGTCTCAGGAATGGAATGGGAAGGAGTTGGATATCACATCTCATGCTAAAGGGAGGGTCTCAGGTTTGGAAGGGGAATGATTTGGATATCACATCTCATGTTATAGGAAGGATCTCAGGTTTGGTATTAGAAGCATTGAGATATCACATCTCATGCTATCGGAAGGATCTCAGGTTTGGTATTAGAAGCATTGAGATATCACATCTCATGCTATCGGAAGTGTCTCAGGGTTGGAATGGGAAGGAGCTGGATATCACATCTCATGCTAAAGGAAGGGTCTCAGGTTTGGAACGGGAAGGATTTGGATATCACATCTCATGTTATAGGAAGGGTCTCAGGTTTGGTATAAGCATTGAGATATCACATCTCTGCTATCGGAAGTGTCTCAGGATTGGAATGGGAAGGAGTTGGATATCACATCTCATGTTATAGGACGGGTCTCAGGTTTGTTATTAGAATCATTGAGATATCATATTGCATGCTGTAGGAAGGGTCTAAGGGTTGGAATGGGAAGGACTTGGATATCACATCTCATGCTATAGATAGGCTCTTAGGTTTGGAAAGGGAAGGAGTTGGATATCACATTTCATGTTAGAGGAAGGATCTCAGGTTTGGTATTAGAAGCATTGAGATATCACATCTCATGCTATAGGAAGGGTCTCAGGATTGGAATGGGAAGTAGTTGGATATCACATCTCATGCTATAGGAAGGGTCTCAGATTTAGTATAAGCATTGAGATATCACATCTCATGCTATAGGACGGGTCTCAGGATTGGAATGGAAGGAGTTGGATATCACATCTCATGTTATAGGAAGGATCTCAGGTTTGGTATTAGAAGCATTGAGACATCACATCTCATGCTATAGGAAGGGTCTCAGGGTTGGAATGGGAAGGAGTTGGATATCACATCTCATCCAATAGGAAGGGTCTCAGGTTTGGAATGGGAAGGAATTGGATATCACATCTCATGTTATAGGAAGGATCTCAGGTTTGGTATTAGAAGCATTGAGATATCACATCTCATGCTATAGGAAGGGTCTCAGGATTGGAATGTGAAGGATTTGGATATCACATCTCATGCTAAAGGAAGGGTCTCAGGTTTGGTAGAAGCATTGAGATATCACGTCTCTGCTATCGGAAGGGTCGCAGGATTGGATTGGGAAGGAGTTGGATATCCCTTCTCATGCTATAGGAAGGGTCTCAGGATTTGAATGGCAAGGAGTTGGATATCACATCTCATGCCATAGGAAGGGTCTCAGGTTTGGTATAAGCATTGAGATATCACATCTCTGCTATCGGAAGGGTCTCAGGATTGGATTGGGAAGGAGTTGGATATGCCTTCTCATGCTATAGGAAGTGTCTCAGGTTGGAATGGGAAGGAGTTGGATATCACATCTCATGTTATAGGAAGGGTCTCAGGATTGGAATGGGAAGGATTTGGATATCACATCTCTTGCTATAGGAAGGGTCTCAGGATTGGAATGGGTAGGAGTTGGATATTACTTTCTTGCTATAGGAAGGGTCTCATGTTTGGAATGGGAAGGAGTTGGATATCACATATGCTATAGTTAGTGTCTCAGGTTTGGAACGGGAAGGAGTTGGATATCACATCTCATGTTATAGGAAGGGTCTCAGGTTTGGTATAAGCATTGAGATATCACATCTCTGCTATCGGAAGCGGCTCAGGATTGGAATGGGAAGGAGTTGGATATCACATCTCATGTTATAGTAAGAGTCCCTGGTTTGGTATTAGAATCATTGAGATATCACATCGCATGCTGTAGGAAGGGTCTAAGGATTGGAATGGGATGGACTTGGATATCACATCTCATGCTATAGGTAGGCTCTCAGGTTTGGTATAAGCATTGAGATATCACATCTCATGCTATAGGAAGGATCTCAGGTTTGGTATTAGAAGCATTGAGATATCACATCTCATGCTATAGGAAGGGTCTCAGGATTGGAATGTGAAGGATTTGGATATCACATCTCATGCTAAAGGAAGGGTCTCAGGTTTGGTAGAAGCATTGAGATATCACGTCTCTGCTATCGGAAGGGTCGCAGGATTGGATTGGGAAGGAGTTGGATATCCCTTCTCATGCTATAGGAAGGGTCTCAGGATTTGAATGGCAAGGAGTTGGATATCACATCTCATGCCATAGGAAGGGTCTCAGGTTTGGTATAAGCATTGAGATATCACATCTCTGCTATCGGAAGGGTCTCAGGATTGGATTGGGAAGGAGTTGGATATGCCTTCTCATGCTATAGGAAGTGTCTCAGGTTGGAATGGGAAGGAGTTGGATATCACATCTCATGTTATAGGAAGGGTCTCAGGATTGGAATGGGAAGGATTTGGATATCACATCTCTTGCTATAGGAAGGGTCTCAGGATTGGAATGGGTAGGAGTTGGATATTACTTTCTTGCTATAGGAAGGGTCTCATGTTTGGAATGGGAAGGAGTTGGATATCACATATGCTATAGTTAGTGTCTCAGGTTTGGAACGGGAAGGAGTTGGATATCACATCTCATGTTATAGGAAGGGTCTCAGGTTTGGTATAAGCATTGAGATATCACATCTCTGCTATCGGAAGCGGCTCAGGATTGGAATGGGAAGGAGTTGGATATCACATCTCATGTTATAGTAAGAGTCTCTGGTTTGGTATTAGAATCATTGAGATATCACATCGCATGCTGTAGGAAGGGTCTAAGGATTGGAATGGGATGGACTTGGATATCACATCTCATGCTATAGGTAGGCTCTCAGGTTTGGTATAAGCATTGAGATATCACATCTCATGCTATAGGAAGGGTCTCAGGATTGGAATGGGAAGGATTTGGATATCACATCTCATGCTATAGGAAGGGTCTCAGATTTGGTATAAGCATTGAGATATCACATCTCATGCTAAAGGAAGGGTCTCAGGATTGGAATGGGAAGGAGTTGTGTATGACATCTCAGGCCATAGGAAGGGTCTCAGGTTTGGTATAAGCATTGAGATATCACATCTCTGCTATCGGAAGGGTCTCAGGATTGGAATGGGAAGGAGTTGGATATCACATCTCATGCTATAGGACGGGTCTCAGGATTGGAATGGAAGGAGTTGGATATCACATCTCATGTTATAGGAAGGATCTCAGGTTTGGTATTAGAAGCATTGAGACATCACATCTCATGCTATAGGAAGGGTCTCAGGGTTGGAATGGGAAGGAGTTGGATATCACATCTCATCCAATAGGAAGGGTCTCAGGTTTGGAATGGGAAGGAATTGGATATCACATCTCATGTTATAGGAAGGATCTCAGGTTTGGTATTAGAAGCATTGAGATATCACATCTCATGCTATAGGAAGGGTCTCAGGATTGGAATGTGAAGGATTTGGATATCACATCTCATGCTAAAGGAAGGGTCTCAGGTTTGGTAGAAGCATTGAGATATCACGTCTCTGCTATCGGAAGGGTCGCAGGATTGGATTGGGAAGGAGTTGGATATCCCTTCTCATGCTATAGGAAGGGTCTCAGGATTTGAATGGCAAGGAGTTGGATATCACATCTCATGCCATAGGAAGGGTCTCAGGTTTGGTATAAGCATTGAGATATCACATCTCTGCTATCGGAAGGGTCTCAGGATTGGATTGGGAAGGAGTTGGATATGCCTTCTCATGCTATAGGAAGTGTCTCAGGTTGGAATGGGAAGGAGTTGGATATCACATCTCATGTTATAGGAAGGGTCTCAGGATTGGAATGGGAAGGATTTGGATATCACATCTCTTGCTATAGGAAGGGTCTCAGGATTGGAATGGGTAGGAGTTGGATATTACTTTCTTGCTATAGGAAGGGTCTCATGTTTGGAATGGGAAGGAGTTGGATATCACATATGCTATAGTTAGTGTCTCAGGTTTGGAACGGGAAGGAGTTGGATATCACATCTCATGTTATAGGAAGGGTCTCAGGTTTGGTATAAGCATTGAGATATCACATCTCTGCTATCGGAAGCGGCTCAGGATTGGAATGGGAAGGAGTTGGATATCACATCTCATGTTATAGTAAGAGTCTCTGGTTTGGTATTAGAATCATTGAGATATCACATCGCATGCTGTAGGAAGGGTCTAAGGATTGGAATGGGATGGACTTGGATATCACATCTCATGCTATAGGTAGGCTCTCAGGTTTGGTATAAGCATTGAGATATCACATCTCATGCTATAGGAAGGGTCTCAGGATTGGAATGGGAAGGATTTGGATATCACATCTCATGCTATAGGAAGGGTCTCAGATTTGGTATAAGCATTGAGATATCACATCTCATGCTAAAGGAAGGGTCTCAGGATTGGAATGGGAAGGAGTTGTGTATGACATCTCAGGCCATAGGAAGGGTCTCAGGTTTGGTATAAGCATTGAGATATCACATCTCTGCTATCGGAAGGGTCTCAGGATTGGAATGGGAAGGAGTTGGATATCCCATTTCATGTTATAGGAAGGGTCTCAGGTTTGGTATTAGAAGCATAGAGATATCACATCTCATGCTATAGGAAGGGTCTCAGGATTGGAATGGGAAGGACTTGGATGTCAAATCTCATGCTATAGGGAGGATCTCAAGTTTGATATTAGAAGCATTGAGATAACAAATCTCATGATATCGGAAGGGTCTCAGGATTGGAATGGGAAGGAGTTGGATACCACATCTCATGATAAAGGAAGGGTCTAAGGTTTGGAAGGGGAAGGATTTGGATATCACATCTCATGTTATAGGACGGGTCTCAGGTTTGGTATTAGAAGCATTGAGATATCAAGTCTCATGGTATAAGAAGGGTCTCAGAATTGGAATGGGAAGGAGTTGGATATCACACCTCAAGCTATAGGAAGGGTCTCAGGATTGGAATGGGAAGGAGTTTGATATCACATCTCATGCCATAGTATGGGTCTCAGGTTTGGTAGAAGCATTGGGATATCACATCTCATGCTATCGGAAGGGTATCAGTATTGGATTTTGAAGAAGTTGGATATCCCATCTCATGCTATAGGAAGGGTCTCAGGTTGGAATGGGAAGGAGTTGGATATCACATTTCATGTTATAGGAAGGGTCTCAGGATTGGAATGGGAAGGACTTGGATATCATATCTCATGCTATAGGACGGGTCTCAGGTTTGTTATTAGAATCATTGAGATATCATATTGCATGCTGTAGGAAGGGTCTAAGGATTGGAATAGGAAGGACCTGGATATCACATCTCATGCTATAGATAGGCTCTTAGGTTTGGAAAGGGAAGGAGTTGGATATCACATTTCATGTTAGAGGAAGGATCTCAGGTTTGGTATTAGAAGCATTGAGATATCACATCTCATGCTATAGGAAGGGTCTCAGGATTGGAATGGGAAGTAGTTGGATATCACATCTCATGCTATAGGAAGGGTCTCAGGTTTCGTATAAGCATTGCGATATCACATCTCATGCTATAGGACGGGTCTCAGGATTGGAATGGAAGGAGTTGGATATCACATCTCATGTTATAGGAAGGATCTCAGATTTGGTATTAGAATCATTGAGACATCACATCTCATGCTATAGGAAGGGTCTCAGGGTTGGAATGGGAAGGAGTTGGATATCACAACTCATCCAATAGGAAGGGTCTCAGGTTTGGAATGGGAAGGAATTGGATATCACATCTCATGTTATAGGAAGGATCTCAGGTTTGGTATTAGAAGCATTGAGATATCACATCTCATGCTATAGGAAGGGTCTCAGGATTGGAATGTGAAGGATTTGGATATCACATCTCATGCTAAAGGAAGGGTCTCAGGTTTGGTAGAAGCATTGAGATATCACGTCTCTGCTATCGGAAGGGTCTCAGGATTGGATTGGGAAGGAGTTGGATATTCCCATCTCATGTAATAGGAAGGGTCTCAGGTTTGGTATTAGAAGCATTGAGATATCACATCTCATGCTATAGGAAGGGTCTCAGGATTGGAATGGGAAGGACTTGGATATCACATCTCATGCTATAGGGAGGGTCTCAAGTTTGATATTAGAAGCTTTGAGATATCACATCTCATGATATCGGAAGGGTCTCAGGATTGGAATGGGAAGGAGTTGGATATCACATCTCATGCCATACGAAGGGTCTCAGGTTTGGTATAAGCATTGAGATATCACATCTCTGCTATCGGAAGGGTCTCAGGATTGGAATGGGAAGGAGTTGGATATTCCCATCTCATGTAATAGGAAGGGTCTCAGGTTTGGTATTAGAAGCATTGAGATATCACATCTCATGCTATAGGAAGGGTCTCAGGATTGGAATGGGAATGACTTGGATATCACATCTCATGCTATAGGGAGGGTCTCAAGTTTGATATTAGAAGCTTTGAGATATCACATCTCATGATATCGGAAGGGTCTCAGGATTGGAATGGGAAGGAGTTGGATATCACATCTCATGATAAAGGAAGGGTCTAAGGTTTGGAAGGGGAAGGATTTGGATATCACATCTCATGTTATATTACGGGTCTCAGGATTGGTATTAGAAGCATTGAGATATCAAGTCTCAGAGTATAGGAAGGGTCTCAGAATTGGAATGGGAAGGAGTTGGATATCACATCTCAAGCAATAGGAAGGGTATCAGGATTGGAATGGGAAGGACTTGGATATCAGATCTCATGCTATAGGAAGGCTCTCAGGTTTGGAAGGGGAAAGAGTTGGATATCACATTTCATGTTAGAGGTAGGATCTCAGGTTTGGTATTAGAGGCATTGAGATATCACATCTCATGCTATCAGAAGGGTCTCGGGAATGGAATGGGAAGGAGTTGGATATCACATCTCATGCTAAAGGGAGGGTCTCAGGTTTGGAAGGGGAAGGATTTGGATATCACATCTCATGTTATAGGAAGGATCTCAGGTTTGGTATTAGAAGCATTGAGATATCACATCTCATGCTATCGGAAGGATCTCAGGTTTGGTATTAGAAGCATTGAGATATCACATCTCATGCTATCAGAAGGGTCTCAGGATTGGAATGGGAAGGAGTTGGATATCACATCTCATGCTAAAGGGAGGGTCTCAGGTTTGGAAGGGGAAGGATTTGGATATCACATCTCAATTTATCGGAAGGATCTCACGTTTGGTATTAGAAGTATTGAGATATCATATCTCATGCTATAGGAAGGGTCTCAGGATTGGAATGGGAAGGAGTTGGATATCACATCTCATGCTATAGGAAGTGTCTCAGGATTGTAATGGGAAGGACTTGGATATCACATCTCATGCTATAGGTAGGGTCTCAAGTTTGATATTAGAAGCATTGAGATATCACATCTCATGCTATAGGAATGGTCTGAGGATTGGAATGGGAAGGAGTTGGATATCACATCTCATGCTATGGGAAGGGTCTCAGGTTTGGTATAAGCAGTGAGATATCACATCTCATGCTATAGGAAGTGTCTCAGGATTGGAATGGGAAGGAGTTGGATATCACATCTCATGTTATAGGAAGGATCTCAGGTTTGGTATAAGCATTGAGATATCACATCTCTGCTATCGGAAGTGTCTCAGGATTGGAATGGGAAGGAGTTGGATATCCCATCTCATGTTATAGGACGGGTCTCAGGTTTGTTATTAGAATCATTGAGATATCATATTGCATGCTGTAAGAAGGGTCTAAGGGTTGGAATGGGAAGGACTTGGATATCACATCTCATGCTATAGATAGGCTCTTAGGTTTGGAAAGGGAAGGAGTTGGATATCACATTTCATGTTAGAGGAAGGATCTCAGGTTTGGTATTAGAAGCATTGAGATATCACATCTCATGCTATAGGAAGGGTCTCAGGATTGGAATGGGAAGTAGTTGGATATCACATCTCATGCTATAGGAAGGGTCTCAGGTTTGGTATAAGCATTGAGATATCACATCTCATGCTATAGGACGGGTCTCAGGATTTGAATGGAAGGAGTTGGATATCACATCTCATGTTATAGGAAGGATCTCAGGTTTGGTATTAGAAGCATTGAGACATCACATCTCATGCTATAGGAAGGGTCTCAGGGTTGGAATGGGAAGGAGTTGGATATCACATCTCATCCAATAGGAAGGGTCTCAGGTTTGGAATGGGAAGGAATTGGATATCACATCTCATGTTATAGGAAGGATCTCAGGTTTGGTATTAGAAGCATTGAGATATCACATCTCATGCTATAGGCAGGGTCTCAGGATTGGAATGTGAAGGATTTGGATATCACATCTCATGCTAAAGGAAGGGTCTCAGGTTTGGTAGAAGCATTGAGATATCACGTCTCTGCTATCGGAAGGGTCTCAGGATTGGATTGGGAAGGAGTTGGATATCCCTTCTCATGCTATAGGAAGGGTCTCAGGATTTGAATGGCAAGGAGTTGGATATCACATCTCATGCCATAGGAAGGGTCTCAGGTTTGGTATAAGCATTGGGATATCACATCTCTGCTATCGGAAGGGTCTCAGGATTGGATTGGGAAGGAGTTGGATATTACTTTCTTGCTATAGGAAGGGTCTCATGTTTGGAATGGGAAGGAGTTGGATATCACATATGCTATAGTTAGTGTCTCAGGTTTGGAACGGGAAGGAGTTGGATATCACATCTCATGTTATAGGAAGGGTCTCAGGTTTGGCATAAGCATTGAGATATCACATCTCTGCTATCGGAAGCGGCTCAGGATTGGAATGGGAAGGAGTTGGATATCCCATCTCATGTTATAGTAAGAGTCTCTGGTTTGGTATTAGAATCATTGAGATATCACATCGCATGCTGTAGGAAGGGTCTAAGGATTGGAATGGGATGGATTTGGATATCACATCTCATGCTATAGGTAGGCTCTCAGGTTTGGTATAAGCATTGAGATATCACATCTCATGCTATAGGAAGGGTCTCAGGATTGGAATGGGAAGGATTTGGATATCACATCTCATGCTATAGGAAGGGTCTCAGGATTGGAATGGAAGGAGTTGGATATCACATCTCATGTTATAGGAAGGATCTCAGGTTTGGTATTAGAAGCATTGAGACATCACATCTCATGCTATAGGAAGGGTCTCAGGGTTGGAATGGGAAGGAGTTGGATATCACATCTCATCCAATAGGAAGGGTCTCAGGTTTGGAATGGGAAGGAATTGGATATCACATCTCATGTTATAGGAAGGATCTCAGGTTTGGTATTAGAAGCATTGAGATATCACATCTCATGCTATAGGAAGGGTCTCAGGATTGGAATGTGAAGGATTTGGATATCACATCTCATGCTAAAGGAAGGGTCTCAGGTTTGGTAGAAGCATTGAGATATCACGTCTCTGCTATCGGAAGGGTCGCAGGATTGGATTGGGAAGGAGTTGGATATCCCTTCTCATGCTATAGGAAGGGTCTCAGGATTTGAATGGCAAGGAGTTGGATATCACATCTCATGCCATAGGAAGGGTCTCAGGTTTGGTATAAGCATTGAGATATCACATCTCTGCTATCGGAAGGGTCTCAGGATTGGATTGGGAAGGAGTTGGATATGCCTTCTCATGCTATAGGAAGTGTCTCAGGTTGGAATGGGAAGGAGTTGGATATCACATCTCATGTTATAGGAAGGGTCTCAGGATTGGAATGGGAAGGATTTGGATATCACATCTCTTGCTATAGGAAGGGTCTCAGGATTGGAATGGGTAGGAGTTGGATATTACTTTCTTGCTATAGGAAGGGTCTCATGTTTGGAATGGGAAGGAGTTGGATATCACATATGCTATAGTTAGTGTCTCAGGTTTGGAACGGGAAGGAGTTGGATATCACATCTCATGTTATAGGAAGGGTCTCAGGTTTGGTATAAGCATTGAGATATCACATCTCTGCTATCGGAAGCGGCTCAGGATTGGAATGGGAAGGAGTTGGATATCACATCTCATGTTATAGTAAGAGTCTCTGGTTTGGTATTAGAATCATTGAGATATCACATCGCATGCTGTAGGAAGGGTCTAAGGATTGGAATGGGATGGACTTGGATATCACATCTCATGCTATAGGTAGGCTCTCAGGTTTGGTATAAGCATTGAGATATCACATCTCATGCTATAGGAAGGGTCTCAGGATTGGAATGGGAAGGATTTGGATATCACATCTCATGCTATAGGAAGGGTCTCAGATTTGGTATAAGCATTGAGATATCACATCTCATGCTAAAGGAAGGGTCTCAGGATTGGAATGGGAAGGAGTTGTGTATGACATCTCAGGCCATAGGAAGGGTCTCAGGTTTGGTATAAGCATTGAGATATCACATCTCTGCTATCGGAAGGGTCTCAGGATTGGAATGGGAAGGAGTTGGATATCCCATTTCATGTTATAGGAAGGGTCTCAGGTTTGGTATTAGAAGCATAGAGATATCACATCTCATGCTATAGGAAGGGTCTCAGGATTGGAATGGGAAGGACTTGGATGTCAAATCTCATGCTATAGGGAGGATCTCAAGTTTGATATTAGAAGCATTGAGATAACAAATCTCATGATATCGGAAGGGTCTCAGGATTGGAATGGGAAGGAGTTGGATACCACATCTCATGATAAAGGAAGGGTCTAAGGTTTGGAAGGGGAAGGATTTGGATATCACATCTCATGTTATAGGACGGGTCTCAGGTTTGGTATTAGAAGCATTGAGATATCAAGTCTCATGGTATAAGAAGGGTCTCAGAATTGGAATGGGAAGGAGTTGGATATCACACCTCAAGCTATAGGAAGGGTCTCAGGATTGGAATGGGAAGGAGTTTGATATCACATCTCATGCCATAGTATGGGTCTCAGGTTTGGTAGAAGCATTGGGATATCACATCTCATGCTATCGGAAGGGTATCAGTATTGGATTTTGAAGAAGTTGGATATCCCATCTCATGCTATAGGAAGGGTCTCAGGTTGGAATGGGAAGGAGTTGGATATCACATTTCATGTTATAGGAAGGGTCTCAGGATTGGAATGGGAAGGACTTGGATATCATATCTCATGCTATAGGACGGGTCTCAGGTTTGTTATTAGAATCATTGAGATATCATATTGCATGCTGTAGGAAGGGTCTAAGGATTGGAATAGGAAGGACCTGGATATCACATCTCATGCTTTAGATAGGCTCTTAGGTTTGGAAAGGGAAGGAGTTGGATATCACATTTCATGTTAGAGGAAGGATCTCAGGTTTGGTATTAGAAGCATTGAGATATCACATCTCATGCTATAGGAAGGGTCTCAGGATTGGAATGGGAAGTAGTTGGATATCACATCTCATGCTATAGGAAGGGTCTCAGGTTTCGTATAAGCATTGCGATATCACATCTCATGCTATAGGACGGGTCTCAGGATTGGAATGGAAGGAGTTGGATATCACATCTCATGTTATAGGAAGGATCTCAGATTTGGTATTAGAATCATTGAGACATCACATCTCATGCTATAGGAAGGGTCTCAGGGTTGGAATGGGAAGGAGTTGGATATCACAACTCATCCAATAGGAAGGGTCTCAGGTTTGGAATGGGAAGGAATTGGATATCACATCTCATGTTATAGGAAGGATCTCAGGTTTGGTATTAGAAGCATTGAGATATCACATCTCATGCTATAGGAAGGGTCTCAGGATTGGAATGTGAAGGATTTGGATATCACATCTCATGCTAAAGGAAGGGTCTCAGGTTTGGTAGAAGCATTGAGATATCACGTCTCTGCTATCGGAAGGGTCTCAGGATTGGATTGGGAAGGAGTTGGATATTCCCATCTCATGTAATAGGAAGGGTCTCAGGTTTGGTATTAGAAGCATTGAGATATCACATCTCATGCTATAGGAAGGGTCTCAGGATTGGAATGGGAAGGACTTGGATATCACATCTCATGCTATAGGGAGGGTCTCAAGTTTGATATTAGAAGCTTTGAGATATCACATCTCATGATATCGGAAGGGTCTCAGGATTGGAATGGGAAGGAGTTGGATATCACATCTCATGCCATACGAAGGGTCTCAGGTTTGGTATAAGCATTGAGATATCACATCTCTGCTATCGGAAGGGTCTCAGGATTGGAATGGGAAGGAGTTGGATATTCCCATCTCATGTAATAGGAAGGGTCTCAGGTTTGGTATTAGAAGCATTGAGATATCACATCTCATGCTATAGGAAGGGTCTCAGGATTGGAATGGGAATGACTTGGATATCACATCTCATGCTATAGGGAGGGTCTCAAGTTTGATATTAGAAGCTTTGAGATATCACATCTCATGATATCGGAAGGGTCTCAGGATTGGAATGGGAAGGAGTTGGATATCACATCTCATGATAAAGGAAGGGTCTAAGGTTTGGAAGGGGAAGGATTTGGATATCACATCTCATGTTATATTACGGGTCTCAGGATTGGTATTAGAAGCATTGAGATATCAAGTCTCAGAGTATAGGAAGGGTCTCAGAATTGGAATGGGAAGGAGTTGGATATCACATCTCAAGCAATAGGAAGGGTATCAGGATTGGAATGGGAAGGACTTGGATATCAGATCTCATGCTATAGGAAGGCTCTCAGGTTTGGAAGGGGAAAGAGTTGGATATCACATTTCATGTTAGAGGTAGGATCTCAGGTTTGGTATTAGAGGCATTGAGATATCACATCTCATGCTATCAGAAGGGTCTCGGGAATGGAATGGGAAGGAGTTGGATATCACATCTCATGCTAAAGGGAGGGTCTCAGGTTTGGAAGGGGAAGGATTTGGATATCACATCTCATGTTATAGGAAGGATCTCAGGTTTGGTATTAGAAGCATTGAGATATCACATCTCATGCTATCGGAAGGATCTCAGGTTTGGTATTAGAAGCATTGAGATATCACATCTCATGCTATCAGAAGGGTCTCAGGATTGGAATGGGAAGGAGTTGGATATCACATCTCATGCTAAAGGGAGGGTCTCAGGTTTGGAAGGGGAAGGATTTGGATATCACATCTCAATTTATCGGAAGGATCTCACGTTTGGTATTAGAAGTATTGAGATATCATATCTCATGCTATAGGAAGGGTCTCAGGATTGGAATGGGAAGGAGTTGGATATCACATCTCATGCTATAGGAAGTGTCTCAGGATTGTAATGGGAAGGACTTGGATATCACATCTCATGCTATAGGTAGGGTCTCAAGTTTGATATTAGAAGCATTGAGATATCACATCTCATGCTATAGGAATGGTCTGAGGATTGGAATGGGAAGGAGTTGGATATCACATCTCATGCTATGGGAAGGGTCTCAGGTTTGGTATAAGCAGTGAGATATCACATCTCATGCTATAGGAAGTGTCTCAGGATTGGAATGGGAAGGAGTTGGATATCACATCTCATGTTATAGGAAGGATCTCAGGTTTGGTATAAGCATTGAGATATCACATCTCTGCTATCGGAAGTGTCTCAGGATTGGAATGGGAAGGAGTTGGATATCCCATCTCATGTTATAGGACGGGTCTCAGGTTTGTTATTAGAATCATTGAGATATCATATTGCATGCTGTAAGAAGGGTCTAAGGGTTGGAATGGGAAGGACTTGGATATCACATCTCATGCTATAGGAAGGGTCTCAGGTTTGGTATAAGCATTGAGATATCACATCTCATGCTATAGGACGGGTCTCAGGATTTGAATGGAAGGATTTGGATATCACATCTCATGTTATAGGAAGGATCTCAGGTTTGGTATTAGAAGCATTGAGATATCACATCTCATGCTATCGGAAGGATCTCAGGTTTGGTATTAGAAGCATTGAGATATCACATCTCATGCTATCAGAAGGGTCTCAGGATTGGAATGGGAAGGAGTTGGATATCACATCTCATGCTAAAGGGAGGGTCTCAGGTTTGGAAGGGGAAGGATTTGGATATCACATCTCAATTTATCGGAAGGATCTCACGTTTGGTATTAGAAGTATTGAGATATCATATCTCATGCTATAGGAAGGGTCTCAGGATTGGAATGGGAAGGAGTTGGATATCACATCTCATGCTATAGGAAGTGTCTCAGGATTGTAATGGGAAGGACTTGGATATCACATCTCATGCTATAGGTAGGGTCTCAAGTTTGATATTAGAAGCATTGAGATATCACATCTCATGCTATAGGAATGGTCTGAGGATTGGAATGGGAAGGAGTTGGATATCACATCTCATGCTATGGGAAGGGTCTCAGGTTTGGTATAAGCAGTGAGATATCACATCTCATGCTATAGGAAGTGTCTCAGGATTGGAATGGGAAGGAGTTGGATATCACATCTCATGTTATAGGAAGGATCTCAGGTTTGGTATAAGCATTGAGATATCACATCTCTGCTATCGGAAGTGTCTCAGGTTTGGAAAGGGAAGGAGTTGGATATCACATTTCATGTTAGAGGAAGGATCTCAGGTTTGGTATTAGAAGCATTGAGATATCACATCTCATGCTATAGGAAGGGTCTCAGGATTGGAATGGGAAGTAGTTGGATATCACATCTCATGCTATAGGAAGGGTCTCAGGTTTGGTATAAGCATTGAGATATCACATCTCATGCTATAGGACGGGTCTCAGGATTTGAATGGAAGGAGTTGGATATCACATCTCATGTTATAGGAAGGATCTCAGGTTTGGTATTAGAAGCATTGAGACATCACATCTCATGCTATAGGAAGGGTCTCAGGGTTGGAATGGGAAGGAGTTGGATATCACATCTCATCCAATAGGAAGGGTCTCAGGTTTGGAATGGGAAGGAATTGGATATCACATCTCATGTTATAGGAAGGATCTCAGGTTTGGTATTAGAAGCATTGAGATATCACATCTCATGCTATAGGCAGGGTCTCAGGATTGGAATGTGAAGGATTTGGATATCACATCTCATGCTAAAGGAAGGGTCTCAGGTTTGGTAGAAGCATTGAGATATCACGTCTCTGCTATCGGAAGGGTCTCAGGATTGGATTGGGAAGGAGTTGGATATCCCTTCTCATGCTATAGGAAGGGTCTCAGGATTTGAATGGCAAGGAGTTGGATATCACATCTCATGCCATAGGAAGGGTCTCAGGTTTGGTATAAGCATTGGGATATCACATCTCTGCTATCGGAAGGGTCTCAGGATTGGATTGGGAAGGAGTTGGATATTACTTTCTTGCTATAGGAAGGGTCTCATGTTTGGAATGGGAAGGAGTTGGATATCACATATGCTATAGTTAGTGTCTCAGGTTTGGAACGGGAAGGAGTTGGATATCACATCTCATGTTATAGGAAGGGTCTCAGGTTTGGCATAAGCATTGAGATATCACATCTCTGCTATCGGAAGCGGCTCAGGATTGGAATGGGAAGGAGTTGGATATCCCATCTCATGTTATAGTAAGAGTCTCTGGTTTGGTATTAGAATCATTGAGATATCACATCGCATGCTGTAGGAAGGGTCTAAGGATTGGAATGGGATGGATTTGGATATCACATCTCATGCTATAGGTAGGCTCTCAGGTTTGGTATAAGCATTGAGATATCACATCTCATGCTATAGGAAGGGTCTCAGGATTGGAATGGGAAGGATTTGGATATCACATCTCATGCTATAGGAAGGGTCTCAGATTTGGTATAAGCATTGAGATATCACATCTCATGCTAAAGGAAGGGTCTCAGGATTGGAATGGGAAGGAGTTGTATATGACATCTCAGGCCATAGGAAGGGTCTCAGGTTTGGTATAAGCATTGAGATATCACATCTCTGCTATCGGAAGGGTCTCAGGATTGGAATGGGAAGGAGTTGGATATCCCATCTCATGTTATGGGAAGGGTCTCAGGTTTGGTATTAGAAGCATAGAGATATCACATCTCATGCTATAGGAAGGGTCTCAGGATTGGAATGGGAAGGACTTGGATGTCGCATCTCATGCTATAGGGAGGGTCTCAAGTTTGATATTAGAAGCATTGAGATAAAAAATCTCATGATATCGGAAGGGTCTCAGGATTGGAATGGGAAGGAGTTGGATACCACATCTCATGATAAAGGAAGGGTCTAAGGTTTGGAAGGGGAAGGATTTGGATATCACATCTCATGTTATAGGACGGGTCTCAGGTTTGGTATTAGAAGCATTGAGATATCAAGTCTCATGGTATAAGAAGGGTCTCAGAATTGGAATGGGAAGAAGTTGGATATCACACCTCAAGCTATAGGAAGGGTCTCAGGATTGGAATGGGAAGGAGTTTGATATCACATCTCATGCCATAGTATGGGTCTCAGGTTTGGTAGAAGCATTGGGATATCACATCTCATGCTATCGGAAGGGTATCAGTATTGGATTTGGAAGAAGTTGGATATCCCATCTCATGATATAGGAAGGGTCTCAGGTTGGAATGGGAAGGAGTTGGATATCACATTTCATGTTATAGGAAGGGTCTTAGGATTGGAATGGGAAGGACATGGATATCATATCTCATGCTATAGGACGGGTCTCAGGTTTGTTATTAGAATCATTGAGATATCATAATGCATGCTGTAGGAAGGGTCTAAGGATTGGAATGGGAAGGACTTGGATATCACATCTCATGCTATAGATAGGCTCTTAGGTTTGGAAAGGGAAGGAGTTGGATATCACATTTCATGTTAGAGGAAGGATCTCAGGTTTGGTATTAGAAGCATTGAGATATCACATCTCATGCTATAGGAAGGGTCTCAGGATTGGAATGGGAAGTAGTTGGATATCAAATCTCATGCTATAGGAAGGGTCTCAGGTTTGGTATAAGCATTGAGATATCACATCTCATGCTATAGGACGGGTCTCAGGATTGGAATGGAAGGAGTTGGATATCACATCTCATGTTATAGGAAGGATCTCAGGTTTGGTATTAGAAGCATTGAGACATCACATCTCATGCTATAGGAAGGGTCTCAGGGTTGGAATGGGAAGGAGTTGGATATCACATCTCATCCAATAGGAAGGGTCTCAGGTTTGGAATGGGAAGGAATTGGATTTCACATCTCATGTTATAGGAAGGATCTCAGGTTTGGTATTAGAAGCATTGAGATATCACATCTCATGCTATAGGAAGGGTCTCAGGATTGGAATGTGAAGGATTTGGATATCACATCTCATGCTAAAGGAAGGGTCTCAGGTTTGGTAGAAGCATTGAGATATCACGTCTCTGCTATCGGAAGGGTCTCAGGATTGGATTGGGAAGGAGTTGGATATCCCTTCTCATGCTATAGGAAGGGTCTCAGGATTTGAATGGCAAGGAGTTGGATATCACATCTCATGCCATAGGAAGGGTCTCAGGTTTGGTATAAGCATTGAGATATCACATCTCTGCTATCGGAAGGGTCTCAGGATTGGAATGGGAAGGAGTTGGATATTCCCATCTCATGTTATAGGAAGGGTCTCAGGTTTGGTATTAGAAGCATTGAGATATCACATCTCATGCTATAGGAAGGGTCTCAGGATTGGAATGGGAAGGACTTGGATATCACATCTCATGCTATAGGGAGGGTCTCAAGTTTGATATTAGAAGCTTTGAGATATCACATCTCATGATATCGGAAGGGTCTCAGGATTGGAATGGGAAGGAGTTGGATATCACATCTCATGATAAAGGAAGGGTCTAAGGTTTGGAAGGGGAAGGATTTGGATATCACATCTCATGTTATATTACGGGTCTCAGGTTTGGTATTAGAAGCATTGAGATATCAAGTCTCAGAGTATAGGAAGGGTCTCAGAATTGGAATGGGAAGGAGTTGGATATCACAACTCAAGCTATAGGAAGGGTCTCAGGATTGGAATGGGAAGGACTTGGATATCACATCTCATGCTATAGGAAGGCTCTCAGGTTTGGAAGGGGAAAGAGTTGGATATCACATTTCATATTAGAGGTAGGATCTCAGGTTTGGTATTAGAGGCATTGAGATATCACATCTCATGCTATCAGAAGGGTCTCAGGAATGGAATGGGAAGGAGTTGGATATCACATCTCATGCTAAAGGGAGGGTCTCAGGTTTGGAAGGGGAAGGATTTGGATATCACATCTCATGTTATAGGAAGGATCTCAGGTTTGGTATTAGAAGCATTGAGATATCTCATCTCATGCTATCGGAAGAATCTCAGGTTTGGTATTAGAAGCATTGAGATATCACATCTCATGCTATCAGAAGGGTCTCAGGATTGGAATGGGAAGGAGTTGGATATCACATCTCATGCTAAAGGGAGGGTCTCAGGTTTGGAAGGGGAAATATTTGGATATCACATCTCATGTTATCGGAAGGATCTCACGTTTGGTATTAGAAGTATTGAGATATCATATCTCATGCTATAGGAAGGGTCTCAGGATTGGAATGGGAAAGAGTTGGATATCACATCTCATGCTATAGGGAGTGTCTCAGGATTGGAATGGGAAGGACTTAGATATCACATATCATGCTATAGGGATGGTCTCAGTTTTGATATTAGAAGCATTGAGATATCACATCTCATGCTATCGGAAATGTCTCAGGATTGGAATGGGAAGGAGCTGGATATCACATCTCATGTTATAGGAAGGGTCTCAGGTTTGGAACGGGAAGGATTTGGATATCACATCTCTATGTTATAGGAAGGGTCTCAGGTTTGGTATAAGCATTGAGATATCACATCTCTGCTATCGGAAGTGTCTCAGGATTGGAATGGGAAGGAGTTGGATATCCCATCTCATGTTATAGGACGGGTCTCAGGTTTGTTATTAGAATCATTGAGATATCATATTGCATGCTGTAGGAATGGTCTAAGGGTTGGAATGGGAAGGACTTGGATATCACATCTCATGCTATAGATAGGCTCTTAGGTTTGGAAAGGGAAGGAGTTGGATATCACATTTCATGTTAGAGGAAGGATCTCAGGTTTGGTATTAGAAGCATTGAGATATCACATCTCATGCTATAGGAAGGGTCTCAGGATTGGAATGGGAAGTAGTTGAATATCACATCTCATGCTATAGGAAGGGTCTCAGGTTTGGTATAAGCATTGAGATATCACATCTCATGCTATAGGACGGGTCTCAGGATTGGAATGGAAGGAGTTGGATATCACATCTCATTTTATAGGAAGGATCTCAGGTTTGGTATTAGAAGCATTGAGACATCACATCTCATGCTATAGGAAGGGTCTCAGGGTTGGAATGGGAAGGAGTTGGATATCACATCTCATCCAATAGGAAGGGTCTCAGGTTTGGAATGGGAAGGAATTGGATATCACATTTCATGTTATAGGAAGGATCTCAGGTTTGGTATTAGAAGCATTGAGATATCACATCTCATGCTATAGGAAGGGTCTCAGGATTGGAATGTGAAGGATTTGGATATCACATCTCATGCTAAAGGAAGGGTCTCAGGTTTGGTAGAAGCATTGAAATATCACGTCTCTGCTATCAGAAGGGTCTCAGGATTGGATTGGGAAGGAGTTGGATATCCCTTCTCATGCTATAGGAAGGGTCTCAGGATTTGAATGGCAAGGAGTTGGATATCACATCTCATGCCATAGGAAGGGTCTCAGGTTTGGTATAAGCATTGAGATATCACATCTCTACTATCGGAAGGGTCTCAGGATTGGATTGGGAAGGAGTTGGATATCCCTTCTCATGCTATAGGAAGTGTCTCAGGTTGGAATGGGAAGGAGTTGGATATCACATCTCATGTTATAGGAAGGGTCTCACAATTGGAATGGGAAGGATTTGGATATCACATCTCTTGCTATAGGAAGGGTCTCAGGATTTGAATGGCAAGGAGTTGGATATCACATCTCATGCCATAGGAAGGGTCTCAGGTTTGGTATAAGCATTGAGATATCACATCTCTACTATCGGAAGGGTCTCAGGATTGGATTGGGAAGGAGTTGGATATCCCTTCTCATGCTATAGGAAGTGTCTCAGGTTGGAATGGGAAGGAGTTGGATATCACATCTCATGTTATAGGACGGGTCTCAGGATTGGAATGGAAGGAGTTGGATATCACATCTCATGTTATAGGAAGGATCTCAGGTTTGGTATTAGAAGCATTGAGACATCACATCTCATGCTATAGGAAGGGTCTCAGGGTTGGAATGGGAAGGAGTTGGATATCGCATCTCATCCAATAGGAAGGGTCTCAGGATTGGAATGGGAAGGAATTGGATATCACATCTCATGTTATAGGAAGGATCTCAGGTTTGGTATTAGAAGCATTGAGATATCACATCTCATGCTATAGGAAGGGTCTCAGGATTGGAATGTGAAGGATTTGGATATCACATCTCATGCTAAAGGAAGGGTCTCAGGTTTGGTAGAAGCATTGAGATATCACGTCTCTGCTATCGGAAGGGTCTCAGGATTGGATTGGGAAGGAGTTGGATATCCCTTCTCATGCTATAGGAAGGGTCTCAGGATTTGAATGGGAAGGAGTTGGATATCACATCTCTTGCTATAGGAAGGGTCTCAGGATTGGAATGGGTAGGAGTTGGATATTACTTTCTTGCTATAGGAAGGGTCTCATGTTTGGAATGGGAAGCAGTTGGATATCACATATGCTATAGTTAGTGTCTCAGGTTTGGAACGGGAAGGAGTTGGATATCACCATAGCTGCTCCTCTGACTGCCCTCACAACTCCGAAGAAACCCAAGAAGGTAACTTGGACCGACGAGTGTGAGAAGGCCTTCAATGGCTTAAAAGACTCCTTGTGCCAGGCGCCTGTGCTTAGGGCTCCTGATTATCAAAGACCTTTTATCGTGCAGACGGATGCCTCTGACACTGGGATAGGAGCTGTACTATCACAAGTAGATGAGAAGGGTAAGGAACACCCTATTGGTTTTATTAGTCACCAGCTTAAGGACAGAGAGCTCAGATGGTCCACGGTAGAGAAAGAATGTTTCTCTGTTGTGTGGGCCCTAAGGAAGCTGAGGCCCTACCTCTATGGGACCCACTTCACTGTGCAGACTGACCATAAGCCGTTAAAGTGGCTAATGAACATGAAGGGGGAGAATCCAAAGTTGCTTAGGTGGTCCATAAGTCTACAAGGCTTCGACTTCACTATTGAGCATAGGCCAGGTGTCCAACATAGCAATGCTGATGGGTTGTCCAGAATGTTTAACCGACCTGAACAAGAGACTCATCCAGGGGTGGATTAGTTCCCCCTGTCCATAGTCTGGGAGGGGCGAGTGTTAGGAAAGATTTCATGATTGCAGGTAATTTTCCTTCCATGTGACAACCCCTAAACTTTTTGCTGTTGTTTTCACCTTGTTATTGACTTTGCCAGAGAAGTGCAGCCTTCTGCCGCACTCCTCTGGGCTTTCGCTCTTTTCTTACGGGGAAACTGACATGCCCTTAAGACAGTCAGTACCGGGGAACGCTGTTTCCCGTAGTTTCTTCTATCGTGTTGCGGCTTTAGTGCAACATGACACAAGAGGGCACTGTAAGCTAAGTTACAGCTCTCTTGGGTCTCTAGCCTTCTACAGACCCTAGATACTCTTTTAGGATGGTATTTGATCGGTGCAAGTCATTCAGGGACTCGAATGGTGGCAGCGATCGTTTTGTTTATTTTGAGCTCCTTTTGGCGTTCTGAGCACGTTTTTCGCACTGAACCCAAAATGGTGGCCTGGCTCCCAAAATGGCCAGACCACGAGGCTCCTTTGTCTTGTCCACTGACCGTCTTGCTCCCTTCACCTTCCCCAGGTCGGGCGACCCGGGGCCTTCCTTATTTGGGCATGTACTTTCCCGCGAAACGTGGTTGCTTTCGCGGGCTTCTACCTGTCGTTTGTGTGCCTCCAGGGTGTGGGCTGGGATGTCTGGTCCCAATACACATCCTGGGTGCCAGAGAGTCTAGGGTGGTGTGAATGCCTGGGACCACCGTGGTCCGTGATTGGCCCACGTATGGTATGTGTGTTGATGAGCGGATCTCCCATTGGCTCCCCTCCGTTTTGGCGCGAAGGGAACCGTGGATAAGAGGGAGCTGGAAACACCACTACCATGTCGATCTCCTGAGTTCTCACGAATGAAGGAATACAGGAGCCAAGTATCCTGCAACCAAGAGGCTGGACCGAGGAATCGCTGGTGACCCGCTGAAGGAATCCTCCTTTGCACTGCGGTCGTCCTGTGAAGCCCTTTCCTCCTTGGATCGAACCAGAAGGCCTGTACTGGTGCTTCGACCTTTGGAATAGCAGGAACAGCTATTCCCGGCGACTTCATCCTCTCCTGCCAAGTAAGCCTTCGGAAGTGTCTCTGGGCCATCCAGTTGACTGACCAGCTTACAAGGGAGTCCTGCTCTGTAACTGCCGCCAGGTTGTGTTGTATTTCGAGTCCTTGTCACTCTCCCACGCTTCGTACACTTGGTGTTCCCAAGTCTGAAGGGAGGAGTGTACATTTGGCTTGAATACACACGGCCGCTCCGTTGTCCTGCTGCGGCAACAAAACTGTGCTGGTTTCGTCGATTGGGACGTCTTTTTGCTCTACACGACTACGAGGCGTTCCCTGCTCTTCTGAACCTGCCAGCTGCTGAAACTAACGTGGAGAAGCCTGGGTCTGCTTGCTTCGGGGACCGGTGAGTAGTTTAGCTAGGATCTGGTCGCCCTCCTGCAGTATCCCATTGCTTTTCCCTGCTGTGTAAAAACAGCCCCCTTTTGGCCGTACTCGCGCTCTGCTTCTGCCCGCTGTGGAGGCTGCGCTTGAGTTGCGGAACCTGTTCTCCTTCTGCTGTGCACTAACCCGAACTGCCTGACTTCCTCCGAAGAGCTTCCCCTTTTGCCCGTTGGCACCGGCGTGGCAGGTACTTTGAGCACAAGGCTCCACTCTTCGCAGGGCTCGGACTTCCATCTAGTTAGGTGCCTCTGAAGGCGAACTGAGTCTAAAGCGTTATCGCACTGCCTGTTTTCCTTTCCTTTCAGGGGGACTACATATTTCGTGCTTTAAACGCTTGCGACTGTGTATTTGTATATATATTGTGTTGATATGGTATGTGTTGGTTTAATATTGTGATATTGTGATTTTCTCGCTACGGTCATTATTTTAAAGGCCTTAAAATAAATGTGCATCTATTTTTCATATAACAACTGTTTGGAGTAGTTTGTAAGCGCTCTTGCTTTGTGTGCTCATTGCGGGCTTTCAGTCACCCTCACCCCTCTTGAGACCTAGTCTTGACCGCCGTGATCGCTACCTTGATTGGTCTGGCTTGTCCAGAGGTTACCCTGTTCCAAGTAATTAGGTTGGCCTTCTGAACTTCTGCGCCACCAGGACAGAGTTCAGAAATCTGTCTTAACAGAAGGGTCTCAGGATTGGATTGGGAAGGAGTTGGATATCCCTTCTCATGCTATAGGAAGGGTCTCAGGATTTGAATGGCAAGGAGTTGGATATCACATCTCATGCCATAGGAAGGGTCTCAGGTTTGGTATAAGCATTGAGATATCACATCTCTGCTATCGGAAGGGTCTCAGGATTGGATTGGGAAGGAGTTGGATATCCCTTCTCATGCTATAGGAAGTGTCTCAGGTTGGAATGGGAAGGAGTTGGATATCACATCTCATGTTATAGGAAGGGTCTCAGGATTGGAATGGGAAGGATTTGGATATCACATCTCTTGCTATAGGAAGGGTCTCAGGATTGGAATGGGTAGGAGTTGTTACTTTCTTGCTATAGGAAGGGTCTCATGTTTGGAATGGGAAGGAGTTGGATATCACATATGCTATAGTTAGTGTCTCAGGTTTGGAACGGGAAGGAGTTGGATATCACATCTCATGTTATAGGAAGGGTCTCAGGTTTGGTATAAGCATTGAGATATCACATCTCTGCTATCGGAAGCGGCTCAGGATTGGAATGGGAAGGAGTTGGATATCCCATCTCATGTTATAGTAAGAGTCTCTGGTTTGGTATTAGAATCATTGAGATATCACATTGCATGCTGTAGGAAGGGTCTAAGGATTGGAATGGGATGGACTTGGATATCACATCTCATGCTATAGGTAGGCTCTCAGGTTTGGTATAAGCATTGAGATATCACATCTCATGCTATAGGAAGGGTCTCAGGATTGGAATGGGAAGGATTTGGATATCACATCTCATGCTATAGGAAGGGTCTCAGATTTGGTATAAGCATTGAGATATCACATCTCATGCTAAAGGAAGGGTCTCAGGATTGGAATGGGAAGGAGTTGTATATGACATCTCAGGCCATAGGAAGGGTCTCAGGTTTGGTATAAGCATTGAGATATCACATCTCTGCTATCGGAAGGGTCTCAGGATTGGAATGGGAAGGAGTTGGATATCCCATCTCATGTTATAGGAAGGGTCTCAGGTTTGGTATTAGAAGCATAGAGATATCACATCTCATGCTATAGGAAGGGTCTCAGGATTGGAATGGGAAGGACTTGGATGTCACATCTCATGCTATAGGGAGGGTCTCAAGTTTGATATTAGAAGCATTGAGATAACAAATCTCATGATATCGGAAGGGTCTCAGGATTGGAATGGGAAGGAGTTGGATACCACATCTCATGATAAAGGAAGGGTCTAAGGTTTGGAAGGGGAAGGATTTGGATATCACATCTCATGTTATAGGACGGGTCTCAGGTTTGGTATTAGAAGCATTGAGATATCAAGTCTCATGGTATAAGAAGGGTCTCAGAATTGGAATGGGAAGGAGTTGGATATCACACCTCAAGCTATAGGAAGGGTCTCAGGATTGGAATGGAAAGGAGTTTGATATCACATCTCATGCCATAGTATGGGTCTCAGGTTTGGTAGAAGCATTGGGATATCACATCTCATGCTATCGGAAGGGTATCAGTATTGGATTTGGAAGAAGTTGGATATCCCATCTCATGCTATAGGAAGGGTCTCAGGTTGGAATGGGAAGGAGTTGGATATCACATTTCATGTTATAGGAAGGGTCTCAGGATTGGAATGGGAAGGACTTGGATATCATATCTCATGCTATAGGACGGGTCTCAGGTTTGTTATTAGAATCATTGAGATATCATATTGCATGCTGTAGGAAGGGTCTAAGGATTGGAATGGGAAGGACTTGGATATCACATCTCATGCTATAGATAGGCTCTTAGGTTTGGAAAGGGAAGGAGTTGGATATCACATTTCATGTTAGAGGAAGGATCTCAGGTTTGGTATTAGAAGCATTGAGATATCACATCTCATGCTATAGGAAGGGTCTCAGGATTGGAATGGGAAGTAGTTGGATATCACATCTCATGCTATAGGAAGGGTCTCAGGTTTGGTATAAGCATTGAGATATCACATCTCATGCTATAGGACGGGTCTCAGGATTGGAATGGAAGGAGTTGGATATCACATCTCATGTTATAGGAAGGATCTCAGGTTTGGTATTAGAAGCATTGAGACATCGCATCTCATGCTATAGGAAGGGTCTCAGGGTTGGAATGGGAAGGAGTTGGATATCACATCTCATCCAATAGGAAGGGTCTCAGGTTTGGAATGGGAAGGAATTGGGTATCACATCTCATGTTATAGGAAGGATCTCAGGTTTGGTATTAGAAGCATTGAGATATCACATCTCATGCTATAGAAAGGGTCTCAGGATTGGAATGTGAAGGATTTGGATATCACATCTTATGCTAAAGGAAGGGTCTCAGGTTTGGTAGAAGCATTGAGATATCACGTCTCTGCTATCGGAAGGGTCTCAGGATTGGATTGGGAAGGAGTTGGATATCCCTTCTCATGCTATAGGAAGGGTCTCAGGATTTGAATGGCAAGGAGTTGGATATCACATCTCATGCCATAGGAAGGGTCTCAGGTTTGGTATAAGCATTGAGATATCACATCTCTGCTATCGGAAGGGTCTCAGGATTGGAATGGGAAGGAGTTGGATATTCCCATCTCATGTTATAGGAAGGGTCTCAGGTTTGGTATTAGAAGCATTGAGATATCACATCTCATGCTATAGGAAGGGTCTCAGGATTGGAATGGGAAGGACTTGGATATCACATCTCATGCTATAGGGAGGGTCTCAAGTTTGATATTAGAAGCTTTGAGATATCACATCTCATGATATCGGAAGGGTCTCAGGATTGGAATGGGAAGGAGTTGGATATCACATCTCATGATAAAGGAAGGGTCTAAGGTTTGGAAGGGGAAGGATTTGGATATCACATCTCATGTTATATTACGGGTCTCAGGTTTGGTATTAGAAGCATTGAGATATCAAGTCTCAGAGTATAGGAAGGGTCTCAGAATTGGAATGGGAAGGAGTTGGATATCACATCTCAAGCTATAGGAAGGGTCTCTGGATTGGAATGGGAAGGACCTGGATATCACATCTCATGCTATAGGAAGGCTCTCAGGTTTGGAAGGGGAAAGAGTTGGATATCACATTTCATGTTAGAGGTAGGATCTCAGGTTTGGTGTTAGAGGCATTGAGATATCACATCTCATGCTATCAGAATGGTCTCAGGAATGGAATGGGAAGGAGTTGGATATCACATCTCATGCTAAAGGGAGGGTCTCAGGTTTGGAAGGGGAAGGATTTGGATATCACATCTCATGTTATAGGAAGGATCTCAGGTTTGGTATTAGAAGCATTGAGATATCACATCTCATGCTATCGGAAGGATCTCAGGTTTGGTATTAGAAGCATTGAGATATCACATCTCATGCTATCAGAAGGGTCTCAGGATTGGAATGGGAAGGAGTTGGATACCACATCTCATGATAAAGGAAGGGTCTAAGGTTTGGAAGGGGAAGGATTTGGATATCACATCTCATGTTATAGGACGGGTCTCAGGTTTGGTATTAGAAGCATTGAGATATCAAGTCTCATGGTATAAGAAGGGTCTCAGAATTGGAATGGGAAGGAGTTGGATATCACACCTCAAGCTATAGGAAGGGTCTCAGGATTGGAATGGAAAGGAGTTTGATATCACATCTCATGCCATAGTATAGGTCTCAGGTTTGGTAGAAGCATTGGGATATCACATCTCATGCTATCGGAAGGGTATCAGTATTGGATTTGGAAGAAGTTGGATATCCCATCTCATGCTATAGGAAGGGTCTCAGGTTGGAATGGGAAGGAGTTGGATATCACATTTCATGTTATAGGAAGGGTCTCAGGATTGGAATGGGAAGGACTTGGATATCATATCTCATGCTATAGGACGGGTCTCAGGTTTGTTATTAGAATCATTGAGATATCATATTGCATGCTGTAGGAAGGGTCTAAGGATTGGAATGGGAAGGACTTGGATATCACATCTCATGCTATAGATAGGCTCTTAGGTTTGGAAAGGGAAGGAGTTGGATATCACATTTCATGTTAGAGGAAGGATCTCAGGTTTGGTATTAGAAGCATTGAGATATCACATCTCATGCTATAGGAAGGGTCTCAGGATTGGAATGGGAAGTAGTTGGATATCACATCTCATGCTATAGGAAGGGTCTCAGGATTGGAATGTGAAGGATTTGGATATCACATCTCATGCTAAAGGAAGGGTCTCAGGTTTGGTAGAAGCATTGAGATATCACGTCTCTGCTATCGGAAGGGTCTCAGGATTGGATTGAGAAGGAGTTGGATATCCCTTCTCATGCTATAGGAAGGGTCTCAGGATTTGAATGGCAAGGAGTTGGATATCACATCTCATGCCATAGGAAGGGTCTCAGGTTTGGTATAAGCATTGAGATATCACATCTCTGCTATCGGAAGGGTCTCAGGATTGGAATGGGAAGGAGTTGGATATTCCCATCTCATGTTATAGGAAGGGTCTCAGGTTTGGTATTAGAAGCATTGAGATATCACATCTCATGCTATAGGAAGGGTCTCAGGATTGGAATGGGAAGGACTTGGATATCACATCTCATGCTATAGGGAGGGTCTCAAGTTTGATATTAGAAGCTTTGAGATATCACATCTCATGATATCGGAAGGGTCTCAGGATTGGAATGGGAAGGAGTTGGATATCACATCTCATGATAAAGGAAGGGTCTAAGGTTTGGAAGGGGAAGGATTTGGATATCACATCTCATGTTATATTACGGGTCTCAGGTTTGGTATTAGAAGCATTGAGATATCAAGTCTCAGAGTATAGGAAGGGTCTCAGAATTGGAATGGGAAGGAGTTGGATATCACATCTCAAGCTATAGGAAGGGTCTCTGGATTGGAATGGGAAGGACCTGGATATCACATCTCATGCTATAGGAAGGCTCTCAGGTTTGGAAGGGGAAAGAGTTGGATATCACATTTCATGTTAGAGGTAGGATCTCAGGTTTGGTGTTAGAGGCATTGAGATATCACATCTCATGCTATCAGAAGGGTCTCAGGAATGGAATGGGAAGGAGTTGGATATCACATCTCATGCTAAAGGGAGGGTCTCAGGTTTGGAAGGGGAAGGATTTGGATATCACATCTCATGTTATAGGAAGGATCTCAGGTTTGGTATTAGAAGCATTGAGATATCAAGTCTCATGGTATAAGAAGGGTCTCAGAATTGGAATTGGAAGGAGTTGGATATCACACCTCAAGCTATAGGAAGGGTCTCAGGATTGGAATGGAAAGGAGTTTGATATCACATCTCATGCCATAGTATAGGTCTCAGGTTTGGTAGAAGCATTGGGATATCACATCTCATGCTATCGGAAGGGTATCAGTATTGGATTTGGAAGAAGTTGGATATCCCATCTCATGCTATAGGAAGGGTCTCAGGTTGGAATGGGAAGGAGTTGGATATCACATTTCATGTTATAGGAAGGGTCTCAGGATTGGAATGGGAAGGACTTGGATATCATATCTCATGCTATAGGACGGGTCTCAGGTTTGTTATTAGAATCATTGAGATATCATATTGCATGCTGTAGGAAGGGTCTAAGGATTGGAATGGGAAGGACTTGGATATCACATCTCATGCTATAGATAGGCTCTTAGGTTTGGAAAGGGAAGGAGTTGGATATCACATTTCATGTTAGAGGAAGGATCTCAGGTTTGGTATTAGAAGCATTGAGATATCACATCTCATGCTATAGGAAGGGTCTCAGGATTGGAATGGGAAGTAGTTGGATATCACATCTCATGCTATAGGAAGGGTCTCAGGATTGGAATGTGAAGGATTTGGATATCACATCTCATGCTAAAGGAAGGGTCTCAGGTTTGGTAGAAGCATTGAGATATCACGTCTCTGCTATCGGAAGGGTCTCAGGATTGGATTGGGAAGGAGTTGGATATCCCTTCTCATGCTATAGGAAGGGTCTCAGGATTTGAATGGCAAGGAGTTGGATATCACATCTCATGCCATAGGAAGGGTCTCAGGTTTGGTATAAGCATTGAGATATCACATCTCTGCTATCGGAAGGGTCTCAGGATTGGAATGGGAAGGAGTTGGATATTCCCATCTCATGTTATAGGAAGGGTCTCAGGTTTGGTATTAGAAGCATTGAGATATCACATCTCATGCTATAGGAAGGGTCTCAGGATTGGAATGGGAAGGACTTGGATATCACATCTCATGCTATAGGGAGGGTCTCAAGTTTGATATTAGAAGCTTTGAGATATCACATCTCATGATATCGGAAGGGTCTCAGGATTGGAATGGGAAGGAGTTGGATATCACATCTCATGATAAAGGAAGGGTCTAAGGTTTGGAAGGGGAAGGATTTGGATATCACATCTCATGTTATATTACGGGTCTCAGGTTTGGTATTAGAAGCATTGAGATATCAAGTCTCAGAGTATAGGAAGGGTCTCAGAATTGGAATGGGAAGGAGTTGGATATCACATCTCAAGCTATAGGAAGGGTCTCTGGATTGGAATGGGAAGGACCTGGATATCACATCTCATGCTATAGGAAGGCTCTCAGGTTTGGAAGGGGAAAGAGTTGGATATCACATTTCATGTTAGAGGTAGGATCTCAGGTTTGGTGTTAGAGGCATTGAGATATCACATCTCATGCTATCAGAAGGGTCTCAGGAATGGAATGGGAAGGAGTTGGATATCACATCTCATGCTAAAGGGAGGGTCTCAGGTTTGGAAGGGGAAGGATTTGGATATCACATCTCATGTTATAGGAAGGATCTCAGGTTTGGTATTAGAAGCATTGAGATATCACATCTCATGCTATCGGAAGGATCTCAGGTTTGGTATTAGAAGCATTGAGATATCACATCTCATGCTATCAGAAGGGTCTCAGGATTGGAATGGGAAAGAGTTGGATACCACATCTCATGATAAAGGAAGGGTCTAAGGTTTGGAAGGGGAAGGATTTGGATATCACATCTCATGTTATAGGACGGGTCTCAGGTTTGGTATTAGAAGCATTGAGATATCAAGTCTCATGGTATAAGAAGGGTCTCAGAATTGGAATGGGAAGGAGTTGGATATCACACCTCAAGCTATAGGAAGGGTCTCAGGATTGGAATGGAAAGGAGTTTGATATCACATCTCATGCCATAGTATGGGTCTCAGGTTTGGTAGAAGCATTGGGATATCACATCTCATGCTATCGGAAGGGTATCAGTATTGGATTTGGAAGAAGTTGGATATCCCATCTCATGCTATAGGAAGGGTCTCAGGTTGGAATGGGAAGGAGTTGGATATCACATTTCATGTTATAGGAAGGGTCTCAGGATTGGAATGGGAAGGACTTGGATATCATATCTCATGCTATAGGACGGGTCTCAGGTTTGGAAGGGGAAAGAGTTGGATATCACATTTCATGTTAGAGGTCTCAGGTTTGGTATTAGAGGCATTGAGATATCACATCTCATGCTATCAGAAGGGTCTCAGGAATGAAATGGGAAGGAGTTGGATATCACATCTCATGCTAAAGGGAGGGTCTCAGGTTTGGAAGGGGAAGGATTTGGATATCACATCTCATGTTATAGGAAGGATCTCAGGTTTGGTATTAGAAGCATTGAGATATCACATCTCATGCTATCGGAAGGATCTCAGGTTTGGTATTAGAAGCATTGAGATATCACATCTCATGCTATCAGAAGGGTTTCAGGATTGGAATGGGAAGGAGTTGGATATCACATCTCATGCTAAAGGGAGGGTCTCAGGTTTGGAAGGGGAAGGATTTGGATATCACATCTCATGTTATCGGAAGGATCTCACGTTTGGTATTAGAAGTATTGAGATATCATATCTCATGCTATAGGAAGGGTCTCAGGATTGGAATGGGAAAGAGTTGGATATCACATCTCATGCTATAGGGAGTGTCTCAGGATTGGAATGGGAAGGACTTAGATATCACATATCATGCTATAGGGGGGGTCTCAGTTTTGATATTAGAAGCATTGAGATATCACATCTCATGCTATCGGAAGTGTCTCAGGATTGGAATGGGAAGGAGCTGGATATCACATCTCATGCTAAAGGAAGGGTCTCAGGTTTGGAACGGGAAGGATTTGGATATCACATCTCATGTTATAGGAAGGGTCTCAGGTTTGGTATAAGCATTGAGATATCACATCTCTGCTATCGGAAGTGTCTCAGGATTGGAATGGGAAGGAGTTGGATATCCCATCTCATGTTATAGGACGGGTCTCAGGTTTGTTATTAGAATCATTGAGATATCATATTGCATGCTGTAGGAAGGGTCTAAGGGTTGGAATGGGAAGGACCTGGATATCACATCTCATGCTATAGATATGCTCTTAGGTTTGGAAAGGGAAGGAGTTGGATATCACATTTCATGTTAGAGGAAGGATCTCAGGTTTGGTATTAGAAGCATTGAGATATCACATCTCATGCTATAGGAAGGGTCTCAGGATTGGAATGGGAAGTAGTTGGATATCACATCTCATGCTATAGGAAGGGTCTCAGGTTTGGTATAAGCATTGAGATATCACATCTAATGCTATAGGACGGGTCTCAGGATTGGAATGGAAGGAGTTGGATATCACATCTCATGTTATAGGAAGGATCTCAGGTTTGGTATTAGAAGCATTGAGACATCACATCTCATGCTATAGGAAGGGTCTCAGGGTTGGAATGGGAAGGACTTGGATATCACATCTCATGCTATAGGAAGGGTCTCAGGATTGGAATGGGAAGTAGTTGGATATCACATCTCATGCTATAGGAAGGGTCTCAGGTTTGGTATAAGCATTGAGATATCACATCTCATGCTATAGGACGGGTCTCAGGATTGGAATGGAAGGAGTTGGATATCACATCTCATGTTATAGGAAGGATCTCAGGTTTGGTATTAGAAGCATTGAGACATCACATCTCATGCTATAGGAAGGGTCTCAGGGTTGGAATGGGAAGGAGTTGGATATCACATCTCATCCAATAGGAAGGGTCTCAGGTTTGGAATGGGAAGGAATTGGATATCACATCTCATGTTATAGGAAGGATCTCAGGTTTGGTATTAGAAGCATTGAGATATCACATCTCATGCTATAGGAAGGGTCTCAGGATTGGAATGTGAAGGATTTGGATATCACATCTCATGCTAAAGGAAGGGTCTCAGGTTTGGTAGAAGCATTGAGATATCACGTCTCTGCTATCGGAAGGGTCTCAGGATTGGATTGGGAAGGAGTTGGATATCCCTTCTCATGCTATAGGAAGGGTCTCAGGATTTGAATGGCAAGGTGTTGGATATCACATCTCATGCCATAGGAAGGGTCTCAGGTTTGGTATAAGCATTGAGATATCACATCTCTGCTATCGGAAGGGTCTCAGGATTGGAATGGGAAGGAGTTGGATATTCCCATCTCATGTTATAGGAAGGGTCTCAGGTTTGGTATTAGAAGCATTCAGATATCACATCTCATGCTATAGGAAGGGTCTCAGGATTGGAATGGGAAGGACTTGGATATCACATCTCATGCTATAGGGAGGGTCTCAAGTTTGATATTAGAAGCTTTGAGATATCACATCTCATGATATCGGAAGGGTCTCAGGATTGGAATGGGAAGGAGTTGGATATCACATCTCATGATAAAGGAAGGGTCGAAGGTTTGGAAGGGGAAGGATTTGGATATCACATCTCATGTTATATTACGGGTCTCAGGTTTGGTATTAGAAGCATTGAGATATCAAGTCTCAGAGTATAGGAAGGGTCTCAGAATTGGAATGGGAAGGAGTTGGATATCACATCTCAAGCTATAGGAAGGGTCTCAGGATTGGAATGGGAAGGACTTGGATATCACATCTCATGCTATAGGAAGGCTCTCAGGTTTGGAAGGGGAAAGATTTGGATATCACATTTCATGTTAGAGGTAGGAGCTCAGGTTTGGTATTAGAGGCATTGAGATATCACATCTCATGCTATCAGAAGGGTCTCAGGAATGGAATGGGAAGGAGTTGGATATCACATCTCATTCTAAAGGGAGGGTCTCAGGTTTGGAAGGGGAAGGATTTGGATATCACATCTCATGTTATAGGAAAGATCTCAGGTTTGGTATTAGAAGCATTGAGATATCACATCTCATGCTATCGGAAGGATCTCAGGTTTGGTATTAGAAGCATTGAGATATCACATCTCATGCTATCAGAAGGGTCTCAGGATTGGAATGGGAAGGAGTTGGATATCACATCTCATGCTAAAGGGAGGGTCTCAGGTTTGGAAGGGGAAGGATTTGGATATCACATCTCATGTTATCGGAAGGATCTCACGTTTGGTATTAGAAGTATTGAGATATCATATCTCATGCTATAGGAAGGGTCTCAGGATTGGAATGGGAAAGAGTTGGATATCACATCTCATGCTATAGGGAGTGTCCAGGATTGGAATGGGAAGGACTTAGATATCACATATCATGCTATAGGGAGGGTCTCAGTTTTGATATTGAAGCATTGAGATATCACATCTCATGCTATCGGAAGTGTCTCAGGATTGGAATGGGAAGGAGCTGGATATCACATCTCATGCTAAAGGAAGGGTCTCAGGTTTGGAACGGGAAGGATTTGGATATCACATCTCATGTTATAGGAAGGGTCTCAGGTTTGGTATAAGCATTGAGATATCACATCTCTGCTATCGGAAGTGTCTCAGGATTGGAATGGGAAGGAGTTGGATATCCCATCTCATGTTATAGGACGGGTCTCAGGTTTGTTATTAGAATCATTGAGATATCATATTGCATGCTGTAGGAAGGGTCTAAGGGTTGGAATGGGAAGGACTTGGATATCACATCTCATGCTATAGATATGCTCTTAGGTTTGGAAAGGGAAGGAGTTGGATATCACATTTCATGTTAGAGGAAGGATCTCAGGTTTGGTATTAGAAGCATTGAGATATCACATCTCATGCTATAGGAAGGGTCTCAGGATTGGAATGGGAAGTAGTTGGATATCACATCTCATGCTATAGGAAGGGTCTCAGGTTTGGTATAAGCATTGAGATATCACATCTAATGCTATAGGACGGGTCTCAGGATTGGAATGGAAGGAGTTGGATATCACATCTCATGTTATAGGAAGGATCTCAGGTTTGGTATTAGAAGCATTGAGACATCACATCTCATGCTATAGGAAGGGTCTCAGGGTTGGAATGGGAAGGAGTTGGATATCACCTCTCATCCAATAGGAAGGGTCTCAGGTTTGGAATGGGAAGGGATTGGATATCACATCTTATGTTATAGGACGGATCTCAGGTTTGGTATTAGAAGCATTGAGATATCACATCTCATGCTATAGGAAGGGTCTCAGGATTCGAATGTGAAGGATTTGGATATCACATCTCATGCTAAAGGAAGGGTCTCAGGTTTGGTAGAAGCATTGAGATATCACGTCTCTGCTATCGGAAGGGTCTCAGGATTGGATTGGGCAGGAGTTGGATATCCCTTCTCATGCTATAGGAAGGGTCTCAGGATTTGAATGGCAAGGAGTTGGATATCACATCTCATGCCATAGGAAGGGTCTCAGGTTTGGTATAAGCATTGAGATATCACATCTCTGCTATCGGAAGGGTCTCAGGATTGGATTGGGAAGGAGTTGGATATCCCTTCTCATGCTATAGGAAGTGTCTCAGGTTGGAATGGGAAGGAGTTGGATATCACATATCATGTTATAGGAAGGGTCTCAGGATTGGAATGGGAAGGATTTGGATATCACATCTCTTGCTATAGGAAGGGTCTCAGGATTGGAATGGGTAGGAGTTGGATATTACTTTCTTGCTATAGGAAGGGTCTCATGTTTGGAATGGGAAGGAGTTGGATATCACATATGCTATAGTTAGTGTCTCAGGTTTGGAACGGGAAGGAGTTGGATATCACATCTCATGTTATAGGAAGGGTCTCAGGTTTGGTATAAGCATTGAGATATCACATCTCTGCTATCGGAAGCGGCTCAGGATTGGAATGGGAAGGAGTTGGATATCCCATCTCATGTTATAGTAAGAGTCTCTGGTTTAGCAGAGATGTGATATCTCAATGTTTATACCAAACCTGAGACCCTTCCTATAACATGAGATGTGATATCCAACTCCTTCCCGTTCCAAACCTGAGACCCTTCCTTTAGCATGAGATGTGATATCCAGCTCCTTCCCATTCCAATCCTGAGACACTTCCGATAGCATGAGATGTGATATCTCAATGCTTCTAATATCAAAACTGAGACCCTCCTTATAGCATGATATGTGATATCTAAGTCCTTCCCATTCCAATCCTGAGACCCTTCCTATAGCATGAGATGTGATATCTCAATGCTTCTACCAAACCTGAGACCCTTCCTTTAGCATGAGATGTGATATCCAACTCCTTCCCATTCCAATCCTGAGACCCTTCCTATAGCATGAGATGTGATATCTCAATACTTCTAATACCAAACCTGAGATCCTTCCGATAGCATGAGATGTGATATCGCAATGCTTCTAATACCAAACCTGAGATCCTTCCTATAACATGAGATGCGCTTCTAATATCAAACTTGAGACCCTCACTATAGCATGAGATGTGACATCCAAGTCCTCCCCATTCCAATCCTGAGACCCTTCCTATAGCATGAGATGTGATATCTCAATGCTTCTAATACCAAACCTGAGACCCTTCCTTTAACATGAGATGGGATATCCAACTCCTTCCCATTCCAATCCTGAGACCCTTCCGATAGCAGAGATGTGATATCTCAATGCTTATACCAATCCTGAGACCCTTCCTATGGCCTGAGATGTCATATACAACTCCTTCCCAATCCAATCCTGAGACCCTTCCTATAGCATGAGATGTGATATCTCAATGCTTATACCAAATCTGAGACCCTTCCTATAGCATGAGATGTGATATCCAACTCCTTCCCAATCCAATCCTGAGACCCTTCCTATAGCATGAGATGTGATGTCTCAATGCTTCTAATACCAAACCTGAGATCCTTCCTATAACATGAGATGTCATATCCAACTCCTTCCCATTCCAATCCTGAGACCCTTCCTATAGCATGAGATGTGATGTCTCAATGCTTCTAATACCAAACCTGAGAACCTTCCTACAGCATGCGATGTGATATCTCAATGCTTCTAATACCAAACCTGAGACCAGTCCTATAACATGAGATTGGATATCCAACTCCTTCCCCTTCCAAACCTGAGACCCTTCCTATAGCATGAGCTGTGATATCCAACTTCTTCCCATTCCAATCCTGAGACCCTTCCTATAACATGAGATGTGATGTCTCAATGCTTCTAATACCAAACCTGAGATCTTTCCTATAACATGAGATGTGATATCCAACTCCTTCCCATTCCAATCCTGAGACCCTTCCTATAGAATGAGATGTGCTATCTCAATGCTTATACCAAACCTGAGACCCTTCCTAAAGCTTGAGATGTGATATCCAACTCCTTCCCATTCCAATCCTGAGACCCTTCCTATAGCATGAGATGTGATATCTCAAGGCCTCTAATACCAAACCTGAGATCCGTCCTCTAACATAAAATGTGATATCCAACTCCTTCCCCTTCCAAACCTGAGAGCCTTCCTATAGCATGAGATGGGATATCCAAATCCCTCCCATTCCAATCCTGAGACCCTTCCTATAGCATGAGATGTGATATCTCAATGCTTATATCAAACCTGAGAGCCTACCTATAGCATGAGATGTGATATCCAAGTCCATCCCATTCCAATCCTTAGACCCTTCCTACAGCATGCGATGTGATATCTCAATGATTCTAATACCAAACCAGAGACTCTTACTATAACATGAGATGGGATATCCAACTCCTTCCCATTCCAATCCTGAGCCGCTTCCGATAGCAGAGATGTGATATCTCAATGCTTATAACAAACCTGAGACCCTTCCTATAACATGAGATGTGATATCCAACTCCTTCCCGTTCCAAACCTGAGACACTAACTATAGCATATGTGATATCCAACTCCTTCCCATTCCAATCCTGAGACCCTTCCTATAGCAAGAGATGTGATATCCAAATCCTTCCCATTCCAATCCTGAGACCCTTCCTATAACATGAGATGTGATATCCAACTCCTTCCCATTCCAACCTGAGACACTTCCTATAGCATGAGAAGGGATATCCAACTCCTTCCCAATCCAATCCTGAGACCCTTCCGATAGCAGAGATGTGATATCTCAATGCTTATACCAAACCTGAGACCCTTCCTATGGCATGAGATGTGATATCCAACTCCTTGCCATTCAAATCCTGAGACCCTTCCTATAGCATGAGAAGGGATATCCAACTCCTTCCCAATCCAATCCTGAGACCCTTCCGATAGCAGAGACGTGATATCTCAATGCTTCTACCAAACCTGAGACCCTTCCTTTAGCATGAGATGTGATATCCAAATCCTTCACATTCCAATCCTGAGACCCTTCCTATAGCATGAGATGTGATATCTCAATGCTTCTAATACCAAACCTGAGATCCTTCCTATAACATGAGATGTGATATCCAATTCCTTCCCATTCCAAACCTGAGACCCTTCCTATTGGATGAGATGTGATATCCAACTCCTTCCCATTCCAACCCTGAGACCCTTCCTATAGCATGAGATGTGATGTCTCAATGCTTCTAATAGCAAACCTGAGATCCTTCCTATAACATGAGATGTGATATCCAACTCCTTCCATTCCAATCCTGAGACCCGTCCTATAGCATGAGATGTGATATCTCAATGCTTATACCAAACCTGAGACACTTCCTATAGCATGAGATGTGATATCCAACTACTTCCCATTCCAATCCTGAGACCCTTCCTATAGCATGAGATGTGATATCTCAATGCTTCTAATACCAAACCTGAGAGCCTTCCTATAGCATGAGATGTGATATCCAAGTCCTTCCCATTCCAATCCTGAGACCCTTCCTATAGCTTGAGGTGTGATATCCAACTCCTTCCCATTCCAATTCTGAGACCCTTCTTATACCATGAGACTTGATATCTCAATGCTTCTAATACCAAACCTGAGACCCGTCCTATAACATGAGATGTGATATCCAAATCCTTCCCCTTCCAAACCTTAGACCCTTCCTTTATCATGAGATGTGGTATCCAACTCCTTCCCATTCCAATCCTGAGACCCTTCCGATATCATGAGATTTGTTATCTCAATGCTTCTAATATCAAACTTGAGACCCTCCCTATAGCATGAGATGTGACATCCAAGTCCTTCCCATTCCAATCCTGAGACCCTTCCTATAGCATGAGATGTGATATCTCTATGCTTCTAATACCAAACCTGAGACCCTTCCTATAACATGAGATGGGATATCCAACTCCTTCCCATTCCAATCCCGAGACCCTTCCGATAGCAGAGATGTGATATCTCAATGCTTATACCAAACCTGAGACCCTTCCTATGGCCTGAGATGTCATATACAACTCCTTCCCATTCAAATCCTGAGACCCTTCCTTTAGCATGAGATGTGATATCTCAATGCTTATACCAAATCTGAGACCCTTCCTATAGCATGAGATGTGATATCTCAATGCTTATACCAAACCTGAGAGCCTACCTATAGCATGAGATGTGATATCCAAGTCCATCCCATTCCAATCCTTAGACCCTTCCTACAGCATGCGATGTGATATCTCAATGATTCAAATACCAAACCAGAGACTCTTACTATAACATGAGATGGGATATCCAACTCCTTCCCATTCCAATCCTGAGCCGCTTCCGATAGCAGAGATGTGATATCTCAATGCTTATAACAAACCTGAGACCCTTCCTATAACATGAGTTGTGATATCCAACTCCTTCCCGTTCCAAACCTGAGACACTAACTATAGCATATGTGATATCCAACTCATTCCCATTCCAAACATGAGACCCTTCCTATAGCAAGAAAGTAATATCCAACTCCTACCCATTCCAATACTGAGACCCTTCCTATAGCAAGAGTTGTGATATCCAAATCCTTCCCATTCCAATCCTGAGACCCTTCCTATAACATGAGATGTGATATCCAACTCCTTCCCATTCCAACCTGAGACCCTTCCTATGGCATGAGAAGGGATATCCAACTCCTTCCCAATCCAATCCTGAGACCCTTCCGATAGCAGAGATGTGATATCTCAATGCTTATACCAAACCTGAGACCCTTCCTATGGCATGAGATGTGATATCCAACTCCTTGCCATTCAAATCCTGAGACCCTTCCTATAGCATGAGAAGGGATATCCAACTCCTTCCCAATCCAATCCTGAGACCCTTCCGATAGCAGAGACGTGATATCTCAATGCTTCTACCAAACCTGAGACCCTTCCTTTAGCATGAGATGTGATATCCAAATCCTTCACATTCCAATCCTGAGACCCTTCCTATAGCATGAGATGTGATATCTCAATGCTTCTAATACCAAACCTGAGATCCTTCCTATAAGATGAGATGTGATATCCAATTCCTTCCCATTCCAAACCTGAGACCCTTCCTATTGGATGAGATGTGATATCCAACTCCTTCCCATTCCAACCCTGAGACCCTTCCTATAGCATGAGATGTGATGTCTCAATGCTTCTAATAGCAAACCTGAGATCCTTCCTATAACATGAGATGTGATATCCAACTCCTTCCATTCCAATCCTGAGACCCGTCCTATAGCATGAGATGTGATATCTCAATGCTTATACCAAACCTGAGACACTTCCTATAGCATGAGATGTGATATCCAACTACTTCCCATTCCAATCCTGAGACCCTTCCTATAGCATGAGATGTGATATCTCAATGCTTCTAATACCAAACCTGAGAGCCTTCCTATAGCATGAGATGTGATATCCAAGTCCTTCCCATTCCAATCCTGAGACCCTTCCTATAGCTTGAGGTGTGATATCCAACTCCTTCCCATTCCAATTCTGAGACCCTTCTTATACCATGAGACTTGATATCTCAATGCTTCTAATACCAAACCTGAGACCCGTCCTATAACATGAGATGTGATATCCAAATCCTTCCCCTTCCAAACCTTAGACCCTTCCTTTATCATGAGATGTGGTATCCAACTCCTTCCCATTCCAATCCTGAGACCCTTCCGATATCATGAGATTTGTTATCTCAATGCTTCTAATATCAAACTTGAGACCCTCCCTATAGCATGAGATGTGACATCCAAGTCCTTCCCATTCCAATCCTGAGACCCTTCCTATAGCATGAGATGTGATATCTCTATGCTTCTAATACCAAACCTGAGACCCTTCCTATAACATGAGATGGGATATCCAACTCCTTCCCATTCCAATCCCGAGACCCTTCCGATAGCAGAGATGTGATATCTCAATGCTTATACCAAACCTGAGACCCTTCCTATGGCCTGAGATGTCATATACAACTCCTTCCCATTCAAATCCTGAGACCCTTCCTTTAGCATGAGATGTGATATCTCAATGCTTATACCAAATCTGAGACCCTTCCTATAGCATGAGATGTGATATCTCAATGCTTATACCAAACCTGAGAGCCTACCTATAGCATGAGATGTGATATCCAAGTCCATCCCATTCCAATCCTTAGACCCTTCCTACAGCATGCGATGTGATATCTCAATGATTCAAATACCAAACCAGAGACTCTTACTATAACATGAGATGGGATATCCAACTCCTTCCCATTCCAATCCTGAGCCGCTTCCGATAGCAGAGATGTGATATCTCAATGCTTATAACAAACCTGAGACCCTTCCTATAACATGAGTTGTGATATCCAACTCCTTCCCGTTCCAAACCTGAGACACTAACTATAGCATATGTGATATCCAACTCATTCCCATTCCAAACATGAGACCCTTCCTATAGCAAGAAAGTAATATCCAACTCCTACCCATTCCAATACTGAGACCCTTCCTATAGCAAGAGTTGTGATATCCAAATCCTTCCCATTCCAATCCTGAGACCCTTCCTATAACATGAGATGTGATATCCAACTCCTTCCCATTCCAACCTGAGACCCTTCCTATGGCATGAGAAGGGATATCCAACTCCTTCCCAATCCAATCCTGAGACCCTTCCGATAGCAGAGATGTGATATCTCAATGCTTATACCAAACCTGAGACCCTTCCTATGGCATGAGATGTGATATCCAACTCCTTGCCATTCAAATCCTGAGACCCTTCCTATAGCATGAGAAGGGATATCCAACTCCTTCCCAATCCAATCCTGAGACCCTTCCGATAGCAGAGACGTGATATCTCAATGCTTCTACCAAACCTGAGACCCTTCCTTTAGCATGAGATGTGATATCCAAATCCTTCACATTCCAATCCTGAGACCCTTCCTATAGCATGAGATGTGATATCTCAATGCTTCTAATACCAAACCTGAGATCCTTCCTATAAGATGAGATGTGATATCCAATTCCTTCCCATTCCAAACCTGAGACCCTTCCTATTGGATGAGATGTGATATCCAACTCCTTCCCATTCCAACCCTGAGACCCTTCCTATAGCATGAGATGTGATGTCTCAATGCTTCTAATAGCAAACCTGAGATCCTTCCTATAACATGAGATGTGATATCCAACTCCTTCCATTCCAATCCTGAGACCCGTCCTATAGCATGAGATGTGATATCTCAATGCTTATACCAAACCTGAGACACTTCCTATAGCATGAGATGTGATATCCAACTACTTCCCATTCCAATCCTGAGACCCTTCCTATAGCATGAGATGTGATATCTCAATGCTTCTAATACCAAACCTGAAATCCTTCCTCTAACATGAAATGTGATATCCAACTCCTTCCCTTTCCAAACCTAAGAGCCTATCTATAGCATGAGATGTGATATCCAAGTCCTTCCCATTCCAACCCTTAGACCCTTCCTACAGCATGCAATATGATATCTCAATGATTCTAATAACAAACCTGAGACCCGTCCTATAACATGAGATGGGATATCCAACTCCTTCCCATTCCAATCCTGAGACACTTCCGATAGCAGAGATGTGATATCTCAATGCTTATACCAAACCTGAGACCCTTCCTATAACATGAGATGTGATATCCAAATCCTTCCCGTTCCAAACCTGAGACCCTTCCTTTAGCATGAGATGTGATATCCAGCTCCTTCCCATTCCAATCCTGAGACACTTCCGATAGCATGAGATGTGATATCTCAATGCTTCTAATATCAAAACTGAGACCCTCTCTATAGCATGATATGTGATATCTAAGTCCTTCCCATTCCAATCCTGAGACCCTTCCTATAGCATGAGATATGATATCTCAATACTTCTAATACCAAACGTGAGATCCTTCCGATAACATGAGATGTGATATCCAAATCCTTCCCCTTCCAAACCTTAGACCCTCCCTTTAGCATGAGATGTGATATCCAACTCCTTCCCATTCCAATCCTGAGACCCTTCTGATAGCATGAGATGTGATATCTCAATGCTTCTAATACCAAACCTGAGATCCTTCCGATAGCATGAGATGTGATATCTCAATGGTTCTAATACCAAACCTGAGCTCCTTCCTATAACATGAGATGTGATATCCAAATCCTTCCCCTTCCAAACCTGAGACCCTCCCTTTAGCATGAGATGTGATATCCAACTCCTTCCCATTCCAATCCTGAGACCCTTCCTATAGCATGAGATGTGATATCTCAATGCTTCTAATACCAAACCTGAGATCCTTCCTCTAACATGAAATGTGATATCCAACTCCTTCCCTTTCCAAACCTAAGAGCCTATCTATAGCATGAGATGTGATATCCAAGTCCTTCCCATTCCAACCCTTAGACCCTTCCTACAGCATGCAATATGATATCTCAATGATTCTAATAACAAACCTGAGACCCGTCCTATAACATGAGATGGGATATCCAACTCCGTCCCATTCCAATCCTGAGACACTTCCGATAGCAGAGATGTGATATCTCAATGCTTATACCAAACCTGAGACCCTTCCTATAACATGAGATGTGATATCCAAATCCTTCCCGTTCCAAACCTGAGACCCTTCCTTTAGCATGAGATGTGATATCCAGCTCCTTCCCATTCCAATCCTGAGACACTTCCGATAGCATGAGATGTGATATCTCAATGCTTCTAATATCAAAACTGAGACCCTCCCTATAGCATGATATGTGATATCCAACTCCTTTCCATTCCAATCCTGAGACCCTTCCTATAACATGAGATGTGATATCCAAATCTTTCCCCTTCCAAACCTGAGACCCTCCCTTTAGCATGAGATGTGATATCCAACTCCTTCCCATTCCAATCCTGAGACCCTTCTGATAGCATGAGATGTGATATCTCAATGCTTCTAATACCAAACCTGAGATCCTTCCGATAGCATGAGATGCGATATCTCAATGGTTCTAATACCAAACCTGAGATCCTTCCTATAACATGAGATGTGATATCCAAATCCTTCCCCTTCCAAACCTGAGACCCTCCCTTTAGCATGAGATGTGATATCCAACTCCTTCCCATTCCATTCCTGAGACCCTTCTGATAGCATGAGATGTGATATCTCAATGCCTCTAATACCAAACCTGAGATCCTACCTCTAACATGAAATGTGATATCCAACTCTTTCCCCTTCCAAACCTGAGAGCCTTCCTATAGCATGAGATGTGATATCCAAGTCCTTCCCATTCCAATCCTGAGACCCTTCCTATAGCTTGAGATGTGATATCCAACTCCTTCCCATTCCAATTCTGAGACCCTTCCTATACTCTGAGACTTGATATCTCAATGCTTCTAATACCAAACCTGAGACCCGTAATATAACATGAGATGTGATATCCAAATCCTTCCCCTTCCAAACCTTAGACCCTTCCTTTATCATGAGATGTGATATCCAACTCCTTCCCATTCCAATCCTGAGACCCTTCCGATATCATGAGATGTGATATCTCAAAGCTTCTAATATCAAACTTGAGACCCTCCCTATAGCATGAGATGTGATATCCAAGTCCTTCCCATTCCAATCCTGAGACCCTTCCTATAGCATGAGATGTGATATCTCAATGCTTCTAATACCAAACCTGAGACCCTTCCTATAACATGAGATGGGAATATCCAACTCCTTCCCATTCCAATCCTGAGACCCTTCCGATAGCAGAGATGTGATATCTCAATGCTTATACCAAACCTGAGACCCTTCCTATGGCATGAGATGTGATATCCAACTCCTTGCCATTCAAATCCTGAGACCCTTCCTATAGCATGAGAAGGGATATCCAACTCCTTCCCAATCCAATCCTGAGACCCCTCCGATAGCAGAGACTTGATATCTCAATGCTTCTACCAATCCTGAGACCCTTCCTTTAGCATGAGATGTGATATCCAAATCCTTCACATTCCAATCCTGAGACCCTTCCTATAGCATGAGATGTGATATCTCAATGCTTCTAATACCAAACCTGAGATCCTTCCTATAACATGAGATGTGATATCCAATTCCTTCCCATTCCAAACCTGAGACCCTTCCTATTGGATGAGATGTGATATCCAACTCCTTCCCATTCCAACCCTGAGACCCTTCCTATAGCATGAGATGTGATGTCTCAATGCTTCTAATACCAAACCTGAGATCCTTCCTATAACATGAGATGTGATATCCAACTCCTTCCATTCCAATCCTGAGACCCGTCCTATAGCATGAGATGTGATATCTCAATGCTTATACCAAACCTGAGACCCTTCCTATAGCATGAGATGTGATATCCAACTACTTCCCATTCCAATCCTGAGACCCTTCCTATAGCATGAGATGTGATATCTCAATGCTTCTAATACCAAACCTGAGATCCTTCCTCTAACATGAAATGTGATATCCAACTCCTTCCCTTTCCAAACCTAAGAGCCTATCTATAGCATGAGATGTGATATCCAAGTCCTTCCCGTTCCAATCCTTAGACCCTTCCTACAGCATGCAATATGATATCTCAATGATTCTAATAACAAACCTGAGACCTGTCCTATAGCATGAGATATGATATCCAAGTCCTTCCCATTCCAATCCTGAGACCCTTCCTATAACATGAAATGTGATATCCAACTCCTTCCCATTCCAACCTGAGACCCTTCCTATAGCATGAGATGGGATATCCAACTTCTTCCAAATATAAATACTGATACCCTTCCGATAGCATGAGATGTGATATCCCAATGCTTCTACCAAACCTGAGACCCATACTATGGCATGAGATGTGATATCAAACTCCTTCCCATTCCAATCCTGAGACCCTTCCTATAGCTTGAGGTGTGATATCCAACTCCTTCCCATTCCAATTCTGAGACCCTTCTTATACCATGAGACTTGATATCTCAATGCTTCTAATACCAAACCTGAGACCCGTCCTATAACATGAGATGTGATATCCAAATCCTTCCCCTTCCAAACCTTAGACCCTTCCTTTATCATGAGATGTGGTATCCAACTCCTTCCCATTCCAATCCTGAGACCCTTCCGATATCATGAGATTTGTTATCTCAATGCTTCTAATATCAAACTTGAGACCCTCCCTATAGCATGAGATGTGACGTCCAAGTCCTTCCCATTCCAATCCTGAGACCCTTCCTATAGCATGAGATGTGATATCTCTATGCTTCTAATACCAAACCTGAGACCCTTCCTATAACATGAGATGGGATATCCAACTCCTTCCCATTCCAATCCTGAGACCCTTCCGATAGCAGAGATGTGATATCTCAATGCTTATACCAAACATGAGACCCTTCCTATGGCCTGAGATGTCATATACAACTCCTTCCCATTCCAATCCTGAGACCCTTCCTTTAGCATGAGATGTGATATCTCAATGCTTATACCAAATCTGAGACCCTTCCTATAGCATGAGATGTGATATCCAAATCCTTCCCATTCCAATCCTGAGACCCTTCCTATAGCATGAGATGTGATATCTCAATGCTTATATCAAACCTGAGAGCCTACCTATAGCATGAGATGTGATATCCAAGTCCATCCCATTCCAATCCTTAGACCCTTCCTACAGCATGCGATGTGATATCTCAATGATTCTAATACCAAACCAGAGACTCTTACTATAACATGAGATGGGATATCCAACTCCTTCCCATTCCAATCCTGAGCCGCTTCCGATAGCAGAGATGTGATATCTCAATGCTTATAACAAACCTGAGACCCTTCCTATAACATGAAATGTGATATCCAACTCCTTCCCGTTCCAAACCTGAGACACTAACTATAGCATATGTGATATCCAACTCATTCCCATTCCAAACATGAGACCCTTCCTATAGCAAGAAAGTAATATCCAGCTCCTACCCATTCCAATCCTGAGACCCTTCCTATAGCAAGAGATGTGATATCCAAATCCTTCCCATTCCAATCCTGAGACCCTTCCTATAACATGAGATGTGATATCCAACTCCTTCCCATTCCAACCTGAGACACTTCCTACAGCATGAGAAGGGATATCCAACTCCTTCCCAATCCAATCCTGAGACCCTTCCGATAGCAGAGATGTGATATCTCAATGCTTATACCAAACCTGAGACCCTTCCTATGGCATGAGATGTGATATCCAACTCCTTGCCATTCAAATCCTGAGACCCTTCCTATAGCATGAGAAGGGATATCCAACTCCTTCCCAATCCAATCCTGAGACCCTTCCGATAGCAGAGACATGATATCTCAATGCTTCTACCAAACCTGAGACCCTTCCTTTAGCATGAGATGTGATATCCAAATCCTTCACATTCCAATCCTGAGACCCTTCCTATAGCATGAGATGTGATATCTCAATGCTTCTAATACCAAACCTGAGATCCTTCCTATAACATGAGATGTGATATCCAATTCCTTCCCATTCCAAACCTGAGACCCTTCCTATTGGATGAGATGTGATATCCAACTCCTTCCCATTCCAACCCTGAGACCCTTCCTATAGCATGAGATGTGATGTCTCAATGCTTCTAATAGCAAACCTGAGATCCTTCCTATAACATGAGATGTGATATCCAACTCCTTCCATTCCAATCCTGAGACCCGTCCTATAGCATGAGGTGTGATATCTCAATGCTTATACCAAACCTGAGACACTTCCTATAGCATGAGATGTGATATCCAACTACTTCCCATTCCAATCCTGAGACCCTTCCTATAGCATGAGATGTGATGTCTCAATGCTTCTAATACCAAACCTGAGATCCTTCCTCTAACATGAAATGTGATATCCAACTCCTTCCCTTTCCAAACCTAAGAGCCTATCTATAGCATGAGATGTGATATCCAAGTCCTTCCCATTCCAACCCTTAGACCCTTCCTACAGCATGCAATATGATATCTCAATGATTCTAATAACAAACCTGAGACCCGTCCTATAACATGAGATGGGATATCCAACTCCTTCCCATTCCAATCCTGAGACACTTCCGATAGCAGAGATGTGATATCTCAATGCTTATACCAAACCTGAGACCCTTCCTATAACATGAGATGTGATATCCAAATCCTTCCCGTTCCAAACCTGAGACCCTTCCTTTAGCATGAGATGTGATATCCAGCTCCTTCCCATTCCAATCCTGAGACACTTCCGATAGCATGAGATGTGATATCTCAATGCTTCTAATATCAAAACTGAGACCCTCCCTATAGCATGATATGTGATATCTAAGTCCTTCCCATTCCAATCCTGAGACCCTTCCTATAGCATGAGATATGATATCTCAATACTTCTAATACCAAACGTGAGATCCTTCCGATAACATGAGATGTGATATCCAAATCCTTCCCCTTCCAAACCTGAGACCCTCCCTTTAGCATGAGATGTGATATCCAACTCCTTCCCATTCCAATCCTGAGACCCTTCTGATAGCATGAGATGTGATATCTCAATGCTTCTAATACCAAACCTGAGATCCTTCCGATAGCATGAGATGTGATATCTCAATGGTTCTAATACCAAACCTGAGATCCTTCCTATAACATGAGATGTGATATCCAAATCCTTCCCCTTCCAAACCTGAGACCCTCCCTTTAGCATGAGATGTGCTATCCAACTCCTTCCCATTCCAATCCTGAGACCCTTCCTATAGCATGAGATGTGATATCTCAATGCTTCTAATACCAAACCTGAGATCCTTCCTCTAACATGAAATGTGATATCCAACTCCTTCCCTTTCCAAACCTAAGAGCCTATCTATAGCATGAGATGTGATATCCAAGTCCTTCCCATTCCAACCCTTAGACCCTTCCTACAGCATGCAATATGATATCTCAATGATTCTAATAACAAACCTGAGACCCGTCCTATAACATGAGATGGGATATCCAACTCCTTCCCATTCCAATCCTGAGACACTTCCGATAGCAGAGATGTGATATCTCAATGCTTATACCAAACCTGAGACCCTTCCTATAACATGAGATGTGATATCCAAATCCTTCCCGTTCCAAACCTGAGACCCTTCCTTTAGCATGAGATGTGATATCCAGCTCCTTCCCATTCCAATCCTGAGACACTTCCGATAGCATGAGATGTGATATCTCAATGCTTCTAATATCAAAACTGAGACCCTCCCTATAGCATGATATGTGATATCTAAGTCCTTCCCATTCCAATCCTGAGACCCTTCCTATAGCATGAGATATGATATCTCAATACGTCTAATACCAAACGTGAGATCCTTCCGATAACATGAGATGTGATATCCAAATCCTTCCCCTTCCAAACCTGAGACCCTCCCTTTAGCATGAGATGTGATATCCAACTCCTTCCCATTCCAATCCTGAGACCTTTCTGATAGCATGAGATGTGATATCTCAATGCTTCTAATACCAAACCTGAGATCCTTCCGATAGCATGAGATGTGATATCTCAATGCCTCTAATACCAAACCTGAGATCCTACCTCTAACATGAAATGTGATATCCAACTCTTTCCCCTTCCAAACCTGAGAGCCTTCCTATAGCATGAGATGTGATATCCAAGTCCTTCCCATTCCAATCCTGAGACCCTTCCTATAGCTTGAGATGTGATATCCAACTCCTTCCCATTCCAATTCTGAGACCCTTCCTATACTCTGAGACTTGATATCTCAATGCTTCTAATACCAAACCTGAGACCCGTAATATAACATGAGATGTGATATCCAAATCCTTCCCCTTCCAAACCTTAGACCCTTCCTTTATCATGAGATGTGATATCCAACTCCTTCCCATTCCAATCCTGAGACCCTTCCGATATCATGAGATGTGATATCTCAAAGCTTCTAATATCAAACTTGAGACCCTCCCTATAGCATGAGATGTGATATCCAAGTCCTTCCCATTCCAATCCTGAGACCCTTCCTATAGCATGAGATGTGATATCTCAATGCTTCTAATACCAAAATGAGACCCTTCCTATAACATGAGATGGGAATATCCAACTCCTTCCCATTCCAATCCTGAGACCCTTCCGATAGCAGAGATGTGATATCTCAATGCTTATACCAAACCTGAGACCCTTCCTATGGCATGAGATGTGATATCCAACTCCTTGCCATTCAAATCCTGAGACCCTTCCTATAGCATGAGAAGGGATATCCAACTCCTTCCCAATCCAATCCTGAGACCCCTCCGATAGCAGAGACGTGATATCTCAATGCTTCTACCAATCCTGAGACCCTTCCTTTAGCATGAGATGTGATATCCAAATCCTTCACATTCCAATCCTGAGACCCTTCCTATAGCATGAGATGTGATATCTCAATGCTTCTAATACCAAACCTGAGATCCTTCCTATAACATGAGATGTGATATCCAATTCCTTCCCATTCCAAACCTGAGACCCTTCCTATTGGATGAGATGTGATATCCAACTCCTTCCCATTCCAACCCTGAGACCCTTCCTATAGCATGAGATGTGATGTCTCAATGCTTCTAATACCAAACCTGAGATCCTTCCTATAACATGAGATGTGATATCCAACTCCTTCCATTCCAATCCTGAGACCCGTCCTATAGCATGAGATGTGATATCTCAATGCTTATACCAAACCTGAGACCCTTCCTATAGCATGAGATGTGATATCCAACTACTTCCCATTCCAATCCTGAGACCCTTCCTATAGCATGAGATGTGATATCTCAATGCTTCTAATACCAAACCTGAGATCCTTCCTCTAACATGAAATGTGATATCCAACTCCTTCCCTTTCCAAACCTAAGAGCCTATCTATAGCATGAGATGTGATATCCAAGTCCTTCCCGTTCCAATCCTTAGACCCTTCCTACAGCATGCAATATGATATCTCAATGATTCTAATAACAAACCTGAGACCTGTCCTATAGCATGAGATATGATATCCAAGTCCTTCCCATTCCAATCCTGAGACCCTTCCTATAACATGAAATGTGATATCCAACTCCTTCCCATTCCAACCTTAGACCCTTCCTATAGCATGAGATGGGATATCCAACTTCTTCCAAATCCAATACTGATACCCTTCCGATAGCATGAGATGTGATATCCCAATGCTTCTACCAAACCTGAGACCCATACTATGGCATGAGATGTGATATCAAACTCCTTCCCATTCCAATCCTGAGACCCTTCCTATAGCTTGAGGTGTGATATCCAACTCCTTCCCATTCCAATTCTGAGACCCTTCTTATACCATGAGACTTGATATCTCAATGCTTCTAATACCAAACCTGAGACCCGTCCTATAACATGAGATGTGATATCCAAATCCTTCCCCTTCCAAACCTTAGACCCTTCCTTTATCATGAGATGTGGTATCCAACACCTTCCCATTCCAATCCTGAGACCCTTCCGATATCATGAGATTTGTTATCTCAATGCTTCTAATATCAAACTTGAGACCCTCCCTATAGCATGAGATGTGACATCCAAGTCCTTCCCATTCCAATCCTGAGACCCTTCCTATAGCATGAGATGTGATATCTCTATGCTTCTAATACCAAACCTGAGACCCTTCCTATAACATGAGATGGGATATCCAACTCCTTCCCATTCCAATCCTGAGACCCTTCCGATAGCAGAGATGTGATATCTCAATGCTTATACCAAACATGAGACCCTTCCTATGGCCTGAGATGTCATATACAACTCCTTCCCATTCCAATCCTGAGACCCTTCCTTTAGCATGAGATGTGATATCTCAATGCTTATACCAAATCTGAGACCCTTCCTATAGCATGAGATGTGATATCCAAATCCTTCCCATTCCAATCCTGAGACCCTTCCTATAGCATGAGATGTGATATCTCAATGCTTATATCAAACCTGAGAGCCTACCTATAGCATGAGATGTGATATCCAAGTCCATCCCATTCCAATCCTTAGACCCTTCCTACAGCATGCGATGTGATATCTCAATGATTCTAATACCAAACCAGAGACTCTTACTATAACATGAGATGGGATATCCAACTCCTTCCCATTCCAATCCTGAGCCGCTTCCGATAGCAGAGATGTGATATCTCAATGCTTATACCAAACATGAGACCCTTCCTATAACATGAGATGTGATATCCAACTCCTTCCCGTTCCAAACCTGAGACACTAACTATAGCATATGTGATATCCAACTACTTCCCATTCCAAACATGAGACCCTTCCTATAGCAAGAAAGTAATATCCAAATCCTTCCCATTCCAATCCTGAGACCCTTCCTATAACATGAGATGTGATATCCAACTCCTTCCCATTCAAATCCTGAGACCCTTCCTATAGCATGAGAAGGGATATCCAACTCCTTCCCAATCCAATCCTGAGACCCTTCCGATAGCAGAGATCTGATATCTCAATGCTTCTACCAAACCTGAGACCCTTCCTTTAGCATGAGATGTGATATCCAAATCCTTCACATTCCAATCCTGAGACCCTTCCTATAGCATGAGATGTGATATCTCAATGCTTCTAATACCAAACCTGAGATCCTTCCTATAACATGAGATGTGATATCCAATTCCTTCCCATTCCAAACCTGAGACACTTCCTATTGGATGAGATGCGATATCCAACTCCTTCCCATTCCAACCCTGAGACCCTTCCTATAGCATGAGATGTGATGTCTCAATGCTTCTAATACCAAACCTGAGATCCTTCCTATAACATGAGATGTGATATCCAACTCCTTCCATTCCAATCCTGAGACCCGTCCTATAGCATGAGATGTGATATCTCAATGCTTATACCAAACCTGAGACCCTTCCTATAGCATGAGATGTGATATCCAACTACTTCCCATTCCAATCCTGAGACCCTTCCTATAGCATGAGATGTGATATCTCAATGCTTCTAATACCAAACCTGAGATCCTTCCTCTAACATGAAATGTGATATCCAACTCCTTCCCTTTCCAAACCTTAGACCCTTCCTACAGCATGCAATATGATATCTCAATGATTCTGATAACAAACCTGAGACCCGTCCTATAGCATGAGATATGATATCCAAGTCCTTCCCATTCCAATCCTGAGACCCTTCCTATAACATGAAATGTGATATCCAACTCCTTCCCATTCCAACCTGAGACCCTTCCTATAGCATGAGATGGGATATCCAACTTCTTCCAAATCCAATACTGATACCCTTCCGATAGCATGAGATGTGATGTCCCAATGCTTCTACCAAACCTGAGACCCATACTATGGCATGAGATGTGATATCAAACTCCTTCCCATTCCAATCCTGAGACCCTTCCTATAGCTTGAGGTGTGATATCCAACTCCTTCCCATTCCAATTCTGAGACCCTTCTTATACCATGAGACTTGATAACTCAATGCTTCTAATACCAAACCTGAGACTCGTCCTATAACATGAGATGTGATATCCAAATCCTTCCCCTTCCAAACCTTAGACCCTTCCTTTATCATGAGATGTGGTATCCAACTCCTTCCCATTCCAATCCTGAGACCCTTCCGATATCATGAGATTTGTTATCTCAATGCTTCTAATATCAAACTTGAGACCCTCCCTATAGCATGAGATGTGACATCCAAGTCCTTCCCATTCCAATCCTGAGACCCTTCCTATAGCATGAGATGTGATATCTCTATACTTCTAATACCAAACCTGAGACCCTTCCTATAACATGAGATGGGATATCCAACTCCTTCCCATTCCAATCCTGAGACCCTTCCGATAGCAGAGATGTGATATCTCAATGCTTATACCAAACCTGAGACCCTTCCTATGGCCTGAGATGTCATATACAACTCCTTCCCATTCCAATCCTGAGACCCTTCCTTTAGCATGAGATGTGATATCTCAATGCTTATACCAAATCTGAGACCCTTCCTATAGCATGAGATGTGATATCCAAATCCTTCCCATTCCAATCCTGAGACCCTTCCTATAGCATGAGATGTGATATCTCAATGCTTATACCAAACCTGAGAGCCTACAATCCTGAGACCCTTCCTTTAGCATGAGATGTGATATCTCAATGCTTAAACCAAATCTGAGACCCTTCCTATAGCATGAGATGTGATATCCAAGTCCATCCCATTCCAATCCTTAGACCCTTCCTTCAGCATGCGATGTGATATCTCAATGATTCTAATACCAAACCAGAGACTCTTACTATAACATGAGATGGGATATCCAACTCCTTCCCATTCCAATCCTGAGCCGCTTCCGATAGCAGAGATGTGATATCTCAATGCTTATACCAAACCTGAGACCCTTCCTATAACATGAGATGTGATATCCAACTCCTTCCCGTTCCAAACCTGAGACACTAACTATAGCATATGTGATATCCAAATCCTTCCCATTCCAAACATGAGACCCTTCCTATAGCAAGAAAGTAATATCCAACTCCTACCCATTCCAATCCTGAGACCCTTCCTATAGCAAGAGATGTGATATCCAAATCCTTCCCATTCCAATCCTGAGACCCTTCCTATAACATGAGATGTGATATCCAACTCCTTCCCATTCCAACCTGAGACACTTCCTATAGCATGAGAAGGGATATCCAACTCCTTCCCAATCCAATCCTGAGACCCTTCCGATAGCAGAGATGTGATATCTCAATGCTTATACCAAACCTGAGACCCTTCCTATGGCATGAGATGTGATATCCAACTCCTTGCCATTCAAATCCTGAGACCCTTCATATAGCATGAGAAGGGATATCCAACTCCTTCCCAATCCAATCCTGAGACCCTTCCGATAGCAGAGACGTGATATCTCAATGCTTCTACCAAACCTGAGACCCTTCCTTTAGCATGAGATGTAATATCCAAATCCTTCACATTCCAATCCTGAGACCCTTCCTATAGCATGAGATGTGATATCTCAATGCTTCTAATACCAAACCTGAGACCCTTCCTATAACATGAGATGGGATATCCAACTCCTTCCCATTCCGATCCTGAGACCCTTCCGATAGCAGAGATGTGATATCTCAATGCTTATACCAAACCTGAGAACCTTCCTATGGCCTGAGATGTCATATACAACTCCTTCCCATTCCAATCATGAGACCCTTCCTTTAGCATGAGATGTGATATCTCAATGCTTATACCAAATCTGAGACCCTTCCTATAGCATGAGATGTGATATCCAAGTCCATCCCATTCCAAACCTGAGACACTAACTATAGCATATGTGATATCCAACTCCTTCCCATTCCAAACATGAGACCCTTCCTATAGCAAGAAAGTAATATCCAACTCCTACCCATTCCAATCCTGAGACCCTTCCTATAGCAAGAGATGTGATATCCAAATCCTTCCCATTCCAATCCTGAGACCCTTCCTATAACATGAGATGTGATATCCAACTCCTTCCCATTCCAACCTGAGACACTTCCTATAGCATGAGAAGGGATATCCAACTCCTTCCCAATCCAATCCTGAGACCCTTCCGATAGCAGAGATGTGATATCTCAATGCTTATACCAAACCTGAGACCCTTCCTATGGCATGAGATGTGATATCCAACTCCTTGCCATTCAAATCCTGAGACCCTTCCTATAGCATGAGATGTGATATCTCTATGCTTCTAATACCAAACCTGAGACCCTTCCTATAACATGAGATGCGATATCTCAATGGTTCTAATACCAAACCTGAGATCCTTCCTATAACATGAGATGTGATATCCAAATCCTTCCCCTTCCAAACCTGAGACCCTCCCTTTAGCATGAGATGTGATATCCAACTCCTTCCCATTCCAATCCTGAGACCCTTCTGATAGCATGAGATGTGATATCTCAATGCTTCTAATACCAAACCTGAGATCCTTCCGATAGCATGAGATGCGATATCTCAATGGTTCTAATACCAAACCTGAGATCCTTCCTATAACATGAGATGTGATATCCAAATCCTTCCCCTTCCAAACCTGAGACCCTCCCTTTAGCATGAGATGTGATATCCAACTCCTTCCCATTCCATTCCTGAGACCCTTCTGATAGCATGAGATGTGATATCTCAATGCCTCTAATACCAAACCTGAGATCCTACCTCTAACATGAAATGTGATATCCAACTCTTTCCCCTTCCAAACCTGAGAGCCTTCCTATAGCATGAGATGTGATATCCAAGTCCTTCCCATTCCAATCCTGAGACCCTTCCTATAGCTTGAGATGTGATATCCAACTCCTTCCCATTCCAATTCTGAGACCCTTCCTATACTCTGAGACTTGATATCTCAATGCTTCTAATACCAAACCTGAGACCCGTAATATAACATGAGATGTGATATCCAAATCCTTCCCCTTCCAAACCTTAGACCCTTCCTTTATCATGAGATGTGATATCCAACTCCTTCCCATTCCAATCCTGAGACCCTTCCGATATCATGAGATGTGATATCTCAAAGCTTCTAATATCAAACTTGAGACCCTCCCTATAGCATGAGATGTGATATCCAAGTCCTTCCCATTCCAATCCTGAGACCCTTCCTATAGCATGAGATGTGATATCTCAATGCTTCTAATACCAAACCTGAGACCCTTCCTATAACATGAGATGGGAATATCCAACTCCTTCCCATTCCAATCCTGAGACCCTTCCGATAGCAGAGATGTGATATCTCAATGCTTATACCAAACCTGAGACCCTTCCTATGGCATGAGATGTGATATCCAGCTCCTTGCCATTCAAATCCTGAGACCCTTCCTATAGCATGAGAAGGGATATCCAACTCCTTCCCAATCCAATCCTGAGACCCCTCCGATAGCAGAGACTTGATATCTCAATGCTTCTACCAATCCTGAGACCCTTCCTTTAGCATGAGATGTGATATCCAAATCCTTCACATTCCAATCCTGAGACCCTTCCTATAGCATGAGATGTGATATCTCAATGCTTCTAATACCAAACCTGAGATCCTTCCTATAACATGAGATGTGATATCCAATTCCTTCCCATTCCAAACCTGAGACCCTTCCTATTGGATGAGATGTGATATCCAACTCCTTCCCATTCCAACCCTGAGACCCTTCCTATAGCATGAGATGTGATGTCTCAATGCTTCTAATACCAAACCTGAGATCCTTCCTATAACATGAGATGTGATATCCAACTCCTTCCATTCCAATCCTGAGACCGGTCCTATAGCATGAGATGTGATATCTCAATGCTTATACCAAACCTGAGACCCTTCCTATAGCATGAGATGTGATATCCAACTACTTCCCATTCCAATCCTGAGACCCTTCCTATAGCATGAGATGTGATATCTCAATGCTTCTAATACCAAACCTGAGATCCTTCCTCTAACATGAAATGTGATATCCAACTCCTTCCCTTTCCAAACCTAAGAGCCTATCTATAGCATGAGATGTGATATCCAAGTCCTTCCCGTTCCAATCCTTAGACCCTTCCTACAGCATGCAATATGATATCTCAATGATTCTAATAACAAACCTGAGACCTGTCCTATAGCATGAGATATGATATCCAAGTCCTTCCCATTCCAATCCTGAGACCCTTCCTATAACATGAAATGTGATATCCAACTCCTTCCCATTCCAACCTGAGACCCTTCCTATAGCATGAGATGGGATATCCAACTTCTTCCAAATATAAATACTGATACCCTTCCGATAGCATGAGATGTGATATCCCAATGCTTCTACCAAACCTGAGACCCATACTATGGCATGAGATGTGATATCAAACTCCTTCCCATTCCAATCCTGAGACCCTTCCTATAGCTTGAGGTGTGATATCCAACTCCTTCCCATTCCAATTCTGAGACCCTTCTTATACCATGAGACTTGATATCTCAATGCTTCTAATACCAAACCTGAGACCCGTCCTATAACATGAGATGTGATATCCAAATCCTTCCCCTTCCAAACCTTAGACCCTTCCTTTATCATGAGATGTGGTATCCAACTCCTTCCCATTCCAATCCTGAGACCCTTCCGATATCATGAGATTTGTTATCTCAATGCTTCTAATATCAAACTTGAGACCCTCCCTATAGCATGAGATGTGACATCCAAGTCCTTCCCATTCCAATCCTGAGACCCTTCCTATAGCATGAGATGTGATATCTCTATGCTTCTAATACCAAACCTGAGACCCTTCCTATAACATGAGATGGGATATCCAACTCCTTCCCATTCCAATCCTGAGACCCTTCCGATAGCAGAGATGTGATATCTCAATGCTTATACCAAACATGAGACCCTTCCTATGGCCTGAGATGTCATATACAACTCCTTCCCATTCCAATCCTGAGACCCTTCCTTTAGCATGAGATGTGATATCTCAATGCTTATACCAAATCTGAGACCCTTCCTATAGCATGAGATGTGATATCCAAATCCTTCCCATTCCAATCCTGAGACCCTTCCTATAGCATGAGATGTGATATCTCAATGCTTATATCAAACCTGAGAGCCTACCTATAGCATGAGTTGTGATATCCAAGTCCATCCCATTCCAATCCTTAGACCCTTCCTACAGCATGCGATGTGATATCTCAATGATTCTAATACCAAACCAGAGACTCTTACTATAACATGAGATGGGATATCCAACTCCTTCCCATTCCAATCCTGAGCCGCTTCCGATAGCAGAGATGTGATATCTCAATGCTTATAACAAACCTGAGACCCTTCCTATAACATGAGATGTGATATCCAACTCCTTCCCGTTCCAAACCTGAGACACTAACTATAGCATATGTGATATCCAACTCATTCCCATTCCAAACATGAGACCCTTCCTATAGCAAGAAAGTAATATCCAACTCCTACCCATTCCAATCCTGAGACCCTTCCTATAGCAAGAGATGTGATATCCAAATCCTTCCCATTCCAATCCTGAGACCCTTCCTATAACATGAGATGTGATATCCAACTCCTTCCCATTCCAACCTGAGACACTTCCTACAGCATGAGAAGGGATATCCAACTCCTTCCCAATCCAATACTGAGACCCTTCCGATAGCAGAGATGTGATATCTCAATGCTTATACCAAACCTGAGACCCTTCCTATGGCATGAGATGTGATATCCAACTCCTTGCCATTCAAATCCTGAGACCCTTCCTATAGCATGAGAAGGGATATCCAACTCCTTCCCAATCCAATCCTGAGACCCTTCCGATAGCAGAGACATGATATCTCAATGCTTCTACCAAACCTGAGACCCTTCCTTTAGCATGAGATGTGATATCCAAATCCTTCACATTCCAATCCTGAGACCCTTCCTATAGCATGAGATGTGATATCTCAATGCTTCTAATACCAAACCTGAGATCCTTCCTATAACATGAGATGTGATATCCAATTCCTTCCCATTCCAACCCTGAGACCCTTCCTATAGCATGAGATGTGATGTCTCAATGCTTCTAATAGCAAACCTGAGATCCTTCCTATAACATGAGATGTGATATCCAACTCCTTCCATTCCAATCCTGAGACCCGTCCTATAGCATGAGATGTGATATCTCAATGCTTATACCAAACCTGAGACACTTCCTATAGCATGAGATGTGATATCCAACTACTTCCCATTCCAATCCTGAGACCCTTCCTATAGCATGAGATGTGATGTCTCAATGCTTCTAATACCAAACCTGAGATCCTTCCTCTAACATGAAATGTGATATCCAACTCCTTCCCTTTCCAAACCTAAGAGCCTATCTATAGCATGAGATGTGATATCCAAGTCCTTCCCATTCCAACCCTTAGACCCTTCCTACAGCATGCAATATGATATCTCAATGATTCTAATAACAAACCTGAGACCCGTCCTATAACATGAGATGGGATATCCAACTCCTTCCCATTCCAATCCTGAGACACTTCCGATAGCAGAGATGTGATATCTCAATGCTTATACCAAACCTGAGACCCTTCCTATAACATGAGATGTGATATCCAAATCCTTCCCGTTCCAAACCTGAGACCCTTCCTTTAGCATGAGATGTGATATCCAGCTCCTTCCCATTCCAATCCTGAGACACTTCCGATAGCATGAGATGTGATATCTCAATGCTTCTAATATCAAAACTGAGACCCTCCCTATAGCATGATATGTGATATCTAAGTCCTTCCCATTCCAATCCTGAGACCCTTCCTATAGCATGAGATATGATATCTCAATACTTCTAATACCAAACGTGAGATCCTTCCGATAACATGAGATGTGATATCCAAATCCTTCCCCTTCCAAACCTGAGACCCTCCCTTTAGCATGAGATGTGATATCCAACTCCTTTCCATTCCAATCCTGAGACCCTTCTGATAGCATGAGATGTGATATCTCAATGCTTCTAATACCAAACCTGAGATCCTTCCGATAGCATGAGATGTGATATCTCAATGGTTCTAATACCAAACCTGAGATCCTTCCTATAACATGAGATGTGATATCCAAATCCTTCCCCTTCCAAACCTGAGACCCTCCCTTTAGCATGAGATGTGATATCCAACTCCTTCCCATTCCAATCCTGAGACCCTTCCTATAGCATGAGATGTGATATCTCAATGCTTCTAATACCAAACCTGAGATCCTTCCTCTAACATGAAATGTGATATCCAACTCCTTCCCTTTCCAAACCTAAGAGCCTATCTATAGCATGAGATGTGATATCCAAGTCCTTCCCATTCCAACCCTTAGACCCTTCCTACAGCATGCAATATGATATCTCAATGATTCTAATAACAAACCTGAGACCCGTCCTATAACATGAGATGGGATATCCAACTCCTTCCCATTCCAATCCTGAGACACTTCCGATAGCAGAGATGTGATATCTCAATGCTTATACCAAACCTGAGACCCTTCCTATAACATGAGATGTGATATCCAAATCCTTCCCGTTCCAAACCTGAGACCCTTCCTTTAGCATGAGATGTGATATCCAGCTCCTTCCCATTCCAATCCTGAGACACTTCCGATAGCATGAGATGTGATATCTCAATGCTTCTAATATCAAAACTGAGACCCTCCCTATAGCATGATATGTGATATCTAAGTCCTTCCCATTCCAATCCTGAGACCCTTCCTATAGCATGAGATATGATATCTCAATACTTCTAATACCAAACGTGAGATCCTTCCGATAACATGAGATGTGATATCCAAATCCTTCCCCTTCCAAACCTGAGACCCTCCCTTTAGCATGAGATGTGATATCCAACTCCTTCCCATTCCAATCCTGAGACCCTTCTGATAGCATGAGATGTGATATCTCAATGCTTCTAATACCAAACCTGAGATCCTTCCGATAGCATGAGATGTGATATCTCAATGGTTCTAATACCAAACCTGAGATCCTTCCTATAACATGAGATGTGATATCCAAATCCTTCCCCTTCCAAACCTGAGACCCTCCCTTTAGCATGAGATGTGATATCCAACTCCTTCCCATTCCATTCCTGAGACCCTTCTGATAGCATGAGATGTGATATCTCAATGCCTCTAATACCAAACCTGAGATCCTACCTCTAACATGAAATGTGATATCCAACTCTTTCCCCTTCCAAACCTGAGAGCCTTCCTATAGCATGAGATGTGATATCCAAGTCCTTCCCATTCCAATCCTGAGACCCTTCCTATAGCTTGAGATGTGATATCCAACTCCTTCCCATTCCAATTCTGAGACCCTTCCTATACTCTGAGACTTGATATCTCAATGCTTCTAATACCAAACCTGAGACCCGTAATATAACATGAGATGTGATATCCAAATCCTTCCCCTTCCAAACCTTAGACCCTTCCTTTATCATGAGATGTGATATCCAACTCCTTCCCATTCCAATCCTGAGACCCTTCCGATATCATGAGATGTGATATCTCAAAGCTTCTAATATCAAACTTGAGACCCTCCCTATAGCATGAGATGTGATATCCAAGTCCTTCCCATTCCAATCCTGAGACCCTTCCTATAGCATGAGATGTGATATCTCAATGCTTCTAATACCAAAATGAGACCCTTCCTATAACATGAGATGGGAATATCCAACTCCTTCCCATTCCAATCCTGAGACCCTTCCGATAGCAGAGATGTGATATCTCAATGCTTATACCAAACCTGAGACCCTTCCTATGGCATGAGATGTGATATCCAACTCCTTGCCATTCAAATCCTGAGACCCTTCCTATAGCATGAGAAGGGATATCCAACTCCTTCCCAATCCAATCCTGAGACCCCTCCGATAGCAGAGACGTGATATCTCAATGCTTCTACCAATCCTGAGACCCTTCCTTTAGCATGAGATGTGATATCCAAATCCTTCACATTCCAATCCTGAGACCCTTCCTATAGCATGAGATGTGATATCTCAATGCTTCTAATACCAAACCTGAGATCCTTCCTATAACATGAGATGTGATATCCAATTCCTTCCCATTCCAAACCTGAGACCCTTCCTATTGGATGAGATGTGATATCCAACTCCTTCCCATTCCAACCCTGAGACCCTTCCTATAGCATGAGATGTGATGTCTCAATGCTTCTAATACCAAACCTGAGATCCTTCCTATAACATGAGATGTGATATCCAACTCCTTCCATTCCAATCCTGAGACCCGTCCTATAGCATGAGATGTGATATCTCAATGCTTATACCAAACCTGAGACCCTTCCTATAGCATGAGATGTGATATCCAACTACTTCCCATTCCAATCCTGAGACCCTTCCTATAGCATGAGATGTGATATCTCAATGCTTCTAATACCAAACCTGAGATCCTTCCTCTAACATGAAATGTGATATCCAACTCCTTCCCTTTCCAAACCTAAGAGCCTATCTATAGCATGAGATGTGATATCCAAGTCCTTCCCGTTCCAATCCTTAGACCCTTCCTACAGCATGCAATATGATATCTCAATGATTCTAATAACAAACCTGAGACCTGTCCTATAGCATGAGATATGATATCCAAGTCCTTCCCATTCCAATCCTGAGACCCTTCCTATAGCATGAGATGTGATATCTCTATGCTTCTAATACCAAACCTGAGACCCTTCCTATAACATGAGATGGGATATCCAACTCCTTCCCATTCCAATCCTGAGACCCTTCCGATAGCAGAGATGTGATATCTCAATGCTTATACCAAACATGAGACCCTTCCTATGGCCTGAGATGTCATATACAACTCCTTCCCATTCCAATCCTGAGCCCCTTCCTTTAGCATGAGATGTGATATCTCAATGCTTATACCAAATCTGAGACCCTTCCTATAGCATGAGATGTGATATCCAAATCCTTCCCATTCCAATCCTGAGACCCTTCCTATAGCATGAGATGTGATATCTCAATGCTTATATCAAACCTGAGAGCCTACCTATAGCATGAGATGTGATATCCAAGTCCATCCCATTCCAATCCTTAGACCCTTCCTACAGCATGCGATGTGATATCTCAATGATTCTAATACCAAACCAGAGACTCTTACTATAACATGAGATGGGATATCCAACTCCTTCCCATTCCAATCCTGAGCCGCTTCCGATAGCAGAGATGTGATATCTCAATGCTTATAACAAACCTGAGACCCTTCCTATAACATGAGATGTGATATCCAACTCCTTCCCGTTCCAAACCTGAGACACTAACTATAGCATATGTGATATCCAACTCATTCCCATTCCAAACATGAGACCCTTCCTATAGCAAGAAAGTAATATCCAACTCCTACCCATTCCAATCCTGAGACCCTTCCTATAGCAAGAGATGTGATATCCAAATCCTTCCCATTCCAATCCTGAGACCCTTCCTATAACATGAGATGTGATATCCAACTCCTTCCCATTCCAACCTGAGACACTTCCTACAGCATGAGAAGGGATATCCAACTCCTTCCCAATCCAATCCTGAGACCCTTCCGATAGCAGAGATGTGATATCTCAATGCTTATACCAAACCTGAGACCCTTCCTATGGCATGAGATGTGATATCCAACTCCTTGCCATTCAAATCCTGAGACCCTTCCTATAGCATGAGAAGGGATATCCAACTCCTTCCCAATCCAATCCTGAGACCCTTCCGATAGCAGAGACATGATATCTCAATGCTTCTACCAAACCTGAGACCCTTCCTTTAGCATGAGATGTGATATCCAAATCCTTCACATTCCAATCCTGAGACCCTTCCTATAGCATGAGATGTGATATCTCAATGCTTCTAATACCAAACCTGAGATCCTTCCTATAACATGAGATGTGATATCCAATTCCTTCCCATTCCAAACCTGAGACCCTTCCTATTGGATGAGATGTGATATCCAACTCCTTCCCATTCCAACCCTGAGACCCTTCCTATAGCATGAGATGTGATGTCTCAATGCTTCTAATAGCAAACCTGAGATCCTTCCTATAACATGAGATGTGATATCCAACTCCTTCCATTCCAATCCTGAGACCCGTCCTATAGCATGAGATGTGATATCTCAATGCTTATACCAAACCTGAGACACTTCCTATAGCATGAGATGTGATATCCAACTACTTCCCATTCCAATCCTGAGACCCTTCCTATAGCATGAGATGTGATGTCTCAATGCTTCTAATACCAAACCTGAGATCCTTCCTCTAACATGAAATGTGATATCCAACTCCTTCCCTTTCCAAACCTAAGAGCCTATCTATAGCATGAGATGTGATATCCAAGTCCTTCCCATTCCAACCCTTAGACCCTTCCTACAGCATGCAATATGATATCTCAATGATTCTAATAACAAACCTGAGACCCGTCCTATAACATGAGATGGGATATCCAACTCCTTCCCATTCAAATCCTGAGACACTTCCGATAGCAGAGATGTGATATCTCAATGCTTATACCAAACCTGAGACCCTTCCTATAACATGAGATGTGATATCCAAATCCTTCCCGTTCCAAACCTGAGACCCTTCCTTTAGCATGAGATGTGATATCCAGCTCCTTCCCATTCCAATCCTGAGACACTTCCGATAGCATGAGATGTGATATCTCAATGCTTCTAATATCAAAACTGAGACCCTCCCTATAGCATGATATGTGATATCTAAGTCCTTCCCATTCCAATCCTGAGACCCTTCCTATAGCATGAGATATGATATCTCAATACTTCTAATACCAAACGTGAGATCCTTCCGATAACATGAGATGTGATATCCAAATCCTTCCCCTTCCAAACCTGAGACCCTCCCTTTAGCATGAGATGTGATATCCAACTCCTTCCCATTCCAATCCTGAGACCCTTCTGATAGCATGAGATGTGATATCTCAATGCTTCTAATACCAAACCTGAGATCCTTCCGATAGCATGAGATGTGATATCTCAATGGTTCTAATACCAAACCTGAGATCCTTCCTATAACATGAGATGTGATATCCAAATCCTTCCCCTTCCAAACCTGAGACCCTCCCTTTAGCATGAGATGTGATATCCAACTCCTTCCCATTCCAATCCTGAGACCCTTCCTATAGCATGAGATGTGATATCTCAATGCTTCTAATACCAAACCTGAGATCCTTCCTCTAACATGAAATGTGATATCCAACTCCTTCCCTTTCCAAACCTAAGAGCCTATCTATAGCATGAGATGTGATATCCAAGTCCTTCCCATTCCAACCCTTAGACCCTTCCTACAGCATGCAATATGATATCTCAATGATTCTAATAACAAACCTGAGACCCGTCCTATAACATGAGATGGGATATCCAACTCCTTCCCATTCCAATCCTGAGACACTTCCGATAGCAGAGATGTGATATCTCAATGCTTATACCAAACCTGAGACCCTTCCTATAACATGAGATGTGATATCCAAATCCTTCCCGTTCCAAACCTGAGACCCTTCCTTTAGCATGAGATGTGATATCCAGCTCCTTCCCATTCCAATCCTGAGACACTTCCGATAGCATGAGATGTGATATCTCAATGCTTCTAATATCAAAACTGAGACCCTCCCTATAGCATGATATGTGATATCTAAGTCCTTCCCATTCCAATCCTGAGACCCTTCCTATAGCATGAGATATGATATCTCAATACTTCTAATACCAAACGTGAGATCCTTCCGATAACATGAGATGTGATATCCAAATCCTTCCCCTTCCAAACCTGAGACCCTCCCTTTAGCATGAGATTTGATATCCAACTCCTTCCCATTCCAATCCTGAGACCTTTCTGATAGCATGAGATGTGATATCTCAATGCTTCTAATACCAAACCTGAGATCCTTCCGATAGCATGAGATGTGATATCTCAATGGTTCTAATACCAAACCTGAGATCCTTCCTATAACATGAGATGTGATATCCAAATCCTTCCCCTTCCAAACCTGAGACCCTCCCTTTAGCATGAGATGTGATATCCAACTCCTTCCCATTCCATTCCTGAGACCCTTCTGATAGCATGAGATGTGATATCTCAATGCCTCTAATACCAAACCTGAGATCCTACCTCTAACATGAAATGTGATATCCAACTCTTTCCCCTTCCAAACCTGAGAGCCTTCCTATAGCATGAGATGTGATATCCAAGTCCTTCCCATTCCAATCCTGAGACCCTTCCTATAGCTTGAGATGTGATATCCAACTCCTTCCCATTCCAATTCTGAGACCCTTCCTATACTCTGAGACTTGATATCTCAATGCTTCTAATACCAAACCTGAGACCCGTAATATAACATGAGATGTGATATCCAAATCCTTCCCCTTCCAAACCTTAGACCCTTCCTTTATCATGAGATGTGATATCCAACTCCTTCCCATTCCAATCCTGAGACCCTTCCGATATCATGAGATGTGATATCTCAAAGCTTCTAATATCAAACTTGAGACCCTCCCTATAGCATGAGATGTGATATCCAAGTCCTTCCCATTCCAATCCTGAGACCCTTCCTATAGCATGAGATGTGATATCTCAATGCTTCTAATACCAAAATGAGACCCTTCCTATAACATGAGATGGGAATATCCAACTCCTTCCCATTCCAATCCTGAGACCCTTCCGATAGCAGAGATGTGATATCTCAATGCTTATACCAAACCTGAGACCCTTCCTATGGCATGAGATGTGATATCCAACTCCTTGCCATTCAAATCCTGAGACCCTTCCTATAGCATGAGAAGGGATATCCAACTCCTTCCCAATCCAATCCTGAGACCCCTCCGATAGCAGAGACGTGATATCTCAATGCTTCTACCAATCCTGAGACCCTTCCTTTAGCATGAGATGTGATATCCAAATCCTTCACATTCCAATCCTGAGACCCTTCCTATAGCATGAGATGTGATATCTCAATGCTTCTAATACCAAACCTGAGATCCTTCCTATAACATGAGATGTGATATCCAATTCCTTCCCATTCCAAACCTGAGACCCTTCCTATTGGATGAGATGTGATATCCAACTCCTTCCCATTCCAACCCTGAGACCCTTCCTATAGCATGAGATGTGATGTCTCAATGCTTCTAATACCAAACCTGAGATCCTTCCTATAACATGAGATGTGATATCCAACTCCTTCCATTCCAATCCTGAGACCCGTCCTATAGCATGAGATGTGATATCTCAATGCTTATACCAAACCTGAGACCCTTCCTATAGCATGAGATGTGATATCCAACTACTTCCCATTCCAATCCTGAGACCCTTCCTATAGCATGAGATGTGATATCTCAATGCTTCTAATACCAAACCTGAGATCCTTCCTCTAACATGAAATGTGATATCCAACTCCTTCCCTTTCCAAACCTAAGAGCCTATCTATAGCATGAGATGTGATATCCAAGTCCTTCCCGTTCCAATCCTTAGACCCTTCCTACAGCATGCAATATGATATCTCAATGATTCTAATAACAAACCTGAGACCTGTCCTATAGCATGAGATATGATATCCAAGTCCTTCCCATTCCAATCCTGAGACCCTTCCTATAACATGAAATGTGATATCCAACTCCTTCCCATTCCAACCTTAGACCCTTCCTATAGCATGAGATGGGATATCCAACTTCTTCCAAATCCAATACTGATACCCTTCCGATAGCATGAGATGTGATATCCCAATGCTTCTACCAAACCTGAGACCCATACTATGGCATGAGATGTGATATCAAACTCCTTCCCATTCCAATCCTGAGACCCTTCCTATAGCTTGAGGTGTGATATCCAACTCCTTCCCATTCCAATTCTGAGACCCTTCTTATACCATGAGACTTGATATCTCAATGCTTCTAATACCAAACCTGAGACCCGTCCTATAACATGAGATGTGATATCCAAATCCTTCCCCTTCCAAACCTTAGACCCTTCCTTTATCATGAGATGTGGTATCCAACACCTTCCCATTCCAATCCTGAGACCCTTCCGATATCATGGGATTTGTTATCTCAATGCTTCTAATATCAAACTTGAGACCCTCCCTATAGCATGAGATGTGACATCCAAGTCCTTCCCATTCCAATCCTGAGACCCTTCCTATAGCATGAGATGTGATATCTCTATGCTTCTAATACCAAACCTGAGACCCTTCCTATAACATGAGATGGGATATCCAACTCCTTCCCATTCCAATCCTGAGACCCTTCCGATAGCAGAGATGTGATATCTCAATGCTTATACCAAACATGAGACCCTTCCTATGGCCTGAGATGTCATATACAACTCCTTCCCATTCCAATCCTGAGACCCTTCCTTTAGCATGAGATGTGATATCTCAATGCTTATACCAAATCTGAGACCCTTCCTATAGCATGAGATGTGATATCCAAATCCTTCCCATTCCAATCCTGAGACCCTTCCTATAGCATGAGATGTGATATCTCAATGCTTATATCAAACCTGAGAGCCTACCTATAGCATGAGATGTGATATCCAAGTCCATCCCATTCCAATCCTTAGACCCTTCCTACAGCATGCGATGTGATATCTCAATGATTCTAATACCAAACCAGAGACTCTTACTATAACATGAGATGGGATATCCAACTCCTTCCCATTCCAATCCTGAGCCGCTTCCGATAGCAGAGATGTGATATCTCAATGCTTATACCAAACATGAGACCCTTCCTATAACATGAGATGTGATATCCAACTCCTTCCCGTTCCAAACCTGAGACACTAACTATAGCATATGTGATATCCAACTACTTCCCATTCCAAACATGAGACCCTTCCTATAGCAAGAAAGTAATATCCAAATCCTTCCCATTCCAATCCTGAGACCCTTCCTATAACATGAGATGTGATATCCAACTCCTTCCCATTCAAATCCTGAGACCCTTCCTATAGCATGAGAAGGGATATCCAACTCCTTCCCAATCCAATCCTGAGACCCTTCCGATAGCAGAGATCTGATATCTCAATGCTTCTACCAAACCTGAGACCCTTCCTTTAGCATGAGATGTGATATCCAAATCCTTCACATTCCAATCCTGAGACCCTTCCTATAGCATGAGATGTGATATCTCAATGCTTCTAATACCAAACCTGAGATCCTTCCTATAACATGAGATGTGATATCCAATTCCTTCCCATTCCAAACCTGAGACCCTTCCTATTGGATGAGATGCGATATCCAACTCCTTCCCATTCCAACCCTGAGACCCTTCCTATAGCATGAGATGTGATGTCTCAATGCTTCTAATAGCAAACCTGAGATCCTTCCTATAACATGAGATGTGATATCCAACTCCTTCCATTCCAATCCTGAGACCCGTCCTATAGCATGAGATGTGATATCTCAATGCTTATACCAAACCTGAGACCCTTCCTATAGCATGAGATGTGATATCCAACTACTTCCCATTCCAATCCTGAGACCCTTCCTATAGCATGAGATGTGATATCTCAATGCTTCTAATACCAAACCTGAGATCCTTCCTCTAACATGAAATGTGATATCCAACTCCTTCCCTTTCCAAACCTTAGACCCTTCCTACAGCATGCAATATGATATCTCAATGATTCTAATAACAAACCTGAGACCCGTCCTATAGCATGAGATATGATATCCAAGTCCTTCCCATTCCAATCCTGAGACCCTTCCTATAACATGAAATGTGATATCCAACTCCTTCCCATTCCAACCTGAGACCCTTCCTATAGCATGAGATGGGATATCCAACTTCTTCCAAATCCAATACTGATACCCTTCCGATAGCATGAGATGTGATGTCCCAATGCTTCTACCAAACCTGAGACCCATACTATGGCATGAGATGTGATATCAAACTCCTTCCCATTCCAATCCTGAGACCCTTCCTATAGCTTGAGGTGTGATATCCAACTCCTTCCCATTCCAATTCTGAGACCCTTCTTATACCATGAGACTTGATAACTCAATGCTTCTAATACCAAACCTGAGACTCGTCCTATAACATGAGATGTGATATCCAAATCCTTCCCCTTCCAAACCTTAGACCCTTCCTTTATCATGAGATGTGGTATCCAACTCCTTCCCATTCCAATCCTGAGACCCTTCCGATATCATGAGATTTGTTATCTCAATGCTTCTAATATCAAACTTGAGACCCTCCCTATAGCATGAGATGTGACATCCAAGTCCTTCCCATTCCAATCCTGAGACCCTTCCTATAGCATGAGATGTGATATCTCTATACTTCTAATACCAAACCTGAGACCCTTCCTATAACATGAGATGGGATATCCAACTCCTTCCCATTCCAATCCTGAGACCCTTCCGATAGCAGAGATGTGATATCTCAATGCTTATACCAAACCTGAGACCCTTCCTATGGCCTGAGATGTCATATACAACTCCTTCCCATTCCAATCCTGAGACCCTTCCTTTAGCATGAGATGTGATATCTCAATGCTTATACCAAATCTGAGACCCTTCCTATAGCATGAGATGTGATATCCAAATCCTTCCCATTCCAATCCTGAGACCCTTCCTATAGCATGAGATGTGATATCTCAATGCTTATACCAAACCTGAGAGCCTACAATCCTGAGACCCTTCCTTTAGCATGAGATGTGATATCTCAATGCTTAAACCAAATCTGAGACCCTTCCTATAGCATGAGATGTGATATCCAAGTCCATCCCATTCCAATCCTTAGACCCTTCCTTCAGCATGCGATGTGATATCTCAATGATTCTAATACCAAACCAGAGACTCTTACTATAACATGAGATGGGATATCCAACTCCTTCCCATTCCAATCCTGAGCCGCTTCCGATAGCAGAGATGTGATATCTCAATGCTTATACCAAACCTGAGACCCTTCCTATAACATGAGATGTGATATCCAACTCCTTCCCGTTCCAAACCTGAGACACTAACTATAGCATATGTGATATCCAAATCCTTCCCATTCCAAACATGAGACCCTTCCTATAGCAAGAAAGTAATATCCAACTCCTACCCATTCCAATCCTGAGACCCTTCCTATAGCAAGAGATGTGATATCCAAATCCTTCCCATTCCAATCCTGAGACCCTTCCTATAACATGAGATGTGATATCCAACTCCTTCCCATTCCAACCTGAGACACTTCCTATAGCATGAGAAGGGATATCCAACTCCTTCCCAATCCAATCCTGAGACCCTTCCGATAGCAGAGATGTGATATCTCAATGCTTATACCAAACCTGAGACCCTTCCTATGGCATGAGATGTGATATCCAACTCCTTGCCATTCAAATCCTGAGACCCTTCCTATAGCATGAGAAGGGATATCCAACTCCTTCCCAATCCAATCCTGAGACCCTTCCGATAGCAGAGACGTGATATCTCAATGCTTCTACCAAACCTGAGACCCTTCCTTTAGCATGAGATGTAATATCCAAATCCTTCACATTCCAATCCTGAGACCCTTCCTATAGCATGAGATGTGATATCTCAATGCTTCTAATACCAAACCTGAGACCCTTCCTATAACATGAGATGGGATATCCAACTCCTTCCCATTCCGATCCTGAGACCCTTCCGATAGCAGAGATGTGATATCTCAATGCTTATACCAAACCTGAGAACCTTCCTATGGCCTGAGATGTCATATACAACTCCTTCCCATTCCAATCATGAGACCCTTCCTTTAGCATGAGATGTGATATCTCAATGCTTATACCAAATCTGAGACCCTTCCTATAGCATGAGATGTGATATCCAAGTCCATCCCATTCCAAACCTGAGACACTAACTATAGCATATGTGATATCCAACTCCTTCCCATTCCAAACATGAGACCCTTCCTATAGCAAGAAAGTAATATCCAACTCCTACCCATTCCAATCCTGAGACCCTTCCTATAGCAAGAGATGTGATATCCAAATCCTTCCCATTCCAATCCTGAGACCCTTCCTATAACATGAGATGTGATATCCAACTCCTTCCCATTCCAACCTGAGACACTTCCTATAGCATGAGAAGGGATATCCAACTCCTTCCCAATCCAATCCTGAGACCCTTCCGATAGCAGAGATGTGATATCTCAATGCTTATACCAAACCTGAGACCCTTCCTATGGCATGAGATGTGATATCCAACTCCTTGCCATTCAAATCCTGAGACCCTTCCTATAGCATGAGATGTGATATCTCTATGCTTCTAATACCAAACCTGAGACCCTTCCTATAACATGAGATGGGATATCCAACTCCTTCCCATTCCAATCCTGAGACCCTTCCGATAGCAGAGATGTGATATCTCAATGCTTATACCAAACCTGAGAACCTTCCTATGGCCTGAGATGTCATATACAACTCCTTCCCATTCCAATCCTGAGACCCTTCCTTTAGCATGAGATGTAATATCCAAATCCTTCACATTCCAATCCTGAGACCCTTCCTATAGCATGAGATGTGATATCTCAATGCTTCTAATACCAAACCTGAGACCCTTCCTATAACATGAGATGGGATATCCAACTCCTTCCCATTCCGATCCTGAGACCCTTCCGATAGCAGAGATGTGATATCTCAATGCTTATACCAAACCTGAGAACCTTCCTATGGCCTGAGATGTCATATACAACTCCTTCCCATTCCAATCATGAGACCCTTCCTTTAGCATGAGATGTGATATCTCAATGCTTATACCAAATCTGAGACCCTTCCTATAGCATGAGATGTGATATCCAAGTCCATCCCATTCCAAACCTGAGACACTAACTATAGCATATGTGATATCCAACTCCTTCCCATTCCAAACATGAGACCCTTCCTATAGCAAGAAAGTAATATCCAACTCCTACCCATTCCAATCCTGAGACCCTTCCTATAGCAAGAGATGTGATATCCAAATCCTTCCCATTCCAATCCTGAGACCCTTCCTATAACATGAGATGTGATATCCAACTCCTTCCCATTCCAACCTGAGACACTTCCTATAGCATGAGAAGGGATATCCAACTCCTTCCCAATCCAATCCTGAGACCCTTCCGATAGCAGAGATGTGATATCTCAATGCTTATACCAAACCTGAGACCCTTCCTATGGCATGAGATGTGATATCCAACTCCTTGCCATTCAAATCCTGAGACCCTTCCTATAGCATGAGATGTGATATCTCTATGCTTCTAATACCAAACCTGAGACCCTTCCTATAACATGAGATGGGATATCCAACTCCTTCCCATTCCAATCCTGAGACCCTTCCGATAGCAGAGATGTGATATCTCAATGCTTATACCAAACCTGAGAACCTTCCTATGGCCTGAGATGTCATATACAACTCCTTCCCATTCCAATCCTGAGACCCTTCCTTTAGCATGAGATGTGATATCTCAATGCTTATACCAAATCTGAGACCCTTCCTATAGCATGAGATGTGATATCCAATTCCTTCCCATTCCAATCCTGAGACCCTTCCTATAGCATGAGATGTGATATCTCAATGCTTATACCAAACCTGAGAGCCTACCTATAGCATGAGATGTGATATCCAAGTCCACCCCATTCCAATCCTTAGACCCTTCCTACAGCATGCGATGTGATATCTCAATGATTCTAATACCAAACCAGAGACTCTTCCTATAACATAAGATGGGATATCCAACTCCTTCCCATTCCAATCCTGAGCCGCTTCTGATAGCAGAGATATGATATCTCAATGCTTATACCAAACCTGAGACCCTTCCTATAACATGAGATGTGATATCCAACTCCTTCCCGTTCCAAACCTGAGACACTGACTATAGCATATGTGATATCCAACTCCTTCCCATTCCAAACATGAGACCCTTCCTATAGCAAGAAAGTAATATCCAACTCCTACCCATTCCAATCCTGAGACCCTTCCTATAGCAAGAGATGTGATATCCAAATCCTTCCCATTCCAATCCTGAGACCCTTCCTATAACATGAGATGTGATATCCAACTCCTTCCCATTCCAACCTGAGACACTTCCTATAGCATGAGAAGGGATATCCAACTCCTTCCCAATCCAATCCTGAGACCCTTCCGATAGCAGAGATGTGATATCTCAATGCTTATACCAAACCTGAGACCCTTCCTATGGCATGAGATGTGATATCCAACTCCTTGCCATTCAAATCCTGAGACCCTTCCTATAGCATGAGATGTGATATCTCTATGCTTCTAATACCAAACCTGAGACCCTTCCTATAACATGAGATGGGATATCCAACTCCTTCCCATTCCAATCCTGAGACCCTTCCGATAGCAGAGATGTGATATCTCAATGCTTATACCAAACCTGAGAACCTTCCTATGGCCTGAGATGTCATATACAACTCCTTCCCATTCCAATCCTGAGACCCTTCCTTTAGCATGAGATGTGATATCTCAATGCTTATACCAAATCTGAGACCCTTCCTATAGCATGAGATGTGATATCCAATTCCTTCCCATTCCAATCCTGAGACCCTTCCTATAGCATGAGATGTGATATCTCAATGCTTATACCAAACCACCTGAGAGCCTACCTATAGCATGAGATGTGATATCCAAGTCCATCCCATTCCAATCCTTAGACCCTTCCTACAGCATGCGATGTGATATCTCAATGATTCTAATACCAAACCAGAGACTCTTACTATAACATGAGATGGGATATCCAACTCCTTCCCATTCCAATCCTGAGCCGCTTCCGATAGCAGAGATGTGATATCTCAATGCTTATACCAAACATGAGACCCTTCCTATAACATGAGATGTGATATCCAACTCCTTCCCGTTCCAAACCTGAGACACTAACTATAGCATATGTGATATCCAACTCCTTCCCATTCCAAACATGAGACCCTTCCTATAGCAAGAAAGTAATATCCAAATCCTTCCCATTCCAATCCTGAGACCCTTCCTATAACATGAGATGTGATATCTCAATGCTTATACCAAACCTGAGACCCTTCCTATAACATGAGATGTGATATCCAACTCCTTCCCGTTGCAAACCTGAGACACTAACTATATCATATGTGATATCCAACTCCTTCCCATTCCAAACATGAGACCCCTCCTATAGCAAGAAAGTAATATCCAACTCCTACCCATTCCAATCCTGAGACCCTTCCTATAGCAAGAGATGTGATATCCAAATCCTTCCCATTCCAATCCTGAGACCCTTCCTATAACATGAATGAGATGTGATATCCAACTCCTTCCCATTCCAACCTGAGACACTTCCTATAGCATGAGAAGGGATATCCAACTCCTTCCCAATCCAAACCTGAGACCCTTCCGATAGCAGAGATGTGATATCTCAATGCTTATACCAAACCTGAGACCCTTCCTATGGCATGAGATGTGATATCCAACTCCTTCCCAATCCAATCCTGAGACCCTTCCGATAGCAGAGGCGTGATATCTCAATGCTTCTACCAAACCTGAGACCCTTCCTTTAGCATGAGATGTGATATCCAAATCCTTCACATTCCAATCCTGAGACCCTTCCTATAGCATGAGATGTGATATCTCAATGCTTCTAATACCAAACCTGAGATCCTTCCTATAACATGTGATGTGATATCCAATTCCTTCCCATTCCAAACCTGAGGCCCTTCCTATTGGATGAGATGTGATATCCAACTCCTTCCCATTCCAACCCTGAGACCCTTCCTATAGCATGAGATGTGATGTCTCAATGCTTCTAATACCAAACCTGAGATCCTTCCTATAACATGAGATGTGATATCCAACTCCTTCCATTCCAATCCTGAGACCCGTCCTATAGCATGAGATGTGATATCTCAATGCTTATACCAAACCTGAGACCCTTCCTATAGCATGAGATGTGATATCCAATTGCTTCCCATTCCAATCCTGAGACCCTTCCTATAGCATGAGATGTGATATCTCAATGCTTCTAATACCAAACCTGAGATCCTTCCTCTAACATGAAATGTGATATCCAACTCCTTCCCTTTCCAAACCTAAGAGCCTATCTATAGCATGAGATGTGATATCCAAGTCCTTCCCATTCCAACCCTTAGACCCTTCCAACAGCATGCAATATGATATCTCAATGATTCTAATAACAAACCTGAGACCCGTCCTATAACATGAGATGGGATATCCAACTCCTTCCCATTCCAATCCTGAGACACTTCCGATAGCAGAGATGTGATATCTCAATGCTTATACCAAACCTGAGAACCTTCCTATGGCCTGAGATGTCATATACAACTCCTTCCCATTCCAATCCTGAGACCCTTCCTTTAGCATGAGATGTGATATCTCAATGCTTATACCAAATCTGAGACCCTTCCTATAGCATGATGTGATATCCAATTCCTTCCCATTCCAATCCTGAGACCCTTCCTATAGCATGAGATGTGATATCTCAATGCTTATACCAAACCTGAGAGCCTACCTATAGCATGAGATGTGATATCCAAGTCCATCCCATTCCAATCCTTAGACCCTTCCTACAGCATGCGATGTGATATCTCAATGATTCTAATACCAAACCAGAGACTCTTCCTATAACATTAGATGGGATATCCAACTCCTTCCCATTCCAATCCTGAGCCGCTTCCGACAGCAGAGATGTGATATCTCAATGCTTATACCAAACCTGAGACCCTTCCTATAACATGAGATGTGATATCCAACTCCTTCCCGTTCCAAACCTGAGACACTAACTATAGCATATGTGATATCCAACTCCTTCCCATTCCAAACATGAGACCCTTCCAATAGCAAGAAAGTAATATCCAACTCCTACCCATTCCAATCCTGAGACCCTTCCTATAGCAAGGGATGTGATATCCAAATCCTTCCCATTCCAATCCTGAGACCCTTCCTATAACATGAGATGTGATATCCAACTCCTTCCCATTCCAACCTGAGACACTTCCTATAGCATGAGAAGGGATATCCAACCCCTTCCCAATCCAATCCTGAGACCCTTCCGATAGCAGAGATGTGATATCTCAATGCTTATAACAAACCTGAGACCCTTCCTATGGCATGAGATGTGATATCCAACTCCTTGCCATTCAAATCCTGAGACTCTTCCTATAGCATGAGAAGGGATATCCAACTCCTTCCCAATCCAATCCTGAGACCCTTCCGATAGCAGAGACGTGATATCTCAATGCTTCTACCAAAAATGAGACCCTTCCTTTAGCATGAGATGTGATATCCAAGTCCTTCACATTCCAATCCTGAGACCCTTCCTATAGCATGAGATGTGATATCTCAATGCTTCTAATACCAAACCTGAGATCCTTCCTATAACATGAGATGTGATATCCAATTCCTTCCCATTCCAAACCTGAGACCCTTCCTATTGGATGAGATGTGATATCCAACTCCTTCCCATTCCAACCCTGAGACCCTTCCTATAGCATGAGATGTGATGTCTCAATGCTTCTAATACCAAACCTGAGATCCTTCCTTATAACATGAGATGTGATATCCAACTCCTTCCATTCCAATCCTGAGACCCGTCCTATAGCATGAGATGTGATATCTCAATGCTTATACCAAACCTGAGACCCTTCCTATAGCATGAGATGTGATATCTCAATGCTTCTAATACCAAACCTGAGATCCTTCCTCTAACATGAAATGTGATATCCAATTCCTTCCCTTTCCAAACCTAAGAGCCTATCTATAGCATGAGATGTGATATCCAAGTCCTTCACATTCCAACCCTTAGACCCTTCCTACAGCATGCAATATGATATCTCAATGATTCTAATAACAAACCTGAGACCCGTCCTATAACATGAGATGGGATATCCAACTCCTTCCCATTCCAATCCTGAGACACTTCCGATAGCAGAGATGTGATATCTCAATGCTTATACCAAACCTGAGACCCTTCCTATAACATGAGATGTGATATCCAAATCCTTCCCGTTCCAAACCCGAGACCCTTCCTTTAGCATGAGATGTGATATCCAGCTCCTTCCCATTCCAATCCTGAGACACTTCCGATAGCATGAGATGTGATATCTCAATGCTTCTAATATCAAAACTGAGACCCTCCCTATAGCATGATATGTGATATCTAAGTCCTTCCCATTCCAATCCTGAGACCCTCCCTATAGCATGAGATGTGATATCCAACTCCTTCCCATTCCAATCCTGAGACCCTTCCTATAGCATGAGATATGATATCTCAATACTTCTAATACCAAACGTGAGATCCTTCCGATAACATGAGATGTGATATCCAAATCCTTCCCCTTCCAAACCTGAGACCCTCCCTTTAGCATGAGATGTGATATCCAACTCCTTCCTATTCCAATCCTGAGACTCTTCTGATAGCATGAGATGTGATATCTCAATGCTTCTAATACCAAACCTGAGATCCTTCCGATAGCATGAGATGTGATATCTCAATGCTTCTAATACCAAACCTGAGATCCTTCCTATAACATGAGATGTGATATCCAAATCCTTCCCCTTCCAAACCTGAGACCCTCCCTTTAGCATGAGATGTGATATCCAACTCCTTCCCATTCCAATCCTGAGACCCTTCCGATATCATGAGATGTGATATCTCAAAGCTTCTAATATCAAACTTGAGACCCTCCCTATAGCGTGAGATGTGATATCCAAGTCCTTCCCATTCCAATCCTGAGACCCTTCCTATAGCATGAGATGTGATATCTCAATGCTTCTAATACCAAACCTGAGACCCTTCCTATAACATGAGATGGGAATATCCAACTCCTTCCCATTCCAATCCTGAGACCCTTCCGATAGCAGAGATGTGATATCTCAATGCTTATACCAAACCTGAGATCCTTCCTATAACATGAGATGTCCTGAGACACTTCCTATAGCATGAGATGTGATATCTCACTGCTTATACCAAACCTGAGACCCTTCCTATAACATGAGATGGGGAATCCAACTCCTTCCCATTCCAATCCTGAGACCCTTTTGATAGCAGAGATGTGATATCTCAATGTTTATTCCAAACCTGATATCCTTCCTATAACATGAGATGTGATATCCAACTCCTTCCATTCCAATCCTGAGACCCTTCCTATAGCATGAGATGTGATATCTCAATGGTTCTACCAAACCTGAGACCCTTCCTATAGCATGAGATGTGATATCCAACTCCTTCCCATTCCAATCCTGAGACCCTTCCTATAGCCTGAGATGTGATATCTCAATGCCCCTAATACCAAACCTGAGATCCTTCCTCTAACATGAAATGTGATATTCAACTCCTTCACTTTCCAAACCTGAGAGCCTATCTATAGCATGAGATGTGAGATCTAAGTCCTTCCCATTCCAATCCTTAGACCCTTCCTACATCATGCAATATGATATCTCAATGATTCTAATAAAAAACCTGAGACCCGTCCTATAACATGAGATGGGATATTCAACTACTTCCCATTCCAATCCTGAGACACTTCCGATAGCAGAGATGTGATATCTCAATGTTTATACCAAAACTGAGACCCTTCCTATAACATGAGATGTGATATCCAACTCCTTCCCGTTCCAAACCTGAGACCCTTCCTTTAGCATGAGATGTTATATCCAGCTCCTTCCCATTCCAATCCTGAGACACTTCCGATAGCATGAGATGTGATATCTCAATGCTTCTAATATCAAAACCGAGACCCTCCCTATAGCATGATATGTGATATCTAAGTCCTTCCCATTCCAATCCTGAGAGCCTTCCTATAGCATGAGATGTGATACCTCAATGCTTCTACCAAACCTGAGACCCTTCCTTTAGCATGAGATGTGATATCCAACTCCTTCCCATTCCAATCCTGAGACCCTTCCTATAGCATGAGATGTGATATCTCAATACTTCTAATACCAAACCTGAGATCCTTCCGATAACATGAGATGTGATATCTCAATACTTCTAATACCAAACCTGAGATCCATCCTATAACATGAGATGTGATATCCAAATCCTTCCCCTTCCAAACCTGAGACCCTCCCTTTAGCATGAGATGTGATATCCAACTCCTTCCCATTCCAATCCTGAGACCCTTCTGATAGCATGATATATCTCAATGCTTCTATACCAAACCTGAGATTCTTCCGATAGCATGAGATGTGATATCTCAATACTTCTAATACCAAACCTGAGATCCTTCCTATAACATGAGATGTGATATCCAAATCCTTATCTTCCAAACCTGAGACCCTTCCTTTACCATGAGATGTGATATCCAACTCCTTCCCATTCCAATCCTGAGACTCTTCTGATAGCATAAGATATGATATCTCAATGCTTCTTTACCAAACCTGAGATCCTTCTGATAGCATGAGATGTGATATCTCAATACTTCTAATACCAAACCGGAGATCCTACCTCTAACATGAAATGTGATATCCAACTCTTTCCCCTTGCAAACCTGAGAGCCTTCCTATAGCATGAGATGTGATATCCAAGTCCTTCCCATTCCAATCCTGAGACCCGTCCTATAACATGAGATGTGATATCCCAATGCTTCTACCAAACCTGAGACCCATACTATGGCATGAGATGTGATATCAAACTCCTTCCCATTCTAATCCTGAGACCCTTCCTATAGCTTGAGATGTGATATCCAACTCCTTCCCATTCCAATTCTGAGACCCTTCCTATACCATGAGACTTGATATCTCAATGCTTCTAATACCAAACCTGAGACCCGTCCTATAACATGAGATGTGATATCCAAATCCTTCCCCTTCCAAACCTTAGACCCTTCCTTTATCATGAGATGTGATATCCAACTCCTTCCCATTCCAATCTTGAGACCCTTCCGATATCATGAAATGTGATATCTCAATGCTTCTAATATCAAACTTGAGACCCTCCTTATAGCATGAGATGTGATATCCAAGTCCTTCCCATTCCAATCCTGAGACCCTTCCTATAGCATGAGATGTGATATCTCAATGCTTCTAATACCAAACCTGAGATCCTTCCTATAACATGAGATGGGAATATCCAATGTGATATCCAACTCCTTCCCATTCCAATCCTGAGACCCTTCCTATAGCATGAGATGTGATATCCAACTCCTTCCCATTCCAATCCTGAGACCCTTCCTATAGCCTGAGATGTGATATCTCAATGTTTATACCAAACCTGAGACCCTTCCTATAACATGAGATGTGATATCCAACTCCTTCCCGTTCCAAACCTGAGACCCTTCCTTTAGCATGAGATGTGATATCCAGCTCCTTCCCATTCCAATCCTGAGACACTTCTGATAGCATGAGATGTGATATCTCAATGCTTCTAATATCTAAACTGAGACCCTCCCTATAGCATGATATGTGATATCTAAGTCCTTCCCATTCCAATCCTGAGACCCTTCCTATAGCATGAGATGTGATATCTCAATGCTTATCCTTGATTCCTGTAGTAAATTGATTTCCTTTGCAGGCCGACTCCTGTCACGAATGCCTTGTCTGCATGCATTCTCTCCTGGCCATTCTCTCACCGTGGCTATTTGCCTACCCCCTTCCTCTCTCAGTGGATGGACTTCTCCGTCCTAGCCTCCTACCACTCAACTCCGCCTACTTGGAGAATTCAACATGAACCTGTATGCTTCCTGACCTGGACTTTTACGAGATCTGCAACTCTTCATGTCGCTGGCCCTACACACTGCAGGGAATACTCGGGATTTTCTGATCTCAGACCTCCCCCTCTGTAACCCTCTCAACAATCCTCTCCCGTGGTGATCAAGTTCTCATCTTCAAAGAAGGCTAACTGCCAGCTGTTCCTCCTCAGAGGAGTTCTCCCTTTCTGTCCCTGCTCCCAGCACCGTTTCGCGTTGCAAACACTCGCTTCCCTGCTCTCTTGTTTAGACGCTTTTCCTTCTCAGAGGCCTTCTTGCTTTCTGCCCTTTTCGCGTTGCAAGTACTCGCTTCCCAGCTCTCTGGTTTAGACGCGTGTTCCCTGCCTTCTCTCCTCTTCCCGCTGCCTTCAAATCAAAAAATGAGCTCCAAAAGATACACAGTGCTCAGAATGCTCTATAACACCCATTATTCAACATATAGCCGTAACCCGCTAGACGTATTGATACGTGCTGTAAACTAGCAAAAACAGCTAGAAAATGTACTTTCCTCGCGTTTTTGTAAATGCTAATTCTGATGGGTTCCCATGTATACTGTCCGTGCGTTTGTTGTCGAATGCTGAAGTTTTTAACCACTGTTCTCCCATACAAGGGGGGGGGGGTCAACGTCTACTGCTGTTCATAGGCTGAATGTATACGGCTGAAATCTTCAAGGCATTATCAGCTTTCCTGACTGTTTTGGAACGTGTATTTGCCATCTGTTAATGCAGTCGCCCTGTGTTCATAGTCCCTTCTACTTTACAGGCTGCACTCCCCTGGTGATCACATTCTCCTCTCCAGAGCAGGCTGACTACCAGCTGCTCCTCCTCATAGGCGTTCATCCTTTCTGTCCCTGCTCCCTGCACCGTTTCGCGTTGCATGTACTCGCTTCCCAGCTCTCTGGTTTAGATGCGTGTTCCCTGCCTTCTCTCCTCTTCCTACAGCCTTCCAATGAGCTCCACAAGATACAGTGTTCAGAATGCTTTATAACACCCATTATTCAACATATAGCTGTAACCCGCTAGACGTATTGAAACGTGCTAAAAACGAGCAGAAACAGCTAGAACATGTACTTTCCGGAAGGGGATTGATAGATCCTGGAAATCCTGTCAGGAGAAGTTACTAGATTTAGCAGGTCCGCTCGCGAAAATTATGGACCTCGCAGAGAGGGCGAAGGACACGGGAGAAGAGGTCGATCCGGAAGCCCTCGCAGGGTGGGCTCAGAGAGCCGTCTGCCTGCTTGGAAACGCGAATTGTGCCATCGCGTCAGAGAGAAGGAAGGGCCTATTGCTCAAGATAGACTCGAAATTGAGCGATTTGTCGTCGTATGAAGCAGGGGAAGGCGCACAAGGCCTCCTGTTCGGAGAGACCTTTGGGAAGGAGATGGGCCGGTTCGTAGGAACATTCGCATCGCTAGAGAAGGCCCAAGCATCTATTCGCAAGATATTCCCCAGCAGAGTTTTTGGAGGGACCGGCCGCTACAGAGGTCGCGCAGCCGGTCGTTACCAAGGAGGGAGAAGACCTCAGAACACCAGGGCACAGTACTGGGAGAACAAGAGCCAAGACACCTTTTTCCCGTCCAGGGGGCGATTCCCAAGAGGCCGAAGGCCCAGAGGATCAGGAAGAGGTCAAGGATTTACGCCAGGTGAGAGCGATTATGTATCCCCCAGTAGGGGGGAGGACGCGCAGATATTTAGAGAATTGGCGCAAGCTTTCAAGCGATTCCTGGATACTGCAGACCGTCAGCGGTCTGCAACTAGATTTCATAGAAACCCCAGTGCAGCGATACGAACCGCGGGGTCAGAAGCTAGCGCAAGCGGAACAAGCATGGCTAGACAGCGAGATAGCGCAGCTAGTCTCCAAGCAGGCGATAGAGAAATGCGAGACAACCCCGAAATTTGTGAGCAATATGTTCCTAGTGCACAGGAAGGAGAAGGTACGCCCGGTGATAAATCTCAAAGAGTTGAATGGCTGGATCATATATCGGCACTTCAAGATGGAGGGCGTCCATCAGCTCAGAGACTCCCTAAGAGAAGGAGATTGGTTGACGCGTCTAGATCTAAAGGACGCTTACCTCACAGTACCTGTTCGCGAGGAGTACAGACCATTTCTAGCTTTTCGCTGGCAAAGTCGATTCTGGCAATTCAAGTCGATGCCATTCGGTCTTGCTTCGGCACCATGGGCATTCACAAAGCTAATGAAGCCGGTATCAGCAGCAATCAGGGAGAAAGGAGTAAGGCTTATTATTTACCTGGACGATCTCCTGCTGCTTGCAGAAGATCGGGAGGTGTTAGTATACCAAACGAGATGGGTGCAGGACCTTCTGACCTCACTAGGATTTCTAGTGAACACAGAAAAATCAGATACGGTACCAGCGCAAAGGTTAGACTTCCTGGGATTCATTCTAGACACCAAGAAGGCGACCTTAGAACTTCCAGCTCGGAAGATGAGAGACATCAAGAGAGAGATCAGAGTATGCTTAGAGAAGCGACAAGTATCTCTCAGGACATTAGCGAGAATAGTTGGGCTTCTAGCAGCATCTATCCAAGCCATTTTTCCGGGGCCACTACACTACCGTGCACTGCAGAGATTGAAAATAAAGCATCTGCAGCTAGGTCTGAGATACCATCAACAAGTGCCGCTGGATCAGGACTCGATTACAGAGCTAGAATGGTGGTTAAAGAATATGGACGCCTGGAATGGGCGAGCCATATTCGGAGACAAACCGGATTTGATAATAGAGTCGGATGCCAGTCGGAAAGGCTGGGGAGCCAGATGTGGGTCTTTACAGACCGGAGGCAAGTGGAGCGAAGAGGAGCTTCGTCTACACATAAACTGCCTAGAGCTCCTAGCAGGATCATTCGCGATCAAAGCCTTTACGAAAGAGAGAGTGAAATCTTGTGTCCTGCTGAAGATGGACAACATATCAGCAGTGCGCTACATCAACCATTTGGGTGGTACGAGATCCAAGATGCTGGCAGAGTTAGCGAAGGACCTGTGGCATTTCTGCCTACGATCAGGGACGTCGGTGACAGCAGAGTACCTGCCAGGGACACTGAACGTAGTAGCAGATTGGAACTCGCGGTACCTGACGGATTCCAGCGATTGGAGGCTGGATCCAGCAGTGTTTCAGAGACTGAACACGAGATGGGGACCATTGCAAGTAGACCTATTTGCTTCCCGGCTCAATACGCAGAGGAGCAGCTATTTCAGCTGGAGGCTGGATCCGGGAGCGCTAGGAACAGACGCGTTTCTGCAAGAGTGGATAGGAGGTCCGCATTACGCTTTTCCCCCCTTCGTGATGTTGAGCCGAGTATTGGCGAAATGCCGGAGGGAGAAAGCAGAATTGGTATTAGTAGCACCATTATGGAAGTCTCAGGTGTGGTTCCCCACCCTAATGGAACTAGTGTCGGACATTCCCAGAGTCCTCCCCGACGAGGAGCGACTACTCACGGACCCAGCTGGGTCGTGTCATCCTCTGAGAGTGAGAGGGACACTCCCGCTAGTCGCGTGCAGGATATCCGGAAACGGTGGGCCTTGCCAGGAATTTCGGCGCAGGCTGCTCAGCTTATCGCGGAATCCTGGGCTCCATCCACTAGGAGGAGCTATGACGCAGCTTGGGCAAAATGGACAAGCTGGTGCAAGGACAGAGGTGTTCATCCCGTTTCTGCACCTGTAGTGGAGATTCTGAACTTTCTAGCGAACTTATTACAGAGCGGGAGAGCTTTTCGTACTATAGGAGTGTACAGATCAGCGATTTCTGCGGGTCACCTGCCAATAGAGGGCGTCCCGGCAGGGGAACATCCGGCAGTGGTGAGGCTCATCAGAGGAGCTAGATTTAAAGCGCCGCCGGAGCCCAGGTATACCACAACATGGGAGGTGACTACAGTGCTGCGCCTTCTAGCGGGTTGGCCGACCAATAAATATCTCTCGCTTAAGCAATTATCTGGAAAGCTAGCTATGTTGCTATGCTTGATCTCCTGCAAGAGAGTATCGGACGTAAGAGCGCTAGATGTTAACAGACGATCCTTCGGTCCGGAGGGAGTTACATTCTCCATAGTCAGAAGGACCAAGACAGGGACGTCTACGGTACATTATCCGTATTTCCCGAGTAATTCGAAATGGTGCGTAGCACGATGCATTAAGGAGTACGAGAATAGAACTGCAGAGTATAGAGCAGCAAGTACTACTCAGTTATTAATAGCGCGCAGGAAGCCCTATCACGCAGTTGCATCAGCTACCATAGCAAGATGGGTCAAGGAAGTTATGCATGCAGCAGGTCTGAATGTGAGCACATATGGAGCGCATTCGGTGAGAGGAGCAATGGCTTCTTCCGCCGTGAGAGCAGGAGTGCCTTTGAATGAGATAATGCTGGCAGCAGACTGGTCAAGTGATAGGACTTTTAAAGAATTTTACTTTAAGCCAGCGGAGAGTTTAGCAAGTACGGTGTTGGGTAAGCTTTGAACAAGCATAATGCTCGCCTCCAGTCTTGTCATAGAATGAAGATTACCCCTGCTATCTGCGCAGGGAGTATTAATTCTATTAAAGACTAGGAGGCGAGCATTAAATTCCCACCCGGGTCTGGTACTGTGTATACGATGGCAATGCTTTATTATGTATCAGTACGAGACGTTTGCACCACCCTAACGTAATCTTTTGTTGCTCTTTTCATAGGAGAGGATCAGAAGAATAACTGAAGGGGAGGACAGAGCAGAGAGGATCAGGAGTCCAGAGTTGTTTCAGCAATTAAGTTAAAAGTCCAAGAGAGTCTTCGCACAGTTGTCGAGGATCAGTTAGAGACTTTCAGAGCGAGTAAAAGCAGAGGAGGAGTCCAGGCACAGGAAGTGGATTGTGACTGGTGGAGTGAGCATGGACTACAGAGGCTCATGGATTTTGTAGTTTTGGGACAAGAGAAAAGTTGCTAGTTTTAAGACACTTTTTCATGATTTGGTTGTATATGTTTGTTGAACTGCTGAAGAGTAGAATAAAGGAAGATGAAGCATAATGCTCGCCTCCTAGTCTTTAATAGAATTAATACTCCCTGCGCAGATAGCAGGGGTAATCTTCATTAGCCTGCATAGGAGAGAAGAATGTGATCACTAGGGGAGTGCAGCCTGTAAACTAGAAGGAACGATGAACAAAGGGCGACTGCATTAACAGATGGCAAATACACGTTCCAAAACAGTCAGGAAAGCTGATAATGCCTTGAAGATTTCAGCCGTATACATTCAGCCTGTGAACAGCAGATGTTGACCCCCCCCCTCCCTAGTATGGGAGAACAGTGGTTAAAAACGTCAGGATTCGACACAAACGCACGGACACAGTACATACAACATGGGAACCCACCAGAATTCGCATTTACAAAAACGCGAGGGAAGTACATTTTCTAGCTATTTTTGCTAGTTTTTAGCACGTTTCAATACGTCTAGCGGGTTACAGCTATATGTTGAATAATGGGGTTATAAAGCATTCTGAACACTATCTAGTGGAGCTCATTGGAAGGCTGTAGGACGAGGAGAGAAGGCAGGGAACACGCATCTAAACCAGAGAGCAGGGAAGCGAGCATTTCAGCAGTATAAATTCAGCCTGTGAACAACACATTTTGACCCTCCTTTGTATGGGAGAAGAGTGGTTCAAAAGACCAGGATTCGACTGAACAAACGCACGAACAGAGTACAAAATGGGAATCCACCAGAATTCGCATTTACCAAAACGCGAGAAAAGTACATTTTCGAGCTGTTTCTGCTCGTTTTTAGCACGTTTCAATACGTCTAGCGGGTTACAGCTATATGTTGAATAATGGGGTTATAAAGCATTCTGAACACTATCTTGTGGAGCTCATTGGAAGGCTGTAGGAAGAGGAGAGAAGGCAGGGAACACGCATCTAAACCAGAGAGCTGGGAAGCGAGTACATGCAACGCGGAACGGTGCAGGGAGCAGGGACAGAAAGGATGAACGCCTATGAGGAGGAGCAGCTGGTAGTCAGCCTGCTCTGGAGAGGAGAATGTGATCACCAGGGGAGTGCAGCCTGTGAAGTAGAAGGGACGATGAACACAGGGCGACTGCATTAACAGATGGCAAATACACGTTCCAAAACAGTCAGGAAAGCTGATAATGCCTTGAAGATTTCAGCCGTATACATTCAGCCTGTGAACAGCAGTAGACGTTGACCCCCCCTTGTATGGGAGAACAGTGGTTAAAAACTTCAGGATTCGACAACAAACGCACGGACAGTACATACATGGGAACCCATCAGAATTAGCATTTACAAAAACGCGAGGAAAGTACATTTTCTAGCTGTTTTTGCTAGTTTACAGCACGTTTCAATACGTCTAGCGGGTTACGGCTATATGTTGAATAATGGGTGTTATAGAGCATTCTGAGCACTGTGTATCTTTTGGAGCTCATTTTTTGATTTGAAGGCAGCGGGAAGAGGAGAGAAGGCAGGGAACACGCGTATAAACCAGAGAGCTGGGAAGCGAGTACTTGCAACGCGAAAAGGGCAGAAAGGAAGAAGGCCTCTGAGAAGGAAAAGCGTCTAAGCCAGAGAGCAGGAAAGCGAGGGTTTGCAACGCGAAACTGTGCAGGGAGCGGGGACAGAAAGGGAGAACTCCTCTAAGGAGGAATAGCTGGCAGTTAGCCTTCTTTGGAGATGAGAACTTGATCACCACGGGAGAGGATTGTTGAGAGGGTTACAGAGGGGGAGGTCTGAGATCAGAAAATCCTGAGTGTTAAGACGGATTTCTGAACTCTGTCCTGGTGGCGCAGAAGTTCAGAAGGCCAACCTAATTACTTGGAACAGGGTAACCTCTGGACAAGCCAGACCAATCAAGGTAGCGATCGCGGCGGTCAAGACTAGGTCTCAAGAGGGGTGAGGGTGACTGAAAGCCCGCAATGAGCACACAAAGCAAGAGCGCTTACAAACTACTCCAAACAGTTGTTATATCAAAAATATAAACACATTTATTTTAAGGCCTTTAAAACAACGACCGTAGCGAGAAAATCACAATAACACAGTATTAAGCCAACACATACCAAATCAACACAATATATATACAAATACACAGTCGCAAGCGTTTAAAGCATGACATATGTAGTCCACCTGCCAGGGAAGGAAAACAGGCAGTGCGATAACGCTTTAGAGTCAGTTCGCCTTTAGAGGCACCTAACTAGATGGAAGTCCGAGCCCTGCGAAGAGTGGAGCCTTGTGCTCAAAGTACCTGCCACGCCGGTGCCAACGGGCAAAAGGGGAAGCTCTTCGGAGGAAGTCAGGCAGTTCGGGTTAGTGCACAGCAGAAGGAGAACAGGTTCCGAAACTCAAGCGCAGCCTCCACAGCGAGCAGAAGCAGAGCGCGAGTACGGCCAAAAGGGTGCTGTTTTTACACAGCAGGGGAAAAGCAATGGGATACTGCAGGAGGGCGACCAGATCCTAGCTAAGCTACTCACCGGTCCCCGAAGCAAGCAGGCCCAGGCTTCTCCACGTTAGTTTCAGCAGCTGGCAGGTTCAGAAGAGCAGGGAACGCCTCGTAGTCGTGTAGAGCAAAAAGACGTCCCAATCGACGAAACCAGCACAGTTTTGTTGCCGCAGCAGGACAACGGAGCGGCTGTGTGTATTCAAGCCAAATGTACACTCCTCCCTTCAGACTTGGGAACGCCAAGTGTACGAAGCGTGGGAGAGTGACAAGGACTCGAAATACAACACAACCTGGCGGCAGTTACAGAGCAGGACTCCCTTGTAAGCTGGTCAGTCAACTGGATGGCCCAGAGACACTTCCGAAGGCTTACTTGGCAGGAGATGATGAAGTCGCCGGGAATAGCTGTTCCTGCTATTCCAAAGGTCGAAGCACCAGCACAGGCCTTCTGGTTCGATCCAAGGAGGAAAGGGCTTCACAGGACGACAGCAGTGCAAAGGAGGATTCCTTCAGCGGGTCACCAGCGATTCCTCGGTCCAGCCTCTTGGTTGCAGGATACTTGGCTCCTGTATTCCTTCGTTCGTGAGAACTCAGGAGATCGACATGGTAGTGGTGTTTCTAGCCCCCTCTTATCCACGGTTCCCTTCGCGCCAAAACGGAGGGGAGCCAATGGGAGATCCGCTCATCAAAACACATACCATACGTGGACCAATCACGGACCACGGTGGTCCCAGGCATTCACCCCACCCCAGACTCTCTGGCACCCAGGATGTGTATTGGGACCAGACATCCCAGCCCACACCCTGGAGGCACACAAACGACATGTAGAAGCCCGCGAAAGCAACCACGTTTCGCGGGAAAGTACATGCCCAAATAAGGAAGGCCCCGGGTCGCCCGACCTGGGGAAGGTGAAGGGAGCAAGACGGTCAGTGGACAAGACAAAGGAGCCTCGTGGTCTGGCCATTTTGGGAGCCAGGCCACCATTTTGGGTTCAGTGCGAAAAACGTGCTCAGAACGCCAAAAGGAGCTCAAAATAAACAAAACGATCGCTGCCACCATTCGAGTCCCTGAATGACTTGCACCGATCAAATACCATCCTAAAAGAGTATCTAGGGCCTGTAGAAGGCTAGAGACCCAAGAGAGCTGTAACTTAGCTTACAGTGCCCTCTTGTGTCGTGTTGCACTAAAGCTGCGACACGATAAAAGAAACTACGGGAAACAGCGTTCCCCGGCACTGACTGTCTTAAGGGCATGTCAGTTTCCCCATAAGAAAAGGAGCGAAAGCCCAGAGAAGTGCGGCAGAAGGCTGTACTTCTCTGGCAAAGTCAAGAACAAGGTTAAAAACAATAGCAAAAAGTTTAGGGGTTGCCACATGGAAGGAAAATTCCCTACAATTACGAAATATTTCCTAACACTCGCCCCTCCCAGACTATGGACAGGGGGAACTAATCCACCCCTGGATGAGTCTCTTGTTCAGGTCGGTAAAACATTCTGGACAACCCATCAGCATTGCTATGTTGGACACCTGGCCTATGCTCAATAGTGAAGTCGAAGCCTTGTAGACTTATGGACCACCTAAGCAACTTTGGATTCTCCCCCTTCATGTTCATTAGCCACTTTAACGGCTTATGGTCAGTCTGCACAGTGAAGTGGGTCCCATAGAGGTAGGGCCTCAGCTTCCTTAGGGCCCACACAACAGAGAAACATTCTTTCTCTACCGTGGACCATCTGAGCTCTCTGTCCTTAAGCTGGCAACTAATTAAACCGATAGGGTGTTCCTTACCCTTCTCATCTACTTGTGATAGTACAGCTCCTATCCCAGTGTCAGAGGCGTCCGTCTGCACGATAAAAGGTCTTTGATAATCAGGGGCCCTGAGGACAGGGGCCTGGCACAGGAGTCTTTTAAGCCATTGAAGGCCTTCTCACACTCGTCGGTCCAAGTTACCTTCTTGGGTTTCTTCGGAGTTGTGAGGGCAGTCAGAGGAGCAGCTATGGTGCCATAGTCTGCCACAAAATTGCGATAATAACCCGTGAGTCCTAAGAAGGCTCTCACTTGGGTTTGCGTAGTGGGGGTAGGCCAGTCTTGTACTGCTTGTACTTTACTGGGTAGAGGCTGTATCCTCCCTCCACCTACTTCATGTCCAAGGTAAACCACTGAGCCTTGTCCAATCTGGCATTTACTAGCCTTTATGGTCAAGTGGGCTTTCTGAAGAGCCTGGAGCACAATCCTGAGGTGTTTCACATGGTCTTCCCAGGTGGCACTGAAAACTGCTATATCGTCCAGATATGCAAGGCAGAATTCGTCCAACCCATTCAACACATGATTCACAAGCCTCTGGAAAGTGGCAGGTGCATTCTTCAATCCAAACGGCATTACCAGGAATTGGTAAAGGCCATCTGGAGTAGAAAATGCTGTCTTCTCCTTGGCATGTTCTGCTAAAGCTATTTGCCAATAGCCAGCAGTGAGGTCAAACGTGCTGAGGTACTTGGAGGCACCCAAAGTATCCACCAGCTCATCTGTTCGAGGCAAGGGGTGTGCGTCTGTCTTGGTGACAGCATTCAGAGCCCTGTAATCCACACAGAACCTCAATTCAGAAGTGCCTGCCTTTGGAACCAAGACCACAGGACTGGACCAAGGACTACTAGAGGGTTCAATCACCCCAAGGTCTAACATCTTGTTGACCTCGGTCTTAATATAAGACCGTACTTTATCTGACATCCTGTATCCCCTACTTTTGGTAGGTACACTGTCTCCTGTGTCAATGTTATGTTTGCACCAAGGTGTCAAACCAGGGGACTGTGAAAACAGGGGGGAAAACTGCCTAAGCAAACTTTTCACCTCAGCCTGCTGATCAGAAGTCAGGTGAGGGGCCACTCGGACACCCTCAACGGAGCTATCTGAAGGACCGCTCTGGAACAGGTCGGGGGGAGGTTCTGACTCCTCTTCGTCAACATCTGAAGCCAGTAGCAGTGCTGCGATTTCGACTCTTGGGACGAAAGCCTTCAGCCTATTCACGTGGAACACTTTTGGAGCCTGTCCAGGCCTTCCAAGGTCCACTAAATAGTTCACCTCACCCAGGGGCTCCACCACTATGTAAGTGCCTGACCATTTGTCCTGTAAAGCTCGAGGCCTTATTGGATTCATGATCAGGACTTGCTGACCAGGTGTAAAGTTGATGAGGGAAGCTTTCTGGTCGTACCAATGTTTCACCAGCGCTTGCCCTGCCTTCAATTTATCACTAGCCAAGCCCATCAGAAGTACCATCCGTTTTCTGAGCCCTAGCACATAGTCAACTACATTGGTAGTAACAGGGGGAGTGGGCATCTCCCATCCCTCTTTGACGATGGCTAAGGGTCCCCGTACGGGATGACCGAACAGAAGTTCGAAGGGGCTGAAGCCAACACCTTCCTGTGGTACCTCTCGGTAGGCAAACAGTAGGCATGGTAAAAGAAGATCCCATTTTCTTCTCTGAGGCTCCTCCAGAGCCCCAATCATGCTCTTTAACGTTCTGTTGAAACGTTCCACCAGACCATTGGTCTGGGGGTGATATGCAGAAGAGAACTTGTAGGTGACCCCACATTCTTTCCACATAGCCTGCATATACTTCGACATAAAGTTGCTGCCACGATCTGACACAACTTCTTTAGGGAAGCCAACCCTAGTAAATATGCCGAGTAAAGCTTTTGCAACTGACTTGGCAGTTACAGTTTTCAATGGGATGGCCTCAGGGTACCTGGTTGCATGGTCGACCAGCACCAGGATAAACCTATTGCCCGAGGATGTTTGCGGGTCAAGGGGACCAACGATGTCGATCCCTACCCTTTCAAATGGTACCCCCACAACTGGGAGCGGTACCAACGGAGCTTGGATTGTCGCGCCAACTTTACCAGACAACTGGCAGGAGGCACAACTCCTGCAGTGACTTTCTACTTGCACCCCCATCTTGGGCCAGTAGAAGTGCATGGATAACCTTTGCTTGGTCCTCTTAATACCAAGGTGACCAGCAAGGGGAACTTCATGCGCCAACTGCAGGAGGAAGGGCCTAACAGCAAGGGGAACCACCAACCTCCTATGGTCTCCTTCTGTAGACTCTGTGGGCTCACTATACAGGAGTCCACCTTCCCAATAAATCCTATGCTTCCCAGGAGGCTCACCCTCAAGCTGGGAGCAGGCCTGTCTCCTTAGGCCTTCCAGAGATGGGCACTCACGTTGGCCTTTACTGAATTCGTCCCTATCAGGACCTCCTTCAACTAACAAGTCTTTTAGTTCAGGATGATCGTTGGGGTCGAATACTTCAGGCATCGCCACCTCCTCGTCAGGCTCGGGCGATTGACCAACTTCCTCCACCGCAGTGGTAGGCGAGCTCGGGGGAATATTCTTTTTCCCCCGTCTTGACTTGTAGACTCCTTTCGCCTTGGGTTTCCCCTTCGGCTGGGGCGGCGTATTGGACTTGGCCAATGCTGCCCGTGCTTGAGACCGTGTGTAGGGTCTTTCGGCAGTGTCTCCTACGAGCCCTAAAGCTCTGAGATCATTGCCCAACAAGACCTTTCCTGGGACGTTTCTCTGAATGCTCACTGGAATCCTGACTGCTGTACCATTTAAAGTAAGATTTACAGGGATCACGGGAAACATACGGAGGGGGCCGTCAGCCAACTTAGTGGGCATCAGAGTAGCTCTGGCAACTTCCTCTGAGTCTACCAAGGTAGAATCCACTACAGTTCGACTGCACCCACTATCCCTAAGAGCTGGAGTATCCACTCCATTGATCAGCACACTGTCTTTAAAGTAGTGCTTGGTATTATCCGGAATCCTAGCATAAGCCTCTGCGACTTTAGGCTCCCAGGAACCCAGGGACACTAAAACTACCTCAGCCTCTATTCCGCTGGGAAATGAGTCTGAGGAGAAGGATGCTCCTGTAATCTCTTCTTCCTCGTAGGAGGAGAAGGCCAGATTAGCGGAGTGGACCCCCAAAGGTCTAACCTTACAACGGGGATCCCCCTTCACATGGTCAGTTGCTCCACAAGAAAAACAAGCCCCAGTGGGTCTGTTTACGTAGGGAGGCTTATTGTAACCAGAGTTCTGTTTCGGAGGCGCACCTCCACTACCCTGTGAGTTCTCTTGTGTCTTACCCTTGTTTTTCTTTTTGTGGCCCTTTTGGGAAGAAGATTTAGCAGATTCCCCACCCTCCATATCTTTGGACTTTTTCCCCTCCTCCTGCTTACCAGGATGAGTTTTGTCCTTATGGGACACTCGATGTGACACCCATAAGTCTGCTGCAATGGCCAGCTTCTTAGGATCTATCTCCTTCGAATCGGCCAAATGCTGCTTAAGCTCCGGGGAAGAAGAAGCAAAAATGTGTTCCAGCATGACAAGATTTATCATGCCGTCGAAGGTAGAAACCTTATAGCCTTCGACCCAGCCAGTTAAGTTTTTCAAAGATTCAGCGACATAAGATACCCAAGTACCACCTTCCTTTTTCTTATACTCTCGAAAACGCTTTAAATATTGGGCCGGAGTCTTCCCAAACTTTAAAATGAGAGTCTGCTTTAACATTGCGAAATCAGCCCGCTCAGCCTTCGACATTTCCATAATGGCACTACAGCCAGAATGGTGCAGTCTACTGAGCAACCACGCAATCTTATCAGCATTGTCAACTTCCTGGACCTCGCATGCATACTCAAACGCATTCAGCCAGTCCATAATGTCATTCCTCTCTTCATACACACTGAGCAGATCTTTTGGAAACCGTGGATGAGAGGAAGCCCCAGAACCATGTCCAGGACCCTTGGATCCATTTGCAACCTGAAGCTTGGCCAGTTCCAACTGGTGATCCCTGTCTTTTTGTTTTTCTGCCTGTTCGATTTTTAGTTTGGCTATGCTGAATTCAAGCTCCTGCTGCCTAAACCGCAGCTCTTGCTTCTTGAATTCAAGCATAGCCTCCCCATCAACACTGGCAGAGGAAACATTAGACATTACATCCTCCGTGTCCTCGTGGTCGCGATGGATCAGTGCAGCGGCAGAACCGTCGGTTCTACCAGTGAGAGCAGCCCCACCACCTTCTGCACTGTCCTCGGAAGTTATAGCGTCAAGCTGCGCTTCTTGCCACGCCACGATTCTCTGGATCATTTCCAATTTTGTGCCTTGAGAGGAAACACCTCTCTCCGCACACATCTTTTTCAGCGTTTCTGATTTGGAAGCATTTAAAGTTAACAAGGTATTTGCTTCCATACTGTTTGATAGGACTATGGCCTTTTTAAAGTTATATTACAACAATTCACTACGTGTACTGTTTGGAATAACCTGAAATGCCTTAGTTCGAGCGCAACACTGGATACCTTCAGTCGTATCCCACCGCTGTACACCAATTTGTTAAGACGGATTTCTGAACTCTGTCCTGGTGGCGCAGAAGTTCAGAAGGCCAACCTAATTACTTGGAACAGGGTAACCTCTGGACAAGCCAGACCAATCAAGGTAGCGATCGCGGCGGTCAAGACTAGGTCTCAAGAGGGGTGAGGGTGACTGAAAGCCCGCAATGAGCACACAAAGCAAGAGCGCTTACAAACTACTCCAAACAGTTGTTATATCAAAAATATAAACACATTTATTTTAAGGCCTTTAAAACAACGACCGTAGCGAGAAAATCACAATAACACAGTATTAAGCCAACACATACCAAATCAACACAATATACAGTCGCAAGCGTTTAAAGCATGACATATGTAGTCCACCTGCCAGGGAAGGAAAACAGGCAGTGCGATAACGCTTTAGACTCAGTTCGCCTTTAGAGGCACCTAACTAGATGGAAGTCCGAGCCCTGCGAAGAGTGGAGCCTTGTGCTCAAAGTACCTGCCACGCCGGTGCCAACGGGCAAAAGGGGAAGCTCTTCGGAGGAAGTCAGGCAGTTCGGGTTAGTGCACAGCAGAAGGAGAACAGGTTCCGAAACTCAAGCGCAGCCTCCACAGCGAGCAGAAGCAGAGCGCGAGTACGGCCAAAAGGGTGCTGTTTTTACACAGCAGGGGAAAAGCAATGGGATACTGCAGGAGGGCGACCAGATCCTAGCTAAGCTACTCACCGGTCCCCGAAGCAAGCAGGCCCAGGCTTCTCCACGTTAGTTTCAGCAGCTGGCAGGTTCAGAAGAGCAGGGAACGCCTCGAAGTCGTGTAGAGCAAAAAGACGTCCCAATCGACGAAACCAGCACAGTTTTGTTGCCGCAGCAGGACAACGGAGCAGCCGTGTGTATTCAAGCCAAATGTACACTCCTCCCTTCAGACTTGGGAACGCCAAGTGTACGAAGCGTGGGAGAGTGACAAGGACTCGAAATACAACACAACCTGGCGGCAGTTACAGAGCAGGACTCCCTTGTAAGCTGGTCAGTCAACTGGATGGCCCAGAGACACTTCCGAAGGCTTACTTGGCAGGAGATGATGAAGTCGCCGGGAATAGCTGTTCCTGCTATTCCAAAGGTCGAAGCACCAGCACAGGCCTTCTGGTTCGATCCAAGGAGGAAAGGGCTTCACAGGACGACAGCAGTGCAAAGGAGGATTCCTTCAGCGGGTCACCAGCGATTCCTCGGTCCAGCCTCTTGGTTGCAGGATACTTGGCTCCTGTATTCCTTCGTTCGTGAGAACTCAGGAGATCGACATGGTAGTGGTGTTTCCAGCCCCCTCTTATCCACGGTTCCCTTCGCGCCAAAACGGAGGGGAGCCAATGGGAGATCCGCTCATCAAAACACATACCATACGTGGACCAATCACGGACCACGGTGGTCCCAGGCATTCACCCCACCCCAGACTCTCTGGCACCCAGGATGTGTATTGGGACCAGACATCCCAGCCCACACCCTGGAGGCACACAAACGACATGTAGAAGCCCGCGAAAGCAACCACGTTTCGCGGGAAAGTACATGCCCAAATAAGGAAGGCCCCGGGTCGCCCGACCTGGGGAAGGTGAAGGGAGCAAGACGGTCAGTGGACAAGACAAAGGAGCCTCGTGGTCTGGCCATTTTGGGAGCCAGGCCACCATTTTGGGTTCAGTGCGAAAAACGTGCTCAGAACGCCAAAAGGAGCTCAAAATAAACAAAACGATCGCTGCCACCATTCGAGTCCCTGAATGACTTGCACCGATCAAATACCATCCTAAAAGAGTATCTAGGGCCTGTAGAAGGCTAGAGACCCAAGAGAGCTGTAACTTAGCTTACAGTGCCCTCTTGTGTCGTGTTGCACTAAAGCTGCGACACGATAAAAGAAACTACGGGAAACAGCGTTCCCCGGCACTGACTGTCTTAAGGGCATGTCAGTTTCCCCATAAGAAAAGGAGCGAAAGCCCAGAGAAGTGCGGCAGAAGGCTGTACTTCTCTGGCAAAGTCAAGAACAAGGTTAAAAACAATAGCAAAAAGTTTAGGGGTTGCCACATGGAAGGAAAATTCCCTACAATTACGAAATATTTCCTAACACTGAGTATTCCCTGCAGTGTGTAGGGCCAGCGACATGAAGAGTTGCAGATCTCGTAAAAGTCCAGGTCAGGAAGCATACAGGTTCATGTTGAATTCTCCAAGTAGGCGGAGTTGAGTGGTAGGAGGCTAAGATGGAGAAGTCCATCCACTGAGAGAGGAAGGGGGTAGGCAAATAGCCACGGTGAGCGAATGGCCAGGAGAGAATGCATGCAGACAAGGCATTCGTGACAGGAGTCGGCCTGCAAAGGAAATCAATTTACTACAGGAATCAAGGATAAGCATTGAGATGGCACATCTCATGCTATAGGGTCTCAGGATTGGAATGGGAAGGATTTAGATATCACATATGCTATAGGGAGGGTCTCAGTTTTGATATTAGAAGCATTAAGATATCACATCTCATGCTATCGGAAGTGTCTCAGGATTGGAATGGGAAGGAGCTGGATATCACATCTCATGCTAAAGGAAGGGTCTCAGGTTTGGAACGGGAAGGAGTTGGATATCACATCTCATGTTATAGGAAGGGTCTCAGGTTTGGTATAAACATTGAGATATCACATCTCTGCTATCCGAAGTGTCTCAGGATTGGAATGGGAAGGAGTTGGATATCCCATCTCATGTTATAGGACGGGTCTCAGGTTTTTTATCAAAATCATTGAGATATCATATTGCATGCTGTAGGAAGGGTCTAAGGATTGGAATGGAAGGAGTTGGATATCACATCTCATGTTAAAGGAAGGATCTCAGGTTTGGTATTAGAAGCATTGAGACATCACATCTCATGCTATAGGAAGGGTCTCAGGATTGGAATGGGATGGAGTTGGATATCACATCTCATGCTATAGGAAGGGTCTCAGGATTGGAATGGGAAGGAGTTGGATATCACATCTCATGTTATAGGAAGGGTCTCAGGTTTGGTATAAACATTGAGATATCACATCTCTGCTATCGGAAGTGTCTCAGGATTGGAATGGGAAGGAGTTGGATATCCCCTCTCATGTTATAGGACGGGTCTCAGGTTTTTTATTAAAATCATTGAGATATCATATTGCATGCTGTAGGAAGGGTCTAAGGATTGGAATGGGAAGGAGTTGGATATTCCCATCTCATGTTATAGGAAGGGTCTCAGGTTTGGTATTAGAAGCATTGAGATATCACATCTCATGCTATAGGAAGGGTCTCAGGATTGGAATGGGAAGGACTTGGATATCACATCTCATGCTACAGGGAGGGTCTCAAGTTTGATAGAAGCATTGAGATATCACATTTCATGATATCGGAAGGGTCTCAAGATTGGAATGGGAAGGAGTTGGATATCACATCTCATGATAAAGGAAGGGTCTAAGGTTTGGAAGGGGAAGGATTTGGATATCACATCTCATGTTATAGGACGGGTCTCAGGTTTGGTATTAGAAGCATTGAGATATCAAGTCTCATGGTATAGGAAGGGTCTCAGAATTGGAATGGGAAGGAGTTTGATATCACATCTCATGCCATAATATGGGTCTCAGGTTTGGTAGAAGCATTGGGTTATCACATCTCATGCTATCGGAAGGGTATCGGGATTGGATTTGGAAGGAGTTGGATATCCCATCTCATGCTATAGGAAGGGTCTCAGGTTGGAATGGGAAGGAGTTGGATATCACATCTCATGTTATAGGAAGGGTCTCAGGATTGGAATGGGAAGGACTTGGATATCACATCTCATGCTATAGGAAGGCTCTCAGGTTTGCAAGGGGAAAGAGTTGGATATCACATTTCATGTTAGAGGTAGGATCTCAGGTTTGGTATTAGAAGCATTGAGATATCACATCTCATGCTATCAGAAGGATCTCAGGTTTGGTATAGAAGCATTGAGATATCATATCTTATGCTATCAGAAGAGTCTCAGGATTGGAATGGGAAGGAGTTGGATATCACATCTCATGGTAAAGGGAGGGTCTCAGGTTTGGAAGATAAGGATTTGGATATCACATCTCATGTTATAGGAAGGATCTCAGGTTTGGTATTAGAAGTATTGAGATATCACATCTCATGCTATCGGAAGGATCTCAGGTTTGGTATAGAAGCATTGAGATATCATATCTTATGCTATCAGAAGGGTCTCAGGATTGGAATGGGAAGGAGTTGGATATCACATCTCATGCTATAGGGAGGGTCTCAAGTTTGATAGAAGCATTGAGATATCACATTTCATGATATCGGAAGGGTCTCAAGATTGGAATGGGAAGGAGTTGGATATCACATCTCATGATAAAGGAAGGGTCTAAGGTTTGGAAGGGGAAGGATTTGGATATCACATCTCATGTTATAGGACGGGTCTCAGGTTTGGTATTAGAAGCATTGAGATATCAAGTCTCATGGTATAGGAAGGGTCTCAGAATTGGAATGGGAAGGAGTTGGATATCACATTTCAAGCTATAGGAAGGGTCTCAGGATTAGAATGGGAAGGAGTTTGATATCACATCTCATGCCATAATATGGGTCTCAGGTTTGGTAGAAGCATTGGGTTATCACATCTCATGCTATCGGAAGGGTATCGGGATTGGATTTGGAAGGAGTTAGATATCCCATCTCATGCTATAGGAAGGGTCTCAGGTTGGAATGGGAAGGAGTTGGATATCACATCTCATGTTATAGGAAGGGTCTCAGGATTGGAATGGGAAGGACTTGGATATCACATCTCATGCTATAGGAAGGCTCTCAGGTTTGCAAGGGGAAAGAGTTGGATATCACATTTCATGTTAGAGGTAGGATCTCAGGTTTGGTATTAGAAGCATTGAGATATCACATCTCATGCTATCAGAAGGATCTCAGGTTTGGTATAGAAGCATTGAGATATCATATCTTATGCTATCAGAAGAGTCTCAGGATTGGAATGGTAAGGAGTTGGATATCACATCTCATGGTAAAGGGAGGGTCTCAGGTTTGGAAGATAAGGATTTGGATATCACATCTCATGTTATAGGAAGGATCTCAGGTTTGGTATTAGAAGTATTGAGATATCACATCTCATGCTATCGGAAGGATCTCAGGTTTGGTATAGAAGCATTGAGATATCATATCTTATGCTATCAGAAGGGTCTCAGGATTGGAATGGGAAGGAGTTGGATATCACATCTCATGCTAAAGGGAGGGTCTCAGGTTTGGAAGGGGAAGGATTTGGATATCACATCTCATGTTATAGGATGGATCTCAGGTTTGGTATTAGAAGTATTGAGATATCACATCTCATGTTATCGGAAGGATCTCAGGTTTGGTATTAGAAGTATTTAGATATCACATCTCATGCTATAGGAAGGGTCTCAGGATTGGAATGGGAAGGAGTTGGATATCACATCTCATGCTAAAGGAAGGGTCTCAGGTTTGGTAGAAGCATTGAGATATCACATCTCATGCTATAGGAAGGGTCTCAGGATTGGAATGGGAAGGACTTAGATATCACATATCATGCTATAGGGAGGGTCTCAGTTTTGATATTAGAAGCATTGAGATATCACATCTCATGCTATCGGAAGTGTCTCAGGATTGGAATGGGAAGGAGCTGGATATCACATCTCATGCTAAAGGAAGGGTCTCAGGTTTGGAACGGGAAGGAGTTGGATATCACATCTCATGTTATAGGAAGGGTCTCAGGTTTGGTATAAACATTGAGATATCACATCTCTGCTATCGGAAGTGTCTCAGGATTGGAATGGGAAGGAGTTGGATATCCCATCTCATGTTATAGGACGGGTCTCAGGTTTTTTATTAGAATCATTGAGATATCATATTGCATGCTGTAGGAAGGGTCTAAGGATTGGAATGCGAAGGACTTGGATATCACATCTCATGCTATAGATAGGCTCTCAGGTTTGGAAAGTGAAGGAGTTGGATATCACATTTCATGTTAGAGGAAGGATCTCAGGTTTGGTATTAGAGGCATTGAGATATCACATCTCAGGCTATAGGAAGGGTCTCAGGATTGGAATGGAAGGAGTTGGATATCACATCTCATGTTATAGGAAGGATCTCAGGTTTGTTATTAGAAGCATTGAGACATCACATCTCATGCTATAGGAAGGGTCTCAGGATTGGAATGGGAAGGAGTTGGGTATCAAATCTCATGCTATAGGAAGGGTCTCAGGATTGGAATGGGAAGGAGTTGAATATGACATCTCATGCCGTAGGAAGGGTCTCAGGTTTGGTATAAACATTGAGATATCACATCTCTGCTATCAAAAGGGTCTCAGGATTGGAATTGGAAGGAGTTGGATATCCCATCTCATGTTATAGGAAGAGTCTCAGGTTTGGTATTAGAAGCATTGAGATATCACATCTCATGCTATAGGAAGTGTCTCAGGATTGGAATGGGAAGGACTTGGATATCACATCTCATGCTATAGGTAGGGTCTCAAGTTTGACATTAGAAGCATTGAGATATCACATCTCATGCTATAGGAAGGGTCTGAGGATTGGAATGGGAAGGAGTTGGATATCACATCTCCTGCTATGGGAAGGGTCTCAGGTTTGGTATAAGCAGTGAGATATCACATCTCATGCTATAGGAAGTGTCTCAGGATTGGAATGGGAAGGAGTTGGATATCACATCTCATGTTATAGGAAGGATCTCAGGTGTGGTATAAGCATTGAGATATCACATCTCTGCTATCGGAAGGGTCTCAAGATTGGAATGGGAAGGAGTTGGATATTCCCATCTCATGTTATAGGAAGGGTCTCAGGTTTGGTATTAGAAGCATTGAGATATCACATCTCATGCTATAGGAAGGGTCTCAGGATTGGAATGGGAAGGACTTGGATATCACATCTCATGCTATAGGGAGGGTCTCAAGTTTGATAGAAGCATTGAGATATCACATTTCATGATATCGGAAGGGTCTCAAGATTGGAATGGGAAGGAGTTGGATATCCCTTCTCATGCTTTAGGAAGTGTCTCAGGTTGGAATGGGAAGGAGTTGGATATCACATCTCATGTTATAGGAAGGGTCTCAGGATTGGAATGGGAAGGATTTGGATATCACATCTCTTGCTATAGGAAGGGTCTCAGGATTGGAATGGGTAGGAGTTGGATATTACTTTCTTGCTATAGGAAGGGTCTCATGTTTGGAATGGGAAGGAGTTGGATATCACATATGCTATAGTTAGTGTCTCAGGTTTGGAACGGGAAGGAGTTGGATATCACATCTCATGTTATAGGAAGGGTCTCAGGTTTGGTATAAGCATTGAGATATCACATCTCTGCTATCGGAAGCGGCTCAGGATTGGAATGGGAAGGAGTTGGATATCCCATCTCATGTTATAGGAAGAGTCTCTGGTTTGGTATTAGAATCATTGAGATATCACATCGCATGCTGTAGGAAGGGTCTAAGGATTGGAATGGGATGGACTTGGATATCACATCTCATGTTATAGGTAGGCTCTCAGGTTTGGTATAAGCATTGAGATATCACATCTCATGCTATAGGGAGGGTCTCAGGATTGGAATGGGAAGGAATTGGATATCACATCTCATGCTATAGGAAGGGTCTCAGATTTGGTATAAGCATTGAGATATCACATCTCATGCTAAAGGAAGGGTCTCAGGATTGGAATGGGAAGGAGTTGTATATGACATCTCAGGCCATGACATCTCAGGCCATAGGAAGGTTCTCAGGTTTGGTATAAGCATTGAGATATCATATTGCATGCTGTAGGAAGGGTCTAAGGATTGGAATGGGAAGGACCTGGATATTACATCTCATGCTATAGAACGGCTCTCAGGTTTGGAAAGGGAAGGAGTTGGATATCACATCTCATGTTATAGGATGGATCTCAGGTTTGGTATTAGAAGTATTGAGATATCACATCTCATGTTATCGGAAGGATCTCAGGTTTGGTATTAGAAGTATTGAGATATCACATCTCATGCTATAGGAAGGGTCTCAGGATTGGAATGGGAAGGAGTTGGATATCACATCTCATGCTAAAGGAAGGGTCTCAGGTTTGGTAGAAGCATTGAGATATCACATCTCATGCTATAGGAAGGGTCTCAGGATTGGAATGGGAAGGACTTAGATATCACATATCATGCTATAGGGAGGGTCTCAGTTTTGATATTAGAAGCATTGAGATATCACATCTCATGCTATCGGAAGTGTCTCAGGATTGGAATGGGAAGGAGCTGGATATCACATCTCATGCTAAAGGAAGGGTCTCAGGATTGGAATGGGAAGGAGTTGAATATGACATCTCATGCCGTAGGAAGGGTCTCAGGTTTGGTATAAACATTGAGATATCACATCTCTGCTATCAAAAGGGTCTCAGGATTGGAATGGGAAGGAGTTGGATATCCCATCTCATGTTATAGGAAGAGTCTCAGGTTTGGTATAAACATTGAGATATCACATCTCTGCTATCGGAAGTGTCTCAGGATTGGAATGGGAAGGAGTTGGATATCCCATCTCATGTTATAGGACGGGTCTCAGGTTTGTTATTGGAATCATTGAGATATCATATTGCATGCTGTAGGAAGGGTCTAAGGGTTGGAATGTGAAGGACTTGGATATCACATCTCATGCTATAGATAGGCTCTTAGGTTTGGAAAGGGAAGGAGTTGGATCTCACATTTCATGTTAGAGGAAGGATCTCAGGTTTGGTATTAGAAGCATTGAGATATCACATCTCATGCTATAGGAAGGGTCTCAGGATTGGAATGGGAAGGAGTTGGATATCACATCTCATGCTATAGGAAGGGTCTCAGGTTTGGTATAAGCATTGAGATATCACATCTCATGCTATAGGAAGGGTCTCAGGATTGGAATGGAAGGAGTTGGATATCACATCTCATGTTATAGGAAGGATCTCAGGTTTGGTATTAGAAGCATTGAGACATCACATCTCATGCTATAGGAAGGGTCTCAGGATTGGAATGGGAAGGAGTTGGATATCAAATCTCATGCTATAGGAAGGGTCTCAGGATTGGAATGGGAAGGAGTTGAATATGACATCTCATGCCGTAGGAAGGGTCTCAGGTTTGGTATAAACATTGAGATATCACATCTCTGCTATCAAAAGGGTCTCAGGATTGGAATGGGAAGGAGTTGGATATCCCATCTCATGTTATAGGAAGAGTCTCAAGTTTGGTATTAGAAGCATTGAGATATCACATCTCATGCTATAGGAAGTGTCTTAGGATTGTAATGGGAAGGACTTGGATATCACATCTCATGCTATAGGTAGGGTCTCAAGTTTGACATTAGAAGCATTGAGATATCACATCTCATGCTATAGGAAGGGTCTGAGGATTGGAATGGGAAGGAGGTGGATATCACATCTCCTGCTATGGGAAGGGTCTCAGGTTTGGTATAAGCAGTGAGATATCACATCTCATGCTATAGGAAGTGTCTCAGGATTGGAATGGGAAGGAGTTGGATATCACATCTCATGTTATAGGAAGGATCTCAGGTTTGGTATAAGCATTGAGATATCACATCTCTGCTATCGGAAGGGTCTCAAGATTGGAATGGGAAGGAGTTGGATATTCCCATCTCATGTTATAGGAAGGGTCTCAAGTTTGGTATTAGAAGCATTGAGATATCACATCTCATGCTATAGGAAGGGTCTCAGGATTGGAATGGGAAGGACTTGGATATCACATCTCATGCTATAGGGAGGGTCTCAAGTTTGATATTAGAAGCTTTGAGATATCACATCTCATGATATCGGAAGGGTCTCAGGATTGGAATGGGAAGGAGTTGGATATCACATCTCATGATAAAGGAAGGGTCTAAGGTTTGGAAGGGGAAGGATTTGGATATCACATCTCATGTTATATTACGGGTCTCAGGTTTGGTATTAGAAGCATTGAGATATCAAGTCTCATAGTATAGGAAGGGTCTCAGAATTGGAATGGGAAGGAGTTGGATATCCCATCTCATGTTATAGGAAGAGTCTCTGGTTTGGTATTAGAATCATTGAGATATCACATCGCATGCTGTTTAAAGGGTCTAAGGATTGGAATGGGATGGACTTGGATATCACATCTCATGCTTTAGGTAGGCTCTCAGGTTTGGTATAAGCATTGAGATATCACATCTCATGCTATAGGAAGGGTCTCAGAATTGGAATGGGAAGGAGTTGGATATCACATCTCAAGCTATAGGAAGGGTCTCAGTATTGGAATGGGAAGGACTTGGATATCACATCTCATGCTATAGGAAGGCTCTCAGGTTTGGAAGGGGAAAGAGTTGGATATCTCATTTCATGTTAGAGGTAGGATCTCAGGTTTGGTATTATCTTCTTTTACTATGCTTAATGTTTGCCTACCGAGAGGTACCACAGGAGGGTGTTGGCTTCAGCCCCTTCAAACTTCTGTTTGGTCATCCTGTACGGGGACCCTTAGCCATAGTCAAAGAGGGATGGGAGATGCCCACTCCCCCTGTTACTACCAACGTAGTTGATTATGTGCTAGGGCTCAGAAAACGGATGGTACTTCTGATGGGCTTGGCTAGTGATAAATTGAAGGCAGTACAAGCGCTGGTGAAACATTGGTACGACCAGAAAGCTTCCCTCATCAACTTTACACCTGGTCAGCAAGTCCTGATCATGAATCCCATAAGGCCTTGAGCTTTACAGGACAAATGGTCAGGCCCTTACACAGTGGTGGAGCCCCTGGGTGAGGTTAACTATTTAGTGGACCTTGGAAGGCCTGGACAGGCTCCAAAAGTGTTTCACGTGAATAGGCTGAAGGCTTTCGTCCCAAGAGTCAAAATCGCAGCACTGTTACTGGCTTCAGATGTTGAGGAAGAGGAGTCTGAACCTCTCCCCGACCTGTTCCAAAGCGGTCCTTCAGATAGCTCCTTTGAGGGTGTCCGAGTGGCCCCTCACCTGACTTCTGATCAGCAGGCTGAGGTGAAAAGTTTGCTTAGGCAGTTTTCCCCCCTGTTTTCACAGTCGCCTGGTTTGACACCTTGGTGCAAACATAACATAGACACAGGAGACAGTGTACCTACCAAAAGTAGGGGATACAGGATGTCAGACAAAGTACGGTCTTATATTAAGACCGAGGTCAACAAGATGTTAGACCTTGGGGTGATTGAACCCTCTAGTAGTCCTTGGTCCAGTCCTGTGGTTTTCGTTCCAAAGGCAGGCACTTCTGAATTGAGGTTCTGTGTGGATTACAGGGCTCTGAATGCTGTCACCAAGACAGATGCACACCCCTTGCCTCGAACAGATGAGCTGGTGGATACTTTGGGTGCCTCCAAGTACCTCAGCACGTTTGACCTCACTGCTGGCTATTGGCAAATAGCTTTAGCAGAACATGCCAAGGAGAAGACAGCGTTTTCTACTCCAGACGGCCTTTACCAATTCCGGGTAATGCCGTTCGGGTTGAAGAATGCACCTGCCACTTTCCAGAGGCTTGTGCATCATGTTTTGAATGGGTTGGACGAATTCTGTCTTGCATATCTGGACGATATAGCAGTTTTCAGTGCCACCTGACCATGTGAAACACCTCGGGATTGTGCTCCAGGCTCTTCAGAAAGCACACTTGACCATAAAGGCTAGTAAACGCCAGATTGGACAAGGCTCAGTGTTTTACCTTGGACATGAAGTAGGTGGAGGGAGGATACAGCCTCTACCCAGTAAAGTACAAGCAGTACAAGACTGGCCTACCCCCACTACACAAACCCAAGTGAGAGCCTTCTTAGGACTCACGGGGTATTACCGCAATTTTGTGGCAGACTATGGCACCATAGCTGCCCCTCTGACTGCCCTCACAACTCTGAAGAAACCCAAGAAGGTAACTTGGACCGACGAGTGTGAGAAGGCCTTCAATGGCTTAAAAGACTCCTGTGCCAGGCCCCTGTCCTCAGGGCCCCTGATTATCAAAGACCTTTTATCGTGCAGACGGACGCCTCTGACACTGGGATAGGAGCTGTACTATCGCAAGTAGATGAGAAGGGTAAGGAACACCCTATTGGTTTTATTAGTCGCCAGTTTAAGGACAGAGAGCTCAGATGGTCCACGGTAGAGAAAGAATGTTTCTCTGTTGTGTGGGCCCTAAGGAAGCTGAGGCCCTACCTCTATGGGACCCACTTCACTGTGCAAACTGACCATAAGCCCTTAAAGTGGCTAATAAACATGAAGGGGGAGAATCCAAAGTTGCTTAGGTGGTCCATAAGTCTACAAGGCTTCGACTTCACTATTGAGCATAGGCCAGGTGTCCAACATAGCAATGCTGATGGGTTGTGGAGAATGTTTAACCGACCTGAACAAGAGACTCATCCAGGGGTGGATTAGTTCCCCCTGTCCATAGTCTGGGAGGGGCGAGTGTTAGGAAAGATTTCGTAATTGTAGGTAATTTTCCTTCCATGTGGCAACCCCTAAACTTTTTGCTGTTGTTTTTCACCTTGTTCTCGACTTTGCCCGAGAAGTGCAGCCTTCTGCCGCACTCCTCTGGGCTTTCGCTCCTTTCTTACGGGGAAACTGTCATGCCCTTAAGACAGTCAGTACCAGGAAACGCTGGTTTCCGTAGTTTCTTGTATCATGTTGCAGCTTTCGTGCAACATGACACAAGAGGGCACTGTAAGCTAAGTTACTGCTCTCTTGGGTCTCTAGCCTTCTACAGGCCCTAGATACTCTTTCAGGATTGTAAATGATTGGTGCAAGTGATTCACGGACGGGAATGGTGGCAGCGATCGTTTCTTGTGTTTTGAGATCCTTTTGGCGTGCTAAGCGCGTTTCTCGCGCTTAACCCAAAATGGTGGCCTAGATCCCAAAATGGCCAGACCACGAGGCTCCTTTGTCCTGTCCGCTGACCGTCTTGCTCCCTTCACCTTCCCCAGGTCGAGCCGACCTGGGGCCTTCCTTATTTGGGCATGTGCTTTCCCGCGAAACACAGATGCTTTCGCAGGCTTCTACATGTCTTGTGTGTGCCTCCAGGATGTGGGCTGGGATGTCTGGTCCCAATACACATCCTGGGTGCCAGAGAGTCTAGGGTGGTGTGAATGCCTGGGACCACCGTGGTCCGTGATAGGTCCACGAATGGTGTGAGTGTTGATGAGCGGATCTCCCATTGGGTCCCCTCCGTTTTGGCGCGAAGGGAACCGTGGATAAGAGGGGGCTGGAAACACCACTACCATGTCGATCTCCTGAGTTCTCACGAACGAAGGAATACAGGAGCCAAGTATCCTGCAACCAAGAGGCTGAACCGAGGAATCGCTGGTGACCCGCTGAAGGACTGCTCCTCTGCACTGCTGTCGCCTTGTGAAACCCTTTTCACCTTTGATCGAACCAGAAGGCCTGTACTGGTACTTCGACCCTTGGAATAGCGGGGACAGCTATTCTCGGCATTTTCACCATCTCCTGCTAGTAAGCCTTCGGAAGCGTCTCTGGGCCATCCAGCAGACTGACCAGCCTACACAGGAGTCTTGCTCTGTAACCGCCGCCAGGTTGTGTAGTATATCGAGTCCTTGTCACTCTCACATGATTCGTACACTTGGCGTTCCCAGGTCTGAAGTGAGTAGTGTTATTGCATGCTGTAGGAAGGGTCTAAGGATTGGAATGGGAAGGACTTGGATATCACATCTCATGCTATGGATAGGCTCTCAGGTTTGGAAAGGGAAGGAGTTGGATATCACATTTCATGTTAGAGGAAGGATCTCAGGTTTGGTATTAGAGGCATTGAGATATCACATCTCATGCTATAGGAAGGGTCTCAGGATTGGAATGGGAAGGAGTTGGATATCACATCTCATGCTAAAGGAAGGGTCTCAGGTTTAGTATAAGCATTGAGATATCACATCTCATGCTATAGGAAGGGTCTCAGGATTGGAATGGAAGGAGTTGGATTTCACATCTCATGTTATAGGAAGGATCTCAGGTTTGGTATTAGAAGCATTTAGACATCACATCTCATGCTATAGGAAGGGTCTCAGGATTGGAATGGGAAGGAGTTGGATATCACATCTCATGCTATAGGAAGGGTCTCAGGTTTGGTATAAGCATTGAGATATCACATCTCATGCTATAGGAAGGGTCTCAGGATTGGAATGGGAAGGAGTTGTATATGACATCTCATGCCGTAGGAAGGGTCTCAGGTTTGGTATAAGCATTGAGATATCAAATCTCATGCTATCGGAAGGGTATCAGGATTGGAATTCCAAGGAGTTGGATATCCCATCTCATGCTATAGGAAGGGTCTCAGGTTGGAATGGGAAGGAGTTGGATATCACATCTCATGCTAAAGGGAGGGTCTCAGGTTTGGAAGGGGAAGGATTTGGATATCACATCTCATGTTATAGGAAGGATCTCAGGTTTGGTATAAGAAGCATTGAGATATCACATCTCATGCTATCGGAAAAATCTCAGATTTGGTATTAGAGGCATTGAGATATCACATCTCATGCTATCATAAGGGTCTCAGGATTGGAATGGGAAGGAGTTGGATATCACATCACATGCTATAGGAAGGGTCTCAGGTTTGGAATGGGAAGGAGTTGGATATCACATCTCATGTTATAGGAAGAGTCTCAGGTTTGGTATAAGCATTGAGATATCAAATCTCTGCAATCGGAAGTGTCTCAGGATTGGGATGGGAAGGAGTTGGATATCACATCTCATGCTATAGGAAGGGTCTCAGGTTTGGAACGGGAAGGAGTTGGATATCCCATCTCATGTTATAGGACTGGTCTCAGGTTTGGTATTAGAAGCATTGAGATATCACATCTCTGCTATCGGAAGTGTCTCAGGATTGGAATGGGAAGGAGTTGGATATCACATCTCATGTTATAGGACGGGTCTCAGGTTTGTTATTAGAATCATTGAGATATCATATTGCATGCTGTAGGAAGGGTCTAAGGATTGGAATGGGAAGGACTTGGATATCACATCTCATGCTATAGGTAGGCTCTCAGGTTTGGAAAGGGAAGGAGTTGGATATCACATTTAATGTTAGAGGAAGGATCTCAGGTTTGATATTAGAGCCATTGGATATCACATCTCATGCTATAGGAATGGTCTCAGGATTGGAATGGGAAGGAGTTGGATATCACATCTCATGCTATAGGAAGGGTTTTAGGTTTGGTATACGCATTGAGATATCACATCTCATGCTATAGGAAGGGTCTCAGGATTGGAATGGGAAGGATCTGTATATGACATCTCATGCCATAGGAAGGGTCTCAGGTTTGGTATAAGCATTGAGATATCACATCTCTGCTTTCGGAAGGGTCTCAGGATTGTAATGGGAAGGAGTTGGATATCCCATCTCATGTTATAGGAAGAGTCTCAGGTTTGGTATTAGAAGCATTGAGATATCACATCTCATGCTATAGGAAGTGTCTCAGGATTGGAATGGGAAGGACTTGGATATCACATCTCATGCTATAGGGAGGGTCTCAAGTTTGATATTAGAAGCATTGAGATATCACATCTCATGCTATAGGAAGGGTCTCAGTATTGGAATGGGAAGGAGTTGGATATCACATCTCATGCTATAGGAAGGGTCTCAGGTTTGGTATAAGCATTGAGATATCACATCTCTCCTATGGGAAGGGTCTCAGGATTGGAATGAGAAGGAGTTGGATATTCCCATCTCATGTTATAGGAAGGGTCTATCAGGTCTTAGCATGAGACTCTTCCTATAACATGAGATGTGATATCCAACTCCTTCCCGTTCCTAACCTGAGACCCTTCCTATAGCATGAGATGTGATATCCAACTCCTTCCCATTCCAATCCTGAGACCCTTCCGATAGCTTGAGATGTGATATCTCAATGCTTCTAATATCAATACTGAGACCTCCCTATAGCATTAGATGTGATATCTAAGTCCTTCCCATTCCAATCCTGAGACCCTTCCGATAGCAGAGATGTGATATCTCAATGCTTATACCAAACCTGAGACCCTTCCTATAGCATGAGATGTGATATCCAACTCCTTCCCATTCCAATCCTGAGACCCTTCCTATAGCATGAGATGTGATATCCAACGCCTTCCCTTTCCAAACCTGAGAGCCTACCTATAGCATGAGATGTGATATCCAAGTCCTTCCCATTCCAATCCTTAGACCCTTCCTACAGCATCCAATATGATATCTCAATGATTCTAATAACAAACCTGAGACCCATCCTATAACATGAGATGGGATATCCAACTTCTTCCCATTCCAATCCTGAGACACTTCCGATAGCAGAGATGTGATATCTCAATGCTTATATCAAACCTGAGACGCTTCCTACAACATGAGATGTGATATCCAACTCCTTCCCGTTCCAAACCTGAGACCCTTCCTATACCATATGTGATATCCAACTCCTTCCCATTCCAAACATGAGACCCTTCCTATAGCAAGAATGTAATATCCAACTCCTTCCCATTCCAATCCTGAGACCATTCCTATAGCATGAGATGTGATATCTCAATGCTTCTAATACCAAACCTGAGATCCTTCCGATAGCATGAGATGTGATATCCAATTCCATCCCATTCTAAACCTGAGACCCTTCCTACAACATGCAATGTGATATCTCAATGCTTCTAATACCAAACCTGAGACCAGTCCTATAACATGAGATGGGATATCCAACTCCTTCCCGTTCAAAACCTGAGACCCTTGCTATAGCATGAGATGTGATATCTCAATGCTTCTAATGCCAAACCTGAGATCCTTCCGATAGCATGAGATGTGATATCTCAATGCTTCTAATACCAAACCTGAGATCCTTCCGATAGCATGAGATGTGATATCTCAATGCTTCTAATACCAATCCTGAGATCCTTCCTATAACATGAGATGTGATATCCAAATCCTTCCCCTTTCAAACCTGAGACCCTCCCTTTAGCATGAGGTCTCAGGTTTGGTATTAGAAGCATTGAGATATCACATCTCATGCTATAGGAAGGGTCTCAGGATTGGAATGGGAAGGACTTGGATGTCACATCTCATGCTATAGGGAGGGTCTCAAGTTTGATATTAGAAGCAATGAGATAACAAATCTCATGATATCGGAAGGGTCTCAGGATTGGAATGGGAAGGAGTTGGATATCACATCTCATGATAAAGGAAGAGTCTAAGGTTTGGAAGGGGAAGGATTTGGATATCACATCTCATGTTATAGGACGGGTCTCAGGTTTGGTATTAGAAGCATTGAGATATCAAGTCTCATGGTATAAGAAGGGTCTCAGAATTGGAATGGGAAGGAGTTGGATATCACATCTCAAGCTATAGGAAGGGTATCAGTATTGGATTTGGAAGGAGTTGGATATCCCATCTCATGCTATAGGAAGGGTCTCAGGTTGGAATGGGAAGGAGTTGGATATCATATCTCATGCTATAGGAAGGTTCTCAGGTTTGGAAAGGGAAGGAGTTGGATATCACATTTCATGTTAGAGGAAGGATCTCAGGTTTGGTATTAGAGGCCTTGAGATATCACATCTCATGCTATCGGAAGGGTCACAGGATTGGAATGGGAAGGAGTTGGATATCACATCTCAAGCTATAGGAAGGGTCTCAGGTTTGGTATAAGCATTGAGATATCACATCTCATGCTATAGGAAGGGTCTCTGGATTGGAATGGGAAGAAGTTGGATATCACATCTCATGCTATAGGAAGGGTCTCAGGTTTGGTATAAGCATTGAGATATCACATCTGATGCTATAGGAAGGGTCTCAGGATTGGAATGGGAAGGAGTTGTATATGACATCTCATGCCATAGGAAGGGTCTCAGGTTTGGTATAAGCATTGAGATATCACATCACATGCTATAGGAAGGGTCTCAGGATTGGAATGGGAAGGACTTGGATATCACATCTCATGCTATAGGCAGGGTCTCAGGTTTGGAAAGGGAAGGAGATGGATATCACATTTCATGTTAGAGGTAGGATCTCAGGTTTGGTATTAGAGGCATTGAGATATCACATCTCATGCTATCAGAAGGGTCTCAGGATTGGAATGGGAAGGAGTTGGATATCACATCTCATGCTAAAGGGAGGGTCTCAGGTTTGGAAGGGGAAGGATTTGGAAATCACATCTCATATTATAGGAAGGATCTCAGGTTTGGTATTAGAAGCATTGAGATATCACATCTCATGCTATCGGAAGGATCTCAGGTTTGGTATAAGAGGCATTGAGATATCACATCTCATGCTATCATAAGGGTCTCAGGATTGGAATGGGAAGGAGTTGGATATCACATCTCATGTTATAGGAAGGATCTCAGGTTTGGTACTAGAAGCATTGAGACATCACATCTCATGCTATAGGAAGGGTCTCAGGATTGAAATGGGAAGGAGTTGGATATCACATCTCATGCTACAGGAAGGGTCTCAGATTTGGTATAAGCATTGAGATATCACATCTCATGCTATAGGAAGGGTCTCAGGATTGGAATGGGAAGGAGTTGTATATGACATCTCAGGCCATAGGAAGGGTCTCAGGTTTGATATAAGCATTGAGATATCACATCTCTGCTATCGGAAGGGTCTCAGGATTGGAATGGGAAGGAGTTGGATATCCCATCTGAGTTGGATATCCCATCTCATGTTATAGGAAGGGTCTCAGGTTTGGTATTAGAAGCATTGAGATATCACATCTCATGCTATAGGAAGGGTCTCAGGATTGGAATGGGGAGGACTTGGATGTCACATCTCATGCTATAGGGAGGGTCTCAGGTTTGATATTAGAAGCATTGAGATAACAAATCTCATGATATCGGAAGGGTCTCAGGATTGGAATGGGAAGGAGTTGGATATCACATCTCATGATAAAGGAAGGGTCTAAGGTTTGGAAGGGGAAGGATTTGGATATCACATCTCATGTTATAGGACGGGTCTCAGGTTTGGTATTAGAAGCATTGAGATATCAAGTCTCATGGTATAGGAAGGGTCTCAGAATTGGAATGGGAAGAAATTGGATATCACATCTCAAGCTTTAGGAAGGGTCTCAGGATTGGAATGGGAAGGAGTTTGATATCACATCTCATGCCATAGTATGGGTCTCAGATTTGGTAGAAGCATTGGGATATCACATCTCATGCTATCGGAATGGTATCAGTATTGGATTTGGAAGGAGTTGGATATCCCATCTCATGCTATAGGAAAGGTCTCAGGTTGGAATGGGATGGAGTTGGATATCACATTTCATGTTATAGGAAGGGTCTCAGGTTTGGAATGGGAAGGAGTTGGATATCACATTTCATGTTAGAGGAAGGATCTCAGGTTTGGTATTAGAGGCCTTGAGATATCACATTTCATGTTATAGGAAGGGTCTCAGGTTTGGAATGGGAAGGAATTGGATATCACATCTCATGTTATAGGAAGGATCTCAGGTTTGGTATTAGAACCATTGAGATATCACATCTCATGCTATAGGAAGGGTCTCAGGATTGGAATGCGAAGGATTTGGATATCACATCTCATGCTAAAGGAAGGGTCTCAGGTTTGGTAGAAGCGTTGAGATATCACATCTCTGCTATCGGAAGGGTCTCAGGATTGGATTGGGAAGGAGTTGGATATCCCTTCCCATGCTATAAAAGGGTCTCAGGATTTGAATGGCAAGGAGTTGGATATCACATATCATGCCATAGGAAGGGTCTCAGGTTTGGTATAAGCATTGAGATATCACATCTCTGCTATCGGAAGGGTCTCCGGATTGGATTGCGAAGGAGTTGGATATCCCTTCTCATGCTATAGGAAGTGTCTCAGGTTGGAATGGGAAGGAGTTGGATATCACATCTCATGTTATAGGAAGGGTCTCAGGATTGGAATGGGAAGGATTTGGATATCACATCTCTTGCTATAGGAAGGGTCTCAGGATTGGAATGGGTAGGAGTTGGATATTACATTCTTGCTATAGGAAGGGTCTCATGTTTGGAATGGAAGGAGTTGGATATCACATATGCTATAGGAAGTGTCTCAGGTTTGGAACGGGAAGGAGTTGGATATCACATCTCATGTTAGAGGAAGGATCTCAGGTTTGGTATTAGAGGCCTTGAGATATCACATCTCATGCTATAGGAAGGGTCTCAGGTTTGGTATAAGCATTGAGATATCACATCTCATGCTATAGGAAGGGTCCCAGGATTGGAATGGGAAGGAGTTGTATATGACATCTCATGCCATAAGAAGGGTCTCAGGTTTGGTATAAGCATTGAGATATCACATCACATGCTACAGGAAGGGTCTCATGATTGGAATGGGAAGGACTTGGATATCACAGCTCATGCTAAAGGCAGGGTCTCAGGTTTGGAAAGGGAAGGAGATGGATATCACATTTCATGTTAGAGGTAGGATCTCAGGTTTGGTATTAGAGGCATTCAGATATCACATCTCATGCTATCAGAAGGGTCTCAGGATTGGAATGGGAAGGAGTTGTATATCACATCTCATGCTAAAGGGAGGGTCTCAGGTTTGGAAGGGGAAGGATTTGAATATCACATCACATGTTATAGGAAGGATCTCAGGTTTGGTATTAGAGGCATTGAGATATCACATCTCATGCTATTGGAAAGGTCTCAGGATTGGAATGGGAAGGAGTTGGATATCACATCTCATGCTATAGGAAGGGTCTCAGGTTTGGAACGGGAAGGAGTTGGATATCACATCTCGTGTTATAGGAAGAGTCTCAGGTTTGGTATAAGCATTGAGATATCACATCTCTGCAATTGGAAGTGTCTCAGGATTGGGATGGGAAGGATTTGGATATCACATCTCATGCTATAGGAAGGGTCTCAGGTTTGGAACGGGAAGGAGTTGGATATCACATCTTATGTTATAGGAAGAGTCTCAGGTTTGGTATAAGCATTGAGATATCAAATCTCTGCAATCGGAAGTGTCTCAGGATTGGAACGGGAAGGAGTTGGATATCCCATCTCATGTTATAGGACTGGTCTCAGGTTTGGTATTAGAAGCATTGAGATATCACATTGCATGCTGTAGGAAGGGTCTCAGGTTTGGAATGGGAAGGAATTGGATAGCACATCTCATGTCATAGGAAGGATCTCAGGTTTGGTATTAGAAGCATTGAGATATCACATCTCATGCTATAGGAATGGTCTCAGGATTGGAATGGGAAGGAGTTGGATATTACATTCTTGCTATGGGAAGGGTCTCATGTTTGGAATTGGAAGGAGTTGGATATCACATATGCTATAGGAAGGGTCTCAGGTTTGGAATGGGAAGGAGTTGGATATCACATCTCATGTTATAGGAAGGGTCTCAGGTTGGTATACGCATTGAGATATCACATCTCTGCTATCGGAAGGGTCTCAGGATTGGAATGGGAAGGAGTTGGATATCCCATCTCATGTTATAGGAAGGGTCTCAGGTTTGGTATTAGAAGCATTGAGATATCACATCTTATGCTATAGGAAGGGTCTCAGGATTGGAATGGGGAGGACTTGGATGTCACATCTCATGCTATAGGGAGGGTCTCAAGTTTGATATTAGAAGCATTGAGATAACAAATCTCATGATATCGGAAGGGTCTCAGGAGTGGAATGGGAAGGAGTTGGATATCACATCTCATGATAAAGGAAGGGTCTAAGGTTTGGAAGGGGAAGGATTTGGATATCACATCTCATGTTATTGGACGGGTCTCAGGTTTGGTATTAGAAGCATTGAGATATCAAGTCTCATGGTATAGGAAGGGTCTCAGAATTGGAATGGGAAGGAGTTGGATATCACATCTCAAGCTATAGGAAGGGTCTCAGGATTGGAAAGGGAAGGCTTTTGATATCACATTTTATGCCATAGTATGGGTCTCAGGTTTGGTAGAAGCATTGGGATATCACATCTCATGCTATTGGAAGGGTATCAGTATTGGATTTGGAAGGAGTTGGATATCCCATCTCATGCTATAGGAAGGGTCTCAGGTTGGAATGGGAAGGAGTTGGATATCACATTTCATGTTATAGGAAGGGTCTCAGGATTGGAATGGGAAGGACTTGGATATCATATCGCATGCTATAGGAAGGCTCTCAGGTTTGGAAGGGGAAGGAGTTGGATATCACATTTCATGTTAGAGGAAGGATCTCAGGTTTGGTATTAGAGGCCTTGAGATATCACATCTCATGCTATAGGAAGGGTCTCGGGATTGGAATGGGAAGGAGTTCGATATCACATCTCAAGCTATAGGAAGGGTCTCAGGTTTGGTATAAGCATTGAGATATCACATCTCATGCTATAGGAAGGGTCTCAGGATTGGAATGGGAAGGAGTTGGATATCACATCTCATATTATAGGAAAGATCTCAGGTTTGGTATTAGAAGCATTGAGACATCACATCTCATGTTATAGGAAGGGTCTTAGGATTGGAATGGGAAGAAGTTGGATATCACATCTCATGCTATAGGAAGGGTCTCAGGTTTGGTATAAGCATTGAGATATCAGATCTCATGCTATAGGAAGGGTCTCAGGATTGGAATGGGAAGGAGTTGTATATGACATCTCATGCCATAGGAAGGGTCTCAGGTTTGGTATAAGTATTGAGGTATCACATCACATGCTATAGGAAGGGTCTCAGGATTGGAATGGGAAGGACTTGAATATCACATCTCATGCTATAGGCAGGGTCTCAGGTTTGGAAAGGGAAGGAGATGGATATCACATTTCATGTTAGAGGTAGGATCTCAGGTTTGGTATTAGAGGCATTGAGATATCACATCTCATGCTATCGGAAGTATCTCAGGTTTGGTATTAGAGGCATTGAGATATCACATCTCATGCTATCATAAGGGTCTCAGGATTGGAATGGGAAGGAGTTGGATATCACATCTCATGCTATAGGAAGGGTCTCAGATTCAGTATAAGCATTGAGATATCACATCTCATGCTATAGGAAGGGTCTCAGGATTGGAATGGGAAGGAGTTGGATATCACATCTCATGCTATAGGAAGGGTCTCAGGTTTGGAACGGGAAGGAGTTAGATATCACATCTCATGTTATAGGAAGAGTCTCAGGTTTGGTATAAGCATTGAGATATCACATCTCTGCTATCGGAGGTGTCTCAGGATTGGGATGGGAAGGAATTGGATATCACATCTCATGTTATAGGAAGGGTATCAGGTTTGGAATGGGAAGGAGTTGGATATCTCATCTCATGTTATAGGACAGGTCTCAGGTTTGATATTAGAAGCATTGAGATATCACATCTCTGCTATTGGAAGGGTCTCAGGATTGGAATGGGAAGGACTTGGATATCAGAATTCATGTTATAGGAAGGGTCTCAGGTTTGGTATTAGAAGCATTGAGATATCACATCTCATGCTATAGGAAGTGTCTCAGGATTGAAATGGGAAGGACTTGGATATCACATCTCATGTTATAGGAAGGGTCTCAGGTTTGGTATTAGAAGCATTGAGATATCACATCTCATGCTATAGGAAGGGTCTCAGGAATGGAATGGGAAGGACTTGGATATCACATCTCATGATAAAGGAAGGGTCGAAGGTTTGGAAGGGGAAGGATTTGGATATCACATCTCATGTTATTGGACCGGTCTCAGGTTTGGTATTAGAAGCATTGAGATATCAAGTCTCATGGTATAGGACGGGAGTTTGATATCACATCTCATGCCATGGTATGGGTATCAGGATTGGTTTTGGAAGGAGTTGGATATCCCATCTCATGCTATAGGAAGGGTCTCAGGTTGGAATGGGAAGGAGTTGGATATGACATCTCATGTTATAGGAAGGGTTTTAGGATTGGAATGGGAAGGACTTGGATATCACATCTCATGCTGTAGGAAGGCTCTCAGGTTTGGAAAGGGAAGGAGTTGGATATCACATTTCATCTTAGAGGTAGGATCTCAGGTTTGGTATTAGAGGCATTGAGATATCACATCTCATGCTATCAGAAGGGTATCAGGATTGGAATGGGAAGGAGTTGGATATCACATCTCATGCTAAAGGGAGGGTCTCAGGTTCGGAAGGGGAAGGATTTGGATATCACATCTCATGCTATCGGAAGGATCTCAGGTTTGGTATTAGAAGCATTGAGATATCACATCTCATGCTATCGGAAGGATCTCAGGTTTGGTATTAGAAGCATTGAGATATCACATCTCATGCTATATGAAGGGTCTCAGGATTGGAATGGGAAGTAGTTGGATATCACATCTCATGCTATAGGAAGGGTCTCAGGTTTGGTATAAGCATTGAGATATCACATCTCATGCTATAGGACAGGTCTCAGGATTGGAATGGAAGGAGTTGGATATCACATCTCATGTTATAGGAAGGATCTCAGGTTTGGTATTAGAAGCATTGAGACATCACATCTCATGCTATAGGAAGGGTCTCAGTATTGGATTGGGAAGGAGTTAGATATCCCTTCTCATGCTATAGGAAGTGTCTCAGGTTGGAATGGGAAGGAGTTGGATATCACATCTCATGTTATAGGAAGGGTCTCAGGATTGGAATGGGAAGGACTTGGATGTCACATCTCATGCTATAGGGAGGGTCTCAAGTTTGATATTAGAAGCATTGAGATAACAAATCTCATGATATCGGAAGGGTCTCAGGATTGGAATGGGAAGGAGTTGGATATCACATCTCATGATAAAGGAAGGGTCTAAGGTTTGGAAGGGTAAGGATTTGGATATCACATCTCATGTTATAGGACGGGTCTCAGGTTTGGTATTAGAAGCATTGAGATATCAAGTCTCATGGTATAAGAAGGGTCTCAGAATTGGAATGGGAAGGAGTTGGATATCACACCTCAAGCTATAGGAAGGGTCTCAGGATTGGAATGGGAAGGAGTTTGATATCACATCTCATGCCATAGTATGGGTCTCAGGTTTGGTAGAAGCATTGGGATATCACATCTCATGCTATCGGAAGGGTATCAGTATTGGATTTGGAAGAAGTTGGATATCCCATCTCATGCTATAGGAAGGGTCTCAGGTTGGAATGGGAAGGAGTTGGATATCACATTTCATGTTATAGGAAGGGTCTCAGGATTGGAATGGGAAGGACTTGGATATCATATCTCATGCTATAGAACGGGTCTCAGGTTTGTTATTAGAATCATTGAGATATCATATTGCATGCTGTAGGAAGGGTCTAAGGATTGGAATGGGAAGGACTTGGATATCACATCTCATGCTATAGATAGGCTCTTAGGTTTGGAAAGGGAAGGAGTTGGATATCACATTTCATGTTAGAGGAAGGATCTCAGGTTTGGTATTAGAAGCATTGAGATATCACATCTCATGCTATATGAAGGGTCTCAGGATTGGAATGGGAAGTAGTTGGATATCACATCTCATGCTATAGGAAGGGTCTCAGGTTTGGTATAAGCATTGAGATATCACATCTCATGCTATAGGACAGGTCTCAGGATTGGAATGGAAGGAGTTGGATATCACATCTCATGTTATAGGAAGGATCTCAGGTTTGGTATTAGAAGCATTGAGACATCACATCTCATGCTATAGGAAGGGTCTCGGGGTTGGAATGGGAAGGAGTTGGATATCACATCTCATCCAATAGGAAGGGTCTCAGGTTTGGAATGGGAAGGAATTGGATATCACATCTCATGTTATAGGAAGGATCTCAGGTTTGGTATTAGAAGCATTGAGATATCACATCTCATGCTATAGGAAGGGTCTCAGGATTGGAATGTGAAGGATTTGGATATCACATCTCATGCTAAAGGAAGGGTCTCAGGTTTGGTAGAAGCATTGAGATATCACGTCTCTGCTATCGGAAGGGTCTCAGGATTGGATTGGGAAGGAGTTGGATATCCCTTCTCATGCTATAGGAAGGGTCTCAGGATTTGAATGGCAAGGAGTTGGATATCACATCTCATGCCATAGGAAGGGTCTCAGGTTTGGTATAAGCATTGAGATATCACATCTCTGCTATCGGAAGGGTCTCAGGATTGGAATGGGAAGGATTTGGATATCACATCTCATGTTATAGGAAGGATCTCAGGTTTGGTATTAGAAGCATTGAGATATCACATCTCATGCTATCGGAAGGATCTCAGGTTTGGTATTAGAAGCATTGAGATATCACATCTCATGCTATAGGAAGGGTCTCAGGATTGGAATGGGAAGGAGTTGGATATCACATCTCATGATAAAGGAAGGGTCTAAGGTTTGGAAGGGGAAGGATTTGGATATCACATCTCATGTTATAGGACGGGTCTCAGGTTTGGTATTAGAAGCATTGAGATATCAAGTCTCATGGTATAGGAAGGGTCTCAGAATTGGAATGGGAAGGAGTTTGATGTCACATCTTATGCCATAGTATGGGTCTCAGGTTTGGTAGAAGCATTGGGATATCACATCTCATGCTATTGGAAGGGTATCAGTATTGGATTTGGAAGGAGTTGGATATCCCATCTCATGCTATAGGAAGGGTCTCAGGTTGGAATGGGAAGGAGTTGGATATCACATTTCATGTTATAGGAAGGGTCTCAGGATTGGAATGGGAAGGACTTGGATATCATATCTCATGCTATAGGAAGGCTCTCAGGTTTGGAAGGGGAAGGAGTTGGATATCACATTTCATGTTAGAGGAAGGATCTCAGGTTTGATATTAGAGGCCTTGAGATATCACATCTCATGCTATAGGAAGGGTCTCAGGATTGGAATGGGAAGGAGTTGGATATCACATCTCAAGCTATAGGAAGGGTCTCAGGTTTGGTATAAGCATTGAGATATCACATCTCATGCTATAGGAACGGTCTCAGGATTGGAATGGGAAGGAGTTGGATATCACATCTCATGTTATAGGAAAGATCTCAGGTTTGGTATTAGAAGCATTGAGACATCACATCTCATGTTATAGGAAGGGTCTTAGGATTGGAATGGGAAGAAGTTGAATATCACATCTCAAGCTATAGGAAGGGTCTCAGGTTTGGTATAAGCATTGAGATATCACATCTCTGCTATCGGAAGGGTCTCAGGATTGGAATGGGAAGGAGTTGTATATGACATCTCATGCCATAGGAAGGGTCTCAGGTTTGGTATTAGAAGCATTGAGATATCACATCTCATGCTATAGGAAGGGTCTCAGGATTGGAATGGGAAGGACTTGGATATCACATCTCATGCTATAGGGAGGGTCTCAAGTTTGATATTAGAAGCTTTGAGATATCACATCTCATGATATCGGAAGGGTCTCAGGATTGGAATGGGAAGGAGTTGGATATCACATCTCATGATAAAGGAAGGGTCTAAGGTTTGGAAGGGGAAGGATTTGGATATCACATCTCATGTTATATTACGGGTCTCAGGTTTGGTATTAGAAGCATTGAGATAGCAAGTCTCAGAGTATAGGAAGGGTCTCAGAATTGGAATGGGAAGGAGGTGGATATCACATCTCAAGCTATAGGAAGGGTCTCAGGATTGGAATGGGAAGGACTTGGATATCACATCTCATGCTATAGGAAGGCTCTCAGGTTTGGAAGGGGAAAGAGTTGGATATCACATTTCATGTTAGAGGTAGGATCTCAGGTTTGGTATTAGAGGCATTGAGATATCACATCTCATGCTATCAGAAGGGTCTCGGGAATGGAATGGGAAGGAGTTGGATATCACATCTCATGCTAAAGGGAGGGTCTCAGGTTTGGAAGGGGAAGGATTTGGATATCACATCTCATGTTATAGGAAGGATCTCAGGTTTGGTATTAGAAGCATTGAGATATCACATCTCATGCTATCGGAAGGATCTCAGGTTTGGTATTAGAAGCATTGAGATATCACATCTCATGCTATCAGAAGGGTCTCAGGATTGGAATGGGAAGGAGTTGGATATCACATCTCATGCTAAAGGGAGGGTCTCAGGTTTGGAAGGGGAAGGATTTGGATATCACATCTCATGTTATCGGAAGGATCTCACGTTTGGTATTAGAAGTATTGAGATATCATATCTCATGCTATAGTAAGGGTCTCAGGATTGGAATGGGAAGGAGTTGGATATCACATCTCATGCTATAGGAAGTGTCTCAGGATTGTAATGGGAAGGACTTGGATATCACATCTCATGCTATAGGTAGGGTCTCAAGTTTTATATTAGAAGCATTGAGATATCACATCTCATGCTATAGGAAGGGTCTGAGGATTGGAATGGGAAGGAGTTGGATATCACATCTCATGCTATGGGAAGGGTCTCAGGTTTGGTATAAGCAGTGAGATATCACATCTCATGCTATAGGAAGTGTCTCAGGATTGGAATGGGAGGGAGTTGGATATCACATCTCATGTTATAGGAAGGATCTCAGGTTTGGTATAAGCATTGAGATATCACATCTCTGCTATCGGAAGGGTCTCAGGATTGGAATGGGAAGGAGTTGGATATTCCCATCTCATGTTATAGGAAGGGTCTCAGGTTTGGTATTAGAAGCATTGAGATATCACATCTCATGCTATAGGAAGGGTCTCAGGATTGGAATGGGAAGGACTTGGATATCACATCTCATGCTATAGGGAGGGTCTCAAGTTTGATATTAGAAGCTTTGAGATATCACATCTCATGATATCGGAAGGGTCTCAGGATTGGAATGGGAAGGAGTTGGATATCACATCTCATGATAAAGGAAGGGTCTAAGGTTTGGAAGGGGAAGGATTTGGATATCACATCTCATGTTATATTACGGGTCTCACGTTTGTATTAGAAGCATTGAGATATCAAGTCTCATAGTATAGGAAGGGTCTCAGAATTGGAATGGGAAGGAGTTGGATATCACATCTCAAGCTATAGGAAGGGTCTCAGGATTGGAATGGGAAGGACTTGGATATCACATCTCATGCTATAGGAAGGCTCTCAGGTTTGGAAGGGGAAGAGTTGGATATCACATTTCATGTTAGAGGTAGGATCTCAGGTTTGGTATTAGAGGCATTGAGATATCACATCTCATGCTATCAGAAGGGTCTCAGGAATGGAATGGGATGGAGTTGGATATCACATCTCATGCTAAAGGGAGGGTCTCAGGTTTGGAAGGGGAAGGATTTGGATATCACATCTCATGTTATAGGAAGGATCTCAGGTTTGGTATTAGAAGCATTGAGATATCACATCTCATGCTATCGGAAGGATCTCAGGTTTGGTATTAGAAGCATTGAGATATCACATCTCATGCTATCAGAAGAGTCTCAGGATTGGAATAGGAAGGAGCGGGATATCACATCTCATGCTAAAGGGAGGGTCTCAGGATTGGAAGGGGAAGGATTTGGATATCACATCTCATGTTATCGGAAGGATCTCACGTTTGGTATTAGAAGTATTGAGATATCATATCTCATGCTATAGGAAGGGTCTCAGGATTGGAATGGGAAGGAGTTGGATATCACATCTCATGCTATAGGGAGGGTCTCAGGATTGGAATGGGAAGGACTTAGATATCACATATCATGCTATAGGGAGGGTCTCAGTTTTGATATTAGAAGCATTGAGATATCACATCTCATGCTATAGGAAGTGTCTCAGGATTGGAATGGGAAGGTGCTGGATATCACATCTCATGCTAAAGGAAGGATCTCAGGTTTGGAACGGGAAGGATTTGGATATCACATCTCATGTTATAGGAAGGGTCTCAGGTTTGGTATAAGCATTGAGATATCACATCTCTGCTATCGGAAGTGTTTCAGGATTGGAATGGGAAGGAGTTGGATATCCCATCTCATGTTATAGGACGGGTCTCAGGTTTGTTATTAGAATCATTGAGATATCATATTGCATGCTGTAGGAAGGGTCTAAGGGTTGGAATGGGAAGGACTTGGATATCACATCTCATGCTATAGATAGGCTCTTAGGTTTGGAAAGGGAAGGAGTTGGATATCACATTTCATGTTAGAGGAAGGATCTCAGGTTTGGTATTAGAAGCATTGAGATATCACATCTCATGCTATAGGAAGGGTCTCAGGATTGGAATGGGAAGCAGTTGGATATCACATCTCATGCGATAGGAAGGGTCTCAGGTTTGGTATAAGCATTGAGATATCACATCTCATGCTATAGGACGGGTCTCAGGATTGGAATGGAAGGAGTTGGATATCACATCTCATGTTATAGGAAGGATCTCAGGTTTGGTATTAGAAGCATTGAGACATCACATCTCATGCTATAGGAAGGGTCTCAGGGTTGGAATGGGAAGGAGTTGGATATCACATCTCATCCAATAGGAAGGGTCTCAGGTTTGGAATGGGAAAGAATTGGATATCACATCTCATGTTATAGGAAGGATCTCAGGTTTGGTATTAGAAGCATTGAGATATCACATCTCATGCTATAGGAAGAGTCTCAGGATTGGAATGTGAAGGATTTGGATATCACATCTCATGCTAAAGGAAGGGTCTCAGGTTTGGTAGAAGCATTGAGAGATCACGTCTCTGCTATCGGAAGGGTCTCAGGATTGGATTGGGAAGGAGTTGGATATCACATCTCATGCCATAGGAAGGGTCTCAGGTTTGGTATAAGCATTGAGATGTCACATCTCTGCTATCGGAAGGGTCTCAGGATTGGATTGGGAAGGAGTTGGATATCCCTTCTCATGCTATAGGAAGTGTCTCAGGTTGGAATGGGAAGGAGTTGGATATCACATCTCATGTTATAGGAAGGGTCTCAGGATTGGAATGGGAAGGATTTGGATATCACATCTCTTGCTATAGGAAGGGTCTCAGGATTGGAATGGGTAGGAGTTGGATATTACTTTCATGCTATAGGAAGGGTCTCATGTTTGGAATGGGAAGGAGTTGGATATCACATATGCTATAGTTAGTGTCTCAGGTTTGGAACGGGAAGGAGTTGGATATCACATCTCATGTTATAGGAAGGGTCTCAGGTTTGGTATAAGCATTGAGATATCACATCTCTGCTATCGGAAGCGGCTCAGGATTGGAATGGGAAGGAGTTGGATATCCCATCTCATGTTATAGGAAGAGTCTCTGGTTTGGTATTAGAATCATTGAGATATCACATCGCATGCTGTAGGAAGGGTCTAAGGATTGGAATGGGATGGACTTGGATATCACATCTCATGCTATAGGTAGGCTCTCAGGTTTGGTATAAGCATTGAGATATCACATCTCATGCTATAGGAAGGGTCTCAGGATTGGAATGGGAAGGAATTGGATATCACATCTCATGCTATAGGAAGGGTCTCAGATTTGGTATAAGCATTGAGATATCACATCTCATGCTAAAGGAAGGGTCTCAGGATTGGAATGGGAAGGAGTTGTATATGACATCTCAGGCCATAGGAAGGTTCTCCGGTTTGGTATAAGCATTGAGATATCACATCTCTGCTATCGGAAGGGTCTCAGGATTGGAATGGGAAGGAGTTGGATATCCCATCTCATGTTATAGGAAGGGTCTCAGGTTTGGTATTAGAAGCATAGAGATATCACATCTCATTCTATAGGAAGGGTCTCAGGATTTGAATGGCAAGGAGTTGGATATCACATCTCATGCCATAGGAAGGGTCTCAGGTTTGGTATAAGCATTGAGATATCACATCTCTGCTATCGGAAGGGTCTCAGGATTGGATTGGGAAGGAGTTAGATATCCCTTCTCATGCTATAGGAAGTGTCTCAGGTTGGAATGGGAAGGAGTTGGATATCACATCTCATGTTATAGGAAGGGTCTCAGGATTGGAATGGGAAGGACTTGGATGTCACATTTCATGCTATAGGGAGGGTCTCAAGTTTGATATTAGAAGCATTGAGATAACAAATCTCATGATATCGGAAGGGTCTCAGGATTGGAATGGGAAGGAGTTGGATATCACATCTCATGATAAAGGAAGGGTCTAAGGTTTGGAAGGGTAAGGATTTGGATATCACATCTCATGTTATAGGACGGGTCTCAGGTTTGGTATTAGAAGCATTGAGATATCAAGTCTCATGGTATAAGAAGGGTCTCTGAATTGGAATGGGAAGGAGTTGGATATCACACCTCAAGCTATAGGAAGGGTCTCAGGATTGGAATGGGAAGGAGTTTGATATCACATCTCATGCCATAGTATGGGTCTCAGGTTTGGTAGAAGCATTGGGATATCACATCTCATGCTATCGGAAGGGTATCAGTATTGGATTTGGAAGAAGTTGGATATCCCATCTCATGCTATAGGAAGGGTCTCAGGTTGGAATGGGAAGGAGTTGGATATCACATTTCATGTTATAGGAAGGGTCTCAGGATTGGAATGGGAAGGACTTGGATATCATATCTCATGCTATAGGACGGGTCTCAGGTTTGTTATTAGAATCATTGAGATATCATATTGCATGCTGTAGGAAGGGTCTAAGGATTGGAATGGGAAGGACTTGGATATCACATCTCATGCTATAGATAGGCTCTTAGGTTTGGAAAGGGAAGGAGTTGGATATCACATTTCATGTTAGAGGAAGGATCTCAGGTTTGGTATTAGAAGCATTGAGATATCACATCTCATGCTATATGAAGGGTCTCAGGATTGGAATGGGAAGAAGTTGGATATCACATCTCATGCTATAGGAAGGGTCTCAGGTTTGGTATAAGCATTGAGATATCACATCTCATGCTATAGGACAGGTCTCAGGATTGGAATGGAAGGAGTTGGATATCACATCTCATGTTATAGGAAGGATCTCAGGTTTGGTATTAGAAGCATTGAGACATCACATCTCATGCTATAGGAAGGGTCTCAGGGTTGGAATGGGAAGGAGTTGGATATCACATCTCATCCAATAGGAAGGGTCTCAGGTTTGGAATGGGAAGGAATTGGATATCACATCTCATGTTATAGGAAGGATCTCAGGTTTGGTATTAGAAGCATTGAGATATCACATCTCATGCTATAGGAAGGGTCTCAGGATTGGAATGTGAAGGATTTGGATATCACATCTCATGCTAAAGGAAGGGTCTCAGGTTTGGTAGAAGCATTGAGATATCACGTCTCTGCTATCGGAAGGGTCTCAGGATTGGATTGGGAAGGAGTTGGATATCCCTTCTCATGCTATAAGAAGGGTCTCAGGATTTGAATGGCAAGGAGTTGGATATCACATCTCATGCCATAGGAAGGGTCTCAGGTTTGGTATAAGCATTGAGATATCACATCTCTGCTATCGGAAGGGTCTCAGGATTGGAATGGGAAGGAGTTGGATATTCCCATCTCATGTTATAGGAAGGGTCTCAGGTTTGGTATTAGAAGCATTGAGATATCACATCTCATGCTATAGGAAGGGTCTCAGGATTGGAATGGGAAGGACTTGGATATCACATCTCATGCTATAGGGAGGGTCTCAAGTTTGATATTAGAAGCTTTGAGATATCACATCTCATGATATCGGAAGGGTCTCAGGATTGGAATGGGAAGGAGTTGGATATCACATCTCATGATAAAGGAAGGGTCTAAGGTTTGGAAGGGGAAGGATTTGGATATCACATCTCATGTTATATTACGGGTCTCAGGTTTGGTATTAGAAGCATTGAGATATCAAGTCTCAGAGTATATTAAGGGTCTCAGAATTGGAATGGGAAGGAGTTGGATATCACATCTCAAGCTATAGGAAGGGTCTCAGGATTGGAATGGGAAGGACTTGGATATCACATCTCATGCTATAGGAAGGCTCTCAGGTTTGGAAGGGGAAAGTGTTGGATATCACATTTCATGTTAGAGGTAGGATCTCAGGTTTGGTATTAGAGGCATTGAGATATCACATCTCATGCTATCAGAAGGGTCTCAGGAATGGAATGGGAAGGAGTTGGATATCACATCTCATGCTAAAGGGAGGGTCTCAGGTTTGGAAGGGGAAGGATTTGGATTTCGCATCTCATGTTATAGGAAGGATCTCAGGTTTGGTATTAGAAGCATTGAGATATCACATCTCATGCTATCGGAAGGATCTCAGGTTTGGTATTAGAAGCATTGAGATATCAAATCTCATGCTATCAGAAGGGTCTCAGGATTGGAATGGGAAGGAGTTGGATATCACATCTCATGCTAAAGGGAGGGTCTCAGGTTTGGAAGGGGAAGGATTTGGATATCACATCTCATGTTATCGGAAGGATCTCACGTTTGGTATTAGAAGTATTGAGATATCATATCTCATGCTATAGGAAGGGTCTCAGGATTGGAATGGGAAAGAGTTGGATATCACATCTCATGCTATAGGGAGTGTCTCAGGATTGGAATGGGAAGGACTTAGATATCACATATCATGCTATAGGGAGGGTCTCAGTTTTGATATTAGAAGCATTGAGATATCACATCTCATGCTATAGGAAGTGTCTCAGGATTGGAATGGGAAGGAGCTGGATATCACATCTCATGCTAAAGGAAGGGTCTCAGGTTTGGAACGGGAAGGATTTGGATATCACATCTCATGTTATAGGAAGGGTCTCAGGTTTGGTATAAGCATTGAGATATCACATCTCTGCTATCGGAAGTGTCTCAGGATTGGAATGGGAAGGAGTTGGATATCACATCTCATGTTATAGGACGGGTCTCAGGTTTGGTATTAGAATCATTGAGATATCATATTGCATGCTGTAGGAAGGGTCTAAGGGTTGGAATGGGAAGGACTTGGATATCACATCTCATGCTATAGATAGGCTCTTAGGTTTGGAAAGGGAAGGAGTTGGATATCACATTTCATGTTAGAGGAAGGATCTCAGGTTTGGTATTAGAAGCATTGAGATATCACATCTCATGCTATATGAAGGGTCTCAGGATTGGAATGGGAAGTAGTTGGATATCACATCTCATGCTATAGGAAGGGTCTCAGGTTTAGTATAAGCATTGAGATATCACATCTCATGCTATAGGACGGGTCTCAGGATTGGAATGGAAGGAGTTGGATATCACATCTCATGTTATAGGAAGGATCTCAGGTTTGGTATTAGAAGCATTGAGACATCACATCTCATGCTATAGGAAGGGTCTCAGGGTTGGAATGGGAAGGAGTTGGATATCACATCTCATCCAATAGGAAGGGTCTCAGGTTTGGAATGGGAAGGAATTGGATATCACATCTCATGTTATAGGAAGGATCTCAGGTTTGGTATTAGAAGCATTGAGATATCACATCTCATGCTATAGGAAGGGTCTCAGGATTGGAATGTGAAGGATTTGGATATCACATCTCATGCTAAAGGAAGGGTCTCAGGTTTGGTAGAAGCATTGAGATATCACGTCTCTGCTATCGGAAGGGTCGCAGGATTGGATTGGGAAGGAGTTGGATATCCCTTCTCATGCTATAGGAAGGGTCTCAGGATTTGAATGGCAAGGAGTTGGATATCACATCTCATGCCATAGGAAGGGTCTCAGGTTTGGTATAAGCATTGAGATATCACATCTCTGCTATCGGAAGGGTCTCAGGATTGGATTGGGAAGGAGTTGGATATCCCTTCTCATGCTATAGGAAGTGTCTCAGGTTGGAATGGGAAGGAGTTGGATATCACATCTCATGTTATAGGAAGGGTCTCAGGATTGGAATGGGAAGGATTTGGATATCACATCTCTTGCTATAGGAAGGGTCTCAGGATTGGAATGGGTAGGAGTTGGATATTACTTTCTTGCTATAGGAAGGGTCTCATGTTTGGAATGGGAAGGAGTTGGATATCACATATGCTATAGTTAGTGTCTCAGGTTTGGAACGGGAAGGAGTTGGATATCACATCTCATGTTATAGGAAGGGTCTCAGGTTTGGTATAAGCATTGAGATATCACATCTCTGCTATCGGAAGCGGCTCAGGATTGGAATGGGAAGGAGTTGGATATCCCATCTCATGTTATAGTAAGAGTCTCTGGTTTGGTATTAGAATCATTGAGATATCACATCGCATGCTGTAGGAAGGGTCTAAGGATTGGAATGGGATGGACTTGGATATCACATCTCATGCTATAGGTAGGCTCTCAGGTTTGGTATAAGCATTGAGATATCACATCTCATGCTATAGGAAGGGTCTCAGGATTGGAATGGGAAGGATTTGGATATCACATCTCATGCTATAGGAAGGGTCTCAGATTTGGTATAAGCATTGAGATATCACATCTCATGCTAAAGGAAGGGTCTCAGGATTGGAATGGGAAGGAGTTGTATATGACATCTCAGGCCATAGGAAGGGTCTCAGGTTTGGTATAAGCATTGAGATATCACATCTCTGCTATCGGAAGGGTCTCAGGATTGGAATGGGAAGGAGTTGGATATCCCATCTCATGTTATAGGAAGGGTCTCAGGTTTGGTATTAGAAGCATAGAGATATCACATCTCATGCTATAGGAAGGGTCTCAGGATTGGAATGGGAAGGACTTGGATGTCACATCTCATGCTATAGGGAGGATCTCAAGTTTGATATAAAAGCATTGAGATAACAAATCTCATGATATCGGAAGGGTCTCAGGATTGGAATGGGAAGGAGTTGGATACCACATCTCATGATAAAGGAAGGGTCTAAGGTTTGGAAGGGGAAGGATTTGGATACCACATCTCATGTTATAGGACGGGTCTCAGGTTTGGTATTAGAAGCATTGAGATATCAAGTCTCATGGTATAAGAAGGGTCTCAGGATTGGAATGGGAAGGAGTTTGATATCACATCTCATGCCATAGTATGGGTCTCAGGTTTGGTAGAAGCATTGGGATATCACATCTCATGCTATCGGAAGGGTATCAGTATTGGATTTTGAAGAAGTTGGATATCCCATCTCATGCTATAGGAAGGGTCTCAGGTTGGAATGGGAAGGAGTTGGATATCACATTTCATGTTATAGGAAGGGTCTCAGGATTGGAATGGGAAGGACTTGGATATCATATCTCATGCTATAGGACGGGTCTCAGGTTTGTTATTAGAATCATTGAGATATCATATTGCATGCTGTAGGAAGGGTCTAAGGATTGGAATAGGAAGGACCTGGATATCACATCTCATGCTATAGATAGGCTCTTAGGTTTGGAAAGGGAAGGAGTTGGATATCACATTTCATGTTAGAGGAAGGATCTCAGGTTTGGTATTAGAAGCATTGAGATATCACATCTCATGCTATAGGAAGGGTCTCAGGATTGGAATGGGAAGTAGTTGGATATCACATCTTATGCTATAGGAAGGGTCTCAGGTTTGGTATAAGCATTGAGATATCACATCTCATGCTATAGGACGGGTCTCAGGATTGGAATGGAAGGAGTTGGATATCACATCTCATGTTATAGGAAGGATCTCAGGTTTGGTATTAGAATCATTGAGACATCACAGCTCATGCTATAGGAAGGGTCTCAGGGTTGGAATGGGAAGGAGTTGGATATCACAACTCATCCAATAGGAAGGGTCTCAGGTTTGGAATGGGAAGGAATTGGATATCACATCTCATGTTATAGGAAGGATCTCAGGTTTGGTATTAGAAGCATTGAGATATCACATCTCATGCTATAGGAAGGGTCTCAGGATTGGAATGTGAAGGATTTGGATATCACATCTCATGCTAAAGGAAGGGTCTCAGGTTTGGTAGAAGCATTGAGATATCACGTCTCTGCTATCGGAAGGGTCTCAGGATTGGATTGGGAAGGAGTTGGATATCCCTTCTCATGCTATAGGAAGGGTCTCAGGATTTGAATGGCAAGGAGTTGGATATCACATCTCATGCCATACGAAGGGTCTCAGGTTTGGTATAAGCATTGAGATATCACATCTCTGCTATCGGAAGGGTCTCAGGATTGGAATGGGAAGGAGTTGGATATTCCCATCTCATGTAATAGGAAGGGTCTCAGGTTTGGTATTAGAAGCATTGAGATATCACATCTCATGCTATAGGAAGGGTCTCAGGATTGGAATGGGAAGGACTTGGATATCACATCTCATGCTATAGGGAGGGTCTCAAGTTTGATATTAGAAGCTTTGAGATATCACATCTCATGATATCGGAAGGGTCTCAGGATTGGAATGGGAAGGAGTTGGATATCACATCTCATGATAAAGGAAGGGTCTAAGGTTTGGAAGGGGAAGGATTTGGATATAACATCTCATGTTATATTACGCGTCTCACGTTTGTATTAGAAGCATTGAGATATCAAGTCTCATAGTATAGGAAGGGTCTCAGAATTGGAATGGGAAGGAGTTGGATATCACATCTCAAGCTATAGGAAGGGTCTCAGGATTGGAATGGGAAGGACTTGGATATCACATCTCATGCTATAGGAAGGCTCTCAGGTTTGGAAGGGGAAAGAGTTGGATATCACATTTCATGTTAGAGGTAGGATCTCAGGTTTGGTATTAGAGGCATTGAGATATCACATCTCATGCTATCAGAAGGGTCTCAGGAATGGAATGGGAAGGAGTTGGATATCACATCTCATGCTAAAGGGAGGGTCTCAGGTTTGGAAGGGGAAGGATTTGGATATCACATCTCATGTTATAGGAAGGATCTCAGGTTTGGTATTAGAAGCATTGAGATATCACATCTCATGCTATCGGAAGGATCTCAGGTTTGGTATTAGAAGCATTGAGATATCACATCTCATGCTATCGGAAGGATCTCAGGTTTGGTATTAGAAGCATTGAGATATCACATCTCATGCTATCAGAAGGGTCTCAGGATTGGAATGGGAAGGAGTTGGATATCACATCTCATGCTAAAGGGAGGGTCTCAGGTTTGGAAGGGGAAGGATTTGGATATCACATCTCATGTTATCGGAAGGATCTCACGTTTGGTATTAGAAGTATTGAGATATCATATCTCATGCTATAGGAAGGGTCTCAGGATTGGAATGGGAAGGAGTTGGATATCACATCTCATGCTATAGGAAGGGTCTGAGGATTGGAATGGGAAGAAGTTGGATATCACATCTCATGCTATGGGAAGGGTCTCAGATTTGGTATAAGCAGTGAGATATCACATCTCATGCTATAGGAAGTGTCTCAGGATTGGAATGGGAAGGAGTTGGATATCACATCTCATGTTATAGGAAGGATCTCAGGTTTGGTATAAGCATTGAGATATCACATCTCTGCTATCGGAAGGGTCTCAGGATTGGAATGGGAAGGAGTTGGATATTCCCATCTCATGTTATAGGAAGGGTCTCAGGTTTGGTATTAGAAGCATTGAGATATCACATCTCATGCTATAGGAAGGGTCTCAGGATTGGAATGGGAAGGACTTGGATATCACATCTCATGCTATAGGGAGGGTCTCAAGTTTGATATTAGAAGCTTTGAGATATCACATCTCATGATATCAGAAGGGTCTCAGGATTGGAATGGGAAGGAGTTGGATATCACATCTCATGATAAAGGAAGGGTCTAAGGTTTGGAAGGGGAAGGATTTGGATATCACATCTCATGTTATATTACGGGTCTCACGTTTGTATTAGAAGCATTGAGATATCAAGTCTCATAGTATAGGAAGGGTCTCAGAATTGGAATGGGAAGGAGTTGGATATCACATCTCAAGCTATAGGAAGGGTCTCAGGATTGGAATGGGAAGGACTTGGATATCACATCTCATGCTATAGGAAGGCTCCCAGGTTTGGAAGGGGAAAGAGTTGGATATCACATTTCATGTTAGAGGTAGGATCTCAGGTTTGGTATTAGAGGCATTGAGATATCACATCTCATGCTATCAGAAGGGTCTCAGGAATGGAATGGGAAGGAGTTGGATATCACATCTCATGCTAAAGGGAGGGTCTCAGGTTTGGAAGGGGAAGGATTTGGATATCACATCTCATGTTATAGGAAGGATCTCAGGTTTGGTATTAGAAGCATTGAGATATCACATCTCATGCTATCGGAAGGATCTCAGGTTTGGTATTAGAAGCATTGAGATATCACATCTCATGCTATCAGAAGAGTCTCAGGATTGGAATAGGAAGGAGTTGGATATCACATCTCATGCTAAAGGGAGGGTCTCAGGTTTGTTATTAGAATCATTGAGATATCATATTGCATGCTGTAGGAAGGGTCTAAGGGTTGGAATGGGAAGGACTTGGATATCACATCTCATGCTATAGATAGGCTCTTAGGTTTGGAAAGGGAAGGAGTTGGATATCACATTTCATGTTAGAGGAAGGATCTCAGGTTTGGTATTAGAAGCATTGAGATATCACATCTCATGCTATAGGAAGGGTCTCAGGATTGGAATAGGAAGGAGTTGGATATCACATCTCATGCTAAAGGGAGGGTCTCAGGATTGGAAGGGGAAGGATTTGGATATCACATCTCATGTTATCGGAAGGATCTCACGTTTGGTATTAGAAGTATTGAGATATCATATCTCATGCTATAGGAAGGGTCTCAGGATTGGAATGGGAAGGAGTTGGATATCACATCTCATGCTATAGGGAGGGTCTCAGGATTGGAATGGGAAGGACTTAGATATCACATATCATGCTATAGGGAGGGTCTCAGTTTTGATATTAGAAGCATTGAGATATCACATCTCATGCTATAGGAAGTGTCTCAGGATTGGAATGGGAAGGTGCTGGATATCACATCTCATGCTAAAGGAAGGGTCTCAGGTTTGGAACAGGAAGGATTTGGATATCACATCTCATGTTATAGGAAGGGTCTCAGGTTTGGTATAAGCATTGAGATATCACATCTCTGCTATCGGAAGTGTCTCAGGATTGGAATGGGAAGGAGTTGGATATCCCATCTCATGTTATAGGACGGGTCTCAGGTTTGTTATTAGAATCATTGAGATATCATATTGCATGCTGTAGGAAGGGTCTAAGGGTTGGAATGGGAAGGACTTGGATATCACATCTCATGCTATAGATAGGCTCTTAGGTTTGGAAAGGGAAGGAGTTGGATATCACATTTCATGTTAGAGGAAGGATCTGAGGTTTGGTATTAGAAGCATTGAGATATCACATCTCATGCTATAGGAAGGGTCTCAGGATTGGAATGGGAAGCAGTTGGATATCACATCTCATGCTATAGGAAGGGTCTCAGGTTTGGTATAAGCATTGAGATATCACATCGCATGCTATAGGACGGGTCTCAGGATTGGAATGGAAGGAGTTGGATATCACATCTCATGTTATAGGAAGGATCTCAGGTTTGGTATTAGAAGCATTGAGACATCACATCTCATGCTATAGGAAGGGTCTCAGGGTTGGAATGGGAAGGAGTTGGATATCACATCTCATCCAATAGGAAGGGTCTCAGGTTTGGAATGGGAAGGAATTGGATATCACATCTCATGTTATAGGAAGGATCTCAGGTTTGGTATTAGAAGCATTGAGATATCACATCTCATGCTATAGGAAGGGTCTCAGGATTGGAATGTGAAGGATTTGGATATCACATCTCATGCTAAAGGAAGGGTCTCAGGTTTGGTAGAAGCATTGAGATATCACGTCTCTGCTATCGGAAGGGTCTCAGGATTGGATTGGGAAGGAGTTGGATATCACATCTCATGCCATAGGAAGGGTCTCAGGTTTGGTATAAGCATTGAGATATCACATCTCTGCTATCGGAAGGGTCTCAGGATTGGATTGGGAAGGAGTTGGATATCCCTTCTCATGCTATAGGAAGTGTCTCAGGTTGGAATGGGAAGGAGTTGGATATCACATCTCATGTTATAGGAAGGGTCTCAGGATTGGAATGGGAAGGATTTGGATATCACATCTCTTGCTATAGGAAGGGTCTCAGGATTGGAATGGGTAGGAGATGGATATTACTTTCTTGCTATAGGAAGGGTCTCATGTTTGGAATGGGAAGGAGTTGGATATCACATATGCTATAGTTAGTGTCTCAGGTTTGGAACGGGAAGGAGTTGGATATCACATCTCATGTTATAGGAAGGGTCTCAGGTTTGGTATTAGAAGCATAGAGATATCACATCTCATGCTATAGGAAGGGTCTCAGGATTTGAATGGCAAGGAGTTGGATATCACATCTCATGCCATAGGAAGGGTCTCAGGTTTGGTATAAGCATTGAGATATCACATCTCTGCTATCGGAAGGGTCTCAGGATTGGATTGGGAAGGAGTTAGATATCCCATCTCATGTTATAGGAAGAGTCTCTGGATTGGTATTAGAATCATTGAGATATCACATCGCATGCTGTAGGAAGGGTCTAAGGATTGGAATGGGATGGACTTGGATATCACATCTCATGCTATAGGTAGGCTCTCAGGTTTGGTATAAGCATTGAGATATCACATCTCATGCTATAGGAAGTGTCTCAGGATTGGAATGGGAAGAAATTGGATATCACATCTCATGCTATAGGAAGGGTCTCAGATTTGGTATAAGCATTGAGATATCACATCTCATGCTAAAGGAAGGGTCTCAGGATTGGAATGGGAAGGAGTTGTATATGACATCTCAGGCCATAGGAAGGTTCTCAGGTTTGGTATAAGCATTGAGATATCACATCTCTGCTATCGGAAGGGTCTCAGGATTGGAATGGGAAGGAGTTGGATATCCCATCTCATGTTATAGGAAGGGTCTCAGGTTTGGTATTAGAAGCATAGAGATATCACATCTCATGCTATAGGAAGGGTCTCAGGATTTGAATGGCAAGGAGTTGGATATCACATCTCATGCCATAGGAAGGGTCTCAGGTTTGGTATAAGCATTGAGATATCACATCTCATGTTATAGGAAGGGTCTCAGTATTGGAATGGGAAGGACTTGGATGTCACATCTCATGCTATAGGGAGGGTCTCAAGTTTGATATTAGAAGCATTGAGATAACAAATCTCATGATATCGGAAGGGTCTCAGGATTGGAATGGGAAGGAGTTGGATATCACATCTCATGATAAAGGAAGGGTCTAAGGTTTGGAAGGGGAAGGATTTGGATATCACATCTCATGTTATAGGACGGGTCTCAGGTTTGGTATTAGAAGCATTGAGATATCAAGTCTCATGGTATAAGAAGGGTCTCAGAATTGGAATGGGAAGGAGTTGGATATCACACCTCAAGCTATAGGAAGGGTCTCAGGATTGGAATGGGAAGGACTTGGATATCACATCTCATGCTATAGGGAGGGTCTCAAGTTTGATATTAGAAGCTTTGAGATATCACATCTCATGATATCGGAAGGGTCCCAGGATTGGAATGGGAAGGAGTTGGATATCACATCTCATGATAAAGAAGGGTCTAAGGTTTGGAAGGGGAAGGATTTGGATATCACATCTCATGTTATATTACGGGTCTCACGTTTGTATTAGAAGCATTGAGATATCAAGTCTCATAGTATAGGAAGGGTCTCAGAATTGGAATGGGAAGGAGTTGGATATCACATCTCAAGCTATAGGAAGGGTCTCAGGATTGGAATGGGAAGGACTTGGATATCACATCTCATGCTATAGGAAGGCTCTCAGGTTTGGAAGGGGAAAGAGTTGGATATCACATTTCATGTTAGAGGTAGGATCTCAGGTTTGGTATTAGAGGCATTGAGATATCACATCTCATGCTATCAGAAGGGTCTCAGGAATGGAATGGGAAGGAGTTGGATATCACATCTCATGCTAAAGGGAGGGTCTCAGGTTTGGAAGGGGAAGGATTTGGATATCACATCTCATGTTATAGGAAGGATCTCAGGTTTGGTATTAGAAGCATTGAGATATCACATCTCATGCTATCGGAAGGATCTCAGGTTTGGTATTAGAAGCATTGAGATATCACATCTCATGCTATCAGAAGAGTCTCAGGATTGGAATAGGAAGGAGTTGGATATCACATCTCATGCTAAAGGGAGGGTCTCAGGATTGGAAGGGGAAGGATTTGGATATCACATCTCATGTTATCGGAAGGATCTCACGTTTGGTATTAGAAGTATTGAGATATCATATCTCATGCTATGGGAAGGGTCTCAGGATTGGAATGGGAAGGAGTTGGATATCACATCTCATGCTATAGGGAGGGTCTCAGGATTGGAATGGGAAGGACTTAGATATCACATATCATGCTATAGGGAGGGTCTCAGTTTTGATATTAGAAGCATTGAGATATCACATCTCATGCTATAGGAAGTGTCTCAGGATTGGAATGGGAAGGTGCTGGATATCACATCTCATGCTAAAGGAAGGGTCTCAGGTTTGGAACGGGAAGGATTTGGATATCACATCTCATGTTATAGGAAGGGTCTCAGGTTTGGTATAAGCATTGAGATATCACATCTCTGCTATCGGAAGTGTCTCAGGATTGGAATGGGAAGGAGTTGGATATCCCATCTCATGTTATAGGACGGGTCTCAGGTTTGTTATTAGAATCATTGAGATATCATATTGCATGCTGTAGGAAGGGTCTAAGGGTTGGAACGGGAAGGACTTGGATATCACATCTCATGCTATAGATAGGCTCTTAGGTTTGGAAAGGGAAGGAGTTGGATATCACATTTCATGTTAGAGGAAGGATCTCAGGTTTGGTATTAGAAGCATTGAGATATCACATCTCATGCTATAGGAAGGGTCTCAGGATTGGAATGGGAAGCAGTTGGATATCACATCTCATGCTATAGGAAGGGTCTCAGGTTTGGTATAAGCATTGAGATATCACATCTCATGCTATAGGACGGGTCTCAGGATTGGAATGGAAGGAGTTGGATATCACATCTCATGTTATAGGAAGGATCTCAGGTTTGGTATTAGAAGCATTGAGACATCACATCTCATGCTATAGGAAGGGTCTCAGGGTTGGAATGGGAAGGAGTTGGATATCACATCTCATCCAATAGGAAGGGTCTCAGGTTTGGAATGGGAAGGAATTGGATATCACATCTCATGTTATAGGAAGGATCTCAGGTTTGGTATTAGAAGCATTGAGATATCACATCTCATGCTATAGGAAGGGTCTCAGGATTGGAATGTGAAGGATTTGGATATCACATCTCATGCTAAAGGAAGGGTCTCAGGTTTGGTAGAAGCATTGAGATATCACGTCTCTGCTATCGGAAGGGTCTCAGGATTGGATTGGGAAGGAGTTGGATATCACATCTCATGCCATAGGAAGGGTCTCAGGTTTGGTATAAGCATTGAGATATCACATCTCTGCTATCGGAGGGTCTCAGGATTGGATTGGGAAGGAGTTGGATATCCCTTCTCATGCTATAGGAAGTGTCTCAGGTTGGAATGGGAAGGAGTTGGATATCACATCTCATGTTATAGGAAGGGTCTCAGGATTGGAATGGGAAGGATTTGGATATCACATCTCTTGCTATAGGAAGGGTCTCAGGATTGGAATGGGTAGGAGTTGGATATTACTTTCTTGCTATAGGAAGGGTCTCATGTTTGGAATGGGAAGGAGTTGGATATCACATATGCTATAGTTAGTGTCTCAGGTTTGGAACGGGAAGGAGTTGGATATCACATCTCATGTTATAGGAAGGGTCTCAGGTTTGGTATAAGCATTGAGATATCACATCTCTGCTATCGAAAGCGGCTCAGGATTGGAATGGGAAGGAGTTGGATATCCCATCTCATGTTATAGTAAGAGTCTCTGGTTTGGTATTAGAATCATTGAGATATCACATCGCATGCTGTAGGAAGGGTCTAAGGATTGGAATGGGATCGACTTGGATATCACATCTCATGCTATAGGTAGGCTCTCAGGTTTGGTATAAGCATTGAGATATCACATCTCATGCTATAGGAAGGGTCTCAGGATTGGAATGGGAAGGATTTGGATATCACATCTCATGCTATAGGAAGGGTCTCAGATTTGGTATAAGCATTGAGATATCACATCTCATGCTAAAGGAAGGGTCTCAGGATTGGAATGGGAAGGAGTTGTATATGACATCTCAAGCCATAGGAAGGGTCTCAGGTTTGGTATAAGCATTGAGATATCACATCTCTGCTATCGGAAGGGTCTCAGGATTGCAATGGGAAGGAGTTGGATATCCCATCTCATGTTGTAGGAAGAGTCTCAGGTTTGGTATTAGAAGCATTGAGATATCACATCTCATGCTATAGGAAGTGTCTCAAGATTGGAATGGGAAGGACTTGGATATCACATCTCATGCTATAGGGAGGGTCTCAAGTTTGATATTAGAAGCATTGAGATATCACATCTCATGCTATAGGAAGGGTCTCAGGATTGGAATGGGAAGGAGTTGGATATCACATCTCATGCTATAGGAAGGGTCTCAGGTTTGGTATAAGCAGTGAGATATCACATCTCATGCTATAGGAAGTGTCTCAGGATTGGAATGGGAAGGAGTTGGATATCACATCTCATGTTATAGGAAGGATCTCAGGTTTGGTATAAGCATTGAGATATCACATGTTTGCTATCGGAAGGGTCTCAGGATTGGAATGGGAAGGAGTTGGATATTCCCATCTCATGTTATAGGAAGGGTCTCAGGTTTGGTATTAGAAGCATTGAGACATCACATCTCATGCTATAGGAAGGGTCTCAGGATTGGAATGGGAAGGACTTGGATATCACATCTCATGCTATAGGGAGGGTCTCGAGTTTGATATTAGAAGCATTGAGATATCACATCTCATGATATCGGAAGGGTCTCAGGATTGGAATGGGAAGGAGTTGGATATCACATCTCATGATAAAGGAAGGGTCTAAGGTTTGGAAGGGGAAGGATTTGGATATCACATCTCATGTTATAGGACGGGTCTCAGGTTTGGTATTAGAAGCATTGAGATATCAAGTCTCATGGTATAGGAAGGGTCTCAGAATTGGAATGGGAAGGAGTTGGATATCACATCTCAAGCTATAGGAAGGGTCTCAGGATTGGAATGGGAAGGAGTTTGATATCACATCTCATGCCATAGTATGGGTCTCAGGTTTGGTATAAGCATTGGGATATCAAATCTCATGCTATCGGAAGGGTATCAGGATTGGAATTCCAAGGAGTTGGATATCCCATCTCATGCTATAGGAAGGGTCTCAGGTTGGAATGGGAAGGAGTTGGATATCACATCTCATGCTAAAGGGAGGGTCTCAGGTTTGGAAGGGGAAGGATTTGTATATCACATCTCATGTTATAGGAAGGATCTCAGGTTTGGTATAAGAAGCATTGAGATATCACATCTCATGCTATCGGAAGAATCTCAGATTTGGTATTAGAGGCATTGAGATATCACATCTCATGCTATCATAAGGGTCTCAGGATTGGAATGGGAAGGAGTTGGATATCACATCTCATGCTATAGGAAGGGTCTCAGGTTTGGAACGGGAAGGAGTTGGATATCACATCTCATGTTATAGGAAGAGTCTCAGGTTTGGTATAAGCATTGAGATATCAAATCTCTGCAATCGGAAGTGTCTCAGGATTGGGATGGGAAGGAGTTGGATATCACATCTCATGCTATAGGAAGGGTCTCAGGTTTGGAACGGGAAGGAGTTGGATATCCCATCTCATGTTATAGGACTGGTCTCATGTTTGGTATTAGAAGCATTGAGATATCACATCTCTGCTATCGGAAGGGTCTCAGGATTGGAATGGGAAGGAGTTGGATATCCCATCTCATGTTATAGGAAGGGTCTCAGGTTTGGTATTAGAAGCATAGAGATATCACATCTCATGCTATAGGAAGGGTCTCAGGATTTGAATGGCAAGGAGTTGGATATCACATCTCATGCCATAGGAAGGGTCTCAGGTTTGGTATAAGCATTGAGATATCACATCTCTGCTATCGGAAGGGTCTCAGGATTGGATTGGGAAGGAGTTAGATATCCCTTCTCAGGCTATAGGAAGTGTCTCAGGTTGGAATGGGAAGGAGTTGGATATCACATCTCATGTTATAGGAAGGGTCTCAGGATTGGAATGGGAAGGACTTGGATGTCACATCTCATGCTATAGGGAGGGTCTCAAGTTTGATATTAGAAGCATTGAGATAACAAATCTCATGATATCGGAAGGGTCTCAGGATTGGAATGGGAAGGAGTTGGATATCACATCTCATGATAAAGGAAGGGTCTCAGGTTTGGAAGGGGAAGGGTTTGGATATCACATCTCATGTTATAGGACGGGTCTCAGGTTTGGTATTAGAAGCATTGAGATATCAAGTCTCATGGTATAAGAAGGGTCTCAGAATTGGAATGGGAAGGAGTTGGATATCACACCTCAAGCTATAGGAAGGGTCTCAGGATTGGAATGGGAAGGAGTTTGATATCACATCTCATGCCATAGTATGGGTCTCAGGTTTGGTAGAAGCATTGGGATATCACATCTCATGCTATCGGAAGGGTATCAGTATTGGATTTGGAAGAAGTTGGATATCCCATCTCATGCTATAGGAAGGGTCTCAGGTTGGAATGGGAAGGAGTTGGATATCACATTTCATGTTATAGGAAGGGTCTCAGGATTGGAATGGGAAGGACTTGGATATCATATCTCATGCTATAGGACGGGTCTCAGGTTTGTTATTAGAATCATTGAGATATCATATTGCATGCTGTAGGAAGGGTCTAAGGATTGGAATGGGAAGGACTTGGATATCACATCTCATGCTATAGATAGGCTCTTAGGTTTGGAAAGGGAAGGAGTTGGATATCACATTTCATGTTAGAGGAAGGATCTCAGGTTTGGTATCAGAAGCATTGAGATATCACATCTCATGCTATATGAAGGGTCTCAGGATTGGAATGGGAAGTAGTTGGATATCACATCTCATGCTATAGGAAGGGTCTCAGGTTTGGTATAAGCATTGAGATATCACATCTCATGCTATAGGACAGGTCTCAGGATTGGAATGGAAGGAGTTGGATATCACATCTCATGTTATAGGAAGGATCTCAGGTTTGGTATTAGAAGCATTGAGACATCACATCTCATGCTATAGGAAGGGTCTCAGGGTTGGAATGGGAAGGAGTTGGATATCACATCTCATCCAATAGGAAGGGTCTCAGGTTTGGAATGGGAAGGAATTGGATATCACATCTCATGTTATAGGAAGGATCTCAGGTTTGGTATTAGAAGCATTGAGATATCACATCTCATGCTATAGGAAGGGTCTCAGGATTGGAATGTGAAGGATTTGGATATCACATCTCATGCTAAAGGAAGGTCTCAGGTTTGGTAGAAGCATTGAGATATCACGTCTCTGCTATCGGAAGGGTCTCAGGATTGGATTGGGAAGGAGTTGGATATCCCTTCTCATGCTATAGGAAGGGTCTCAGGATTTGAATGGCAAGGAGTTGGATATCACATCTCATGCCATAGGAAGGGTCTCAGGTTTGGTATAAGCATTGAGATATCACATCTCTGCTATCGGAAGGGTCTCAGGATTGGAATGGGAAGGAGTTGGATATTCCCATCTCATGTTATAGGAAGGGTCTCAGGTTTGGTATTAGAAGCATTGAGATATCACATCTCATGCTATAGGAAGGGTCTCAGGATTGGAATGGGAAGGACTTGGATATCACATCTCATGCTATAGGGAGGGTCTCAAGTTTGATATTAGAAGCTTTGAGATATCACATCTCATGATATCGGAAGGGTCTCAGGATTGGAATGGGAAGGAGTTGGATATCACATCTCATGATAAAGGAAGGGTCTAAGGTTTGGAAGGGGAAGGATTTGGATATCACATCTCATGTTATATTACGGGTCTCAGGTTTGGTATTAGAAGCATTGAGATATCAAGTCTCAGAGTATAGGAAGGGTCTCAGAATTGGAATGGGAAGGAGTTGGATATCACATCTCAAGCTATAGGAAGGGTCTCAGGATTGGAATGGGAAGGACTTGGATATCACATCTCATGCTATAGGAAGGCTCTCAGGTTTGGAAGGGGAAAGAGTTGGAAATCACATTTCATGTTAGAGGTAGGATCTCAGGTTTGGTATTAGAGGCATTGAGATATCACATCTCATGCTATCAGAAGGGTCTCAGGAATGGAATGGGAAGGAGTTGGATATCACATCTCATGCTAAAGGGAGGGTCTCAGGTTTGGAAGGGGAAGGATTTGGATATCACATCTCATGTTATAGGAAGGATCTCAGGTTTGGTATTAGAAGCATTGAGATATCACATCTCATGCTATCGGAAGGATCTCAGGTTTGGTATTAGAAGCATTGAGATATCACATCTCATGCTATCAGAAGGGTCTCAGGATTGGAATGGGAAGGAGTTGGATATCACATCTCATGCTAAAGGGAGGGTCTCAGGTTTGGAAGGGGAAGGATTTGGATATCACATCTCATGTTATCGGAAGGATCTCATGTTTGGTATTAGAAGTATTGAGATATCATATCTCATGCTATAGGAAGGGTCTCAGGATTGGAATGGGAAAGAGTTGGATATCACATCTCATGCTATAGGGAGTGTCTCAGGATTGGAATGGGAAGGACTTAGATATCACATATCATGCTATAGGGAGGGTCTCAGTTTTGATATTAGAAGCATTGAGATATCACATCTCATGCTATCGGAAGTGTCTCAGGATTGGAATGGGAAGGAGCTGGATATCACATCTCATGCTAAAGGAAGCGTCTCAGGTTTGGAACGGGAAGGATTTGGATATCACATCTCATGTTATAGGAAGGGTCTCAGGTTTGGTATAAGCATTGAGATATCACATCTCTGCTATCGGAAGTGTCTCAGGATTGGAATGGGAAGGAGTTGGATATCACATCTCATGTTATAGGACGGGTCTCAGGTTTGTTATTAGAATCATTGAGATATCATATTTTATGCTGTAGGAAGGGTCTAAGGGTTGGAATGGGAAGGACTTGGATATCACATCTCATGCTATAGATAGGCTCTTAGGTTTGGAAAGGGAAGGAGTTGGATATCACATTTCATGTTAGAGGAAGGATCTCAGGTTTGGTATTAGAAGCATTGAGATATCACATCTAATGCTATAGGAAGGGTCTCAGGATTGGAATGGGAAGTAGTTGGATATCACATCTCATGCTATAGGAAGGGTCTCAGGTTTAGTATAAGCATTGAGATATCACATCTCAGGATCTCAGGTCAGGTCTCAGGATTGGAATGGAAGGAGTTGGATATCACATCTCATGTTATAGGAAGGATCTCAGGTTTGGTATTAGAAGCATTGAGACATCACATCTCATGCTATAGGAAGGGTCTCAGGGTTGGAATGGGAAGGAGTTGGATATCACATCTCATCCAATAGGAAGGGTCTCAGGTTTGGAATGGGAAGGAATTGGATATCACATCTCATGTTATAGGAAGGATCTCAGGTTTGGTATTAGAAGCATTGAGATATCACATCTCATGCTATAGGAAGGGTCTCAGGATTGGAATGTGAAGGATTTGGATATCACATCTCATGCTAAAGGAAGGGTCTCAGGTTTGGTAGAAGCATTGAGATATCACGTCTCTGCTATCGGAAGGGTCGCAGGATTGGATTGGGAAGGAGTTGGATATCCCTTCTCATGCTATAGGAAGGGTCTCAGGATTTGAATGGCAAGGAGTTGGATATCACATCTCATGCCATAGGAAGGGTCTCAGGTTTGGTATAAGCATTGAAATATCACATCTCTGCTATCGGAAGGGTCTCAGGATTGGATTGGGAAGGAGTTGGATATCCCTTCTCATGCTATAGGAAGTGTCTCAGGTTGGAATGGGAAGGAGTTGGATATCACATCTCATGTTATAGGAAGGGTCTCAGGATTGGAATGGGAAGGATTTGGATATCACATCTCTTGCTATAGGAAGGGTCTCAGGATTGGAATGGGTAGGAGTTGGATATTACTTTCTTGCTATAGGAAGGGTCTCATGTTTGGAATGGGAAGGAGTTGGATATCACATATGCTATAGTTAGTGTCTCAGGTTTGGAACGGGAAGGAGTTGGATATCACATCTCATGTTATAGGAAGGGTCTCAGGTTTGGTATAAGCATTGAGATATCACATCTCTGCTATCGAAAGCGGCTCAGGATTGGAATGGGAAGGAGTTGGATATCCCATCTCATGTTATAGTAAGAGTCTCTGGTTTGGTATTAGAATCATTGAGATATCACATCGCATGCTGTAGGAAGGGTCTAAGGATTGGAATGGGATGGACTTGGATATCACATCTCATGCTATAGGTAGGCTCTCAGGTTTGGTATAAGCATTGAGATATCACATCTCATGCTATAGGAAGGGTCTCAGGATTGGAATGGGAAGGATTTGGATATCACATCTCATGCTATAGGAAGGGTCTCAGATTTGGTATAAGCATTGAGATATCACATCTCATGCTAAAGGAAGGGTCTCAGGATTGGAATGGGAAGGAGTTGTATATGACATCTCAAGCCATAGAAAGGGTCTCAGGTTTGGTATAAGCATTGAGATATCACATCTCTGCTATCGGAAGGGTCTCAGGATTGCAATGGGAAGGAGTTGGATATCCCATCTCATGTTGTAGGAAGAGTCTCAGGTTTGGTATTAGAAGCATTGAGATATCACATCTCATGCTATAGGAAGTGTCTCAAGATTGGAATGGGAAGGACTTGGATATCACATCTCATGCTATAGGGAGGGTCTCAAGTTTGATATTAGAAGCATTGAGATATCACATCTCATGCTATAGGAAGGGTCTCAGGATTGGAATGGGAAGGAGTTGGATATCACATCTCATGCTATAGGAAGGGTCTCAGGTTTGGTATAAGCAGTGAGATATCACATCTCATGCTATAGGAAGTGTCTCAGGATTGGAATGGGAAGGAGTTGGATATCACATCTCATGTTATAGGAAGGATCTCAGGTTTGGTATAAGCATTGAGATGTCACATGTTTGCTATCGGAAGGGTCTCAGGATTGGAATGGGAAGGAGTTGGATATTCCCATCTCATGTTATAGGAAGGGTCTCAGGTTTGGTATTAGAAGCATTGAGACATCACATCTCATGCTATAGGAAGGGTCTCAGGATTGGAATGGGAAGGACTTGGATATCACATCTCATGCTATAGGGAGGGTCTCGAGTTTGATATTAGAAGCATTGAGATATCACATCTCATGATATCGGAAGGGTCTCAGGATTGGAATGGGAAGGAGTTGGATATCACATCTCATGATAAAGGAAGGGTCTAAGGTTTGGAAGGGGAAGGATTTGGATATCACATCTCATGTTATAGGACGGGTCTCAGGTTTGGTATTAGAAGCATTGAGATATCAAGTCTCATGGTATAGGAAGGGTCTCAGAATTGGAATGGGAAGGAGTTGGATATCACATCTCAAGCTATAGGAAGGGTCTCAGGATTGGAATGGGAAGGAGTTTGATATCACATCTCATGCCATAGTATGGGTCTCAGGTTTGGTATAAGCATTGGGATATCAAATCTCATGCTATCGGAAGGGTATCAGGATTGGAATTCCAAGGAGTTGGATATCCCATCTCATGCTATAGGAAGGGTCTCAGGTTGGAATGGGAAGGAGTTGGATATCACATCTCATGCTAAAGGGAGGGTCTCAGGTTTGGAAGGGGAAGGATTTGTATATCACATCTCATGTTATAGGAAGGATCTCAGGTTTGGTATAAGAAGCATTGAGATATCACATCTCATGCTATCGGAAGAATCTCAGATTTGGTATTAGAGGCATTGAGATATCACATCTCATGCTATCATAAGGGTCTCAGGATTGGAATGGGAAGGAGTTGGATATCACATCTCATGCTATAGGAAGGGTCTCAGGTTTGGAACGGGAAGGAGTTGGATATCACATCTCATGTTATAGGAAGAGTCTCAGGTTTGGTATAAGCATTGAGATATCAAATCTCTGCAATCGGAAGTGTCTCAGGATTGGGATGGGAAGGAGTTGGATATCACATCTCATGCTATAGGAAGGGTCTCAGGTTTGGAACGGGAAGGAGTTGGATATCCCATCTCATGTTATAGGACTGGTCTCATGTTTGGTATTAGAAGCATTGAGATATCACATCTCTGCTATCGGAAGTGTCTCAGGATTGGAATGGGAAGGAGTTGGATATCACATCTCTTGTTATAGGACGGGTCTCAGGTTTGTTATTAGAATCATTGAGATATCATATTGCATGCTGTAGGAAGGGTCTAAGGATTGGAATGGAAGGACTTGGATATCACATCTCATGCTATAGGTAGGCTCTCAGGTTTGGAAAGGGAAGGAGTTGGATATCACATTTAATGTTAGAGGAAGGATCTCAGGTTTGATATTAGAGCCATTGGATATCACATCTCAATCTATAGGAAGGGTCTCAGGATTGGAATGGGAAGGAGTTGGATATCACATCTCATGCTATAGGAAGGGTTTTAGGTTTGGTATAAGCATTGAGATATCACATCTCATGCTATAGGAAGGGTCTCAGGATTGGAATGGGAAGGATCTGTATATGACATCTCATGCCATAGGAAGGGTCTCAGGTTTGGTATAAGCATTGAGATATCACATCTCTGCTTTCGGAAGGGTCTCAGGATTGTAATGGGAAGGAGTTGGATATCCCATCTCATGTTATAGGAAGAGTCTCAGGTTTGGTATTAGAAGCATTGAGATATCACATCTCATGCTATAGGAAGTGTCTCAGGATTGGAATGGGAAGGACTTGGATATCACATCTCATGCTATAGGAAGGGTCTCAGGTTTGGTATAAGCAGTGAGATATCACATCTCATGCTATAGAAAGTGTCTCAGGATTGGAATGGGAAGGAGTTGGATATCACATCTCATGTTATAAGAAGGATCTCAGGTTTGGTATAAGCATTGAGATATCACATGTTTGCTATCGGAAGGGTCTCAGGATTGGAATGAGAAGGAGTTGGATATTCCCATCTCATGTTATAGGAAGGGTCTCAGGTTTGTTATTAGAATCATTGAGATATCATATTGCATGCTGTAGGAAGGGTCTAAGGATTGGAATGGGAAGGACTTGGATATCACATCTCATGCTATAGGTAGGCTCTCAGGTTTGGAAAGGGAAGGAGTTGGATATCACATTTAATGTTAGAGGAAGAGTCTCAGGTTTGGTATTAGAAGCATTGAGATATCACATCTCATGCTATAGGAAGTGTCTCAGGATTGGAATGGGAAGGACTTGGATATCACATCTCATGCTATAGGAAGGGTCTCAGGGTTGGAATGGGAAGGAGTTGGATATCACATCTCATCCAATAGGAAGGGTCTCAGGTTTGGAATGGGAAGGAATTGGATATCACATCTCATGTTATAGGAAGGATCTCAGGTTTGGTATTAGAAGCATTGAGATATCACATCTCATGCTATAGGAAGGGTCTCAGGATTGGAATGTGAAGGATTTGGATATCACATCTCATGCTAAAGGAAGGGTCTCAGGTTTGGTAGAAGCATTGAGATATCACGTCTCTGCTATCGGAAGGGTCTCAGGATTGGATTGGGAAGGAGTTGGATATCACATCTCATGCCATAGGAAGGGTCTCAGGTTTGGTATAAGCATTGAGATATCACATCTCTGCTATCGGAAGGGTCTCAGGATTGGATTGGGAAGGAGTTGGATATCCCTTCTCATGCTATAGGAAGTGTCTCAGGTTGGAATGGGAAGGAGTTGGATATCACATCTCATGTTATAGGAAGGGTCTCAGGATTGGAATGGGAAGGATTTGGATATCACATCTCTTGCTATAGGAAGGGTCTCAGGATTGGAATGGGTAGGAGATGGATATTACTTTCTTGCTATAGGAAGGGTCTCATGTTTGGAATGGGAAGGAGTTGGATATCACATATGCTATAGTTAGTGTCTCAGGTTTGGAACGGGAAGGAGTTGGATATCACATCTCATGTTATAGGAAGGGTCTCAGGTTTGGTATAAGCATTGAGATATCACATCTCATGCTAAAGGAAGGGTCTCAGGATTGGAATGGGAAGGAGTTGTATATGACATCTCAGGCCATAGGAAGGTTCTCAGGTTTGGTATAAGCATTGAGATATCACATCTCTGCTATCGGAAGGGTCTCAGGATTGGAATGGGAAGGAGTTGGATTTCCCATCTCATGTTATAGGAAGGGTCTCAGGTTTGGTATTAGAAGCATAGAGATATCACATCTCATGCTATAGGAAGGGTCTCAGGATTTGAATGGCAAGGAGTTGGATATCACATCTCATGCCATAGGAAGGGTCTCAGGTTTGGTATAAGCATTGAGATATCACATCTCTGCTATCGGAAGGGTCTCAGGATTGGATTGGGAAGGAGTTAGATATCCCATCTCATGTTATAGGAAGAGTCTCTGGATTGGTATTAGAATCATTGAGATATCACATCGCATGCTGTAGGAAGGGTCTAAGGATTGGAATGGGATGGACTTGGATATCACATCTCATGCTATAGGTAGGCTCTCAGGTTTGGTATAAGCATTGAGATATCACATCTCATGCTATAGGAAGTGTCTCAGGATTGGAATGGGAAGGAATTGGATATCACATCTCATGCTATAGGAAGGGTCTCAGATTTGGTATAAGCATTGAGATATCACATCTCATGCTAAAGGAAGGGTCTCAGGATTGGAATGGGAAGGAGTTGTATATGACATCTCAGGCCATAGGAAGGTTCTCAGGTTTGGTATAAGCATTGAGATATCACATCTCTGCTATCGGAAGGGTCTCAGGATTGGAATGGGAAGGAGTTGGATATCCCATCTCATGTTATAGGAAGGGTCTCAGGTTTGGTATTAGAAGCATAGAGATATCACATCTCATGCTATAGGAAGGGTCTCAGGATTTGAATGGCAAGGAGTTGGATATCACATCTCATGCCATAGGAAGGGTCTCAGGTTTGGTATAAGCATTGAGATATCACATCTCTGCTATCGGAAGGGTCTCAGGATTGGATTGGGAAGGAGTTAGATATCCCTTCTCATGCTATAGGAAGTGTCTCAGGTTGGAATGGGAAGGAGTTGGATATCACATCTCATGTTATAGGAAGGGTCTCAGTATTGGAATGGGAAGGACTTGGATGTCACATCTCATGCTATAGGGAGGGTCTCAAGTTTGATATTAGAAGCATTGAGATAACAAATCTCATGATATCGGAAGGGTCTCAGGATTGGAATGGGAAGGAGTTGGATATCACATCTCATGATAAAGGAAGGGTCTAAGGTTTGGAAGGGGAAGGATTTGGATATCACATCTCATGTTATAGGACGGGTCTCAGGTTTGGTATTAGAAGCATTGAGATATCAAGTCTCATGGTATAAGAAGGGTCTCAGAATTGGAATGGGAAGGAGTTGGATATCACACCTCAAGCTATAGGAAGGGTCTCAGGATTGGAATGGGAAGGACTTGGATATCACATCTCATGCTATAGGGAGGGTCTCAAGTTTGATATTAGAAGCTTTGAGATATCACATCTCATGATATCGGAAGGGTCCCAGGATTGGAATGGGAAGGAGTTGGATATCACATCTCATGATAAAGAAGGGTCTAAGGTTTGGAAGGGGAAGGATTTGGATATCACATCTCATGTTATATTACGGGTCTCACGTTTGTATTAGAAGCATTGAGATATCAAGTCTCATAGTATAGGAAGGGTCTCAGAATTGGAATGGGAAGGAGTTGGATATCACATCTCAAGCTATAGGAAGGGTCTCAGGATTGGAATGGGAAGGACTTGGATATCACATCTCATGCTATAGGAAGGCTCTCAGGTTTGGAAGGGGAAAGAGTTGGATATCACATTTCATGTTAGAGGTAGGATCTCAGGTTTGGTATTAGAGGCATTGAGATATCACATCTCATGCTATCAGAAGGGTCTCAGGAATGGAATGGGAAGGAGTTGGATATCACATCTCATGCTAAAGGGAGGGTCTCAGGTTTGGAAGGGGAAGGATTTGGATATCACATCTCATGTTATAGGAAGGATCTCAGGTTTGGTATTAGAAGCATTGAGATATCACATCTCATGCTATCGGAAGGATCTCAGGTTTGGTATTAGAAGCATTGAGATATCACATCTCATGCTATCAGAAGAGTCTCAGGATTGGAATAGGAAGGAGTTGGATATCACATCTCATGCTAAAGGGAGGGTCTCAGGATTGGAAGGGGAAGGATTTGGATATCACATCTCATGTTATCGGAAGGATCTCACGTTTGGTATTAGAAGTATTGAGATATCATATCTCATGCTATGGGAAGGGTCTCAGGATTGGAATGGGAAGGAGTTGGATATCACATCTCATGCTATAGGGAGGGTCTCAGGATTGGAATGGGAAGGACTTAGATATCACATATCATGCTATAGGGAGGGTCTCAGTTTTGATATTAGAAGCATTGAGATATCACATCTCATGCTATAGGAAGTGTCTCAGGATTGGAATGGGAAGGTGCTGGATATCACATCTCATGCTAAAGGAAGGGTCTCAGGTTTGGAACGGGAAGGATTTGGATATCACATCTCATGTTATAGGAAGGGTCTCAGGTTTGGTATAAGCATTGAGATATCACATCTCTGCTATCGGAAGTGTCTCAGGATTGGAATGGGAAGGAGTTGGATATCCCATCTCATGTTATAGGACGGGTCTCAGGTTTGTTATTAGAATCATTGAGATATCATATTGCATGCTGTAGGAAGGGTCTAAGGGTTGGAACGGGAAGGACTTGGATATCACATCTCATGCTATAGATAGGCTCTTAGGTTTGGAAAGGGAAGGAGTTGGATATCACATTTCATGTTAGAGGAAGGATCTCAGGTTTGGTATTAGAAGCATTGAGATATCACATCTCATGCTATAGGAAGGGTCTCAGGATTGGAATGGGAAGCAGTTGGATATCACATCTCATGCTATAGGAAGGGTCTCAGGTTTGGTATAAGCATTGAGATATCACATCTCATGCTATAGGACGGGTCTCAGGATTGGAATGGAAGGAGTTGGATATCACATCTCATGTTATAGGAAGGATCTCAGGTTTGGTATTAGAAGCATTGAGACATCACATCTCATGCTATAGGAAGGGTCTCAGGGTTGGAATGGGAAGGAGTTGGATATCACATCTCATCCAATAGGAAGGGTCTCAGGTTTGGAATGGGAAGGAATTGGATATCACATCTCATGTTATAGGAAGGATCTCAGGTTTGGTATTAGAAGCATTGAGATATCACATCTCATGCTATAGGAAGGGTCTCAGGATTGGAATGTGAAGGATTTGGATATCACATCTCATGCTAAAGGAAGGGTCTCAGGTTTGGTAGAAGCATTGAGATATCACGTCTCTGCTATCGGAAGGGTCTCAGGATTGGATTGGGAAGGAGTTGGATATCACATCTCATGCCATAGGAAGGGTCTCAGGTTTGGTATAAGCATTGAGATATCACATCTCTGCTATCGGAGGGTCTCAGGATTGGATTGGGAAGGAGTTGGATATCCCTTCTCATGCTATAGGAAGTGTCTCAGGTTGGAATGGGAAGGAGTTGGATATCACATCTCATGTTATAGGAAGGGTCTCAGGATTGGAATGGGAAGGATTTGGATATCACATCTCTTGCTATAGGAAGGGTCTCAGGATTGGAATGGGTAGGAGTTGGATATTACTTTCTTGCTATAGGAAGGGTCTCATGTTTGGAATGGGAAGGAGTTGGATATCACATATGCTATAGTTAGTGTCTCAGGTTTGGAACGGGAAGGAGTTGGATATCACATCTCATGTTATAGGAAGGGTCTCAGGTTTGGTATAAGCATTGAGATATCACATCTCTGCTATCGGAAGCGGCTCAGGATTGGAATGGGAAGGAGTTGGATATCCCATCTCATGTTATAGGAAGAGTCTCTGGTTTGGTATTAGAATCATTGAGATATCACATCGCATGCTGTAGGAAGGGTCTAAGGATTGGAATGGGATGGACTTGGATATCACATCTCATGCTATAGGTAGGCTCTCAGGTTTGGTATAAGCATTGAGATATCACATCTCATGCTATAGGAAGGGTCTCAGGATTGGAATGGGAAGGAATTGGATATCACATCTCATGCTATAGGAAGGGTCTCAGATTTGGTATAAGCATTGAGATATCACATCTCATGCTAAAGGAAGGGTCTCAGGATTGGAATGGGAAGGAGTTGTATATGACATCTCAGGCCATAGGAAGGTTATCAGGTTTGGTATAAGCATTGAGATATCACATCTCTGCTATCGGAAGGGTCTCAGGATTGGAATGGGAAGGAGTTGGATATCCCATCTCATGTTATAGGAAGGGTCTCAGGTTTGGTATTAGAAGCATAGAGATATCACATCTCATGCTATAGGAAGGGTCTCAGGATTTGAATGGCAAGGAGTTGGATATCACATCTCATGCCATAGGAAGGGTCTCAGGTTTGGTATAAGCATTGAGATATCACATCTCTGCTATCGGAAGGGTCTCAGGATTGGATTGGGAAGGAGTTAGATATCCCTTCTCATGCTATAGGAAGTGTCTCAGGTTGGAATGGGAAGGAGTTGGATATCACATCTCATGTTATAGGAAGGGTCTCAGGATTGGAATGGGAAGGACTTGGATGTCACATCTCATGCTATAGGGAGGGTCTCAAGTTTGATATTAGAAGCATTGAGATAACAAATCTCATGATATCGGAAGGGTCTCAGGATTGGAATGGGAAGGAGTTGGATATCACATCTCATGATAAAGGAAGGGTCTCAGGTTTGGAAGGGGAAGGGTTTGGATATCACATCTCATGTTATAGGACGGGTCTCAGGTTTGGTATTAGAAGCATTGAGATATCAAGTCTCATGGTATAAGAAGGGTCTCAGAATTGGAATGGGAAGGAGTTGGATATCACACCTCAAGCTATAGGAAGGGTCTCAGGATTGGAATGGGAAGGAGTTTGATATCACATCTCATGCCATAGTATGGGTCTCAGGTTTGGTAGAAGCATTGGGATATCACATCTCATGCTATCGGAAGGGTATCAGTATTGGATTTGGAAGAAGTTGGATATCCCATCTCATGCTATAGGAAGGGTCTCAGGTTGGAATGGGAAGGAGTTGGATATCACATTTCATGTTATAGGAAGGGTCTCAGGATTGGAATGGGAAGGACTTGGATATCATATCTCATGCTATAGGACGGGTCTCAGGTTTGTTATTAGAATCATTGAGATATCATATTGCATGCTGTAGGAAGGGTCTAAGGATTGGAATGGGAAGGACTTGGATATCACATCTCATGCTATAGATAGGCTCTTAGGTTTGGAAAGGGAAGGAGTTGGATATCACATTTCATGTTAGAGGAAGGATCTCAGGTTTGGTATCAGAAGCATTGAGATATCACATCTCATGCTATATGAAGGGTCTCAGGATTGGAATGGGAAGTAGTTGGATATCACATCTCATGCTATAGGAAGGGTCTCAGGTTTGGTATAAGCATTGAGATATCACATCTCATGCTATAGGACAGGTCTCAGGATTGGAATAGAAGGAGTTGGATATCACATCTCATGTTATAGGAAGGATCTCAGGTTTGGTATTAGAAGCATTGAGACATCACATCTCATGCTATAGGAAGGGTCTCAGGGTTGGAATGGGAAGGAGTTGGATATCACATCTCATCCAATAGGAAGGGTCTCAGGTTTGGAATGGGAAGGAATTGGATATCACATCTCATGTTATAGGAAGGATCTCAGGTTTGGTATTAGAAGCATTGAGATATCACATCTCATGCTATAGGAAGGGTCTCAGGATTGGAATGTGAAGGATTTGGATATCACATCTCATGCTAAAGGAAGGGTCTCAGGTTTGGTAGAAGCATTGAGATATCACGTCTCTGCTATCGGAAGGGTCTCAGGATTGGATTGGGAAGGAGTTGGATATCCCTTCTCATGCTATAGGAAGGGTCTCAGGATTTGAATGGCAAGGAGTTGGATATCACATCTCATGCCATAGGAAGGGTCTCAGGTTTGGTATAAGCATTGAGATATCACATCTCTGCTATCGGAAGGGTCTCAGGATTGGAATGGGAAGGAGTTGGATATTCCCATCTCATGTTATAGGAAGGGTCTCAGGTTTGGTATTAGAAGCATTGAGATATCACATCTCATGCTATAGGAAGGGTCTCAGGATTGGAATGGGAAGGACTTGGATATCACATCTCATGCTATAGGGAGGGTCTCAAGTTTGATATTAGAAGCTTTGAGATATCACATCTCATGATATCGGAAGGGTCTCAGGATTGGAATGGGAAGGAGTTGGATATCACATCTCATGATAAAGGAAGGGTCTAAGGTTTGGAAGGGGAAGGATTTGGATATCACATCTCATGTTATATTACGGGTCTCAGGTTTGGTATTAGAAGCATTGAGATATCAAGTCTCAGAGTATAGGAAGGGTCTCAGAATTGGAATGGGAAGGAGTTGGATATCACATCTCAAGCTATAGGAAGGGTCTCAGGATTGGAATGGGAAGGACTTGGATATCACATCTCATGCTATAGGAAGGCTCTCAGGTTTGGAAGGGGAAAGAGTTGGATATCACATTTCATGTTAGAGGTAGGATCTCAGGTTTGGTATTAGAGGCATTGAGATATCACATCTCATGCTATCAGAAGGGTCTCAGGAATGGAATGGGAAGGAGTTGGATATCACATCTCATGCTAAAGGGAGGGTCTCAGGTTTGGAAGGGGAAGGATTTGGATATCACATCTCATGTTATAGGAAGGATCTCAGGTTTGGTATTAGAAGCATTGAGATATCACATCTCATGCTATCGGAAGGATCTCAGGTTTGGTATTAGAAGCATTGAGATATCACATCTCATGCTATCAGAAGGGTCTCAGGATTGGAATGGGAAGGAGTTGGATATCACATCTCATGCTAAAGGGAGGGTCTCAGGTTTGGAAGGGGAAGGATTTGGATATCACATCTCATGTTATCGGAAGGATCTCATGTTTGGTATTAGAAGTATTGAGATATCATATCTCATGCTATAGGAAGGGTCTCAGGATTGGAATGGGAAAGAGTTGGATATCACATCTCATGCTATAGGGAGTGTCTCAGGATTGGAATGGGAAGGACTTAGATATCACATCTCATGTTATAGGAAGTGTCTCAGGATTGGAATGGGAAGGAGCTGGATATCACATCTCATGCTAAAGGAAGGGTCTCAGGTTTGGAACGGGAAGGATTTGGATATCACATCTCATGTTATAGGAAGGGTCTCAGGTTTGATATTAGAAGCATTGAGATATCACATCTCATGCTATCGGAAGTGTCTCAGGATTGGAATGGGAAGGAGCTGGATATCACATCTCATGCTAAAGGAAGGGTCTCAGGTTTGGAACGGGAAGGATTTGGATATCACATCTCATGTTATAGGAAGGGTCTCAGGTTTGGTATAAGCATTGAGATATCACATCTCTGCTATCGGAAGTGTCTCAGGATTGGAATGGGAAGGAGTTGGATATCACATCTCATGTTATAGGACGGGTCTCAGGTTTGTTATTAGAATCATTGAGATATCATATTGCATGCTGTAGGAAGGGTCTAAGGGTTGGAATGGGAAGGACTCGGATATCACATCTCATTCTATAGATAGGCTCTTAGGTTTGGAAAGGGAAGGAGTTGGATATCACATTTCATGTTAGAGGAAGGATCTCAGGTTTGGTATTAGAAGCATTGAGATATCACATCTAATGCTATAGGAAGGGTCTCAGGATTGGAATGGGAAGTAGTTGGATATCACATCTCATGCTATAGGAAGGGTCTCAGGTTTAGTATAAGCATTGAGATATCACATCTCAGGATCTCAGGTCAGGTCTCAGGATTGGAATGGAAGGAGTTGGATATCACATCTCATGTTATAGGAAGGATCTCAGGTTTGGTATTAGAAGCATTGAGACATCACATCTCATGCTATAGGAAGGGTCTCAGGGTTGGAATGGGAAGGAGTTGGATATCACATCTCATCCAATAGGAAGGGTCTCAGGTTTGGAATGGGAAGGAATTGGATATCACATCTCATGTTATAGGAAGGATCTCAGGTTTGGTATTAGAAGCATTGAGATATCACATCTCATGCTATAGGAAGGGTCTCAGGATTGGAATGTGAAGGATTTGGATATCACATCTCATGCTAAAGGAAGGGTCTCAGGTTTGGTAGAAGCATTGAGATATCACGTCTCTGCTATCGGAAGGGTCGCAGGATTGGATTGGGAAGGAGTTGGATATCCCTTCTCATGCTATAGGAAGGGTCTCAGGATTTGAATGGCAAGGAGTTGGATATCACATCTCATGCCATAGGAAGGGTCTCAGGTTTGGTATAAGCATTGAAATATCACATCTCTGCTATCGGAAGGGTCTCAGGATTGGATTGGGAAGGAGTTGGATATCCCTTCTCATGCTATAGGAAGTGTCTCAGGTTGGAATGGGAAGGAGTTGGATATCACATCTCATGTTATAGGAAGGGTCTCAGGATTGGAATGGGAAGGATTTGGATATCACATCTCTTGCTATAGGAAGGGTCTCAGGATTGGAATGGGTAGGAGTTGGATATTACTTTCTTGCTATAGGAAGGGTCTCATGTTTGGAATGGGAAGGAGTTGGATATCACATATGCTATAGTTAGTGTCTCAGGTTTGGAACGGGAAGGAGTTGGATATCACATCTCATGTTATAGGAAGGGTCTCAGGTTTGGTATAAGCATTGAGATATCACATCTCTGCTATCGAAAGCGGCTCAGGATTGGAATGGGAAGGAGTTGGATATCCCATCTCATGTTATAGTAAGAGTCTCTGGTTTGGTATTAGAATCATTGAGATATCACATCGCATGCTGTAGGAAGGGTCTAAGGATTGGAATGGGATGGACTTGGATATCACATCTCATGCTATAGGTAGGCTCTCAGGTTTGGTATAAGCATTGAGATATCACATCTCATGCTATAGGAAGGGTCTCAGGATTGGAATGGGAAGGATTTGGATATCACATCTCATGCTATAGGAAGGGTCTCAGATTTGGTATAAGCATTGAGATATCACATCTCATGCTAAAGGAAGGGTCTCAGGATTGGAATGGGAAGGAGTTGTATATGACATCTCAGGCCATAGGAAGGGTCTCAGGTTTGGTATAAGCATTGAGATATCACATCTCTGCTATCGGAAGGGTCTCAGGATTGCAATGGGAAGGAGTTGGATATCCCATCTCATGTTGTAGGAAGAGTCTCAGGTTTGGTATTAGAAGCATTGAGATATCACATCTCATGCTATAGGAAGTGTCTCAAGATTGGAATGGGAAGGACTTGGATATCACATCTCATGCTATAGGGAGGGTCTCAAGTTTGATATTAGAAGCATTGAGATATCACATCTCATGCTATAGGAAGGGTCTCAGGATTGGAATGGGAAGGAGTTGGATATCACATCTCATGCTATAGGAAGGGTCTCAGGTTTGGTATAAGCAGTGAGATATCACATCTCATGCTATAGGAAGTGTCTCAGGATTGGAATGGGAAGGAGTTGGATATCACATCTCATGTTATAGGAAGGATCTCAGGTTTGGTATAAGCATTGAGATATCACATGTTTGCTATCGGAAGGGTTTCAGGATTGGAATGGGAAGGAGTTGGATATTCCCATCTCATGTTATAGGAAGGGTCTCAGGTTTGGTATTAGAAGCATTGAGACATCACATCTCATGCTATAGGAAGGGTCTCAGGATTGGAATGGGAAGGACTTGGATATCACATCTCATGCTATAGGGAGGGTCTCGAGTTTGATATTAGAAGCATTGAGATATCACATCTCATGATATCGGAAGGGTCTCAGGATTGGAATGGGAAGGAGTTGGATATCACATCTCATGATAAAGGAAGGGTCTAAGGTTTGGAAGGGGAAGGATTTGGATATCACATCTCATGTTATAGGACGGGTCTCAGGTTTGGTATTAGAAGCATTGAGATATCAAGTCTCATGGTATAGGAAGGGTCTCAGAATTGGAATGGGAAGGAGTTGGATATCACATCTCAAGCTATAGGAAGGGTCTCAGGATTGGAATGGGAAGGAGTTTGATATCACATCTCATGCCATAGTATGGGTCTCAGGTTTGGTATAAGCATTGGGATATCAAATCTCATGCTATCGGAAGGGTATCAGGATTGGAATTCCAAGGAGTTGGATATCCCATCTCATGCTATAGGAAGGGTCTCAGGTTGGAATGGGAAGGAGTTGGATATCACATCTCATGCTAAAGGGAGGGTCTCAGGTTTGGAAGGGGAAGGATTTGTATATCACATCTCATGTTATAGGAAGGATCTCAGGTTTGGTATAAGAAGCATTGAGATATCACATCTCATGCTATCGGAAGAATCTCAGATTTGGTATTAGAGGCATTGAGATATCACATCTCATGCTATCATAAGGGTCTCAGGATTGGAATGGGAAGGAGTTGGATATCACATCTCATGCTATAGGAAGGGTCTCAGGTTTGGAACGGGAAGGAGTTGGATATCACATCTCATGTTATAGGAAGAGTCTCAGGTTTGGTATAAGCATTGAGATATCAAATCTCTGCAATTGGAAGTGTCTCAGGATTGGGATGGGAAGGAGTTGGATATCACATCTCATGCTATAGGAAGGGTCTCAGGTTTGGAACGGGAAGGAGTTGGATATCCCATCTCATGTTATAGGACTGGTCTCATGTTTGGTATTAGAAGCATTGAGATATCACATCTCTGCTATCGGAAGTGTCTCAGGATTGGAATGGGAAGGAGTTGGATATCACATCTCTTGTTATAGGACGGGTCTCAGGTTTGTTATTAGAATCATTGAGATATCATATTGCATGATGTAGGAAGGGTCTAAGGATTGGAATGGAAGGACTTGGATATCACATCTCATGCTATAGGTAGGCTCTCAGGTTTGGAAAGGGAAGGAGTTGGATATCACATTTAATGTTAGAGGAAGGATCTCAGGTTTGATATTAGAGCCATTGGATATCACATCTCAATCTATAGGAAGGGTCTCAGGATTGGAATGGGAAGGAGTTGGATATCACATCTCATGCTATAGGAAGGGTTTTAGGTTTGGTATAAGCATTGAGATATCACATCTCATGCTATAGGAAGGGTCTCAGGATTGGAATGGGAAGGATCTGTATATGACATCTCATGCCATAGGAAGGGTCTCAGGTTTGGTATAAGCATTGAGATATCACATCTCTGCTTTCGGAAGGGTCTCAGGATTGTAATGGGAAGGAGTTGGATATCCCATCTCATGTTATAGGAAGAGTCTCAGGTTTGGTATTAGAAGCATTGAGATATCACATCTCATGCTATAGGAAGTGTCTCAGGATTGGAATGGGAAGGACTTGGATATCACATCTCATGCTATAGGAAGGGTCTCAGGTTTGGTATAAGCAGTGAGATATCACATCTCATGCTATAGGAAGTGTCTCAGGATTGGAATGGGAAGGAGTTGGATATCACATCTCATGTTATAAGAAGGATCTCAGGTTTGGTATAAGCATTGAGATATCACATGTTTGCTATCGGAAGGGTCTCAGGATTGGAATGAGAAGGAGTTGGATATTCCCATCTCATGTTATAGGAAGGGTCTCAGGTTTGTTATTAGAATCATTGAGATATCATATTGCATGCTGTAGGAAGGGTCTAAGGATTGGAATGGGAAGGACTTGGATATCACATCTCATGCTATAGGTAGGCTCTCAGGTTTGGAAAGGGAAGGAGTTGGATATCACATTTAATGTTAGAGGAAGAATCTCAGGTTTGATATTAGAGCCATTGGATATCACATCTCATGCTATAGGAATGGTCTCAGGATTGGAATGGGAAGGAGTTGGATATCACATCTTATGCTATAGGAAGGGTTTTAGGTTTGGTATAAGCATTGAGATATCACATCTCATGCTATAGGAAGGGTCTCAGGATTGGAATGGGAAGGATCTGTATATGACATCTCATGCCATAGGAAGGGTCTCAGGTTTGGTATAAGCATTGAGATATCACATCTCTGCTTTCGGAAGGGTCTCAGGATTGTAATGGGAAGGAGTTGGATATCCCATCTCATGTTATAGGAAGAGTCTCAGGTTTGGTATTAGAAGCATTGAGATATCACATCTCATGCTATAGGAAGTGTCTCAGGATTGGAATGGGAAGGACTTGGATATCACATCTCATGCTATAGAGAGGGTCTCAAGTTTGATATTAGAAGCATTGAGATATCACATCTCATGCTATAGGAAGGGTCTCAGTATTGGAATGGGAAGGAGTTGGATATCACATCTCATGCTATAGGAAGGGTCTCAGGTTTGGTATAAGCATTGAGATATCACATCTCTGCTATCGGAAGGGTCTCAGGATTGGAATGGGAAGGAGTTGGATATTCCCATCTCATGTTATAGGAAGGGTCTATCAGGTCTTAGCATGAGACTCTTCCTATAACATGAGATGTGATATCCAACTCCTTCCCGTTCCTAACCTGAGACCCTTCCTATAGCATGAGATGTGATATCCAACTCCTTCCCATTCCAATCCTGAGACCCTTCCGATAGCTTGAGATGTGATATCTCAATGCTTCTAATATCAATACTGAGACCCTCCCTATAGCATGAGATGTGATATCTAAGTCCTTCCCATTCCAATCCTGAGACCCTTCCGATAGCAGAGATGTGATATCTCAATGCTTATACCAAACCTGAGACCCTTCCTATAGCATGAGATGTGATATCCAACTCCTTCCCATTCCAATCCTGAGACCCTTCCTATAGCATGATATGTGAAATCTCAATGCTTCTACCAAAACTGAGACCCTTCCTTTAGCATGAGATGTGATATCCAACTCCTTCCCATTCCAATCCTGAGACCAGTCCTATAGCATGAGATGTGATATCTCAATGCTTCTAATACCAAACCTGAGATCCTTCCTATAACATGAGATGTGATATCCAACTCCTTCCCATTCCAATCCTGAGACCCTTCCTATAGCATGAGATGTGATATCTCAATGCTTCTAATACCAAACCTGAGATCCTTCCGATAGCATGAGATGTGATATCTCAATGCTTCTAATACCAAACCTGAGATACTTCCTATAACATGAGATGTGATATCCAAATCCTTCCCCTTCCGAACCTGAGACCCTCCCTTTAGCATGAGACGTGATATCTCAATGCTTATACCAAACCTGAGACCCTTCCTATAGCATGAGATGTGATATCCAACTCCTTCCCATTCCAATCCTGAGACCCTTCCTATAGCATGATATGTGAAATCTCAATGCTTCTACCAAAACTGAGACCCTTCCTTTAGCATGAGATGTGATATCCAACTCCTTCCCATTCCAATCCTGAGACCAGTCCTATAGCATGAGATGTGATATCTCAATGCTTCTAATACCAAACCTGAGATCCTTCCTATAACATGAGATGTGATATCCAACTCCTTCCCATTCCAATCCTGAGACCCTTCCTATAGCATGAGATGTGATATCTCAATGCTTCTAATACCAAACCTGAGATCCTTCCGATAGCATGAGATGTGATATCTCAATGCTTCTAATACCAAACCTGAGATACTTCCTATAACATGAGATGTGATATCCAAATCCTTCCCCTTCCGAACCTGAGACCCTCCCTTTAGCATGAGATGTGATATCCAACTCCTTCTCATTCCATTCCTGATACCATTCTGATAGCATGAGATGTGATATCTCAATGCCTCTAATACCAAACCTGAGATCCTACCTCTAACATGAAATGTGATATCCAACTCCTTCCCTTTCCAAACCTGAGAGCCTTCCTACAGCATGAGATGTGATATCCAAGTCCTTCCCATTCCAATCCTGAGACCCTTCCTATAACATGAGATGTCATATCCAACTCCTTCCCATTCCAACCTGATACCCTTCCTATAGCATGAGATGGGATATCCAACTCCTTCCAAATCCAATCCTGATACCCTTCCGATAGCATGAGATGTGATATCCCAATGCTTCTACAAAACCTGATACCCATACCATGGCATGAGATGTGATATCAAACTCCCGTCCCATACCATGAGACTTGATATCTCAATGCTTCTAATACCAAACCTGAGACCGGTCCAATAACATGAGATGTGATATCCAAATCCTTCCCCTTCCAAACCTTAGACCCTTCCTTTATCATGAGATGTGATATCCAAGTCCTTCCCATTCCATTCCTGAGACCCTTCCTATAGCATGAGATGTGATATCTCAATGCTTCTAATACCAAACCTGAGACCCTTCCTATAACATGAGATGTGATATCCAAGTCCTTCCCATTTCAATCCTGAGACCCTTCCTATAGCATGAGATGTGATATCTCAATGCTTCTAATACCAAACCTGAGACCCTTCCTATAACATGAATTCTGATATCCAAGTCCTTCCCATTCCAATCCTGAGACCCTTCCAATAGCAGAGATGTGATATCTCAATGCTTCTAATATCAAACCTGAGACCTGTCCTATAACATGAAATGGGATATCCAACTCCTTCCCGTTCCAAACCTGATACCCTTCCTATAGCATGAGATGTGATATCCAATTCCTTCCCATCCCAATCCTGAGACACCTCCGATAGCAGAGATGTGATATCTCAATGCTTATACCAAACCTGAGACTCTTCCTATAACATGAGATGTGATATCTAACTCCTTTCCGTTCCAAACCTGAGACCCTTCCTATAGCATGAGATGTGATATCCAACTCCTTCCCGTTCCAAACCTGATACCCTTCCTATAGCATGAGATGTGATATCCAATTCCTTCCCATCCCAATCCTGAGACACCTCCGATAGCAGAGATGTGATATCTCAATGCTTATACCAAACCTGAGACTCTTCCTATAACATGAGATGTGATATCTAACTCCTTTCCGTTCCAATCCTGAGACCCTTCCTATAGCATGAGATGTGATATCTCAATGCTTATACCAAATCTGAGACCCTTCCTATAGCATGAGATGTGATATCCAACTCCTTCCCATTCCAATCCTGAGACCCTTCCTATAGCATGAGATGTGATATCTCAATGCTTCTAATACCAAACCTGAGATCCTTCCTATAACAAGAGATGTGATATCCAACTCCTTCCCATTCCAATCCTGAGACCCTTATGATAGCATGAGATGTGATATCTCAATGCCTCTAATACCAAACCTGAGATACTTCCGATAGCATGAGATGTGATATCTCAATGCTTCTAATACCAAACCTGAGATCCTTCCTATAACATGAGATGTGATTTCCAAATCCTTCCCCTTCCAAACCTGAGACCCTCCCTTTAGCATGAGATGTGATATACAATTCCTTCCCATTCCAATCCTGAGACCCTTCCTATAGCATGATATGTGAAATCTCAATGCTTCTACCAAAACTGAGACCCTTCCTTTAGCATGAGATGTGATATCCAACTCCTTCCCATTCCAATCCTGAGACCAGTCCTATAGCATGAGATGTGATATCTCAATGCTTCTAATACCAAACCTGAGATCCTTCCTATAACATGAGATGGGATATCCAACTCCTTCCCATTCCAATCCTGAGACCCTTCCTATAGCATGAGATGTGATATCTCAATGCTTCTAATACCAAACCTGAGATCCTTCCGATAGCATGAGATGTGATATCTCAATGCTTCTAATACCAAACCTGAGATACTTCCTATAACATGAGATGTGATATCCAAATCCTTCCCCTTCCGAACCTGAGACCCTCCCTTTAGCATGAGATGTGATATCCAACTCCTTCTCATTCCAATCCTGATACCCTTCTGATAGCATGAGATGTGATATCTCAATGCCTCTAATACCAAACCTGAGATCCTACCTCTAACATGAAATGTGATATCCAACTCCTTCCCTTTCCAAACCTGAGAGCCTTCCCACAGCATGAGATGTGATATCCAAGTCCTTCCCATTCCAATCCTGAGACCCTTCCTATAACATGAGATGTCATATCCAACTCCTTCCCATTCCAACCTGATACCCTTCCTATAGCATGAGATGGGATATCCAACTCCTTCCAAATCCAATCCTGATACCCTTCCGATAGCATGAGATGTGATATCCCAATGCTTCTACAAAACCTGATACCCATACCATGGCATGAGATGTGATATCAAACTCCCGTCCCATACCATGAGACTTGATATCTCAATGCTTCTAATACCAAACCTGAGACCGGTCCAATAACATGAGATGTGATATCCAAATCCTTCCCCTTCCAAACGTTAGACCCTTCCTTTATCATGAGATGTGATATCCAAGTCCTTCCCATTCCATTCCCGAGACCCTTCCTATAGCATGAGATGTGATATCTCAATGCTTCTAATAACAAACCTGAGACCCTTCCTATAACATGAGATGTGATATCCAAGTCCTTCCCATTTCAATCCTGAGACCCTTCCTATAGCATGAGATGTGATATCTCAATGCTTCTAATACCAAACCTGAGACCCTTCCTATAACATGAATTCTGATATCCAAGTCCTTCCCATTCCAATCCTGAGACCCTTCCAATAGCAGAGATGTGATATCTCAATGCTTCTAATATCAAACCTGAGACCTGTCCTATAACATGAGATGGGATATCCAACTCCTTCCCGTTCCAAACCTGATACCCTTCCTATAGCATGAGATGTGATATCCAATTCCTTCACATCCCAATCCTGAGACACCTCCGATAGCAGAGATGTGATATCTCAATGCTTATACCAAATCTGAGACCCTTCCTATAGCATGGGATGTGATATCCAACTCCTTCCCATTCCAATCCTGAGACCCTTCCTATAGCATGAGATGTGATATATCAATGCTTCTAATACCAAACCTGAGATCCTTCCTATAACAAGAGATGTGATATCCAACTCCTTCCCATTCCAATCCTGAGACCCTTATGATAGCATGAGATGTGATATCTCAATGCCTCTAATACCAAACCTGAGATACTTCCGATAGCATGAGATGTGATATCTCAATGCTTCTAATACCAAACCTGAGATCCTTCCTATAACATGAAATGTGATTTCCAAATCCTTCCCCTTCCAAACCTGAGACCCTCCCTTTAGCATGAGATGTGATATACAACTCCTTCCCATTCCAATCCTGAGACCCTTCTGATAGCATGAGATGTGATATCTCAATGCCTATAATACCAAACCTGAGATCCTACCTCTAACATGAAATGTGATATCCATCTCCTTCCCTTTCCAAACCTGAGACCCTGCCTATAGCATGAGATGTGATATCCAAGTCCTTCCCATTCCAATCCTGAGACCCTTCATATAGAATGTGATGTGATATCTCAATGCTTATACCAAACCTGAGACACTTCCTATGGCATGAGATGTCATATACAACTCCTTCCCATTCCAATCATGAGACCCTTCCTATAGCATGAGATGTGATATCTCAATGCTTATACCAAACCTGAGACCCTTCCTATAGCATGAGATGTGATATCCAACTTCTTCCCATTCCAATCCTAAGACCCTTCCTATAACATGAGATGTGATGTCTCAATGCTTCTAATACCAAACCTGAGATCTTTCCTATAACATGAGATGTGATATCCAACTCCTTCCCATTCCAATCCTGAGACCCTTCCTATAGCATGAGATGTGATATCTCAATGTTTATACCAAACCTGAGACCCTTCCTATAGCTTGAGATGTGATATCCAACTCCTTCCCATTCCAATCCTGAGACCCTTCCTATAGCATGAGATGTGATATCTCAAGGCCTCTAATACCAAACCTGAGATCCTTCCTCTAACATGAAATGTGATATCCAACTCCTTCCCCTTCCAAACCTGAGAGCCTTCCTATAGCATGAGATATGATATCCAAGTCCTTCCCATTCCAATCCTGAGACCCTTCCTATAACATGAAATGTGATATCCAACTCCTTCCCATTCCAACCTGAGACCCTTCCTATAGCATGAGATGGGATATCCAACTCCTTCCAAATCCAATACTGATACCCTTCCAATAGCATGAGATGTGATATCCCAATGCTTCTACCAAACCTGAGACCCATACTATGGCATAAGATGTGACATCAAACTCCTTCCCATTCCAATCCTGAGACCCTTCCTATAGCTTGAGATGTGATATCCACCTCCTTCCCATTCCAATTCTGAGACCCCTCCTATACCATGAGACTTGATATCTCAATGCTTCTAATACCAAACCTGAGACCCGTCCTATAACATGAGATGTGATATCCAAATCCTTCCCCTTCCAAACCTTAGACCCTTCCTTTATCATGAGATGTGATATCCAACTCCTTCCCATTCCAATCCTGAGACCCTTCCTATAGCATGAGATGTGATATCTCAATGCTTCTAATACCAAACCTGAGATCCTTCCGATAGCATGAGATGTGATATCTCAATGCTTCTAATACCAAACCTGAGATCCTTCCTATAACATGAGATGTGATATCCAAATCCTTCCCCTTCTGAACCTGAGACCCTCCCTTTAGCATGAGATGTGATATCCAACTCCTTCCCATTCCAATCCTGATACCCTTCTGATAGCATGAGATGTGATATCTCAATGCCTCTAATACCAAACCTGAGATCCTACCTCTAACATGAAATGTGATATCCAACTCCTTCCCTTTCCAAACCTGAGAGCCTTCCTACAGCATGAGATGTGATATCCAAGTCCTTCCCATTCCAATCCTAAAACCCTTCCGATAACATGAGATGTCATATCCAACTCCTTCCCATTCCAACCTGAGACCCTTCCTATAGCATGAGATGGGATATCCAACTCCTTCCAAAACCAATCCTGATACCCTTCCGATAGCATGAGATGTGATATCCCAATGCTTCTACAAAACCTGAGACCCATACCATGGCATGAGATGTGATATCAAACTCCCGTCCTATACCATGAGACTTGATATCTCAATGCTTCTAATACCAAACCTGAGACCGGTCCAATAACATGAGATGTGATATCCAAATCCTTCCACTTCCAGACCTTAGACCCTTCCTTTATCATGAGATGTGATATCCAAGTCCTTCCCATTCCATTCCTGAGACCCTTCCTATAGCATGAGATGTGATATCTCAATGCTTCTAATACCAAACCTGAGACCCTTCCTATAACATGAGATGTGATATCCAAGTCCTTCCCATTTCAATCCTGAGACCCTTCCTATAGCATGAGATGTGATATCTCAATGCTTCTAATACCAAACCTGAGACCCTTCCTATAACATGAATTCTGATATCCAAGTCCTTCCCATTCCAATCCTGAGACCCTTCCAATAGCAGAGATGTGATATCTCAATGCTTCTAATATCAAACCTGAGACCTGTCCTATAACATGAGATGGGATATCCAACTCCTTCCCGTTCCAAACCTGATACCCTTCCTATAGCATGAGATGTGATATCCAATTCCTTCCCATCCCAATCCTGAGACACCTCCGATAGCAGAGATGTGATATCTCAATGCTTATACCAAACCTGAGACTCTTCCTATAACATGAGATGTGATATCTAACTCCTTCCCGTTCCAAACCTGAGACCCTTCCTATAGCATGAGATGTGATATCCAACTCCTTCCCATTCCAATCCTGAGACCCTTCCTATAGCATGAGATGTGATATCTCAATGCTTATACCAAATCTGAGACCCTTCCTATAGCATGAGATGTGATATCCAACTCCTTCCCATTCCAATCCTGAGACCCTTCCTATAGCATGAGATGTGATATCTCAATGCTTCTAATACCAAACCTGAGATCCTTCCTATAACATGAGATGTGATATCCAACTCCTTCCCATTCCAATCCTGAGACCCTTATGATAGCATGAGATGTGATATCTCAATGCCACTAATACCAAACCTGAGATACTTCCGATAGCATGAGATGTGATATCTCAATGCTTCTAATACCAAACCTGAGATCCTTCCTATAACATGAGATGTGATTTCCAAATCCTTCCCCTACCAAACCTGAGACCATCCCTTTAGCATGAGATGTGATATACAACTCCTTCCCATTCCAATCCTGAGACCCTTCTGATAGCATGAGATGTGATATCTCAATGCCTCTAATACCAAACCTGAGATCCTACCTCTAACATGAAATGTGATATCCATCTCCTTCCCTTTCCAAACCTGAGACCCTGCCTATAGCATGAGATGTGATATTCAAGTCCTTCCCATTCCAATCCTGAGACCCTTCCTATAGCATGTGATGTGATATCTCAATACTTATACCAAACCTGAGACCCTTCCTATGGCATGAGATGTCATATACAACTCCTTCCCATTCCAATCCTGAGACCCTTCCTATAGCATGAGATGTGATATCTCAATGCTTATACCAAACCTGAGACCCTTCCTATAGCATGAGATGTGATATCCAACTTCTTCCCATTCCAATCCTAAGACCCTTCCTATAATATGAGATGTGATATCCAACTCATTATTGGAATTAGAAGGACTTGGATATCACATCTCATGCTATAGGAAGGCTCTCAGGTTTGGAATGGGAAGGAGTTGGATATCACATCTCATGCTAAAGGGAGGGTCTCAGGTTTGGAAGGGGAAGGATTTGGATATCACATCTCATGTTATAGGAAGGATCTCAGGTTTGGTATTAGAAGCATTGAGATATCACATCTCATGCTATCGGAAGGATCTCAGGTTTGGTATAGAAGCATTGAGATATCACATCTCATGCTATCAGAAGGGTCTCAGGAATGGAATGGGAAGGAGTTGGATATCACATCTCATGCTAAAGGGAGGGTCTCAGGTTTGGAAGGGGAAGGATTTGGATATCACATCTCATGTTATAGGAAGGATCTCAGGTTTGGTATTAGAAGCATTGAGATATCGCATCTCATGCTATCGGAAGGATCTCAGGTTTGGTATTAGAAGCATTGAGATATCACATCTCATGCTATCAGAAGAGTCTCAGGATTGGAATAGGAAGGAGTTGGATATCACATCTCATGCTAAAGGGAGGGTCTCAGGATTGGAAGGGAAAGGATTTGGATATCACATCTCATGTTATCGGAAGGATCGCACGTTTGGTATTAGAAGTATTGAGATATCATATCTCATGCTATAGGAAGGGTCTCAGGACTGGAATGGGAAGGAGTTGGATATCACATCTCATGCTATAGGGAGGGTCTCAGGATTGGAATGGGAAGGACTTAGATATCACATATCATGCTATAGGGAGGGTCTCAGTTTTGATATTAGAAGCATTGAGATATCACATCTCATGCTATAGGAAGTGCCTCAGGATTGGAATGGGAAGGTGCTGGATATCACATCTCATGCTAAAGGAAGGGTCTCAGGTTTGGAACGGGAAGGATTTGGATATCATATCTCATGTTATAGGAAGGGTCTCAGGTTTGGTATAAGCATTGAGATATCACATCTCTGCTATCGGAAGTGTCTCAGGATTGGAATGGGAAGGAGTTGGATATCCCATCTCATGTTATAGGACGGGTCTCAGGTTTGTTATTAGAATCATTGAGATATCATATTGCAAGCTGTAGGAAGGGTCTAAGGATTGGAATGGGAAGGAGTTGGATATCCCATCTCATGTTATAGGACGGGTCTCAGGTTTGTTATTAGAATCATTGAGATATCACATCTCATGCTTTAGGAAGGGTCTCAGGATTGGAATGGGAAGCAGTTGGATATCACATCTCATGCTATAGGAAGGGTCTCAGGTTTGGTATAAGCATTGAGATATCACATCTCATGCTATAGGACGGGTCTCAGGATTGGAATGGAAGGAGTTGGATATCACATCTCATGTTATAGGAAGGATCTCAGGTTTGGTATTAGAAGCATTGAGACATCACATCTCATGCTATAGGAAGGGTCTCAGGGTTGGAATGGGAAGGAGTTGGATATCACATCGCATCCAATAGGAAGGGTCTCAGGTTTGGAATGGGAAGGAATTGGATATCACATCTCATGTTATAGGAAGGATCTCAGGTTTGGTATTAGAAGCATTGAGATATCACATCTCATGCTATAGGAAGGGTCTCAGGATTGGAATGTGAAGGATTTGAATATCACATCTCATGCTAAAGGAAGGGTCTCAGGTTTGGTAGAAGCATTGAGATATCACGTCTCTGCTATCGGAAGGGTCTCAGGATTGGATTGGGAAGGAGTTGGATATCACATCTCATGCCATAGGAAGGGTCTCAGGTTTGGTATAAGCATTGAGATATCACATCTCTGCTATCGGAAGGGTCTCAGGATTGGATTGGGAAGGAGTTGGATATCCCTTCTCATGCTATAGGAAGTGTCTCAGGTTGGAATGGGAAGGAGTTGGATATCACATCTCATGTTATAGGAAGGGTCTCAGGATTGGAATGGGAAGGATTTGGATATCACATCTCTTGCTATAGGAAGGGTCTCAGGATTGGAATGGGTAGGAGTTGGATATTACTTTCTTGCTATAGGAAGTGTCTCATGTTTGGAATGGGAAGGAGTTGGATATCACATATGCTATAGTTAGTGTCTCAGGTTTGGAACGGGAAGGAGTTGGATATCACATCTCATGTTATAGGAAGGGTCTCAGGTTTGGTATAAGCATTGAGATATCACATCTCTGCTATCGGAAGCGGCTCAGGATTGGAATGGGAAGGAGTTGGATATCCCATCTCATGTTATAGGAAGAGTCTCTGGTTTGGTATTAGAATCATTGAGATATCACATTGCATGCTGTAGGAAGGGTCTAAGGATTGGAATGGGATGGACTTGGATATCACATCTCATGCTATAGGTAGGCTCTCAGGTTTGGTATAAGCATTGAGATATCACATCTCATGCTATAGGAAGGGTCTCAGGATTGGAATGGGAAGGAATTGGATATCACATCTCATGCTATAGGAAGGGTCTCAGATTTGGTATAAGCATTGAGATATCACATCTCATGCTAAAGGAAGGGTCTCAGGATTGGAATGGGAAGGAGTTGTATATGACATCTCAGGCCATAGGAAGGTTCTCAGGTTTGGTATAAGCATTGAGATATCACATCTCTGCTATCGGAAGGGTCTCAGGATTGGAATGGGAAGGAGTTGGATTTCCCATCTCATGTTATAGGAAGGGTCTCAGGTTTGGTATTAGAAGCATAGAGATATCACATCTCATGCTATAGGAAGGGTCTCAGGATTTGAATGGCAAGGAGTTGGATATCACATCTCATGCCATAGGAAGGGTCTCAGGTTTGGTATAAGCATTCAGATATCACATCTCTGCTATCGGAAGGGTCTCAGGATTGGATTGGGAAGGAGTTAGATATCCCTTCTCATGCTATAGGAAGTGTCTCAGGTTGGAATGGGAAGGAGTTGGATATCACATCTCATGTTATAGGAAGGGTCTCAGGATTGGAATGGGAAGGATTTGGATATCACATCTCTTGCTATAGGAAGGGTCTCAGGATTGGAATGGGTAGGAGTTGGATATTACTTTCTTGCTATAGGAAGTGTCTCATGTTTGGAATGGGAAGGAGTTGGATATCACATCTCATGTTATAGGAAGGGTCTCAGGTTGGAATGGGAAGGAGTTGGATATCACATCTCATGTTATAGGAAGGGTCTCAGGATTGGAATGGGAAGGACTTGGATGTCACATCTCATGCTATAGGGAGGGTCTCAAGTTTGATATTAGAAGCATTGAGATAACAAATCTCATGATATCGGAAGGGTCTCAGGATTGGAATGGGAAGGAGTTGGATATCACATCTCATGATAAAGGAAGGGTCTAAGGTTTGGAAGGGGAAGGATTTGGATATCACATCTCATGTTACAGGACGGGTCTCAGGTTTGGTATTAGAAGCATTGAGATATCAAGTCTCATGGTATAAGAAGGGTCTCAGAATTGGAATGGGAAGGAGTTGGATATCACACCTCAAGCTATAGGAAGGGTCTCAGGATTGGAATGGGAAGGACTTGGATATCACATCTCATGCTATAGGGAGGGTCTCAAGTTTGATATTAGAAGCTTTGAGATATCACATCTCATGATATCGGAAGGGTCTCAGGATTGGAATGGGAAGGAGTTGGATATCACATCTCATGATAAAGGAAGGGTCTAAGGTTTGGAAGGGGAAGCATTTGGATATCACATCTCATGTTATATTACGGGTCTCACGTTTGTATTAGAAGCATTGAGATATCAAGTCTCATAGTATAGGAAGGGTCTCAGAATTGGAATGGGAAGGAGTTGGATATCACATCTCAAGCTATAGGAAGGGTCTCAGGATTGGAATGGGGAGGACTTGGATATCACATCTCATGCTATAGGAAGGCTCTCAGGTTTGGAAGGGGAAATAGTTGGATATCACATTTCATGTTAGAGGTAGGATCTCAGGTTTGGTATTAGAGGCATTGAGATATCACATCTCATGCTATCAGAAGGGTCTCAGGAATGGAATGGGAAGGAGTTGGATATCACATCTCATGCTAAAGGGAGGGTCTCAGGTTTGGAAGGGGAAGGATTTGGATATCACATCTCATGTTATAGGAAGGATCTCAGGTTTGGTATTAGAAGCATTGAGATATCACATCTCATGCTATCGGAAGGATCTCAGGTTTGGTATTAGAAGCATTGAGATATCACATCTCATGCTATCAGAAGAGTCTCAGGATTGGAATAGGAAGGAGTTGGATATCACATCTCATGCTAAAGGGAGGGTCTCAGGATTGGAAGGGGAAGGATTTGGATATCACATCTCATGTTATCGGAAGGATCTCAAGTTTGGTATTAGAAGTATTGAGATATCATATCTCATGCTATAGGAAGGGTCTCAGGATTGGAATGGGAAGGAGTTGGATATCACATCTCATGCTATAGGGAGGGTCTCAGGATTGGAATGGGAAGGACTTAGATATCACATATCATGCTATAGGGAGGGTCTCAGTTTTGATATTAGAAGCATTGAGATATCACATCTCATGCTATAGGAAGTGTCTCAGGATTGGAATGGGAAGGTGCTGGATATCACATCTCATGCTAAAGGAAGGGTCTCAGGTTTGGAACGGGAAGGATTTGGATATCACATCTCATGTTATAGGAAGGGTCTCAGGTTTGGTATAAGCATTGAGATATCACATCTCTGCTATCGGAAGTGTCTCAGGATTGGAATGGGAAGGAGTTGGATATCCCATCTCATGTTATAGGACGGGTCTCAGGTTTGTTATTAGAATCATTGAGATATCATATTGCATGCTGTAGGAAGGGTCTAAGGGTTGGAATGGGAAGGACTTGGATATCACATCTCATGCTATAGATAGGCTCTTAGGTTTGGAAAGGGAAGGAGTTGGATATCACATTTCATGTTAGAGGAAGGATCTCAGGTTTGGTATTAGAAGCATTGAGATATCACATCTCATGCTATAGGGAGGGTCTCAAGTTTGATATTAGAAGCTTTGAGATATCACATCTCATGATATCGGAAGGGTCTCAGGATTGGAATGGGAAGGAGTTGGATATCACATCTCATGATAAAGGAAGGGTCTAAGGTTTGGAAGGGGAAGCATTTGGATATCACATCTCATGTTATATTACGGGTCTCACGTTTGTATTAGAAGCATTGAGATATCAAGTCTCATAGTATAGGAAGGGTCTCAGAATTGGAATGGGAAGGAGTTGGATATCACATCTCAAGCTATAGGAAGGGTCTCAGGATTGGAATGGGGAGGACTTGGATATCACATCTCATGCTATAGGAAGGCTCTCAGGTTTGGAAGGGGAAATAGTTGGATATCACATTTCATGTTAGAGGTAGGATCTCAGGTTTGGTATTAGAGGCATTGAGATATCACATCTCATGCTATCAGAAGGGTCTCAGGAATGGAATGGGAAGGAGTTGGATATCACATCTCATGCTAAAGGGAGGGTCTCAGGTTTGGAAGGGGAAGGATTTGGATATCACATCTCATGTTATAGGAAGGATCTCAGGTTTGGTATTAGAAGCATTGAGATATCACATCTCATGCTATCGGAAGGATCTCAGGTTTGGTATTAGAAGCATTGAGATATCACATCTCATGCTATCAGAAGAGTCTCAGGATTGGAATAGGAAGGAGTTGGATATCACATCTCATGCTAAAGGGAGGGTCTCAGGATTGGAAGGGGAAGGATTTGGATATCACATCTCATGTTATCGGAAGGATCTCAAGTTTGGTATTAGAAGTATTGAGATATCATATCTCATGCTATAGGAAGGGTCTCAGGATTGGAATGGGAAGGAGTTGGATATCACATCTCATGCTATAGGGAGGGTCTCAGGATTGGAATGGGAAGGACTTAGATATCACATATCATGCTATAGGGAGGGTCTCAGTTTTGATATTAGAAGCATTGAGATATCACATCTCATGCTATAGGAAGTGTCTCAGGATTGGAATGGGAAGGTGCTGGATATCACATCTCATGCTAAAGGAAGGGTCTCAGGTTTGGAACGGGAAGGATTTGGATATCACATCTCATGTTATAGGAAGGGTCTCAGGTTTGGTATAAGCATTGAGATATCACATCTCTGCTATCGGAAGTGTCTCAGGATTGGAATGGGAAGGAGTTGGATATCCCATCTCATGTTATAGGACGGGTCTCAGGTTTGTTATTAGAATCATTGAGATATCATATTGCATGCTGTAGGAAGGGTCTAAGGGTTGGAATGGGAAGGACTTGGATATCACATCTCATGCTATAGATAGGCTCTTAGGTTTGGAAAGGGAAGGAGTTGGATATCACATTTCATGTTAGAGGAAGGATCTCAGGTTTGTTATTAGAAGCATTGAGATATCACATCTCATGCTATAGGAAGGGTCTCATGATTGGAATGGGAAGCAGTTGGATATCACATCTCATGTTATAGGAAGGATCTCAGGTTTGGTATTAGAAGCATTGAGACATCACATCTCATGCTATAGGAAGGGTCTCAGGGTTGGAATGGGAAGGAGTTGGATATCACATCTCATCCAATAGGAAGGGTCTCAGGTTTGGAATGGGAAGGAATTGGATATCACATCTCATGTTATAGGAAGGATCTCAGGTTTGGTATTAGAAGCATTGAGATATCACATCTCATGCTATAGGAAGGGTCTCAGGATTGGAATGTGAAGGATTTGGATATCACATCTCATGCTAAAGGAAGGGTCTCAGGTTTGGTAGAAGCATTGAGATATCACGTCTCTGCTATCGGAAGGGTCTCAGGATTGGATTGGGAAGGAGTTGGATATCACATCTCATGCCATAGGAAGGGTCTCAGGTTTGGTATAAGCATTGAGATATCACATCTCTGCTATCGGAAGGGTCTCAGGATTGGATTGGGAAGGAGTTGGATATCCCTTCTTATGCTATAGGAAGTGTCTCAGGTTGGAATGGGAAGGAGTTGGATATCACATCTCATGTTATAGGAAGGGTCTCAGGATTGGAATGGGAAGGATTTGGATATCACATCTCTTGCTATAGGAAGGGTCTCAGGATTGGAATGGGTAGGAGTTGGATATTACTTTCTTGCTATAGGAAGGGTCTCATGTTTGGAATGGGAAGGAGTTGGATATCACATATGCTATAGTTAGTGTCTCAGGTTTGGAACGGGAAGGAGTTGGATATCACATCTCATGTTATAGGAAGGGTCTCAGGTTTGGTATAAGCATTGAGATATCACATCTCTGCTATCGGAAGCGGCTCAGGATTGGAATGGGAAGGAGTTGGATATCCCATCTCATGTTATAGGAAGAGTCTCTGGTTTGGTAGAATCATTGAGATATCACATCGCATGCTGTAGGAAGGGTCAAAGGATTGGAATGGGATGGACTTGGATATCACATCTCATGCTATAGGTAGGCTCTCAGGTTTGGTATAAGCATTGAGATATCACATCTCATGCTATAGGAAGGGTCTCAGGATTGGAATGGGAAGGAATTGGATATCACATCTCATGCTATAGGAAGGGTCTCAGATTTGGTATAAGCATTGAGATATCACATCTCATGCTAAAGGAAGGGTCTCAGGATTGGAATGTGAAGGATTTGGATATCACATCTCATGCTAAAGGAAGGGTCTCAGGTTTGGTAGAAGCATTGAGATATCACGTCGCTGCTATCGGAAGGGTCTCAGGATTGGATTGGGAAGGAGTTGGATATCCCTTCTCATGCTATAGGAAGGGTCTCAGGATTTGCTATAGGAAGGGTCTCAGGATTGGAATGGGTAGGAGTTGGATATTACTTTCTTGCTATAGGAAGGGTCTCATGTTTGGAATGGGAAGGAGTTGGATATCACATATGCTATAGTTATTGTCTCAGGTTTGGAACGGGAAGGAGTTGGATATCACATCTCATGTTATAGGAAGGGTCTCAGGTTTGGTATAAGCATTGAGATATCACATCTCTGCTATCGGAAGCGGCTCAGGATTGGAATGGGAAGGAGTTGGATATCCCATCTCATGTTATAGGAAGAGTCTCTGGTTTGGTAGAATCATTGAGATATCACATTGCATGCTGTAGGAAGGGTCAAAGGATTGGAATGGGATGGACTTGGATATCACATCTCATGCTATAGGTAGGCTCTCAGGTTTGGTATAAGCATTGAGATATCACATCTCATGCTATAGGAAGGGTCTCAGGATTCGAATGGGAAGGAATTGGATATCACATCTCATACTATAGGAAGGGTCTCAGATTTGGTATAAGCATTGAGATATCACATCTCATGCTAAAGGAAGGGTCTCAGGATTGGAATGTGAAGGATTTGGATATCACATCTCATGCTAAAGGAAGGGTCTCAGGTTTGGTAGAAGCATTGAGATATCACGTCGCTGCTATCGGAAGGGTCTCAGGATTGGACTGGGAAGGAGTTGGATATCCCTTCTCATGCTATAGGAAGGGTCTCAGGATTTGAATGGCAAGGAGTTGGATATCACATCTCATGCCATAGGAAGGGTCTCAGGTTTGGTATAAGCATTGAGATATCACATCTCTGCTATCGGAAGGGTCTCAGGATTGGATTGGGAAGGAGTTGAATATCCCTTCTCATGCTATAGGAAGTGTCTCAGGTTGGAATGGGAAGGAGTTGGATATCACATCTCATGTTATAGGAAGGGTCTCAGGATTGGAATGGGAAGGATTTGGATATCACATCTCTTGCTATAGGAAGGGTCTCAGGATTGGAATGGGTAGGAGTTGGATATTACTTTCTTGCTATAGGAAGGGTCTCATGTTTGGAATGGGAAGGAGTTGGATATCACATATGCTATAGTTAGTGTCTCAGGTTTGGAACGGGAAGGAGTTGGATATCACATCTCATGTTATAGGAAGGGTCTCAGGTTTGGTATAAGCATTGAGATATCACATCTCTGCTATCGGAAGCGGCTCAGGATTGGAATGGGAAGGAGTTGGATATCCCATCTCATGTTATAGGAAGAGTCTCTGGTTTGGTATTAGAATCATTGAGATATCACATCGCATGCTGTAGGAAGGGTCTAAGGATTGGAATGGGATGGACTTGGATATCACATCTCATGTTATAGGTAGGCTCTCAGGTTTGGTATAAGCATTGAGATATCACATCTCATGCTATAGGAAGGGTCTCAGGATTGGAATGGGAAGGAATTGGATATCACATCTCATGCTATAGGAAGGGTCTCAGATTTGGTATAAGCATTGAGATATCACATCTCATGCTAAAGGAAGGGTCTCAGGATTGGAATGGGAAGGAGTTGTATATGACATCTCAGGCCATAGGAAGGTTCTCAGGTTTGGTATAAGCATTGAGATATCACATCTCTGCTATCGGAAAGGTCTCAGGATTGGAATGGGAAGGAGTTGGATATCCCATCTCATGTTATAGGAAGGGTCTCAGGTTTGGTATTAGAAGCATAGAGATATCACATCTCATGCTATAGGAAGGGTCTCAGGATTGGAATGGGAAGGACTTGGATGTCACATCTCATGCTATAGGGAGGGTCTCAAGTTTGATATTAGAAGCATTGAGATAACAAATCTCATGATATCGGAAGGGTCTCAGGATTGGAATGGGAAGGAGTTGGATATCACATCTCATGATAAAGGAAGGGTCTAAGGTTTGGAAGGGGAAGGATTTGGATATCACATCTCATGTTATAGGACGGGTCTCAGGTTTGGTATTAGAAGCATTGAGATATCAAGTCTCATGGTATAAGAAGGGTCTCAGAATTGGAATGGGAAGGAGTTGGATATCACACCTCAAGCTATTGGAAGGGTCTCAGGATTGGAATGGGAAGGAGTTTGATATCACATCTCATGCCATAGTATGGGTCTCAGGTTTGGTAGAAGCATTGGGATATCACATCTCATGCTATCGGAAGGGTATCAGTATTGGATTTGGAAGAATTTGGATATCCCATCTCATGCTATAGGAAGGGTCTCAGGTTGGAATGGGAAGGAGTTGGATATCACATTTCATGTTATAGGAAGGGTCTTAGGATTGGAATGGGAAGGACTTGGATATCATATCTCATGCTATAGGACGGGTCTCAGGTTTGTTATTAGAATCATTGAGATATCATATTGCATGCTGTAGGAAGGGTCTAAGGATTGGAATGGGAAGGACCTAGATATCACATCTCATGCTATAGATAGGCTCTCAGGTTTGGAAAGGGAAGGAGTTGGATATCACATCTCATGTTATAGGATGGATCTCAGGTTTGGTATTAGAAGTATTGAGATATCACATCTCATGTTATCGGAAGGATCTCAGGTTTGGTATTAGAAGTATTGAGATATCACATCTCATGCTATAGGAAGGGTCTCAGGATTGGAATGGGAAGGAGTTGGATATCACATCTCATGCTAAAGGAAGGGTCTCAGGTTTGGTAGAAGCATTGAGATATCACATCTCATGCTATAGGAAGGGTCTCAGGATTGGAATGGGAAGGACTTAGATATCACATATCATGCTATAGGGAGGGTCTCAGTTTTGATATTAGAAGCATTGAGATATCACATCTCATGCTATCGGAAGTGTCTCAGGATTGGAATGGGAAGGAGCTGGATATCACATCTCATGCTAAAGGAAGGGTCTCAGGTTTGGAACGGGAAGGAGTTGGATATCACATCTCATGTTATAGGAAGGGTCTCAGGTTTGGTATAAACATTGAGATATCACATCTCTGCTATCGGAAGTGTCTCAGGATTGGAATGGGAAGGAGTTGGATATCCCATCTCATGTTATAGGACGGGTCTCAGGTTTGTTATTAGAATCATTGAGATATCATATTGCATGCTGTAGGAAGGGTCTAAGGGTTGGAATGTGAAGGACTTGGATATCACATCTCATGCTATAGATAGGCTCTTAGGTTTGGAAAGGGAAGGAGTTGGATATCACATTTCATGTTAGAGGAAGAATCTCAGGTTTGGTATTAGAAGCATTGAGATATCACATCTCATGCTATAGGAAGGGTCTCAGGTTTGGTATAAGCAATGAGATATCACATCTCATGCTATAGGACGGGTCTCAGGATTGGAATGGAAGGAGTTGGATATCACATCTCATGTTATAGGAAGGATCTCAGGTTTGGTATTAGAAGCATTGAGACATCACATCTCATGCTATAGGAAGGGTCTCAGGGTTGGAATGGGAAGGAGTTGGATATCACATCTCATCCAATAGGAAGGGTCTCAGGTTTGGAATGGGAAGGAATTGGATATCACATCTCATGTTATAGGAAGGATCTCAGGTTTGGTATTAGAAGCATTGAGATATCACATCTCATGCTATAGGAAGGGTCTCAGGATTGGAATGTGAAGGATTTGGATATCACATCTCATGCTAAAGGAAGGGTCTCAGGTTTGGTAGAAGCATTGAGATATCACGTCTCTGCTATCGGAAGGGTCTAAGGATTGGATTGGGAAGGAGTTGGATATCCCTTTTCATGCTATAGGAAGGGTCTCAGGATTTGAATGGCAAGGAGTTGGATATCACATCTCATGCCATAGGAAGGGTCTCAGGTTTGGTATAAGCATTGAGATATCACATCTCTGCTATCGGAAGGGTCTCAGGATTGGATTGGGAAGGAGTTGGATATCCCTTCTCATGCTATAGGAAGTGTCTCAGGTTGGAATGGGAAGGAGTTGGATATCACATCTCATGTTATAGGAAGGGTCTCAGGATTCGAATGGGAAGGAGTTGGATACCACATCTCATGATAAAGGAAGGGTCTAAGGTTTGGAAGGGGAAGGATTTGGATATCACATCTCATGTTATAGGACGGTCTCAGGTTTGGTATTAGAAGCATTGAGATATCAAGTCTCATGGTATAAGAAGGGTCTCAGAATTGGAATGGGAAGGAGTTGGATATCACACCTCAAGCTATAGGAAGGGTCTCAGGATTGGAATGGGAAGGAGTTTGATATCATATCTCATGCCATAGTATGGGTCTCAGGTTTGGTATAAGCATTGAGATATCACATCTCATGCTATAGGAAGGGTCTCAGGATTGGAATGGGAAGGAATTGGATATCACATCTCATGCTATAGGAAGGGTCTCAGATTTGGTAAAAGCATTGAGATATCACATCTCATGCTAAAGGAAGGGTCTCAGGATTGGAATGGGAAGGAGTTGTATATGACATCTCAGGCCATAGGAAGGTTCTCAGGTTTGGTATAAGCATTGAGATATCACATCTCTGCTATCGGAAGGGTCTCAGGATTGGAATGGGAAGGAGTTGGATATCCCATCTCATGTTATAGGAAGGGTCTCAGGTTTGGTATTAGAAGCATAGAGATATCACATCTCATGCTATAGGAAGGGTCTCAGGATTTGAATGGCAAGGAGTTGGATATCACATCTCATGCCATAGGAAGGGTCTCAGGTTTGGTATAAGCATTGAGATATCACATCTCTGCTATCGGAAGGGTCTCAGGATTGGATTGGGAAGGAGTTGGATATCCCTTCTCATGCTATAGGAAGTGTCTCAGGTTGGAATGGGAAGGAGTTGGATATCACATCTCATGTTATAGGAAGGGTCTCAGGATTGGAATGGGAAGGATTTGGATATCACATCTCTTGCTATAGGAAGGGTCTCAGGTTGGAATGGGAAGGAGTTGGATATCACATTTCATGTTATAGGAAGGGTCTCAGGATTGGAATGGGAAGGACTTGGATATCATATCTCATGCTATAGGACGGGTCTCAGGTTTGTTATTAGAATCATTGAGATATCATATTGCATGCTGTAGGAAGGGTCTAAGGATTGGAATGGGAAGGAGTTGGATATCCCATCTCATGTTATAGGAAGGGTCTCAGGTTTGGTATTAGAAGCATAGAGATATCACATCTCATGCTATAGGAAGGGTCTCAGGATTGGAATGGGAAGGACTTGGATGTCACATCTCATGCTATAGGGAGGGTCTCAAGTTTGATATTAGAAGCATTGAGATAACAAATCTCATGATATCGGAAGGGTCTCAGGATTGGAATGGGAAGGAGTTGGATATCACATCTCATGATAAAGGAAGGGTCTAAGGTTTGGAAGGGGAAGGATTTGGATATCACATCTCATGTTATAGGACGGGTCTCAGGTTTGGTATTAGAAGCATTGAGATATCAAGTCTCATGGTATAAGAAGGGTCTCAGAATTGGAATGGGAAGGAGTTGGATATCACACCTCAAGCTATTGGAAGGGTCTCAGGATTGGAATGGGAAGGAGTTTGATATCACATCTCATGCCATAGTATGGGTCTCAGGTTTGGTAGAAGCATTGGGATATCACATCTCATGCTATCGGAAGGGTATCAGTATTGGATTTGGAAGAATTTGGATATCCCATCTCATGCTATAGGAAGGGTCTCAGGTTGGAATGGGAAGGAGTTGGATATCACATTTCATGTTATAGGAAGGGTCTTAGGATTGGAATGGGAAGGACTTGGATATCATATCTCATGCTATAGGACGGGTCTCAGGTTTGTTATTAGAATCATTGAGATATCATATTGCATGCTGTAGGAAGGGTCTAAGGATTGGAATGGGAAGGACCTAGATATCACATCTCATGCTATAGATAGGCTCTCAGGTTTGGAAAGGGAAGGAGTTGGATATCACATCTCATGTTATAGGATGGATCTCAGGTTTGGTATTAGAAGTATTGAGATATCACATCTCATGTTATCGGAAGGATCTCAGGTTTGGTATTAGAAGTATTGAGATATCACATCTCATGCTATAGGAAGGGTCTCAGGATTGGAATGGGAAGGAGTTGGATATCACATCTCATGCTAAAGGAAGGGTCTCAGGTTTGGTAGAAGCATTGAGATATCACATCTCATGCTATAGGAAGGGTCTCAGGATTGGAATGGGAAGGACTTAGATATCACATATCATGCTATAGGGAGGGTCTCAGTTTTGATATTAGAAGCATTGAGATATCACATCTCATGCTATCGGAAGTGTCTCAGGATTGGAATGGGAAGGAGCTGGATATCACATCTCATGCTAAAGGAAGGGTCTCAGGTTTGGAACGGGAAGGAGTTGGATATCACATCTCATGTTATAGGAAGGGTCTCAGGTTTGGTATAAACATTGAGATATCACATCTCTGCTATCGGAAGTGTCTCAGGATTGGAATGGGAAGGAGTTGGATATCCCATCTCATGTTATAGGACGGGTCTCAGGTTTGTTATTAGAATCATTGAGATATCATATTGCATGCTGTAGGAAGGGTCTAAGGGTTGGAATGTGAAGGACTTGGATATCACATCTCATGCTATAGATAGGCTCTTAGGTTTGGAAAGGGAAGGAGTTGGATATCACATTTCATGTTAGAGGAAGAATCTCAGGTTTGGTATTAGAAGCATTGAGATATCACATCTCATGCTATAGGAAGGGTCTCAGGTTTGGTATAAGCAATGAGATATCACATCTCATGCTATAGGACGGGTCTCAGGATTGGAATGGAAGGAGTTGGATATCACATCTCATGTTATAGGAAGGATCTCAGGTTTGGTATTAGAAGCATTGAGACATCACATCTCATGCTATAGGAAGGGTCTCAGGGTTGGAATGGGAAGGAGTTGGATATCACATCTCATCCAATAGGAAGGGTCTCAGGTTTGGAATGGGAAGGAATTGGATATCACATCTCATGTTATAGGAAGGATCTCAGGTTTGGTATTAGAAGCATTGAGATATCACATCTCATGCTATAGGAAGGGTCTCAGGATTGGAATGTGAAGGATTTGGATATCACATCTCATGCTAAAGGAAGGGTCTCAGGTTTGGTAGAAGCATTGAGATATCACGTCTCTGCTATCGGAAGGGTCTAAGGATTGGATTGGGAAGGAGTTGGATATCCCTTTTCATGCTATAGGAAGGGTCTCAGGATTTGAATGGCAAGGAGTTGGATATCACATCTCATGCCATAGGAAGGGTCTCAGGTTTGGTATAAGCATTGAGATATCACATCTCTGCTATCGGAAGGGTCTCAGGATTGGATTGGGAAGGAGTTGGATATCCCTTCTCATGCTATAGGAAGTGTCTCAGGTTGGAATGGGAAGGAGTTGGATATCACATCTCATGTTATAGGAAGGGTCTCAGGATTCGAATGGGAAGGAGTTGGATACCACATCTCATGATAAAGGAAGGGTCTAAGGTTTGGAAGGGGAAGGATTTGGATATCACATCTCATGTTATAGGACGGTCTCAGGTTTGGTATTAGAAGCATTGAGATATCAAGTCTCATGGTATAAGAAGGGTCTCAGAATTGGAATGGGAAGGAGTTGGATATCACACCTCAAGCTATAGGAAGGGTCTCAGGATTGGAATGGGAAGGAGTTTGATATCATATCTCATGCCATAGTATGGGTCTCAGGTTTGGTATAAGCATTGAGATATCACATCTCATGCTATAGGAAGGGTCTCAGGATTGGAATGGGAAGGAATTGGATATCACATCTCATGCTATAGGAAGGGTCTCAGATTTGGTAAAAGCATTGAGATATCACATCTCATGCTAAAGGAAGGGTCTCAGGATTGGAATGGGAAGGAGTTGTATATGACATCTCAGGCCATAGGAAGGTTCTCAGGTTTGGTATAAGCATTGAGATATCACATCTCTGCTATCGGAAGGGTCTCAGGATTGGAATGGGAAGGAGTTGGATATCCCATCTCATGTTATAGGAAGGGTCTCAGGTTTGGTATTAGAAGCATAGAGATATCACATCTCATGCTATAGGAAGGGTCTCAGGATTTGAATGGCAAGGAGTTGGATATCACATCTCATGCCATAGGAAGGGTCTCAGGTTTGGTATAAGCATTGAGATATCACATCTCTGCTATCGGAAGGGTCTCAGGATTGGATTGGGAAGGAGTTGGATATCCCTTCTCATGCTATAGGAAGTGTCTCAGGTTGGAATGGGAAGGAGTTGGATATCACATCTCATGTTATAGGAAGGGTCTCAGGATTGGAATGGGAAGGATTTGGATATCACATCTCTTGCTATAGGAAGGGTCTCAGGTTGGAATGGGAAGGAGTTGGATATCACATTTCATGTTATAGGAAGGGTCTCAGGATTGGAATGGGAAGGACTTGGATATCATATCTCATGCTATAGGACGGGTCTCAGGTTTGTTATTAGAATCATTGAGATATCATATTGCATGCTGTAGGAAGGGTCTAAGGATTGGAATGGGAAGGACTTGGATATCACATCTCATGCTATAGGTAGGCTCTCAGGTTTGGAAAGGGAAGGAGTTCGATATCACATTTCATGTTAGAGGAAGGATCTCAGGTTTGGTATTAGAAGCATTGAGATATCACATCTCATGCTATAGGAAGGGTCTCAGGATTGGAATGGGAAGTAGTTGGATATCACATCTCATGCTATAGGAAGGGTCTCAGGTTTGGTATAAGCATTGAGATATCACATCTCATGCTATAGGACGGGTCTCAGGATTGGAATGGAAGGAGTTGGATATCACATCTCATGTTATAGGAAGGATCTCAGGTTTGGTATTAGAAGCATTGAGACATCACATCTCATGCTATAGGAAGGGTCTCAGGGTTGGAATGGGAAGGAGTTGGATATCACATCTCATCCAATAGGAAGGGTCTCAGGTTTGGAATGGGAAGGAATTGGATATCACATCTCATGTTATAGGAAGGATCTCAGGTTTGGTATTAGAAGCATTGAGATATCACATCTCATGCTATAGGAAGGGTCTCAGGATTGGAATGTGAAGGATTTGGATATCACATCTCATGCTAAAGGAAGGGTCTCAGGTTTGGTAGAAGCATTGAGATATCACGTCTCTGCTATCGGAAGGGTCTCAATACTTCTAATACCAAACCTGAGATCCTTCCGATAACATGAGATGTGATATCTCAATACTTCTAATACCAAACCTGAGATCCATCCTATAACATGAGATGTGATATCCAACTCCTTCCCTTTCCAAACCTAAGAGCCTATCTATAGCATGAGATATGATATCCAGGTCCTTCCCATTCCAATCCTTAGACCCTTCCTACAGCATGCAATATGATATCTCAATGATTCTAATAACAAACCTGAGACCCGTCCTATTGCATGAGATATGATATCCAAGTACTTCCCATTCCAATCCTGAGACCCTTCCTATAACATGAAATGTGATATCCAACTCCTTCCCATTCCAACCTGAGACCCTTCCTATAGCATGAGATGGGATATCCAACTTCTTCCAAATCCAATACTGATACCCTTCCGATAGCATGAGATGTGATATCCCAATGCTTCTACCAAACCTGAGACCCATACTCTGGCATGAGATGTGATATCAAACTCCTTCCCATTCCAATCCTGAGACCCTTCGTATAGCTTGAGGTGTGATATCCAACTCCTTCCCATTCCAATTCTGAGACCCTTCTTATACCATGAGACTTGATATCTCAATGCTTCTAATACCAAACCTGAGACTCGTCCTATAACATGAGATGTGATATCCAAATCCTTCTCCTTCCAAACCTTAGACCCTTCCTTTATCATGAGATGTGATATCCAACTCCTTCCCATTCCAATCCTGAGACCCTTCCGATATCATGAGATTTGTTATCTCAATGCTTCTAATATCAAACTTGAGACCCTCCCTATAGCATGAGATGTGACATCCAAGTCCTTCCCATTCCAATCCTGAGACCCTTCCTATAGCATGAGATGTGATATCTCTATGCTTCTAATACCAAACCTGAAACCCTTCCTATAACATGAGATAGGATATCCAACTCCTTCCCATTCCAATCCTGAGACCTTTCCGATAGCAGAGATGTGATATCTCAATGCTTTTACCAAACCTGAGAACCTTCCTATGGCCTGAGATGTCATATACAACTCCTTCCCATTCCAATCCTGAGACCCTTCCTTTAGCATGAGATGTGATATCTCAATGCTTATACCAAATCTGAGACCCTTCCTATAGCATGAGATGTGATATCTCAATGCTTATACCAGACCTGAGAGCCTACCTATAACATGAGATGTGATATCCAAGTCCATCCCATTCCAATCCTTAGACCCTTCCTACAGCATGCGATGTGATATCTCAATGATTCTAATACCAAACCAGAGACTCTTCCTATAACATGAGATGGGATATCCAACTCCTTCCCATTCCAATCCTGAGCCGCTTCCGATAGCAGAGATGTGATATCTCAATGCTTATACCAAACCTGAGACCCTTCCTATAACATGAGATGTGATATCCAACTCCTTCCCGTTCCAAACCTGAGACACTAACTATAGCATATGTGATACCCACCTCCTTCCCATTCCAAACATGAGACCCTTCCTATAGCAAGAAAGTAATATCCAACTCCTAGCCATTCCAATCCTGAGACCCTTCCTATAGCAAGAGATGTGATATCCAAATCCTTCCCATTCCAATCCTGAGACCCTTCCTATAACATGAGATGTGATATCCAACTCCTTCCCATTCCAACCTGAGACACTTCCTATAGCATGAGAAGGGATATCCAACTCCTTCCCAATCCAATCCTGAGACCGTTCTGATAGCAGAGATGTGATATCTCAATGCTTATACCAAACCTGAGACCCTTCCTATGGCATGAGATGTGATATCCAACTCCTTGCCATTCAAATCCTGAGACCCTTCCTATAGCATGAGAAGGGATATCCAACTCCTTCCCAATCCAATCCTGAGACCCTTCCGAAAGCAGAGACGTGATATCTCAATGCTTCTACCAAACCTGAGACCCTTCCTTTAGCATGAGATGTGATATCCAAATCCTTCACATTCCAATCCTGAGACCCTTCCTATAGCATGAGATGTGATATCTCAATGCTTCTAATACGAAACCTGAGATCCTTCCTATAACATGAGATGTGATATCCAATTCCTTCCCATTCCAAACCTGAGACCCTTCCTATTGGATGAGATGTGATATCCAACTCCTTCCCATTCCAACCCTGAGACCCTTCCTATAGCATGAGATGTGATGTCTCAATGCTTCTAATACCAAACCTGAGATCCTTCCTATAACATGAGATGTGATATCCAACTCCTTCCATTCCAATCCTGAGACCCGTCCTATAGCATGAGATGTGATATCTCAATGCTTATACCAAACCTGAGACCCTTCCTATAGCATGAGATGTGATATCCAACTGCTTCCCATTCCAATCCTGAGACCCTTCCTATAGCATGAGATGTGATATCTCAATGCTTCTAATACCAAACCTGAGATCCTTCCTCTATTATGAAATGTAATATCCAACTCCTTCCCTTTCCAAACCTAAGAGCCTATCTATAGCATAAGATGTGATATCCAAGTCCTTCACATTCCAACCCTTAGACCCTTCCTACAGCATGCAATATGATATCTCAATGATTCTAATAACAAACCTGAGACCCGTCCTATAACATGAGATGGGATATCCAACTCCTTCCCATTCCAATCCTGAGACACTTCCGATAGCAGAGATGTGATATCTCAATGCTTAAACCAAACCTGAGACCCTTCCTATAACATGAGATGTGATATCCAAATCCTTCCCGTTCCAAACCTGAGACCCTTCCTTTAGCATGAGATGTGATATCCAGCTCCTTCCCATTCCAATCCTGAGACACTTCCGATAGCATGAGATGTGATATCTCAATGCTTCTAATATCAAAACTGAGACCCTCCCTATAGCATGATATGTGATATCTAAGTCCTTCCCATTCCAATCCTGAGACCCTCCCTATAGCATGAGATGTGATATCCAACTCCTTCCCATTCCAATCCTGAGACCCTTCCTATAGCATGAGATATGATATCTCAATACTTCTAATACCAAACGTGAGATCCTTCCGATAACATGAGATGTGATATCCAAATCCTTCCCCTTCCAAACCTGAGACCCTCCCTTTAGCATGAGATGTGATATCCAACTCCTGCCCATTCCATTCCTGAGACCCTTCTGATAGCATGAGATGTGATATCTCAATGCCTCTAATACCAAACCTGAGATCCTACCTCTAACATGAAATGTGATATCCAACTCTTTCCCCTTCCAAACCTGAGAGCCTTCCTATAGCATGAGATGTGATATCCAAGTCCTTCCCATTCCAATCCTGAGACCCTTCCTATAGCTTGAGATGTGATATCCAACTCCTTCCCATTCCAATTCTGAGACCCTTCCTATACTATGAGACTTGATATCTCAATGCTTCTAATACCAAAGGTGAGACCCGTAATATAACATGAGATGTGATATCCAAATCCTTCCCCTTCCAAACCTTAGACCCTTCCTTTATCATGAGATGTGATATCCAACTCCTTCCCATTCCAATCCTGAGACCCTTCCGATATCATGAGATGTGATATCTCAAAGCTTCTAATATCAAACTTGAGACCCTCCCTATAGCATGAGATGTGATATCCAAGTCCTTCCCATTCCAATCCTGAGACCCTTCCTATAGCATGAGATGTGATATCTCAATGCTTCTAATACCAAACCTGAGACCCTTCCTATAACATGAGATGGGAATATCCAACTCCTTCCCATTCCAATCCTGAGACCCTTCCGATAGCAGAGATGTGATATCTCAATGCTTATACCAAACCTGAGATCCTTCCTATAACATGAGATGTGATATCCAACTCCTTCCCATTCCAATCCTGAGACACTTCCTATAGCATGAGATGTGATATCTCACTGCTTATACCAAACCTGAGACCCTTCCCATAGCATGATATGTGATATCCAACTCCTTCCCATTCCAATCCTCAGACCCTTCCTATAGCATGAGATGTGATATCTCAATGCTTCTAATATCAAACTTGAGACCCTACCTATAGCATGAGATGTGATATCCAAGTCCTTCCCATTACAATCCTGAGACCCTTCCTATAGCATGAGATATGATATCTCAATACTTCTAATACCAAACGTGAGATCCTTCCGATAACATGAGATGTGATATCCAAATCCTTCCCCTTCCAAACCTGAGACCCTCCTCCCAGGGAAACTAAAACTACCTCAGCCTCTATCCCGCTGGGAAATGAGTCTGAGGAGAAGGATTCTCCTGTAATCTCTTCTTCCTCGTAGGAGGAGAAGGCCAGATTAGCGGAGTGGACCCCCAAAGGTCTAACCTTACACCGGGGATCCCCCTTCACGTGGTCAGTTGCTCCACAAGCAAAACAAGATCCATTGGGTCTGTTTACATAGGGAGGCTTATTGTAAGACAGTGTGCTGATCAATGGAGTAGATACTCCAGCTCTTAGGGATAGTGGGTGCAGTCGAACTGTAGTGGATTCTACCTTGGTAGACTCAGAGGAAGTTGCCAGAGCTACTCTGATGCCCACTAAGTTGGCTGACGGCCCACTCCGTATGTTCCCAGTAATACCTGTAAATCTTACTTTAAATGGTACAGCAGTCAGGATTCCAGTGAGCATTCAGAGAAACGTCCCGGGAAAGGTCTTGTTAGGTAATGATCTCAGAGCTTTAGGGCTCATAGGAGACACTGCCGAAAGACCCTACACACGGTCTCAAGCACGGGCAGCATTGGCCAAGACCAATACGCCGCCCCAGCCGAAGGGGAAACCCAAGGCGAAAGGAGTCAACAAGTCAGGACGAGGGAAAGAGAATATTCCCCCGAGCTCGCCTACCACTGCGGTGGAGGAAGTTGGTCAATCGCCCGGGCCTGAGGAGGAGGTGGCGATGCCTGAAGTATTTGACCCCAACGACCATCCTGAACTAAAAGACTTGTTAGTTGAAGGAGGTCCTGATAGGGACGAATTCAGTAAAGGCCAACGTGAGTGCCCATCTCTGGAAGGCCTAAGGAGACAGGCCTGCTCCCAGCTTGAGGGTGAACCTCCTGGGACGCATAGGATTTATTGGGAAGGTGGACTCCTGTATAGTGAGCCCACAGAGTCTACAGAAGGAGACCATAGGAGGTTGGTGGTTCCCCTTGCTGTTAGGCCCTTCCTCCTGCAGTTGGCGCATGAAGTGCTCCTTGCTGGTCACCTTGGTATTAAGAGGACCAAGCAAAGGTTATCCATGCACTTCTACTGGCCCAAGATGGGGGTGCAAGTAGAAAGTCACTGCAGGAGTTGTGCCTCCTGCCAGTTATCTGGTAAGGTTGGCTCGACAATCCAAGCTCCGTTGGTACCGCTCCCAGTTGTGGGGGTACCATTTGAAAGGGTAGGGATCGACATCGTTGGTCCCCTTGACCCGCAAACATCCTCGGGCAATAGGTTTATCCTGGTGCTGGTCGACCATGCAACCAGATATCCTGAGGCCATCCCATTGAAAACTGTAACTGCCAAGTCAGTTGCAAAAGCGTTACTTGGCATATTTACTAGGGTTGGCTTCCCTAAAGAAGTTGTGTCAGATCGTGGCAGCAACTTTATGTCGAAGTATATGCAGGCTATGTGGAAAGAATGTGGGGTCACCTACAAGTTCTCTTCTGCATACCACCCCCAGACCAATGGTCTGGTGGAACGTTTCAACAGAACGTTAAAAAGCATGATTGGGGCTCTGGAGAAGCTTCAGAGAAGACAATGGGATCTTCTTTTACCATGCTTACTGTTTGCCTACCGAGAGGTACCACAGGAGGGTGTTGGCTTCAGCCCCTTCAAACTTCTGTTTGGTCATCCTGTACGGGGACCCTTAGCCATAGTCAAAGAGGGATGGGAGATGCCCACTCCCCCTGTTACTACCAACGTAGTTGATTATGTGCTAGGGCTCAGAAAACGGATGGTACTTCTGATGGGCTTGGCTAGTGATAAATTGAAGGCAGTACAAGCGCTGGTGAAACATTGGTACGACCAGAAAGCTTCCCTCATCAACTTTACACCTGGTCAGCAAGTCCTGATCATGAATCCCATAAGGCCTTGAGCTTTACAGGACAAATGGTCAGGCCCTTACACAGTGGTGGAGCCCCTGGGTGAGGTTAACTATTTAGTGGACCTTGGAAGGCCTGGACAGGCTCCAAAAGTGTTTCACGTGAATAGGCTGAAGGCTTTCGTCCCAAGAGTCGAAATCGCAGCACTGTTACTGGCTTCAGATGTTGAGGAAGAGGAGTCTGAACCTCTCCCCGACCTGTTCCAAAGCGGTCCTTCAGATAGCTCCTTTGAGGGTGTCCGAGTGGCCCCTCACCTGACTTCTGATCAGCAGGCTGAGGTGAAAAGTTTGCTTAGGCAGTTTTCCCCCGTTTTCACAGTCGCCTGGTTTGACACCTTGGTGCAAACATATCATAGACACAGGAGACAGTGTACCTACCAAAAGTAGGGGATACAGGATGTCAGACAAAGTACGGTCTTATATTAAGACCGAGGTCAACAAGATGTTAGACCTTGGGGTGATTGAACCCTCTAGTAGTCCTTGGTCCAGCCCTGTGGTTTTCGTTCCAAAGGCAGGCACTTCTGAATTGAGGTTCTGTGTGGATTACAGGGCTCTGAATGCTGTCACCAAGACAGATGCACACCCCTTGCCTCGAACAGATGAGCTGGTGGATACTTTGGGTGCCTCCAAGTACCTCAGCACGTTTGACCTCACTGCTGGCTATTGGCAAATAGCTTTAGCAGAACATGCCAAGGAGAAGACAGCGTTTTCTACTCCAGACGGCCTTTACCAATTCCGGGTAATGCCGTTCGGGTTGAAGAATGCACCTGCCACTTTCCAGAGGCTTGTTCATCATGTTTTGAATGGGTTGGACGAATTCTGTCTTGCATATCTGGACGATATAGCAGTTTTCAGTGCCACCTGACCATGTGAAACACCTCGGGATTGTGCTCCAGGCTCTTCAGAAAGCACACTTGACCATAAAAGCTAGTAAATGCCAGATTGGACAAGGCTCAGTGTTTTACCTTGGACATGAAGTAGGTGGAGGGAGGATACAGCCTCTACCCAGTAAAGTACAAGCAGTACAAGACTGGCCTACCCCCACTACACAAACCCAAGTGAGAGCCTTCTTAGGACTCACGGGGTATTACCGCAATTTTGTGGCAGACTATGGCACCATAGCTGCCCCTCTGACTGCCCTCACAACTCTGAAGAAACCCAAGAAGGTAACTTGGACCGACGAGTGTGAGAAGGCCTTCAATGGCTTAAAAGACTCCTTGTGCCAGGCCCCTGTCCTCAGGGCCCCTGATTATCAAAGACCTTTTATCGTGCAGACGGACGCCTCTGACACTGGGATAGGAGCTGTACTATCGCAAGTAGATGAGAAGGGTAAGGAACACCCTATTGGTTTTATTAGTCGCCAGTTTAAGGACAGAGAGCTCAGATGGTCCACGGTAGAGAAAGAATGTTTCTCTGTTGTGTGGGCCCTAAGGAAGCTGAGGCCCTACCTCTATGGGACCCACTTCACTGTGCAAACTGACCATAAGCCCTTAAAGTGGCTAATAAATATGAAGGGGGAGAATCCAAAGTTGCTTAGGTGGTCCATAAGTCTACAAGGCTTCGACTTCACTATTGAGCATAGGCCAGGTGTCCAACATAGCAATGCTGATGGGTTGTGGAGAATGTTTAACCGACCTGAACAAGAGACTCATCCAGGGGTGGATTAGTTCCCCCTGTCCATAGTCTGGGAGGGGCGAGTGTTAGGAAAGATTTCGTAATTGTAGGTAATTTTCCTTCCATGTGGCAACCCCTAAACTTTTTGCTGTTGTTTTTCACCTTGTTCTCGACTTTGCCCGAGAAGTGCAGCCTTCTGCCGCACTCCTCTGGGCTTTCGCTCCTTTCTTAAGGGGAAACTGTCATGCCCTTAAGACAGTCAGTACCAGGAAACGCTGGTTTCCGTAGTTTCTTGTATCATGTTGCAGCTTTCGTGCAACATGACACAAGAGGGCACTGTAAGCTAAGTTACTGCTCTCTTGGGTCTCTAGCCTTCTACAGGCCCTAGATACTCTTTCAGGATTGTAACTGATCGGTGCAAGTGATTCACGGACGGGAATGGTGGCAGCGATCGTTTCTTGTGTTTTGAGATCCTTTTGGCGTGCTAAGCGCGTTTCTCGCGCTTAACCCAAAATGGTGGCCTAGATCCCAAAATAGCCAGACCACGAGGCTCCTTTGTCCTGTCGGCTGACCGTCTTGCTCCCTTCACCTTCCCCAGGTCGAGCCGACCTGGGGCCTTCCTTATTTGGGCATGTGCTTTCCCGCGAAACACAGATGCTTTCGCAGGCTTCTACATGTCTTGTGTGTGCCTCCAGGATGTGGGCTGGGATGTCTGGTCCCAATACACATCCTGGGTGCCAGAGAGTCTAGGGTAGTGTGAATGCCTGGGACCACCGTGGTCCGTGATAGGTCCACGAATGGTGTGAGTGTTGATGAGCGGATCTCCCATTGGGTCCCCTCCGTTTTGGCGCCAAGGGAACCGTGGATAAGAGGGGGCTGGAAACACCACTACCATGTCGATCTCCTGAGTTCTCACGAACGAAGGAATACAGGAGCCAAGTATCCTGCAACCAAGAGGCTGAACCGAGGAATCGCTGGTGACCCGCTGAAGGACTGCTCCTCTGCACTGCTGTCGCCTTGTGAAACCCTTTTCACCTTTGATCGAACCAGAAGGCCTGTACTGGTACTTCGACCCTTGGAATAGCGGGGACAGCTATTCTCGGCATTTTCACCATCTCCTGCTAGTAAGCCTTCGGAAGCGTCTCTGGGCCATCCAGCAGACTGACCAGCCTACACAGGAGTCTTGCTCTGTAACCGCCGCCAGGTTGTGTAGTATATCGAGTCCTTGTCACTCTCACATGATTCGTACACTTGGCGTTCCCAGGTCTGAAGTGAGTAGTGTTATTGCATGCTGTAGGAAGGGTCTAAGGATTGGAATGGGAAGGACTTGGATATCACATCTCATGCTATGGATAGGCTCTCAGGTTTGGAAAGGGAAGGAGTTGGATATCACATTTCATGTTAGAGGAAGGATCTCAGGTTTGGTATTAGAGGCATTGAGATATCACATCTCATGCTATAGGAAGGGTCTCAGGATTGGAATGGGAAGGAGTTGGATATCACATCTCATGCTAAAGGAAGGGTCTCAGGTTTAGTATAAGCATTGAGATATCACATCTCATGCTATAGGAAGGGTCTCAGGATTGGAATGGAAGGAGTTGGATTTCACATCTCATGTTATAGGAAGGATCTCAGGTTTGGTATTAGAAGCATTGAGACATCACATCTCATGCTAAAGGAAGGGTCTCAGGATTGGAATGGGAAGGAGTTGGATATCACATCTCATGCTATAGGAAGGGTCTCAGGTTTGGTATAAGCATTGAGATATCACATCTCATGCTATAGGAAGGGTCTCAGGATTGGAATGGGAAGGAGTTGTATATGACATCTCATGCCGTAGGAAGGGTCTCAGGTTTGGTATAAGCATTGAGATATCAGATCTCTGCTATCGGAAGGGTCTCAGGATTGCAATGGGAAGGAGTTGGATATCCCATCTCATGTTATAGGAAGAGTCTCAGGTTTGGTATTAGAAGCATTGAGATATCACATCTCATGCTATAGGAAGTGTCTCAAGATTGGAATGGGAAGGACTTGGATATCACATCTCATGCTATAGGGAGGGTCTCAAGTTTGATATTAGAAGCATTGAGATATCACATCTCATGCTATAGGAAGGGTCTCAGGATTGGAATGGGAAGGAGTTGGATATCACATCTCATGCTATAGGAAGGGTCTCAGGTTTGGTATAAGCAGTGAGATATCACATCTCATGCTATAGGAAGTGTCTCAGGATTGGAATGGGAAGGAGTTGGATATCACATCTCATGTTATAGGAAGGATCTCAGGTTTGGTATAAGCATTGAGATATCACATGTTTGCTATCGGAAGGGTCTCAGGATTGGAATGGGAAGGAGTTGGATATTCCCATCTCATGTTATAGGAAGGGTCTCAGGTTTGGTATTAGAAGCATTGAGACATCACATCTCATGCTATAGGAAGGGTCTCAGGATTGGAATGGGAAGGACTTGGATATCACATCTCATGCTATAGGGAGGGTCTCGAGTTTGATATTAGAAGCATTGAGATTTCACATCTCATGATATCGGAAGGGTCTCAGGGTTGGAATGGGAAGGAGTTGGATATCACATCTCATGATAAAGGAAGGGTCTAAGGTTTGGAAGGGGAAGGATTTGGATATCACATCTCATGTTATAGGACGGGTCTCAGGTTTGGTATTAGAAGCATTGAGATATCAAGTCTCATGGTATAGGAAGGGTCTCAGAATTGGAATGGGAAGGAGTTGGATATCACATCTCAAGCTATAGGAAGGGTCTCAGGATTGGAATGGGAAGGAGTTTGATATCACATCTCATGCCATAGTATGGGTCTCAGGTTTGGTATAAGCATTGGGATATCAAATCTCATGCTATCGGAAGGGTATCAGGATTGGAATTCCAAGGAGTTGGATATCCCATCTCATGCTATAGGAAGGGTCTCAGGTTGGAATGGGAAGGAGTTGGATATCACATCTCATGCTAAAGGGAGGGTCTCAGGTTTGGAAGGGGAAGGATTTGGATATCACATCTCATGTTATAGGAAGGATCTCAGGTTTGGTATAAGAAGCATTGAGATATCACATCTCATGCTATCGGAAGAATCTCAGATTTGGTATTAGAGGCATTGAGATATCACATCTCATGCTATCATAAGGGTCTCAGGATTGGAATGGGAAGGAGTTGGATATCACATCTCATGCTATAGGAAGGGTCTCAGGTTTGGAACGGGAAGGAGTTGGATATCACATCTCATGTTATAGGAAGAGTCTCAGGTTTGGTATAAGCATTGAGATATCAAATCTCTGCAATCGGAAGTGTCTCAGGATTGGGATGGGAAGGAGTTGGATATCACATCTCATGCTATAGGAAGGGTCTCAGGTTTGGAACGGAAAGGAGTTGGATATCCCATCTCATGTTATAGGACTGGTCTCAGGTTTGGTATTAGAAGCATTGAGATATCACATCTCTGCTATCGGAAGTGTCTCAGGATTGGAATGGGAAGGAGTTGGATATCATATCTCATGTTATAGGACGGGTCTCAGGTTTGTTATTAGAATCATTGAGATATCATATTGCATGCTGTAGGAAGGGTCTAAGGATTGGAATGGAAGGACTTGGATATCACATCTCATGCTATAGGTAGGCTCTCAGGTTTGGAAAGGGAAGGAGTTGGATATCACATTTAATGTTAGAGGAAGGATCTCAGGTTTGATATTAGAGCCATTGGATATCACATCTCATGCTATAGGAAGGGTCTCAGGATTGGAATGGGAAGGAGTTGGATATCACATCTCATGCTATAGGAAGGGTTTTAGGTTTGGTATAAGCATTGAGATATCACATCTCATGCTATAGGAAGGGTCTCAGGATTGGAATGGGAAGGATCTGTATATGACATCTCATGCCATAGGAAGGGTCTCAGGTTTGGTATTAGAAGCATTGAGATATCACATCTCATGCTATAGGAAGTGTCTCAGGATTGGAATGGGAAGGACTTGGATATCACATCTCATGCTATAGGAAGGGTCTCAGGTTTGGTATAAGCAGTGAGATATCACATCTCATGCTATAGGAAGTGTCTCAGGATTGGAATGGGAAGGAGTTGGATATCACATCCCATGTTATAGGAAGGATCTCAGGTTTGGTATAAGCATTGAGATATCACATGTTTGCTATCGGAAGGGTCTCAGGATTATAATGGGAAGGAGTTGGATATTCCCATCTCATGTTATAGGAAGGGTCTCAGGTTTGGTATTAGAAGCATTGAGACATCACATCTCATGCTGTAGGAAGGGTCTCAGGATTGGAATGGGAAGGACTTGGATATCACATCTCATGCTATAGGGAGGGTCTCGAGTTTGATATTAGAAGCATTGAGATATCACATCTCATGATATCGGAAGGGTCTCAGGATTGGAATGGGAAGGAGTTGGATATCACATCTCATGATAAAGGAAGGGTCTAAGGTTTGGAAGGGGAAGGATTTGGATATCACATCTCATGTTATAGGACAGGTCTCAGGTTTGGTATTAGAAGCATTGAGATATCAAGTCTCATGGTATAGGAAGGGTCTCAGAATTGGAATGGGAAGGAGTTGGATATCACATCTCGTTATAGGAAGGGTCTCAGGATTGGAATGGGAAGGAATTGGATATCATATCTCATGTTATAGGACCGGTCCCAGGTCTGGTATTAGAAGCATTGAGATATCACATCTCATGCTATAGGAGGAGTCTCAGGATTGGAATGGGAAGGAGTTGGATATCACGTTTCATGTTATACGAAGGGTCTCAGGATTGGAATGGGAAGGAGTTGAATATCACATCTCATGCTAAAGGAAGGGTATCAGGTTTGATAGAAGCATTGAGATATCACATCGCATGCTATAGGAAGGAACTCAGGATTGGAATGGGAAGGAGTTGGATATCACATCTAATGCCATAGGAAGGGTCATCAGGTTTGGTATAAGCATTGAGATATCACATCTCTGCTATCGGAAGGGTCTCAGGATAGGAATGGGGAGGACTTAGAATTCACATCTCATACTATAGGGAGGGTCTCAGTTTTGATATTAGAAGCATTGAGCTATCACATCTCATGCTATCGGAAGGGTCTCAGGATTGGAATCGGATGGAGTTGGATATCACATCTCAAGCTATCTCAGGATTGGAATGGGAAGGAGTTTGATATTTCATCTCAAGCTATAGGAAGGGTCTCAGGTTTGGAAAGGGAAGGATTTGGATTTCACATCTCATGTTATAGGATGGTTCTCATGTTTGGTTTTAGAAGCATTGAGATATCACATCTCATGCTATCGGAAGGGTCTCAGGTTTGGAATGGGAAGGAGTTGGATATCACATCTCTGCTATCTGAAGGGTCTCAGGATTGGAATGGGAAGGAGTTGGATATCCCATCTCGTTATAGGAAGGGTCTCAGGTTTGGTATTAGAAGCAATGAGATATCACATCTCATGCTATAGGAAGGGTCTAAGGTTTGGAAGGGGACGGATTTGGGTATCACATCTCATGTTATAGGACGGGTCTCAGGTTTGGTATTTGAAGCATTGAGATATCAAGTCTCATGGTATAGGACGGGTCTCAGAATTGGAATGAGAAGGAGTTGGATATCACATCTCAAGCTATAGGAAGGGTCTCAGGATTGGAATGGGAAGGACTTGGATATCACATCTCATTCTATACGAAGGCTCTCAGGATTGGAAGGGGAAGGAGTTGGATATCACATTTCATGTTAGAGGTAGGATCTCAGGTTTGGTTTTAGAGGCATTGAGATATCACATCTCATGCCATCAGAAGGGTCTCAGGATTGGAATGGGAAGGAGTTGGATATCAAATCTCATGCTAAAGGGATGGTCTAATGTTTGGAAGGGGAGGGATTTGGACATCATATCTCATGTTATTGGAAGGATCTCAGGTTTGGTATTAGAAGCATTGAGATATCACATCTCATGCTATCGGAAGGGTCTTAGGTTTGGTATAAGCATTGAGATATCACATCTCTGCTATCGGAAGGGTCTCAGGATTGGAATGGGAAGGATTTGGACATCACAATTCATGTTATAGGAAGGGTCTCAGGTTTGGTATTAGAAGCATTGAGATATCACATCTCATGCTATAGGAAGGGTCTCAGGATTGGAATGGGAAGGACTTGGATATCACATCTCATGTTATAGGAAGGGTCTCAGGTTTGGTATTAGAAGCATTGAGATATCACATCTCATGCTATAGGAAGGGTCTCAGGATTGGAATGGGAAGGACTTGGATATCACATCTCATGCTATAGGAAGGGTCTCAGGAATGGAATGGAAAGGACTTGGATATCACATCTCATGATAAAGGAAGGGTCTAAGGTTTGGAAGGGGAAGGATTTGGATATCACATCTCATGTTATTGGACCGGTCTCAGGTTTGGTATTAGAAGCATTGAGATATCAAGTCTCATGGTATAGGACGGGAGTTTGATATCACATCTCATGCCATGGTATGGGTGTCAGGTTTTGTAGAAGCATTGGGATATCACATCTCATGCTATAAGAAGGGTATCAGGATTGGATTTGGAAGGAGTTGGATATCCCATCTCATGCTATAGGAAGGGTCTCAGGTTGGAATAGAAGGAGTTGGATATCACATCTCATGTTATAGGAAGGGTCTCAGGATTGGAATGGGAAGGACTTGGATATCACATCTTGTTAGGAAAGATTTCGTAATTGTAGGGAATTTTCCTTCCATGTGGCAACCCCTAAACTTTTTGCTATTGTTTTTAACCTTGTTCTTGACTTTGCCAGAGAAGTACAGCCTTCTGCCGCACTTCTCTGGGCTTTCGCTCCTTTTCTTACGGGGAAACTGACATGCCCTTAAAACAGTCAGTACCGGGGAACGCTGTTTCCCGTAGTTTCGTTTATCATGTTGCGGCTTTAGTGCAACATGACACAAGAGGGCACTGTAAGCTAAGTTACAGCTCTCTTGGGTCTCTAGCCTTCTACGGGCCCTAGATACTCTTTTAGGATGGTATTTGATCGGTGCAAGTCATTCAGGGACTGGAATGGTGGCAGCGATCGTTTTGTTTATTTTGAGCTCCTTTTGGCGTTCTGAGCACGTTTTTCGCACTGAACCCAAAATGGTGGCCTGGCTCCCAAAATGGCCAGTCCACGAGGCTCCTTTGTCCTGTCCACTGACCGTCTTGCTCCCTTCACCTTCCCCAGGTCGGGCGACCCGGGGCCTTCCTTATTTGGGCATGTACTTTCCCGCGAAACGTGGTTGCTTTCGCGGGCTTCTACATGTCGTTTGTGTGCCTCCAGGGTGTGGGCTGGGATGTCTGGTCCCAATACACATCCTGGGTGCCAGAGAGTCTGGGGTGGTGTGAATGCCTGGGACCACCGTGGTCCGTGATTGGTCCACGTATGGTATGTGTGTTGATGTGCGGATCTCCCATTGGCTCCCCTCCGTTTTGGCGCGAAGGGAACCGTGGATAAGAGGGAGCTGGAAACACCACTACCATGTCGATCTCCTGAGTTCTCACGAACGAAGGAATACAGGAGCCAAGTATCCTGCAACCAAGAGGCTGGACCGAGGAATCGCTGGTGACCCGCTGAAGGAATCCTCCTTTGCACTGCTGTCGACCTGTGAAACCCTTTCCTCCTTGGATCGAACCAGAAGGCCTGTACTGGTGCTTCGACCTTTGGAATAGCAGGAACAGCTATTCCCGGCGACTTCATCATCTCCTGCCAAGTAAGCCTTCGGAAGTGTCTCTGGGCCATCCAGTTGACTGACCAGCTTACAAGGGAGTCCTGCTCTGTAACTGCCGCCAGGTTGTGTTGTATTTCGAGTCCTTGTCACTCTCCCACGCTTCGTACACTTGGCGTTCCCAAGTCTGAAGGGAGGAGTGTACATTTGGCTTGAATACACACGGCCGCTCCGTTGTCCTGCTGCGGCAACAAACTGTGCTGGTTACGTCGATTGGGACGTCTTTTTGCTCTACACGACTTTGAGGCGTTCCCTGCTCTTCTGAACCTGCCAGCTGCTGAAACTAACGTGGAGAAGCCTGGGTCTGCTTGCTTCGGGGACCGGTGAGTAGTTTAGCTAGGATCTGGTCGCCCTCCTGCAGTATCCCATTGCTTTCCCTGCTGTGTAAAAACAGCACCCTTTTGGCCGTACTCGCGCTCTGCTTCTGCCCGCTGTGGAGGCTGCGCTTGAGTTGCGGAACCTGTTCTCCTTCTGCTGTGCACTAACCCGAACTGCCTGACTTCCTCCGAAGAGCTTCCCCTTTTGCCCGTTGGCACCGGCGTGGCAGGTACTTTGAGCACAAGGCTCCACTCTTCGCAGGGCTCGGACTTCCATCTAGTTAGGTGCCTCTGAAGGCGAACTGAGTCTAAAGCGTTATCGCACTGCCTGTTTTCCTTTCCTTTCAGGTGGACTACATATTTCGTGCTTTAAACGCTTGCGACTGTGTATTTGTATATATATTGTGTTGATATGGTATGTGTTGGTTTAATATTGTGATATTGTGATTTTCTCGCTACGGTCATTATTTTAAAGGCCTTAAAATAAATGTGTATCTATTTTTGATATAACAACTGTTTGGAGTAGTTTGTAAGCGCTCTTGCTTTGTGTGCTCATTGTGGGCTTTCAGTCACCCTCACCCCTCTTGAGACCTAGTCTTGACCGCCGCGATCGCTACCTTGATTGGTCTGGCTCGTCCAGAGGTTACCCTGTTCCAAGTAATTAGGTTGGCCTTCTGAACTTCTGCGCCACCAGGACAGAGTTCAGAAATCCGTCTTAACAAATTGGTGTACAGCGGTGGGATACGACTGAAGGTATCCAGTGTTGCGCTCGAACTAAGGCATTTCAGGTTATTCCAAACAGTACACGTAGTGAATTGTTGTAATATAACTTTAAAAAGGCCATAGTCCTATCAAACAGTATGGAAGCAAATACCTTGTTAACTTTAAATGCTTCCAAATCAGAAACATTGAAGAAGATGTGTGCGGAGAGAGGTGTTTCCTCTCAAGGCACTAAATTGGAAATGATCCAGAGAATCGTGGCGTGGCAAGAAGCGCAGCTTGACGCTATAACTTCCGAGGACAGTGCAGAAGGTGGTGGGGCTGCTCTCACTGGTAGAACCGACGGTTCTGCCGCTGCACTGATCCATCGCGACCACGAGGACAGGGAGGATGTGATGTCTAATGTTTCCTCTGCCAGTGTTGATGGGGAGGCTATGCTTGAATTCAAGAAGCAAGAGCTGCGGTTTAGGCAGCAGGAGCTTGAATTCAGCATAGCCAAACTAAAAATCGAACAGGCAGAAAAACAGAAAGACAGGGATCACCAGTTGGAACTGGCCAAGCTTCAGGTTGCAAATGGGTCCAAGGGTCCTGGACATGGCTCTGGGGCTTCCTCTCATCCACGGTTTCCGAAAGATCTGCTCAGTGTGTATGAAGAAAGGAATGACATTATGGACTGGCTGAATGCGTTTGAGTATGCATGCAAGGTTCAAGAAGTTGACAATGCTGATAAGATTGCTTGGTTGCTCAGTAGACTGCCCCATTCTGGCTGCAGTGCCATTATGGAAATGTCGAAGGCTGAGCGGGCTGATTTCGCAATGTTAAAGCAAACTCTCATTTTAAAGTTTGGGAAGACTCCGGCCCAATATTTAAAGCGTTTTCGAGAGTATAAGAAAAAGGAAGGTGGTACTTGGGTATCTTATGTCGCTGAATCTTTGAAAAACTTAACTGGCTGGGTCGAAGGTTATAAGGCTTCTACCTTCGAAGGCATGATCAATCTGGTCATGCTGGAACACATTTTTGCTTCTTCTTCCCCGGAGCTTAAGCAGCATTTGGCCGATTCGAAGGAGATAGATCCTAAGAAGCTGGCCATTGCAGCAGACTTATGGGTGTCACATCGAGTGTCCCATAAGGACAAAAATCCTGGTAAGCAGGAGGAAGGGAAAAAGTCCAAAGATATGGAGGGTGGGGAATCTGCTAAATCTTCTTCCCATAAGGGCCACAAAAAGAAAAACAAGGGTAAGACACAAGAGAACTCACAGGGTAGTGGAGGTTCGCCTCCGAAACAGAACTCTGGTTACAATAAGCCTCCCTACGTAAACAGACCCACTGGGGCTTGTTTTTCTTGTGGAGCAACTGACCATGTGAAGGGGGATCCCCGGTGTAAGGTTAGACCTTTGGGGGTCCACTCCGCTAATCTGGCCTTCTCCTCCTACGAGGAAGAAGAGATTACAGGAGCATCCTTCTCCTCAGACTCATTTCCCAGCGGGATAGAGGCTGAGGTAGTTTTAGTGTCCCTGGGTTCCTGGGAGCCTAAAGTCGCAGAGGCTTATGCTAGGATTCCGGATAATACCAAGCACTACTTTAAAGACAGCGTGCTGATCAATGGAGTGGATACTCCAGCTCTTAGGGATAGTGGGTGCAGTCGAACAGTAGTGGATTCTACCTTGGTAGACTCAGAGGAAGTTGCCAGAGCTACTCTGATGCCCACTAAGTTTGCTGACGGCCCCCTCCGTATGTTTCCCGTGATCCCTGTAAATCTTACTTTAAATGGTACAGCAGTCAGGATTCCAGTGAGCATTCAGAGAAACGTCCCGGGAAAGGTCTTGCTGGGTAATGATCTCAGAGCTTTAGGGCTCGTAGGAGACACTGCCGAAAGACCCTACACACGGTCTCAAGCACGGGCAGCATTGGCCAAGTCCAATACGCCGCCCCAGCCGAAGGGGAAACCCAAGGCGAAGGGAGTCTACAAGTCAAGACGAGGGAAAGAGAATATTCCCCCGAGCTCGCCTACCACTGCGGTGGAGGAAGTTGGTCAATCGCCCGGGCCTGACGAGGAGGTGGCGATGCCTGAAGTTTTCGACCCCAACGATCATCCTGAACTAAAAGACTTGTTAGTTGAAGGAGGTCCTGATAGGGACGAATTCAGTAAAGGCCAACGTGAGTGCCCATCTCTGGAAGGCCTAAGGAGACAGGCCTGCTCCCAGCTTGAGGGTGAGCCTCCTGGGAAGCATAGGATTTATTGGGAAGGTGGACTCCTGCATAGTGAGCCCACAGAGTCTACAGAAGGAGACCATAGGAGGTTGGTGGTTCCCCTTGCTGTTAGGCCCTCCCTCCTGCAGTTGGCGCATGAAGTTCCCCTTGCTGGTCACCTTGGTATGAAGAGGACCAAGCAAAGGTTATCCATGCACTTCTACTGGCCCAAGATGGGGGTGCAAGTAGAAAGTCACTGCAGGAGTTGTGCCTCCTGCCAGTTGTCTGGTAAGGTTGGCGCGACAATCCAAGCTCCGTTGGTACCGCTCCCAGTTGTGGGGGTACCATTTGAAAGGGTAGGGATCGACATCGTTGGTCCCCTTGACCCGCAAACATCCTCGGGCAATAGGTTTATCCTGGTGCTGGTCGACCATGCAACCAGGTATCCTGAGGCCATCCCATTGAAAACTGTAACTGCCAAGTCAGTTGCAAAAGCTTTACTCGGCATATTTACTAGGGTTGGCTTCCCTAAAGAAGTTGTGTCAGATCGTGGCAGCAACTTTATGTCGAAGTATATGCAGGCTATGTGGAAAGAATGTGGGGTCACCTACAAGTTCTCTTCTGCATACCACCCCCAGACCAATGGTCTGGTGGAACGTTTCAACAGAACGTTAAAAAGCATGATTGGGGCTCTGGAGGAGCCCCAGAGAAGAAAATAGGATCTTCTTTTACCATGCCTACTGTTTGCCTACCGAGAGGTACCACAGGAGGGTGTTGGCTTCAGCCCCTTCGAACTTCTGTTCGGTCATCCCGTACGGGGACCCTTAGCCATCGTCAAAGAGGGATGGGAGATGCCCACTCCCTCTGTTACTACCAATGTAGTTGATTATGTGCTAGGGCTCAGAAAACGGATGGTACTTCTGATGGGCTTGGCTAGTGATAAATTGAAGGCAGGGCAAGCGCTGGTGAAACATTGGTACGACCAGAAAGCTTCCCTCATCAACTTTACACCTGGTCAGCACGTCCTGATCATGAATCCAATAAGGCCTCGCGCTTTACAGGACAAATGGTCAGGCCCTTACACAGTGGTGGAGCCCCTGGGTGAGGTGAACTATTTAGTGGACCTTGGAAGGCCTGGACAGGCTCCAAAAGTGTTTCACGTGAATAGGCTGAAGGCTTTCGTCCCAAGAGTCGAAATCGCAGCACTGCTACTGGCTTCAGATGTTGAGGAAGAGGAGTCAGAACCTCTCCCCGACCTGTTCCAAAGCGGTCCTTCAGATGGCTCCGTTGAGGGTGTCCGAGTGGCCCCTCACCTGACTTCTGATCAGCAGGCTGAGGTGAAAAGTTTGCTTAGGCAGTTTTCCCCCCTGTTTTCACAGTCCCCTGGTTTGACACCTTGGTGCAAACATAACATTGACACAGGAGACAGTGTACCTACCAAAAGTAGGGGATACAGGATGTCAGATAAAGTACGGTCTTATATTAAGACCGAGGTCAACAAGATGTTAGACCTTGGGGTGATTGAACCCTCTAGTAGTCCTTGGTCCAGTCCTGTGGTTTTGGTTCCAAAAGCAGGCACTTCTGAATTGAGGTTCTGCGTGGATTACAGGGCTCTGAATGCTGTCACCAAGACAGATGCACACCCCTTGCCTCGAACAGATGAGCTGGTGGATACGTTGGGTGCCTCCAAGTACCTCAGCACGTTTGACCTCACTGCTGGCTATTGGCAAATAGCTTTAGCAGAACATGCCAAGGAGAAGACAGCATTTTCTACTCCAGACGGCCTTTACCAATTCCGGGTAATGCCGTTCGGGTTGAAGAATGCACCTGGCACTTTCCAGAGGCTTGTGAATCATGTGTTGAATGGGTTGGACGAATTCTGTCTTGCATATCTAGACGATATAGCAGTTTTCAGTGCCACCTGGGAAGACCATGTGAAACACCTCAGGATTGTGCTCCAGGCCCTTCAGAAAGCCCACTTGACCATAAAGGCTAGTAAATGCCAGATTGGACAAGGCTCAGTGGTTTACCTTGGACATGAAGTAGGTGGAGGGAGGATACAGCCTCTACCCAGTAAAGTACAAGCAGTACAAGACTGGCCTACCCCCACTACGCAAACCCAAGTGAGAGCCTTCTTAGGACTCACAGGTTATTATCGCAATTTTGTGGCAGACTATGGCACCATAGCTGCTCCTCTGACTGCCCTCACAACTCCGAAGAAACCCAAGAAGGCAACTTGGACTGACGAGTGTGAGAAGGCCTTCAATGGCTTAAAAGACTCCTTGTGCCAGGCCCCTGTGCTCAGGGCCCCTGATTATCAAAGACCTTTTATCGTGCAGACGGATGCCTCTGACACTGGGATAGGAGCTGTACTATCACAAGTACATGAGAAGGGTAAGGAACACCCTATCGGTTTTATTAGTCACCAGCTTAAGGACAGAGAGCTCAGATGGTCCACGGTAGAGAAAGAATGTTTCTCTGTTGTGTGGGCCCTAAGGAAGCTGAGGCCCTACCTCTATGGGACCCACTTCACTGTGCAGACTGACCATAAGCCGTTAAAGTGGCTAATGAACATGAAGGGGGAGAATCCAAAGTTGCTTAGGTGGTCCATAAGTCTACAAGGCTTCGACTTCACTATTGAGCATAGGCCAGGTGTCCAACATAGCAATGCTGATGGGTTGTCCAGAATGTTTAACCGACCTGAACAAGAGACTCATCCAGGGGTGGATTAGTTCCCCCTGTCCATAGTCTGGGAGGGGCGAGTGTTAGGAAAGATTTCGTAACTGTAGGGAATTTTCATTCCATGTAGCAACCCCTAAACTTTTTGCTATTGTTTTTAACCTTGTTCTTGACTTTGCCAGAGAAGTACAGCCTTCTGCCGCACTTCTCTGGGCTTTCGCTCCTTTTCTTACGGGGAAACTGACATGCCCTTAAGACATTCAGTACCGGGGAACGCTGTTTCCCGTAGTTTCGTTTATCATGTTGCGGCTTTAGTGCAACATGACACAAGAGGGCACTGTAAGCTAAGTTACAGCTCTCTTGGGTCTCTAGCCTTCTAGGGGCCCTAGATACTCTTTTAGGATGGTATTTGATCGGTGCAAGTCATTCAGGGACTGGAATGGTGGCAGCGATCGTTTTGTTTATTTTGAGCTCCTTTTGGCGTTCTGAGCACGTTTTTCGCACTGAACCCAAAATGGTGGCCTGGCTCCCAAAATGGCCAGTCCACAAGGCTCCTTTGTCCTGTCCACTGACCGTCTTGCTCCCTTCACCTTCCCCAGGTCGGGCGACCCGGGGCCTTCCTTATTTGGGCATGTACTTTCCCGCGAAACGTGGTTGCTTTCGCGGGCTTCTACATGTCGTTTGTGTGCCTCCAGGGTGTGGGCTGGGATGTCTGGTCCCAATACACATCCTGGGTGCCAGAGAGTCTGGGGTGGTGTGAATGCCTGGGACCACCGTGGTCCGTGATTGGTCCACGTATGGTATGTGTGTTGATGTGCGGATCTCCCATTGGCTCCCCTCCGTTTTGGCGCGAAGGGAACCGTGGATAAGAGGGAGCTGGAAACACCACTACCATGTCGATCTCCTGAGTTCTCACGAACGAAGGAATACAGGAGCCAAGTATCCTGCAACCAAGAGGCTGGACCGAGGAATCGCTGGTGACCCGCTGAAGGAATCCTCCTTTGCACTGCTGTCGTCCTGTGAAACCCTTTCCTCCTTGGATCGAACCAGAAGTGTCTGTACTGGTGCTTCGACCTTTGGAATAGCAGGAACAGCTATTCCCGGCGACTTCATCACCCCCTCCAAGTAAGCCTTCGGAAGTGTCTCTGGGCCATCCAGTTGACTGACCAGCTTACAAGGGAGTCCTGCTCCCTTGTTGTGTTGTATTTCGAGTCCTTGTCACTCTCCCACGCTTCGTACACTTGGCGTTCCCAAGTCTGAAGGGAGGAGTGTACATTTGGCTTGAATACACACGGCCGCTCCGTTGTCCTGCTGCGGCAACAAACTGTGCTGGTTTCGTCGATTGGGACGTCTTTTTGCTCTACACGACTTCGAGGCGTTCCCTGCTCTTCTGAACCTGCCAGCTGCTGAAACTAACGTGGAGAAGCCTGGGTCTGCTTGCTTCGGGGACCGGTGAGTAGTTTAGCTAGGATCTGGTCGCCCTCCTGCAGTATCCAATTGCTTTCCCTGCTGTGTAAAAACAGCACCCTTTTGGCCGTACTCGCGCTCTGCTTCTGCCCGCTGTGGAGGCTGCGCTTGAGTTGCGGAACCTGTTCTCCTTCTGCTGTGCACTAACCCGAACTGCCTGACTTCCTCCGAAGAGCTTCCCCTTTTGCCCGTTGGCACCGGCGTGGCAGGTACTTTGAGCACAAGGCTCCACTCTTCGCAGGGCTCGGACTTCCATCTAGTTAGGTGCCTCTGAAGGCGAACTGAGTCTAAAGCGTTATCGCACTGCCTGTTTTCCTTTCCTTTCAGGTGGACTACATATTTCGTGCTTTAAACGCTTGCGACTGTGTATTTGTATATATATTGTGTTGATATGGTATGTGTTGGTTTAATATTGTGATATTGTGATTTTCTCGCTACGGTCATTATTTTAAAGGCCTTAAAATAAATGTGTATCTATTTTTGATATAACAACTGTTTGGAGTAGTTTGTAAGCGCTCTTGCTTTGTGTGCTCATTGCGGGCTTTTAGTCACCCTCACCCCTCTTGAGACCTAGTCTTGACCGCCGCGATCGCTACCTTGATTGGTCTGGCTCGTCCAGAGGTTACCCTGTTCCAAGTAATTAGGTTGGCCTTCTGAACTTCTGCGCCACCAGGACAGAGTTCAGAAATCCGTCTTAACACATCTCATGCTGTAGGAAGGGTCTCAGGTTTGGAAAAGGAAGGAGTTGGATATCACATTTCATGTTAGAGGTAGGATCTCAGGTTTGGTATTAGAGGCATTGAGATATCACATCTCATGCTATCAGAAGGGTATCAGGATTGGAATGGGAAGGAGTTGGATATCACATCTCATGCTAAAGGGAGGGTCTCAGGTTTGGAATGGGAAGGATTTGGATATCACATCTCATGTTAAAGGAAGGACCTTAGGTTTGGTATTAGAAGCATTGAGATATCACATCTCATGCTATAGGAAGGGTCTCGGGATTGGAATGGGAAGGAGTTGGATATCACATCTCATGTTATAGGAAGGATCTCAGGTTTGGTATTAGAAACATTGAGATATAACATCTCATGCTATAGGAAGGGTCTCAGGATTGGAATGGGAAGGAGTTGGATATCACATCTCATGCTATGGGAAGGGTCTCAGGTTTGGTATTAGAAGCATTGTGATATCACATCTCATGCTATAGGAAGGGTTTCAGGTTTGGTAGAAGCATTGAGATATCACATCTCATGCTATAGGAAGAGTCTCAGGTTTGGGAAGGGAAGGATTTGGATTTCACATCTCATGTTATAGGATGGTTCTCATGTTTGGTTTTTGAAGCATTGAGATATCACATCTCATGCTATCGGAAGGGTCTCAGGTTTGGAATGGGAAGGAGTTGGATATCACATCTCATGTTATAGGAAGGGTCTCAGGTTTGGAATGGGAAGGAGTTGGATATGACATCTCTTGTTATAGGGAGGGTCTCAGGATTTGAATGGTAAGGAGTTGGATATCACATCTCATGCTATAGGAAGGGTCTCAGGCTGGAATGGGAAGGAGTTGGATATCACATCTCATGTTATATACAGGAAGGGTCTCAGGATTGGAATGGGAAGGATTTGGATATCACATCTCTTGCTATAGGAAGGGTCTCAGGTTTTTTATTAGAAACATTGAGATATCACATCTCATGCTATAGGAAGGGTTTTAGGATTGGAATGGGAAGTATTTGGATATCACATCTCATGCTAAAGGAAGGGTCTCAGGTCTGGAATGGGAAGGAATTGGATATCACATCTCATGTTATAGGAAGGGTCTCAGGTTTTTTATTAGAAACATTGAGATATCACATCTCATGTTATAGGACGGTTCCCAGGTTTGGTATTAGAAGCATTGAGATATCACATCTCATGGTATAGGAAGGGTCTCAGGGTTGGAATGGGAAGGAGTTGGATATCACATCTCATCCAATAGGAAGGGTCTCAGGTTTGGAATGGGAAGGAATTGGATATCACATCTCATGTTATAGGAAGGATCTCAGGTTTGGTATTAGAAGCATTGAGATATCACATCTCATGCAATAGGAAGGGTCTCAGGATTGGAATGTGAAGGATTTGGATATCACATCTCATGCTAAAGGAAGGGTCTCAGGTTTGGTAGAAGCATTGAGATATCACATCTCATGCTATAGGAAGGGTCTCAGGATTTGAATGGCAAGGAGTTGGATATCACATCTCATGCCATAGGAAGGGTCTCAGGTTTGGTATAAGCATTGAGATATCACATCTCTGCTATCGGAAGGTTCTCAGGATTGGATTGGGAAGGAGTTGGATATCCCTTCTCATGCTATAGGAAGTGTCTCAGGTTGGAATGGGAAGGAGTTGAATATCACATCTCATGTTATAGGAAGGGTCTCAGGATTGGAATGGGAAGGATTTGGATATCACATCTCTTGCTATAGGAAGGGTCTCAGGATTGGAATGGGAAGGATTTGGATATTTCCCATTCCAATCCTGAGACCCTTCCTATAACATGAGATGTGATATCCAACTCCTTCCCATTCCAACCTGAGACACTTCCTATAGCATGAGAAGGGATATCCAACTCCTTCCCAATCCAATCCTGAGACCCTTCCGATAGCAGAGATGTGATATCTCAATGCTTATACCAAACCTGAGACCCTTCCTATGGCATGAGATGTGATATCCACCTCCTTGCCATTCAAATCCTGAGACCCTTCCTATAGCATGAAAAGGGATATCCAACTCCTTCCCAATCCAATCCTGAGACCCTTCCGATAGCAGAGACGTGAAATCTCAATGCTTCTACCAAACCTGAGACCCTTCCTTTAGCATGAGATGTGATATCCAAATCCTTCACATTCCAATCCTGAGACCCTTCCTATAGCATGAGATTTGATATCTCAATGCTTCTAATACCAAACGTGAGATCCTTCCTATAACATGAGATGTGATATCCAAATCCTCCCCTTCCAAACCTGAGACCCTCCCTTTAGCATGAAATGTGATATCCAACTCCTTCCTATTCCAATCCTGAGACTCTTCTGATAGCATGAGATGTGATATCTCAATGCTTCTAATACCAAACCTGAGATCCTTCCGATAGCATGAGATGTGATATCTCAATGCTTCTAATAACAAACCTGAGATCCTTCCTATAACACGAGATGTGATATCCAAATCCTTCCCCTTCCAAACCTGAGACCCTCCCTTTAGCATGAGATGTGATATCTAACTCCTTCCCATTCCATTCCTGAGACCCTTCTGATAGCATGAGATGTGATATCTCAATGCCTCTAATACCAAACCTGAGATCCTACCTCTAACATGAAATGAGATATCCAACTCTTTCCCCTTCCAAACCTGAGAGCCTTCCTATAGCATGAGATGTGATATCCAAGTCCTTCCCATTTCAATACTGAGACCCTTCCTATAGCTTGAGATGTGATATCCAACTCCTTCCCATTCCAATTCTGAGACCCTTCCTATAGCATGAGATGTGATATCTCAATGCTTATACCAAACCTGAGAGCCTACCTATAACATGAGATGTGATATCCAAGTCCATCCCATTCCAATCCTTAGGCCCTTCCTACAGCATGCGATGTGATATCTCAATGATTTTAATACCAAACCAGAGACTCTTCCTATAACATGAGATGGGATATCCAACTCCTTCCCATTCCAATTCTGAGACCCTTCCTATACTATGAGACTTGATATCTCAATGCTTCTAATACCAAACCTGAGACCCGTAATATAACATGAGATGTGATATCCAAATCCTTCCCCTTCCAAACCTTAGACCCTTCCTTTATCATGAGATGTGATATCCAACTCATTCCCATTCCAATCCTGAGACCCTTCCGATATCATGAGATGTGATATCTCAAACTTCTAATATCAAACTTGAGAACCTCCCTATAGCATGAGATGTGATATCCAAGTCCTTCCCATTCCAATCCTGAGACCCTTCCTATAGCATGAGATGTGATATCTCAATGCTTCTAATACCAAACCTGAGACCCTTCCTATAACATGAGATGGGAATATCCAACTCCTTCCCATTCCAATCTTGAGACCCTTCCGATAGCAGAGATGTGATATCTCAATGCTTATACCAAACCTGAGATCCTTCCTATAACATGAGATGTGATATCCAACTCCTTCCCATTCCAATCCTGAGACACTTCCTATAGCATGAGATGTGATATCTCACTGCTTATACCAAACCTGAGACCCTTCCCATAGCAGGAGATGTGATATCCAACTCATTCCCATTCCAATCCTCAGACCCTTCCTATAGCATGAGATGTGATATCTCAATGCTTCTAATGTCAAACTTGAGACCCTACCTATAGCATGAGATGTGATATCCAAGTCCTTCCCATTCCAATCCTGAGACACTTCCTATAGCATGATATGTGATATCTCAATGCTTCTAATACCAAACCTGAGACTCTTCCTATAACATGAGATGGGATATCCAACTCCTTCCCATTCCAATCCTGAGACCCTTTTGATAGCAGAGATGTGATATCTCAATGTTTATACCAAACCTGAGACCCTTCATACGGCATGAGATGTCATATTCAACTCCTTCCCATTCCAATCCTGAGACCCTTCCTATAGCATGAGATTTGATATCCAACTCCTTCCCATTCCAATCCTGAGACCCTTCCTATAGCATGAGATGTGATGTCTCAATGCTTCTAATACCAAACCTGAGATCCTTCCTATAACATGAGATGTGATATCCAACTCCTTCCATTCCAATCCTGAGACCCTTCCTATAGCATGAGATGTGATATCTCAATGCTTATACCAAACCTGAGACCCTTCCTATAGCATGAGATGTGATATCCAACTCCTTCCCATTCCAATCATGAGACCCTTCCTATAGCATGAGATGTGATATCTCAATGCTTCTAATACCAAACCTGAGATCCTTCCTCTAACATGAAATGTGAGATCCAACTCCTTCCCTTTCCAAACCTAAGAACCTATCTATAGCATGAGATGTGATATCCAAGTCCTTCACATTCCAACCCTTAGACCCTTCCTACAGCATGCAATATGATATCTCAATGATTCTAATAACAAACCTGAGACCCGTCCTATAACATGAGATGGGATATCCAACTCCTTCCCATTCCAATCCTTAGACACTTCCGATAGCAGAGATGTGATATCTCAATGTTTATACCAAACCTGAGACCCTTCCTATAACATGAGATGTGATATCCAACTCCTTCCCGTTCCAGACCTGAGACCCTTCCTTTAGCATGAGATGTGATATCCAGCTCCTTCCCATTCCAATCCTGAGACACTTCCGATAGCATGAGATGTGATATCTCAATGCTTCTAATATCAAAACTGAGACCCTCCCTATAGCATGATATGTGATATCTAAGTCCTTCCCATTCCAATCCTGAGACCCTTCCTATAGCATGAGATGTGATATCTCAATGCTTCTACCAAACCTGAGACCCTTCCTTTAGCATGAGATGTAATATCCAACTCCTTCCCATTCCAATCCTGAGACCCTTCCTATAGCATGAGATGTGATATCTCAATACTTCTAATACCAAACCTGAGATCCATCCTATAACATGAGATGTGATATCCAACTCCTTCCCTTTCCAAACCTGAGAGCCGTTCTATAGCATGAGATGTGATATCCAGGTCCTTCCCATTCCAATCCTTAGACCCTTCCTACAGCATGCAATATGATATCTCAATGATTCTAATAACAAACCTGAGACCCGTCCTATAGCATGAGATATGATATCCAAGTCCTTCCCATTCCAATCCTGAGACCCTTCCTATAACATGAAATGTGATATCCAACTCCTTCCCATTCCAACCTGAGACCCTTCCTATAGCATGAGATGGGATATCCAACTTCTTCCAAATCCAATACTGATACCCTTCCGATAGCATGAGATGTGATATCCCAATGCTTCTACCAAACCTGAGACCCATACTATGGCATGAGATGTGATATCAAACTCCTTCCCATTCCAATCCTGAGACCCTTCCTATAGCTTGAGGTGTGATATCCAACTCCTTCCCATTCCAATTCTGAGACCCTTCTTATACCATGAGACTTGATATCTCAATGCTTCTAATATTAAACCTGAGACCCGTCCTATAACATGAGATGTGATATCCAAATCCTTCCCCTTCCAAACCTTAGACCCTTCCTTTATCATGAGATGTGATATCCAACTCCTTCCCATTCCAATCCTGAGACCCTTCCGATATCATGAGATTTGTTATCTCAATGCTTCTAATATCAAACTTGAGACCCTCCCTATAGCATGAGATGTGACATCCAAGTCCTTCCCATTCCAATCCTGAGACCCTTCCTATAGCATGAGATGTGATATTTCTATGCTTCTAATACCAAATCTGAGACCCTTCCTATAACATGAGATGGGATATCCAACTCCTTCCCATTCCAATCCTGAGACCTTTCCAATAGCAGAGATGTGATATCTCAATGCTTATACCAAACCTGAGAACCTTCCTATGGCCTGAGATGTCATATACAACTCCTTCCCATTCCAATCCTGAGACCCTTCCTTTAGCATGAGATGTGATATCTCAATGCTTATACCAAATCTGAGACCCTTCCTATAGCATGAGATGTGATATCCAATTCCTTCCCATTCCAATCCTGAGACCCTTCCTATAGCATGAGATGTGATATCTCAATGCTTATACCAAACCTGAGAGCCTACCTATAACATGAGATGTGATATCCAAGTCCATCCCATTCCAATCCTTAGACCCTTCCTACAGCATGCGATGTGATATCTCAATGATTCTAATACCAAACAGAGACTCTTCCTATAACATGAGATGGGATATCCAACTCCTTCCCATTCCAATCCTGAGCCGCTTCCGATAGCAGAGATGTGATATCTCAATGCTTATACCAAACCTGAGACCCTTCCTATAACATGAGATGTGATATCCAACTCCTTCCCGTTCCAAACCTGAGACACTAACTATAGCATATGTGATATCCAACTCCTTCCCATTCCAAACATGAGACCCTTCCTATAGCAAGAAAGTAATATCCAACTCCTACCCATTCCAATCCTGAGACCCTTCCTATAGCAAGAGATGTGATATCCAAATCCTTCCCATTCCAATCCTGAGACCCTTCCTATAACATGAGATGTGATATCCAACTCCTTCCCATTCCAATCCTGAGACACTTCCTATAGCATGAGATGTGATATCTCAATGCTTCTAATACCAAACCTGAGACTCTTCCTATAACATGAGATGGGATATCCAACTCCTTCCCATTCCAATCCTGAGACCCTTTTGATAGCAGAGATGTGATATCTCAATGTTTATACCAAACCTGAGACCCTTCCTACGGCATGAGATGTCATATTCAACTCCTTCCCATTCCAATCCTCAGACGCTTCCTATAGCATGAGATTTGATATCCAACTCCTTCCCATTCCAATCCTGAGACCCTTCCTATAGCATGAGATGTGATGTCTCAATGCTTCTAATACCAAACCTGAGATCCTTCCTATAACATGAGATGTGATATCCAACTCCTTCCATTCCAATCCTGAGACCCTTCCTATAGCATGAGATGTGATATCTCAATGCTTATACCAAACCTGAGACCCTTCCTATAGCATGAGATGTGATATCCAACTCCTTCCCATTCCAATCCTGAGACCCTTCCTATAGCATGAGATGTGATATCTCAATGCTTCTAATACCAAACCTGAGATCCTTCCTCTAACATGAGATGTGATATGCAACTCCTTCCCGTTCCAAACCTGACACCCTTCCTTTAGCATGAGATGTGATATCCAGCTCCTTCCCATTCCAATCCTGAGACACTTCCGATAGCATGAGATGTGATATCTCAATGATTCTAATAACAAACCTGAGACCCGTCCTATAACATGAGATGGGATATCCAACTCCTTCCCATTCCAATCCTGAGACACTTCCGATAGCAGAGATGTGATATCTCAATGTTTATACCAAACCTGAGACCCTTCCTATAACATGAGATGTGATATCCAACTCCTTCCCGTTCCAAACCTGACACCCTTCCTTTAGCATGAGATGTGATATCCAGCTCCTTCCCATTCCAATCCTGAGACACTTCCGATAGCATGAGATGTGATATCTCAATGCTTCTAATATCAAAACTGAGACCCTCCCTATAGCATGATATGTGATATCTAAGTCCTTCCCATTCCAATCCTGAGACCCTTCCTATAGCATGAGATGTGATATCTCAATGCTTCTACCAAACCTGAGACCCTTCCTTTAGCATGAGATGTGATATCCAACTCCTTCCCATTCCAATCCTGAAACCCTTCCTATAGCATGAGATGTGATATCTCAATACTTCTAATACCAAACCTGAGATCCTTCCGATAACATGAGATGTGATATCTCAATACTTCTAATACCAAACCTGAGATCCATCCTATAACATGAGATGTGATATCCAACTCCTTCCCTTTCCAAACCTGAGAGCCGTTCTGTAGCATGAGATGTGATATCCAGGTCCTTCCCATTCCAATCCTTAACCCTTCCTACAGCATGCAATATGATATCTCAATGATTCTAATAACAAACCTGAGACCCGTCCTATAGCATGAGATATGATATCCAAGTCCTTCCCATTCCAATCCTGAGACCCTTCCTATAACATGAAATGTGATATCCAACTCCTTCCCATTCCAACCTGAGACCCTTCCTATAGCATGAGATGGGATATCCAACTTCTTCCAAATCCAATACTGATACCCTTCCGATAGCATGATATGTGATATCCCAATGCTTCTACCAAACCTGAGACCCATACTATGGCATGAGATGTGATATCAAACTCCTTCCCATTCCAATCCTGAGACCCTTCCTATAGCTTGAGGTGTGATATCCAACTCCTTCCCATTCCAATTCTGAGACCCTTCTTATACCATGAGACTTGATATCTCAATGCTTCTAATATTAAACCTGAGACCCGTCCTATAACATGAGATGTGATATCCAAATCCTTCCCCTTCCAAACCTTAGACCCTTCCTTTATCATGAGATGTGATATCCAACTCCTTCCCATTCCAATCCTGAGACCCTTCCGATATCATGAGATTTGTTATCTCAATGCTTCTAATATCAAACTTGAGACCCTCCCTATAGCATGAGATGTGACATCCAAGTCCTTCCCATTCCAATCCTGAGACCCTTCCTATAGCATGAGATGTGATATCTCTATGCTTCTAATACCAAACCTGAGACCCTTCCTATAACATGAGATGGGATATCCAACTCCTTCCCATTCCAATCCTGAGACCTTTCCGATAGCAGAGATGTGATATCTCAATGCTTATACCAAACCTGAGAACCTTCCTATGGCCTGAGATGTCATATACAACTCCTTCCCATTCCAATCCTGAGACCCTTCCTTTAGCATGAGATGTGATATCTCAATGCTTATACCAAATCTGAGACCCTTCCTATAGCATGAGATGTGATATCCAATTCCTTCCCATTCCAATCCTGAGACCCTTCCTATAGCATGAGATGTGATATCTCAATGCTTATACAAAACCTGAGAGCCTACCTATAACATGAGATGTGATATCCAAGTCTATCCCATTCCAATCCTTAGACCCTTCCTACAGCATGCGATGTGATATCTCAATAATTCTAATACCAAACCAGAGACTCTTCCTATAACATGAGATGGGATATCCAACTCCTTCCCATTCCAATCCTGAGCCGCTTCCGATAGCAGAGATGTGATATCTCAATGCTTATACCAAACCTGAGACCCTTCCTATAACATGAGATGTGATATCCAACTCCTTCCCGTTCCAAACCTGAGACACTAACTATAGCATGTGTGATATCCAACTCCTTCCCATTCCAAACATGAGACCCTTCCTATAGCAAGAAAGTAATATCCAACTCCTACCCATTCCAATCCTGAGACCCTTCCTATAGCAAGAGATGTGATATCCAACTCCTTCCCATTCCAACCTGAGACACTTCCTATAGCATGAGAAGGGATATCCAACTCCTTCCCAATCCAATCCTGAGACCCTTCCGATAGCAGAGATGTGATATCTCAATGCTTATACCAAACCTGAGACCCTTCCTATGGCATGAGATGTGATATCCAACTCCTTGCCATTCAAATCCTGAGACCCTTCCTATAGCATGAGAAGGGATATCCAACTCCTTCCCAATCCAATCCTGAGACCCTTCCGATAGCAGCAACGTGATATCTCAATGCTTCTACCAAACCTGAGACCCTTCCTTTAGCATGAGATGTGATATCCAAATCCTTCACATTCCAATCCTGAGACCCTTCCTATAGCATGAGATGTGATATCTCAATGCTTCTAATACCAAACCTGAGATCCTTCCTATAACATGAGATGTGATATCCAATTCCTTCCCATTCCAAACCTGAGACCCTTCCTATTGGATGAGATGTGATATCCAACTCCTTCCCATTCCAACCTTGAGACCCTTCCTATATCATGAGATGTGATGTCTCAATGCTTCTAATACCAAACCTGAGATCCTTCCTATAACATGAGATGTGATATCCAACTCCTTCTATTCCAATCCTGAGACCCGTCCTATAGCATGAGATGTGATATCTCAAGGCTTATACCAAACCTGAGACCCTTCCTATAGCATGAGATGTGATATCCAACTGCTTCCCATTCCAATCCTGAGACCCTTCCTATAGCATGCAATATGATATCTCAATGATTCTAATAACAAACCTGAGACCCGTCCTATAGCATGAGATATGATATCCAAGTCCTTCGCATTCCAATCCTGAGACCCTTCCTATAACATGAAATGTGATATCCAACTCCTTCCCATTCCAACCTGAGACCATTCCTATAGCATGAGATGGGATATCCAACTTCTTCCAAATCCAATACTGATACCCTTCCGATAGCATGAGATGTGATATCCCAATGCTTCTACCAAACCTGAGACCCATACTATGGCATGAGATGTGATATCAAACTCCTTCCCATTCCAATCCTGAGACCCTTCCTATAGCTTGAGGTGTGATATCCAACTCCTTCCCATTCCAATTCTGAGACCCTTCTTATACCATGAGACTTGATATCTCAATGCTTCTAATATTAAACCTGAGACCCGTCCTATAACATGAGATGTGATATCCAAATCCTTCCCCTTCCAAACCTTAGACCCTTCCTTTATCATGAGATGTGATATCCAACTCCTTCCCATTCCAATCCTGAGACCCTTCCGATATCATGAGATTTGTTATCTCAATGCTTCTAATATCAAACTTGAGACCCTCCCTATAGCATGAGATGTGACATCCAAGTCCTTCCCATTCCAATCCTGAGACCCTTCCTATAGCATGAGATGTGATATCTCTATGCTTCTAATACCAAACCTGAGACCCTTCCTATAACATGAGATGGGATATCCAACTCCTTCCCATTCCAATCCTGAGACCTTTCCGATAGCAGAGATGTGATATCTCAATGCTTATACCAAACCTGAGAACCTTCCTATGGCCTGAGATGTCATATACAACTCCTTCCCATTCCAATCCTGAGACCCTTCCTTTAGCATGAGATGTGATATCTCAATGCTTATACCAAATCTGAGACCCTTCCTATAGCATGAGATGTGATATCCAATTCCTTCCCATTCCAATCCTGAGACCCTTCCTATAGCATGAGATGTGATATCTCAATGCTTATACCAAACCTGAGAGCCTACCTATAACATGAGATGTGATATCCAAGTCTATCCCATTCCAATCCTTAGACCCTTCCTACAGCATGCGATGTGATATCTCAATAATTCTAATACCAAACCAGAGACTCTTCCTATAACATGAGATGGGATATCCAACTCCTTCCCATTCCAATCCTGAGCCGCTTCCGATAGCAGAGATGTGATATCTCAATGCTTATACCAAACCTGAGACCCTTCCTATAACATGAGATGTGATATCCAACTCCTTCCCGTTCCAAACCTGAGACACTAACTATAGCATATGTGATATCCAACTCCTTCCCATTCCAAACATGAGACCCTTCCTATAGCAAGAAAGTAATATCCAACTCCTACCCATTCCAATCCTGAGACCCTTCCTATAGCAAGAGATGTGATATCCAAATCCTTCCCATTCCAATCCTGAGACCCTTCCTATAACATGAGATGTGATATCCAACTCCTTCCCATTCCAACCTGAGACACTTCCTATAGCATGAGAAGGGATATCCAACTCCTTCCCAATCCAATCCTGAGACCCTTCCGATAGCAGAGATGTGATATCTCAATGCTTATACCAAACCTGAGTCCCTTCCTATGGCATGAGATGTGATATCCAACTCCTTGCCATTCAAATCCTGAGACCCTTCCTACAGCATGAGAAGGGATATCCAACTCCTTCCCAATCCAATCCTGAGACCCTTCCGATAGCAGCGACGTGATATCTCAATGCTTCTACCAAACCTGAGACCCTTCCTTTAGCATGAGATGTGATATCCAAATCCTTCACATTCCAATCCTGAGACCCTTCCTATAGCATGAGATGTGATATCTCAATGCTTCTAATACCAAACCTGAGATCCTTCCTATAACATGAGATGTGATATCCAATTCCTTCCCATTCCAAACCTGAGACCCTTCCTATTGGATGAGATGTGATATCCAACTCCTTCCCATTCCAACCTTGAGACCCTTCCTATAGCATGAGATGTGATGTCTCAATGCTTCTAATACCAAACCTGAGATCCTTCCTATAACATGAGATGTGATATCCAACTCCTTCCATTCCAATCCTGAGACCCGTCCTATAGCATGAGATGTGATATCTCAAGGCTTATACCAAACCTGAGACCCTTCCTATAGCATGAGATGTGATATCCAACTGCTTCCCATTCCAATCCTGAAACCCTTCCTATAGCATGAGATGTGATATCTCAATGCTTCTAATACCAAACCTGAGATCCTTCCTCTAACATGAAATGTGATATCCAACTCCTTCCCTTTCCAAACCTAAGAGCCTATCTATAGCATGAGATGTGATATCCAAGTCCTTCACATTCCAACCCTTAGACCCTTCCTACAGCATGCAATATGATATCTCAATGATTCTAATAACAAACCTGAGACCCGTCCTATAACATGAGATGGGATATCCAACTCCTTTCCATTCCAATCCTGAGACACTTCTGATAGCAGAGATGTGATATCTCAATGCTTATACCAAACCTGAGACCCTTCCTATAACATGAGATGTGATATCCAAATCCTTCCCGTTCCAAACCTGAGACCCTTCCTTTAGCATGAGATGTGATATCCAGCTCCTTCCCATTCCAATCCTGAGACACTTCCGATAGCATGAGATGTGATATCTCAATGCTTCTAATATCAAAACTGAGACCCTCCCTATAGCATGATATGTGATATCTAAGTCCTTCCCATTCCAATCCTGAGACCCTCCCTATAGCATGAGATGTGATATCCAACTCCTTCCCATTCCAATCCTGAGACCCTTCCTATAGCATGAGATATGATATCTCAATACTTCTAATACCAAACGTGAGATCCTTCCGATAACATGAGATGTGATATCCAAATCCTTCCCCTTCCAAACCTGAGACCCTCCCTTTAGCATGAAATGTGATATCCAACTCCTTCCTATTCCAATCCTGAGACTCTTCTGATAGCATGAGATGTGATATCTCAATGCTTCTAATACCAAACCTGAGATCCTTCCGATAGCATGAGATGTGATATCTCAATGCTTCTAATACCAAACCTGAGATCCTTCCTATAACATGAGATGTGATATCCAAATCCTTCCCCTTCCAAACCTGAGACCCTCCCTTTAGCATGAGATGTGATATCTAACTCCTTCCCATTCCATTCCTGAGACCCTTCTGATAGCATGAGATGTGATATCTCAATGCCTCTAATACCAAACCTGAGATCCTACCTCTAACATGAAATGAGATATCCAACTCTTTCCCCTTCCAAACCTGAGAGCCTTCCTATAGCATGAGATGTGATATCCAAGTCCTTCCCATTTCAATACTGAGACCCTTCCTATAGCTTGAGCTGTGATATCCAACTCCTTCCCATTCCAATTCTGAGACCCTTCCTATAGCATGAGATGTGATATCTCAATGCTTATACCAAACCTGAGAGCCTACCTATAACATGAGATGTGATATCCAACTCCATCCCATTCCAATCCTTAGACCCTTCCTACAGCATGCGATGTGATATCTCAATGATTTTAATACCAAACCAGAGACTCTTCCTATAACATGAGATGGGATATCCAACTCCTTCCCATTCCAATTCTGAGACCCTTCCTATACTATGAGACTTGATATCTCAATGCTTCTAATACCAAACCTGAGACCCGTAATATAACATGAGATGTGATATCCAAATCCTTCCCCTTCCAAACCTTAGACCCTTCCTTTATCATGAGATGTGATATCCAACTCATTCCCATTCCAATCCTGAGACCCTTCCGATATCATGAGATGTGATATCTCAAACTTCTAATATCAAACTTGAGAACCTCCCTATAGCATGAGATGTGATATCCAAGTCCTTCCCATTCCAATCCTGAGACCCTTCCTATAGCATGAGATGTGATATCTCAATGCTTCTAATACCAAACCTGAGACCCTTCCTATAACATGAGATGGGAATATCCAACTCCTTCCCATTCCAATCTTGAGACCCTTCCGATAGCAGAGATGTGATATCTCAATGCTTATACCAAACCTGAGATCCTTCCTATAACATGAGATGTGATATCCAACTCCTTCCCATTCCAATCTTGAGACACTTCCTATAGCATGAGATGTGATATCTCACTGCTTATACCAAACCTGAGACCCTTCCCATAGCAGGAGATGTGATATCCAACTCATTCCCATTCCAATCCTCAGACCCTTCCTATAGCATGAGATGTGATATCTCAATGCTTCTAATGTCAAACTTGAGACCCTACCTATAGCATGAGATGTGATATCCAAGTCCTTCCCATTCCAATCCTGAGACACTTCCTATAGCATGAGATGTGATATCTCAATGCTTCTAATACCAAACCTGAGACTCTTCCTATAACATGAGATGGGATATCCAACTCCTTCCCATTCCAATCCTGAGACCCTTTTGATAGCAGAGATGTGATATCTCAATGTTTATACCAAACCTGAGACCCTTCCTACGGCATGAGATGTCATATTCAACTCCTTCCCATTCCAATCCTGAGACCCTTCCTATAGCATGAGATTTGATATCCAACTCCTTCCCATTCCAATCCTGAGACCCTTCCTATAGCATGAGATGTGATGTCTCAATGCTTCTAATACCAAACCTGAGATCCTTCCTATAACATGAGATGTGATATCCAACTCCTTCCATTCCAATCCTGAGACCCTTCCTATAGCATGAGATGTGATATCTCAATGCTTCTAATACCAAACCTGAGACTCTTCCTATAACATGAGATGGGATATCCAACTCCTTCCCATTCCAATCCTGAGACCCTTTTGATAGCAGAGATGTGATATCTCAATGTTTATACCAAACCTGAGACCCTTCCTACGGCATGAGATGTCATATTCAACTCCTTCCCATTCCAATCCTGAGACCCTTCCTATAGCATGAGATTTGATATCCAACTCCTTCCCATTCCAATCCTGAGACCCTTCCTATAGCATGAGATGTGATGTCTCAATGCTTCTAATACCAAACCTGAGATCCTTCCTATAACATGAGATGTGATATCCAACTCCTTCCATTCCAATCCTGAGACCCTTCCTATAGCATGAGATGTGATATCTCAATGCTTCTAATACCAAACCTGAGATCCTTCCTCTAACATGAAATGTGAGATCCAACTCCTTCCCTTTCCAAACCTAAGAGCCTATCTATAGCATGAGATGTGATATCCAAGTCCTTCACATTCCAACCCTTAGACCCTTCCTACAGCATGCAATATGATATCTCAATGATTCTAATAACAAACCTGAGACCCGTCCTATAACATGAGATGGGATATCCAACTCCTTCCCATTCCAATCCTGAGACACTTCCGATAGCAGAGATGTGATATCTCAATGTTTATACCAAACCTGAGACCCTTCCTATAACATGAGATGTGATATCCAACTCCTTCCCGTTCCAAACCTGAGACCCTTCCTTTAGCATGAGATGTGATATCCAGCTCCTTCCCATTCCAATCCTGAGACACTTCCGATAGCATGAGATGTGATATCTCAATGCTTCTAATATCAAAACTGAGACCCTCCCTATAGCATGATATGTGATATCTAAGTCCTTCCCATTCCAATCCTGAGACCCTTCCTATAGCATGAGATGTGATATCTCAATGCTTCTACCAAACCTGAGACCCTTCCTTTAGCATGAGATGTAATATCCAACTCCTTCCCATTCCAATCCTGAGACCCTTCCTATAGCATGAGATGTGATATCTCAATACTTCTAATACCAAACCTGAGATCCTTCCTCTAACATGAAATGTGAGATCCAACTCCTTCCCTTTCCAAACCTAAGAGCCTATCTATAGCATGAGATGTGATATCCAAGTCCTTCACATTCCAACCCTTAGACCCTTCCTACAGCATGCAATATGATATCTCAATGATTCTAATAACAAACCTGAGACCCGTCCTATAACATGAGATGGGATATCCAACTCCTTCCCATTCCAATCCTGAGACACTTCCGATAGCAGAGATGTGATATCTCAATGTTTATACCAAACCTGAGACCCTTCCTATAACATGAGATGTGATATCCAACTCCTTCCCGTTCCAAACCTGAGACCCTTCCTTTAGCATGAGATGTGATATCCAGCTCCTTCCCATTCCAATCCTGAGACACTTCCGATAGCATGAGATGTGATATCTCAATGCTTCTAATATCAAAACTGAGACCCTCCCTATAGCATGATATGTGATATCTAAGTCCTTCCCATTCCAATCCTGAGACCCTTCCTATAGCATGAGATGTGATATCTCAATGCTTCTACCAAACCTGAGACCCTTCCTTTAGCATGAGATGTAATATCCAACTCCTTCCCATTCCAATCCTGAGACCCTTCCTATAGCATGAGATGTGATATCTCAATACTTCTAATACCAAACCTGAGATCCATCCTATAACATGAGATGTGATATCCAACTCCTTCCCTTTCCAAACCTGAGAGCCGTTCTATAGCATGAGATGTGATATCCAGGTCCTTCCCATTCCAATCCTTAGACCCTTCCTACAGCATGCAATATGATATCTCAATGATTCTAATAACAAACGGGAGACCCGTCCTATAGCATGAGATATGATATCCAAGTCCTTCCCATTCCAATCCTGAGACCCTTCCTATAACATGAAATGTGATATCCAACTCCTTCCCATTCCAACCTGAGACCCTTCCTATAGCATGAGATGGGATATCCAACTTCTTCCAAATCCAATACTGATACCCTTCCGATAGCATGAGATGTGATATCCCAATGTTTCTACCAAACCTGAGACCCATACTATGGCATGAGATGTGATATCAAACTCCTTCCCATTCCAATCCTGAGACCCTTCCTATAGCTTGAGTAGTGATATCCAACTCCTTCCCATTCCAATTCTGAGACCCTTCTTATACCATGAGACTTGATATCTCAATGCTTCTAATATTAAACCTGAGACCTGTCCTATAACATGAGATGTGATATCCAAATCCTTCCCCTTCCAAACCTTAGACCCTTCCTTTATCATGAGATGTGATATCCAACTCCTTCCCATTCCAATCCTGAGACCCTTCCGATATCATGAGATTTGTTATCTCAATGCTTCTAATATCAAACTTGAGACCCTCCCTATAGCATGAGATGTGACATCCAAGTCCTTCCCATTCCAATCCTGAGACCCTTCCTATAGCATGAGATGTGATATTTCTATGCTTCTAATACCAAACCTGAGACCCTTCCTATAACATGAGATGGGATATCCAACTCCTTCCCATTCCAATCCTGAGACCTTTCCGATAGCAGAGATGTGATATCTCAATGCTTATACCAAACCTGAGAACCTTCCTATGGCCTGAGATGTCATATACAACTCCTTCCCATTCCAATCCTGAGACCCTTCCTTTAGCATGAGATGTGATATCTCAATGCTTATACCAAATCTGAGACCCTTCCTATAGCATGAGATGTGATATCCAATTCCTTCCCATTCCAATCCTGAGACCCTTCCTATAGCATGAGATGTGATATCTCAATGCTTATACCAAACCTGAGAGCCTACCTATAACATGAGATGTGATATCCAAGTCCATCCCATTCCAATCCTTAGACCCTTCCTACAGCATGCGATGTGATATCTCAATGATTCTAATACCAAACAGAGACTCTTCCTATAACATGAGATGGGATATCCAACTCCTTCCCATTCCAATCCTGAGCCGCTTCCGATAGCAGAGATGTGATATCTCAATGCTTATACCAAACCTGAGACCCTTCCTATAACATGAGATGTGATATCCAACTCCTTCCCGTTCCAAACCTGAGACACTAACTATAGCATATGTGATATCCAACTCCTTCCCATTCCAAACATGAGACCCTTCCTATAGCAAGAAAGTAATATCCAACTCCTACCCATTCCAATCCTGAGACCCTTCCTATAGCAAGAGATGTGATATCCAAATCCTTCCCATTCCAATCCTGAGACCCTTCCTATAACATGAGATGTGATATCCAACTCCTTCCCATTCCAATCCTGAGACACTTCCTATAGCATGAGATGTGATATCTCAATGCTTCTAATACCAAACCTGAGACTCTTCCTATAACATGAGATGGGATATCCAACTCCTTCCCATTCCAATCCTGAGACCCTTTTGATAGCAGAGATGTGATATCTCAATGTTTATACCAAACCTGAGACCCTTCCTACGGCATGAGATGTCATATTCAACTCCTTCCCATTCCAATCCTGAGACGCTTCCTATAGCATGAGATTTGATATCCAACTCCTTCCCATTCCAATCCTGAGACCCTTCCTATAGCATGAGATGTGATATCTCAATGCTTATACCAAACCTGAGACCCTTCCTATAGCATGAGATGTGATATCCAACTCCTTCCCATTCCAATCCTGAGACCCTTCCTATAGCATGAGATGTGATATCTCAATGCTTCTAATACCAAACCTGAGATCCTTCCTATAACATGAGATGTGATATCCAACTCCTTCCATTCCAATCCTGAGACCCTTCCTATAGCATGAGATGTGATATCTCAATGCTTATACCAAACCTGAGACCCTTCCTATAGCATGAGATGTGATATCCAACTCCTTCCCATTCCAATCCTGAGACCCTTCCTATAGCATGAGATGTGATATCTCAATGCTTCTAATACCAAACCTGAGATCCTTCCTCTAACATGAAATGTGAGATCCAACTCCTTCCCTTTCCAAACCTAAGAGCCTATCTATAGCATGATATGTGATATCCAAGTCCTTCACATTCCAACCCTTAGACCCTTCCTACAGCATGCAATATGATATCTCAATGATTCTAATAACAAACCTGAGACCCGTCCTATAACATGAGATGGGATATCCAACTCCTTCCCATTCCAATCCTGAGACACTTCCGATAGCAGAGATGTGATATCTCAATACTTCTAATACCAAACCTGAGATCCTTCCGATAACATGAGATGTGATATCTCAATACTTCTAATACCAAACCTGAGATCCATCCTATAACATGAGATGTGATATCCAGCTCCTTCCCATTCCAATCCTGAGACACTTCCGATAGCATGAGATGTGATATCTCAATGCTTCTAATATCAAAACTGAGACCCTCCCTATAGCATGATATGTGATATCTAAGTCCTTCCCATTCCAATCCTGAGACCCTTCCTATAGCATGAAATGTGATATCTCAATGCTTCTACCAAACCTGAGACCCTTCCTTTAGCATGAGATGTGATATCCAACTCCTTCCCATTCCAATCCTGAAACCCTTTCTATAGCATGAGATGTGATATCTCAATACTTCTAATACCAAACCTGAGATCCTTCCGATAACATGAGATGTGATATCTCAATACTTCTAATACCAAACCTGAGATCCATCCTATAACATGAGATGTGATATCCAACTCCTTCCCTTTCCAAACCTGAGAGCCGTTCTATAGCATGAGATGTGATATCCAGGTCCTTCCCATTCCAATCCTTAACCCTTCCTACAGCATGCAATATGATATCTCAATGATTCTAATAACAAACCTGAGACCCGTCCTATAGCATGAGATATGATATCCAAGTCCTTCCCATTCCAATCCTGAGACCCTTCCTATAACATGAAATGTGATATCCAACTCCTTCCCATTCCAACCTGAGACCCTTCCTATAGCATGAGATGGGATATCCAACTTCTTCCAAATCCAATACTGATACCCTTCCGATAGCATGAGATGTGATATCCCAATGCTTCTACCAAACCTGAGACCCATACTATGGCATGAGATGTGATATCAAACTACTTCCCATTGCAATCCTGAGACCCTTCCTATAGCTTGAGGTGTGATATCCAACTCCTTCCCATTCCAATTCTGAGACCCTTCTTATACCATGAGACTTGATATCTCAATGCTTCTAATATTAAACCTGAGACCCGTCCTATAACATGAGATGTGATATCCAAATCCTTCCCCTTCCAAACCTTAGACCCTTCCTTTATCATGAGATGTGATATCCAACTCCTTCCCATTCCAATCCTGAGACCCTTCCGATATCATGAGATTTGTTATCTCAATGCTTCTAATATCAAACTTGAGACCCTCCCTATAGCATGAGATGTGACATCCAAGTCCTTCCCATTCCAATCCTGAGACCCTTCCTATAGCATGAGATGTGATATTTCTATGCTTCTAATACCAAACCTGAGACCCTTCCTATAACATGAGATGGGATATCCAACTCCTTCCCATTCCAATCCTGAGACCTTTCCGATAGCAGAGATGTGATATCTCAATGCTTATACCAAACCTGAGAACCTTCCTATGGCCTGAGATGTGATATCCAAATCCTTCACATTCCAATCCTGAGACCCTTCCTATAGCATGAGATGTGATATCTCAATGCTTCTAATACCAAACCTGAGATCCTTCCTATAACATGAGATGTGACATCCAAGTCCTTCCCATTCCAATCCTGAGACCCTTCCTATAGCATGAGATGTGATATCTCTATGCTTCTAATACCAAACCTGAGACCCTTCCTATAACATGAGATGGGATATCCAACTCCTTCCCATTCCAATCCTGAGACCTTTCCGATAGCAGAGATGTGATATCTCAATGCTTATACCAAACCTGAGAACCTTCCTATGGCCTGAGATGTCATATACAACTCCTTCCCATTCCAATCCTGAGACCCTTCCTTTAGCATGAGATGTGATATCTCAATGCTTATACCAAATCTGAGACCCTTCCTATAGCATGAGATGTGATATCCAATTCCTTCCCATTCCAATCCTGAGACCCTTCCTATAGCATGAGATGTGATATCTCAATGCTTATACAAAACCTGAGAGCCTACCTATAACATGAGATGTGATAACCAAGTCTATCCCATTCCAATCCTTAGACCCTTCCTACAGCATGCGATGTGATATCTCAATAATTCTAATACCAAACCAGAGACTCTTCCTATAACATGAGATGGGATATCCAACTCCTTCCCATTCCAATCCTGAGCCGCTTCCGATAGCAGAGATGTGATATCTCAATGCTTATACCAAACCTGAGACCCTTCCTATAACATGAGATGTGATATCCAACTCCTTCCCGTTCCAAACCTGAGACACTAACTATAGCATATGTGATATCCAACTCCTTCCCATTCCAAACATGAGACCCTTCCTATAGCAAGAAAGTAATATCCAACTCCTACCCATTCCAATCCTGAGACCCTTCCTATAGCAAGAGATGTGATATCCAAATCCTTCCCATTCCAATCCTGAGACCCTTCCTATAACATGAGATGTGATATCCAACTCCTTCCCATTCCAACCTGAGACACTTCCTATAGCATGAGAAGGGATATCCAACTCCTTCCCAATCCAATCCTGAGACCCTTCCGATAGCAGAGATGTGATATCTCAATGCTTATACCAAACCTGAGACCCTTCCTATGGCATGAGATGTGATATCCAACTCCTTGCCATTCAAATCCTGAGACCCTTCCTATAGCATGAGAAGGGATATCCAACTCCTTCCCAATCCAATCCTGAGACCCTTCCGATAGCAGCGACGTGATATCTCAATGCTTCTACCAAACCTGAGACCCTTCCTTTAGCATGAGATGTGATATCCAAATCCTTCACATTCCAATCCTGAGACCCTTCCTATAGCATGAGATGTGATATCTCAATGCTTCTAATACCAAACCTGAGATCCTTCCTATAACATGAGATGTGATATCCAATTCCTCCCCATTCCAAACCTGAGACCCTTCCTATTGGATGAGATGTGATATCCAACTCCTTCCCATTCCAACCTTGAGACCCTTCCTATAGCATGAGATGTGATGTCTCAATGCTTCTAATACCAAACCTGAGATCGTTCCTATAACATGAGATGTGATATCCAACTCCTTCTATTCCAATCCTGAGACCCGTCCTATAGCATGAGATGTGATATCTCAAGGCTTATACCAAACCTGAGACCCTTCCTATAGCATGAGATGTGATATCCAACTGCTTCCCATTCCAATCCTGAGACCCTTCCTATAGCATGCAATATGATATCTCAATGATTCTAATAACAAACCTGAGACCCGTCCTATAGCATGAGATATGATATCCAAGTCCTTCGCATTCCAATCCTGAGACCCTTCCTATAACATGAAATGTGATATCCAACTCCTTCCCATTCCAACCTGAGACCATTCCTATAGCATGAGATGGGATATCCGACTTCTTCCAAATCCAATACTGATACCCTTCCGATAGCATGAGATGTGATATCCCAATGCTTCTACCAAACCTGAGACCCATACTATGGCATGAGATGTGATATCCAACTCCTTCCCATTCCAATTCTGAGACCCTTCTTATACCATGAGACTTGATATCTCAATGCTTCTAATATTAAACCTGAGACCCGTCCTATAACATGAGATGTGATATCCAAATCCTTCCCCTTCCAAACCTTAGACCCTTCCTTTATCATGAGATGTGATATCCAACTCCTTCCCATTCCAATCCTGAGACCCTTCCGATATCATGAGATTTGTTATCTCAATGCTTCTAATATCAAACTTGAGACCCTCCCTATAGCATGAGATGTGACATCCAAGTCCTTCCCATTCCAATCCTGAGACCCTTCCTATAGCATGAGATGTGATATCTCTATGCTTCTAATACCAAACCTGAGACCCTTCCTATAACATGAGATGGGATATCCAACTCCTTCCCATTCCAATCCTGAGACCTTTCCGATAGCAGAGATGTGATATCTCAATGCTTATACCAAACCTGAGAACCTTCCTATGGCCTGAGATGTCATATACAACTCCTTCCCATTCCAATCCTGAGACCCTTCCTTTAGCATGAGATGTGATATCTCAATGCTTATACCAAATCTGAGACCCTTCCTATAGCATGAGATGTGATATCCAATTCCTTCCCATTCCAATCCTGAGACCCTTCCTATAGCATGAGATATGATATCTCAATGCTTATACCAAACCTGAGAGCCTACCTATAACATGAGATGTGATATCCAAGTCTATCCCATTCCAATCCTTAGACCCTTCCTACAGCATGCGTTGTGATATCTCAATAATTCTAATACCAAACCAGAGACTCTTCCTATAACATGAGATGGGATATCCAACTCCTTCCCATTCCAATCCTGAGCCGCTTCCGATAGCAGAGATGTGATATCTCAATGCTTATACCAAACCTGAGACCCTTCCTATAACATGAGATGTGATATCCAACTCCTTCCCGTTCCAAACCTGAGACACTAACTATAGCATATGTGATATCCAACTCCTTCCCATTCCAAACATGAGACCCTTCCTATAGCAAGAAAGTAATATCCAACTCCTACCCATTCCAATCCTGAGACCCTTCCTATAGCAAGAGATGTGATATCCAAATCCTTCCCATTCCAATCCTGAGACCCTTCCTATAACATGAGATGTGATATCCAACTCCTTCCCATTCCAACCTGAGACACTTCCTATAGCATGAGAAGGGATATCCAACTCCTTCCCAATCCAATCCTGAGACCCTTCCGATAGCAGAGATGTGATATCTCAATGCTTATACCAAACCTGAGTACCTTCATATGGCATGAGATGTGATATCCAACTCCTTGCCATTCAAATCCTGAGACCCTTCCTATAGCATGAGAAGGGATATCCAACTCCTTCCCAATCCAATCCTGAGACCCTTCCGATAGCAGCGACGTGATATCTCAATGCTTCTACCAAACCTGAGACCCTTCCTTTAGCATGAGATGTGATATCCAAATCCTTCACATTCCAATCCTGAGACCCTTCCTATAGCATGAGATGTGATATCTCAATGCTTCTAATACCAAACCTGAGATCCTTCCTATAACATGAGATGTGATATCCAATTCCTTCCCATTCCAAACCTGAGACCCTTCCTATTGGATGAGATGTGATATCCAACTCCTTCCCATTCCAACCTTGAGACCCTTCCTATAGCATGAGATGTGATGTCTCAATGCTTCTAATACCAAACCTGAGATCCTTCCTATAACATGAGATGTGATATCCAACTCCTTCCATTCCAATCCTGAGACCCGTCCTATAGCATGAGATGTGATATCTCAAGGCTTATACCAAACCTGAGACCCTTCCTATAGCATGAGATGTGATATCCAACTGCTTCCCATTCCAATCCTGAAACCCTTCCTATAGCATGAGATGTGATATCTCAATGCTTCTAATACCAAACCTGAGATCCTTCCTCTAACATGAAATGTGATATCCAACTCCTTCCCTTTCCAAACCTAAGAGCCTATCTATAGCATGAGATGTGATATCCAAGTCCTTCACATTCCAACCCTTAGACCCTTCCTACAGCATGCAATATGATATCTCAATGATTCTAATAACAAACCTGAGACCCGTCCTATAACATGAGATGGGATATCCAACTCCTTCCCATTCCAATCCTGAGACACTTCCGATAGCAGAGATGTGATATCTCAATGCTTATACCAAACCTGAGACCCTTCCTATAACATGAGATGTGATATCCAAATCCTTCCCGTTCCAAACCTGAGACCCTTCCTTTAGCATGAGATGTGATATCCAGCTCCTTCCCATTCCAATCCTGAGACACTTCCGATAGCATGAGATGTGATATCTCAATGCTTCTAATACCAAACCTGAGATCCTTCCGATAGCATGAGATGTGATATCTCAATGCTTCTAATACCAAACCTGAGATCCTTCCTATAACATGAGATGTGATATCCAAATCCTTCCCCTTCCAAACCTGAGACCCTCCCTTTAGCATGAGATGTGATATCTAACTCCTTCCCATTCCATTCCTGAGACCCTTCTGATAGCATGAGATGTGATATCTCAATGCCTCTAATACCAAACCTGAGATCCTACCTCTAACATGAAATGAGATATCCAACTCTTTCCCCTTCCAAACCTGAGAGCCTTCCTATAGCATGAGATGTGATATCCAAGTCTTTCCCATTCCAATACTGAGACCCTTCCTATAGCTTGAGATGTGATATCCAACTCCTTCCCATTCCAATTCTGAGACCCTTCCTATAGCATGAGATGTGATATCTCAATGCTTATACCAAACCTGAGAGCCTACCTATAACATGAGATGTGATATCCAAGTCCATCCCATTCCAATCCTTAGACCCTTCCTATTGGATGAGATGTGATATCCAACTCCTTCCCATTCCAACCTTGAGACCCTTCCTATAGCATGAGATGTGATGTCTCAATGCTTCTAATACCAAACCTGAGATCCTTCCTATAACATGAGATGTGATATCCAACTCCTTCCATTCCAATCCTGAGACCCGTCCTATAGCATGAGATGTGATATCTCAAGGCTTATACCAAACCTGAGACCCTTCCTATAGCATGAGATGTGATATCCAACTGCTTCCCATTCCAATCCTGAGACCCTTCCTATAGCATGAGATGTGATATCTCAATGCTTCTAATACCAAACCTGAGATCCTTCCTCTAACATGAAATGTGATATCCAACTCCTTCCCTTTCCAAACCTAAGAGCCTATCTATAGCATGAGATGTGATATCCAAGTCCTTCACATTCCAACCCTTAGACCCTTCCTACAGCATGCAATATGATATCTCAATGATTCTAATAACAAACCTGAGACCCGTCCTATAACATGAGATGGGATATCCAACTCCTTCCCATTCCAATCCTGAGACACTTCCGATAGCAGAGATGTGATATCTCAATGCTTATACCAAACCTGAGACCCTTCCTATAACATGAGATGTGATATCCAAATCCTTCCCGTTCCAAACCTGAGACCCTTCCTTTAGCATGAGATGTGATATCCAGCTCCTTCCCATTCCAATCCTGAGACACTTCCGATAGCATGAGATGTGATATCTCAATGCTTCTAATATCAAAACTGAGACCCTCCCTATAGCATGATATGTGATATCTAAGTCCTTCCCATTCCAATCCTGAGACCCTCCCTATAGCATGAGATGTGATATCTGAATGCTTCTAATACCAAACCTGAGATCCTTCCGATAGCATGAGATGTGATATCTCAATGCTTCTAATACCAAACCTGAGATCCTTCCTATAACATGAGATGTGATATCCAAATCCTTCCCCTTCCAAACCTGAGACCCTCCCTTTAGCATGAGATGTGATATCTAACTCCTTCCCATTCCATTCCTGAGACCCTTCTGATAGCATGAGATGTGATATCTCAATGCCTCTAATACCAAACCTGAGATCCTACCTCTAACATGAAATGAGATATCCAACTCTTTCCCCTTCCAAACCTGAGAGCCTTCCTATAGCATGAGATGTGATATCCAAGTCCTTCCCATTCCAATACTGAGACCCTTCCTATAGCTTGAGATGTGATATCCAACTCCTTCCCATTCCAATTCTGAGACCCTTCCTATAGCATGAGATGTGATATCTCAATGCTTATACCAAACCTGAGAGCCTACCTATAACATGAGATGTGATATCCAAGTCCATCCCATTCCAATCCTTAGACCCTTCCTACAGCATGCGATGTGATATCTCAATGATTCTAATACCAAACCAGAGACTCTTCCTATAACATGAGATGGGATATCCAACTCCTTCCCATTCCAATTCTGAGACCCTTCCTATACTATGAGACTTGATATCTCAATGCTTCTAATACCAAACCTGAGACCCGTAATATAACATGAGATGTGATATCCAAATCCTTCCCCTTCCAAACCTTAGACCCTTCCTTTATCATGAGATGTGATATCCAACTCCTTCCCATTCCAATCCTGAGACCCTTCCGATATCATGAGATGTGATATCTCAAAGCTTCTAATATCAAACTTGAGACCCTCCCTATAGCATGAGATGTGATATCCAAGTCCTTCCCATTCCAATCCTGAGACCCTTCCTATAGCATGAGATGTGATATCTCAATGCTTCTAATACCAAACCTGAGACCCTTCCTATAACATGAGATGGGAATATCCAACTCCTTCCCATTCCAATCTTGAGACCCTTCCGATAGCAGAGATGTGATATCTCAATGCTTATACCAAACCTGAGATCCTTCCTATAACATGAGATGTGATATCCAACTCCTTCCCATTCCAATCCTGAGACACTTCCTATAGCATGAGATGTGATATCTCACTGCTTATACCAAACCTGAGACCCTTCCCATAGCAGGAGATGTGATATCCAACTCCTTCCCATTCCAATCCTCAGACCCTTCCTATAGCATGAGATGTGATATCTCAATGCTTCTAATGTCAAACTTGAGACCCTACCTATAGCATGAGATGTGATATCCAAGTCCTTCCCATTCCAATCCTGAGACACTTCCTATAGCATGAGATGTGATATCTCAATGCTTCTAATACCAAACTTGAGACTCTTCCTATAACATGAGATGGGATATCCAACTCCTTCCCATTCCAATCCTGAGACCCTTTTGATAGCAGAGATGTGATATCTCAATGTTTATACCAAACCTGAGACCCTTCCTACGGCATGAGATGTCATATTCAACTCCTTCCCATTCCAATCCTGAGACCCTTCCTATAGCATGAGATTTGATATCCAACTCCTTCCCATTCCAATCCTGAGACCCTTCCTATAGCATGAGATGTGATGTCTCAATGCTTCTAATACCAAACCTGAGATCCTTCCTATAACATGAGATCTGATATCCAACTCCTTCCATTCCAATCCTGAGACCCTTCCTATAGCATGAGATGTGATATCTCAATGCTTATACCAAACCTGAGACCCTTCCTATAGCATGAGATGTGATATCCAACTCCTTCCCATTCCAATCCTGAGACCCTTCCTATAGCATGAGATGTGATATCTCAATGCTTCTAATACCAAACCTGAGATCCTTCCTCTAACATGAAATGTGAGATCCAACTCCTTCCCTTTCCAAACCTAAGAGCCTATCTATAGCATGAGATGTGATATCCAAGTCCTTCACATTCCAACCCTTAGACCCTTCCTACAGCATGCAATATGATATCTCAATGATTCCAATAACAAACCTGAGACCCGTCCTATAACACGAGATGGGATATCCAACTCCTTCCCATTCCAATCCTGAGACACGTCCGATAGCAGAGATGTGATATCTCAATGTTTATACCAAACCTGAGACCCTTCCTATAACATGAGATGTGATATCCAACTCCTTCCCGTTCCAAACCTGAGACCCTTCCTTTAGCATGAGATGTGATATCCAGCTCCTTCCCATTCCAATCCTGAGACACTTCCGATAGCATGAGATGTGATATCTCAATGCTTCTAATATCAAAACTGAGACCCTCCCTATAGCATGATATGTGATATCTAAGTCCTTCCCATTCCAATCCTGAGACCCTTCCTATAGCATGAGATGTGATATCTCAATGCTTCTACCAAACCTGAGACCCTTCCTTTAGCATGAGATGTGATATCCAACTCCTTCCCATTCCAATCCTGAGACCCTTCCTATAGCATGAGATGTGATATCTCAATACTTCTAATACCAAACCTGAGATCCTTCCGATAACATGAGATGTGATATCTCAATACTTCTAATACCAAACCTGAGATCCATCCTTTAACATGAGATGTGATATCCAACTCCTTCCCTTTCCAAACCTGAGAGCCGTTCTATAGCATGAGATGTGATAACCAGGTCCTTCCCATTCCAATCCTTAGACCCTTCATACAGCAGGCAATATGATATCTCAATGATTCTAATAACAAACCTGAGACCCGTCCTATAGCATGAGATATGATATCCAAGTCCTTCCCATTCCAACCTGAGACCCTTCCTATAGCATGAGATGGGATATCCAACTTCTTCCAAATCCAATACTGATACCCTTCCGATAGCATGAGATGTGATATCCCAATGCTTCTACCAAACCTGAGACCCATACTATGGCATGAGATGTGATATCAAACTCCTTCCCATTCCAATCCTGAGACCCTTCCTATAGCTTGAGGTGTGATATCCAACTCCTTCCCATTCCAATTCTGAGACCCTTCTTATACCATGAGACTTGATATCTCAATGCTTCTAATATTAAACCTGAGACCCGTCCTATAACATGAGATGTGATATCCAAATCCTTCCCCTTCCAAACCTTAGACCCTTCCTTTATCATGAGATGTGATATCCAACTCCTTCCCATTCCAATCCTGAGACCCTTCCGATATCATGAGATTTGTTATCTCAATGCTTCTAATATCAAACTTGAGACCCTACCTATAGCATGAGATGTGACATCCAAGTCCTTCCCATTCCAATCCTGAGACCCTTCCTATAGCATGAGATGTGATATCTCTATGCTTCTAATACCAAACCTGAGACCCTTCCTATAACATGAGATGGGATATCCAACTCCTTCCCATTCCAATCCTGAGACCTTTCCGATAGCAGAGATGTGATATCTCAATGCTTATACCAAACCTGAGAACCTTCCTATGGCCTGAGATGTCATATACAACTCCTTCCCATTCCAATCCTGAGACCCTTCCTTTAGCATGAGATGTGATATCTCAATGCTTATACCAAATCTGAGACCCTTCCTATAGCATGAGATGTTATATCCAATTCCTTCCCATTCCAATCCTGTGACCCTTCCTATAGCATGAGATGTGATATCTCAATGCTTATAGCAAACCTGAGAGTCTACCTATAACATGAGATGTGATATCCAAGTCCATCCCATTCCAATCCTTAGACCCTTCCTACAGCATGCTATGTGATATCTCAATGATTCTAATACCAAACCAGAGACTCTTCCTATAACATGAGATGGGATATCCAACTCCTTCCCGTTCCAAACCTGAGACACTAACTATAGCATATGTGATATCCAACTCCTTCCCATTCCAAACATGAGACCCTTCCTATAGCAAGAAAGTAATATCCAACTCCTACCCATTCCAATCCTGAGACCCTTCCTATAGCAAGAGATGTGATATCCAAATCCTTCCCATTCCAATCCTGAGACCCTTCCTATAACATGAGATGTGATATCCAACTCCTTCCCATTCCAACCTGAGACACTTCCTATAGCATGAGAATGGATATCCAACTCCTTCCCAATCCAATCCTGAGACCCTTCCGATAGCAGAGATGTGATATCTCAATGCTTATACCAAACCTGAGACCCTTCCTATGGCATGAGATGTGATATCCAACTCCTTGCCATTCAAATCCTGAGACCCTTCCTATAGCATGAGAAGGGATATCCAACTCCTTCCCAATCCAATCCTGAGACCCTTCCGATAGCAGCGACGTGATATCTCAATGCTTCTACCAAACCTGAGACCCTTCCTTTAGCATGAGATGTGATATCCAAATCCTTCACATTCCAATCCTGAGACCCTTCCTATAGCATGAGATGTGATATCTCAATGCTTCTAATACCAAACCTGAGATCCTTCCTATAACATGAGATGTGATATCCAATTCCTTCCCATTCCAAACCTGAGACCCTTCCTATTGGATGAGATGTGATATCCAACTCCTTCCCATTCCAACCCTGAGACCCTTCCTATAGCATGAGATGTGATGTCTCAATGCTTCTAATACCAAACCTGAGATCCTTCCTATAACATGAGATGTGATATCCAACTCCTTCCATTCCAATCCTGAGACCCGTCCTATAGCATGAGATGTGATATCTCAATGCTTATACCAAACCTGAGACCCTTCCTATAGCATGAGATGTGATATCCAACTGCTTCCCATTCCAATCCTGAGACCCTTCCTATAGCATGAGATGTGATATCTCAATGCTTCTAATACCAAACCTGAGATCCTTCCTCTAACATGAAATGTGATATCCAACTCCTTCCCTTTCCAAACCTAAGAGCCTATCTATAGCATGAGATGTGATATCCAAGTCCTTCACATTCCAACCCTTAGACCCTTCCTACAGCATGCAATATGATATCTCAATGATTCTAATAACAAACCTGAGACCCGTCCTATAACATGAGATGGGATATCCAACTCCTTCCCAATCCAATCCTGAGACCCTTCCGATAGCAGCGACGTGATATCTCAATGCTTCTACCAAACCTGAGACCCTTCCTTTAGCATGAGATGTGATATCCAAATCCTTCACATTCCAATCCTGAGACCCTTCCTATAGCATGAGATGTGATATCTCAATGCTTCTAATACCAAACCTGAGATCCTTCCTATAACATGAGATGTGATATCCAATTCCTTCCCATTCCAAACCTGAGACGCTTCCTATTGGATGAGATGTGATATCCAACTCCTTCCCATTCCAACCCTGAGACCCTTCCTATAGCATGAGATGTGATGTCTCAATGCTTCTAATACCAAACCTGAGATCCTTCCTATAACATGAGATGTGATATCCAACTCCTTCCATTCCAATCCTGAGACCCGTCCTATAGCATGAGATGTGATATCTCAATGCTTATACCAAACCTGAGACCCTTCCTATAGCATGAGATGTGATATCCAACTGCTTCCCATTCCAATCCTGAGACCCTTCCTATAGCATGAGATGTGATATCTCAATGCTTCTAATACCAAACCTGAGATCCTTCCTCTAACATGAAATGTGATATCCAACTCCTTCCCTTTCCAAACCTAAGAGCCTATCTATAGCATGAGATGTGATATCCAAGTCCTTCACATTCCAACCCTTAGACCCTTCCTACAGCATGCAATATGATATCTCAATGATTCTAATAACAAATCTGAGACCCGTCCTATAACATGAGATGGGATATCCAACTCCTTCCCATTCCAATCCTGAGACACTTCCGATAGCAGAGATGTGATATCTCATTGCTTATACCAAACCTGAGACCCTTCCTATAACATGAGATGTGATATCCAAATCCTTCTCGTTCCAAACCTGAGACCCTTCCTTTAGCATGAGATGTGATATCCAGCTCCTTCCCATTCCAATCCTGAGACACTTCCGATAGCATGAGATGTGATATCTCAATGCTTCTAATATCAAAACTGAGACCCTCCCTATAGCATGATATGTGATATCTAAGTCCTTCCCATTCCAATCCTGAGACCCTCCCTATATCATGAGATGTGATATCCAACTCCTTCCCATTCCAATCCTGAGACCCTTCCTATAGCATGAGATATGATATCTCAATACTTCTAATACCAAACGTGAGATCCTTCCGATAACATGAGATGTGATATCCAAATCCTTCCCCTTCCAAACCTGAGACCCTCCCTTTAGCATGAAATGTGATATCCAACTCCTTCCTATTCCAATCCTGAGACTCTTCTGATAGCATGAGATGTGATATCTCAATGCTTCTAATACCAAACCTGAGATCCTTCCGATAGCATGAGATGTGATATCTCAATGCTTCTAATACCAAACCTGAGATCCTTCCTATAACATGAGATGTGATATCCAAATCCTTCCCATTCCATTCCTGAGACCCTTCTGATAGCATGAGATGTGATATCTCAATGCCTCTAATACCAAACCTGAGATCCTACCTCTAACATGAAATGAGATATCCAACTCTTTCCCCTTCCAAACCTGAGAGCCTTCCTATAGCATGAGATGTGATATCCAAGTCCTTCCCATTCCAATACTGAGACCCTTCCTATAGCTTGAGATGTGATATCCAACTCCTTCCCATTCCAATTCTGAGACCCTTCCTATAGCATGAGATGTGATATCTCAATGCTTATACCAAACCTGAGAGCCTACCTATAGCATGAGATGTGATATCCAATCCATCCCATTCCAATCCTTAGACCCTTCCTACAGCATGCGATGTGAATATCTCAATGATTCTAATACCAAACTAGAGACTCTTCCTATAACATGAGATGGGATATCCAACTCCTTCCCATTCCAATTCTGAGACCCTTCCTATACTATGAGACTTGATATCTCAATGCTTCTAATACCAAACCTGAGACCCGTAATATAACATGAGATGTGATATCCAAATCCTTCCCCTTCCAAACCTTAGACCCGTTCTTTATCATGAGATGTGATATCCAACTCCTTCCCATTCCAATCCTGAGACCCTTCCGATATCATGAGATGTGATATCTCAAAGCTTCTAATATCAAACTTGAGACCCTCCCTATAGCATGAGATGTGATGTCCAAGTCCTTCCCATTCCAATCCTGAGACCATTCCTATAGCATGAGATGTGATATCTCAATGCTTCTAATACCAAACCTGAGACCCTTCCTATAACATGAGATGGGAATATCCAACTCCTTCCGATTCCAATCTTGAGACCCTTCCGATAGCAGAGATGTGATATCTCAATGCTTATACCACACCTGAGATCCTTCCTATAACATGAGATGTGATATCCAACTCCTTCCCATTCCAATCCTGAGACACTTCCTATAGCATGAGATGTGATATCTCACTGCTTATACCAAACCTGAGACCCTTCCCATAGCAGGAGATGTGATATCCAACTCCTTCCCATTCCAATCCTCAGACCCTTCCTATAGCATGAGATGTGATATCTCAATGCTTCTAATGTCAAACTTGAGACCCTACCTATAGCATGAGATGTGATATCCAAGTCCTTCCCATTCCAATCCTGAGACACTTCCTATAGCATGAGATGTGATATCTCAATGCTTCTAATACCAAACCTGAGACTCTTCCTATAACATGAGATGGGATATCCAACTCCTTCCAATTCCAATCCTGAGACCCTTTTGATAGCAGAGATGTGATATCTCAATGTTTATACCAAACCTGAGACCCTTCCTACGGCATGAGATGTCATATTCAACTCCTTCCCATTCCAATCCTGAGACCCTTCCTATAGCATGAGATTTGATATCCAACTCCTTCCCATTCCAATCCTGAGACCCTTCCTATAGCATGAGATGTGATGTCTCAATGCTTCTAATACCAAACCTGAGATCCTTCCTATAACATGAGATGTGATATCCAACTCCTTCCATTCCAATCCTGAGACCCTTCCTATAGCATGAGATGTGATATCTCAATGCTTATACCAAGCCTGAGACCCTTCCTATAGCATGAGATGTGATATCCAACTCCTTCCCATTCCAATCCTGAGACCCTTCCTATAGCCTGAGATGTGATATCCAACTCCTTCCCATTCCAACCTGAGACACTTCCTATAGCATGAGAAGGGATATCCAACTCCTTCCCAATCCACTCCTGAGACCCTTCCGATAGCAGAGATGTGATATCTCAATGCTTATACCAAACCTGAGACCCTTCCTATGGCATGAGATGTGATATCTAACTCCTTGCCATTCAAATCCTGAGACCCTTCCTATAGCATGAGAAGGGATATCCAACTCCTTCCCAATCCAATCCTGAGACCCTTCCGATAGCAGCGACGTGATATCTCAATGCTTCTACCAAACCTGAGACCCTTCCTTTAGCATGAGATGTGATATCCAAATCCTTCACATTCCAATCCTGAGACCCTTCCTATAGCATGAGATGTGATATCTCAATGCTTCTAATACCAAACCTGAGATCCTTCCTATAACATGAGATGTGATATCCAATTCCTTCCCATTCCAAACCTGAGACCCTTCCTATTGGATGAGATGTGATATCCAACTCCTTCCCATTCCAACCCTGAGACCCTTCCTATAGCATGAGATGTGATGTCTCAATGCTTCTAATACCAAACCTGAGATCCTTCCTATAACATGAGATGTGATATCCAACTCCTTCCATTCCAATCCTGAGACCCGTCCTATAGCATGAGATGTGATATCTCAATGCTTATACCAAACCTGAGACCCTTCCTATAGCATGAGATGTCATATCCAACTGCTTCCCATTCCAATCCTGAGACCCTTCCTATAGCATGAGATGTGATATCTCAATGCTTCTAATTCCAAACCTGAGATCCTTCCTCTAACATGAAATGTGATATCCAACTCCTTCCCTTTCCAAACCTAAGAGCCTATCTATAGCATGAGATGTGATATCCAAGTCCTTCACATTCCAACCCTTAGACCCTTCCTACAGCATGCAATATGATATCTCAATGATTCTAATAACAAACCTGAGACCCGTCCTATAACATGAGATGGGATATCCAACTCCTTCCCATTCCAATCCTGAGACACTTCCGATAGCAGAGATGTGATATCTCAATGCTTATACCAAACCTGAGACCCTTCCTATAACATGAGATGTGATATCCAAATCCTTCTCGTTCCAAACCTGAGACCCTTCCTTTAGCATGAGATGTGATATCCAGCTCCTTCCCATTCCAATCCTGAGACACTTCCGATAGCATGAGATGTGATATCTCAATGCTTCTAATATCAAAACTGAGACCCTCCCTATAGCATGATATGTGATATCTAAGTCTTTCCCATTCCAATCCTGAGACCCTCCCTATAGCATGAGATGTGATATCCAACTCCTTCCCATTCCAATCCTGAGACCCTTCCTATAGCATGAGATATGATATCTCAATACTTCTAATACCAAACGTGAGATCCTTCCGATAACATGAGATGTGATATCCAAATCCTTCCCCTTCCAAACCTGAGACCCTCCCTTTAGCATGAAATGTGATATCCAACTCCTTCCTATTCCAATCCTGAGACTCTTCTGATAGCATGAGATGTGATATCTCAATGCTTCTAATACCAAACCTGAGATCCTTCCGATAGCATGAGATGTGATATCTCAATGCTTCTAATACCAAACCTGAGATCCTTCCTATAACATGAGATGTGATATCCAAATCCTTCCCCTTCCAAACCTGAGACCCTCCCTTTAGCATGAGATGTGATATCTAACTCCTTCCCATTCCATTCCTGAGACCCTTCTGATTGCATGAGATGTGATATCTCAATGCCTCTAATACCAAACCTGAGATCCTACCTCTAACATGAAATGAGATATCCAACTCTTTCCCCTTCCAAACCTGAGAGCCTTCCTATAGCATGAGATGTGATATCCAAGTCCTTCCCATTCCAATACTGAGACCCTTCCTATAGCTTGAGATGTGATATCCAACTCCTTCCCATTCCAATTCTGAGACCCTTCCTATAGCATGAGATGTGATATCTCAATGCTTATACCAAACCTGAGAGCCTACCTATAGCATGAGATGTGATATCCAAGTCCATCCCATTCCAATCCTTAGACCCTTCCTACAGCATGCGATGTGAATATCTCAATGATTCTAATACCAAACCAGAGACTCTTCCTATAACATGAGATGGGATATCCAACTCCTTCCCATTCCAATTCTGAGACCCTTCCTATACTATGAGACTTGATATCTCAATGCTTCTAATACCAAACCTGAGACCCGTAATATAACATGAGATGTGATATCCAAATCCTTCCCCTTCCAAACCTTAGACCCTTCCTTTATCATGAGATGTGATATCCAACTCCTTCCCATTCCAATCCTGAGACCCTTCCAAACCTGAGACCCTTCCTATGGCATGAGATGTGATATCCAACTCCTTGCCATTCAAATCCTGAGACCCTTCCTATAGCATGAGAAGGGATATCCAACTCCTTCCCAATCCAATCCTGAGACCCCTCCGATAGCAGAGACGTGATATCTCAATGCTTCTACCAATCCTGAGACCCTTCCTTTAGCATGAGATGTGATATCCAAATCCTTCACATTCCAATCCTGAGACCCTTCCTATAGCATGAGATGTGATATCTCAATGCTTCTAATACCAAACCTGAGATCCTTCCTATAACATGAGATGTGATATCCAATTCCTTCCCATTCCAAACCTGAGACCCTTCCTATTGGATGAGATGTGATATCCAACTCCTTCCCATTCCAACCCTGAGACCCTTCCTATAGCATGAGATGTGATGTCTCAATGCTTCTAATACCAAACCTGAGATCCTTCCTATAACATGAGATGTGATATCCAACTCCTTCCATTCCAATCCTGAGACCCGTCCTATAGCATGAGATGTGATATCTCAATGCTTATACCAAACCTGAGACCCTTCCTATAGCATGAGATGTGATATCCAACTACTTCCCATTCCAATCCTGAGACCCTTCCTATAGCATGAGATGTGATATCTCAATGCTTCTAATACCAAACCTGAGCTCCTTCCTCTAACATGAAATGTGATATCCAACTCCTTCCCTTTCCAAACCTAAGAGCCTATCTATAGCATGAGATGTGATATCCAAGTCCTTCCCGTTCCAATCCTTAGACCCTTCCTACAGCATGCAATATGATATCTCAATGATTCTAATAACAAACCTGAGACCTGTCCTATAGCATGAGATATGATATCCAAGTCCTTCCCATTCCAATCCTGAGACCCTTCCTATAACATGAAATGTGATATCCAACTCCTTCCCATTCCAACCTGAGACCCTTCCTATAGCATGAGATGGGATATCCAACTTCTTCCAAATCCAATACTGATACCCTTCCGATAGCATGAGATGTGATATCCCAATGCTTCTACCCAACCTGAGACCCATACTATGGCATGAGATGTGATATCAAACTCCTTCCCATTCCCATCCTGAGACCCTTCCTATAGCTTGAGGTGTGATATCCAACTCCTTCCCATTCCAATTCTGAGACCCTTCTTATACCATGAGACTTGATATCTCAATGCTTCTAATACCAAACCTGAGACCCGTCTTATAACATGAGATGTGATATCCAAATCCTTCCCCTTCCAAACCTTAGACCCTTCCTTTATCATGAGATGTGGTATCCAACTCCTTCCCATTCCAATCCTGAGACCCTTCCGATATCATGAGATTTGTTATCTCAATGCTTCTACTATCAAACTTGAGACCCTCCCTATAGCATGAGATGTGACATCCAAGTCCTTCCCATTCCAATCCTGAGACCCTTCCTATAGCATTTGATGTGATATCTCTATGCTTCTAATACCAAACCTGAGACCCTTCCTATAACATGAGATGGGATATCCAACTCCCTCCCATTCCAATCCTGAGACCCTTCCGATAGCAGAGATGTGATATCTCAATGCTTATACCAAACATTAGACCCTTCCTATGGCCTGAGATGTCATATACAACTCCTTCCCATTCCAATCCTGAGACCCTTCCTTTAGCATGAGATGTGATATCTCAATGCTTATACCAAATCTGAGACCCTTCCTATAGCATGAGATGTGATATCTCAATGCTTATATCAAACCTGAGAGCCTACCTATAGCATGAGATGTGATATCCAAGTCCATCCCATTCCAATCCTTAGACCCTTCCTACAGCATGCGATGTGATATCTCAATGATTCTAATACCAAACCAGAGACTCTTACTATAACATGAGATGGGATATCCAACTCCTTCCCATTCCAATCCTGAGCCGCTTCCGATAGCAGAGATGTGATATCTCAATGCTTATAACAAACCTGAGACCCTTCCTATAACATGAGATGTGATATCCAACTCCTTCCCATTCCAAACCTGAGACACTAACTATAGCATATGTGATATCCAACTCATTCCCATTCCAAACATGAGACCCTTCCTATAGCAAGAAAGTAATATCCAACTCCTACCCATTCCAATCCTGAGACCCTTCCTATAGCAAGAGATGTGATATCCAAATCCTTCCCATTCCAATCCTGAGACCCTTCCTATAACATGAGATGTGATATCCAACTCCTTCCCATTCCAACCTGAGACACTTCCTATAGCATGAGAAGGGATATCCAACTCCTTCCCAATCCAATCCTGAGACCCTTCCGATAGCAGAGATGTGATATCTCAATGCTTATACCAAACCTGAGACCCTTCCTATGGCATGAGATGTGATATCCAACTCCTTGCCATTCAAATCCTGAGACCCTTCCTATAGCATGAGAAGGGATATCCAACTCCTTCCCAATCCAATCCTGAGACCCTTCCGATAGCAGAGACGTGATATCTCAATGCTTCTACCAAACCTGAGACCCTTCCTTTAGCATGAGATGTGATATCCAAATCCTTCACATTCCAATCCTGAGACCCTTCCTATAGCATGAGATGTGATATCTCAATGCTTCTAATACCAAACCTGAGATCCTTCCTATAACAAGAGATGTGATATCCAATTCCTTCCCATTCCAAACCTGAGACCCTTCCTATTGGATGAGATGTGATATCCAACTCCTTCCCATTCCAACCCTGAGACCCTTCCTATAGCATGAGATGTGATGTCTCAATGCTTCTAATACCAAACCTGAGATCCTTCCTATAACATGAGATGTGATATCCAACTCCTTCCATTCCAATCCTGAGACCCGTCTTATAGCATGAGATGTGATATCTCAATGCTTATACAAAACCTGAGACACTTCCTATAGCATGAGATGTGATATCCAACTACTTCCCATTCCAATCCTGAGACCCTTCCTATAGCATGAGATGTGATGTCTCAATGCTTCTAATACCAAACCTGAGATCCTTCCTCTAACATGAAATGTGATATCCAACTCCTTCCCTTTCCAAACCTAAGAGCCTATCTATAGCATGAGATGTGACATCCAAGTCCTTCCCATTCCAACACTTAGACCCTTCCTACAGCATGCAATATGATATCTCAATGATTCTAATAACAAACCTGAGACCCGTCCTATAACATGAGATGGGATATCCAACTCCTTCCCATTCCAATCCTGAGACACTTCCGATAGCAGAGATGTGATATCTCAATGCTTATACCAAACCTGAGACCCTTCCTATAACATGAGATGTGATATCCAAATCCTTCCCGTTCCAAACCTGAGACCCTTCCTTTAGCATGAGATGTGATATCCAGCTCCTTCCCATTCCAATCCTGAGACACTTCCAATAGCATGAGATGTGATATCTCAATGCTTCTAATATCAAAACTGAGACCCTCCCTATAGCATATGTGATATCTAAGTCCTTCCCATTCCAATCCTGAGACCCTTCCTATAGCATGAGATATGATATCTCAATACTTCTAATACCAAACGTGAGATCCTTCCGATAACATGAGATGTGATATCCAAATCCTTCCCCTTCCAAACCTGAGACCCTCCCTTTAGCATGATATGTGATATCCAACTCCTTCCCATTCCAATCCTGAGACCCTTCTGATAGCATGAGATGTGATATCTCAATGCTTCTAATACCAAACCTGAGATCCTTCCGATAGCATGAGATGTGATATCTCAATGGTTCTAATACCAAACCTGAGATCCTTCCTATAACATGAGATGTGATATCCAAATCCTTCCCCTTCCAAACCTGAGACCCTCCCTTTAGCATGAGATGTGATATCCAACTCCTTCCCATTCCAATCCTGAGACCCTTCCTATAGCATGAGATGTGATATCTCAATGCTTCTAATACCAAACCTGAGATCCTTCCTCTAACATGAAATGTGATATCCAACTCCTTCCCTTTCCAAACCTAAGAGCCTATCTATAGCATGAGATGTGATATCCAAGTCCTTCCCATTCCAACCCTTAGACACTTCCTACAGCATGCAATATGATATCTCAATGATTCTAATAACAAACCTGAGACCCTTCCTATAGCATGAGAAGGGATATCCAACTCCTTCCCAATCCAATCCTGAGACCCCTCCGATAGCAGAGACGTGATATCTCAATGCTTCTACCAATCCTGAGACCCTTCCTTTAGCATGAGATGTGATATCCAAATCCTTCACATTCCAATCCTGGGACCCTTCCTATAGCATGAGATGTGATATCTCAATGCTTCTAATACCAAACCTGAGATCCTTCCTATAACATGAGATGTGATATCCAATTCCTTCCCATTCCAAACCTGAGACCCTTCCTATTGGATGAGATGTGATATCCAACTCCTTCCCATTCCAACCCTGAGACCCTTCCTATAGCATGAGATGTGATGTCTCAATGCTTCTAATACCAAACCTGAGATCCTTCCTATAACATGAGATGTGATATCCAACTCCTTCCATTCCAATCCTGAGACCCGTCCTATAGCATGAGATGTGATATCTCAATGCTTATACCAAACCTGAGACCCTTCCTATAGCATGAGATGTGATATCCAACTACTTCCCATTCCAATCCTGAGACCCTTCCTATAGCATGAGATGTGATATCTCAATGCTTCTAATACCAAACCTGAGATCCTTCCTCTAACATGAAATGTGATATCCAACTCCTTCCCTTTCCAAACCTAAGAGCCTATCTATAGCATGAGATGTGATATCCAAGTCCTTCCCGTTCCAATCCTTAGACCCTTCCTACAGCATGCAATATGATATCTCAATGATTCTAATAACAAACCTGAGACCTGTCCTATAGCATGAGATATGATATCCAAGTCCTTCCCATTCCAATCCTGAGACCCTTCCTATAACATGAAATGTGATATCCAACTCCTTCCCATTCCAACCTGAGACCCTTCCTATAGCATGAGATGGGATATCCAACTTCTTCCAAATCCAATACTGATACCCTTCCTATAACATGAGATGTGATATCCAACTCCTTCCCATTCCAACCTGAGACACTTCCTATAGCATGAGAAGGGATATCCAACTCCTTCCCAATCCAATCCTGAGACCCTTCCGATAGCAGAGATGTGATATCTCAATGCTTATACCAAACCTGAGACCCTTCCTATAACATGAGATGGGATATCCAACTCCTTCCCATTCCAATCCTGAGACCCTTCCGATAGCAGAGATGTGATATCTCAATGCTTATACCAAACCTGAGAACCTTCCTATGGCCTTAGATGTCATATACAACTCCTTCCCATTCCAATCCTGAGACCCTTCCTTTAGCATGAGATGTGATATCTCAATGCTTATACCAAATCTGAGACCCTTCCTATAGCATGAGATGTGATATCCAATTCCTTCCCATTCCAATCCTGAGACCCTTCCTATAGCATGAGATGTGATATCTCAATGCTTATACCAAACCTGAGAGCATACCTATAGCATGAGATGTGATATCCAAGTCCATCCCATTCCAATCCTTAGACCCTTCCTACAGCATGCGATGTGATATCTCAATGATTCTAATACCAAACCAGAGACTCTTCCTATAACATGAGATGGGATATCCAACTCCTTCCCATTCCAATCCTGAGCCGCTTCTGATAGCAGAGATGTGATATCTCAATGCTTATACCAAACCTGAGACCCTTCCTATAACATGAGATGTGATATCCAACTCCTTCCCGTTCCAAACCTGAGACACTAACTATAGCATATGTGATATCCAACTCCTTCCCATTCCAAACATGAGACCCTTCCTATAGCAAGAAAGTAATATCCAACTCCTACCCATTCCAATCCTGAGACCCTTCCTATAGCAAGAGATGTGATATCCAAATCCTTCCCATTCCAATCCTGAGACCCTTCCTATAACATGAGATGTGATATCCAACTCCTTCCCATTCCAACCTGAGACACTTCCTATAGCATGAGAAGGGATATCCAACTCCTTCCCAATCCAATCCTGAGACCCTTCCGATAGCAGAGATGTGATATCTCAATGCTTATACCAAACCTGAGACCCTTCCTATGGCATGAGATGTGATATCCAACTCCTTGCCATTCAAATCCTGAGACCCTTCCTATAGCATGAGATGTGATATCTCTATGCTTCTAATACCAAACCTGAGACCCTTCCTATAACATGAGATGGGATATCCAACTCCTTCCCATTCCAATCCTGAGACCCTTCCGATAGCAGATATGTGATATCTCAATGCTTATACCAAACCTGAGAACCTTCCTATGGCCTGAGATGTCATATACAACTCCTTCCCATTCCAATCCTGAGACCCTTCCTTTAGCATGAGATGTGATATCTCAATGCTTATACCAAATCTGAGACCCTTCCTATAGCATGAGATGTGATATCCAATTCCTTCCCATTCCAATCCTGAGACCCTTCCTATAGCATGAGATGTGATATCTCAATGCTTATACCAAACCACCTGAGAGCCTACCTATAGCATGAGATGTGATATCCAAGTCCATCCCATTCCAATCCTTAGACCCTTCCTACAGCATGCGATGTGATATCTCAATGATTCTAATACCAAACCAGAGACTCTTCCTATAACATGAGATGGGATATCCAACTCCTTCCCATTCCAATCCTGAGCCGCTTCCGATAGCAGAGATGTGATATCTCAATGCTTATACCAAACCTGAGACCCTTCCTATAACATGAGATGTGATATCCAACTCCTTCCCGTTGCAAACCTGAGACACTAACTATAGCATATGTGATATCCAACTCCTTCCCATTCCAAACATGAGACCCCTCCTATAGCAAGAAAGTAATATCCAACTCCTACCCATTACAATCCTGAGACCCTTCCTATAGCAAGAGATGTGATATCCAAATCCTTCCCATTCCAATCCTGAGACCCTTCCTATAACATGAATGAGATGTGATATCCAACTCCTTCCCATTCCAACCTGAGACACTTCCTATAGCATGAGAAGGGATATCCAACTCCTTCCCAATCCAAACCTGAGACCCTTCCGATAGCAGAGATGTGATATCTCAATGCTTATACCAAACCTGAGACCCTTCCTATGGCATGAGATGTGATATCCAACTCCTTCCCAATCCAATCCTGAGACCCTTCCGATAGCAGAGGCGTGATATCTCAATGCTTCTACCAAACCTGAGACCCTTCCTTTAGCATGAGATGTGATATCCAAATCCTTCACATTCCAATCCTGAGACCCTTCCTATAGCATGAGATGTGATATCTCAATGCTTCTAATACCAAACCTGAGATCCTTCCTATAACATGAGATGTGATATCCAATTCCTTCCCATTCCAAACCTGAGGCCCTTCCTATTGGATGAGATGTGATATCCAACTCCTTCCCATTCCAACCCTGAGACCCTTCCTATAGCATGAGATGTGATGTCTCAATGCTTCTAATACCAAACCTGAGATCCTTCCTATAACATGAGATGTGATATCCAACTCCTTCCATTCCAATCCTGAGACCCGTCCTATAGCATGAGATGTGATATCTCAATGCTTATACCAAACCTGAGACCCTTCCTATAGCATGAGGTGTGATATCCAATTGCTTCCCATTCCAATCCTGAGACCCTTCCTATAGCATGAGATGTGATATCTCAATGCTTCTAATACCAAACCTGAGATCCTTCCTCTAACATGAAATGTGATATCCAACTCCTTCCCTTTCCAAACCTAAGAGCCTATCTATAGCATGAGATGTGATACACAAGTCCTTCCCATTCCAACCCTTAGACCCTTCCAACAGCATGCAATATGATATCTCAATGATTCTAATAACAAACCTGAGACCCGTCCTATAACATGAGATGGGATATCCAACTCCTTCCCATTCCAATCCTGAGACACTTCCGATAGCAGAGATGTGATATCTCAATGCTTATACCAAACCTGAGAACCTTCCTATGGCCTGAGATGTCATATACAACTCCTTCCCATTCCAATCCTGAGACCCTTCCTTTAGCATGAGATGTGATATCTCAATGCTTATACCAAATCTGAGACCCTTCCTATAGCATGATGTGATATCCAATTCCTTCCCATTCCAATCCTGAGACCCTTCCTATAGCATGAGATGTGATATCACAATGCTTATACCAAACCTGAGAGCCTACCTATAGCATGAGATGTGATATCCAAGTCCATCCCATTCCAATCCTTAGACCCTTCCTACAGCATGCGATGTGATATCTCAATGATTCTAATACCAAACCAGAGACTCTTCCTATAACATTAGATGGGATATCCAACTCCTTCCCATTCCAATCCTGAGCCGCTTCCGATAGCAGAGATGTGATATCTCAATGCTTATACCAAACCTGAGACCCTTCCTATAACATGAGATGTGATATCCAACTCCTTCCCGTTCCAAACCTGAGACACTAACTATAGCATATGTGATATCCAACTCCTTCCCATTCCAAACATGAGACCCTTCCAATAGCAAGAAAGTAATATCCAACTCCTACCCATTCCAATCCTGAGACCCTTCCTATAGCAAGGGATGTGATATCCAAATCCTTCCCATTCCAATCCTGAGACCCTTCCTATAACATGAGATGTGATATCCAACTCCTTCCCATTCCAACCTGAGACACTTCCTATAGCATGAGAAGGGATATCCAACTCCTTCCCAATCCAATCCTGAGACCCTTCCGATAGCAGAGACGTGATATCTCAATGCTTCTACCAAACCTGAGACCCTTCCTTTAGCATGAGATGTGATATCCAAATCCTTTACATTCCAATCCTGAGACCCTTCCTATAGCATGAGATGTGATATCTCAATGCTTCTAATACCAAACCTGAGATCCTTCCTATAACATGAGATGTGATATCCAATTCCTTCCCATTCCAAACCTGAGACCCTTCCTATTGGATGAGATGTGATATCCAACTCCTTCCCATTCCAACCCTGAGACCCTTCCTATAGCATGAGATGTGATGTCTCAATGCTTCTAATACCAAACCTGAGATCCTTCCTTATAACATGAGATGTGATATCCAACTCCTTCCATTCCAATCCTGAGACCCGTCCTATAGCATGAGATGTGATATCTCAATGCTTATACCAAACCTGAGACCCTTCCTATAGCATGAGATGTGATATCCAACTGCTTCCCATTCCAATCCTGAGACCCTTCCTATAGCATGAGATGTGATATCTCAATGCTTCTAATACCAAACCTGAGATCCTTCCTCTAACATGAAATGTGATATCCAATTCCTTCCCTTTCCAAACCTAAGAGCCTATCTATAGCATGAGATGTGATATCCAAGTCCTTCACATTCCAACCCTTAGACCCTTCCTACAGCATGCAATATGATATCTCAATGATTCTAATAACAAATCTGAGACCCGTCCTATAACATGAGATGGGATATCCAACTCCTTCCCATTCCAATCCTGAGACACTTCCGATAGCAGAGATGTGATATCTCAATGCTTATACCAAACCTGAGACCCTTCCTATAACATGAGATGTGATATCCAAATCCTTCCCGTTCCAAACCTGAGACCCTTCCTTTAGCATGAGATGTGATATCCAGCTCCTTCCCATTCCAATCCTGAGACACTTCCGATAGCATGAGATGTGATATCTCAATGCTTCTAATATCAAAACTGAGACCCTCCCTATAGCATGATATGTGATATCTAAGTCCTTCCCATTCCAATCCTGAGACCCTCCCTATAGCATGAGATGTGATATCCAACTCCTTCCCATTCCAATCCTGAGACCCTTCCTATAGCATGAGATATGATATCTCAATACTTCTAATACCAAACGTGAGATCCTTCCGATAACATGAGATGTGATATCCAAATCCTTCCCCTTCCAAACCTGAGACCCTCCCTTTAGCATGAGATGTGATATCCAACTCCTTCCTATTCCAATCCTGAGACTCTTCTGATAGCATGAGATGTGATATCTCAATGCTTCTAATACCAAACCTGAGATCCTTCCGATAGCATGAGATTTGATATCTCAATGCTTCTAATACCAAACCTGAGATCCTTCCTATAACATGAGATGTGATATCCAAATCCTTCCCCTTCCAAACCTGAGACCCTCCCTTTAGCATGAGATGTGATATACAACTCCTTCCCATTCCAATCCTGAGACCCTTCCGATATCATGAGATGTGATATCTCAAAGCTTCTAATATCAAACTTGAGACCCTCCCTATAGCGTGAGATGTGATATCCAAGTCCTTCCCATTCCAATCCTGAGACCCTTCCTATAGCATGAGATGTGATATCTCAATGCTTCTAATACCAAACCTGAGACCCTTCCTATAACATGAGATGGGAATATCCAACTCCTTCCCATTCCAATCCTGAGACCCTTCCGATAGCAGAGATGTGATATCTCAATGCTTATACCAAACCTGAGATCCTTCCTATAACATGAGATGTCCTGAGACACTTCCTATAGCATGAGATGTGATATCTCACTGCTTATACCAAACCTGAGACCCTTCCCATAGCATGAGATGTGATATCCAAGTCCTTCCCATTCCAATCCTGAGACACTTCCTATAGCATGAGATGTGATATCTCAATGCTTCTAATACCAAACCTGAGACTCTTCCTATAACATGAGATGGGGAATCCAACTCCTTCCCATTCCAATCCTGAGACCCTTTTGATAGCAGAGACGTGATATCTCAATGTTTATACCAAACCTGAGACCCTTCCTACGGCATGAGTTGTCATATTCAACTCCTTCCCATTCCAATCCTGAGACCCTTCCTATAGCATGAGATGTGATATCCAACTCCTTCCCATTCCAATCCTGAGACCCTTCCTATAGCATGAGATGTGATGTCTCAATGCTTCTAATACCAAACCTGATATCCTTCCTATAACATGAGATGTGATATCCAACTCCTTCCATTCCAATCCTGAGACCCTTCCTATAGCATGAGATGTGATATCTCAATGGTTCTACCAAACCTGAGACCCTTCCTATAGCATGAGATGTGATATCCAACTCCTTCCCATTCCAATCCTGAGACCCTTCCTATAGCCTGAGATGTGATATCTCAATGCCCCTAATACCAAACCTGAGATCCTTCCTCTAACATGAAATGTGATATCCAACTCCTTCACTTTCCAAACCTGAGAGCCTATCTATAGCATGAGATGTGAGATCTAAGTCCTTCCCATTCCAATCCTTAGACCCTTCCTACATCATGCAATATGATATCTCAATGATTCTAATAAAAAACCTGAGACCCGTCCTATAACATGAGATTGGATATTCAACTCCTTCCCATTCCAATCCTGAGACACTTCCGATAGCAGAGATGTGATATCTCAATGTTTATACCAAACCTGAGACCCTTCCTATAACATGAGATGTGATATCCAACTCCTTTCCCGTTCCAAACCTGAGACCCTTCCTTTAGCATGAGATGTTATATCCAGCTCCTTCCCATTCCAATCCTGAGACACTTCCGATAGCATGAGATGTGATATCTCAATGCTTCTAATATCAAAACCGAGACCCTCCCTATAGCATGATATGTGATATCTAAGTCCTTCCCATTCCAATCCTGAGAGCCTTCCTATAGCATGAGATGTGATACCTCAATGCTTCTACCAAACCTGAGACCCTTCCTTTAGCATGAGATGTGATATCCAACTCCTTCCCATTCCAATCCTGAGACCCTTCCTATAGCATGAGATGTGATATCTCAATACTTCTAATACCAAACCTGAGATCCTTCCGATAACATGAGATGTGATATCTCAATACTTCTAATACCAAACCTGAGATCCATCCTATAACATGAGATGTGATATCCAAATCCTTCCCCTTCCAAACCTGAGACCCTCCCTTTAGCATGAGATGTGATATCCAACTCCTTCCCATTCCAATCCTGAGACCCTTCTGATAGCATAAGATATATCTCAATGCTTCTATACCAAACCTGAGATCCTTCCGATAGCATGAGATGTGATATCTCAATACTTCTAATACCAAACCTGAGATCTTTCCTATAACATGAGATGTGATATCCAAATCCTTATCTTCCAAACCTGAGACCCTTCCTTTACCATGAGATGTGATATCCAACTCCTTCCCATTCCAATCCTGAGACTCTTCTGATAGCATAAGATATGATATCTCAATGCTTCTATACCAAACCTGAGATCCTTCTGATAGCATGAGATGTGATATCTTAATACTTCTAATACCAAACCTGAGATCCTACCTCTAACATGAAATGTGATATCCAACTCTTTCCCCTTGCAAACCTGAGAGCCTTCCTATAGCATGAGATGTGATATCCAAGTCCTTCCCATTCCAATCCTGAGACCCGTCCTATAACATGAGATGTGATATCCAACTCCTTCCCATTCCAACCTGAGACCCTTCCTATAGCATGAGATGGGATATCCAACTCCTTCCAAATCCAATCCTGATAACCTTCCGATAGCATGAGATGTGATATCCCAATGCTTCTACCAAACCTGAGACCCATACTATGGCATGAGATGTGATATCAAACTCCTTCCCATTCTAACCTGAGACCCTTCCTATAGCTTGAGATGTGATATCCAACTCCTTCCCATTCCAATTCTGAGACCCTTCCTATACCATGAGACTTGTTATCTCAATGCTTCTAATACCAAACCTGAGACCCGTCCTATAACATGAGATGTGATATCCAAATCCTTCCCCTTCCAAACCTTAGACCCTTCCTTTATCATGAGATGTGATATCCAACTCCTTCCCATTCCAATCTTGAGACCCTTCCGATATCATGAAATGTGATATCTCAATGCTTCTAATATCAAACTTGAGACCCTCCTTATAGCATGAGATGTGATATCCAAGTCCTTCCCGTTCCAAACCTGAGACCCTTCCTTTAGCATGAGATGTGATATCCAGCTCCTTCCCATTCCAATCCTGAGACACTTCCGATAGCATGAGATGTGATATCTCAATGCTTCTAATATCTAAACTGAGACCCTCCCTATAGCATGATATGTGATATCTAAGTCCTTCCCATTCCAATCCTGAGACCCTTCCGATAGCAGAGATGTGATATCTCAATGCTTATACCAAACCTGAGACCCTTCCTATGGCCTGAGATGTCATATACAACTCCTTCCCATTCCAATCCTGAGACCCTTCCTTTAGCATGAGATGTGATATCTCAATGCTTATACCAAATCTGAGACCCTTCCTATAGCATGAGATGTGATATCCAAATCCTTCCCATTCCAATCCTGAGACCCTTCCTATAGCATGAGATGTGATATCTCAATGCTTATACCAAACCTGAGAGCCTACAATCCTGAGACCCTTCCTTTAGCATGAAATGTGATATCTCAATGCTTATACCAAATCTGAGACCCTTCCTATAGCATGAGATGTGATATCCAAGTCCATCCCATTCCAATCCTTAGACCCTTCCTACAGCATGCGATGTGATATCTCAATGATTCTAATACCAAACCAGAGACTCTTACTATAACATGAGATGGGATATCCAACTCCTTCCCATTCCAATCCTGAGCCGCTTCCGATAGCAGAGATGTGATATCTCAATGCTTATACCAAACCTGAGACCCTTCCTATAACATGAGATGTGATATCCAACTCCTTCCCGTTCCAAACCTGAGACACTAACTATAGCATATGTGATATCCAAATCCTTCCCATTCCAAACATGAGACCCTTCCTATAGCAAGAAAGTAATATCCAACTCCTACCCATTCCAATCCTGAGACCCTTCCTATAGCAAGAGATGTGATATCCAAATCCTTCCCATTCCAATCCTGAGACCCTTCCTATAACATGAGATGTGATATCCAACTCCTTCCCATTCCAACCTGAGACACTTCCTATAGCATGAGAAGGGATATCCAACTCCTTCCCAATCCAATCCTGAGACCCTTCCGATAGCAGAGATGTGATATCTCAATGCTTATACCAAACCTGAGACCCTTCCTATGGCATGAGATGTGATATCCAACTCCTTGCCATTCAAATCCTGAGACCCTTCCTATAGCATGAGAAGGGATATCCAACTCCTTCCCAATCCAATCCTGAGACCCTTCCGATAGCAGAGACGTGATATTTCAATGCTTCTACCAAACCTGAGACCCTTCCTTTAGCATGAGATGTAATATCCAAATCCTTCACATTCCAATCCTGAGACCCTTCCTATAGCATGAGATGTGATATCTCAATGCTTCTAATACCAAACCTGAGACCCTTCCTATAACATGAGATGGGATATCCAACTCCTTCCCATTCCAATCCTGAGACCCTTCCGATAGCAGAGATGTGATCTCTCAATGCTTATACCAAACCTGAGAACCTTCCTATGGCCTGAGATGTCATATACAACTCCTTCCCATTCCAATCCTGAGACCCTTCCTTTAGCATGAGATGTGATATCTCAATGCTTATACCAAATCTGAGACCCTTCCTATAGCATGAGATGTGATATCCAAGTCCATCCCATTCCAAACCTGAGACACTAACTATAGCATATGTGATATCCAACTCCTTCCCATTCCAATCCTGAGACCCTTCCTATAGCAAGAGATGTGATATCCAAATCCTTCCCATTCCAATCCTGAGACCCTTCCTATAACATGAGATGTGATATCCAACTCCTTCCCATTCCAACCTGAGACACTTCCTATAGCATGAGAAGGGATATCCAACTCCTTCCCAATCCAATCCTGAGACCCTTCCGATAGCAGAGATGTGATATCTCAATGCTTATACCAAACCTGAGACCCTTCCTATGGCATGAGATGTGATATCCAACTCCTTGCCATTCAAATCCTGAGACCCTTCCTATAGCATGAGATGTGATATCTCTATACTTCTAATACCAAACCTGAGACCCTTCCTATAACATGAGATGGGATATCCAACTCCTTCCCATTCCAATCCTGAGACCCTTCCGATAGCAGAGATGTGATATCTCAATGCTTATACCAAACCTGAGAACCTTCCTATGGCCTGAGATGTCATATACAACTCCTTCCCATTCCAATCCTGAGACCCTTCCTTTAGCATGAGATGTGATATCTCAATGCTTATACCAAATCTGAGACCCTTCCTATAGCATGAGATGTGATATCCAATTCCTTCCCATTCCAATCCTGAGACCCTTCCTATAGCATGAGATGTGATATCTCAATGCTTATACCAAACCTGAGAGCCTACCTATAGCATGAGATGTGATATCCAAGTCCATCCCATTCCAATCCTTAGACCCTTCCTACAGCATGCGATGTGATATCTCAATGATTCTAATACCAAACCAGAGACTCTTCCTATAACATGAGATGGGATATCCAACTCCTTCCCATTCCAATCCTGAGCCGCTTCTGATAGCAGAGATGTGATATCTCAATGCTTATACCAAACCTGAGACCCTTCCTATAACATGAGATGTGATATCCAACTCCTTCCCGTTCCAAACCTGAGACACTAACTATAGCATATGTGATATCCAACTCCTTCCCATTCCAAACATGAGACCCTTCCTATAGCAAGAAAGTTATATCCAACTCCTACCCATTCCAATCCTGAGACCCTTCCTATAGCAAGAGATGTGATATCCAAATCCTTCCCATTCCAATCCTGAGACCCTTCCTATAACATGAGATGTGATATCCAACTCCTTCCCATTCCAACCTGAGACACTTCCTATAGCATGAAAAGGGATATCCAACTCCTTCCCAATCCAATCCTGAGACCCTTCCGATAGCAGAGATGTGATATCTCAATGCTTATACCAAACCTGAGTCCCTTCCTATGGCATGAGATGTGATATCCAACTCCTTGCCATTCAAATCCTGAGACCCTTCCTATAGCATGAGATGTGATATCTCTATGCTTCTAATACCAAACCTGAGACCCTTCCTATAACATGAGATGGGATATCCAACTCCTTCCCATTCCAATCCTGAGACCCTTCCGATAGCAGAGATGTGATATCTCAATGCTTATACCAAACCTGAGAACCTTCCTATGGCCTGAGATGTCATATACAACTCCTTCCCATGCCAATCCTGAGACCCTTCCTTTAGCATGAGATGTGATATCTCAATGCTTATACCAAATCTGAGACCCTTCCTATAGCATGAGATGTGATATCCAATTCCTTCCCATTCCAATCCTGAGACCCTTCCTATAGCATGAGATGTGATATCTCAATGCTTATACCAAACCACCTGAGAGCCTACCTATAGCATGAGATGTGATATCCAAGTCCATCCCATTCCAATCCTTAGACCCTTCCTACAGCATGCGATGTGATATCTCAATGATTCTAATACCAAACCAGAGACTCTTCCTATAACATGAGATGGGATATCCAACTCCTTCCCATTCCAATCCTGAGCCGCTTCCGATAGCAGAGATGTGATATCTCAATGCTTATACCAAACCTGAGACCCTTCCTATAACATGAGATGTGATATCCAACTCCTTCCCGTTGCAAACCTGAGACACTAACTATAGCATATGTGATATCCAACTCCTTCCCATTCCAAACATGAGACCCCTCCTATAGCAAGAAAGTAATATCCAACTCCTACCCATTCCAATCCTGAGACCCTTCCTATAGCAAGAGATGTGATATCCAAATCCTTCCCATTCCAATCCTGAGACCCTTCCTATAACATGAATGAGATGTGATATCCAACTCCTTCCCATTCCAACCTGAGACACTTCCTATAGCATGAGAAGGGATATCCAACTCCTTCCCAATCCAAACCTGAGACCCTTCCGATAGCAGAGATGTGATATCTCAATGCTTATACCAAACCTGAGACCCTTCCTATGGCATGAGATGTGATATCCAACTCCTTCCCAATCCAATCCTGAGACCCTTCCGATAGCAGAGGCGTGATATCTCAATGCTTCTACCAAACCTGAGACCCTTCCTTTAGCATGAGATGTGATATCCAAATCCTTCACATTCCAATCCTGAGACCCTTCCTATAGCATGAGATGTGATATCTCAATGCTTCTAATACCAAACCTGAGATCCTTCCTATAACATGAGATGTGATATCCAATTCCTTCCCATTCCAAACATGAGGCCCTTCCTATTGGATGAGATGTGATATCCAACTCCTTCCCATTCCAACCCTGAGACCCTTCCTATAGCATGAGATGTGATGTCTCAATGCTTCTAATACCAAACCTGAGATCCTTCCTATAACATGAGATGTGATATCCAACTCCTTCCATTCCAATCCTGACCCGTCCTATAGCATGAGATGTGATATCTCAATGCTTATACCAAACCTGAGACCCTTCCTATAGCATGAGGTGTGATATCCAATTGCTTCCCATTCCAATCCTGAGACCCTTCCTATAGCATGAGATGTGATATCTCAATGCTTCTAATACCAAACCTGAGATCCTTCCTCTAACATGAAATGTGATATCCAACTCCTTCCCTTTCCAAACCTAAGAGCCTATCTATAGCATGAGATGTGATATCCAAGTCCTTCCCATTCCAACCCTTAGACCCTTCCAACAGCATGCAATATGATATCTCAATGATTCTAATAACAAACCTGAGACCCGTCCTATAACATGAGATGGGATATCCAACTCCTTCCCATTCCAATCCTGAGACACTTCCGATAGCAGAAATGTGATATCTCAATGCTTATACCAAACCTGAGAACCTTCCTATGGCCTGAGATGTCATATACAACTCCTTCCCATTCCAATCCTGAGACCCTTCCTTTAGCATGAGATGTGATATCTCAATGCTTATACCAAATCTTAGACCCTTCCTATAGCATGATGTGATATCCAATTCCTTCCCATTCCAATCCTGAGACCCTTCCTATAGCATGAGATGTGATATCTCAATGCTTATACCAAACCTGAGAGCCTACCTATAGCATGAGATGTGATATCCAAGTCCATCCCATTCCAATCCTTAGACCCTTCCTACAGCATGCGATGTGATATCTCAATGATTCTAATACCAAACCAGAGACTCTTCCTATAACATTAGATGGGATATCCAACTCCTTCCCATTCCAATCCTGAGCCGCTTCCGATAGCAGAGATGTGATATCTCAATGCTTATACCAAACCTGAGACCCTTCCTATAACATGAGATGTGATATACAACTCCTTCCCGTTCCAAACCTGAGACACTAACTATAGCATATGTGATATCCAACTCCTTCCCATTCCAAACATGAGACCCTTCCAATAGCAAGAAAGTAATATCCAACTCCTACCCATTCCAATCCTGAGACCCTTCCTATAGCAAGGGATGTGATATCCAAATCCTTCCCATTCCAATCCTGAGACCCTTCCTATAACATGAGATGTGATCTCCAACTCCTTCCCATTCCAACCTGAGACACTTCCTATAGCATGAGAAGGGATATCCAACTCCTTCCCAATCCAATCCTGAGACCCTTCCGATAGCAGAGATGTGATATCTCAATGCTTATAACAAACCTGAGACCCTTCCTATGGCATGAGATGTGATATCCAACTCCTTGCCATTCAAATCCTGAGACTCTTCCTATAGCATGAGAAGGAATATCCAACTCCTTCCCAATCCAATCCTGAGACCCTTCCGATAGCAGAGACGTGATATCTCAATGCTTCTACCAAACCTGAGACCCTTCCTTTAGCATGAGATGTGATATCCAAATCCTTCACATTCCAATCCTGAGACCCTTCCTATAGCATGAGATGTGATATCTCAATGCTTCTAATACCAAACCTGAGATCCTTCCTATAACATGAGATGTGATATCCAATTCCTTCCCATTCCAAACCTGAGACCCTTCCTATTGGATGAGATGTGATATCCAACTCCTTCCCATTCCAACCCTGAGACCCTTCCTATAGCATGAGATGTGATGTCTCAATGCTTCTAATACCAAACCTGAGATCCTTCCTTATAACATGAGATGTGATATCCAACTCCTTCCATTCCAATCCTGAGACCCGTCCTATAGCATGAGATGTGATATCTCAATGCTTATACCAAACCTGAGACCCTTCCTATAGCATGAGATGTGATATCCAACTGCTTCCCATTCCAATCCTGAGACCCTTCCTATAGCATGAGATGTGATATCTCAATGCTTCTAATACCAAACCTGAGATCCTTCCTCTAACATGAAATGTGATATCCAATTCCTTCCCTTTCCAAACCTAAGAGCCTATCTATAGCATGAGATGTGATATCCAAGTCCTTCACATTCCAACCCTTAGACCCTTCCTACAGCATGCAATATGATATTTCAATGATTCTAATAACAAACCTGAGACCCGTCCTATAACATGAGATGGGATATCCAACTCCTTCCCATTCCAATCCTGAGACACTTCCGATAGCAGAGATGTGATATCTCAATGCTTATACCAAACCTGAGACCCTTCCTATAACATGAGATGTGATATCCAAATCCTTCCCGTTCCAAACCTGAGACCCTTCCTTTAGCATGAGATGTGATATCCAGGGTTGGACTGGCCGCATCGGCCCATCGGCCAGTGGCCGATGACCTTTGAGGACCTGGGGGGCCAGTTTTCATGAGGTCACCCCTGGGCCGGTTTTTTTGCCGGTAAAATGTTTAGTAATATATGCAGCGCGAGTCGGCGACTCACTCACAGAGTGTCTGCTGCGGCCTGCGGGCCGCGCATGGCACGGCCTAAGCTGGGCCATCATTATTTGTTTAACTTTTGTTGTAAAATTGTTGATGTCAGTCTCACTATCAATTATGAAGATAGATGTGTGTTCCGTGGGCGGCAGCCTGGGTGCGGCCCGAGCAGCTCGCCTGAGGCTCGGGGCCAGGCCAGCATCAGAAAGGAATTTGAGACTCTGGGTGGGGCCGGGCAGGGGCCAGGGGGGGATTACAGCCATGTTCCCAGGGGCTGGAGCCAGGCTGCCTGGAGCAAGCTGGAGGAGCTGCCTGGTGCGCTGCTGGAAGCATAATTATTCATCAACGCAAGGTAACAACACATTGTTACCTTGCTTTGATGATTTGCAATTGCAAATTGCATGCATGCATCAGGGCCGGCCGCCGCCACCAGGCCGGCGGTGGCGCAGCGGGTGGTTGGTGGCCCGGTGGCCGTGCGATGTGCTCCTGTGATGATTGATGAACTGAAGTCCTAGTCAAGTCGACTCAAGTGTTAATACAATTACGATTGTGAACATTGCACCGGGCCCGGGCAGCGCCGGCGGCCTAGTGCTACTGTCTCTGCAGCAGCAGAGCTGGCTGGGCTGGGGGCGGGGAAGTTCACACAACAAGTTCAACTTTGCAGGAACTAACAACAACGTTACATCACGTGTTGCTTGCCCTGCAAAGTTGAAAGCAACTTGTGCCTGGGGCTGGGGGTCGATACAGACTCTGTGTCGCCACAATGAAGTCGGCGGAGAGACACGTGACTCAGTCTGAGAATAAAGTGGGCCTCCCCTCCTCACCCTGGGCATTATATTTTGGCCACCCGTCACCCGACCCCACGACGAGACAGCCAGTGGACTGGCTCTGGCAGACAGTACCCACTTGACGTGACGACAGAGGACACACACGCACCGCAGCACCAGCCCAGCAGGCAGGCCCCCCGGCCCGAGAAGACAGACAGGGACCGTCCGTCGACCGAAGTGAGTGCAAGCCTGAGCCCAGCAGCAGCAACACCAACTGGCAGGCAGGCAGCAGTTGTTGACCGGTGCTGCGGGCGGCTACACTTAAATACAGAAGAGTCGACTACTCTCTCGACCGTGTCCGTGAGGTAAGAAAGATTGATTGATCCACACAGGGCCTATGCTTTAAGGCAAACATTTAGCACTTTTTCTGCTAAATGACGACTAGGCCTCATAGGAAATGTACTATAATACAGCACCCACCTTTCGGCAGGTCCTGACTCCTATGCTCCTCATCACTCGCCCATCACTTCACCCCATGCGCAATGTGACCTCTCTTCCAATTTCCCACCCCGCCAGCACCCTATAGTACACCAACCCTCGCCTACTCCACCCCCCCGACCATGTCCATGACTGTCCAGGACCCCACCCAGCCTGAACTCCCAATTCACTCCAACGAGACATCCCTCCCTCCCTGTACTCCCAACTCCCCCACCCTGCCTGGGCTCCCATGGATCTGACGCTCTCCCACACCCACCCCTCACCTTCCCTACTCTCTCACATCAATCGCATCCCATCTCTGACTACTCCTAACTTCCCCCCACTCTGCCACACACTGTTCTGCCTGTCGCGCTCCACTCTAGGTTCCCAACACACCCCACCAACACCTGTGCCACTGCCTGCCTCGGCCCGCGTCTCCCCTCGAATATACCACACCGCCCCACCTGCCACACACACTGTGCCCACTGCCCCAACTCTCTCTGACTCTCTCACCAACCCGATTTCCCCCATTTGCCATACCATCCCCTCCCGCCTCAGTCCCTCCTGCTAGTACTCCATACTCTCGACACTTTACCATCATCCCATCCCTCCCACCGCCTCCCCCAGCACATCTCAATCCACTCTTGGCCCCACTAACACCTTGCTCCCCAGAGTTGCCTCCTCCAGACAATGTCTGTCTGCCCCCTCCCACCTCTTCTCACCCCTGTTACTCTCCGTTCCTTATCTGCCTGTTTCTATCCGCGCCTGCCCTCTTCCCCACCACCCTGCGTCCGCCACATCCCTGATTAGTTCCTTCTCCCTCTCTCTTCCAAGTTCCAACAGTTTGCCCCCTCTTGTCTGCGGGCCCACCATCCTCTCCCCCCCACCTGCTCCTTCCTCGGACCTTGTTTTTAAAGCCCTCCCCTTTTTCTGACCCCACCAGTTTCTAATCCACACATGTTTCTAACCTTCCCTCCCCAACTGTTTCTAACCCCTCCCGCCCCACCACGTTTCTGATCCCTACCTGTTTCTGTCTGATACCCCTCATTCCTTGCCATGCTTCCTGGCCTCTGTTCATTTCTGTCTGTACAGTGGTCCATTTTATTTCTAAAGCTATATTAATGCAACTTCCCCTCCTTTCATGCTGCCCTTCCCATGCCCCCCCACCCCCCACTCATATGCGCCTCTGCCCCTTTTTTCCTCATTTCCTTCTCTTGACTCCTGCCCTCCAACTTGCTCTCCTGCCTATTCCTCTTCCGCATGCCACACTCGGCCCCTCCTCCTTCTTTTTCTACTCTCCATCATTTCGTCTCCAAGGTGGTCCTTCATTTCACGCCTTACTCCTTCACTCGTATGTCTGCCTGAATTCCCTTCCCTATACATCCTTCCCCATCTCATCCTCGTCGAGTTCGGCTTCTCCCTCCTTTCCAGTCCTCTCCCCCAACCTACACACTTTACTTACTCTGACTGCTCAATCTTCTTGCTCTCCCCCATCCTCCTAAACTCTCATTCCCGACACACACTCCCTCAAACGTAACAATTCACCCGCTCTCATTTCCAATGCCAAGTTGCCTCACTCGTCACCCCTAACTAGTCCCCTCTTTTGCTCTTTCTGTCTCATTATGAACACACTTAAAACAGCCACTGCAAGAGACTTTACGTTTCATTGCGGTCCAGATGTTGGCGTGCATGCTTCCTGCACTAATGTAAACGTAGCACTGCCTGGATATGTTAATGTTATGTTACAGACATCCACGTTCTGTAATACACAAACACAACTGTTAATTGCTTTCTCTGACACAAGCATTGATTTCCATGGATGGGGCACACCGGCGGCACTCTTCTCTGGCTCTTTCAAACAGTAGCAATTTAGTTTAACCTGGTGTTCTTAAAGGCCATTGATGTGCAGCATTTGTACAAATAGAAACAAACACGGCGTGGAATTTGTTTTCTGGGTGTTTAACAGATTTGCTAAACTGCGTGTGACAAGCCGTGTGTGCTGTTGTGTGTGTGTGTGTTCTATAATCTGGCCATGCACTCTCGCTAGCCTCGACAACTTGCGTCTTGCCTTCAAACGTGTTCCTGTTTGTTGAGTTGCAAGTGTCACTGCATCTGTGGCTCCCCCAGCAAATTACGACTCCATCCATTGCAGCCTGATCACTTATTTATTATGGTTGGCTACTTTACATTTTTGGGTGAAAAGTTTTGTAATTTGTTATTTGTCTTTCTTGTTCTGCGTTTGTTTTTGCCATATCCCCACGTAGTCACATGTTATTTTAGGCCCGCCCGCATTTACTTACGTTGACCCAAAATATATATCACTAAAAACGTCATTTGGTATTTTAGAAACGTTAGTTGGGCTGCTGGTGGGCAAAGGAGGGCTTTAGAGAGCAGTGTGTTCTGTTTATGTTGGCCGGGCAGCCATCCTACCTTGATCACTACGCTACACGTTACGCACGCGCATCTTAGAAGTGTTTCCTATCTGTGCATGAATGACTGTCTGACTGTGTGCACTGAAACGGGTGAGCTTGGGTGCAGCATGTTAACGCCTCACTCACCTTCTTTCACGAGGCCAGTGTTTAAGGTAGATGGGGGCATTGCAATGCACGCATTTGGGTGTTTACTGTTGTGGGCCTGCCTCTATTAGCTACCTCTATCCAAGTTCCTTCTTCAGGTTATTCTGCAGTCGCATGAGGGCCACTTTTTTGAGGTGGGGGGTGGGCCACTTTTCTGAGGCGAGGGGTGGGCCACTTTTCTGAGGCGAGGGGTGGGCCACTTTTTTTTGTGTCCGGGCCTATTTCTAGTCCCAGTCCGACCCTGGTGATATCCAGCTCCTTCCCATTCCAATCCTGAGACACTTCCGATAGCATGAGATGTGATATCTCAATGCTTCTAATATCAAAACTGAGACCCTCCCTATAGCATGATATGTGATATCTAAGTCCTTCCCATTCCAATCCTGAGACCCTCCATATAGCATGAGATGTGATATCCAACTCCTTCCCATTCCAATCCTGAGACCCTTCCTATAGCATGAGATATGATATCTCAATACTTCTAATACCAAACGTGAGATCCTTCCGATAACATGAGATGTGATATCCAAATCCTTCCCCTTCCAAAACTGAGACCCTCCCTTTAGCATGAAATGTGATATCCAACTCCTTCCTATTCCAATCCTGAGACTCTTCTGATAGCATGAGATGTGATATCTCAATGCTTCTAATACCAAACCTGAGATCCTTCCGATAGCATGAGATGTGATATCTCAATGCTTCTAATACCAAACCTGAGATCCTTCCTATAACATGAGATGTGATATCCAAATCCTTCCCCTTCCAAACCTGAGACCCTCCCTTTAGCATGAGATGTGATATCCAACTCCTTCCCATTCCAATCCTGAGACCCTTCCGATATCATGAGATGTGATATCTCAAAGCTTCTAATATCAAACTTGAGACCCTCCCTATAGCGTGAGATGTGATATCCAAGTCCTTCCCATTCCATCCTGAGACCCTTCCTATAGCATGAGATGTGATATCTCAATGCTTCTAATACCAAACCTGAGACCCTTCCTATAACATGAGATGGGAATATCCAACTCCTTCCCATTCCAATCCTGAGACCCTTCCGATAGCAGAGATGTGATATCTCAATGCTTATACCAAACCTGAGATCCTTCCTATAACATGAGATGTCCTGAGACACTTCCTATAGCATGAGATGTGATATCTCACTGCTTATACCAAACCTGAGACCCTTCCCATAGCATGAGATGTGATATCCAAGTCCTTCCCATTCCAATCCTGAGACACTTCCTATAGCATGAGATGTGATATCTCAATGCTTCTACTACCAAACCTGAGACTCTTCCTATAACATGAGATGGGGAATCCAACTCCTTCCCATTCCAATCCTGAGACCCTTTTGATAGCAGAGATGTGATATCTCAATGTTTATACCAAACCTGAGACCCTTCCTACGGCATGAGTTGTCATATTCAACTCCTTCCCATTCCAATCCTGAGACCCTTCCTATAGCATGAGATGTGATATCCAACTCCTTCCCATTCCAATCCTGAGACCCTTCCTATAGCATGAGATGTGATGTCTCAATGCTTCTAATACCAAACCTGATATCCTTCCTATAACATGAGATGTGATATCCAACTCCTTCCATTCCAATCCTGAGACCCTTCCTATAGCATGAGATGTGATATCTCAATGGTTCTACCAAACCTGAGACCCTTCCTATAGCATGAGATGTGATATCCAACTCCTTCCCATTCCAATCCTGAGACCCTTCCTATAGCCTGAGAGGTGATATCTCAATGCCCCTAATACCAAACCTGAGATCCTTCCTCTAACATGAAATGTGATATCCAACTCCTTCACTTTCCAAACCTGAGAGCCTATCTATAGCATGAGATGTGAGATCTAAGTCCTTCCCATTCCAATCCTTAGACCCTTCCTACATCATGCAATATGATATCTCAATGATTCTAATAAAAAACCTGAGACCCGTCCTATAACATGAGATTGGATATTCAACTCCTTCCCATTCCAATCCTGAGACACTTCCGATAGCAGAGATGTGATATCTCAATGTTTATACCAAACCTGAGACCCTTCCTATAACATGAGATGTGATATCCAACTCCTTTCCCGTTCCAAACCTGAGACCCTTCCTTTAGCATGAGATGTTATATCCAGCTCCTTCCCATTCCAATCCTGAGACACTTTCGATAGCATGAGATGTGATATCTCAATGCTTCTAATATCAAAACCGAGACCCTCCCTATAGCATGATATGTGATATCTAAGTCCTTCCCATTCCAATCCTGAGAGCCTTCCTATAGCATGAGATGTGATACCTCAATGCTTCTACCAAACCTGAGACCCTTCCTTTAGCATGAGATGTGATATCCAACTCCTTCCCATTCCAATCCTGAGACCCTTCCTATAGCATGAGATGTGATATCTCAATACTTCTAATACCAAACCTGAGATCCATCCTATAACATGAGATGTGATATCCAAATCCTTCCCCTTCCAAACCTGAGACCCTCCCTTTAGCATGAGATGTGATATCCAACTCCTTCCCATTCCAATCCTGAGACCCTTCTGATAGCATAAGATATATCTCAATGCTTCTATACCAAACCTGAGATCCTTCCGATAGCATGAGATGTGATATCTCAATACTTCTAATACCAAACCTGAGATCCTTCCTATAACATGAGATGTGATATCCAAATCCTTATCTTCCAAACCTGAGACCCTTCCTTTACCATGAGATGTGATATCCAACTCCTTCCCATTCCAATCCTGAGACTCTTCTGATAGCATAAGATATGATATCTCAATGCTTCTATACCAAACCTGAGATCCTTCTGATAGCATGAGATGTGATATCTCAATACTTCTAATACCAAACCTGAGATCCTACCTCTAACATGAAATGTGATATCCAACTCTTTCCCCTTGCAAACCTGAGAGCCTTCCTATAGCATGAGATGTGATATCCAAGTCCTTCCCATTCCAATCCTGAGACCCGTCCTATAACATGAGATGTGATATCCAACTCCTTCCCATTCCAACCTGAGACCCTTCCTATAGCATGAGATGGGATATCCAACTCCTTCCAAATCCAATCCTGATAACCTTCCGATAGCATGAGATGTGATATCCCAATGCTTCTACCAAACCTGAGACCCATACTATGGCATGAGATGTGATATCAAACTCCTTCCCATTCTAACCTGAGACCCTTCCTATAGCTTGAGATGTGATATCCAACTCCTTCCCATTCCAATTCTGAGACCCTTCCTATACCATGAGACTTGATATCTCAATGCTTCTAATACCAAACCTGAGACCTGTCCTATAACATGAGATGTGATATCCAAATCCTTCCCCTTCCAAACCTTAGACCCTTCCTTTATCATGAGATGTGATATCCAACTCCTTCCCATTCCAATCTTGAGACCCTTCCGATATCATGAAATGTGATATCTCAATGCTTCTAATATCAAACTTGAGACCCTCCTTATAGCATGAGATGTGATATCCAAGTCCTTCCCGTTCCAAACCTGAGACCCTTCCTTTAGCATGAGATGTGATATCCAGCTCCTTCCCATTCCAATCCTGAGACACTTCCGATAGCATGAGATGTGATATCTCAATGCTTCTAATATCTAAACTGAGACCCTCCCTATAGCATGATATGTGATATCTAAGTCCTTCCCATTCCAATCCTGAGACCCTTCCTATAGCATGAGATGTGATATCTCAATGCTTATCCTTGATTCCTGTAGTAAATTGATTTCCTTTGCAGGCCGACTCCTGTCACGAATGCCTTGTCTGCATGCATTCTCTCCTGGCCATTCTCTCACCGTGGCTATTTGCCTACCCCCTTCCTCTCTCAGTGGATGGACTTCTCCGTCCTAGCCTCCTACCACTCAACTCCGCCTACTTGGAGAATTCAACATGAACCTGTATGCTTCCTGACCTGGACTTTTACGAGATCTGCAACACTTCATGTCGCTGGCCCTACACACTGCAGGGAATACTCAGGATTTTCTGATCTCAGACCTCCCCCTCTGTAACCCTCTCAACAATCCTCTCCTGTGGTGATCAAGTTCTCATCTTCAAAGAAGGCTAACTGCCAGCTGTTCCTCCTCAGAGGAGTTCTCCCTTTCTGTCCCTGCTCCCTGCACCGTTTCGCGTTGCAAACACTCGCTTCCCTGCTCTCTTGTTTAGACGCTTTTCCTTCTCAGAGGCCTTCTTGCTTTCTGCCCTTTTCGCGTTGCAAGTACTCGCTTCCCAGCTCTCTGGTTTAGACGCGTGTTCCCTGCCTTCTCTCCTCTTCCCGCTGCCTTCAAATCAAAAAATGAGCTCCAAAAGATACACAGTGCTCAGAATGCTCTATAACACCCATTATTCAACATATAGCCGTTGTTGTGTCGAGGGCCCGCGGCCTACGCGCGGGGGCTGGCGTCATGCAATTAGGCCGCGCGGCCGGTGGCGCAGCTCCAGCGGGAGCTGCAATAAACACACACCCACGCCGATGTTAGGTCTGCCCCGGAACTGCCTCCCGAACGCGGGGGCGGGGCTTTTATTAAGGACGCCCTGCGTCACCGCGTAGCGGGACGCAGGGCGGAACATAACATTCCTCCTTTATTATAAAACAAAACAAAACACATAACTCTAACAGCCGCACAACGGCCAAGTCCAACATAAGCGCTCAGTCTTCAACACTCAGCCACCTTGCCATTGGGGTTCATGGCACTATTGCACCAGTTGCCACACATAGTCACTTAGCTTGGCTGGCGGTCTCGTCGTTGTTCTCAGTGAGTATCGTCCTTCGCGGGGGTCCTCCCCCCTTGCTTCAAACTCGGTTCCATCGTCGCAGTTCGGGTCCTCGAGGCCAGGTTCATCCACCGGTTCCCAGCTTCCATCCCGCGCTCCATCCTCCTCAGGGATGGCCTCCGGCTCTTCTTCGCTGGGTGGATTGTCCATGCCTTCCCGATGGCATTCCTTATCAGTCCATAGTGTACGGGGTATGGCTTTGAACCATGACGCATTTCTCGTCACTTGGCGGTTTCCTCGTGTCACAGTGACCATGGTTCCATGCCGGTTGCTGACGGTCCATGGAAGTTCCTCGTACCTTGTGTCAAGTTTTGACTTGGAAGGGTTACGTAGCATGATAACCTGGTCACCCACTTGATGATGGGACGGCCTCGCTCTCCGCTTGCCACTCATGTGTTCGTTGGCATCCCTCCTCCTTCTCTCGGTGCGTTCCTCGTTCACCGTGTCCGGGGTTCTGCTTGGGTAATGCGGGATCGAGGATCTGATGACGGTGCCGAACATGAGGTCCGCAGGCGGTATGCCGGTTGTACTGTGAGGCGTGACCCGGTAATTTCGGAGGAATCGGAAGAGGTCAACCTTCCAGGGGCTGGCGTTAGCCTTAGACACTCGGAGTACCTTATTGATAGTCCGCATAAATCGTTCTACGTCCCCATTTGCCTGGGGGTGTCTTGGAGTGATGTGGTGATATTTCACATTGAGATCCTGTAGGTACTTTTTGAAATCCTCTCCCGTAAACGGCGGGCCATTGTCGCTTTTGATTGAAATGGGTAGTCCATGGGTTGCGAACATTTTCTCTAGGGCCGGAATGACCACTTCAGCTGCTGTGGACTCAACTATCTCAACTTCCGGGTAGCGGGAGTGGTCATCGACGGCCACCAGCAAGTGGAGGCCCTCCCGGAGCTTGCAAAAGTCAATGCTGATGGCCTCCCAGCGAGAGCGGCCCCGTTCCGCCGATATGATGGGTTCCGGGTCTGGCGGCCCCCCTGTTATCTGACAGGCTAGGCACGTGGTGATGAGTGTCTCGACCCGCTCCTCGATCTGGGGAAACCATACTCGGTGCCGAATGCGGGCTTTCGTCCTTACCAGTCCTTGGTGTCCCTCATGTGCTAGGGCCACTATTCTGTCCTGTAGTTTGAGAGGGATCACGATGCGGTTTCCTCGAAGTAACAGTCCACCTTCCGTGACTGACAAGTCTTGCCGCACTGTGAATATGCCTGACAAAAACCCCTTTGCTTCCGCTGTTCTGTTGTGTGTATGTCTCATGAAAGTCTTCCAGTCACCGGACAGGATGGCATCTTTCACCAAGTCGCAACACGGGTCCTGGTGCGTTTCCGCCTCGATTTCCTCGATGCTCACCGCTCTGGGCCTCATTGCTCGCACCACTTGGCATATGTGTTCCTCTGTTTCTGCCGCTACTTGGATCTCTTGTTGAGTGGCCTCTCGCGGATGCCTGGATAGAAAATCCGCCGGGTTCCCGCTGCCTGGTTGGTAGACGAGGTTGAAGTCATATTGCTGGAGGTGCAGTAACCACTTGGTTATTCGTGCCGGAGGGTGTGCTGAGGTTCCCATGAAAATTGGTAGAAGGGGCTTGTGGTCCGTGATCGTCGTGAAGTGACGTCCATATAGGTAGAGGTGAAAATGCCGGCACCCCCACAGCACGGCGATGGCCTCCTTTTCGATGTGTGAGTACCTTTGTTCGGTCTCGGTGAGGGCTCTCGATGCATACGCGATCGGTCTTTTCTCCCCTTCCCTCGTGACTTGCATTAGGATGGCTCCGAGCCCCACGGGGCTGGCATCTACGAATAGTTCTGTGGGCAGTTCAGTATTGTAGTAGGCCATCTTGGTGTCAGCTGAGAGGGAGTCCTTGATGCTTTCGAACGAGTCCTGGCATGTTGGCCCCCATTCCCACTTGACGTTGGCTTTCGTGAGTTCCCGCAGCGGCTCAGATAGTGTGGCCAGGTTTCGGATGAACCTCCCGCAGTAGGTGGCCATGCCTAGAAAACTGCGCACTTCCGTGGGTGTCATCGGAGGGCTAGCCGCCTGGATGTCTGCGACCTTCTGCGGGTCCGGGGAGATGCCTGTGCTGCCAAACTTGTATCCGAAGAACGTGATCTCCGCTTTGAGGAATTCACACTTTTCCCGATGTATTGTGAGCCCAACCTCTTGTAGTCGGCCCAGTAGGGCGTGAAGCCTCTTGATGTGTGTCTCTTTGTCGGGGGCGTGAATCAGAATATCATCGCTCACGTTGAGGACACCAGGGATGCCCCGGATGACCTCCTGGATGGTCTGCTGGAACACCTCCGCAGCTGATGATATTCCGAAACTTAGGCGTTTGTACCTCCGCAGCCCCAGATGCGTAGAGAATGTTGTTATGTATCGAGAGTCTCTGTGGAGTTTGAGTTGATGATACCCCGCCTTTAGGTCAATCTTTGAAAATATCTTCGACCCTGTGAGGTCAGCCACAATCTCGTCGATTGTTGGGGTTATGTGGCGTTCCCTTTTAATGGCGGTGTTGGGGAGGCGCATGTCTATGCAGATCCGCACCTTTCCAGGCTGCTTGGGCTTCCGTGTGACTACCATTGGGGAGACCCACGGTGTGGGCCCTGTGACCTCCTCAATGATACCCGCTTCTTCCAGTGCCTTGAGTTCCTGTTCCACTTGTTCTCTCATGTGGAACGGCGTTCTCCGGTGCCGGACGGCTTTCGGCTGCACAGTCTCATCAATATGCAGTTTGATGGTTTTGCCTCTTAGACAGCCTATGCCTTCTTGCAAGTCAGGGTATTGGTTAAGCATCTGCTCGATCTCCATTTCTTCGTTGACATGGCAGATGAATTGGACCACTCCCAAGTCCTCCGCTGCGTCCCCACTCAGGAGGCTCTCAACACCTGCCTTCACAACATAGATTTTGGACCATAGTCTGTTTTCTCCGTGTTCCAGCGTGGTGCGGAACCTGCCAATTACCGGCAGGGGCTTTCGACAGCCGTATGCATAGAGCAGAGTGTCGGTGTTTTTCAGCTCTGGTGGAGGACTTAGAGTCAGGAAGATGCTCTCAGGCATTACGTTCACCGAAGCGCCTGTGTCGATGGTCATCTGAACGCACTGATTTTGGATGGTGACCATGCATTTGCGCCTTCGGGTGGCTTTTCCTCGAGGTCCACGGTCCTGGCATAGTGCAGACACCAGGTATACCTTCCTTCCTTTCCTGTCTGTGTCCTTGGAGGGGGGCTGCAGCATTGCCGAGATATCGTCCCCTTCATCCTCCGTGGAAGAGCTGGCCACTGCGACCCTTCTGGCACTGGCTTGCTTCTTTTTCTTGGTCGCGATCTTCTCCGGCTGGTTTTGCTGAGGCTGTATGGGGGTGTCCGTTGATCGGCATACCTTCGCGTAATGGTCCTTCCGGCCACATGCCCCACACGTGGTGCCTTGAGCAGGACAGTTGCGACGGCCATGTCGTGGGCCACCGCACCAACCACACTCAGTGGGTCCCGGAATACGCGGTTGCCACCTGTTTTGTCCGTATCCGCCACTGTTGTCGTCTCTCGAGGATTGTTTGTTGGCGATGCGGGCCACCATAGCCGTGTTGAGAGCAGGTTGCAGCCTGTGTAGCGTGGCCTCCATATTGGCCGCTCTGGTGTGTGCCAGTTCCCTCTGACGTCCTAGTTCAAGGATACGCTGTAGGGGGATACCCCTCTCGCTGAGTATTAGGCGCCTCAGTTTTTCCGAATGAATCCCGTTGATGATCTGCCTCCTGATTTCCCTCTCCACATTTGTGAATTCACAGGACATGGCTAACTTCCTCAGGCGGGTGTGGTACGCATCAAGGGTTTCCTCCGCTGTCTGTAATGTGGTGCAGAAGAGAAACGTCTCATAGTCTGGGTTTAATTGAGGGAGGAAGTGATCGGTGAGGGCGTCTTTCGCGCTTCGGTACCCATCCAGGCCATCATCAACGTTCAGCGAATTGAAAATGCGCAGTACCTCATCACCCACACTGAGTAGCAGGTGTGCCTTCAGTTTCCTGGGCGCAGTGATCTCTTTGCACTCCATCGCCATCTCGAACTTCTGGATCCATAGCTGCCATCTGGGTCCGCATGACGACGGATCCGTGAATGGGTCAAACGGTTGGACCAGTGTCGACGAAGTGCCTTGAGTTCGAGGTGGAGGCGGCGTCATGGACAGGTTTGCCGCAATTCTGGACGGCGTGGAGGGCCCAGGCGTGGATGTGCCGGCCGCCATGCTGGCGTGTACCTGATCCGTGTTGTCGTAGGTGCCTCCGACGGCCACCAATGCTGTGCTGCGTCGTCTGCCTGCCTTGGAGGTGCCGCCGTGCCCAGGCGCCGTGTTGCAACTCCTGGCCTGGCACTCCCCACACTCTGTGGTGCCGCTCTCCTGTGTTGGATGGGAAGAGTTGTGGTCTTGGAGGCAGAGCGCATGAATAGATGAGAGAAAGAGAAAAAATTTTTTTTTTTTTTTTTTTTTTTTGGGGTGGGGGGTCACGTGTGTGATGGCACCCCCACCGGGTGTCCAAAAATTAAGCCGCGATGGCTGTATGTCGTTGTGGTGCCTTCAGAGCACCGAGCTTATTGTGGAGCTCGTCTCTCCTCGTCGCCATTGTTGTGTCGAGGGCCCGTGGCCTACGCGCGGGGGCTGGCGTCATGCAATTAGGCCGCGCGGCCGGTGGCGCAGCTCCAGCGGGAGCTGCAATAAACACACACCCACGCCGATGTTAGGTCTGCCCCGGAACTGCCTCCCGAACGCGGGGGCGGGGCTTTTATTAAGGACGCCCTGCGTCACCGCGTAGCGGGACGCAGGGCGGAACATAACAGCCGTAACCCGCTAGACGTATTGATACGTGCTGTAAACTAGCAAAAACAGCTAGAAAATGTACTTTCCTCGCGTTTTTGTAAATACTAATTCTGATGGGTTCCCATGTATACTGTCCGTGCGTTTTTTGTCGAATGCTGAAGTTTTTAACCACTGTTCTCCCATACAAGGGGGGGGGGGGGGTCAACGTCTACTGCTGTTCATAGGCTGAATGTATACGGCTGAAATCTTCAAGGCATTATCAGCTTTCCTGACTGTTTTGGAACGTGTATTTGCCATCTGTTAATGCAGTCGCCCTGTGTTCATAGTCCCTTCTACTTTACAGGCTGCACTCCCCTGGTGATCACATTCTCCTCTCCAGAGCAGGCTGACTACCAGCTGCTCCTCCTCATAGGCGTTCATCCTTTCTGTCCCTGCTCCCTGCACCGTTTCGCGTTGCATGTACTCGCTTCCCAGCTCTCTGGTTTAGATGCGTGTTCCCTGCCTTCTCTCCTTTTCCTACAGCCTTCCAATGAGCTCCACAAGATACAGTGTTCAGAATGCTTTATAACACCCATTATTCAACATATAGCTGTAACCCGCTAGACGTATTGAAACGTGCTAAAAACGAGCAGAAACAGCTAGAACATGTACTTTCCTCGCGTTTTGGTAAATGCGAATTCTGGTGGATTCCCATTTTGTACTCTGTTCGTGCGTTTGTTCAGTCGAATCCTGGTCTTTTGAACCACTCTTCTCCCATACAAGGGAGGGTCAAAATGTGTTGTTCACAGGCTGAATTTATACTGCTGAAATGCTCGCTTCCCTGCTCTCTGGTTTAGACGTGTGTACCCTGCATTTACCAAAGCGCGAGGGAAGTACATTTTCTAGCTGTTTTTGCTAGTTTTTAGCACGTTTCAATACGTCTATCGGGTTACAGCTATATGTTGAATAATGGGTGTTATAAAGCATTCTGAACACTGTATCTTGTGGAGCAAATTGGAAGGCTGTAGCAAGAGGAGAGAAGGCAGGGAACACGCATCTCAACCAGAGAGCTGGGAAGCGAGTACATGCAACGCGAAACGTTGCAGGGAGCAGGGACAGAAAGGATGAACACCTATGAGGAGGAGCAGCTGGTAGTTAGCCTGCATAGGAGAGAAGAATGTGATCACTAGGGGAGTGCAGCCTGTAAACTAGAAGGAACGATGAACAAAGGGCGACTGCATTAACAGATGGCAAATACACGTTCCAAAACAGTCAGGAAAGCTGATAATGCCTTGAAGATTTCAGCCGTATACATTCAGCCTGTGAACAGCAGATGTTGACCCCCCCCTCCCTAGTATGGGAGAACAGTGGTTAAAAACGTCAGGATTCGACACAAACGCACGGACACAGTACATACAACATGGGAACCCACCAGAATTCGCATTTACAAAAACGCGAGGGAAGTACATTTTCTAGCTATTTTTGCTAGTTTTTAGCACGTTTCAATACGTCTAGCGGGTTACAGCTATATGTTGAATAATGGGGTTATAAAGCATTCTGAACACTATCTAGTGGAGCTCATTGGAAGGCTGTAGGAAGAGGAGAGAAGGCAGGGAACACGCATCTAAACCAGAGAGCAGGGAAACGAGCATTTCAGCAGTATAAATTCAGCCTGTGAACAACACATTTTGACCCTCCTTTGTATGGGAGAAGAGTGGTTCAAAAGACCAGGATTCGACTGAACAAACGCACGAACAGAGTACAAAATGGGAATCCACCAGAATTCGCATTTACCAAAACGCGAGAAAAGTACATTTTCGAGCTGTTTCTGCTCGTTTTTAGCACGTTTCAATACGTCTAGCGGGTTACAGCTATATGTTGAATAATGGGGTTATAAAGCATTCTGAACACTATCTTGTGGAGCTCATTGGAAGGCTGTAGGAAGAGGAGAGAAGGCAGGGAACACGCATCTAAACCAGAGAGCTGGGAAGCGAGTACATGCAACGCGGAACGGTGCAGGGAGCAGGGACAGAAAGGATGAACGCCTATGAGGAGGAGCAGCTGGTAGTCAGCCTGCTCTGGAGAGGAGAATGTGATCACCAGGGGAGTGCAGCCTGTGAAGGAGAAGGGACGATGAACACAGGGCGACTGCATTAACAGATGGCAAATACACGTTCCAAAACAGTCAGGAAAGCTGATAATGCCTTGAAGATTTCAGCCGTATACATTCAGCCTGTGAACAGCAGTAGACGTTGACCCCCCCTTGTATGGGAGAACAGTGGTTAAAAACTTCAGGATTCGACAACAAACGCACGGACAGTACATACATGGGAACCCATCAGAATTAGCATTTACAAAAAATCGAGGAAAGTACATTTTCTAGCTGTTTTTGCTAGTTTACAGCACGTTTCAATACGTCTAGCGGGTTACGGCTATATGTTGAATAATGGGTGTTATAGAGCATTCTGAGCACTGTGTATCTTTTGGAGCTCATTTTTTGATTTGAAGGCAGCGGGAAGAGGAGAGAAGGCAGGGAACACGCGTCTAAACCAGAGAGCTGGGAAGCGAGTACTTGCAACGCGAAAAGGGCAGAAAGGAAGAAGGCCTCTGAGAAGGAAAAGCGTCTAAGCCAGAGAGCAGGAAAGCGAGTGTTTGCATCGCGAAACTGTGCAGGGAGCAGGGACAGAAAGGGAGAACTCCTCTGAGGAGGAATAGCTGGCAGTTAGCCTTCTTTGGAGATGAGAACTTGATCACCACGGGAGAGGATTGTTGAGAGGGTTACAGAGGGGGAGGTCTGAGATCAGAAAATCCTGAGTATTCCCTGCAGTGTGTAGGGCCAGCGACATGAAGAGTTGCAGATCTCGTAGTCCAGGTCAGGAAGCATACAGGTTCATGTTGAATTCTCCAAGTAGGCGGAGTTGAGTGGTAGGAGGCTAGGATGGAGAAGTCCATCCACTGAGAGAGGAAGGGGGTAGGCAAATAGCCACGGTGAGCGAATGGCCAGGAGAGAATGCATGCAGACAAGGCATTCGTGACAGGAGTCAGCCTGCAAAGGAAATCAATTTACTACAGGAATCAAGGATAAGCATTGAGATAGCACATCTCATGCTATAGGGTCTCAGGATTGGAATGGGAAGGATTTAGATATCACATATGCTATAGGGAGGGTCTCAGTTTTGATATTAGAAGCATTAAGATATCACATCTCATGCTATCGGAAGTGTCTCAGGATTGGAATGGGAAGGAGCTGGATATCACATCTCATGCTAAAGGAAGGGTCTCAGGTTTGGAACGGGAAGGAGTTGGATATCACATCTCATGCTATAGGAAGGGTCTCAGGATTGGAATGGGAAGGAGTTGGATATCACATCTCATGTTATAGGAAGGGTCTCAGGTTTGGTATAAACATTGAGATATCACATCTCTGCTATCGGAAGTGTCTCAGGATTGGAATGGGAAGGAGTTGGATATCCCATCTCATGTTATAGGACGGGTCTCAGGTTTTTTATTAAAATCATTGAGATATCATATTGCATGCTGTAGGAAGGGTCTAAGGATTGGAATGGGAAGGAGTTGGATATTCCCATCTCATGTTATAGGAAGGGTCTCAGGTTTGGTATTAGAAGCATTGAGATATCACATCTCATGCTATAGGAAGGGTCTCAGGATTGGAATGGGAAGGACTTGGATATCACATCTCATGCTATAGGGAGGGTCTCAAGTTTGATAGAAGCATTGAGATATCACATTTCATGATATCGGAAGGGTCTCAAGATTGGAATGGGAAGGAGTTGGATATCACATCTCATGATAAAGGAAGGGTCTAAGGTTTGGAAGGGGAAGGATTTGGATATCACATCTCATGTTATAGGACGGGTCTCAGGTTTGGTATTAGAAGCATTGAGATATCAAGTCTCATGGTATAGGAAGGGTCTCAGAATTGGAATGGGAAGGAGTTGGATATCACATTTCAAGCTATAGGAAGGGTCTCAGGATTAGAATGGGAAGGAGTTTGATATCACATCTCATGCCATAATATGGGTCTCAGGTTTGGTAGAAGCATTGGGTTATCACATCTCATGCTATCGGAAGGGTATCGGGATTGGATTTGGAAGGAGTTGGATATCCCATCTCATGCTATAGGAAGGGTCTCAGGTTGGAATGGGAAGGAGTTGGATATCACATCTCATGTTATAGGAAGGGTCTCAGGATTGGAATGGGAAGGACTTGGATATCACATCTCATGCTATAGGAAGGCTCTCAGGTTTGCAAGGGGAAAGAGTTGGATATCACATTTCATGTTAGAGGTAGGAACTCAGGTTTGGTATTAGAAGCATTGAGATATCACATCCCATGCTATCAGAAGGATCTCAGGTTTGGTATAGAAGCATTGAGATATCATATCTTATGCTATCAGAAGAGTCTCAGGATTGGAATGGGAAGGAGTTGGATATCACATCTCATGGTAAAGGGAGGGTCTCAGGTTTGGAAGATAAGGATTTGGATATCCCATCTCATGTTATAGGAAGGATCTCAGGTTTGGTATTAGAAGTATTGAGATATCACATCTCATGCTATCGGAAGGATCTCAGGTTTGGTATAGAAGCATTGAGATATCATATCTTATGCTATCAGAAGGGTCTCAGGATTGGAATGGGAAGGAGTTGGATATCACATCTCATGCTATAGGGAGGGTCTCAAGTTTGATAGAAGCATTGAGATATCACATTTCATGATATCGGAAGGGTCTCAAGATTGGAATGGGAAGGAGTTGGATATCACATCTCATGATAAAGGAAGGGTCTAAGGTTTGGAAGGGGAAGGATTTGGATATCACATCTCATGTTATAGGACGGGTCTCAGGTTTGGTATTAGAAGCATTGAGATATCAAGTCTCATGGTATAGGAAGGGTCTCAGAATTGGAATGGGAAGGAGTTGGATATCACATTTCAAGCTATAGGAAGGGTCTCAGGATTAGAATGGGAAGGAGTTTGATATCACATCTCATGCCATAATATGGGTCTCAGGTTTGGTAGAAGCGTTGGGTTATCACATCTCATGCTATCGGAAGGGTATCGGGATTGGATTTGGAAGGAGTTAGATATCCCATCTCATGCTATAGGAAGGGTCTCAGGTTGGAATGGGAAGGAGTTGGATATCACATCTCATGTTATAGGAAGGGTCTCAGGATTGGAATGGGAAGGACTTGGATATCACATCTCATGCTATAGGGAGGGTCTCAAGTTTGATAGAAGCATTGAGATATCACATTTCATGATATCGGAAGGGTCTCAAGATTGGAATGGGAAGGAGTTGGATATCACATCTCATGATAAAGGAAGGGTCTAAGGTTTGGAAGGGGAAGGATTTGGATATCACATCTCATGTTATAGGACGGGTCTCAGGTTTGGTATTAGAAGCATTGAGATATCAAGTCTCATGGTATAGGAAGGGTCTCAGAATTGGAATGGGAAGGAGTTGGATATCACATTTCAAGCTATAGGAAGGGTCTCAGGATTAGAATGGGAAGGAGTTTGATATCACATCTCATGCCATAATATGGGTCTCAGGTTTGGTAGAAGCATTGGGTTATCACATCTCATGCTATCGGAAGGGTATCGGGATTGGATTTGGAAGGAGTTGGATATCCCATCTCATGCTATAGGAAGGCTCTCAGGTTTGCAAGGGGAAAGAGTTGGATATCACATTTCATGTTAGAGGTAGGATCTCAGGTTTGGTATTAGAAGCATTGAGATATCACATCTCATGCTATCAGAAGGATCTCAGGTTTGGTATAGAAGCATTGAGATATCATATCTTATGCTATCAGAAGAGTCTCAGGATTGGAATGGGAAGGAGTTGGATATCACATCTCATGGTAAAGGGAGGGTCTCAGGTTTGGAAGATAAGGATTTGGATATCACATCTCATGTTATAGGAAGGATCTCAGGTTTGGTATTAGAAGTATTGAGATATCACATCTCATGCTATCGGAAGGATCTCAGGTTTGGTATAGAAGCATTGAGATATCATATCTTATGCTATCAGAAGGGTCTCAGGATTGGAATGGGAAGGAGTTGGATATCAAATCTCATGCTAAAGGGAGGGTCTCAGGTTTGGAAGGGGAAGGATTTGGATATCACATCTCATGTTATAGGATGGATCTCAGGTTTGGTATTAGAAGTATTGAGATATCACATCTCATGTTATCGGAAGGATCTCAGGTTTGGTATTAGAAGTATTTAGATATCACATCTCATGCTATAGGAAGGGTCTCAGGATTGGAATGGGAAGGAGTTGGATATCACATCTCATGCTAAAGGAAGGGTCTCAGGTTTGGTAGAAGCATTGAGATATCACATCTCATGCTATAGGAAGGGTCTCAGGATTGGAATGGGAAGGACTTAGATATCACATATCATGCTATAGGGAGGGTCTCAGTTTTGATATTAGAAGCATTGAGATATCACATCTCATGCTATCGGAAGTGTCTCAGGATTGGAATGGGAAGGAGCTGGATATCACATCTCATGCTAAAGGAAGGGTCTCAGGTTTGGAACGGGAAGGAGTTGGATATCACATCTCATGTTATAGGAAGGGTCTCAGGTTTGGTATAAACATTGAGATATCACATCTCTGCTATCGGAAGTGTCTCAGGATTGGAATGGGAAGGAGTTGGATATCCCATCTCAGGTTATAGGACGGGTCTCAGGTTTTTTATTAGAATCATTGAGATATCATATTGCATGCTGTAGGAAGGGTCTAAGGATTGGAATGCGAAGGACTTGGATATCACATCTCATGCTATAGATAGGCTCTCAGGTTTGGAAAGTGAAGGAGTTGGATATCACATTTCATGTTAGAGGAAGGATCTCAGGTTTGGTATTAGAGGCATTGAGATATCACATCTTAGGCTATAGGAAGGGTCTCAGGATTGGAATGGGAAGGAGTTGGATATCACATCTCATGCTATAGGAAGGGTCTCAGGTTTGGTATAAGCATTGAGATATCACATCTCATGCTATAGGAAGGGTCTCAGGATTGGAATGGGAAGGAGTTGGATATCAAATCTCATGCTATAGGAAGGGTCTCAGGATTGGAATGGAAAGGAGTTGAATATGACATCTCATGCCGTAGGAAGGGTCTCAGGTTTGGTATAAACATTGAGATATCACATCTCTGCTATCAAAAGGGTCTCAGGATTGGAATTGGAAGGAGTTGGATATCCCATCTCATGTTATAGGAAGAGTGTCAGGTTTGGTATTAGAAGCATTGAGATATCACATCTCATGCTATAGGAAGTGTCTCAGGATTGGAATAGGAAGGACTTGGATATCACATCTCATGCTATAGGTAGGGTCTCAAGTTTGACATTAGAAGCATTGAGATATCACATCTCATGCTATAGGAAGGGTCTGAGGATTGGAATGGGAAGGAGTTGGATATCACATCTCCTGCTATGGGAAGGGTCTCAGGTTTGGTATAAGCAGTGAGATATCACATCTCATGCTATAGGAAGTGTCTCAGGATTGGAATGGGAAGGAGTTGGATATCACATCTCATGTTATAGGAAGGATCTCAGGTGTGGTATAAGCATTGAGATATCACATCTCTGCTATCGGAAGGGTCTAAAGATTGGAATGGGAAGGAGTTGGATATTCCCATCTCATGTTATAGGAAGGGTCTCAGGTTTGGTATTAGAAGCATTGAGATATCACATCTCATGCTATAGGAAGGGTCTCAGGATTGGAATGGGAAGGACTTGGATATCACATCTCATGCTATAGGGAGGGTCTCAAGTTTGATATTAGAAGCTTTGAGATATCACATCTCATGATATCGGAAGGGTCTCAGGATTGGAATGGGAAGGAGTTGGATATCACATCTCATGATAAAGGAAGGGTCTAAGGTTTGGAAGGGGAAGGATTTGGATATCACATCTCATGTTATATCACGGGTCTCAGGTTTGGTATTAGAAGCAATGAGATATCAAGTCTCATAGTATAGGAAGGGTCTCAGAATTGGAATGGGAAGGAGTTGGATATCCCATCTCATGTTATAGGAAGAGTCTCTGGTTTGGTATTAGAATCATTGAGATATCACATCGCATGCTGTAGGAAGGGTCTAAGGATTGGAATGGGATGGACTTGGATATCACATCTCATGCTATAGGTAGGCTCTCAGGTTTGGTATAAGCATTGAGATATCACATCTCATGCTATAGGAAGGGTCTCAGAATTGGAATGGGAAGGAGTTGGATATCACATCTCAAGCTGTAGGAAGGGTCTCAGTATTGGAATGGGAAGGACTTGGATATCACATCTCATGCTATAGGAAGGCTCTCAGGTTTGGAAGGGGAAAGAGTTGGATATCTCATTTCATGTTAGAGGTAGGATCTCAGGTTTGGTATTAGAGGCATTGAGATATCACATCTCATGCTATCAGAAGGGTCTCAGGAATGGAATGGGAAGGAGTTAGATATCACATCTCATGCTAAAGGGAGGGTCTCAGGTTTGGAAGGGGAAGGATTTGGATATCACATCTCATGTTATAGGAAGGATCTCAGGTTTGGTATTAGAAGCATTGAGATATCACATCTCATGCTATAGGAAGTGTCTCAGGATTGGAATAGGAAGGACTTGGCTATCACATCTCATGCTATAGGTAGGGTCTCAAGTTTGATATTAGAAGCATTGAGATATCACATCTCATGCTATAGGAAGGGTCTGAGGATTGGAATGGGAAGGAGTTGGATATCACATCTCCTGCTATGGGAAGGGTCTCAGATTTGGTATAAGCAGTGAGATATCACATCTCATGCTATAGGAAGTGTCTCAGGATTGGAATGGGAAGGAGTTGGATATCACATCTCATGTTATAGGAAGGATCTCAGGTGTGGTATAAGCATTGAGATATCACATCTCTGCTATCGGAAGGGTCTAAAGATTGGAATGGGAAGGAGTTGGATATTCCCATCTCATGTTATAGGAAGGGTCTCAGGTTTGGTATTAGAAGCATTGAGATATCACATCTCATGCTATAGGAAGGGTCTCAGGATTGGAATGGGAAGGACTTGGATATCACATCTCATGCTATAGGGAGGGTCTCAAGTTTGATATTAGAAGCTTTGAGATATCACATCTCATGATATCGGAAGGGTCTCAGGATTGGAATGGGAAGGAGTTGGATATCACATCTCATGATAAAGGAAGGGTCTAAGGTTTGGAAGGGGAAGGATTTGGATATCACATCTCATGTTATATTACGGGTCTCAGGTTTGGTATTAGAAGCATTGAGATATCAAGTCTCATAGTATAGGAAGGGTCTCAGAATTGGAATGGGAAGGAGTTGGATATCCCATCTCATGTTATAGGAAGAGTCTCTGGTTTGGTATTAGAATCATTGAGATATCACATCGCATGCTGTAGGAAGGGTCTAAGGATTGGAATGGGATGGACTTGGATATCACATCTCATGCTATAGGTAGGCTCTCAGGTTTGGTATAAGCATTGAGATATCACATCTCATGCTATAGGAAGGGTCTCAGAATTGGAATGGGAAGGAGTTGGATATCACATCTCAAGCTGTAGGAAGGGTCTCAGTATTGGAATGGGAAGGACTTGGATATCACATCTCATGTTATAGGAAGGATCTCAGGTTTGGTATTAGAAGCATTGAGATATCACATCTCATGCTATCGGAAGAGTCTCAGGATTGGAATAGGAAGGAGTTGGATATCACATTTCATGCTAAAGGGAGGGTCTCAGGTTTGGAAGGGGAAGGATTTGGATATCACATCTCATGTTATCGGAAGGATCTCACGTTTGGTATTAGAAGTATTGAGATATCATATCTCATGCTATAGGAAGGGTCTCAGGATTGGAATGGGAAGGAGTTGGATATCACATCTCATGCTATAGGGAGGGTCTCAGGATTGGAATGGGAAGGACTTAGATATCACATATCATGCTATAGGGAGGGTCTCAGTTTTGATATTAGAAGCATTGAGATATCACATCTCATGCTATCGGAAGTGTCTCAGGATTGGAATGGGAAGGAGCTGGATATCACATCTCATGCTAAAGGAAGGGTCTCAGGTTTGGAACGGGAAGGATTTGGATATCACATCTCATGTTATAGGAAGGGTCTCAGGTTTGGTATAAGCATTGAGATATCACATCTCTGCTATCGGAAGTGTCTCAGGATTGGAATGGGAAGGAGTTGGACATCCCATCTCATGTTATAGGACGGGTCTCAGGTTTGTTATTAGAATCATTGAGATATCATATTGCATGCTGTAGGAAGGGTCTAAGGGTTGGAATGTGAAGGACTTGGATATCACATCTCATGCTATAGATAGGCTCTTAGGTTTGGAAAGGGAAGGAGTTGGATATCACATTTCATGTTAGAGGAAGGATCTCAGGTTTGGTATTAGAAGCATTGAGATATCACATCTCATGCTATAGGAAGGGTCTCAGGATTGGAATGGGAAGCAGTTGGATATCACATCTCATGCTATAGGAAGGGTCTCAGGTTTGGTATAAGCATTGAGATATCACATCTCATGCTATAGGACGGGTCTCAGGATTGGAATGGAAGGAGTTGGATATCACATCTCATGTTATAGGAAGGATCTCAGGTTTGGTATTAGACGCATTGAGATATCACATCTCATGCTATAGGAAGGGTCTCAGGGTTGGAATGGGAAGGAGTTGGATATCACATCTCATCCAATAGGAAGGGTCTCAGGTTTGGAATGGGAAGGAATTGGATATCACATCTCATGTTATAGGAAGGATCTCAGGTTTGGTATTAGAAGCATTGAGATATCACATCTCATGCTATAGGAAGGGTCTCAGGATTGGAATGTGAAGGATTTGGATATCACATCTCATGCTAAAGGAAGGGTCTCAGGTTTGGTAGAAGCATTGAGATATCACGTCGCTGCTATCGGAAGGGTCTCAGGATTGGATTGGGAAGGAGTTGGATATCCCTTCTCATGCTATAGGAAGGGTCTCAGGATTTGAATGGCAAGGAGTTGGATATCACATCTCATGCCATAGGAAGGGTCTCAGGTTTGGTATAAGCATTGAGATATCACATCTCTGCTATCGGAAGGGTCTCAGGATTGGATTGGGAAGGAGTTGGATATCCCTTCTCATGCTTTAGGAAGTGTCTCAGGTTGGAATGGGAAGGAGTTGGATATCACATCTCATGTTATAGGAAGGGTCTCAGGATTGGAATGGGAAGGATTTGGATATCACATCTCTTGCTATAGGAAGGGTCTCAGGATTGGAATGGGTAGGAGTTGGATATTACTTTCTTGCTATAGGAAGGGTCTCATGTTTGGAATGGGAAGGAGTTGGATATCACATATGCTATAGTTAGTGTCTCAGGTTTGGAACGGGAAGGAGTTGGATATCACATCTCATGTTATAGGAAGGGTCTCAGGTTTGGTATAAGCATTGAGATATCACATCTCTGCTATCGGAAGCGGCTCAGGATTGGAATGGGAAGGAGTTGGATATCCCATCTCATGTTATAGGAAGAGTCTCTGGTTTGGTATTAGAATCATTGAGATATCACATCGCATGCTGTTGGAAGGGTCTAAGGATTGGAATGGGATGGACTTGGATATCACATCTCATGTTATAGGTAGGCTCTCAGGTTTGGTATAAGCATTGAGATATCACATCTCATGCTATAGGGAGGGTCTCAGGATTGGAATGGGAAGGAATTGGATATCACATCTCATGCTATAGGAAGGGTCTCAGATTTGGTATGAGCATTGAGATATCACATCTCATGCTAAAGGAAGGGTCTCAGGTTTGGAACGGGAAGGTATTGGATATCACATCTCATGTTATAGGAAGGGTCTCAGGTTTGGTATAAACATTGAGATATCACATCTCTGCTATCGGAAGTGTCTCAGGATTGGAATGGGAAGGAGTTGGATATCCCATCTCATGTTATAGGACGGGTCTCAGGTTTGTTATTGGAATCATTGAGATATCATATTGCATGCTGTAGGAAGGGTCTAAGGGTTGGAATGTGAAGGACTTGGATATCACATCTCATGCTATAGATAGGCTCTTAGGTTTGGAAAGGGAAGGAGTTGGATCTCACATTTCATGTTAGAGGAAGGATCTCAGGTTTGGTATTAGAAGCATTGAGATATCACATCTCATGCTATAGGAAGGGTCTCAGGATTGGAATGGGAAGGAGTTGGATATCACATCTCATGCTATAGGAAGGGTCTCAGGTTTGGTATAAGCATTGAGATATCACATCTCATGCTATAGGAAGGGTCTCAGGATTGGAATGGAAGGAGTTGGATATCACATCTCATGTTATAGGAAGGATCTCAGGTTTGGTATTAGAAGCATTGAGACATCACATCTCATGCTATAGGAAGGGTCTCAGGATTGGAATGGGAAGGAGTTGGATATCAAATCTCATGCTATAGGAAGGGTCTCAGGATTGGAATGGGAAGGAGTTGAATATGACATCTCATGCCGTAGGAAGGGTCTCAGGTTTGGTATAAACATTGAGATATCACATCTCTGCTATCAAAAGGGTCTCAGGATTGGAATGGGAAGGAGTTGGATATCCCATCTCATGTTATAGGAAGAGTCTCAAGTTTGGTATTAGAAGCATTGAGATATCACATCTCATGCTATAGGAAGTGTCTTAGGATTGGAATGGGAAGGACTTGGATATCACATCTCATGCTATAGGTAGGGTCTCAAGTTTGACATTAGAAGCATTGAGATATCACATCTCATGCTATAGGAAGGGTCTGAGGATTGGAATGGGAAGGAGTTGGATATCACATCTCCTGCTATGGGAAGGGTCTCAGGTTTGGTATAAGCAGTGAGATATCACATCTCATGCTATAGGAAGTGTCTCAGGATTGGAATGGGAAGGAGTTGGATATCACATCTCATGTTATAGGAAGGATCTCAGGTTTGGTATAAGCATTGAGATATCACATCTCTGCTATCGGAAGGGTCTCAAGATTGGAATGGGAAGGAGTTGGATATTCCCATCTCATGTTATAGGAAGGGTCTCAGGTTTGGTATTAGAAGCATTGAGATATCACATCTCATGCTATAGGAAGGGTCTCAGGATTGGAATGGGAAGGACTTGGATATCACATCTCATGCTATAGGGAGGGTCTCAAGTTTGATATTAGAAGCTTTCAGATATCACATCTCATGATATCGGAAGGGTCTCAGGATTGGAATGGGAAGGAGTTGGATATCACATCTCATGATAAAGGAAGGGTCTAAGGTTTGGAAGGGGAAGGATTTGGATATCACATCTCATGTTATATTACGGGTCTCAGGTTTGGTATTAGAAGCATTGAGATATCAAGTCTCATAGTATAGGAAGGGTCTCAGAATTGGAATGGGAAGGAGTTGGATATCCCATCTCATGTTATAGGAAGAGTCTCTGGTTTGGTATTAGAATCATTGAGATATCACATCGCATGCTGTAGGAAGGGTCTAAGGATTGGGATGGGATGGACTTGGATATCACATCTCATGCTATAGGTAGGCTCTCAGGTTTGGTATAAGCATTGAGATATCACATCTCATGCTATAGGAAGGGTCTCAGAATTGGAATGGGAAGGAGTTGGATATCACATCTCAAGCTATAGGAAGGGTCTCAGTATTGGAATGGGAAGGACTTGGATATCACATCTCATGCTATAGGAAGGCTCTCAGGTTTGGAAGGGGAAAGAGTTGGATATCTCATTTCATGTTAGAGGTAGTATCTCAGGTTTGGTATTAGAGGCATTGAGATATCACATCTCATGCTATCAGAAGGGTCTCAGGAATGGAATGGGAAGGATTTGGATATCACATCTCATGTTATAGGAAGGATCTCAGGTTTGGTATTAGAAGCATTGAGATATCACATCTCATGCTATCGGAAGGATCTCAGGTTTGGTATTAGAGGCATTGAGATATCACATCTCATGCTAAAGGGAGGGTCTCAGGTTTGGAAGGGGAAGGATTTGGATATCACATCTCATGTTATAGGAAGGATCTCAGGTTTGGTATTAGAAGCATTGAGATATCACATCTCATGCTATCGGAAGGATCTCAGGTTTGGTATTAGAAGCATTGAGATATCACATCTCATGCTATCAGAAGAGTCTCAGGATTGGAATAGGAAGGAGTTGGATATCACATTTCATGCTAAAGGGAGAGTCTCAGGTTTGGAAGGGGAAGGATTTGGATATCACATCTCATGTTATCGGAAGGATCTCACGTTTGGTATTAGAAGTATTGAGATATCATATCTCATGCTATAGGAAGGGTCTCAGGATTGGAATGGGAAGGAGTTGGATATCACATCTCATGCTATAGGGAGGGTCTCAGGATTGGAATGGGAAGGACTTAGATATCACATATCATGCTATAGGGAGGGTCTCAGTTTTGATATTAGAAGCATTGAGATATCACATCTCATGCTATCGGAAGTGTCTCAGGATTGGAATGGGAAGGAGCTGGATATCACATCTCATGCTAAAGGAAGGGTCTCAGGTTTGGAACGGGAAGGATTTGGATATCACATCTCATGTTATAGGAAGGGTCTCAGGTTTGGTATAAGCATTGAGATATCACATCTCTGCTATCGGAAGTGTCTCAGGATTGGAATGGGAAGGAGTTGGATATCCCATCTCATGTTATAGGACGGGTATCAGGTTTGTTATTAGAATCATTGAGATATCATATTGCATGCTGTAGGAAGGGTCTAAGGGTTGGAATGTGAAGGACTTGGATATCACATCTCATGCTATAGATAGGCTCTTAGGTTTGGAAAGGGAAGGAGTTGGATATCACATTTCATGTTAGAGGAAGGATCTCAGGTTTGGTATAAGCATTGAGATATCACATCTCATGCTATAGGACGGGTCTCAGGATTGGAATGGAAGGAGTTGGATATCACATCTCATGTTATAGGAAGGATCTCAGGTTTGGTATTAGACGCATTGAGACATCACATCTCATGCTATAGGAAGGGTCTCAGGGTTGGAATGGGAAGGAGTTGGATATCACATCTCATCCAATAGGAAGGGTCTCAGGTTTGGAATGGGAAGGAATTGGATATCACATCTCATGTTATAGGAAGGATCTCAGGTTTGGTATTAGAAGCATTGAGATATCACATCTCATGCTATAGGAAGGGTCTCAGGATTGGAATGTGAAGGAGTTGGATATCACATCTCATGCCATAGGAAGGGTCTCAGGTTTGGTATAAGCATTGAGATATCACATCTCTGCTATCGGAAGGGTCTCAGGATTGGATTGGGAAGGAGTTGGATATCCCTTCTCATGCTATAGGAAGTGTCTCAGGTTGGAATGGGAAGGAGTTGGATATCACATCTCATGTTATAGGAAGGGTCTCAGGATTGGAATGGGAAGGATTTGGATATCACATCTCTTGCTATAGGAAGGGTCTCAGGATTGGAATGGGTAGGAGTTGGATATTACTTTCTTGCTATAGGAAGGGTCTCATGTTTGGAATGGGAAGGAGTTGGATATCACATATGCTATAGTTAGTGTCTCAGGTTTGGAACGGGAAGGAGTTGGATATCACATCTCATGTTATAGGAAGGGTCTCAGGTTTGGTATAAGCATTGAGATATCACATCTCTGCTATCGGAAGCGGCTCAGGATTGGAATGGGATGGAGTTGGATATCCCATCTCATGTTATAGGAAGAGTCTCTGGTTTGGTATTAGAATCATTGAGATATCACATCGCATGCTGTAGGAAGGGTCTAAGGATTGGAATGGGATGGACTTGGATATCACATCTCATGTTATAGGTAGGCTCTCAGGTTTGGTATAAGCATTGAGATATCACATCTCATGCTATAGGAAGGGTCTCAGGATTGGAATGGGAAGGAATTGGATATCACATCTCATGCTATAGGAAGGGTCTCAGATTTGGGATAAGCATTGAGATATCACATCTCATGCTAAAGGAAGGGTCTCAGGATTGGAATGGGAAGGAGTTGTATATGACATCTCAGGCCATGACATCTCAGGCCATAGGAAGGTTCTCAGGTTTGGTATAAGCATTGAGATATCATATTGCATGCTGTAGGAAGGGTCTAAGGATTGGAATGGGAAGGACCTGGATATCACATCTCATGCTATAGAACGGCTCTCAGGTTTGGAAAGGGAAGGAGTTGGATATCACATCTCATGTTATAGTATGGATCTCAGGTTTGGTATTAGAAGTATTGAGATATCACATCTCATGTTATCGGAAGGATCTCAGGTTTGGTATTAGAAGTATTGAGATATCACATCTCATGCTATAGGAAGGGTCTCAGGATTGGAATGGGAAGGAGTTGGATATCACATCTCATGCTAAAGGAAGGGTCTCAGGTTTGGTAGAAGCATTGAGATATCACATCTCATGCTATAGGAAGGGTCTCAGGATTGGAATGGGAAGGACTTAGATATCACATATCATGCTATAGGGAGGGTCTCAGTTTTGATATTAGAAGCATTGAGATATCACATCTCATGCTATCGGAAGTGTCTCAGGATTGGAATGGGAAGGAGCTGGATATCACATCTCATGCTAAAGGAAGGGTCTCAGGTTTGGAACGGGAAGGAGTTGGATATCACATCTCATGTTATAGGAAAGGTCTCAGGTTTGGTATAAACATTGAGATATCACATCTCTGCTATCGGAAGTGTCTCAGGATTGGAATGGGAAGGAGTTGGATATCCCATCTCATGTTATAGGACGGGTCTCAGGTTTGTTATTAGAATCATTGAGATATCATATTGCATGCTGTAGGAAGGGTCTAAGGGTTGGAATGTGAAGGACTTGGATATCACATCTCATGCTATAGATAGGCTCTTAGGTTTGGAAAGGGAAGGAGTTGGATCTCACATTTCATGTTAGAGGAAGGATCTCAGGTTTGGTATTAGAAGCATTGAGATATCACATCTCATGCTATAGGAAGGGTCTCATGATTGGAATGGGAAGGAGTTGGATATCACATCTCATGCTATAGGAAGGGTCTCAGGTTTGGTATAAGCATTGAGATATCACATCTCATGCTATAGGAAGGGTCTCAGGATTGGAATGGAAGGAGTTGGATATCACATCTCATGTCATAGGAAGGATCTCAGGTTTGGTATTAGAAGCATTGAGACATCAAATCTCATGCTATAGGAAGGGTCTCAGGATTGGAATGGGAAGGAGTTGGATATCAAATCTCATGCTATAGGAAGGGTCTCAGGATTGGAATGGGAAGGAGTTGAATATGACATCTCATGCCGTAGGAAGGGTCTCAGGTTTGGTATAAACATTGAGATATCACATCTCTGCTATCAAAAGGGTCTCAGGATTGGAATGGGAAGGAGTTGGATATCCCATCTCATGTTATAGGAAGAGTCTCAGGTTTGGTATTAGAAGCATTGAGATATCACATCTCATGCTATAGGAAGTGTCTCAGGATTGGAATGGGAAGGACTTGGATATCACATCTCATGCTATAGGTAGGGTCTCAAGTTTGACATTAGAAGCATTGAGATATCACATCTCATGCTATAGGAAGGGTCTGAGGATTGGAATGGGAAGGAGTTGGATATCACATCTCCTGCTATGGGAAGGGTCTCAGGTTTGGTATAAGCAGTGAGATATCACATCTCATGCTATAGGAAGTGTCTCAGGATTGGAATGGGAAGGAGTTGGATATCACATCTCATGTTATAGGAAGGATCTCAGGTTTGGTATAAGCATTGAGATATCACATCTCTGCTATCGGAAGGGTCTCAAGATTGGAATGGGAAGGAGTTGGATATTCCCATCTCATGTTATAGGAAGGGTCTCAGGTTTGGTATTAGAAGCATTGAGATATCACATCTCACGCTATAGGAAGGGTCTCAGGATTGGAATGGGAAGGACTTGGATATCACATCTCATGCGATAGGGAGGGTCTCAAGTTTGATATTAGAAGCTTTGAGATATCACATCTCATGATATCGGAAGGGTCTCAGGATTGGAATGGGAAGGAGTTGGATATCACATCTCATGATAAAGGAAGGGTCTAAGGTTTGGAAGGGGAAGGATTTGGATATCACATCTCATGTTATATTACGGGTCTCAGGTTTGGTATTAGAAGCATTGAGATTTCAAGTCTCATAGTATAGGAAGGGTCTCAGAATTGGAATGGGAAGGAGTTGGATATCCCATCTCATGTTATAGGAAGAGTCTCTGGTTTGGTATTAGAATCATTGAGATATCACATCGCATGCTGTAGGAAGGGTCTAAGGATTGGAATGGGATGGACTTGGATATCACATCTCATGTTATAGGAAGGCTCTCAGGTTTGGAAGGGGAAAGAGTTGGATATCTCATTTCATGTTAGAGGTAGGATCTCAGGTTTGGTATTAGAGGCATTGAGATATCACATCTCATGCTATCAGAAGGGTCTCAGGAATGGAATGGGAAGGAGTTAGATATCACATCTAATGCTAAAGGGAGGGTCTCAGGTTTGGAAGGGGAAGGATTTGGATATCACATCTCATGTTATAGGAAGGATCTCAGGTTTGGTATTAGAAGCATTGAGATATCACATCTCATGCTATCGGAAGGATCTCAGGTTTGGTATTAGAAGCATTGAGATATCACATCTCATGCTATCAGAAGAGTCTCAGGATTGGAATAGGAAGGAGTTGGATATCACATTTCATGCTAAAGGGAGGGTCTCAGGTTTGGAAGGGGAAGGATTTGGATATCACATCTCATGTTATAGGAAGGATCTCACGTTTGGTATTAGAAGCATTGAGATATCAAATCTCATGCTATAGGAAGGGTCTCAGGATTGGAATGTGAAGGATTTGGATATCACATCTCATGCTAAAGGAAGGGTCTCAGGTTTGGTAGAAGCATTGAGATTTCCCGTCTCTGCTATCGGAAGGGTCTCAGGATTGGATTGGGAAGGAGTTGGATATTCCTTTTCATGCTATAGGAAGGGTCTCAGGATTTGAATGGCAAGGAGTTGGATATCACATCTCATGCCATAGGAAGGGTCTCAGGTTTGGTATAAGCATTGAGATATCACATCTCTGCTATCGGAAGGGTCTCAGGATTGGATTGGGAAGGAGTTGGATATCCCTTCTCATGCTATAGGAAGTGTCTCAGGTTGGAATGGGAAGGAGTTGGATATCACATCTCATGCTAAAGGAAGGGTCTCAGGATTGGAATGTGAAGGATTTGGATATCACATCTCATGCTAAAGGAAGGGTCTCAGGTTTGGTAGAAGCATTGAGATATCACGTCGCTGCTATCGGAAGGGTCTCAGGATTGGATTGGGAAGCAGTTGGATATCCCTTCTCATGCTATAGGAAGGGTCTCAGGATTTGAATGGCAAGGAGTTGGATATCACATCTCATGCCATAGGAAGGGTCTCAGGTTTGGTATAAGCATTGAGATATCACATCTCTGCTATCGGAAGGGTCTCAGGATTGGATTGGGAAGGAGTTGGATATCCCTTCTCATGCTATAGGAAGTGTCTCAGGTTGGAATGGGAAGGAGTTGGATATCACATCTCATGTTATAGGAAGGGTCTCAGGATTGGAATGGGAAGGATTTGGATATCACATCTCTTGCTATAGGAAGGGTCTCAGGATTGGAATGGGTAGGAGTTGGATATTACTTTTTTGCTATAGGAAGGGTCTCATGTTTGGAATGGGAAGGAGTTGGATATCACATATGCTATAGTTAGTGTCTCAGGTTTGGAACGGGAAGGAGTTGGATATCACATCTCATGTTATAGGAAGGGTCTCAGGTTTGGTATAAGCATTGAGATATCACATCTCTGCTATCTGAAGCGGCTCAGGATTGGAATGGGAAGGAGTTGGATATCCCATCTCATGTTATAGGAAGAGTCTCTGGTTTGGTATTAGAATCATTGAGATATCACATCGCATGCTGTAGGAAGGGTCTAAGGATTGGAATGGGATGGACTTGGATATCACATCTCATGCTATAGGTAGGCTCTCAGGTTTGGTATAAGCATTGAGATATCACATCTCATGCTATAGGAAGGGTCTCATGATTGGAATGGGAAGGAATTGGATATCACATCTCATGCTATAGGAAGGGTCTCAGATTTGGTATAAGCATTGAGATATCACATCTCATGCTAAAGGAAGGGTCTCAGGATTGGAATGGGAAGGAGTTGTATATGACATCTCAGGCCATAGGAAGGGTCTCAGGTTTGGTATAAGCATTGAGATATCACATCTCTGCTATCGGAAAGGTCTCAGGATTGGAATGGGAAGGAGTTGGATCTCCCATCTCATGTTATAGGAAGGGTCTCAGGTTTGGTATTAGAAGCATAGAGATATCACATCTCATGCTATAGGAAGGCTCTCAGGATTGCAATGGGAAGGACTTGGATGTCACATCTCATGCTATAGGGAGGGTCTCAAGTTTGATATTAGAAGCATTGAGATAACAAATCTCATGATATTGGAAGGGTCTCAGGATTGGAATGGGAAGGAGTTGGATATCACATCTCATGATAAAGGAAGGGTCTAAGGTTTGGAAGGGGAAGGATTTGGATATCACATCTCATGTTATAGGACGGGTCTCAGGTTTGGTATTAGAAGCATTGAGATATCAATTCTCATGGTATAAGAAGGGTCTCAGAATTGGAATGGGAAGGAGTTGGATATCACACCTCAAGCTATAGGAAGGGTCTCAGGATTGGAATGGGAAGGAGTTTGATATCACATCTCATGCCATAGTATGGGTCTCAGGTTTGGTAGAAGCATTGGGATATCACATCTCATGCTATCGGAAGGGTATCAGTATTGGATTTTGAAGAAGTTGGATATCCCATCTCATGCTATAGGAAGGGTCTCAGGTTGGAATGGGAAGGAGTTGGATATCACATTTCATGTTATAGGAAGGGTCTCAGGATTGGAATGGGAAGGACTTGGATATCATATCTCATGCTATAGGACGGGTCTCAGGTTTGTTATTAGAATCATTGAGATATCATATTGCATGCTGTAGGAAGGGTCTAAGGATTGGAATAGGAAGGACCTGGATGTCACATCTCATGCTATAGATAGGCTCTTAGGTTTGGAAAGGGAAGGAGTTGGATATCACATTTCATGTTAGAGGAAGGATCTCAGGTTTGGTATTAGAAGCATTGAGATATCACATCTCATGCTATAGGAAGGGTCTCAGGATTGGAATGGGAAGTAGTTGGATATCACATCTCATGCTATAGGAAGGGTCTCAGGTTTGGTATAAGCATTGAGATATCACATCTCATGCTATAGGACGGGTCTCAGGATTGGAATGGAAGGAGTTGGATATCACATCTTATGTTATAGGAAGGATCTCAGGTTTGGTATTAGAATCATTGAGACATCACATCTCATGCTATAGGAAGGGTCTCAGGGTTGGAATGGGAAGGAGTTGGATATCACAACTCATCCAATAGGAAGGGTCTCAGGTTTGGAATGGGAAGGAATTGGATATCACATCTCATGTTATAGGAAGGATCTCAGGTTTGGTATTAGAAGCATTGAGATATCACATCTCATGCTATAGGAAGGGTCTCAGGATTGGAATGTGAAGGATTTGGATATCACATCTCATGCTAAAGGAAGGGTCTCAGGTTTGGTAGAAGCATTGAGATATCACGTCTCTGCTATCGGAAGGGTCTCAGGATTGGATTGGGAAGGAGTTGGATATCCCTTCTCATGCTATAGGAAGGGTCTCAGGATTTGAATGGCAAGGAGTTGGATATCACATCTCATGCCATACGAAGGGTCTCAGGTTTGGTATAAGCATTGAGATATCACATCTCTGCTATCGGAAGGGTCTCAGGATTGGAATGGGAAGGAGTTGGATATTCCCATCTCATGTAATAGGAAGGGTCTCAGGTTTGGTATTAGAAGCATTGAGATATCACATCTCATGCTATAGGAAGGGTCTCAGGATTGGAATGGGAAGGACTTGGATATCACATCTCATGCTATAGGGAGGGTCTCAAGTTTGATATTAGAAGCTTTGAGATATCACATCTCATGATATCGGAAGGGTCTCAGGATTGGAATGGGAAGGAGTTGGATATCACATCTCATGATAAAGGAAGGGTCTAAGGTTTGGAAGGGGAAGGATTTGGATATCACATCTCATGTTATATTACGGGTCTCAGGTTTGGTATTAGAAGCATTGAGATATCAAGTCTCAGAGTATAGGAAGGGTCTCAGAATTGGAATGGGAAGGAGTTGGATATCACATCTCAAGCTATAGGAAGGGTCTCAGGTTTGGAATGGGAAGGACTTGGATATCACATCTCATGCTATAGGAAGGCTCTCAGGTTTGGAAGGGGAAAGAGTTGGATATCACATTTCATGTTAGAGGTAGGATCTCAGGTTTTGTATTAGAGGCATTGAGATATCACATCTCATGCTATCAGAAGGGTCTCGGGAATGGAATGGGAAGGAGTTGGATATCACATCTCATGCTAAAGGGAGGGTCTCAGGTTTGGAAGGGGAAGGATTTGGATATCACATCTCATGTTATAGGAAGGATCTCAGGTTTGGTATTAGAAGCATTGAGATATCACATCTCATGCTATCGGAAGGATCTCAGGTTTGGTATTAGAAGCATTTAGATATCACATCTCATGCTATCAGAAGGGTCTCAGGATTGGAATGGGAAGGAGTTGGATATCACATCTCATGCTAAAGGGAGCGTCTCAGGTTTGGAAGGGGAAGGATTTGGATATCACATCTCATGTTATCGGAAGGATCTCACGTTTGGTATTAGAAGTATTGAGATATCATATCTCATGCTATAGGAAGGGTCTCAGGATTGGAATGGGAAGGAGTTGGATATCACATCTCATGCTATAGGAAGTGTCTCAGGATTGTAATGGGAAGGACTTGGATATCACATCTCATGCTATAGGTAGGGTCTCAAGTTTGATATTAGAAGCATTGAGATATCACATCTCATGCTATAGGAAGGGTCTGAGGATTGGAATGGGAAGGAGTTGGATATCACATCTCATGCTATGGGAAGGGTCTCAGGTTTGGTATAAGCAGTGAGATATCACATCTCATGCTATAGGAAGTGTCTCAGGATTGGAATGGGAAGGAGTTGGATATCACATCTCATGTTATAGGAAGGATCTCAGGTTTGGTATAAGCATTGAGATATCACATCTCTGCTATCGGAAGGGTCTCAGGATTGGAATGGGAAGGAGTTGGATATTCCCATCTCATGTTATAGGAAGGTTCTCAGGTTTGGTATTAGAAGCATTGAGCTATCACATCTCATGCTATAGGAAGGGTCTCAGGATTGGAATGGGAAGGACTTGGATATCACATCTCATGCTATAGGGAGGTCTCAAGTTTGATATTAGAAGCTTTGAGATATCACATCTCATGATATCCGAAGGGTCTCAGGATTGGAATGGGAAGGAGTTGGATATCACATCTCATGATAAAGGAAGGGTCTAAGGTTTGGAAGGGGAAGGATTTGGATATCACATCTCATGTTATATTACGGGTCTCACGTTTGTATTAGAAGCATTGAGATATCAAGTCTCATAGTATAGGAAGGGTCTCAGAATTGGAATGGGAAGGAGTTGGATATCACATCTCAAGCTATAGGAAGGGTCTCAGGATTGGAATGGGAAGGACTTGGATATCACATCTCATGCTATAGGAAGGCTCTCAGGTTTGGAAGGGGAAAGAGTTGGATATCACATTTCATGTTAGAGGTAGGATCTCAGGTTTGGTATTAGAGGCATTGAGATATCACATCTCATGCTATCAGAAGGGTCTCAGGAATGGAATGGGAAGGAGTTGGATATCACATCTCATGCTAAAGGGAGGGTCTCAGGTTTGGAAGGGGAAGGATTTGGATATCACATCTCATGTTATAGGAAGGATCTCAGGTTTGGTATTAGAAGCATTGAGATATCACATCTCATGCTATCGGAAGGATCTCAGGTTTGGTATTAGAAGCATTGAGATATCACATCTCATGCTATCAGAAGAGTCTCAGGATTGGAATAGGAAGGAGTTGGATATCACATCTCATGCTAAAGGGAGGGTCTCAGGATTGGAAGGGGAAGGATTTGGATATCACATCTCATGTTATCGGAAGGATCTCACGTTTGGTATTAGAAGTATTGAGATATCATATCTCATGCTATAGGAAGGGTCTCAGGATTGGAATGGGAAGGAGTTGGATATCACATCTCATGCTATAGGGAGGGTCTCAGGATTGGAATGGGAAGGACTTAGATATCACATATCATGCTATAGGGAGGGTCTCAGTTTTGATATTAGAAGCATTGAGATATCACATCTCATGCTATAGGAAGTGTCTCAGGATTGGAATGGGAAGGTTCTGGATATCACATCTCATGCTAAAGGAAGGGTCTCAGGTTTGGAACGGGAAGGATTTGGATATCACATCTCATGTTATAGGAAGGGTCTCAGGTTTGGTATAAGCATTGAGATATCACATCTCTGCTATCGGAAGTGTCTCAGGATTGGAATGGGAAGGAGTTGGATATCCCATCTCATGTTATAGGACGGGTCTCAGGTTTGTTATTAGAATCATTGAGATATCATATTGCATGCTGTAGGAAGGGTCTAAGGGTTGGGATGGGAAGGACTTGGATATCACATCTCATGCTATAGATAGGCTCTTAGGTTTGGAAAGGGAAGGAGTTGGATATCACATTTCATGTTAGAGGAAGGATCTCAGGTTTGGTATTAGAAACATTGAGATATCACATCTCATGCTATAGGAAGGGTCTCAGGATTGGAATGGGAAGCAGTTGGATATCACATCTCATGCTATAGGAAGGGTCTCAGGTTTGGTATAAGCATTGAGATATCACATCTCATGCTATAGGACGGGTCTCAGGATTGGAATGGAAGGAGTTGGATATCACATCTCATGTTATAGGAAGGATCTCAGGTTTGGTATTAGAAGCATTGAGACATCACATCTCATGCTATAGGAAGGGTCTCAGGGTTGGAATGGGAAGGAGTTGGATATCACATCTCATCCAATAGGAAGGGTCTCAGGTTTGGAATGGGAAGGAATTGGATATCACATCTCATGTTATAGGAAGGATCTCAGGTTTGGTATTAGAAGCATTGAGATATCACATCTCATGCTATAGGAAGGGTCTCAGGATTGGAATGTGAAGGATTTGGATATCACATCTCATGCTAAAGGAAGGGTCTCAGGTTTGGTAGAAGCATTGAGATATCACGTCTCTGCTATCGGAAGGGTCTCAGGATTGGATTGGGAAGGAGTTGGATATCACATCTCATGCCATAGGAAGGGTCTCAGGATTGGTATAAGCATTGAGATATCACATCTCTGCTATCGGAAGGGTCTCAGGATTGGATTGGGAAGGAGTTGGATATCCCTTCTCATGCTATAGGAAGTGTCTCAGGTTGGAAGGGGAAGGAGTTGGATATCACATCTCATGTTATAGGAAGAGTCTCAGGTTTGTTATACGCATTGAGATATCGCATCTCTGCTATCGGAGGTGTCTCAGGATTGGGATGGGAAGGAATTGGATATCACATCTCATGCTATAGGAAGGGTATCAGGTTTGGAACGGGAAGGAGTTGGATATCCCATCTCATGTTATAGGACAGGTCTCAGGTTTGATATTAGAAGCATTAGATATCACATCTCTGCTATTGGAAGGGTCTCAGGATTGGAATGGGAAGGACTTGGATATCAGAATTCATGTTATAGGAAGGGTCTCAGGTTTGGTATTAGAAGCATTGAGATATCACATCTCATGCTATAGGAAGGGTCTCAGGATTAAAATGGGAAGGACTTGGATATCACATCTCATGCTATAGGAAGGGTCTCAGGATTGGAATGGGAAGGATATGTATATGACATCTCATGCCATAGGAAGGGTCTCAGGTTTGGTATAAGCATTGAGATATCACATCTCTGCTTTTGGAATGGTCTCAGGATTGGAATCGGAAGGAGTTGGATATCCCATCTCATGTTATAGGAAGAGTCTCAGGTTTGGTATTAGAAGCATTGAGATATCACATCTCATGCTATCGGAAGTGTCTCAGGATTGGAATGGGAAGGAATTGGATATCACATCTCATGCTATAGGGAGGGTCTCAAGTTTGATATTAGAAGCATTGAGATATCACATCTCATGCTATAGGAAGGGTCTCAGGATTGGAATGGAAGGAGTTGGATATCACATCTCATGTTATAGGAAGGATCTCAGGTTTGGTATTAGAAGCATTGAGACATCACATCTCATGCTATAGGAAGGGTCTCAGGATTGTAATGGGAAGGAGTTGGATATCACATCTCATGCTATATGAAGGGTCTCAGGTTTGGTATAAGCATTCAGATATCACATCTCATGCTATAGGAAGGGTCTCAGGATTGGAATGGGAAGGAGTTGTATATGACATCTCATGCCGTAGGAAGGGTCTCAGGTTTGGTATAAGCATTGAGATATCACATCTCTGCTATCGGAAGGGTCTCAGGATTGGAATGGGAAGGAGTTGGATATCCCATCTCATGTTATAGGACGGGTCTCAGGTTTGTTATTAGAATCATTGAGATATCATATTGCATGCTATAGGAAGGGTCTAAGGATTGGAATTGGAAGGACTTGGATATCACATCTCATGCTATAGGTAGGCTCTCAGGTTTGGAAAGGGAAGGAGTTGGATATCACATTTCATGTTAGAGGAAGGATCTCAGGTTTGGTATTAGAGGCATTGAGATATCACATCTCATGCTATAGGAAGGGTCTCAGGATTGGAATGGGAAGGAGTTAGATATCACATCTCATGCTATAGGAAGGGTCTCAGGTTTGGTATAAGCATTGAGATATCACATCTCATGCTATAGGAAGGGTCTCAGGATTGGAATGGGAAGGATATGTATATGACATTTCATGCCATAGGAAGGGTCTCAGGTTTGGTATAAGCATTGAGATATCACATCTATGCTTTTGGAAGGGTCTCAGGATTGGAATGGGAAGGAGTTGGATATCCCATCTCATGTTATAGGAAGAGTCTCAGGTTTGGTATTAGAAGCATTGAGATATCACATCTCATGCTATAGGAAGTGTCTCAGGATTGGAATGGGAAGGACTTGGATATCACATCTCATGCTATAGGGAGGGTCTCAGGTTTGGTATAAGCATTGAGATATCACATCTCATGCTATAGGAAGGGTCTCAGGATTGGAATGGGAAGGAGTTGTATATGACATCTCATTCCGTAGGAAGGGTCTCAGGTTTGGTATAAGCATTGAGATATCACATCTCTGCTATCGTAAGGGTCTCAGGATTGGAATGGGAAGGAGTTGGATATCCCATCTCATGTTATAGGAAGAGTCTCAGGTTTGGTATTAGAAGCATTGAGATATCACATCTCATGCTATAGGAAGGGTCTCAGGATTGGAATGGGAAGCTGTTGGATATCACATCTCATGCTATAGGAAGGGTCTCAGGTTTGGTATAAGCATTGAGATATCACATCTCAAGCTATAGGAAGGGTCTCAGGATTGGAATGGGAAGGAGTTGGATATCACATCTCATGTTATAGGAAGGATCTCAGGTTTGGTATTAGAAGCATTGAGACATCACATCTCATGCTATAGGATGGGTCTCAGGATTGGAATGGGAAGGAGTTGTATATGACATCTCATGCCGTAGGAAGGGTCTCAGGTTTGGTATAAGCATTGAGATATCACATCTCTGCTATCGGAAGGGTCTCAGGATTGGAATGGGAAGGAGTTGGATATCCCATCTCATGTTATAGGAAGGGTCTCATGATTGGAATGGGAAGGACTTGGATATCACATCTCATGCTATAGGAAGGCTTTTAGGTTTGGAAGGGGAAAGAGTTGGATATCACATTTCATGTTAGAGGTAGGATCTCAGGTTTGGTATTAGAGGCATTGAGATATCACATCTCATGCTATCAGAAGGGTCTCAGGATTGGAATGGGAAGGAGTTGGATATCACATCTCATGCTAAAGGGAGGGTCTCAGGTTTGGAAGGGGAAGGATTTGGATATCACATCTCATGTTATAGGAAGGAACTCAAGTTTGGTATTAGAAGCATTGAGATATCACATCTCATGCTATCAGAAGGGTCTCAGGATAGGAATGGGAAGGAGTTGGATATCACATCTCATGCTAAAGGGAGGGTCTCAGGTTTTGAAGGGGAAGGATTTGGATATCACATCTCATGTTATCGGAAGGATCTCAGGTTTGGTATTAGAAGTATTGAGATATCACATCTCAAGCTATAGGAAGGGTCTCAGGATTGGAATGGGAACGAGTTGGATATCACATCTCATGCTAAAGGAAGGGTCTCAGGTTTGGTAGAAGCATTGAGATATCACATCTCATGCTATAGGAAGGGTCTCAGGATTGGAATGTGAAGGAGTTGTATATGACATCTCATGCCGTAGGAAGGGTCTCAGGTTTGGTATAAGCATTGAGATATCACATCTCTGCTATCGGAAGGGTCTCAGGATTGGAATGGGAAGGAGTTGGATATCCCATCTCATGTTATAGGAAGGGTCTCATGATTGGAATGGGAAGGACTTGGATATCACATCTCATGCTATAGGAAGGCTCTTAGGTTTGGAAGGGGAAAGAGTTGGATATCACATTTCATGTTAGAGGTAGGATCTCAGGTTTGGTATTAGAGGCATTGAGATATCACATCTCATGCTATCAGAAGCGTCTCAGGATTGGAATGGGAAGGAGTTGGATATCACATCTCATGCTAAAGGGAGGGTCTCAGGTTTGGAAGGGGAAGGATTTGGATATCACATCTCATGTTATAGGAAGGATCTCAAGTTTGGTATTAGAAGCATTGAGATATCACATCTCATGCTATCAGAAGGGTCTCAGGATAGGAATGGGAAGGAGTTGGATATCACATCTCATGCTAAAGGGAGGGTCTCAGGTTTGGAAGGGGAAGGATTTGGATATCACATCTCATGTTATCGGAAGGATCTCAGGTTTGGTATTAGAAGTATTGAGATATCACATCTCATGCTATAGGAAGGGTCTCAGGATTGGAATGGGAACGAGTTGGATATCACATCTCATGCTAAAGGAAGGGTCTCAGGTTTGGTAGAAGCATTGAGATATCACATCTCATGCTATAGGAAGGGTCTCAGGATTGGAATGGGAAGGAGTTGTATATGACATCTCATGCCGTAGGAAGGGTCTCAGGTTTGGTATAAGCATTGAGATATCACATCTCTGCTATCGGAAGGGTCTCAGGATTGGAATGGGAAGGAGTTGGAAATCCCATCTCATGTTATATTAAGGGTCTCATGATTGGAATGGGAAGGACTTGGATATCACATCTCATGCTATAGGAAGGCTCTTAGGTTTGGAAGGGGAAAGAGTTGGATATCACATTTCATGTTAGAGGTAGGATCTCAGGTTTGGTATTAGAGGCATTGAGATATCACATCTCATGCTATCAGAAGCGTCTCAGGATTGGAATGGGAAGGAGTTGGATATCACATCTCATGCTAAAGGGAGGGTCTCAGGTTTGGAAGGGGAAGGATTTGGATATCACATCTCATGTTATAGGAAGGATCTCAAGTTTGGTATTAGAAGCATTGAGATATCACATCTCATGCTATCAGAAGGGTCTCAGGATAGGAATGGGAAGGAGTTGGATATCACATCTCATGCTAAAGGGAGGGTCTCAGGTTTGGAAGGGGAAGGATTTGGATATCACATCTCATGTTATCGGAAGGATCTCAGGTTTGGTATTAGAAGTATTGAGATATCACATCTCATGCTATAGGAAGGGTCTCAGGATTGGAATGGGAACGAGTTGGATATCACATCTCATGCTAAAGGAAGGGTCTCAGGTTTGGTATAAGCATTGAGATATCACATCTCATGCTATAGGAAGGGTCTCAGGATTGGAATGGGAAGGACTTAGATATCACATATCATGCTATAGGGAGGGTCTCAGCTTTGATATTAGAAGCATTGAGATATCACATCTCATGCTATTGGAAGTGTCTCAGGATTGGAATGGGAAGGAGCTGGATATCACATCTCATGCTAAAGGAAGGGTCTCAGGTTTGGAACGGGAAGGAGTTGGATATCACATCTCATGTTATAGGAAGGGTCTCAGGTTGGTATAAGCATTCATATATCACATCTCTGCTATCGGAAGTGTCTCAGGATTGGAATGGGAAGGAGTTGGATATCACATCTCATGCTATAGATAGGCTCTCAGGTTTGGAAAGGGAAGGAGTTGGATATCACATTTCATGTTAGAGGAAGGATCTCAGGTTTGGTATTAGAGGCATTGAGATATCCCATCTCATGCTATAGGAAGGGTCTCAGGTTGGAATTGGAAGGAGTTGGATATCACATCTCATGTTATAGGAAGGGTCTCAGGATTGGAATGGGAAGGACTTGGATATCACATCTCATGCTATAGGAAGGCTCTCAGGTTTGGAAGGGGAAAGAGTTGGATATCACATTTCATGTTAGAGGTAGGATCTCAGGTTTGGTATTAGAGGCAATGAGATATCACATCTCATGCTATCAGAAGGGTCTCAGATTTAGAATGGGAAGGAGTTGGATATCACATCTCATGCTAAAGGGAGGGTCTCAGGTTTGGAAGGGGAAGGATTTGGATATCACATCTCATGTTATAGGAAGGATCTCAGGTTTGGTATTAGAAGCATTGAGATATCACATCTCATGCTATCGGAAGGATCTCAGGTTTGGTATTAGAAGCATTGAGATATCACATCTCATGCTATCAGAAGGTTCTCAGGATTGGAATGGGAAGGAGTTGGATATCCCATCTCATGCTAAAGGGAGGGTCTCAGGTTTGGAAGGGGAAGGATTTGGATATCACATCTCATGTTATCGGAAGGATCTCAGGTTTGGTATTAGAAGTATTGAGATATCACATCTCATGCTATAGGAAGGGTCTCAGGATTGGAATATGGGAAGTAGTTGGATATCACATCTCATGCTAAAGGAAGGGTCTCAGGTTTGGTAGAAGCATTGAGATATCACATCTCATGCTATAGGAAGGGTCTCAGGAGGATATCACATCTCATGCTATAGGAAGGGTCTCAGATTTGGTATAAGCATTGAGATATCACATCTCATGCTAAAGGAAGGGTCTCAGGATTGGAATGGGAAGGAGTTGTATATGACATCTCAGGCCATAGGAAGGTTCTCAGGTTTGGTATAAGCATTGAGATATCACATCTCTGCTATCGGAAGGGTCTCAGGATTGGAATGGGAAGGAGTTGGATATCCCATCTCATGTTATAGGAAGGGTCTCAGGTTTGGTATTAGAAGCATAGAGATATCACATCTCATGCTATAGGAAGGATCTCAGGATTTGAATGGCAAGGAGTTGGATATCACATCTCATGCCATAGGAAGGGTCTCAGGTTTGGTATAAGCATTGAGATATCACATCTCTGCTATCGGAAGGGTCTCAGGATTGGATTGGGAAGGAGTTAGATATCCCTTCTCATGCTATAGGAAGTGTCTCAGGTTGGAATGGGAAGGAGTTGGATATCACATCTCATGTTATAGGAAGGGTCTCAGGATTGGAATGGGAAGGACTTGGATGTCACATCTCATGCTATAGGGAGGGTCTCAAGTTTGATATTAGAAGCATTGAGATAACAAATCTCATGATATCGGAAGGGTCTCAGGATTGGAATGGGAAGGAGTTGGATATCACATCTCATGATAAAGGAAGGGTCTAAGGTTTGGAAGGGGAAGGATTTGGATATCACATCTCATGTTATAGGACGGGTCTCAGGTTTGGTATTAGATGCATTGAGATATCAAGTCTCATGGTATAAGAAGGGTCTCAGAATTGGAATGGGAAGGAGTTGGATATCACACCTCAAGCTATAGGAAGGGTCTCAGGATTGGAATGGGAAGGAGTTTGATATCACATCTCATGCCATAGTATGGGTCTCAGGTTTGGTAGAAGCATTGGGATATCACATCTCATGCTATCGGAAGGGTATCAGTATTGGATTTGGAATAAGTTGGATATCCCATCTCATGCTATAGGAAGGGTCTCAGGTTGGAATGGGAAGGAGTTGGATATCACATTTCATGTTATAGGAAGGGTCTCAGGATTGGAATGGGAAGGACTTGGATATCATATCTCATGCTATAGGACGGGTCTCAGGTTTGTTATTAGAATCATTGAGATATCATATTGCATGCTGTAGGAAGGGTCTAAGGATTGGAATGGGAAGGACTTGGATATCACATCTCATGCTATAGATAGGCTCTTAGGTTTGGAAAGGGAAGGAGTTGGATATCACATTTCATGTTAGAGGAAGGATCTCAGGTTTGGTATTAGAAGCATTGAGATATCACATCTCATGCTATATGAAGGGTCTCAGGATTGGAATGGGAAGTAGTTGGATATCACATCTCATGCTATAGGAAGGGTCTCAGGTTTGGTATAAGCATTGAGATATCACATCTCATGCTATAGGACAGGTCTCAGGATTGGAATGGAAGGAGTTGGATATCACATATCATGTTATAGGAGGGATCTCAGGTTTGGTATTAGAAGCATTGAGACATCACATCTCATGCTATAGGAAGGGTCTCAGGGTTGGAATGGGAAGGAGTTGGATATCACATCTCATCCAATAGGAAGGGTCTCAGGTTTGGAATGGGAAGGAATTGGATATCACATTTCATGTTATAGGAAGGATCTCAGGTTTGGTATTAGAAGCATTGAGATATCACATCTCATGCTATAGGAAGGGTCTCAGGATTGGAATGTGAAGGATTTGGATATCACATCTCATGCTAAAGGAAGGGTCTCAGGTTTGGTAGAAGCATTGAGATATCACGTCTCTGCTATCGGAAGGGTCTCAGGATTGGATTGGGAAGGAGTTGGATATCCCTTCTCATGCTATAGGAAGGGTCTCAGGATTTGAATGGCAAGGAGTTGGATATCACATCTCATGCCATAGGAAGGGTCTCAGGTTTGGTATAAGCATTGAGATATCACATCTCTGCTATCGGAAGGGTCTCAGGATTGGAATGGGAAGGAGTTGGATATTCCCATCTCATGTTATAGGAAGGGTCATTGGTTTGGTATTAGAAGCATTGAGATATCACATCTCATGCTATAGGAAGGGTCTCAGGATTGGAATGGGAAGGACTTGGATATCACATCCCCTGCTATAGGGAGGGTCTCAAGTTTGATATTAGAAGCTTTGAGATATCACATCTCATGATATCGGAAGGGTCTCAGGATTGGAATGGGAAGGAGTTGGATATCACATCTCATGATAAAGGAAGGGTCTAAGGTTTGGAAGGGGAAGGATTTGGATATCACATCTCATGTTATATTACGGGTCTCAGGTTTGGTATTAGAAGCATTGAGATATCAAGTCTCAGAGTATAGGAAGGGTCTCAGAATTGGAATGGGAAGGAGTTGGATATCACATCTCAAGATATAGGAAGGGTCTCAGGATTGGAATGGGAAGGACTTGGATATCACATCTCATGCTATAGGAAGGCTCTCAGGTTTGGAAGGGGAAAGAGTTGGATATCACATTTCATGTTAGAGGTAGGATCTCAGGTTTGGTATTAGAGGCATTGAGATATCACATCTCATGCTATCAGAAGGGTCTCAGGAATGGAATGGGAAGGAGTTGGATATCACATCTCATGCTAAAGGGAGGGTCTCAGGTTTGGAAGGGGAAGGATTTGGATATCACATCTCATGTTATAGGAAGGATCTCAGGTTTGGTATTAGAAGCATTGAGATATCACATCTCATGCTATCGGAAGGATCTCAGGTTTGGTATTAGAAGCATTGAGATATCACATCTCATGCTATCAGAAGGGTCTAAGGATTGGAATGGGAAGGAGTTGGATATCACATCTCATGCTAAAGGGAGGGTCTCAGGTTTGGAAGGGGAAGGATTTGGATATCACATCTCATGTTATCGGAAGGATCTCACGTTTGGTATTAGAAGTATTGAGATATCATATCTCATGCTATCGGAAGTGTCTCAGGATTGGAATGGGAAGGAGCTGGATATCACATCTCATGCTAAAGGAAGAGTCTCAGGTTTGGAACGGGAAGGATTTGGATATCACATCTCATGTTATCGGAAGGATCTCACGTTTGGTATTAGAAGTATTGAGATATCATATCTCATGCTATCGGAAGTGTCTCAGGATTGGAATGGGAAGGAGCTGGATATCACATCTCATGCTAAAGGAAGAGTCTCAGGTTTGGAAGGGGAAGGATTTGGATATCACATCTCATGTTATATTACGGGTCTCAGGTTTGGTATTAGAAGCATTGAGATATCAAGTCTCAGAGTATAGGAAGGGTCTCAGAATTGGAATGGGAAGGAGTTGGATATCACATCTCAAGATATAGGAAGGGTCTCAGGATTGGAATGGGAAGGACTTGGATATCACATCTCATGCTATAGGAAGGCTCTCAGGTTTGGAAGGGGAAAGAGTTGGATATCACATTTCATGTTAGAGGTAGGATCTCAGGTTTGGTATTAGAGGCATTGAGATATCACATCTCATGCTATCAGAAGGGTCTCAGGAATGGAATGGGAAGGAGTTGGATATCACATCTCATGCTAAAGGGAGGGTCTCAGGTTTGGAAGGGGAAGGATTTGGATATCACATCTCATGTTATAGGAAGGATCTCAGGTTTGGTATTAGAAGCATTGAGATATCACATCTCATGCTATCGGAAGGATCTCAGGTTTGGTATTAGAAGCATTGAGATATCACATCTCATGCTATCAGAAGGGTCTCAGGATTGGAATGGGAAAGAGTTGGATATCACATCTCATGCTATAGGGAGTGTCTCAGGATTGGAATGGGAAGGACTTAGATATCACATATCATGCTATAGGGAGGGTCTCAGTTTTGATATTAGAAGCATTGAGATATCACATCTCATGCTATCGGAAGTGTCTCAGGATTGGAATGGGAAGGAGCTGGATATCACATCTCATGCTAAAGGAAGAGTCTCAGGTTTGGAACGGGAAGGATTTGGATATCACATCTCATGTTATAGGAAGGGTCTCAGGTTTGGTATAAGCATTGAGATATCACATCTCTGCTATCGGAAGTGTCTCAGGATTGGAATGGGAAGGAGTTGGATATCACATCTCATGTTATAGGACGGGTCTCAGGTTTGTTATTAGAATCATTGAGATATCATATTGCATGCTGTAGGAAGGGTCTAAGGGTTGGAATGGGAAGGACTTGGATATCACATCTCATGCTATAGATAGGCTCTTAGGTTTGGAAAGGGAAGGAGTTGGATATCACATTTCATGTTAGAGGAAGGATCTCAGGTTTGGTATTAGAAGCATTGAGATATCACATCTCATGCTATAGGAAGGGTCTCAGGATTGGAATGGGAAGTAGTTGGATATCACATCTCATGCTATAGGAAGGGTCTCAGGTTTAGTATAAGCATTGAGATATCACATCTCATGCTATAGGACGGGTCTCAGGATTGGAATGGAAGGAGTTGGATATCACATTTCATGTTATAGGAAGGATCTCAGGTTTGGTATTAGAAGCATTGAGACATCACATCTCATGCTATAGGAAGGGTCTCAGGGTTGGAATGGGAAGGAGTTGGATATCACATCTCATCCAATAGGAAGGGTCTCAGGTTTGGAATGGGAAGGAATTGGATATCACATCTCATGTTATAGGAAGGATCTCAGGTTTGGTATTAGAAGCATTGAGATATCACATCTCATGCTATAGGAAGGGTCTCAGGATTGGAATGTGAAGGATTTGGATATCACATCTCATGCTAAAGGAAGGGTCTCAGGTTTGGTAGAAGCATTGAGATATCACGTCTCTGCTATCGGAAGGGTCGCAGGATTGGATTGGGAAGGAGTTGGATATCCCTTCTCATGCTATAGGAAGGGTCTCAAGATTTGAATGGCAAGGAGTTGGATATCACATCTCATGCCATAGGAAGGGTCTCAGGTTTGGTATAAACATTGAGATATCACATCTCTGCTATCGGAAGGGTCTCAGGATTGGATTGGGAAGGAGTTGGATATCCCTTCTCATGCTATAGGAAGTGTCTCAGGTTGGAATGGGAAGGAGTTGGATATCACATCTCATGTTATAGGAAGGGTCTCAGGATTGGAATGGGAAGGATTTGGATATCACATCTCTTGCTATAGGAAGGGTCTCAGGATTGGAATGGGTAGGAGTTGGATATTACTTTCTTGCTATAGGAAGGGTCTCATGTTTGGAATGGGAAGGAGTTGGATATCACATATGCTATAGTTAGTGTCTCAGGTTTGGAACGGGAAGGAGTTGGATATCACATCTCATGTTATAGGAAGGGTCTCAGGTTTGGTATAAGCATTGAGATATCACATCTCTGCTATCGGAAGCGGCTCAGGATTGGAATGGGAAGGAGTTGGATATCACATCTCATGTTATAGTAAGAGTCTCTGGTTTGGTATTAGAATCATTGAGATATCACATCGCATGCTGTAGGAAGGGTCTAAGGATTGGAATAGGATGGACTTGGATATCACATCTCATGCTATAGGTAGGCTCTCAGGTTTGGTATAAGCATTGAGATATCACATCTCATGCTAAAGGAAGGGTCTCAGGATTGGAATGGGAAGGAGTTGTATATGACATCTCAGGCCATAGGAAGGGTCTCAGGTTTGGTATAAGCATTGAGATATCACATCTCTGCTATCGGAAGGGTCTCAGGATTGGAATGGGAAGGAGTTGGATATCCCATCTCATGTTATAGGAAGGGTCTCAGGTTTGGTATTAGAAGCATAGAGATATCACATCTCATGCTATAGGAAGGGTCTCAGGATTGGAATGGGAAAAACTTGGATGTCACATCTCATGCTATAGGGAGGATCTCAAGTTTGATATTAGAAGCATTGAGATAACAAATCTCATGATATCGGAAGGGTCTCAGGATTGGAATGGGAAGGAGTTGGATACCACATCTCATGATAAAGGAAGGGTCTAAGGTTTGGAAGGGGAAGGATTTGGATATCACATCTCATGTTATAGGACGGGTCTCAGGTTTGGTATTAGAAGCATTGAGATATCAAGTCTCATGGTATAAGAAGGGTCTCAGAATTGGAATGGGAAGGAGTTGGATATCACACCTCAAGCTATAGGTAGGGTCTCAGGATTGGAATGGGAAGGAGTTTGATATCACATCTCATGCCATAGTATGGGTCTCAGGTTTGGTAGAAGCATTGGGATATCACATCTCATGCTATCGGAAGGGTATCAGTATTGGATTTTGAAGAAGTTGGATATCATATCTCATGCTATAGGAAGGGTCTCAGGTTGGAATGGGAAGGAGTTGGATATCACATTTCATGTTATAGGAAGGGTCTCAGGATTGGAATGGGAAGGACTTGGATATCATATCTCATGCTATAGGACGGGTCTCAGGTTTGTTATTAGAATCATTGAGATATCATATTGCATGCTGTAGGAAGGGTCTAAGGATTGGAATAGGAAGGACCTGGATATCACATCTCATGCTATAGATAGGCTCTTAGGTTTGGAAAGGGAAGGAGTTGGGTATCACATTTCATGTTAGCGGAAGGATCTCAGGTTTGGTATTAGAAGCATTGAGATATCACATCTCATGCTATAGGAAGGGTCTCAGGATTGGAATGGGAAGTAGTTGGATATCACATCTCATGCTATAGGAAGGGTCTCAGGTTTGGTATAAGCATTGCGATATCACATCTCATGCTATAGGACGGGTCTCAGGATTGGAATGGAAGGAGTTGGATATCACATCTCATGTTATAGGAAGGATCTCAGGTTTGGTATTAGAATCATTGAGACATCACATCTCATGCTATAGGAAGGGTCTCAGGGTTGGAATGGGAAGGAGTTGGATATCACAACTCATCCAATAGGAAGGGTCTCGAGTTTTGGAATGGGAAGGAATTGGATATCACATCTCATGTTATAGGAAGGATCTCAGGTTTGGTATTAGAAGCATTGAGATATCACATCTCATGCTATAGGAAGGGTCTCAGGATTGGAATGTGAAGGATTTGGATATCACATCTCATGCTAAAGGAAGGGTCTCAGGTTTGGTAGAAGCATTGAGATATCACGTCTCTGCTATCGGAAGGGTCTCAGGATTGGATTGGGAAGGAGTTGGATATCCCTTCTCATGCTATAGGAAGGGTCTCAGGATTTGAATGGCAAGGAGTTGGATATCACATCTCATGCCATACGAAGGGTCTCAGGTTTGGTATAAGCATTGAGATATCACATCTCTGCTATCGGAAGGGTCTCAGGATTGGAATGGGAAGGAGTTGGATATTCCCATCTCATGTAATAGGAAGGGTCTCAGGTTTGGTATTAGAAGCATTGAGATATCACATCTCATGCTATAGGAAGGGTCTCAGGATTGGAATGGGAAGGACTTGGATATCACATCTCATGCTATAGGGAGGGTCTCAAGTTTGATATTAGAAGCTTTGAGATATCACATCTCATGATATCGGAAGGGTCTCAGGATTGGAATGGGAAGGAGTTGGAGATCACATCTCATGATAAAGGAAGGGTCTAAGGTTTGGAAGGGGAAGGATTTGGATATCACATCTCATGTTATATTACGGGTCTCAGGTTTGGTATTAGAAGCATTGAGATATCAAGTCTCAGAGTATAGGAAGGTACTCAGAATTGGAATGGGAAGGAGTTGGATATCACATCTCAAGCTATAGGAAGGGTCTCAGGATTGGAATGGGAAGGACTTGGATATCACATCTCATGCTATAGGAAGGCTCTCAGGTTTGGAAGGGGAAAGAGTTGGATATCACATTTCATGTTAGAGGTAGGATCTCAGGTTTGGTATTAGAGGCATTGAGATATCACATCTCATGCTATCAGAAGGGTCTCGGGAATGGAATGGGAAGGAGTTGGATATCACATCTCATGCTAAAGGGAGGGTCTCAGGTTTGGAAGGGGAAGGATTTGGATATCACATCTCATGTTATAGGAAGGATCTCAGGTTTGGTATTAGAAGCATTGAGATATCACATCTCATGCTATCGGAAGGATCTCAGGTTTGGTATTAGAAGCATTGAGATATCACATCTCATGCTATCAGAAGGGTCTCAGGATTGGAATGGGAAGGAGTTGGATATCACATCTCATGCTAAAGGGAGGGTCTCAGGTTTGGAAGGGGAAGGATTTGGATATCACATCTCATGTTATCGGAAGGATCTCACGTTTGGTATTAGAAGTATTGAGATATCATATCTCATGCTATAGGAAGGGTCTCAGGATTGGAATGGGAAGGAGTTGGATATCACATCTCATGCTATAGGAAGTGTCTCAGGATTGTAATGGGAAGGACTTGGATATCACATCTCATGCTATAGGTAGGGTCTCAAGTTTGATATTAGAAGCATTGAGATATCACATCTCATGCTATAGGAAGGGTCTGAGGATTGGAATGGGAAGGAGTTGGATATCACATCTCATGCTATGGGAAGGGTCTCAGGTTTGGTATAAGCAGTGAGATATCACATCTCATGCTATAGGAAGTGTCTCAGGATTGGAATGGGAAGGAGTTGGATATCACATCTCATGTTATAGGAAGGATCTCAGGTTTGGTATAAGCATTGAGATATCACATCTCTGCTATCGGAAGGGTCTCAGGATTGGAATGGGAAGGAGTTGGATATTCCCAACTCATGTTATAGGAAGGGTCTCAGGTTTGGTATTAGAAGCATTGAGATATCACATCTCATGCTATAGGAAGGGTCTCAGGATTGGAATGGGAAGGACTTGGATATCACATCTCATGCTATAGGGAGGGTCTCAAGTTTGATATTAGAAGCTTTGAGATATCACATCTCATGATATCGGAAGGGTCTCAGGATTGGAATGGGAAGGAGTTGGATATCACATCTCATGATAAAGGAAGGGTCTAAGATTTGGAAGGGGAAGGATTTGGATATCACATCTCATGTTATATTACGGGTCTCACGTCTGTATTAGAAGCATTGAGATATCAAGTCTCATAGTATAGGAAGGGTCTCAGAATTGGAATGGGAAGGAGTTGGATATCACATCTCAAGTTATAGGAAGGGTCTCAGGATTGGAATGGGAAGGACTTGGATATCACATCTCATGCTATAGGAAGGCTCTCAGGTTTGGAAGGGGAAAGCGTTGGATATCACATTTCATGTTAGAGGTAGGATCTCAGGTTTGGTATTAGAGGCATTGAGATATCACATCTCATGCTATCAGAAGGGTCTCAGGAATGGAATGGGAAGGAGTTGGATATCACATCTCATGCTAAAGGGAGGGTCTCAGGTTTGGAAGGGGAAGGATTTGCATATCACATCTCATGTTATAGGAAGGATCTCAGGTTTGGTATTAGAAGCATTGAGATATCACATCTCATGCTATCGGAAGGATCTCAGGTTTGGTATTAGAAGCATTGAGATATCACATCTCATGCTATCAGAAGAGTCTCAGGATTGGAATAGGAAGGAATTCGATATCACATCTCATGCTAAAGGGAGGGTCTCAGGATTGGAAGGGGAAGGATTTGGATATCACATCTCATGTTATCGGAAGGATCTCACGTTTGGTATTAGAAGTATTGAGATATCATATCTCATGCTATAGGAAGGGTCTCAGGATTGGAATGGGAAGGAGTTGGATATCACATCTCATGCTATAGGGAGGGTCTCAGGATTGGAATGGGAAGGACTTAGATATCACATATCATGCTATAGGGAGGGTCTCAGTTTTGATATTAGAAGCATTGAGATATCACATCTCATGCTATAGGAAGTGTCTCAGGATTGGAATGGGAAGGTGCTGGATATCACATCTCATGCTAAAGGAAGGGTCTCAGGTTTGGAACGGGAAGGATTTGGATATCACATCTCATGTTATAGGAAGGGTCTCAGGTTTGGTATAAGCATTGAGATATCACATCTCTGCTATCGGAAGTGTCTCAGGATTGGAATGGGAAGGAGTTGGATATCCCATCTCATGTTATAGGACGGGTCTCAGCTTTGTTATTAGAATCATTGAGATATCATATTGCATGCTGTAGGAAGGGTCTAAGGGTTGGAATGGGAAGGACTTGGATATCACATCTCATGCTATAGATAGGCTCTTAGGTTTGGAAAGGGAAAGAGTTGGATATCACATTTCATGTTAGAGGTAGGATCTCAGGTTTGGTATTAGAGGCATTGAGATATCACATCTCATGCTATCAGAAGGGTCTCAGGAATGGAATGGGAAGGAGTTGGATATCACATCTCATGTTATAGGAAGGATCTCAGGTTTGGTATTAGAAGCATTGAGATATCACATCTCATGCTATCGGAAGGATCTCAGGTTTGGTATTAGAAGCATTGAGATATCACATCTCATGCTATCAGAAGAGTCTCAGGATTGGAATAGGAAGGAGTTCGATATCACATCTCATGCTAAAGGGAGGGTCTCAGGATTGGAAGGGGAAGGATTTGGATATCACATCTCATGTTATCGGAAGGATCTCACGTTTGGTATTAGAAGTATTGAGATATCATATCTCATGCTATAGGAAGGGTCTCAGGATTGGAATGGGAAGGAGTTGGATATCACATCTCATGCTATAGGGAGGGTCTCAGGATTGGAATGGGAAGGACTTAGATATCACATATCATGCTATAGGGAGGGTCTCAGTTTTGATATTAGAAGCATTGAGATATCACATCTCATGCTATAGGAAGTGTCTCAGGATTGGAATGGGAAGGTGCTGGATATCACATCTCATGCTAAAGGAAGGGTCTCAGGTTTGGAACGGGAAGGATTTGGATATCACATCTCATGTTATAGGAAGGGTCTCAGGTTTGGTATAAGCATTGAGATATCACATCTCTGCTATCGGAAGTGTCTCAGGATTGGAATGGGAAGGAGTTGGATATCCCATGTCATGTTATAGGACGGGTCTCAGGTTTGTTATTAGAATCATTGAGATATCATATTGCATGCTGTAGGAAGGGTCTAAGGGTTGGAATGGGAAGGACTTGGATATCACATCTCATGCTATAGATAGGCTCTTAGGTTTGGAAAGGGAAGGAGTTGGATATCACATTTCATGTTAGAGGAAGGATCTCAGGTTTGGTATTAGAAGCATTGAGATATCACATCTCATGCTATAGGAAGGGTCTCAGGATTGGAATGGGAAGCAGTTGGATATCACATCTCATGCTATAGGAAGGGTCTCAGGTTTGGTATAAGCATTGAGATATCACATCTCATGCTATAGGACGGGTCTCAGGATTGGAATGGAAGGAGTTGGATATCACATCTCATGTTATAGGAAGGATCTCAGGTTTGGTATTAGAAGCATTGAGACATCACATCTCATGCTATAGGAAGGGTCTCAGGGTTGGAATGGGAAGGAGTTGGATATCACATCGCATCCAATAGGAAGGGTCTCAGGTTTGGAATGGGAAGGAATTGGATATCACATCTCATGCTATAGGAAGGGTCTCAGGATTGGAATGTGAAGGATTTGGATATCACATATCATGCTAAAGGAAGGGTCTCAGGTTTGGTAGAAGCATTGAGATATCACGTCTCTGCTATCGGAAGGGTCTCAGGATTGGATTGGGAAGGAGTTGGATATCACATCTCATGCCATAGGAAGGGTCTCAGGTTTGGTATAAGCATTGAGATATCACATCTCTGCTATCGGGAGGGTCTCAGGATTGGATTGGGAAGGAGTTGGATATCCCTTCTCATGCTATAGGAAGTGTCTCAGGTTGGAATGGGAAGGAGTTGGATATCACATCTCATGTTATAGGAAGGGTCTCAGGATTGGAATGGGAAGGATTTGGATATCACATCTCTTGCTATAGGAAGGGTCTCAGGATTGGAATGGGTAGGAGTTGGATATTACTTTCTTGCTATAGGAAGGGTCTCATGTTTGGAATGGGAAGGAGTTGGATATCACATATGCTATAGTTAGTGTCTCAGGTTTGGAACGGAAGGAGTTGGATATCACATCTCATGTTATAGGAAGGGTCTCAGGTTTGGTATAAGCATTGAGATATCACATCTCTGCTATCGGAAGCGGCTCAGGATTGGAATGGGAAGGAGTTGGATATCCCATCTCATGTTATAGGAAGAGTCTCTGGTTTGGTATTAGAATCATTGAGATATCACATTGCATGCTGTAGGAAGGGTCTAAGGATTGGAATGGGATGGACTTGGATATCACATCTCATGCTATAGGTAGGCTCTCAGGTTTGGTATAAGCATTGAGATATCACATCTCATGCTATAGGAAGGGTCTCAGGATTGGAATGGGAAGGAATTGGATATCACATCTCATGCTATAGGAAGGGTCTCAGATTTGGTATAAGCATTGAGATATCACATCTCATGCTAAAGGAAGGGTCTCAGGATTGGAATGGGAAGGAGTTGTATATGACATATCAGGCCATAGGAAGGTTCTCAGGTTTGGTATAAGCATTGAGATATCACATATCTGCTATCGGAAGGGTCTCAGGATTGGAATGGGAAGGAGTTGGATATCCCATATCATGTTATAGGAAGGGTCTCAGGTTTGGTATTAGAAGCATAGAGATATCACATCTCATGCTATAGGAAGGGTCTCAGGATTTGAATGGCAAGGAGTTGGATATCACATCTCATGCCATAGGAAGGGTCTCAGGTTTGGTATAAGCATTCAGATATCACATCTCTGCTATCGGAAGGGTCTCAGGATTGGATTGGGAAGGAGTTAGATATCCCTTCTCATGCTATAGGAAGTGTCTCAGGTTGGAATGGGAAGGAGTTGGATATCACATCTCATGTTATAGGAAGGGTCTCGGGATTGGAATGGGAAGGACTTGGATGTCACATCTCATGCTTTAGGGAGGGTCTCAAGTTTGATATTAGAAGCATTGAGATAACAAATCTCATGATATCGGAAGGGTCTCAGGATTGGAATGGGAAGGAGTTGGATATCACATCTCATGATAAAGGAAGGGTCTAAGGTTTGGAAGGGGAAGGATTTGGATATCACATCTCATGTTATAGGACGGGTCTCAGGTTTGGTATTAGAAGCATTGAGATATCAAGTCTCATGGTATAAGAAGGGTCTCAGAATTGGAATGGGAAGGAGTTGGATATCACACCTCAAGCTATAGGAAGGGTCTCAGGATTGGAATGGGAAGGACTTGGATATCACATCTCATGCTATAGGGAGGGTCTCAAGTTTGATATTAGAAGCTTTGAGATATCACATCTCATGATATCGGAAGGGTCTCAGGATTGGAATGGGAAGGAGTTGGATATCACATCTCATGATAAAGGAAGGGTCTAAGGTTTGGAAGGGGAAGGATTTGGATATCACATCTCATGTTATATTACGGGTCTCACGTTTGTATCAGAAGCATTGAGATATCAAGTCTCATAGTATAGGAAGGGTCTCAGAATTGGAATGGGAAGGAGTTGGATATCACATCTCAAGCTATAGGAAGGGTCTCAGGATTGGAATGGGAAGGACTTGGATATCACATCTCATGCTATAGGAAGGCTCTCAGGTTTGGAAGGGGAAATAGTTGGATATCACATTTCATGTTAGAGGTAGGATCTCAGGTTTGGTATTAGAGGCATTGAGATATCACATCTCATGCTATCAGAAGGGTCTTAGGAATGGAATGGGAAGGAGTTGGATATCACATCTCATGCTAAAGGGAGGGTCTCAGGTTTGGAAGGGGAAGGATTTGGATATCACATCTCATGTTATAGGAAGGATCTCAGGTTTGGTATTAGAAGCATTGAGATATCGCATCTCATGCTATCGGAAGGATCTCAGGTTTGGTATTAGAAGCATTGAGATATCACATCTCATGCTATCAGAAGAGTCTCAGGATTGGAATAGGAAGGAGTTGGATATCACATCTCATGCTAAAGGGAGGGTCTCAGGATTGGAAGGGGAAGGATTTGGATATCACATCTCATGTTATCGGAAGGATCTCACGTTTGGTATTAGAAGTATTGAGATATCATATCTCATGCTATAGGAAGGGTCTCAGGATTGGAATGGGAAGGAGTTGGATATCACATCTCATGCTATAGGGAGGGTCTCAGGATTGGAATGGGAAGGACTTAGATATCACATATCATGCTATAGGGAGGGTCTCAGTTTTGATATTAGAAGCATTGAGATATCACATCTCATGCTATAGGAAGTGTCTCAGGATTGGAATGGGAAGGTGCTGGATATCACATCTCATGCTAAAGGAAGGGTCTCAGGTTTGGAACGGGAAGGATTTGGATATCACATCTCATGTTATAGGAAGGGTCTCAGGTTTGGTATAAGCATTGAGATATCACATCTCTGCTATCGGAAGTGTCTCAGGATTGGAATGGGAAGGAGTTGGATATTCCATCTCATGTTATAGGACGGGTCTCAGGTTTGTTATTAGAATCATTGAGATATCATATTGCATGCTGTAGGAAGGGTCTAAGGGTTGGAATGGGAAGGACTTGGATATCACATCTCATGCTATAGATAGGCTCTTAGGTTTGGAAAGGGAAGGAGTTGGATATCACATTTCATGTTAGAGGAAGGATCTCAGGTTTGGTATTAGAAGCATTGAGATATCACATCTCATGCTATAGGAAGGGTCTCAGGATTGGAATGGGAAGCAGTTGGATATCACATCTCATGCTATAGGAAGTGTCTCAGGTTTGGTATAAGCATTGAGATATCACATCTCATGCTATAGGACGGGTCTCAGGGTTGGAATGGGAAGGAGTTGGATATCACATCTCATCCAATAGGAAGGGTCTCAGGTTTGGAATGGGAAGGAATTGGATATCACATCTCATGTTATAGGAAGGATCTCAGGTTTGGTATTAGAAGCATTGAGATATCACATCTCATGCTATAGGAAGGGTCTCAGGATTGGAATGTGAAGGATTTGGATATCACATCTCATGCTAAAGGAAGGGTCTCAGGTTTGGTAGAAGCATTGAGATATCACGTCTCTGCTATCGGAAGGGTCTCAGGATTGGATTGGGAAGGAGTTGGATATCACATCTCATGCCATAGGAAGGGTCTCAGGTTTGGTATAAGCATTGAGATATCACATCTCTGCTATCGGAAGGGTCTCAGGATTGGATTGGGAAGGAGTTGGATATCCCTTCTCATGCTATAGGAAGTGTCTCAGGTTGGAATGGGAAGGAGTTGGATATCACATCTCATGTTATAGGAAGGGTCTCAGGATTGGAATGGGAAGGATTTGGATATCACATCTCTTGCTATAGGAAGGGTCTCAGGATTGGAATGGGTAGGAGTTGGATATTACTTTCTTGCTATAGGAAGGGTCTCATGTTTGGAATGGGAAGGAGTTGGATATCACATATGCTATAGTTAGTGTCTCAGGTTTGGAACGGGAAGGAGTTGGATATCACATCTCATGTTATAGGAAGGGTCTCAGGCTTGGTATAAGCATTGAGATATCACATCTCTGCTATCGGAAGCGGCTCAGGATTGGAATGGGAAGGAGTTGGATATCCCATCTCATGTTATAGGAAGAGTCTCTGGTTTGGTAGAATCATTGAGATATCACATCGCATGCTGTAGGAAGGGTCAAAGGATTGGAATGGGATGGACTTGGATATCACATCTCATGCTATAGGTAGGCTCTCAGGTTTGGTATAAGCATTGAGATATCACATCTCATGCTATAGGAAGGGTCTCAGGATTGGAATGGGAAGGAATTGGATATCACATCTCATGCTATAGGAAGGGTCTCAGATTTGGTATAAGCATTGAGATATCACATCTCATGCTAAAGGAAGAGTCTCAGGATTGGAATGTGAAGGATTTGGATATCACATCTCATGCTAAAGGAAGGGTCTCAGGTTTGGTAGAAGCATTGAGATATCACGTCGCTGCTATCGGAAGGGTCTCAGGATTGGATTGGGAAGGAGTTGGATATCCCTTCTCATGCTATAGGAAGGGTCTCAGGATTTGAATGGCAAGGAGTTGGATATCACATCTCATGCCATAGGAAGGGTCTCAGGTTTGGTATAAGCATTGAGATATCACATCTCTGCTATCGGAAGGGTCTCAGGATTGGATTGGGAAGGAGTTGGATATCCCTTCTCATGCTATAGGAAGTGTCTCAGGTTGGAATGGGAAGGAGTTGGATATCACATCTCATGCTATAGGAAGGGTCTCAGGTTTGGTATAAGCATTGAGATATCACATCTCATGCTATAGGACGGGTCTCAGGATTGTAATGGAAGGAGTTGGATATCACATCTCATGTTATAGGAAGGATCTCAGGTTTGGTATTAGAATCATTGAGACATCACATCTCATGCTATAGGAAGGGTCTCAGGGTTGGAATGGGAAGGAGTTGGATATCACAACTCATCCAATAGGAAGGGTCTCAGGTTTGGAATGGGAAGGAATTGGATATCACATCTCATGTTATAGGAAGGATCTCAGGTTTGGTATTAGAAGCATTGAGATATCACATCTCATTCTATAGGAAGGGTCTCAGGATTGGAATGTGAAGGATTTGGATATCACATCTCATGCTAAAGGAAGGGTCTCAGGTTTGGTAGAAGCATTGAGATATCACGTCTCTGCTATCGGAAGGGTCTCAGGATTGGATTGGGAAGGAGTTGGATATCCCTTTTCATGCTATAGGAAGGGTCTCAGGATTTGAATGGCAAGGAGTTGGATATCACATCTCATGCCACAGGAAGGGTCTCAGGTTTGGTTTAAGCATTGAGATATCACATCTCTGCTATCGGAAGGGTCTCAGGATTGGATTGGGAAGGAGTTGGATATCCCTTCTCATGCTATAGGAAGTGTCTCAGGTTGGAATGGGAAGGAGTTGGATATCACATCTCATGTTATAGGAAGGGTCTCAGGATTGGAATGGGAAGGATTTGGATATCACATCTCTTGCTATAGGAAGGGTCTCAGGATTGGAATGGGTAGGAGTTGGATATTACTTTCTTGCTATAGGAAGGGTCTCATGTTTGGAATGGGAAGGAGTTGGATATCACATATGCTATAGTTAGTGTCTCAGGTTCGGAACGGGAAGGAGTTGGATATCACATCTCATGTTATAGGAAGGGTCTCAGGTTTGGTATAAGCATTGAGATATCACATCTCTGCTATCGGAAGCGGCTCAGGATTTGAATGGGAAGGAGTTGGATATCCCATCTCATGTTATAGGAAGAGTCTCTGGTTTGGTATTAGAATCATTGAGATATCACATCGCATGCTGTAGGAAGGGTCTAAGGATTGGAATGGGGTGGACTTGGATATCACATCTCATGCTATAGGTAGGCTCTCAGTTTTGGTATAAGCATTGAGATATCACATCTCATGCTATAGGAAGGGTCTCAGGATTGGAATGGGAAGGAATTGGATATCACATCTCATGCTATAGGAAGGGTCTCAGATTTGGTATAAGCATTGAGATATCACATCTCATGCTAAAGGAAGGGTCTCAGGATTGGAATGGGAAGGAGTTGTATATGACATCTCAGGCCATAGGAAGGTTCTCAGGTTTGGTATAAGCATTGAGATATCACATCTCTGCTATCGGAAAGGTCTCAGGATTGGAATGGGAAGGAGTTGGATATCCCATCTCATGTTATAGGAAGGGTCTCAGGTTTGGTATTAGAAGCATAGAGATATCACATCTCATGCTATAGGAAGGGTCTCAGGATTGGAATGGGAAGGACTTGGATGTCACATCTCATGCTATAGGGAGGGTCTCAAGTTTGATATTAGAAGCATTGAGATAACAAATCTCATGATATCGGAAGGGTCTCAGGATTGGAATGGGAAGGAGTTGGATATCACATCTCATGATAAAGGAAGGGTCTAAGGTTTGGAAGGGGAAGGATTTGGATATCACATCTCATGTTATAGGACGGGTCTCAGGTTTGGTATTAGAAGCATTGAGATATCAAGTCTCATGGTATACGAAGGGTCTCAGAATTGGAATGGGAAGGAGTTGGATATCACACCTCAAGCTATAGGAAGGGTCTCAGGATTGGAATGGGAAGGAGTTTGATATCACATCTCATGCCATAGTATGGGTCTCAGGTTTGGTAGAAGCATTGGGATATCACATCTCATGCTATCGGAAGGGTATCAGTATTGGATTTGGAAGAAGTTGGATATCCCATCTCATGCTATAGGAAGGGTCTCAGGTTGGAATGGGAAGGAGTTGGATATCACATTTCATGTTATAGGAAGGGTCTCAGGATTGGAATGGGAAGGACTTGGATATCATATCTCATGCTATAGGACGGGTCTCAGGTTTGTTATTAGAATCATTGAGATATCATATTGCATGCTGTAGGAAGGGTCTAAGGATTGGAATGGGAAGGACCTGGATATCACATCTCATGCTATAGATAGGCTCTTAGGTTTGGAAAGGGAAGGAGTTGGATATCACATCTCATGTTATAGGATGGATCTAAGGTTTGGTATTAGAAGTATTGAGATATCACATCTCATGTTATCGGAAGGATCTCAGGTTTGGTATTAGAAGTATTGAGATATCACATCTCATGCTATAGGAAGGGTCTCAGGATTGGAATGGGAAGGAGTTGGATATCACATCTCATGCTAAAGGAAGGGTCTCAGGTTTGGTAGAAGCATTGAGATATCACATCTCATGCTATAGGAAGGGTCTCAGGATTGGAATGGGAAGGACTTAGATATCACATATCATGCTATAGGGAGGGTCTCAGATTTGATATTAGAAGCATTGAGATATCACATCTCATGCTATCGGAAGTGTCTCAGGATTGGAATGGGAAGGATATCACATCTCATGCTAAAGGAAGGGTCTCAGGTTTGGAACGGGAAGGAGTTAAATTTCACATCTCATGTTATAGGAAGGGTCTCAGGTTTGGTATAAACATTGAGATATCACATCTCTGCTATCGGAAGTGTCTCAGGATTGGCATGGGAAGGAGTTGGATATCCCATCTCATGTTATAGGACGGGTCTCAAGTTTGTTATTAGAATCATTGAGATATCATATTGCATGCTGTAGGAAGGGTCTAAGGGTTGGAATGTGAAGGACTTGGATATCTCATCTCATGCTATAGATAGGCTCTTAGGTTTGGAAAGGGAAGGAGTTGGATATCAAATTTCATGTTAGAGGAAGGATCTCAGGTTTGGTATTAGAAGCATTGAGATATCACATCTCATGCTATAGGAAGGGTCTCAGGATAGGAATGGGAAGGAGTTGGATATCACATCTCATGCTATAGGAAGGGTCTCAGGTTTGGTATAAGCATTGAGATATCACATCTCATGCTATAGGACGGGTCTCAGGATTGGAATGGAAGGAGTTGGATATCACATCTCATGTTATAGGAAGGATCTCAGGTTTGGTATTAGAAGCATTGAGACATCACATCTCATGCTATAGGAAGGGTCTCAGGGTTGGAATGGGAAGGAGTTGGATATCACATCTCATCCAATAGGAAGGGTCTCAGGTTTGGAATGGGAAGTAATTGGATATCACATCTCATGTTATAGGAAGGATCTCAGGTTTGGTATTAGAAGCATTGAGATATCAAATCTCATGCTATAGGAAGGGTCTCAGGATTGGAATGTGAAGGATTTGGATATCACATCTCATGCTACAGGAAGGGTCTCAGGTTTGGTAGAAGCATTGAGATATCACGTCTCTGCTATCGGAAGGGTCTCAGGATTGGATTGGGAAGGAGTTGGATATCCCTTTTCATGCTATAGGAAGGGTCTCAGGTTTGGTATAAGCATTGAGATATCACATCTCTGCTATCGGAAGGGTCTCAGGATTGGATTGGGAAGGAGTTGGATATCCCTTCTCATGCTATAGGAAGTGTCTCAGGTTGGAATGGGAAGGAGTTGGATATCACATCTCATGTTATAGGAAGGGTCTCAGGATTGGAATGGGAAGGATTTGGATATCACATCTCTTGCTATAGGAAGGGTCTCAGGATTGGAATGGGTAGGAGTTGGATATTACTTTCTTGCTATAGGAAGGGTCTCATGTTTGGAATGGGAAGGAGTTGGATATCACATATGCTATAGTTAGTGTCTCAGGTTTGGAACGGGAAGGAGTTGGATATCACATCTCATGTTATAGGAAGGGTCTCAGGTTTGGTATAAGCATTGAGATATCACATCTCTGCTATCGGAAGCGGCTCAGGATTGGAATGGGAAGGAGTTGGATATCCCATCTCATGTTATAGGAAGAGTCTCTGGTTTGATATTAGAATAATTGAGATATCACATTGCATGTTGTAGGAAGGGTCTAAGGATTGGAATGGGATGGACTTGGATATCACATCTCATGCTATAGGTAGGCTCTCAGGTTTGGTATAAGCATTGAGATATCACATCTCATGCTATAGGAAGGGTCTCAGGATTGGAATGGGAAGGAATTGGATATCACATCTCATGCTATAGGAAGGGTCTCAGATTTGGTATAAGCATTGAGATATCACATATCATGCTAAAGGAAGGGTCTCAGGATTGGAATGGGAAGGAGTTGTATATGACATCTCAGGCCATAGGAAGGTTCTCAGGTTTGGTATAAGCATTGAGATATCACATCTCTTCTATCGGAAAGGTCTCAGGATTGGAATGGGAAGGAGTTGGATATCCCATCTCATGTTATAGGAAGGATCTCAGGTTTGGTATTAGAAGCATAGAGATATCACATCTCATGCTATAGGAAGGGTCTCAGGATTGGAATGGGAAGGATTTGGATGTCACATCTCATGCTATAGGGAGGGTCTCAAGTTTGATATTAGAAGCATTGAGATAACAAATCTCATGATATCGGAAGGGTCTCAGGATTGGAATGGGAAGGAGTTGGATATCACATCTCATGATAAAGGAAGGGTCTAAGGTTTGGAAGGGGAAGGATTTGGATATCACATCTCATGTTATAGGACGGGTCTCAGGTTTGGTATTAGAAGCATTGAGATATCAAGACTCATGGTATAAGAAGGGTCTCAGAATTGGAATGGGAAGGAGTTGGATATCACACCTCAAGCTATAGGAAGGGTCTCAGGATTGGAATGGGAAGGAGTTTGATATCACATCTCATGCCATAGTATGGGTCTCAGGTTTAGTAGAAGCATTGGGATATCACATCTCATGCTATCAGAAGGGTATCAGTATTGGATTTTGAAGAAGTTGGATATCCCATCTCATGCTATAGGAAGGGTCTCAGGTTGGAATGGGAAGGAGTTGGATATCACATTTCATGTTATAGGAAGGGTCTCAGGATTGGAATGGGAAGGACTTGGATATCATATCTCATGCTATAGGACGGGTCTCAGGTTTGTTATTAGAATCATTGAGATATCATATTGCATGCTGTAGGAAGGGTCTAAGGATTGGAATAGGAAGGACCTGGATATCACATCTCATGCTATAGATAGGCTCTTAGGTTTGGAAAGGGAAGGAGTTGGATATCACATTTCATGTTAGAGGAAGGATCTCAGGTTTGGTATTAGAAGCACTGAGATATCACATCTCATGCTATAGGAAGGGTCTCAGGATTGGAATGGGAAGTAGTTGGATATCACATCTCATGCTATAGGAAGGGTCTCAGGTTTGGTATAAGCATTGAGATATCACATCTCATGCTATAGGACGGGTCTCAGGATTGGAATGGAAGGAGTTGGATATCACATCTCATGTTATAGGAAGGATCTCAGGTTTGGTATTAGAATCATTGAGACATCACATCTCATGCTATAGGAAGGGTCTCAGGGTTGGAATGGGAAGGAGTTGGATATCACAACTCATCCAATAGGAAGGGTCTCAGGTTTGGAATGGGAAGGAATTGGATATCACATCTCATGTTATAGGAAGGATCTCAGGTTTGGTATTAGAAGCATTGAGATATCACATCTCATGCTATAGGAAGGGTCTCAGGATTGGAATGTGAAGGATTTGGATATCACATCTCATGCTAAAGGAAGGGTCTCAGGTTTGGTAGAAGCATTGAGATATCACGTCTCTGCTATCGGAAGGGTCTCAGGATTGGATTGGGAAGGAGTTGGATATCCCTTCTCATGCTATAGGAAGGGTCTCAGGATTTGAATGGCAAGGAGTTGGATATCACATCTCATGCCATACGAAGGGTCTCAGGTTTGGTATAAGCATTGAGATATCACATCTCTGCTATCGGAAGGGTCTCAGGATTGGAATGGGAAGGAGTTGGATATTCCCATCTCATGTAATAGGAAGGGTCTCAGGTTTGGTATTAGAAGCATTGAGATATCACATCTCATGCTATAGGAAGGGTCTCAGGATTGGAATGGGAAGGACTTGGATATCACATCTCATGCTATAGGGAGGGTCTCAAGTTTGATATTAGAAGCTTTGAGATATCACATCTCATGATATCGGAAGGGTCTCAGGATTGGAATGGGAAGGAGTTGGATATCACATCTCATGATAAAGGAAGGGTCTAAGGTTTGGAAGGGGAAGGATTTGGATATCACATCTCATGTTATATTACGGGTCTCAGGCTTGGTATTAGAAGCATTGAGATATCAAGTCTCAGAGCATAGGAAGGGTCTCAGAATTGGAATGGGAAGGAGTTGGATATCACATCTCAAGCTATAGGAAGGGTCTCAGGATTGGAATGGGAAGGACTTGGATATCACATCTCATGCTATAGGAAGGCTCTCAGGTTTGGAAGGGGAAAGAGTTGGATATCACATTTCATGTTAGAGGTAGGATCTCAGGTTTGGTATTAGAGGCATTGAGATATCACATCTCATGCTATCAGAAGGGTCTCGGGAATGGAATGGGAAGGAGTTGGATATCACATCTCATGCTAAAGGGAGGGTCTCAGGTTTGGAAGGGAAAGGATTTGGATATCACATCTCATGTTATAGGAAGGATCTCAGGTTTGGTATTAGAAGCATTGAGATATCACATCTCATGCTATCAGAAGGGTCTCACGATTGGAATGGGAAGGAGTTGGATATCACATCTCATGCTAAAGGGAGGGTCTCAGGTTTGGAAGGGGAAGGATTTGGATATCACATCTCATGTTATCGGAAGGATCTCACGTTTGGTATTAGAAGTATTGAGATATCATATCTCATGCTATAGGAAGGGTCTCAGGATTGGAATGGGAAGGAGTTGGATATCACATCTCATGTTATAGGAAGTGTCTCAGGATTGTAATGGGAAGGACTTGGATATCACATCTCATGCTATAGGTAGGGTCTCAAGTTTGATATTAGAAGCATTGAGATATCACATCTCATGCTATAGGAAGGGTCTGAGGATTGGAATGGGAAGGAGTTGGATATCACATCTCATGCTATGGGAAGGGTCTCAGGTTTGGTATAAGCAGTGAGATATCACATCTCATGCTATAGGAAGTGTCTCAGGATTGGAATGGGAAGGAGTTGGATATCACATCTCATGTTATAGGAAGGATCTCAGGTTTGGTATAAGCATTGAGATATCACATCTCTGCTACCGGAAGGGTCTCAGGATTGGAATGGGAAGGAGTTGGAGATTCCCATCTCATGTTATAGGAAGGGTCTCAGGTTTGGTATTAGAAGCATTGAGATATCACATCTCATGCTATAGGAAGGGTCTCAGGATTGGAATGGGAAGGACTTGGATATCACATCTCATGCTATAGGGAGGGTCTCAAGTTTGATATTAGAAGCTTTGAGATATCACATCTCATGATATCGGAAGGGTCTCAGGATTGGAATGGGAAGGAGTTGGATATCACATCTCATGATAAAGGAAGGGTCTAAGGTTTGGAAGGGGAAGGATTTGGATATCACATCTCATGTTATATTACGGGTCTCACGTTTGTATTAGAAGCATTGAGATATCAAGTCTCATAGTATAGGAAGGGTCTCAGAATTGGAATGGGAAGGAGTTGGATATCACATCTCAAGCTATAGGAAGGGTCTCAGGATTGGAATGGGAAGGACTTGGATATCACATCTCATGCTATAGGAAGGCTCTCAGGTTTGGAAGGGGAAAGAGTTGGATATCACATTTCATGTTAGAGGTAGGATCTCAGGTTTGGTATTAGAGGCATTGAGATATCACATCTCATGCTATCAGAAGGGTCTCAGGAATGGAATGGGAAGGAGTTGGATATCACATCTCATGCTAAAGGGAGGGTCTCAGGTTTGGAAGGGGAAGGATTTGGATATCACATCTCATGTTATAGGAAGGATCTCAGGTTTGGTATTAGAAGCATTGAGATATCACATCTCATGCTATCGGAAGGATCTCAGGTTTGGTATTAGAAGCATTGAGATATCACATCTCATGCTATCAGAAGAGTCTCAGGATTGGAATAGGAAGGAGTTGGATATCACATCTCATGCTAAAGGGAGGGTCTCAGGATTGGAAGGGGAAGGATTTGGATATCACATCTCATGTTATCGGAAGGATCTCACGTTTGGTATTAGAAGTATTGAGATATCATATCTCATGCTATAGGAAGGGTCTCAGGATTGGAATGGGAAGGAGTTGGATATCACATCTCATGCTATAGGGAGGGTCTCAGGATTGGAATGGGAAGGACTTAGATATCACATATCATGCTATAGGGAGGGTCTCAGTTTTGATATTAGAAGCATTGAGATATCACATCTCATGCTATAGGAAGTGTCTCAGGATTGGAATGGGAAGGTGCTGGATATCACATCTCATGCTAAAGGAAGGGTCTCAGGTTTGGAACGGGAAGGATTTGGATATCACATCTCATGTTATAGGAAGGGTCTCAGGTTTGGTATAAGCATTGAGATATCACACCTCTGCTATCGGAAGTGTCTCAGGATTGGAATGGGAAGGAGTTGGATATCCCATCTCATGTTATAGGACGGGTCTCAGGTTTGTTATTAGAATCATTGAGATATCATATTGCATGCTGTAGGAAGGGTCTAAGGGTTGGAATGGGAAGGACTTGGATATCACATCTCATGGTATAGATAGGCTCTTAGGTTTGGAAAGGGAAGGAGTTGGATATCACATTTCATGTTAGAGGAAGGATCTCAGGTTTGGTATTAGAAGCATTGAGATATCACATCTCATGCTATAGGAAGGGTCTCAGGATTGGAATGGGAAGGTGTTGGATATCACATCTCATGCTAAAGGGAGGGTCTCAGGTTTGGAAGGGGAAGGATTTGGATATCACATCTCATGTTATAGGAAGGATCTCAGGTTTGGTATTAGAAGCATTGAGATATCACATCTCATGCTATCGGAAGGATCTCAGGTTTGGTATTAGAAGCATTGAGATATCACATCTCATGCTATCAGAAGAGTCTCAGGATTGGAATAGGAAGGAGTTGGATATCACATCTCATGCTAAAGGGAGGGTCTCAGGATTGGAAGGGGAAGGATTTGGATATCACATCTCATGTTATCGGAAGGATCTCACGTTTGGTATTAGAAGTATTGAGATATCATATCTCATGCTATAGGAAGGGTCTCAGGATTGGAATGGGAAGGACTTAGATATCACATATCATGCTATAGGGAGGGTCTCAGTTTTGATATTAGAAGCATTGAGATATCACATCTCATGCTATAGGAAGTGTCTCAGGATTGGAATGGGAAGGTGCTGGATATCACATCTCATGCTAAAGGAAGGGTCTCAGGTTTGGAACGGGAAGGATTTGGATATCACATCTCATGTTATAGGAAGGGTCTCAGGTTTGGTATAAGCATTGAGATATCACATCTCTGCTATCGGAAGTGTCTCAGGATTGGAATGGGAAGGAGTTGGATATCCCATCTCATGTTATAGGACGGGTCTCAGGTTTGTTATTAGAATCATTGAGATATCATATTGCATGCTGTAGGAAGGGTCTAAGGGTTGGAATGGGAAGGACTTGGATATCACATCTCATGGTATAGATAGGCTCTTAGGTTTGGAAAGGGAAGGAGTTGGATATCACATTTCATGTTAGAGGAAGGATCTCAGGTTTGGTATTAGAAGCATTGAGATATCACATCTCATGCTATAGGAAGGGTCTCAGGATTGGAATGGGAAGCAGTTGGATATCACATCTCATGCTATAGGAAGGGTCTCAGGTTTGGTATAAGCATTGAGATATCACATCTCATGCTATAGGACGGGTCTCAGGATTGGAATGGAAGGAGTTGGATATCACATCTCATGTTATAGGAAGGATCTCAGGTTTGGTATTAGAAGCATTGAGACATCACATCTCATGCTATAGGAAGGGTCTCAGGGTTGGAATGGGAAGGAGTTGGATATCACATCTCATCCAATAGGAAGGGTCTCAGGTTTGGAATGGGAAGGAATTGGATATCACATCTCATGTTATAGGAAGGATCTCAGGTTTGGTATTAGAAGCATTGAGATATCACATCTCATGCTATAGGAAGGGTCTCAGGATTGGAATGTGAAGGATTTGGATATCACATCTCATGCTAAAGGAAGGGTCTCAGGTTTGGTAGAAGCATTGAGATATCACGTCTCTGCTATCGGAAGAGTCTCAGGATTGGATTGGGAAGGAGTTGGATATCACATCTCATGCCATAGGGAGGGTCTCAGGTTTGGTATAAGCATTGAGATATCACATCTCTTCTATCGGAAGGGTCTCAGGATTGGATTGGGAAGGAGTTGGATATCCCTTCTCATGCTATAGGAAGTGTCTCAGGTTGGAATGGGAAGGAGTTGGATATCACATCTCATGTTATAGGAAGGGTCTCAGGATTGGAATGGGAAGGATTTGGATATCACATCTCTTGCTATAGGAAGGGTCTCAGGATTGGAATGGGTAGGAGTTGGATATTACTTTCTTGCTATAGGAAGGGTCTCAGGTTTGGAACGGGAAGGAGTTGGATATCACATCTCATGTTATAGGAAGGGTCTCAGGTTTGGTATAAGCATTGAGATATCACATCTCTGCTATCGGAAGCGGCTCAGGATTGGAATGGGAAGGAGTTGGATATCCCATCTCATGTTATAGGAAGAGTCTCTGGTTTGGTATTAGAATCATTGAGATATCACATCGCATGCTGTAGGAAAGGTCTAAGGATTGGAATGGGATGGACTTGGATATCACATCTCATGCTATAGGTAGGCTCTCAGGTTTGGTATAAGCATTGAGATATCACATCTCATGCTATAGGAAGGGTCTCAGGATTGGAATGGGAAGTAATTGGATATCACATCTCATGCTATAGGAAGGATCTCAGATTTGGTATAAGCATTGAGATATCACATCTCATGCTAAAGGAAGGGTCTCAGGATTGGAATGGGAAGGAGTTGTATATGACATCTCAGGCCATAGGAAGGTTCTCAGGTTTGGTATAAGCATTGAGATATCACATCTCTGCTATCGGAAGGGTCTCAGGATTGGAATGGGAAGCAGTTGGATATCCCATCTCATGTTATAGGAAGGGTCTCAGGTTTGGTATTAGAAGCATAGAGATATCACATCTCATGCTATAGGAAGGATCTCAGGATTTGAATGGCAATGAGTTGGATATCACATCTCATGCCATAGGAAGGGTCTCAGGTTTGGTATAAGCATTGAGATATCACATCTCTGCTATCGGAAGGGTCTCAGGATTGGATTGGGAAGGAGTTAGATATCCCTTCTCATGCTATAGGAAGTGTCTCAGGTTGGAATGGGAAGGAGTTGGATATCACATCTCATGTTATAGGAAGGGTCTCAGGATTGGAATGGGAAGGACTTGGATGTCACATCTCATGCTATAGGGAGGGTCTCAAGTTTGATATTAGAAGCATTGAGATAACAAATCTCATGATATCGGAAGGGTCTCAGGATTGGAATGGGAAGGAGTTGGATATCACATCTCATGATAAAGGAAGGGTCTAAGGTTTGGAAGGGGAAGGATTTGGATATCACATCTCATGTTATAGGACGGGTCTCAGGTTTGGTATTAGATGCATTGAGATATCAAGTCTCATGGTATAAGAAGGGTCTCAGAATTGGAATGGGAAGGAGTTGGATATCACACCTCAAGCTATAGGAAGGGTCTCAGGATTGGAATGGGAAGGAGTTTGATATCACATCTCATGCCATAGTATGGGTCTCAGGTTTGGTAGAAGCATTGGGATATCACATCTCATGCTATCGGAAGGGTATCAGTATTGGATTTGGAAGAAGTTGGATATCCCATCTCATGCTATAGGAAGGGTCTCAGGTTGGAATGGGAAGGAGTTGGATATCACATTTCATGATATAGGAAGGGTCTCAGGATTGGAATGGGAAGGACTTGGATATCATATCTCATGCTATAGGACGGGTCTCAGGTTTGTTATTAGAATCATTGAGATATCATATTGCATGCTGTAGGAAGGGTCTAAGGATTGGAATGGGAAGGACTTGGATATCACATCTCATGCTATAGATAGGCTCTTAGGTTTGGAAAGGGAAGGAGTTGGATATCACATTTCATGTTAGAGGAAGGATCTCAGGTTTGGTATTAGAAGCATTGAGATATCACATCTCATGCTATATGAAGGGTCTCAGGATTGGAATGGGAAGTAGTTGGATATCACATCTCATGCTATAGGAAGGGTCTCAGGTTTGGTATAAGCATTGAGATATCACATCTCATGCTATAGGACAGGTCTCAGGATTGGAATGGAAGGAGTTGGATATCACATATCATGTTATAGGAAGGATCTCAGGTTTGGTATTGGAGGCATTGAGACATCACATCTCATGCTATAGGAAGGGTCTCAGGGTTGGAATAGGAAGGAGTTGGATATCACATCTCATCCAATAGGAAGGGTCTCAGGTTTGGAATGGGAAGGAATTGGATATCACATCTCATGTTATAGGAAAGATCTCAGGTTTGGTATTAGAAGCATTGAGATATCACATCTCATGCTATAGGAAGGGTCTCAGAATTGGAATGGGAAGGAGTTGGATATCACACCTCAAGCTATAGGAAGGGTCTCAGGATTGGAATGGGAAGGAGTTTGATATCACATCTCATGCCATAGTATGGGTCTCAGGTTTGGTAGAAGCATTGGGATATCACATCTCATGCTATCGGAAGGGTATCAGTATTGGATTTTGAAGAAGTTGGATATCCCATCTCATGCTATAGGAAGGGTCTCAGGTTGGAATGGGAAGGAGTTGGATATCACATTTCATGTTATTTGAAGGGTCTCAGGATTGGAATGGGAAGGACTTGGATATCATATCTCATGCTATAGGACGGGTCTCAGGTTTGTTATTAGAATCATTGAGATATCATATTGCATGCTGTAGGAAGGGTCTAAGGATTGGAATAGGAAGGACCTGGATATCACATCTCATGCTATAGATAGGCTCTTAGGTTTGGAAAGGGAAGGAGTTGGATATCACATTTCATGTTAGAGGAAGGATCTCAGGTTTGGTATTAGAAGCACCGAGATATCACATCTCATGCTATAGGAAGGGTCTCAGGATTGGAATGGGAAGTAGTTGGATATCACATCTCATGCTATAGGAAGGGTCTCAGGTTTGGTATAAGCATTGAGATATCACATCTCATGCTATAGGACGGGTCTCAGGATTGGAATGGAAGGAGTTGGATATCACATCTCATGTTATAGGAAGGATCTCAGGTTTGGTATTAGAATCATTGAGACATCACATCTCATGCTATAGGAAGGGTCTCAGGGTTGTAATGGGAAGGAGTTGGATATCACAACTCATCCAATAGGAAGGGTCTCAGGTTTGGAATGGGAAGGAATTGGATATCACATCTCATGTTATAGGAAGGATCTCAGGTTTGGTATTAGAAGCATTGAGATATCACATCTCATGCTATAGGAAGGGTCTCAGGATTGGAATGTGAAGGATTTGGATATCACATCTCATGCTAAAGGAAGGGTCTCAGGTTTGGTAGAAGCATTGAGATATCACGTCTCTGCTATCGGAAGGGTCTCAGGATTGGATTGGGAAGGAGTTGGATATCCCTTCTCATGCTATAGGAAGGGTCTCAGGATTTGAATGGCAAGGAGTTGGATATCACATCTCATGCCATACGAAGGGTCTCAGGTTTCGTATAAGCATTGAGATATCACATCTCTGCTATCGGAAGGGTCTCAGGATTGGAATGGGAAGGAGTTGGATATTCCCATCTCATGTAATAGGAAGGGTCTCAGGTTTGGTATTAGAAGCATTGAGATATCACATCTCATGCTATAGGAAGGGTCTCAGGATTGGAATGGGAAGGACTTGGATATCACATCTCATGCTATAGGGAGGGTCTCAAGTTTGATATTAGAAGCTTTGAGATATCACATCTCATGATATCGGAAGGGTCTCAGGATTGGAATGGGAAGGAGTTGGATATCACATCTCATGATAAAGGAAGGGTCTAAGGTTTGGAAGGGGAAGGATTTGGATATCACATCTCATGTTATATTACGGGTCTCAGGTTTGGTATTAGAAGCATTGAGATATCAAGTCTCAGAGTATAGGAAGGGTCTCAGAATTGGAATGGGAAGGAGTTGGATATCACATCTCAAGCTATAGGAAGGGTCTCAGGATTGGAATGGGAAGGACTTGGATATCACATCTCATGCTATAGGAAGGCTCTCAGGTTTGGAAGGGGAAAGAGTTGGATATCACATTTCATGTTAGAGGTAGGATCTCAGGTTTGGTATTAGAGGCATTGAGATATCACATCTCATGCTATCAAAAGGGTCTCGGGAATGGAATGGGAAGGAGTTGGATATCACATCTCATGCTAAAGGGAGGGTCTCAGGTTTGGAAGGGAAAGGATTTGGATATCACATCTCATGTTATAGGAAGGATCTCAGGTTTGGTATTAGAAGCATTGAGATATCACATCTCATGCTATCAGAAGGGTCTCAGGATTGGAATGGGAAGGAGTTGGATATCACATCTCATGCTAAAGGGAGGGTCTCAGGTTTGGAAGGGGAAGGATTTGGATATCACATCTCATGTTATCGGAAGGATCTCACGTTTGGTATTAGAAGTATTGAGATATCATATCTCATGCTATAGGAAGGGTCTCAGGATTGGAATGGGAAGGAGTTGGATATCACATCTCATGTTATAGGAAGTGTCTCAGGATTGTAATGGGAAGGACTTGGATATCACATCTCATGCTATAGGTAGGGTCTCAAGTTTGATATTAGAAGCATTGAGATATCACATCTCATGCTATAGCAAGGGTCTGAGGATTGGAATGGGAAGGAGTTGGATATCACATCTCATGCTATGGGAAGGGTCTCAGGTTTGGTATAAGCAGTGAGATATCACATCTCATGCTATAGGAAGTGTCTCAGGATTGGAATGGGAAGGAGTTGGATATCACATCTCATGTTATATGAAGGATCTCATGTTTGGTATAAGCATTGAGATATCACATCTCTACTACCGGAAGGGTCTCAGGATTGGAATGGGAAGGAGTTGGATATTCCCATCTAATGTTATAGGAAGGGTCTCAGGTTTGGTATTAGAAGCATTGAGATATCACATCTCATGCTATAGGAAGGGTCTCAGGATTGGAATGGGAAGGACTTGGATATCACATCTCTTGCTATAGGGAGGGTCTCAAGTTTGATATTAGAAGCTTTGAGATATCACATCTCATGATATCGGAAGGGTCTCAGGATTGGAATGGGAAGGAGTTGGATATCACATCTCATGATAAAGGAAGGGTCTAAGGTTTGGAAGGGGAAGGATTTGGATATCACATCTCATGTTATATTACGGGTCTCACGTTTGTATTAGAAGCATTGAGATATCAAGTCTCATAGTATAGGAAGGGTCTCAGAATTGGAATGGGAAGGAGTTGGATATCACATCTCAAGCTATAGGAAGGGTCTCAGGATTGGAATGGGAAGGACTTGGATATCACATCTCATGCTATAGGAAGGCTCTCAGGTTTGGAAGGGGAAAGAGTTGGATATCACATTTCATGTTAGAGGTAGGATCTCAGGTTTGGTATTAGAGGCATTGAGATATCACATCTCATGCTATCAGAAGGGTCTCAGGAATGGAATGGGAAGGAGTTGGATATCACATCTCATGCTAAAGGGAGGGTCTCAGGTTTGGAAGGGGAAGGATTTGGATATCACATCTCATGTTATAGGAAGGATCTCAGGTTTGGTATTAGAAGCATTGAGATATCACATCTCATGCTATCGGAAGGATCTCAGGTTTGGTATTAGAAGCATTGAGATATCACATCTCATGCTATCAGAAGAGTCTCAGGATTGGAATAGGAAGGAGTTGGATATCACATCTCATGCTAAAGGGAGGGTCTCAGGATTGGAAGGGGAAGGATTTGGATATCACATCTCATGTTATCGGAAGGATCTCACGTTTGGTATTAGAAGTATTGAGATATCATATCTCATGCTATAGGAAGGGTCTCAGGATTGGAATGGGAAGGAGTTGGATATCACATCTCATGCTATAGGGAGGGTCTCAGGATTGGAATGGGAAGGACTTAGATATCACATATCATGCTATAGGGAGGGTCTCAGTTTTGATATTAGAAGCATTGAGATATCACATCTCATGCTATAGGAAGTGTCTCAGGATTGGAATGGGAAGGTGCTGGATATCACATCTCATGCTAAAGGAAGGGTCTCAGGTTTGGAACGGGAAGGATTTGGATATCACATCTCATGTTATAGGAAGGGTCTCAGGTTTGGTATAAGCATTGAGATATCACATCTCTGCTATCGGAAGTGTCTCAGGATTGGAATGGGAAGGAGTTGGATATCCCATCTCATGTTATAGGACGGGTCTCAGGTTTGTTATTAGAATCATTGAGATATCATATTGCATGCTGTAGGAAGGGTCTAAGGGTTGGAATGGGAAGGACTTGGATATCACATCTCATGGTATAGATAGGCTCTTAGGTTTGGAAAGGGAAGGAGTTGGATATCACATTTCATGTTAGAGGAAGGATCTCAGGTTTGGTATTAGAAGCATTGAGATATCACATCTCATGCTATAGGAAGGGTCTCAGGATTGGAATGGGAAGCAGTTGGATATCACATCTCATGCTAAAGGGAGGGTCTCAGGTTTGGAAGGGGAAGGATTTGGATATCACATCTCATGTTATAGGAAGGATCTCAGGTTTGGTATTAGAAGCATTGAGATATCACATCTCATGCTATCGGAATTATCTCAGGTTTGGTATTAGAAGCATTGAGATATCACATCTCATGCTATCAGAAGAGTCTCAGGATTGGAATAGGAAGGAGTTGGATATCACATCTCATGCTAAAGGGAGGGTCTCAGGATTGGAAGGGGAAGGATTTGGATATCACATCTCATGTTATCGGAAGGATCTCACGTTTGGTATTAGAAGTATTGAGATATCATATCTCATGCTATAGGAAGGGTCTCAGGATTGGAATGGGAAGGAGTTGGATATCACATCTCATGCTATAGGGAGGGTCTCAGGATTGGAATGGGAAGGACTTAGATATCACATATCATGCTATAGGGAGGGTCTCAGTTTTGATATTAGAAGCATTGAGATATCACATCTCATGCTATAGGAAGTGTCTCAGGATTGGAATGGGAAGGTGCTGGATATCACATCTCATGCTAAAGGAAGGGTCTCAGGTTTGGAACGGGAAGGATTTGGATATCACATCTCATGTTATAGGAAGGGTCTCAGGTTTGGTATAAGCATTGAGATATCACATCTCTGCTATCGGAAGTGTCTCAGGATTGGAATGGGAAGCAGTTGGATATCCCATCTCATGTTATAGGACGGGTCTCAGGTTTGTTATTAGAATCATTGAGATATCATATTGCATGCTGTAGGAAGGGTCTAAGGGTTGGAATGGGAAGGACTTGGATATCACATCTCATGGTATAGATAGGCTCTTAGGTTTGGAAAGGGAAGGAGTTGGATATCACATTTCATGTTAGAGGAAGGATCTCAGGTTTGGTATTAGAAGCATTGAGATATCACATCTCATGCTATAGGAAGGGTCTCAGGATTGGAATGGGAAGCAGTTGGATATCACATCTCATGCTATAGGAAGGGTCTCAGGTTTGGTATAAGCATTGAGATATCACATCTCATGCTATAGGACGGGTCTCAGGATTGGAATGGAAGGAGTTGGATATCACATCTCATGTTATAGGAAGGATCTCAGGTTTGGTATTAGAAGCATTGAGACATCACATCTCATGCTATAGGAAGGGTCTCAGGGTTGGAATGGGAAGGAGTTGGATATCACATCTCATCCAATAGGAAGGGTCTCAGGTTTGGAATGGGAAGGAATTGGATATCACATCTCATCTTATAGGAAGGATCTCAGGTTTGGTATTAGAAGCATTGAGATATCACATCTCATGCTATAGGAAGGGTCTCAGGATTGGAATGTGAAGGATTTGGATATCACATCTCATGCTAAAGGAAGGGTCTCAGGTTTGGTAGAAGCATTGAGATATCACGTCTCTGCTATCGGAAGGGTCTCAGGATTGGATTGGGAAGGAGTTGGATATCCCTTCTCATGCTATAGGAAGTGTCTCAGGTTGGAATGGGAAGGAGTTGGATATCACATCTCGTGTTATAGGAAGGGTCTCAGGATTGGAATGGGAAGGATTTGGATATCACATCTCTTGCTATAGGAAGGGTCTCAGGATTGGAATGGGTAGGAGTTGGATATTACTTTCTTGCTATAGGAAGGGTCTCATGTTTGGAATGGGAAGGAGTTGGATATCACATATGCTATAGTTAGTGTCTCAGGTTTGGAACGGGAAGGAGTTGGATATCACATCTCATGTTATAGGAAGGGTCTCAGGTTTGGTATAAGCATTGAGATATCACATCTCTGCTATCGGAAGCGGCTCAGGATTGGAATGGGAAGGAGTTGGATATCCCATCTCATGTTATAGGAAGAGTCTCTGGTTTGGTATTAGAATCATTGAGATATCACATCGCATGCTGTAGGAAAGGTCTAAGGATTGGAATGGGATGGACTTGGATATCACATCTCATGCTATAGGTAGGCTCTCAGGTTTGGTGTAAGCATTGAGATATCACATCTCATGCTATAGGAAGGGTCTCAGGATTGGAATGGGAAGGAATTGGATATCACATCTCATGCTATAGGAAGGGTCTCAGATTTGGTATAAGCATTGAGATATCACATCTCATGCTAAAGGAAGGGTCTCAGGATTGGAATGGGAAGGAGTTGTATATGACATCTCAGGCCATAGGAAGGTTCTCAGGTTTGGTATAAGCATTGAGATATCACATCTCTGCTATCGGAAGGGTCTCAGGATTGGAATGGGAAGCAGTTGGATATCCCATCTCATGTTATAGGAAGGGTCTCAGGTTTGGTATTAGAAGCATAGAGATATCACATCTCATGCTATAGGAAGGATCTCAGGATTTGAATGGCAAGGAGTTGGATATCACATCTCATGCCATGGGAAGGGTCTCAGGTTTGGTATAAGCATTGAGATATCACATCTCTGCTATCGGAAGGGTCTCAGGATTGGATTGGGAAGGAGTTAGATATCCCTTCTCATGCTATAGGAAGTGTCTCAGGTTGGAATGGGAAGGAGTTGGATATCACATCTCATGTTATAGGAAGGGTCTCAGGATTGGAATGGGAAGGACTTGGATGTCACATCTCATGCTATAGGGAGGGTCTCAAGTTTGATATTAGAAGCATTGAGATAACAAATCTCATGATATCGGAAGGGTCTCAGGATTGGAATGGGAAGGAGTTGGATATCACATCTCATGATAAAGGAAGGGTCTAAGGTTTGGAAGGGGAAGGATTTGGATATCACATCTCATGTTATAGGACGGGTCTCAGGTTTGGTATTAGATGCATTGAGATATCAAGTCTCATGGTATAAGAAGGGTCTCAGAATTGGAATGGGAAGGAGTTGGATATCACACCTCAAGCTATAGGAAGGGTCTCAGGATTGGAATGGGAAGGAGTTTGATATCACATCTCATGCCATAGTATGGGTCTCAGGTTTGGTAGAAGCATTGGGATATCACATCTCATGCTATCGGAAGGGTATCAGTATTGGATTTGGAAGAAGTTGGATATCCCATCTCATGCTATAGGAAGGGTCTCAGGTTGGAATGGGAAGGAGTTGGATATCACATTTCATGATATAGGAAGGGTCTCAGGATTGGAATGGGAAGGACTTGGATATCATATCTCATGCTATAGGACGGGTCTCAGGTTTGTTATTAGAATCATTGAGATATCACATCTCATGCTATATGAAGGGTCTCAGGATTGGAATGGGAAGTAGTTGGATATCACATCTCATGCTATAGGAAGGGTCTCAGGTTTGGTATAAGCATTGAGATATCACATCTCATGCTATAGGACAGGTCTCAGGATTGGAATGGAAGGAGTTGGATATCACATATCATGTTATAGGAAGGATCTCAGGTTTGGTATTGGAAGCACTGAGATATCACATCTCATGCTATATGAAGGGTCTCAGGATTGGAATGGGAAGTAGTTGGATATCACATCTCATGCTATAGGAAGGGTCTCAGGTTTGGTATAAGCATTGAGATATCACATCTCATGCTATAGGACAGGTCTCAGGATTGGAATGGAAGGAGTTGGATATCACATATCATGTTATAGGAAGGATCTCAGGTTTGGTATTGGAAGCACTGAGATATCACATCTCATGCTATATGAAGGGTCTCAGGATTGGAATGGGAAGTAGTTGGATATCACATCTCATGCTATAGGAAGGGTCTCAGGTTTGGTATAAGCATTGAGATATCAAGTCTCATAGTATAGGAAGGGTCTCAGAATTGGAATGGGAAGGAGTTGGATATCCCATCTCATGTTATAGGAAGAGTCTCTGGTTTGGTATTAAAATCATTGAGATATCACATCGCATGCTGTAGGAAGGGTCTAAGGATTGGAATGGGATGGACTTGGATATCACATCTCATGTTATAGGTAGGCTCTCAGGTTTGGTATAAGCATCGAGATATCACATCTCATGCTATAAGAAGGGTCTCAGAATTGGAATGGGAAGGAGTTGGATATCACATCTCAAGCTATAGGAAGGGTCTAAGGATTGGAATGGGATGGACTTGGATATCACATCTCATGTTATAGGTAGGCTCTCAGGTTTGGTATAAGCATTGAGATATCACATCTCATGCTATAAGAAGGGTCTCAGGATTTGAATGGCAAGGAGTTGGATATCACATCTCATGCCATAGGAAGGGTCTCAGGTTTGGTATAAGCATTGAGATATCACATCTCTGCTATCGGAAGGGTCTCAGGATTGGATTGGGAAGGAGTTGGATATCCCTTCTCATGCTATAGGAAGTGTCTCAGGTTGGAATGGGAAGGAGTTGGATATCACATCTCATGTTATAGGAAGGGTCTCAGGATTGGAATGGGAAGGATTTGGATATCACATCTCTTGCTATAGGAAGGGTCTCAGGATTGGAATGGGTAGGAGTTGGATATTACTTTCTTGCTATAGGAAGGGTCTCATGTTTGGAATGGGAAGGAGTTGGATATCACATATGCTATAGTTAGTGTCTCAGGTTTGGAACGGGAAGGAGTTGGATATCACATCTCATGTTATAGGAAGGGTCTCAGGTTTGGTATAAGCATTGAGATATCACATCTCTGCTATCGGAAGCGGCTCAGGATTGGAATGGGAAGGAGTTGGATATCACATCTCATGTTATAGTAAGAGTCTCTGGTTTGGTATTAGAATCATTGAGATATCACATCGCATGCTGTAGGAAGGGTCTAAGGATTGGAATGGGATGGACTTGGATATCACATCTCATGCTATAGGTAGGCTCTCAGGTTTGGTATAAGCATTGAGATATCACATCTCATGCTATAGGAAGGGTCTCAGGATTGGAATGGGAAGGATTTGGATATCACATCTCATGCTATAGGAAGGGTCTCAGATTTGGTATAAGCATTGAGATATCACATCTCATGCTAAAGGAAGGGTCTCAGGATTGGAATGGGAAGGAGTTGTGTATGACATCTCAGGCCATAGGAAGGGTCTCAGGTTTGGTATAAGCATTGAGATATCACATCTCTGCTATCGGAAGGGTCTCAGGATTGGAATGGGAAGGAGTTGGATATCCCATCTCATGTTATAGGAAGGGTCTCAGGTTTGGTATTAGAAGCATAGAGATATCACATCTCATGCTATAGGAAGGGTCTCAGGATTGGAATGGGAAGGACTTGGATGTCACATCTCATGCTATAGGGAGGATCTCAAGTTTGATATTAGAAGCTTTGAGATAAAAAATCTCATGATATCGGAAGGGTCTCAGGATTGGAATGGGAAGGAGTTGGATACCACATCTCATGATAAAGGAAGGGTCTAAGGTTTGGAAGGGGAAGGATTTGGATATCACATCTCATGTTATAGGACGGGTCTCAGGTTTGGTATTAGAAGCATTGAGATATCAAGTCTCATGGTATAAGAAGGGTCTCAGAATTGGAATGGGAAGGAGTTGGATATCACACCTCAAGCTATAGGAAGGGTCTCAGGATTGGAATGGGAAGGAGTTTGATATCACATCTCATGCCATAGTATGGGTCTCAGGTTTGGTAGAAGCATTGGGATATCACATCTCATGCTATCGGAAGGGTATCAGTATTGGATTTTGAAGAAGTTGGATATCCCATCTCATGCTATAGGAAGGGTCTCAGGTTGGAATGGGAAGGAGTTGGATATCACATTTCATGTTATAGGAAGGGTCTCAGGATTGGAATGGGAAGGACTTGGATATCATATCTCATGCTATAGGACGGGTCTCAGGTTTGTTATTAGAATCATTGAGATATCATATTGCATGCTGTAGGAAGGGTCTAAGGATTGGAATAGGAAGGACCTGGATATCACATCTCATGCTATAGATAGGCTCTTAGGTTTGGAAAGGGAAGGAGTTGGATATCACATTTCATGTTAGAGGAAGGATCTCAGGTTTGGTATTAGAAGCATTGAGATATCACATCTCATGCTATAGGAAGGGTCTCAGGATTGGAATGGGAAGTAGTTGGATATCACATCTCATGCTATAGGAAGGGTCTCAGGTTTCGTATAAGCATTGCGATATCACATCTCATGCTATAGGACGGGTCTCAGGATTGGAATGGAAGGAGTTGGATATCACATCTCATGTTATAGGAAGGATCTCAGGTTTGGTATTAGAATCATTGAGACATCACATCTCATGCTATAGGAAGGGTCTCAGGGTTGGAATGGGAAGGAGTTGGATATCACAACTCATCCAATAGGAAGGGTCTCAGGTTTGGAATGGGAAGGAATTGGATATCACATCTCATGTTATAGGAAGGATCTCAGGTTTGGTATTAGAAGCATTGAGATATCACATCTCATGCTATAGGAAGGGTCTCAGGATTGGAATGTGAAGGATTTGGATATCACATCTCATGCTAAAGGAAGGGTCTCAGGTTTGGTAGAAGCATTGAGATATCACGTCTCTGCTATCGGAAGGGTCTCAGGATTGGATTGGGAAGGAGTTGGATATCCCTTCTCATGCTATAGGAAGGGTCTCAGGATTTGAATGGCAAGGAGTTGGATATCACATCTCATGCCATACGAAGGGTCTCAGGTTTGGTATAAGCATTGAGATATCACATCTCTGCTATCGGAAGGGTCTCAGGATTGGAATGGGAAGGAGTTGGATATTCCCATCTCATGTAATAGGAAGGGTCTCAGGTTTGGTATTAGAAGCATTGAGATATCACATCTCATGCTATAGGAAGGGTCTCAGGATTGGAATGGGAAGGACTTGGATATCACATCTCATGCTATAGGGAGGGTCTCAAGTTTGATATTAGAAGCTTTGAGATATCACATCTCATGATATCGGAAGGGTCTCAGGATTGGAATGGGAAGGAGTTGGATATCACATCTCATGATAAAGGAAGGGTCTAAGGTTTGAAAGGGGAAGGATTTGGATATCACATCTCATGTTATATTACGGGTCTCAGGTTTGGTATTAGAAGCATTGAGATATCAAGTCTCAGAGTATAGGAAGGGTCTCAGAATTGGAATGGGAAGGAGTTGGATATCACATCTCAAGCTATAGGAAGGGTCTCAGGATTGGAATGGGAAGGACTTGGATATCACATCTCATGCTATAGGAAGGCTCTCAGGTTTGGAAGGGGAAAGAGTTGGATATCACATTTCATGTTAGTGGTACGATCTCAGGTTTGGTATTAGAGGCATTGAGATATCACATCTCATGCTATCAGAAGGGTCTCGGGAATGGAATGGGAAGGAGTTGGATATCACATCTCATGCTAAAGGGAGGGTCTCAGGTTTGGAAGGGGAAGGATTTGGATATCACATCTCATGTTATAGGAAGGATCTCAGGTTTGGTATTAGAAGCATTGAGATATCACATCTCATGCTATCGGAAGGATCTCAGGTTTGGTATTAGAAGCATTGAGATATCACATCTCATGCTATCAGAAGGGTCTCAGGATTGGAATGGGAAGGAGTTGGATATCACATCTCATGCTAAAGGGAGGGTCTCAGGTTTGGAAGGGGAAGGATTTGGATATCACATCTCATGTTATCGGAAGGATCTCACGTTTGGTATTAGAAGTATTGAGATATCATATCTCATGCTATAGGAAGGGTCTCAGGATTGGAATGGGAAGGAGTTGGATATCACATCTCATGCTATAGGAAGTGTCTCAGGATTGTAATGGGAAGGACTTGGATATCACATCTCATGCTATAGGTAGGGTCTCAAGTTTGATATTAGAAGCATTGAGATATCACATCTCATGCTATAGGAAGGGTCTGAGGATTGGAATGGGAAGGAGTTGGATATCACATCTCATGCTATGGGAAGGGTCTCAGGTTTGGTATAAGCAGTGAGATATCACATCTCATGCTATAGGAAGTGTCTCAGGATTGGAATGGGAAGGAGTTGGATATCACATCTCATGTTATAGGAAGGATCTCAGGTTTGGTATAAGCATTGAGATATCACATCTCTGCTATCGGAAGGGTCTCAGGATTGGAATGGGAAGGAGTTGGATATTCCCATCTCATGTTATAGGAAGGGTCTCAGGTTTGGTATTAGAAGCATTGAGATATCACATCTCATGCTATAGGAAGGGTCTCAGGATTGGAATGGGAAGGACTTGGATATCACATCTCATGCTATAGGGAGCGTCTCAAGTTTGATATTAGAAGCTTTGAGATATCACATCTCATGATATCGGAAGGGTCTCAGGATTGGAATGGGAAGGAGTTGGATATCACATCTCATGATAAAGGAAGGGTCTAAGGTTTGGAAGGGGAAGGATTTGGATATCACATCTCATGTTATATTACGGGTCTCACGTTTGTATTAGAAGCATTGAGATATCAAGTCTCATAGTATAGGAAGGGTCTCAGAATTGGAATGGGAAGGAGTTGGATATCACATCTCAAGTTATAGGAAGGGTCTCAGGATTGGAATGGGAAGGACTTGGATATCACATCTCATGCTATAGGAATGCTCTCAGGTTTGGAAGGGGAAAGAGTTGGATATCACATTTCATGTTAGAGGTAGGATCTCAGGTTTGGTATTAGAGGCATTGAGATATCACATCTCATGCTATCAGAAGGGTCTAAGGAATGGAATGGGAAGGAGTTGGATATCACATCTCATGCTAAAGGGAGGGTCTCAGGTTTGGAAGGGGAAGGATTTGGATATCACATCTCATGTTATAGGAAGGATCTCAGGTTTGGTATTAGAAGCATTGAGATATCACATCTCATGCTATCGGAAGGATCTCAGGTTTGGTATTAGAAGTATTGAGATATCACATCTCATGCTATCAGAAGAGTCTCAGGATTGGAATAGGAAGGAGTTGGATATCACATCTCATGCTAAAGGGAGGGTCTCAGGATTGGAAGGGGAAGGATTTGGATATCACATCTCATGTTATCGGAAGGATCTCACGTTTGGTATTAGAAGTATTGAGATATCATATCTCATGCTATAGGAAGGGTCTCAGGATTGGAATGGGAAGGAGTTGGATATCACATCTCATGCTATAGGGAGGGTCTCAGGATTGGAATGGGAAGGACTTAGATAACACATATCATGCTATAGGGAGGGTCTCAGTTTTGATATTAGAAGCATTGAGATATCACATCTCATGCTATCGGAAGTGTCTCAGGATTGGAATGGGAAGGAGCTGGATATCACATCTCATGCTAAAGGAAGGGTCTCAGGTTTGGAACGAGAAGGATTTGGATATCACATCTCATGTTATAGGAAGGGTCTCAGGTTTGGTATAAGCATTGAGATATCACATCTCTGCTATCGGAAGTGTCTCAGGATTGGAATGGGAAGGAGTTGGATATCCCATCTCATGTTATAGGACGGGTCTCAGGTTTGTTATTAGAATCATTGAGATATCATATTGCATGCTGTAGGAAGGGTCTAAGGGTTGGAATGTGAAGGACTTGGATATCACATCTCATGCTATAGATAGGCTCTTAGGTTTGGAAAGGGAAGGAGTTGGATATCACATTTCATGTTAGAGGAAGGATCTCAGGTTTGGTATTAGAAGCATTGAGATATCACATCTATTGCTATAGGAAGGGTCTCAGGATTGGAATGTGAAGGATTTGGATATCACATCTCATGCTAAAGGAAGGGTCTCAGGTTTGGTAGAAGCATTGAGATATCACGTCGCTGCTATCGGAAGGGTCTCAGGATTGGATTGGGAAGGAGTTGGATATCCCTTCTCATGCTATAGGAAGGGTCTCAGGATTTGAATGGCAAGGAGTTGGATATCACATCTCATGCCATAGGAAGGGTCTCAGGTTTGGTATAAGCATTGAGATATCACATCTCTGCTATCGGAAGGGTCTCAGGATTGGATTGGGAAGGAGTTGGATATCCCTTCTCATGTTATAGGAAGGGTCTCAGGATTGGAATGGGAAGGATTTGGATATCACATCTCTTGCTATAGGAAGGGTCTCAGGATTGGAATGGGTAGGAGTTGGATATTACTTTCTTGCTATAGGAAGGGTCTCATGTTTGGAATGGGAAGGAGTTGGATATCACATATGCTATAGTTAGTGTCTCAGGTTTGGAACGGGAAGGAGTTGGATATCACATCTCATGTTATAGGAAGGGTCTCAGGTTTGGTATAAGCATTGAGATATCACATCTCTGCTATCGGAAGCGGCTCAGGATTGGAATGGGAAGGAGTTGGATATCCCATCTCATGTTATAGGAAGAGTCTCTGGTTTGGTATTAGAATCATTGAGATATCACATCGCATGCTGTAGGAAGGGTCTAAGGATTGGAATGGGATGGACTTGGATATCACATCTCATATTATAGGTAGGCTCTCAGGTTTGGTATAAGCATTGAGATATCACATCTCATGCTATAGGAAGGGTCTCAGGATTGGAATGGGAAGGAATTGGATATCACATCTCAGGCTATAGGAAGGGTCTCAGGATTGGAATGGGAAGGAGTTGGATATCACATCTCATGCTATAGGAAGGGTCTCAGGTTTGGTATAAGCATTGAGATATCACATCTCATGCTATAGGAAGGGTCTCAGGATTGGAATGGAAGGAGTTGGATATCACATCTCATGTTATAGGAAGGATCTCAGGTTTGGTATTAGAAGCATTGAGACATCACATCTCATGCTATAGGAAGGGTCTCAGGATTGGAATGGGAAGGAGTTGGATATCAAATCTCATGCTATAGGAAGGGTCTCAGGATTGGAATGGGAAGGAGTTGAATATGACATCTCATGCCGTAGGAAGGGTCTCAGGTTTGGTATAAACATTGAGATATCACATCTCTGCTATCAAAAGGGTCTCAGGATTGGAATTGGAAGGAGTTGGATATCCCATCTCATGTTATAGGAAGAGTCTCAGGTTTGGTATTAGAAGCATTAAGATATCACATCTCATGCTATAGGAAGTGTCTCAGGATTGGAATGGGAAGGACTTGGATATCACATCTCATGCTATAGGTAGGGTCTCAAGTTTGACATTAGAAGCATTGAGATATCACATCTCATGCTATAGGAAGGGTCTGAGGATTGGAATGGGAAGGAGTTGGATATCACATCTCCTGCTATGGGAAGGGTATCAGGTTTGGTATAAGCAGTGAGATATCACATCTCATGCTATAGGAAGTGTCTCAGGATTGGAATGGGAAGGAGTTGGATATCACATCTCATGTTATAGGAAGGATCTCAGGTGTGGTATAAGCATTGAGATATCACATCTCTGCTATCGGAAGGGTCTCAAGATTGGAATGGGAAGGAGTTGGATATTCCCATCTCATGTTATAGGAACGGTCTCAGGTTTGGTATTAGAAGCATTGAGATATCACATCTCATGCTATAGGAAGGGTCTCAGGATTGGAATGGGAAGGACTTGGATATCACATCTCATGCTATAGGGAGGGTCTCAAGTTTGATATTAGAAGCTTTGAGATATCACATCTCATGATATCGGAAGGGTCTCAGGATTGGAATGGGAAGGAGTTGGATATCACATCTCATGATAAAGGAAGGGTCTAAGGTTTGGAAGGGGAAGGATTTGGATATCACATCTCATGTTATATTACGGGTCTCAGGTTTGGTATTAGAAGCATTGAGATATCAAGTCTCATAGTATAGGAAGGGTCTCAGAATTGGAATGGGAAGGAGTTGGATATCCCATCTCATGTTATAGGAAGAGTCTCTGGTTTGGTATTAGAATCATTGAGATATTCACATCGCATGCTGTAGGAAGGGTCTAAGGATTGGAATGGGATGGACTTGGATATCACATCTCATGCTATAGGTAGGCTCTCAGGTTTGGTATAAGCATTGAGATATCACATCTCATGCTATAGGAAGGGTCTCAGAATTGGAATGGGAAGGAGTTGGATATCACATCTCAAGCTATAGGAAGGGTCTCAGTATTGGAATGGGAAGGACTTGGATATCACATCTCATGCTATAGGAAGGCTCTCAGGTTTGGAAGGGGAAAGAGTTGGATATCTCATTTCATGTTAGAGGTAGGATCTCAGGTTTGGTATTAGAGGCATTGAGATATCACATCTCATGCTATCAGAAGGGTCTCAGGAATGGAATGGGAAGGAGTTAGATATCACATCTCATGCTAAAGGGAGGGTCTCAGGTTTGGAAGGAGAAGGATTTGGATATCACATCTCATGTTATAGGAAGGATCTCAGGTTTGGTATTAGAAGCATTGAGATATCACATCTCATGCTATCGGAAGGATCTCAGGTTTGGTATTAGAAGCATTGAGATATCACATCTCATGCTATCAGAAGAGTCTCAGGATTGGAATAGGAAGGAGTTGGATATCACATTTCATGCTAAAGGGAGGGTCTCAGGTTTGGAAGGGGAAGGATTTGGATATCACATCTCATGTTATCGGAAGGATCTCACGTTTGGTATTAGAAGTATTGAGATATCATATCTCATGCTATAGGAAGGGTCTCAGGATTGGAATGGGAAGGAGTTGGATATCACATCTCATGCTATAGGGAGGGTCTCAGGATTGGAATGGGAAGGATTTAGATATCACATATCATGCTATAGGGAGGGTCTCAGTTTTGATATTAGAAGCATTGAGATATCACATCTCATGCTATCGGAAGTGTCTCAGGATTGGAATGGGAAGGAGCTGGATATCACATCTCATGCTAAAGGAAGGGTCTCAGGTTTGGAACGAGAAGGATTTGGATATCACATATCATGTTATAGGAAGGGTCTCAGGTTTGGTATAAGCATTGAGATATCACATCTCTGCTATCGGAAGTGTCTCAGGATTGGAATGGGAAGGAGTTGGATATCCCATCTCATGTTATAGGACGGGTCTCAGGTTTGTTATTAGAATCATTGAGATATCATATTGCATGCTGTAGGAAGGGTCTAAGGGTTGGAATGTGAAGGGCTTGGATATCACATCTCATGCTATAGATAGGCTCTTAGGTTTGGAAAGGGAAGGAGTTGGATATCACATTTCATGTTAGAGGAAGGATCTCAGGTTTGGTATTAGAAGCATTGAGATATCACATCTCATGCTATAGGAAGGGTCTCAGGATTGGAATGGGAAGCAGTTGGATATGACATCTCATGCTATAGGAAGGGTCTCAGGTTTGGTATAAGCATTGAGATATCACATCTCATGCTATAGGACGGGTCTCAGGATTGGAATGGAAGGAGTTGGATATCACATCTCATGTTATAGGAAGGATCTCAGGTTTGGTATTAGAAGCATTGAGACATCACATCTCATGCTATAGGAAGGGTGTCAGGGTTGGAATAGGAAGGAGTTGGATATCACATCTCATCCAATAGGAAGGGTCTCAGGTTTGGAATGGGAAGGAATTGGATATCACATCTCATGTTATAGGAAGGATCTCAGGTTTGGTATTAGAAGCATTGAGATATCACATCTCATGCTATAGGAAGGGTCTCAGGATTGGAATGTGAAGGATTTGGATATCACATCTCATGCTAAAGGAAGGGTCTCAGGTTTGGTAGAAGCATTGAGATATCACGTCGCTGCTATCGGAAGGGTCTCAGGATTGGATTGGGAAGGAGTTGGATATCCCTTCTCATGCTATAGGAAGGGTCTCAGGATTTGAATGGCAAGGAGTTGGATATCACATCTCATGCCATAGGAAGGGTCTCAGGTTTGGTATAAGCATTGAGATATCACATCTCTGCTATCGGAAGGGTCTCAGGATTGGATTGGGAAGGAGTTGGATATCCCTTCTCATGCTATAGGAAGTGTCTCAGGTTGGAATGGGAAGGAGTTGGATATCACATCTCATGTTATAGGAAGGGTCTCAGGATTGGAATGGGAAGGATTTGGATATCACATCTCTTGCTATAGGAAGGGTCTCAGGATTGGAATGGGTAGGAGTTGGATATTACTTTCTTGCTATAGGAAGGGTCTCATGTTTGGAATGGGAAGGAGTTGGATATCACATATGCTATAGTTAGTGTCTCAGGTTTGGAACGGGAAGGAGTTGGATATCACATCTCATGTTATAGGAAGGGTCTCAGGTTTGGTATAAGCATTGAGATATCACATCTCTGCTATCGGAAGCGGCTCAGGATTGGAATGGGAAGGAGTTGGATATCCCATCTCATGTTATAGGAAGAGTCTCTGGTTTGGTATTAGAATCATTGAGATATCACATCGCATGCTGTAGGAAGGGTCTAAGGATTGGAATGGGATGGACTTGGATATCACATCTCATGTTATAGGTAGGCTCTCAGGTTTGGTATAAGCATTGAGATATCACATCTCATGCTATAGGAAGGGTCTCAGGATTGGAATGGGAAGGAATTGGATATCACATCTCAGGCTATAGGAAGGGTCTCAGGATTGGAATGGGAAGGAGTTGGATATCACATCTCATGCTATAGGAAGGGTCTCAGGTTTGGTATAAGCATTGAGATATCACATCTCATGCTATAGGAAGGGTCTCAGGATTGGAATGGAAGGAGTTGGATATCACATCTCATGTTATAGGAAGGATCTCAGGTTTGGTATTAGAAGCATTGAGACATCACATCTCATGCTATAGGAAGGGTCTCAGGATTGGAATGGGAAGGAGTTGGATATCAAATCTCATGCTATAGGAAGGGTCTCAGGATTGGAATGGGAAGGAGTTGAATATGACATCTCATGCCGTAGGAAGGGTCTCAGGTTTGGTATAAACATTGAGATATCACATCTCTGCTATCAAAAGGGTCTCAGGATTGGAATTGGAAGGAGTTGGATATCCCATCTCATGTTATAGGAAGAGTCTCAGGTTTGGTATTAGAAGCATTGAGATATCACATCTCATGCTATAGGAAGTGTCTCAGGATTGGAATGGGAAGGACTTGGATATCACATCTCATGCTATAGGTAGGGTCTCAAGTTTGACATTAGAAGCATTGAGATATCACATCTCATGCTATAGGAAGGGTCTGAGGATTGGAATGGAAAGGAGTTGGATATCACATCTCCTGCTATGGGAAGGGTATCAGGTTTGGTATAAGCAGTGAGATATCACATCTCATACTATAGGAAGTGTCTCAGGATTGGAATGGGAAGGAGTTGGATATCACATCTCATGTTATAGGAAGGATCTCAGGTGTGGTATAAGCATTGAGATATCACATCTCTGCTATCGGAAGGGTCTCAAGATTGGAATGGGAAGGAGTTGGATATTCCCATCTCATGTTATAGGAAGGGTCTCAGGTTTGGTATTAGAAGCATTGAGATATCACATCTCATGCTATAGGAAGGGTCTCAGGATTGGAATGGGAAGGACTTGGATATCACATCTCATGCTATAGGGAGGGTCTCAAGTTTGATATTAGAAGCTTTGAGATATCACATCTCATGATATCGGAAGGGTCTCAGGATTGGAATGGGAAGGAGTTGGATATCACATCTCATGATAAAGCAAGGGTCTAAGGTTTGGAAGGGGAAGGATTTGGATATCACATCTCATGTTATATTACGGGTCTCAGGTTTGGTATTAGAAGCATTGAGATATCAAGTCTCATAGTATAGGAAGGGTCTCATAATTGGAATGGGAAGGAGTTGGATATCCCATCTCATGTTATAGGAAGAGTCTCTGGTTTGGTATTAGAATCATTGAGATATTCACATCGCATGCTGTAGGAAGGGTCTAAGGATTGGAATGGGATGGACTTGGATATCACATCTCATGCTATAGGTAGGCTCTCAGGTTTGGTATAAGCATTGAGATATCACATCTCATGCTATAGGAAGGGTCTCAGAATTGGAATGGGAAGGAGTTGGATATCACATCTCAAGCTATAGGAAGGGTCTCAGTATTGGAATGGGAAAGACTTGGATATCACATCTCATGCTATAGGAAGGCTCTCAGGTTTGGAAGGGGAAAGAGTTGGATATCTCATTTCATGTTAGAGGTAGGATCTCAGGTTTGGTATTAGAGGCATTGAGATATCACATCTCATGCTATCAGAAGGGTCTCAGGAATGGAATGGGAAGGAGTTAGATATCACATCTCATGCTAAAGGGAGGGTCTCAGGTTTGGAAGGGGAAGGATTTGGATATCACATCTCATGTTATAGGAAGGATCTCAGGTTTGGTATTAGAAGCATTGAGATATCACATCTCATGCTATCGGAAGGATCGCAGGTTTGGTATTAGAAGCATTGAGATATCACATCTCATGCTATCAGAAGAGTCTCAGGATTGGAATAGGAAGGAGTTGGATATCACATTTCATGCTCAAGGGAGGGTCTCAGGTTTGGAAGGGGAAGGATTTGGATATCACATCTCATGTTATCGGAAGGATCTCACGTTTGGTATTAGAAGTATTGAGATATCATATCTCATGCTATAGGAAGGGTCTCAGGATTGGAATGGGAAGGAGTTGGATATCACATCTCATGCTATAGGGAGGGTCTCAGGATTGGAATGGGAAGGACTTAGATATCACATATCATGCTATAGGGAGGGTCTCAGTTTTGATATTAGAAGCATTGAGATATCACATCTCATGCTATCGGAAGTGTCTCAGGATTGGAATGGGAAGGAGCTGGATATCACATCTCATGCTAAAGGAAGGGTCTCAGGTTTGGAACGAGAAGGATTTGGATATCACATCTCATGTTATAGGAAGGGTCTCAGGTTTGGTATAAGCATTGAGATATCACATCTCTGCTATCGGAAGTGTCTCAGGATTGGAATGGGAAGGAGTTGGATATCCCATCTCATGTTATAGGACGGGTCTCAGGTTTGTTATTAGAATCATTGAGATATCATATTGCATGCTGTAGGAAGGGTCTAAGGGTTGGAATGTGAAGGACTTGGATATCACATCTCATGCTATAGATAGGCTCTTAGGTTTGGAAAGGGAAGGAGTTGGATATCACATTTCATGTTAGAGGAAGGATCTCAGGTTTGGTATAAGCATTGAGATATCACATCTCATGCTATAGGAAGGGTCTCAGGATTGGAATGGAAGGAGTTGGATATCACATCTCATGTTATAGGAAGGATCTCAGGTTTGGTATTAGAGGCATTGAGATATCACATCTCATGCTATAGGAAGGGTCTCAGGATTGGAATGGGAAGGAGTTGGATATCACATCTCATGCTATAGGAAGGGTCTCAGGTTTGGTATAAGCATTGAGATATCACATCTCATGCTATAGGAAGGGTCTCAGGATTGGAATGGAAGGAGTTGGATATCACATCTCATGTTATAGGAAGGATCTCAGGTTTGGTATTAGAAGCATTGAGACATCACATCTCATGCTATAGGGAGGGTCTCAGGATTGGAATGGGAAGGACTTAGATATCACATATCATGCTATAGGGAGGGTCTCAGTTTTGATATTAGAAGCATTGAGATATCACATCTCATGCTATCGGAAGTGTCTCAGGATTGGAATGGGAAGGAGCTGGATATCACATCTCATGCTAAAGGAAGGGTCTCAGGTTTGGAACGAGAAGGATTTGGATATCACATCTCATGTTATAGGAAGGGTCTCAGGTTTGGTATAAGCATTGAGATATCACATCTCTGCTATCGGAAGTGTCTCAGGATTGGAATGGGAAGGAGTTGGATATCCCATCTCATGTTATAGGACGGGTCTCAGGTTTGTTATTAGAATCATTGAGATATCATATTGCATGCTGTAGGAAGGGTCTAAGGGTTGGAATGTGAAGGACTTGGATATCACATCTCATGCTATAGATAGGCTCTTAGGTTTGGAAAGGGAAGGAGTTGGATATCACATTTCATGTTAGAGGAAGGATCTCAGGTTTGGTATTAGAAGCATTGAGATATCACATCTCATGCTATAGGAAGGGTCTCAGGATTGGAATGTGAAGGATTTGGATATCACATCTCATGCTAAAGGAAGGGTCTCAGGTTTGGTAGAAGCATTGAGATATCACGTCGCTGCTATCGGAAGGGTCTCAGGATTGGATTGGGAAGGAGTTGGATATCCCTTCTCATGCTATAGGAAGGGTCTCAGGATTTGAATGGCAAGGAGTTGGATATCACATCTCATGCCATAGGAAGGGTCTCAGGTTTGGTATAAGCATTGAGATATCACATCTCTGCTATCGGAAGGGTCTCAGGATTGGATTGGGAAGGAGTTGGATATCCCTTCTCATGCTATAGGAAGTGTCTCAGGTTGGAATGGGAAGGAGTTGGATATCACATCTCATGTTATAGGAAGGGTCTCAGGATTGGAATGGGAAGGATTTGGATATCACATCTCTTGCTATAGGAAGGGTCTCAGGATTGGAATGGGTAGGAGTTGGATATTACTTTCTTGCTATAGGAAGGGTCTCATGTTTGGAATGGGAAGGAGTTGGATATCACATATGCTATAGTTAGTGTCTCAGGTTTGGAACGGGAAGGAGTTGGATATCACATCTCATGTTATAGGAAGGGTCTCAGGTTTGGTATAAGCATTGAGATATCACATCTCTGCTATCGGAAGCGGCTCAGGATTGGAATGGGAAGGAGTTGGATATCCCATCTCATGTTATAGGAAGAGTCTCTGGTTTGGTATTAGAATCATTGAGATATCACATCGCATGCTGTAGGAAGGGTCTAAGGATTGGAATGGGATGGACTTGGATATCACATCTCATATTATAGGTAGGCTCTCAGGTTTGGTATAAGCATTGAGATATCACATCTCATGCTATAGGAAGGGTCTCAGGATTGGAATGGGAAGGAATTGGATATCACATCTCAGGCTATAGGAAGGGTCTCAGGATTGGAATGGGAAGGAGTTGGATATCACATCTCATGCTATAGGAAGGGTCTCAGGTTTGGTATAAGCATTGAGATATCACATCTCATGCTATAGGAAGGGTCTCAGGATTGGAATGGAAGGAGTTGGATATCACATCTCATGTTATAGGAAGGATCTCAGGTTTGGTATTAGAAGCATTGAGACATCACATCTCATGCTATAGGAAGGGTCTCAGGATTGGAATGGGAAGGAGTTGGATATCAAATCTCATGCTATAGGAAGGGTCTCAGGATTGGAATGGGAAGGAGTTGAATATGACATCTCATGCCGTAGGAAGGGTCTCAGGTTTGGTATAAACATTGAGATATCACATCTCTGCTATCAAAAGGGTCTCAGGATTGGAATTGGAAGGAGTTGGATATCCCATCTCATGTTATAGGAAGAGTCTCAGGTTTGGTATTAGAAGCATTGAGATATCACATCTCATGCTATAGGAAGTGTCTCAGGATTGGAATGGGAAGGACTTGGATATCACATCTCATGCTATAGGTAGGGTCTCAAGTTTGACATTAGAAGCATTGAGATATCACATCTCATGCTATAGGAAGGGTCTGAGGATTGGAATGGAAAGGAGTTGGATATCACATCTCCTGCTATGGGAAGGGTATCAGGTTTGGTATAAGCAGTGAGATATCACATCTCATGCTATAGGAAGTGTCTCAGGATTGGAATGGGAAGGAGTTGGATATCACATCTCATGTTATAGGAAGGATCTCAGGTGTGGTATAAGCATTGAGATATCACATCTCTGCTATCGGAAGGGTCTCAAGATTGGAATGGGAAGGAGTTGGATATTCCCATCTCATGTTATAGGAACGGTCTCAGGTTTGGTATTAGAAGCATTGAGATATCACATCTCATGCTATAGGAAGGGTCTCAGGATTGGAATGGGAAGGACTTGGATATCACATCTCATGCTATAGGGAGGGTCTCAAGTTTGATATTAGAAGCTTTGAGATATCACATCTCATGATATCGGAAGGGTCTCAGGATTGGAATGGGAAGGAGTTGGATATCACATCTCATGATAAAGGAAGGGTCTAAGGTTTGGAAGGGGAAGGATTTGGATATCACATCTCATGTTATATTACGGGTCTCAGGTTTGGTATTAGAAGCATTGAGATATCAAGTCTCATAGTATAGGAAGGGTCTCAGAATTGGAATGGGAAGGAGTTGGATATCCCATCTCATGTTATAGGAAGAGTCTCTGGTTTGGTATTAGAATCATTGAGATATTCACATCGCATGCTGTAGGAAGGGTCTAAGGATTGGAATGGGATGGACTTGGATATCACATCTCATGCTATAGGTAGGCTCTCAGGTTTGGTATAAGCATTGAGATATCACATCTCATGCTATAGGAAGGGTCTCAGAATTGGAATGGGAAGGAGTTGGATATCACATCTCAAGCTATAGGAAGGGTCTCAGTATTGGAATGGGAAGGACTTGGATATCACATCTCATGCTATAGGAAGGCTCTCAGGTTTGGAAGGGGAAAGAGTTGGATATCTCATTTCATGTTAGAGGTAGGATCTCAGGTTTGGTATTAGAGGCATTGAGATATCACATCTCATGCTATCAGAAGGGTCTCAGGAATGGAATGGGAAGGAGTTAGATATCACATCTCATGCTAAAGGGAGGGTCTCAGGTTTGGAAGGGGAAGGATTTGGATATCACATCTCATGTTATAGGACTGGTCTCAGGTTTGGTATTAGAAGCATTGAGATATCACATCTCTGCTATCGGAAGTGTCTCAGGATTGGAATGGGAAGGAGTTGGATATCATATCGCATGTTATAGGACGGGTCTCAGGTTTGTTATTAGAATCATTGAGATATCATATTGCATGCTGTAGGAAGGGTCTAAGGATTGGAATGGAAGGACTTGGATATCACATCTCATGCTATAGGTAGGCTCTCAGGTTTGGAAAGGGAAGGAGTTGGATATCACATTTAATGTTAGAGGAAGGATCTCAGGTTTGATATTAGAGCCATTGGATATCACATCTCATGCTATAGGAAGGGTCTCAGGATTGGAATGGGAAGGAGTTGGATATCACATCTCATGCTATAGGAAGGGTTTTAGGTTTGGTATAAGCATTGAGATATCACATCTCATGCTATAGGAAGGGTCTCAGGATTGGAATGGGAAGGATCTGTATATGACATCTCATGCCATAGGAAGGGTCTCAGGTTTGGTATTAGAAGCATTGAGATATCAAATCTCATGCTATAGGAAGTGTCTCAGGATTGGAATGGGAAGGACTTGGATATCACATCTCATGCTATAGGAAGGGTCTCAGGTTTGGTATAAACAGTGAGATATCACATCTCATGCTATAGGAAGTGTCTCAGGATTGGAATGGGAAGGAGTTGGATATCACATCCCATGTTATAGGAAGGATCTCAGGTTTGGTATAAGCATTGAGATATCACATGTTTGCTATCGGAAGGGTCTCAGGATTATAATGGGAAGGAGTTGGATATTCCCATCTCATGTTATAGGAAGGGTCTCAGGTTTGGTATTAGAAGCATTGAGACATCACATCTCATGCTGTAGGAAGGGTCTCAGGATTGGAATGGGAAGGACTTGGATATCACATCTCATGCTATAGGGAGGGTCTCGAGTTTGATATTAGAAGCATTGAGATATCACATCTCATGATATCGGAAGGGTCGTCTCAGGATTGGAATGGGAAGGAGTTGGATATCACATCTCATGATAAAGGAAGGGTCTAAGGTTTGGAAGGGGAAGGATTTGGATATCACATCTCATGTTATAGGACAGGTCTCAGGTTTGGTATTAGAAGCATTGAGATATCAAGTCTCATGGTATAGGAAGGGTCTCAGAATTGGAATGGGAAGGAGTTGGATATCACATCTCGTTATAGGAAGGGTCTCAGGATTGGAATGGGAAGGAATTGGATATCATATCTCATGTTATAGGACCGGTCCCAGGTCTGGTATTAGAAGCATTGAGATATCACATCTCATGCTATAGGAGGAGTCTCAGGATTGGAATGGGAAGGAGTTGGATATCACGTTTCATGATATACGAAGGGTCTCAGGATTGGAATGGGAAGGAGTTGAATATCACATCTCATGCTAAAGGAAGGGTATCAGGTTTGATAGAAGCATTGAGATATCACATCTCATGCTATAGGAAGGAACTCAGGATTGGAATGGGAAGGAGTTGGATATCACATCTAATGCCATAGGAAGGGTCATCAGGTTTGGTATAAGCATTGAGATATCACATCTCTGCTATCGGAAGGGTCTCAGGATAGGAATGGGGAGGACTTAGAATTCACATCTCATACTATAGGGAGGGTCTCAGTTTTGATATTAGAAGCATTGAGCTATCACATCTCATGCTATCGGAAGGGTCTCAGGATTGGAATCGGATGGAGTTGGATATCACATCTCAAGCTATCTCAGGATTGGAATGGGAAGGAGTTTGATATTTCATCTCAAGCTATAGGAAGGGTCTCAGGTTTGGAAAGGGAAGGATTTGGATTTCACATCTCATGTTATAGGATGGTTCTCATGTTTGGTTTTAGAAGCATTGAGATATCACATCTCATGCTATCGGAAGGGTCTCAGGTTTGGAATGGGAAGGAGTTGGATATCACATCTCTGCTATCTGAAGGGTCTCTGGATTGGAATGGGAAGGAGTTGGATATCCCATCTCGTTATAGGAAGGGTCTCAGGTTTGGTATTAGAAGCAATGAGATATCACATCTCATGCTATAGGAAGGGTCTAAGGTTTGGAAGGGGACGGATTTGGGTATCACATCTCATGTTATAGGACCGGTCTCAGGTTTGGTATTTGAAGCATTGAGATATCAAGTCTCATGGTATAGGACGGGTCTCAGAATTGGAATGAGAAGGAGTTGGATATCACATCTCAAGCTATAGGAAGGGTCTCATGATTGGAATGGGAAGGAGTTGGATATCACATCTCATGTTATAGGAAGGGTCTCAGGATTGGAATGGGAAGGACTTGGATATCACATCTCATTCTATACGAAGGCTCTCAGGGTTGGAAGGGGAAGGAGTTGGATATCACATTTCATGTTAGAGGTAGGATCTCAGGTTTGGTTTTAGAGGCATTGAGATATCACATCTCATGCCATCAGAAGGGTCTCAGGATTGGAATGGGAAGGAGTTGGATATCAAATCTCATGCTAAAGGTATGGTCTAAGGTTTGGAAGGGGAGGGATTTGGACATCATATCTCATGTTATTGGAAGGATCTCAGGTTTGGTATTAGAAGCATTGAGATATCACATCTCATGCTATCGGAAGGGTCTTAGGTTTGGTATAAGCATTGAGATATCACATCTCTGCTATCGGAAGGGTCTCAGGATTGGAATGGGAAGGATTTGGACATCACAATTCATGTTATAGGAAGGGTCTCAGGTTTGGTATTAGAAGCATTGAGATATCACATCTCATGCTATAGGAAGGGTCTCAGGATTGGAATGGGAAGGACTTGGATATCACATCTCATGTTATAGGAAGGGTCTCAGGTTTGGTATTAGAAGCATTGAGATATCACATCTCATGCTATAGGAAGGGTCTCAGGATTGGAATGGGAAGGACTTGGATATCACATCTCATGCTATAGGAAGGGTCTCAGGAATGGAATGGAAAGGACTTGGATATCACATCTCATGATAAAGGAAGGGTCTAAGGTTTGGAAGGGGAAGGATTTGGATATCACATCTCATGTTATTGGACCGGTCTCAGGTTTGGTATTAGAAGCATTGAGATATCAAGTCTCATGGTATAGGACGGGAGTTTGATATCACATCTCATGCCATGGTATGGGTGTCAGGTTTTGTAGAAGCATTGGGATATCACATCTCATGCTATCGGAAGGGTATCAGGATTGGATTTGGAAGGAGTTGGATATCCCATCTCATGCTATAGGAAGGGTCTCAGGTTGGAATAGAAGGAGTTGGATATCACATCTCATGTTATAGGAAGGGTCTCAGGATTGGAATGGGAAGGACTTGGATATCACATCTTGTTAGGAAAGATTTCGTAATTGTAGGGAATTTTCCTTCCATGTGGCAACCCCTAAACTTTTTGCTATTGTTTTTAACCTTGTTCTTGACTTTGCCAGAGAAGTACAGCCTTCTGCCGCACTTCTCTGGGCTTTCGCTCCTTTTCTTACGGGGAAACTGACATGCCCTTAAGACAGTCAGTACCGGGGAACGCTGTTTCCCGTAGTTTCGTTTATCATGTTGCGGCTTTAGTGCAACATGACACAAGAGGGCACTGTAAGCTAAGTTACAGCTCTCTTGGGTCTCTAGCCTTCTACGGGCCCTAGATACTCTTTTAGGATGGTATTTGATCGGTGCAAGTCATTCAGGGACTGGAATGGTGGCAGCGATCGTTTTGTTTTTTTTGAGCTCCTTTTGGCGTTCTGAGCACGTTTTTCGCACTGAACCCAAAATGGTGGCCTGGCTCCCAAAATGGCCAGTCCACGAGGCTCCTTTGTCCTGTCCACTGACCGTCTTGCTCCCTTCACCTTCCCCAGGTCGAACGACCCGGGGCCTTCCTTATTTGGGCATGTACTTTCCCGCGAAACGTGGTTGCTTTCGCGGGCTTCTACATGTCGTTTGTGTGCCTCCAGGGTGTGGGCTGGGATGTCTGGTCCCAATACACATCCTGGGTGCCAGAGAGTCTGGGGTGGTGTGAATGCCTGGGACCACCGTGGTCCGTGATTGGTCCACGTATGGTATGTGTGTTGATGTGCGGATCTCCCATTGGCTCCCCTCCGTTTTGGCGCGAAGGGAACCGTGGATAAGAGGGAGCTGGAAACACCACTACCATGTCGATCTCCTGAGTTCTCACGAACGAAGGAATACAGGAGCCAAGTATCCTGCAACCAAGAGGCTGGACCGAGGAATCGCTGGTGACCCGCTGAAGGAATCCTCCTTTGCACTGCTGTCGTCCTGTGAAACCCTTTCCTCCTTGGATCGAACCAGAAGGCCTGTACTGGTGCTTCGACCTTTGGAATAGCAGGAACAGCTATTCCCGGCGACTTCATCATCTCCTGCCAAGTAAGCCTTCGGAAGTGTCTCTGGGCCATCCAGTTGACTGACCAGCTTACAAGGGAGTCCTGCTCTGTAACTGCCGCCAGGTTTTGTTGTATTTCGAGTCCTTGTCACTCTCCCACGCTTCGTACACTTGGCGTTCCCAAGTCTGAAGGGAGGAGTGTACATTTGGCTTGAATACACACGGCCGCTCCGTTGTCCTGCTGCGGCAACAAACTGTGCTGGTTTCGTCGATTGGGACGTCTTTTTGCTCTACACGACTTCGAGGCGTTCCCTGCTCTTCTGAACCTGCCAGCTGCTGAAACTAACGTGGAGAAGCCTGGGTCTGCTTGCTTCGGGGACCGGTGAGTAGTTTAGCTAGGATCTGGTCGCCCTCCTGCAGTATCCCATTGCTTTCCCTGCTGTGTAAAAACAGCACCCTTTTGGCCGTACTCGCGCTCTGCTTCTGCCCGCTGTGGAGGCTGCGCTTGAGTTGCGGAACCTGTTCTCCTTCTGCTGTGCACTAACCCGAACTGCCTGACTTCCTCCGAAGAGCTTCCCCTTTTGCCCGTTGGCACCGGCGTGGCAGGTACTTTGAGCACAAGGCTCCACTCTTCGCAGGGCTCGGACTTCCATCTAGTTAGGTGCCTCTGAAGGCGAACTGAGTCTAAAGCGTTATCGCACTGCCTGTTTTCCTTTCCTTTCAGGTGGACTACATATTTCGTGCTTTAAACGCTTGCGACTGTGTATTTGTATATATATTGTGTTGATATGGTATGTGTTGGTTTAATATTGTGATATTGTGATTTTCTCGCTACGGTCATTATTTTAAAGGCCTTAAAATAAATGTGTATCTATTTTTGATATAACAACTGTTTGGAGTAGTTTGTAAGCGCTCTTGCTTTGTGTGCTCATTGCGGGCTTTCAGTCACCCTCACCCCTCTTGAGACCTAGTCTTGACCGCCGCGATCGCTACCTTGATTGGTCTGGCTCGTCCAGAGGTTACCCTGTTCCAAGTAATTAGGTTGGCCTTCTGAACTTCTGCGCCACCAGGACAGAGTTCAGAAATCCGTCTTAACAAATTGGTGTACAGCGGGGGGATACGACTGAAGGTATCCAGTGTTGCGCTCGAACTAAGGCATTTCAGGTTATTCCAAACAGTACACGTAGTGAATTGTTGTAATATAACTTTAAAAAGGCCATAGTCCTATCAAACAGTATGGAAGCAAATACCTTGTTAACTTTAAATGCTTCCAAATCAGAAACATTGAAGAAGATGTGTGCGGAGAGAGGTGTTTCCTCTCAAGGCACTAAATTGGAAATGATCCAGAGAATCGTGGCGTGGCAAGAAGCGCAGCTTGACGCTATAACTTCCGAGGACAGTGCAGAAGGTGGTGGGGCTGCTCTCACTGGTAGAACCGACGGTTCTGCCGCTGCACTGATCCATCGCGACCACGAGGACAGGGAGGATGTGATGTCTAATGTTTCCTCTGCCAGTGTTGATGGGGAGGCTATGCTTGAATTCAAGAAGCAAGAGCTGCGGTTTAGGCAGCAGGAGCTTGAATTCAGCATAGCCAAACTAAAAATCGAACAGGCAGAAAAACAGAAAGACAGGGATCACCAGTTGGAACTGGCCAAGCTTCAGGTTGCAAATGGGTCCAAGGGTCCTGGACATGGCTCTGGGGCTTCCTCTCATCCACGGTTTCCGAAAGATCTGCTCAGTGTGTATGAAGAAAGGAATGACATTATGGACTGGCTGAATGCGTTTGAGTATGCATGCGAGGTTCAAGAAGTTGACAATGCTGATAAGATTGCTTGGTTGCTCAGTAGACTGCCCCATTCTGGCTGCAGTGCCATTATGGAAATGTCGAAGGCTGAGCGGGCTGATTTCGCAATGTTAAAGCAAACTCTCATTTTAAAGTTTGGGAAGACTCCGGCCCAATATTTAAAGCGTTTTCGAGAGTATAAGAAAAAGGAAGGTGGTACTTGGGTATCTTATGTCGCTGAATCTTTGAAAAACTTAACTGGCTGGGTCGAAGGTTATAAGGCTTCTACCTTCGAAGGCATGATCAATCTGGTCATGCTGGAACACATTTTTGCTTCTTCTTCCCCGGAGCTTAAGCAGCATTTGGCCTATTCGAAGGAGATAGATCCTAAGAAGCTGGCCGTTGCAGCAGACTTATGGGTGTCACATCGAGTGTCCCATAAGGACAAAAATCCTGGTAAGCAGGAGGAAGGGAAAAAGTCCAAAGATATGGAGGGTGGGGAATCTGCTAAATCTTCTTCCCATAAGGGCCACAAAAAGAAAAACAAGGGTAAGACACAAGAGAACTCACAGGGTAGTGGAGGTTCGCCTCCGAAACAGAACTCTGGTTACAATAAGCCTCCCTACGTAAACAGACCCACTGGGGCTTGTTTTTCTTGTGGAGCAACTGACCATGTGAAGGGGGATCCCCGGTGTAAGGTTAGACCTTTGGGGGTCCACTCCGCTAATCTGGCCTTCTCCTCCTACGAGGAAGAAGAGATTACAGGAGCATCCTTCTCCTCAGACTCATTTCCCAGCGGGATAGAGGCTGAGGTAGTTTTAGTGTCCCTGGGTTCCTGGGAGCCTAAAGTCGCAGAGGCTTATGCTAGGATTCCGGATAATACCAAGCACTACTTTAAAGACAGCGTGCTGATCAATGGAGTGGATACTCCAGCTCTTAGGGATAGTGGGTGCAGTCGAACAGTAGTGGATTCTACCTTGGTAGACTCAGAGGAAGTTGCCAGAGCTACTCTGATGCCCACTAAGTTTGCTGACGGCCCCCTCTGTATGTTTCCCGTGATCCCTGTAAATCTTACTTTAAATGGTACAGCAGTCAGGATTCCAGTGAGCATTCAGAGAAACGTCCCGGGAAAGGTCTTGCTGGGTAATGATCTCAGAGCTTTAGGGCTCGTAGGAGACACTGCCGAAAGACCCTACACACGGTCTCAAGCACGGGCAGCATTGGCCAAGTCCAATACGCCGCCCCAGCCGAAGGGGAAACCCAAGGCGAAGGGAGTCTACAAGTCAAGACGAGGGAAAGAGAATATTCCCCCGAGCTCGCCTACCACTGCGGTGGAGGAAGTTGGTCAATCGCCCGGGCCTGACGAGGAGGTGGCGATGCCTGAAGTTTTCGACCCCAACGATCATCCTGAACTAAAAGACTTGTTAGTTGAAGGAGGTCCTGATAGGGACGAATTCAGTAAAGGCCAACGTGAGTGCCCATCTCTGGAAGGCCTAAGGAGACAGGCCTGCTCCCAGCTTGAGGGTGAGCCTCCTGGGAAGCATAGGATTTATTGGGAAGGTGGACTCCTGTATAGTGAGCCCACAGAGTCTACAGAAGGAGACCATAGGAGGTTGGTGGTTCCCCTTGCTGTTAGGCCCTTCCTCCTGCAGTTGGCGCATGAAGTTCCCCTTGCTGGTCACCTTGGTATGAAGAGGACCAAGCAAAGGTTATCCATGCACTTCTACTGGCCCAAGATGGGGGTGCAAGTAGAAAGTCACTGCAGGAGTTGTGCCTCCTGCCAGTTGTCTGGTAAGGTTGGCGCGACAATCCAAGCTCCGTTGGTACCGCTCCCAGTTGTGGGGGTACCATTTGAAAGGGTAGGGATCGACATCGTTGGTCCCCTTGACCCGCAAACATCCTCGGGCAATAGGTTTATCCTGGTGCTGGTCGACCATGCAACCAGGTATCCTGAGGCCATCCCATTGAAAACTGTAACTGCCAAGTCAGTTGCAAAAGCTTTACTCTGCATATTTACTAGGGTTGGCTTCCCTAAAGAAGTTGTGTCAGATCGTGGCAGCAACTTTATGTCGAAGTATATGCAGGCTATGTGGAAAGAATGTGGGGTCACCTACAAGTTCTCTTCTGCATACCACCCCCAGACCAATGGTCTGGTGGAACGTTTCAACAGAACATTAAAAAGCATGATTGGGGCTCTGGAGGAGCCCCAGAGAAGAAAATGGGATCTTCTTTTACCATGCCTACTGTTTGCCTACCGAGAGGTACCACAGGAGGGTGTTGGCTTCAGCCCCTTCGAACTTCTGTTCGGTCATCCCGTACGGGGACCCTTAGCCATCGTCAAAGAGGGATGGGAGATGCCCACTCCCCCTGTTACTACCAATGTAGTTGATTATGTGCTAGGGCTCAGAAAACGGATGGTACTTCTGATGGGCTTGGCTAGTGATAAATTGAAGGCAGGGCAAGCGCTGGTGAAACATTGGTACGACCAGAAAGCTTCCCTCATCAACTTTACACCTGGTCAGCACGTCCTGATCATGAATCCAATAAGGCCTCGCGCTTTACAGGACAAATGGTCAGGCCCTTACACAGTGGTGGAGCCCCTGGGTGAGGTGAACTATTTAGTGGACCTTGGAAGGCCTGGACAGGCTCCAAAAGTGTTTCACGTGAATAGGCTGAAGGCTTTCGTCCCAAGAGTCGAAATCGCAGCACTGCTACTGGCTTCAGATGTTGAGGAAGAGGAGTCAGAACCTCTCCCCGACCTGTTCCAAAGCGGTCCTTCAGATGGCTCCGTTGAGGGTGTCCGAGTGGCCCCTCACCTGACTTCTGATCAGCAGGCTGAGGTGAAAAGTTTGCTTAGGCAGTTTTCCCCCCTGTTTTCACAGTCCCCTGGTTTGACACCTTGGTGCAAACATAACATTGACACAGGAGACAGTGTACCTACCAAAAGTAGGGGATACAGGATGTCAGATAAAGTACGGTCTTATATTAAGACCGAGGTCAACAAGATGTTAGACCTTGGGGTGATTGAACCCTCTAGTAGTCCTTGGTCCAGTCCTGTGGTTTTGGTTCCAAAAGCAGGCACTTCTGAATTGAGGTTCTGCGTGGATTACAGGGCTCTGAATGCTGTCACCAAGACAGATGCACACCCCTTGCCTCGAACAGATGAGCTGGTGGATACGTTGGGTGCCTCCAAGTACCTCAGCACGTTTGACCTCACTGCTGGCTATTGGCAAATAGCTTTAGCAGAACATGCCAAGGAGAAGACAGCATTTTCTACTCCAGACGGCCTTTACCAATTCCGGGTAATGCCGTTCGGGTTGAAGAATGCACCTGCCACTTTCCAGAGGCTTGTGAATCATGTGTTGAATGGGTTGGACGAATTCTGTCTTGCATATCTAGATGATATAGCAGTTTTCAGTGCCACCTGGGAAGACCATGTGAAACACCTCAGGATTGTGCTCCAGGCCCTTCAGAAAGCCCACTTGACCATAAAGGCTAGTAAATGCCAGATTGGACAAGGCTCAGTGGTTTACCTTGGACATGAAGTAGGTGGAGGGAGGATACAGCCTCTACCCAGTAAAGTACAAGCAGTACAAGACTGGCCTACCCCCACTACGCAAACCCAAGTGAGAGCCTTCTTAGGACTCACGGGTTATTATCGCAATTTTGTGGCAGACTATGGCACCATAGCTGCTCCTCTGACTGCCCTCACAACTCCGAAGAAACCCAAGAAGGCAACTTGGACTGACGAGTGTGAGAAGGCCTTCAATGGCTTAAAAGACTCCTTGTGCCAGGCCCCTGTGCTCAGGGCCCCTGATTATCAAAGACCTTTTATCGTGCAGACGGATGCCTCTGACACTGGGATAGGAGCTGTACTATCACAAGTACATGAGAAGGGTAAGGAACACCCTATCGGTTTTATTAGTCGCCAGCTTAAGGACAGAGAGCTCAGATGGTCCACGGTAGAGAAAGAATGTTTCTCTGTTGTGTGGGCCCTAAGGAAGCTGAGGCCCTACCTCTATGGGACCCACTTCACTGTGCAGACTGACCATAAGCCGTTAAAGTGGCTAATGAACATGAAGGGGGAGAATCCAAAGTTGCTTAGGTGGTCCATAAGTCTACAAGGCTTCGACTTCACTATTGAGCATAGGCCAGGTGTCCAACATAGCAATGCTGATGGGTTGTCCAGAATGTTTAACCGACCTGAACAAGAGACTCATCCAGGGGTGGATTAGTTCCCCCTGTCCATAGTCTGGGAGGGGCGAGTGTTAGGAAAGATTTCGTAATTGTAGGGAATTTTCCTTCCATGTAGCAACCCCTAAACTTTTTGCTATTGTTTTTAACCTTGTTCTTGACTTTGCCAGAGAAGTACAGCCTTCTGCCGCACTTCTCTGGGCTTTCGCTCCTTTTCTTACGGGGAAACTGACATGCCCTTAAGACATTCAGTACCGGGGAACGCTGTTTCCCGTAGTTTCGTTTATCATGTTGCGGCTTTAGTGCAACATGACACAAGAGGGCACTGTAAGCTAAGTTACAGCTCTCTTGGGTCTCTAGCCTTCTACGGGCCCTAGATACTCTTTTAGGATGGTATTTGATCGGTGCAAGTCATTCAGGGACTGGAATGGTGGCAGCGATCGTTTTGTTTATTTTGAGCTCCTTTTGGCGTTCTGAGCACGTTTTTCGCACTGAACCCAAAATGGTGGCCTGGCTCCCAAAATGGCCAGTCCACAAGGCTCCTTTGTCCTGTCCACTGACCGTCTTGCTCCCTTCACCTTCCCCGGGTCGGGCGACCCGGGGCCTTCCTTATTTGGGCATGTACTTTCCCGCGAAACGTGGTTGCTTTCGCGGGCTTCTACATGTCGTTTGTGTGCCTCCAGGGTGTGGGCTGGGATGTCTGGTCCCAATACACATCCTGGGTGCCAGAGAGTCTGGGGTGGTGTGAATGCCTGGGACCACCGTGGTCCGTGATTGGTCCACGTATGGTATGTGTGTTGATGTGCGGATCTCCCATTGGCTCCCCTCCGTTTTGGCGCAAAGGGAACCGTGGATAAGAGGGAGCTGGAAACACCACTACCATGTCGATCTCCTGAGTTCTCACGAACGAAGGAATACAGGAGCCAAGTATCCTGCAACCAAGAGGCTGGACCGAGGAATTGCTGGTGACCCGCTGAAGGAATCCTCCTTTGCACTGCTGTCGTCCTGTGAAACCCTTTCCTCCTTGGATCGAACCAGAAGTGTCTGTACTGGTGCTTCGACCTTTGGAATAGCAGGAACAGCTATTCCCGGTGACTTCATCACCCCCTCCAAGTAAGCCTTCGGAAGTGTCTCTGGGCCATCCAGTTGACTGACCAGCTTACAAGGGAGTCCTGCTCTGTAACTGCCGCCAGATTGTGTTGTATTTCGAGTCCTTGTCACTCTCCCACGCTTCGTACACTTGGCGTTCCCAAGTCTGAAGGGAGGAGTGTACATTTGGCTTGAATACACACGGCCGCTCCGTTGTCCTGCTGCGGCAACAAACTGCTGGTTTCGTCGATTGGGACGTCTTTTTGCTCTACACGACTTCGAGGCGTTCCCTGCTCTTCTGAACCTGCCAGCTGCTGAAACTAACGTGGAGAAGCCTGGGTCTGCTTGCTTCGGGGACCGGTGAGTAGTTTAGCTAGGATCTGGTCGCCCTCCTGCAGTATCCCATTGCTTTCCCTGCTGTGTAAAAACAGCACCCTTTTGGCCGTACTCGCGCTCTGCTTCTGCCCGCTGTGGAGGCTGCGCTTGAGTTGCGGAACCTGTTCTCCTTCTGCTGTGCACTAACCCGAACTGCCTGACTTCCTCCGAAGAGCTTCCCCTTTTGCCCGTTGGCACCGGCGTGGCAGGTACTTTGAGCACAAGGCACCACTCTTCGCAGGGCTCGGACTTCCATCTAGTTAGGTGCCTCTGAAGGCGAACTGAGTCTAAAGCGTTATCGCACTGCCTGTTTTCCTTTCCTTTCAGGTGGACTACATATTTCGTGCTTTAAACGCTTGCGACTGTGTATTTGTATATATATTGTGTTGATATGGTATGTGTTGGTTTAATATTGTGATATTGTGATTTTCTCGCTACGGTCATTATTTTAAAGGCCTTAAAATAAATGTGTATCTATTTTTGATATAACAACTGTTTGGAGTAGTTTGTAAGCGCTCTTGCTTTGTGTGCTCATTGCGGGCTTTTAGTCACCCTCACCCCTCTTGAGACCTAGTCTTGACCGCTGCGATCGCTACCTTGATTGGTCTGGCTCGTCCAGAGGTTACCCTGTTCCAAGTAATTAGGTTGGCCTTCTGAACTTCTGCGCCACCAGGACAGAGTTCAGAAATCCGTCTTAACACATCTCATGCTGTAGGAAGGGTCTCAGGTTTGGAAAAGGAAGGAGTTGGATATCACATTTCATGTTAGAGGTAGGATCTCAGGTTTGGTATTAGAGGCATTGAGATATCACATCTCATGCTATCAGAAGGGTATCAGGATTGGAATGGGAAGGAGTTGGATATCACATCTCATGCTAAAGGGAGGGTCTCAGGTTTGGAATGGGAAGGATTTGGATATCACATCTCATGTTATAGGAAGGACCTTAGGTTTGGTATTAGAAGCATTGAGATATCACATCTCATGCTATAGGAAGGGTCTCGGGATTGGAATGGGAAGGAGTTGGATATCACATCTCATGTTATAGGAAGGATCTCAGGTTTGGTATTAGAAACATTGAGATATAACATCTCATGCTATAGGAAGGGTCTCAGGATTGGAATGGGAAGGAGTTGGATATCACATCTCATGCTATGGGAAGGGTCTCAGGTTTGGTATTAGAAGCATTGTGATATCACATCTCATGCTATAGGAAGGGTTTCAGGTTTGGTAGAAGCATTGAGATATCACATCTCATGCTATAGGAAGAGTCTCAGGTTTGGGAAGGGAAGGATTTGGATTTCACATCTCATGTTATAGGATGGTTCTCATGTTTGGTTTTTGAAGCATTGAGATATCACATCTCATGCTATCGGAAGGGTCTCAGGTTTGGAATGGGAAGGAGTTGGATATCACATCTCATGTTATAGGAAGGGTCTCAGGTTTGAAATGGGAAGGAGTTGGATATGACATCTCTTGTTATAGGGAGGGTCTCAGGATTTGAATGGTAAGGAGTTGGATATCACATCTCATGCTATAGGAAGGGTCTCAGGCTGGAATGGGAAGGAGTTGGATATCACATCTCATGTTATATACAGGAAGGGTCTCAGGATTGGAATGGGAAGGATTTGGATATCACATCTCTTGCTATAGGAAGGGTCTCAGGTTTTTTATTAGAAACATTGAGATATCACATCTCATGCTATAGGAAGGGTTTTAGGATTGGAATGGGAAGTATTTGGATATCACATCTCATGCTAAAGGAAGGGTCTCAGGTCTGGAATGGGAAGGAATTGGATATCACATCTCATGTTATAGGAAGGGTCTCAGGTTTTTTATTAGAAACATTGAGATATCACATCTCATGTTATAGGACGGTTCCCAGGTTTGGTATTAGAAGCATTGAGATATCACATCTCATGGTATAGGAAGGGTCTCAGGGTTGGAATGGGAAGGAGTTGGATATCACATCTCATCCAATAGGAAGGGTCTCAGGTTTGGAATGGGAAGGAATTGGATATCACATCTCATGTTATAGGAAGGATCTCAGGTTTGGTATTAGAAGCATTGAGATATCACATCTCATGCTATAGGAAGGGTATCAGGATTGGAATGTGAAGGATTTGGATATCACATCTCATGCTAAAGGAAGGGTCTCAGGTTTGGTAGAAGCATTGAGATATCACAACTCATGCTATAGGAAGGGTCTCAGGATTTGAATGGCAAGGAGTTGGATATCACATCTCATGCCATAGGAAGGGTCTCAGGTTTGGTATAAGCATTGAGATATCACATCTCTGCTATCGGAAGGTTCTCAGGATTGGATTGGGAAGGAGTTGGATATCCCTTCTCATGCTATAGGAAGTGTCTCAGGTTGGAATGGGAAGGAGTTGAATATCACATCTCATGTTATAGGAAGGGTCTCAGGATTGGAATGGGAAGGATTTGGATATCACATCTCTTGCTATAGGAAGGGTCTCAGGATTGGAATGGGAAGGATTTGGATATTTCCCATTCCAATCCTGAGACCCTTCCTATAACATGAGATGTGATATCCAACTCCTTCCCATTCCAACCTGAGACACTTCCTATAGCATGAGAAGGGATATCCAACTCCTTCCCAATCCAATCCTGAGACCCTTCCGATAGCAGAGATGTGATATCTCAATGCTTATACCAAACCTGAGACCCTTCCTATGGCATGAGATGTGATATCCAACTCCTTGCCATTCAAATCCTGAGACCCTTCCTATAGCATGAAAAGGGATATCCAACTCCTTCCCAATCCAATCCTGAGACCCTTCCGATAGCAGAGACGTGAAATCTCAATGCTTCTACCAAACCTGAGACCCTTCCTTTAGCATGAGATGTGATATCCAAATCCTTCACATTCCAATCCTGAGACCCTTCCTATAGCATGAGATTTGATATCTCAATGCTTCTAATACCAAACGTGAGATCCTTCCTATAACATGAGATGTGATATCCAAATCCTCCCCTTCCAAACCTGAGACCCTCCCTTTAGCATGAAATGTGATATCCAACTCCTTCCTATTCCAATCCTGAGGCTCTTCTGATAGCATGAGATGTGATATCTCAATGCTTCTAATACCAAACCTGAGATCCTTCCGATAGCATGAGATGTGATATCTCAATGCTTCTAATACCAAACCTGAGATCCTTCCTATAACATGAGATGTGATATCCAAATCCTTCCCCTTCCAAACCTGAGACCCTCCCTTTAGCATGAGATGTGATATCTAACTCCTTCCCATTCCATTCCTGAGACCCTTCTGATAGCATGAGATGTGATATCTCAATGCCTCTAATACCAAACCTGAGATCCTACCTCTAACATGAAATGAGATATCCAACTCTTTCCCCTTCCAAACCTGAGAGCCTTCCTATAGCATGAGATGTGATATCCAAGTCCTTCCCATTTCAATACTGAGACCCTTCCTATAGCTTGAGATGTGATATCCAACTCCTTCCCATTCCAATTCTGAGACCCTTCCTATAGCATGAGATGTGATATCTCAATGCTTATACCAAACCTGAGAGCCTACCTATAACATGAGATGTGATATCCAAGTCCATCCCATTCCAATCCTTAGACCCTTCCTACAGCATGCGATGTGATATCTCAATGATTTTAATACCAAACCAGAGACTCTTCCTATAACATGAGATGGGATATCCAACTCCTTCCCATTCCAATTCTGAGACCCTTCCTATACTATGAGACTTGATATCTCAATGCTTCTAATACCAAACCTGAGACCCGTAATATAACATGAGATGTGATATCCAAATCCTTCCCCTTCCAAACCTTAGACCCTTCCTTTATCATGAGATGTGATATCCAACTCATTCCCATTCCAATCCTGAGACCCTTCCGATATCATGAGATGTGATATCTCAAAGCTTCTAATATCAAACTTGAGACCCTCCCTATAGCATGAGATGTGATATCCAAGTCCTTCCCATTCCAATCCTGAGACCCTTCCTATAGCATGAGATGTGATATCTCAATGCTTCTAATACCAAACCTGAGACCCTTCCTACATCATGCAATATGATATCTCAATGATTCTAATAAAAAACCTGAGACCCGTCCTATAACATGAGATGTGATATCCAACTCCTTCCCGTTCCAAACCTGAGACCCTTCCTTTAGCATGAGATGTTATATCCAGCTCCTTCCCATTCCAATCCTGAGACACTTCCGATAGCATGAGATGTGATATCCAATTCCTTCCCATTCCAATCCTTAGACCCTTCCTACATCATGCAATATGATATCTCAATGATTCTAATAAAAAACCTGAGACCCGTCCTATAACATGAGATGTGATATCCAACTCCTTCCCGTTCCAAACCTGAGACCCTTCCTTTAGCATGAGATGTTATATCCAGCTCCTTCCCATTCCAATCCTGAGACACTTCCGATAGCATGAGATGTGATATCTCAATGCTTCTAATATCAAAACTGAGACCCTCCCTATAGCATGATATGTGATATCTAAGTCCTTCCCATTCCAATCCTGAGAGCCTTCCTATAGCATGAGATGTGATATCTCAATGCTTCTACCAAACCTGAGACCCTTCCTATAACATGAGATGTGATATCCAACTCCTTCCCGTTCCAAACCTGAGACCCTTACTTTAGCATGAGATGTTATATCCAGCTCCTTCCCATTCCAATCCTGAGACACTTCCGATAGCATGAGATGTGATATCTCAATGCTTCTAATATCAAAAGTGAGACCCTCCCTATAGCATGATATGTGATATCTAAGTCCTTCCCATTCCAATCCTGAGAGCCTTCCTATAGCATGAGATGTGATATCTCAATGCTTCTACCAAACCTGAGACCCTTCCTTTAGCATGAGATGTGATATCCAACTCCTTCCCATTCCAATCCTGAGACCCTTCCTATAGCATGAGATGTGATATCTCAATGCTTCTATACCAAACCTGAGATCCTTCCGATAGCATGAGATGTGATATCTCAATACTTCTAATACCAAACCTGAGATCCTTCCTATAACATGAGATGTGATATCCAAATCCTTATCTTCCAAACCTGAGACCCTTCCTTTACCATGAGATGTGATATCCAACTCCTTCCCATTCCAATCCTGAGACTCTTCTGATAGCATAAGATATGATATCTCAATGCTTCTATACCAAACCTGACATCCTTCTGATAGCATGAGATGTGATATCTCAATACTTCTAATACCAAACCTGAGATCCTACCTCTAACATGAAATGTGATATCCAACTCTTTCCCCTTGCAAACCTGAGAGCCTTCCTATAGCATGAGATGTGATATCCAAGTCCTTCCCATTCCAATCCTGAGACCCTTCCTATAACATGAGATGTGATATCCAAGTCCTTCCCATTCTAATCCTGAGACCCTTCCTATAGCTTGAGATGTGATATCCAACTCCTTCCCATTCCAATTCTGAGACCCTTCCTATACCATGAGACTTGATATCTCATTGCTTCTAATACCAAAGCTGAGACCCGACCTATAACATGAGATGTGATATCCAAATCCTTCCCCTTCCAAACCTTAGACCCTTCCTTTATCATGAGATGTGATATCCAACTCCTTCCCATTCCAATCTTGAGACCCTTCCGATATCATGAAATGTGATATCTCAATGCTTCTAATATCAAACTTGAGACCCTCCTTATAGCATGAGATGTGATATCCAAGTCCTTCCCATTCCAATCCTGAGACCCTTCCTATAGCATGAGATGTGATATCTCAATGCTTCTAATACCAAACCTGAGATCCTTCCTATAACATGAGATGGGAATATCCAATGTGATATCCAACTCCTTCCCATTCCAATCCTGAGACCCTTCCTATAGCATGAGATGTGATATCTCAATGCTTCTAATATCAAACTTGAGACCCTCCCTATAGCATGAGATGTGATACTCAAGTCCTTCCCATTCCAATCCTGAGACCCTTCCTATAGCATGAGATGTGATATCTCAATGCTTATAACAAAACCTGAGACCCTTCCTATAGCATGAGATGTGATATCCAACTCCTTCCCATTCCAATCCTGAGACCCTTCCTATAGCCTGAGATGTGATATCTCAATGCCTCTAATACCAAACCTGAGATCCTTCCTCTAACATGAAATGTGATATCCAACTCCTTCACCTTCCAAACCTGAGAGCCTATCTATAGCATGAGATGTGATATCCAAGTCCTTCCCATTCCAATCCTTAGACCCTTCCTACAGCATGCAATATGATATCTCAATGATTTTAATAAAAAACCGGAGACCCGTCCTATAACATGAGATGGGATCTCCAACTCCTTCACATTCCAATCCTGAGACACTTCCGATAGCAGAGATGTGATATCTCAATGTTTATACCAAACCTGAGACCCTTCCTATAACATGAGATGTGATATCCAACTCCTTCCCGTTCCAAACCAGAGACCCTTCCTTTAGCATGAGATGTGATATCCAGCTCCTTCCCATTCCAATCCTGAGACACTTCCGATAGCATGAGATGTGATATCTCAATGCTTCTAATATCTAAACTGAGACCCTCCCTATAGCATGATATGTGATATCTAAGTCCTTCCCATTCCAATCCTGAGACCCTTCCTATAGCATGAGATGTGATATCTCAATGCTTATCCTTGATTCCTGTAGTGAATTGATTTCCTTTGCAGGCCGACTCCTGTCACGAATGCCTTGTCTGCATGCATTCTCTCCTGGCCATTCTCTCACCGTGGCTATTTGCCTACCCCCTTCCTCTCTCAGTGGATGGACTTCTCCGTCCTAGCCTCCTACCACTCAACTCCGCCTACTTGGAGAATTCAACATGAACCTGTATGCTTCCTGACCTGGACTTTTACGAGATCTGCAACTCTTCATGTCGCTGGCCCTACACACTGCAGGGAATACTCAGGATTTTCTGATCTCAGACCTCCCCCTCTGTAACCCTCTCAACAATCCTCTCCCGTGGTGATCAAGTTCTCATCTTCAAAGAAGGCTAACTGCCAGCTGTTCCTCCTCAGAGGAGTTCTCCCTTTCTGTCCCTGCTCCCTGCACCGTTTCGCGTTGCAAACACTCGCTTCCCTGCTCTCTTGTTTAGACGCTTTTTCTTCTCAGAGGCCTTCTTGCTTTCTGCCCTTTTCGCGTTGCAAGTACTCGCTTCCCAGCTCTCTGGTTTAGACGCGTGTTCCCTGCCTTCTCTCCTCTTCCCGCTGCCTTCAAATCAAAAAATGAGCTCCAAAAGATACACAGTGCTCAGAATGCTCTATAACACCCATTATTCAACATATAGCCGTAACCCGCTAGACGTATTGATACGTGCTGTAAACTAGCAAAAACAGCTAGAAAATGTACTTTCCTCGCGTTTTTGTAAATGCTAATTCTGATGGGTTCCCATGTATACTGTCCGTGCGTTTGTTGTCGAATCCTGAAGTTTTTAACCACTGTTCTCCCATACAAGGGGGGGGGGGGGTCAACGTCTACTGCTGTTCACAGGCTGAATTTATACTGCTGAAATGCTCGCTTCCCTGCTCTCTGGTTTAGACGTGTGTACCCTGCATTTACCAAAACGCGAGGGAAGTACATTTTCTAGCTGTTATTGCTAGTTTTTAGCACGTTTCAATACGTCTAGCGGGTTACAGCTATATGTTGAATAATGGGTGTTATAAAGCATTCTGAACACTATCTTGTGGAGCAAATTGGAAGGCTGTAGGAAGAGGAGAGAAGGCAGGGAACACGCATCTCAACCAGAGAGCTGGGACGCGAGTACATGCAACGCGAAACGGTGCAGGGAGCAGGGACAGAAAGGATGAACACCTATGAGGAGGAGCAGCTGGTAGTTAGCCTGCAAAGGAGAGAAGAATGTGATCACTAGGGGAGTGCAGCCTGTAAACTAGAAGGAACGATGAACAAAGGGCGACTGCATTAACAGATGGCAAATACACGTTCCAAAACAGTCAGGAAAGCTGATAATGCCTTGAAGATTTCAGCCGTATACATTCAGCCTGTGAACAGCAGATGTTGACCCCCCCTCCCTAGTATGGGAGAACAGTGGTTAAAAACTTCAGGATTCGACACAAAGGCACGGACACAGTACATACAACATGGGAACCCACCAGAATTCGCCTTTACAAAAACGCGAGGGAAGTACATTTTCTAGCTATTTTTGCTAGTTTTTAGCACGTTTCAATACGTCTAGCGGGTTACAGCTATATGTTGAATAATGGGGTTATAAAGCATTCTGAACACTATCTAGTGGAGCTCATTGGAAGGCTGTAGGAAGAGGAGAGAAGGCAGGGAACACGCATCTAAACCAGAGAGCTGGGAAGCGAGTACATGCAACGCGGAACGGTGCAGGGAGCAGGGACAGAAAGGATGAACGCCTATGAGGAGGAGCAGCTGGTAGTCAGCCTGCTCTGGAGAGGAGAATGTGATCACCAGGGGAGTGCAGCCTGTGAAGTAGAAGGGACGATGAACACAGGGCGACTGCATTAACAGATGGCAAATACACGTTCCAAAACAGTCAGGAAAGCTGATAATGCCTTGAAGATTTCAGCCGTATACATTCAGCCTGTGAACAGCAGTAGACGTTGACCCCCCCCCCCCCTTGTATGGGAGAACAGTGGTTAAAAACATCAGGATTCGACAACAAACGCACGGACAGTACATACATGGGAACCCATCAGAATTAGCATTTACAAAAACGCGAGGAAAGTACATTTTCTAGCTGTTTTTGCTAGTTTACAGCACGTTTCAATACGTCTAGCGGATTACGGCTATATGTTGAATAATGGGTGTTATAGAGCATTCTGAGCACTGTGTATCTTTTGGAGCTCATTTTTTGATTTGAAGGCAGCGGGAAGAGGAGAGAAGGCAGGGAACACGCGTCTAAACCAGAGAGCTGGGAAGCGAGTACTTGCAACGCGAAAAGGGCAGAAAGCAAGAAGGCCTCTGAGAAGGAAAAGCGTCTAAACCAGAGAGCAGGAAAGCGAGTGTTTGCAACGCGAAACTGTGCAGGGAGCAGGGACAGAAAGGGAGAACTCCTCTGAGGAGGAATAGCTGGCAGTTAGCCTTCTTTGGAGATGAGAACTTGATCACCACGGGAGAGGATTGTTGAGAGGGTTACAGAGGGGGAGGTCTGAGATCAGAAAATCCCGAGTATTCCCTGCAGTGTGTAGGGCCAGCGACATGAAGAGTTGCAGATCTCGTAAAAGTCCAGGTCAGGAAGCATACAGGTTCATGTTGAATTCTCCAAGTAGGCGGAGTTGAGTGGTAGGAGGCAAGGATGGAGAAGTCCATCCACTGAGAGAGGAAGGGGGTAGGCAAATAGCCACGGTGAGCGAATGGCCAGGGGAGAATGCATGCAGACAAGGCATTTGTGACAGGAGTCGGCCTGCAAAGGAAATCAATTTACTACAGGAATCAAGGATAAGCATTGAGATATCACATCTCATGCTATAGGGTCTCAGGATTGGAATGGGAAGGACTTAGATATCACATATCATGCTATAGAGAGGGTCTCAGTTTTGATATTAGAAGCCTTGAGATATCACATCTCATGCTATCGGAAGTGTCTCAGGATTGGAATGGGAAGGAGCTGGATATCACATCTCATGCTAAAGGAAGGGTCTCAGGTTTGGAACGGGAAGGAGTTGGATATCACATCTCATGTTATAGGAAGGGTCTCAGGTTTGGTATAAACATTGAGATATCACATCTCTACCATCGGAAGTGTCTCAGGATTGGAATGGGAAGGAGTTGGATATCCCATCTCATGTTATAGGACGGGTCTCAGGTTTTTTATTAAAATCATTGAGATATCATATTGCATGCTGTAGGAAGGGTCTAAGGATTGGAATGGGAAGGAGTTGGATATTCCCATCTCATGTTATAGGAAGGGTCTCAGGTTTGGTATTAAAAGCATTGAGATATCACATCTCATGCTATAGGAAGGGTCTCAGGATTGGAATGGGAAGGACTTGGATATCACATCTCATGCTATAGGGAGGGTCTCAAGTTTGATAGAAGCATTGAGATATCACATTTCATGATATCGGAAGGGTCTCAAGATTGGAATGGGAAGGAGTTGGATATCACATCTCATGATAAAGGAAGGGTCTAAGGTTTGGAAGGGGAAGGATTTGGATATCACATCTCATGTTATAGGACGGGTCTCAGGTTTGGTATTAGAAGTATTGAGATATCAAGTCTCATGGTATAGGAAGGGTCTCAGGATTAGAATGGGAAGGAGTTTGATATCACATCTCATGCCATAATATGGGTCTCAGGTTTGGTAGAAGCATTGGGATATCACATCTCATGCTATCGGAAGGGTATCGGGATTGGATTTGGAAGGAGTTGGATATCCCATCTCATGCTATAGGAAGGGTCTCAGGTTGGAATGGGAAGGAGTTGGATATCACATCTCATGTTATAGGAAGGGTCTCAGGATTGGAATGGGAAGGACTTGGATATCACATCTCATGCTATAGGAAGGCTCTCAGGTTTGCAAGGGGAAAGAGTTGGATATCACATTTCATGTTAGAGGTAGGATCTCAGGTTTGGTATTAGAAGCATTGAGATATCACATCTCATGCTATCAGAAGGATCTCAGGTTTGGTATAGAAGCATTGAGATATCATATCTTATGCTATCAGAAGGGTCTCAGGATTGGAATGGGATGGAGTTGGATATCACATCTCATGCTATAGGAAGGGTCTCAGGATTGGAATGGGAAGGAGTTGGATATCACATCTCATGTTATAGGAAGGGTCTCAGGTTTGGTATAAACATTGAGATATCACATCTCTACCATCGGAAGTGTCTCAGGATTGGAATGGGAAGGAGTTGGATATCCCATCTCATGTTATAGGACGGGTCTCAGGTTTTTTATTAAAATCATTGAGATATCATATTGCATGCTGTAGGAAGGGTCTAAGGATTGGAATGGGAAGGAGTTGGATATTCCCATCTCATGTTATAGGAAGAGTCTCAGGTTTGGTATTAGAAGCATTGAGATATCACATCTCATGCTATAGGAAGGGTCTCAGGATTGGAATGGGAAGGACTTGGATATCACATCTCATGCTATAGGGAGGGTCTCAAGTTTGATAGAAGCATTGAGATATCACATTTCATGATATCGGAAGGGTCTCAAGATTGGAATGGGAAGGAGTTGGATATCACATCTCATGATAAAGGAAGGGTCTAAGGTTTGGAAGGGGAAGGATTTGGATATCACATCTCATGTTATAGGACGGGTCTCAGGTTTGGAATGGGAAGGACTTGGATATCACATCTCATGCTATAGGAAGGCTCTCAGGTTTGCAAGGGGAAAGAGTTGGATATCACATTTCATGTTAGAGGTAGGATCTCAGGTTTGGTATTAGAAGCATTGAGATATCACATCTCATGCTATCAGAAGGATCTCAGGTTTGGTATAGAAGCATTGAGATATCATATCTTATGCTATCAGAAGGGTCTCAGGATTGGAATGGGAAGGAGTTGGATATCACATCTCATGCTAAAGGGAGGGTCTCAGGTTTGGAAGGGGAAGGATTTGGATATCACATCTCATGTTATAGGATGGATCTCAGGTTTGGTATTAGAAGTATAGAGATATCACATCTCATGTTATCGGAAGGATCTCAGGTTTATTAGAAGTATTGAGATATCACATCTCATGCTATAGGAAGGGTCTCAGGATTGGAATGGGAAGGAGTTGGATATCACATCTCATGCTAAAGGAAGGGTCTCAGGTTTGGTAGAAGCATTGAGATATCACATCTCATGCTATAGGAAGGGTCTCAGGATTGGAATGGGAAGGACTTAGATATCACATATGCTATAGGGAGGGTCTCAGTTTTGATATTAGAAGCATTGAGATATCACATCTTATGCTATCAGAAGTGTCTCAGGATTGGAATGGGAAGGAGCTGGATATCACATCTCATGCTAAAGGAAGGGTCTCAGGTTTGGAACGGGAAGGAGTTGGATATCACATCTCATGTTATAGGAAGGGTCTCAGGTTTGGTATAAACATTGAGATATCACATCTCTGCTATCGGACGTGTCTCAGGATTGGAATGGGAAGGAGTTGGATATCCCATCTCATGTTATAGGACGGGTCTCAGGTTTTTTATTAGAATCATTGAGATATCATATTGCATGCTGTAGGAAGGGTCTAAGGATTGGAATGGGAAGGACTTGGATATCACATCTCATGCTATAGATAGGCTCTCAGGTTTGGAAAGTGAAGGAGTTGGATATCACATTTCATGTTAGAGGAAGGATCTCAGGTTTGGTATTAGAGGCATTGAGATATCACATCTCATGCTATAGGAAGGGTCTCAGGATTGGAATGGGAAGGAGTTGGATATCACATCTCATGCTATAGGAAGGGTCTCAGGTTTGGTATAAGCATTGAGATATCACATCTCATGCTATAGGAAGGGTCTCAGGATTGGAATGGAAGGAGTTGGATATCACATCTCATGTTATAGGAAGGATCTCAGGTTTGGTATTAGAAGCATTGAGACATCACATCTCATGCTATAGGAAGGGTCTCAGGATTGGAATGGGAAGGAGTTGAATATGACATCTCATGCCGTAGGAAGGGTCTCAGGTTTGGTATAAACATTGAGATATCACATCTCTGCTATCAAAAGGGTCTCAGGATTGGAATTGGAAGGAGTTGGATATCCCATCTCATGTTATAGGAAGAGTCTCAGGTTTGGTATTAGAAGCATTGAGATATCACATCTCATGCTATAGGAAGTGTCTCAGGATTGGAATGGGAAGGACTTGGATATCACATCTCATGCTATAGGTAGGGTCTCAAGTTTGACATTAGAAGCATTGAGATATCACATCTCATGCTATAGGAAGGGTCTGAGGATTGGAATGGGAAGGAGTTGGATATCACATCTCCTGCTATGGGAAGGGTCTCAGGTTTGGTATAAGCAGTGAGATATCACATCTCATGCTATAGGAAGTGTCTCAGGATTGGAATGGGAAGGAGTTGGATATCACATCTCATGTTATAGGAAGGATCTCAGGTGTGGTATAAGCATTGAGATATCACATCTCTGCTATCGGAAGGGTCTCAAGATTGGAATGGGAAGGAGTTGGATATTCCCATCTCATGTTATAGGAAGGGTCTCAGGTTTGGTATTAGAAGCATTGAGATATCACATCTCATGCTATAGGAAGGGTCTCAGGATTGGAATGGGAAGGACTTGGATATCACATCTCATGCTATAGGGAGGGTCTCAAGTTTGATATTAGAAGCTTTGAGATATCACATCTCATGATATCGGAAGGGTCTCAGGATTGGAATGGGAAGGAGTTGGATATCACATCTCATGATAAAGGAAGGGTCTAAGGTTTGGAAGGGGAAGGATTTGGATATCACATCTCATGTTATATTACGGGTCTCAGGTTTGGTATTAGAAGCATTGAGATATCAAGTCTCATAGTATAGGAAGGGTCTCAGAATTGGAATGGGAAGGAGTTGGATATCCCATCTCATGTTATAGGAAGAGTCTCTGGTTTGGTATTAGAATCATTGAGATATTCACATCGCATGCTGTAGGAAGGGTCTAAGGATTGGAATGGGATGGACTTGGATATCACATCTCATGCTATAGGTAGGCTCTCAGGTTTGGTATAAGCATTGAGATATCACATCTCATGCTATAGGAAGGGTCTCAGAATTGGAATGGGAAGGAGTTGGATATCACATCTCAAGCTATAGGAAGGGTCTCAGTATTGGAATGGGAAGGACTTGGATATCACATCTCATGCTATAGGAAGGCTCTCAGGTTTGGAAGGGGAAAGAGTTGGATATCTCATTTCATGTTAGAGGTAGGATCTCAGGTTTGGTATTAGAGGCATTGAGATATCACATCTCATGCTATCAGAAGGGTCTCAGGAATGGAATGGGAAAGAGTTAGATATCACATCTCATGCTAAAGGGAGGGTCTCAGGTTTGGAAGGGGAAGGATTTGGATATCACATCTCATGTTATAGGAAGGATCTCAGGTTTGGTATTAGAAGCATTGAGATATCACATCTCATGCTATCGGAAGGATCGCAGGTTTGGTATTAGAAGCATTGAGATATCACATCTCATGCTATCAGAAGAGTCTCAGGATTGGAATAGGAAGGAGTTGGATATCACATTTCATGCTAAAGGGAGGGTCTCAGGTTTGGAAGGGGAAGGATTTGGATATCACATCTCATGTTATCGGAAGGATCTCACGTTTGGTATTAGAAGTATTGAGATATCATATCTCATGCTATAGGAAGGGTCTCAGGATTGGAATGGGAAGGAGTTGGATATCACATCTCATGCTATAGGGAGGGTCTCAGGATTGGAATGGGAAGGACTTAGATATCACATATCATGCTATAGGGAGGGTCTCAGTTTTGATATTAGAAGCATTGAGATATCACATCTCATGCTATCGGAAGTGTCTCAGGATTGGAATGGGAAGGAGCTGGATATCACATCTCATGCTAAAGGAAGGGTCTCAGGTTTGGAACGAGAAGGATTTGGATATCACATCTCATGTTATAGGAAGGGTCTCAGGTTTGGTATAAGCATTGAGATATCACATCTCTGCTATCGGAAGTGTCTCAGGATTGGAATGGGAAGGAGTTGGATATCCCATCTCATGTTATAGGACGGGTCTCAGGTTTGTTATTAGAATCATTGAGATATCATATTGCATGCTGTAGGAAGGGTCTAAGGGTTGGAATGTGAAGGACTTGGATATTACATCTCATGCTATAGATAGGCTCTTAGGTTTGGAAAGGGAAGGAGTTGGATATCACATTTCATGTTAGAGGAAGGATCTCAGGTTTGGTATTAGAAGCATTGAGATATCACATCTCATGCTATAGGAAGGGTCTCAGGATTGGAATGTGAAGGATTTGGATATCACATCTCATGCTAAAGGAAGGGTCTCAGGTTTGGTAGAAGCATTGAGATATCACGTCGCTGCTATCGGAAGAGTCTCAGGATTGGATTGGGAAGGAGTTGGATATCCCTTCTCATGCTATAGGAAGGGTCTCAGGATTTGAATGGCAAGGAGTTGGATATCACATCTCATGCCATAGGAAGGGTCTCAGGTTTGGTATAAGCATTGAGATATCACATCTCTGCTATCGGAAGGGTCTCAGGATTGGATTGGGAAGGAGTTGGATATCCCTTCTCATGCTATAGGAAGTGTCTCAGGTTGGAATGGGAAGGAGTTGGATATCACATCTCATGTTATAGGAAGGGTCTCAGGATTGGAATGGGAAGGATTTGGATATCACATCTCTTGCTATAGGAAGGGTCTCAGGATTGGAATGGGTAGGAGTTGGATATTACTTTCTTGCTATAGGAAGGGTCTCATGTTTGGAATGGGAAGGAGTTGGATATCACATATGCTATAGTTAGTGTCTCAGGTTTGGAACGGGAAGGAGTTGGATATCACATCTCATGTTATAGGAAGGGTCTCAGGTTTGGTATAAGCATTGAGATATCACATCTCTGCTATCGGAAGCGGCTCAGGATTGGAATGGGAACGAGTTGGATATCCCATCTCATGTTATAGGAAGAGTCTCTGGTTTGGTATTAGAATCATTGAGATATCACATCGCATGCTGTAGGAAGGGTCTAAGGATTGGAATGGGATGGACTTGGATATCACATCTCATGTTATAGGTAGGCTCTCAGGTTTGGTATAAGCATTGAGATATCACATCTCATGCTATAGGAAGGGTCTCAGGATTGGAATGGGAAGGAATTGGATATCACATCTCAGGCTATAGGAAGGGTCTCAGGATTGGAATGGGAAGGAGTTGGATATCACATCTCATGCTATAGGAAGGGTCTCAGGTTTGGTATAAGCATTGAGATATCACATCTCATGCTATAGGAAGGGTCTCAGGATTGGAATGGAAGGAGTTGGATATCACATCTCATGTTATAGGAAGGATCTCAGGTTTGGTATTAGAAGCATTGAGACATCACATCTCATGCTATAGGAAGGGTCTCAGGATTGGAATGGGAAGGAGTTGGATATCAAATCTCATGCTATAGGAAGGGTCTCAGGATTGGAATGGGAAGGAGTTGAATATGACATCTCATGCCGTAGGAAGGGTCTCAGGTTTGGTATAAACATTGAGATATCACATCTCTGCTATCAAAAGGGTCTCAGGATTGGAATTGGAAGGAGTTGGATATCCCATCTCATGTTATAGGAAGAGTCTCAGGTTTGGTATTAGAAGCATTGAGATATCACATCTCATGCTATAGGAAGTGTCTCAGGATTGGAATGGGAAGGACTTGGATATCACATCTCATGCTATAGGTAGGGTCTCAAGTTTGACATTAGAAGCATTGAGATATCACATCTCATGCTATAGGGAGGGTCTGAGGATTGGAATGGGAAGGAGTTGGATATCACATCTCCTGCTATGGGAAGGGTCTCAGGTTTGGTATAAGCAGTGAGATATCACATCTCATGCTATAGGAAGTGTCTCAGGATTGGAATGGGAAGGAGTTGGATATCACATCTCATGTTATAGGAAGGATCTCAGGTGTGGTATAAGCATTGAGATATCACATCTCTGCTATCGGAAGTGTCTCAGGATTGGAATGGGAAGGAGTTGGATATCCCATCTCATGTTATAGGACGGGTCTCAGGTTTGTTATTAGAATCATTGAGATATCATATTGCATGCTGTAGGAAGGGTCTAAGGGTTGGAATGTGAAGGACTTGGATATCACATCTCATGCTATAGATAGGCTCTTAGGTTTGGAAAGGGAAGGAGTTGGATATCACATTTCATGTTAGAGGAAGGATCTCAGGTTTGGTATTAGAAGCATTGAGATATCACATCTCATGCTATAGGAAGGGTCTCAGGATTGGAATGGGAAGCAGTTGGATATGACATCTCATGCTATAGGAAGGGTCTCAGGTTTGGTATAAGCATTGAGATATCACATCTCATGCTATAGGACGGGTCTCAGGATTGGAATGGAAGGAGTTGGATATCACATCTCATGTTATAGGAAGGATCTCAGGTTTGGTATTAGAAGCATTGAGACATCACATCTCATGCTATAGGAAGGGTGTCAGGGTTGGAATAGGAAGGAGTTGGATATCACATCTCATCCAATAGGAAGGGTCTCAGGTTTGGAATGGGAAGGAATTGGATATCACATCTCATGTTATAGGAAGGATCTCAGGTTTGGTATTAGAAGCATTGAGATATCACATCTCATGCTATAGGAAGGGTCTCAGGATTGGAATGTGAAGGATTTGGATATCACATCTCATGCTAAAGGAAGGGTCTCAGGTTTGGTAGAAGCATTGAGATATCACGTCGCTGCTATCGGAAGGGTCTCAGGATTGGATTGGGAAGGAGTTGGATATCCCTTCTCATGCTATAGGAAGGGTCTCAGGATTTGAATGGCAAGGAGTTGGATATCACATCTCATGCCATAGGAAGGGTCTCAGGTTTGGTATAAGCATTGAGATATCACATCTCTGCTATCGGAAGGGTCTCAGGATTGGATTGGGAAGGAGTTGGATATCCCTTCTCATGCTATAGGAAGTGTCTCAGGTTGGAATGGGAAGGAGTTGGATATCACATCTCATGTTATAGGAAGGGTCTCAGGATTGGAATGGGAAGGATTTGGATATCACATCTCTTGCTATAGGAAGGGTCTCAGGATTGGAATGGGTAGGAGTTGGATATTACTTTCTTGCTATAGGAAGGGTCTCATGTTTGGAATGGGAAGGAGTTGGATATCACATATGCTATAGTTAGTGTCTCAGGTTTGGAACGGGAAGGAGTTGGATATCACATCTCATGTTATAGGAAGGGTCTCAGGTTTGGTATAAGCATTGAGATATCACATTTCTGCTATCGGAAGCGGATCAGGATTGGAATGGGAAGGAGTTGGATATCCCATCTCATGTTATAGGAAGAGTCTCTGGTTTGGTATAAGAATCATTGAGATATCACATCGCATGCTGTAGGAAGGGTCTAAGGATTGGAATGGGATGGACTTGGATATCACATCTCATGTTATAGGTAGGCTCTCAGGTTTGGTATAAGCATTGAGATATCACATCTCATGCTATAGGAAGGGTCTCAGGATTGGAATGGGAAGGAATTGGATATCACATCTCAGGCTATAGGAAGGGTCTCAGGATTGGAATGGGAAGGAGTTGGATATCACATCTCATGCTATAGGAAGGGTCTCAGGTTTGGTATAAGCATTGAGATATCACATCTCATGCTATAGGAAGGGTCTCAGGATTGGAATGGAAGGAGTTGGATATCACATCTCATGTTATAGGAAGGATCTCAGGTTTGGTATTAGAAGCATTGAGACATCACATCTCATGCTATAGGAAGGGTCTCAGGATTGGAATGGGAAGGAGTTGGATATCAAATCTCATGCTATAGGAAGGGTCTCAGGATTGGAATGGGAAGGAGTTGAATATGACATCTCATGCCGTAGGAAGGGTCTCAGGTTTGGTATAAACATTGAGATATCACATCTCTGCTATCGAAAGGGTCTCAGGATTGGAATTGGAAGGAGTTGGATATCCCATCTCATGTTATAGGAAGAGTCTCAGGTTTGGTATTAGAAGCATTGAGATATCACATCTCATGCTATAGGAAGTGTCTCAGGATTGGAATGGGAAGGACTTGGATATCACATCTCATGCTATAGGTAGGGTCTCAAGTTTGACATTAGAAGCATTGAGATATCACATCTCATGCTATAGGAAGGGTCTGAGGATTGGAATGGGAAGGAGTTGGATATCACATCTCCTGCTATGGGAAGGGTCTCAGGTTTGGTATAAGCAGTGAGATATCACATCTCATGCTATAGGAAGTGTCTCAGGATTGGAATGGGAAGGAGTTGGATATCACATCTCATGTTATAGGAAGGATCTCAGGTGTGGTATAAGCATTGAGATATCACATCTCTGCTATCGGAAGGGTCTCAAGATTGGAATGGGAAGGAGTTGGATATTCCCATCTCATGTTATAGGGAGGGTCTCAGGTTTGGTATTAGAAGCATTGAGATATCACATCTCATGCTATAGGAAGGGTCTCAGGATTGGAATGGGAAGGACTTGGATATCACATCTCATGCTATAGGGAGTGTCTCAAGTTTGATATTATAAGCTTTGAGATATCACATCTCATGATATCGGAAGGGTCTCAGGATTGGAATGGGAAGGAGTTGGATATCACATCTCATGATAAAGGACGGGTCTAAGGTTTGGAAGGGGAAGGATTTGGATATCACATCTCATGTTATATTACGGGTCTCAGGTTTGGTATTAGAAGCATTGAGATATCAAGTCTCATAGTATAGGAAGGGTCTCAGAATTGGAATGGGAAGGAGTTGGATATCCCATCTCATGTTATAGGAAGAGTCTCTGGTTTGGTATTAGAATCATTGAGATATTCACATCGCATGCTGTAGGAAGGGTCTAAGGATTGGAATGGGATGGACTTGGATATCACATCTCATGCTATAGGTAGGCTCTCAGGTTTGGTATAAACATTGAGATATCACATCTCATGCTATAGGAAGGGTCTCAGAATTGGAATGGGAAGGAGTTGGATATCACATCTCAAGCTATAGGAAGGGTCTCAGTATTGGAATGGGAAGGACTTGGATATCACATCTCATGCTATAGGAAGGCTCTCAGGTTTGGAAGGGGAAAGAGTTGGATATCTCATTTCATGTTAGAGGTAGGATCTCAGGTTTTGTATTAGAGGCATTGAGATATCACATCTCATGCTATCAGAAGGGTCTCAGGAATGGAATGGGAAGGAGTTAGATATCACATCTCATGCTAAAGGGAGGGTCTCAGGTTTGGAAGGGGAAGGATTTGGATATCACATCTCATGTTATAGGAAGGATCTCAGGTTTGGTATTAGAAGCATTGAGATATCACATCTCATGCTATCGGAAGGATCTCAGGTTTGGTATTAGAAGCATTGAGATATCACATCTCATGCTATCAGAAGAGTCTCAGGATTGGAATAGGAAGGAGTTGGATATCACATTTCATGCTAAAGGGAGGGTCTCAGGTTTGGAAGGGGAAGGATTTGGATATCACATCTCATGTTATCGGAAGGATCTCACGTTTGGTATTAGAAGTATTGAGATATCATATCTCATGCTATAGGAAGGGTCTCAGGATTGGAATGGGAAGGAGTTGGATATCACATCTCATGATATAGGGAGGGTCTCAGGATTGGAATGGGAAGGACTTAGATATCACATATCATGCTATAGGGAGGGTCTCAGTTTTGATATTAGAAGCATTGAGATATCACATCTCATGCTATCGGAAGTGTCTCAGGATTGGAATGGGAAGGAGCTGGATATCACATCTCATGCTAAAGGAAGGGTCTCAGGTTTGGAACGAGAAGGATTTGGATATCACATCTCATGTTATAGGAAGGGTCTCAGGTTTGGTATAAGCAATGAGATATCACATCTCTGCTATCGGAAGTGTCTCAGGATTGGAATGGGAAGGAGTTGGATATCCCATCTCATGTTATAGGACGGGTCTCAGGTTTGTTATTAGAATCATTGAGATATCATATTGCATGCTGTAGGAAGGGTCTAAGGGTTGGAATGTGAAGGACTTGGATATCACATCTCATGCTATAGATAGGCTCTTAGGTTTGGAAAGGGAAGGAGTTGGATATCACATTTCATGTTAGAGGAAGGATCTCAGGTTTGGTATTAGAAGCATTGAGATATCACATCTCATGCTATAGGAAGGGTCTCAGGATTGGAATGGGAAGCAGTTGGATATCACATCTCATGCTATAGGAAGGGTCTCAGGTTTGGTATAAGCATTGAGATATCACATCTCATGCTATAGGACGGGTCTCAGGATTGGAATGGAAGGAGTTGGATATCACATCTCATGTTATAGGAAGGATCTCAGGTTTGGTATTAGAAGCATTGAGACATCACATCTCATGCTATAGGAAGGGTCTCAGGGTTGGAATGGGAAGGAGTTGGATATCACATCTCATCCAATAGGAAGGGTCTCAGGTTTGGAATGGGAAGGAATTGGATATCACATCTCATGTTATAGGAAGGATCTCAGGTTTGGTATTAGAAGCATTGAGATATCCCTTCTCATGCTATAGGAAGGGTCTCAGGATTTGAATGGCAAGGAGTTGGATATCACATCTCATGCCATAGGAAGGGTCTCAGGTTTGGTATAAGCATTGAGATATCACATCTCTGCTATCGGAAGGGTCTCAGGTTTGGATTGGGAAGGAGTTGGATATCCCTTCTCATGCTATAGGAAGTGTCTCAGGTTGGAATGGGAAGGAGTTGGATATCACATCTCATGTTATAGGAAGGGTCTCAGGATTGGAATGGGAAGGATTTGGATATCACATCTCTTGCTATTGGAAGGGTCTCAGGCTTGGAATGGGTATGAGTTGGATATTACTTTCTTGCTATAGGAAGGGTCTCATGTTTGGAATGGGAAGGAGTTGGATATCACATATGCTATAGTTAGTGTCTCAGGTTTGGAACGGGAAGGTGTTGGATATCACATCTCATGTTATAGGAAGGGTCTCAGGTTTGGTATAAGCATTGAGATATCACATCTCTGCTATCGGAAGCGGCTCAGGATTGGAATGGGAAGGAGTTGGATATCCCATCTCATGTTATAGGAAGAGTCTCTGGTTTGGTATTAGAATCATTGAGATATCACATCGCATGCTGTAGGAAGGGTCTAAGGATTGGAATGGGATGGACTTGGATATCACATCTCATGTTATAGGTAGGCTCTCAGGTTTGGTATAAGCATTGAGATATCACATCTCATGCTATAGGAAGGGTCTCAGGATTGGAATGGGAAGGAATTGGATATCACATCTCAGGCTATAGGAAGTGTCTCAGGATTGGAATGGGAAGGAGTTGGATATCACATCTCATGCTATAGGAAGGGTCTCAGGTTTGGTATAATCATTGATATATCACATCTCATGCTATAGGAAGGATCTCAGGATTGGAATGGAAGGAGTTGGATATCACATCTCATGTTATAGGAAGGATCTCAGGTTTGGTATTAGAAGCATTGAGACTTCACATCTCATGCTATAGGAAGGGTCTCAGGATTGGAATGGGAAGGAGTTGGATATCAAATCTCATGCTATAGGAAGGGTCTCAGGATTGGAATGGGAAGGAGTTGAATATGACATCTCATGCCGTAGGAAGGGTCTCAGGTTTGGTATAAACATTGAGATATCACAACTCTGCTATCAAAAGGGTCTCCGGATTGGAATTGGAAGGAGTTGGATATCCCATCTCATGTTATAGGAAGGGTCTCAGGTTTGGTATAAGCATTGAGATATCACATCTCTGCTATCGGAAGCGGCTCAGGATTGGAATGGGAAGGAGTTGGATATCCCATCTCATGTTATAGGAAGAGTCTCTGGTTTGGTATTAGAATCATTGAGATATCACATCGCATGCTGTAGGAAGGGTCTAAGGATTGGAATGGGATGGACTTGGATATCACATCTCATGTTATAGGTAGGCTCTCAGGTTTGGTATAAGCATTGAGATATCACATCTCATGCTATAGGAAGGGTCTCAGGATTGGAATGGGAAGGAATTGGATATCACATCTCAGGCTATAGGAAGGGTCTCAGGATTGGAATGGGAAGGAGTTGGATATCACATCTCATGCTATAGGAAGGGTCTCAGGTTTGGTATAATCATTGATATATCACATCTCATGCTATAGGAAGGATCTCAGGATTGGAATGGAAGGAGTTGGATATCACATCTCATGTTATAGGAAGGATCTCAGGTTTGGTATTAGAAGCATTGAGACTTCACATCTCATGCTATAGGAAGGGTCTCAGGATTGGAATGGGAAGGAGTTGGATATCAAATCTCATGCTATAGGAAGGGTCTCAGGATTGGAATGGGAAGGAGTTGAATATGACATCTCATGCCGTAGGAAGGGTCTCAGGTTTGGTATAAACATTGAGATATCACATCTCTGCTATCAAAAGGGTCTCAGGATTGGAATTGGAAGGAGTTGGATATCCCATCTCATGTTATAGGAAGAGTCTCAGGTTTGGTATTAGAAGCATTGAGATATCACATCTCATGCTATAGGAAGGGTCTGAGGATTGGAATGGGAAGGAGTTGGATATCACATCTCCTGCTATGGGAAGGGTCTCAGGTTTGGTATAAGCAGTGAGATATCACATCTCATGCTATAGGAAGTGTCTCAGGATTGGAATGGGAAGGAGTTGGATATCACATCTCATGTTATAGGAAGGATCTCAGGTGTGGTATAAGCATTGAGATATCACATCTCTGCTATCGGAAGGGTCTCAAGATTGGAATGGGAAGGAGTTGGATATTCCCATCTCATGTTATAGGAAGGGTCTCAGGTTTGGTATTAGAAGCATTGAGATATCACATCTCATGCTATAGGAAGGGTCTCAGGATTGGAATGGGAAGGACTTGGATATCACATCTCATGCTATAGGGAGGGTCTCAAGTTTGATATTAGAAGCTTTGAGATATCACATCTCATGATATCGGAAGGGTCTCAGGATTGGAATGGGAAGGAGTTGGATATCACATCTCATGATAAAGGAAGGGTCTAAGGTTTGGAAGGGGAAGGATTTGGATATCACATCTCATGTTATATTACGGGTCTCAGGTTTGGTATTAGAAGCATTGAGATATCAAGTCTCATAGTATAGGAAGGGTCTCAGAATTGGAATGGGAAGGAGTTGGATATCCCATCTCATGTTATAGGAAGAGTCTCTGGTTTGGTATTAGAATCATTGAGATATTCACATCGCATGCTGTAGGAAGGGTCTAAGGATTGGAATGGGATGGACTTGGATATCACATCTCATGCTATAGGTAGGCTCTCAGGTTTGGTATAAGCATTGAGATATCACATCTCATGCTATAGGAAGGGTCTCAGAATTGGAATGGGAAGGAGTTGGATATCACATCTCAAGCTATAGGAAGGGTCTCAGTATTGGAATGGGAAGGACTTGGATATCACATCTCATGCTATAGGAAGGCTCTCAGGTTTGGAAGGGGAAAGAGTTGGATATCTCATTTCATGTTAGAGGTAGGATCTCAGGTTTGGTATTAGAGGCATTGAGATATCACATCTCATGCTATCAGAAGAGTCTCAGGATTGGAATAGGAAGGAGTTGGATATCACATCTCAAGCTATAGGAAGGGTCTCAGTATTGGAATGGGAAGGACTTGGATATCACATCTCATGCTATAGGAAGGCTCTCAGGTTTGGAAGGGGAAAGAGTTGGATATCTCATTTCATGTTAGAGGTAGGATCTCAGGTTTGGTATTAGAGGCATTGAGATATCACATCTCATGCTATCAGAAGAGTCTCAGGATTGGAATAGGAAGGAGTTGGATATCACATTTCATGCTATAGGAAGGGTCTCAGGATTGGAATGGGAAGGAGTTGGATATCACATCTCATGCTATAGGGAGGGTCTCAGGATTGGAATGGGAAGGACTTAGATATTACATATCATGCTATAGGGAGGGTCTCAGTTTTGATATTGAAACATTGAGATATCACATCTCATGCTATCGGAAGTGTCTCAGGATTGGAATGGGAATGAGCTGGATATCACATCTCATGCTAAAGGAAGGGTCTCAGGTTTGGAACGAGAAGGATTTGGATATCACATCTCATGTTATAGGAAGGGTCTCAGGTTTGGTATAAGCATTGAGATATCACATCTCTGCTATCGGAAGTGTCTCAGGATTGGAATGGGAAGGAGTTGGATATCCCATCTCATGTTATAGGACGGGTCTCAGGTTTGTTATTAGAATCATTGAGATATCATATTGCATGCTGTAGGAAGGGTCTAAGGGTTGGAATGTGAAGGACTTGGATATCACATCTCATGCTATAGATAGGCTCTTAGGATTGGAAAGGGAAGGAGTTGGATATCACATTTCATGTTAGAGGAAGGATCTCAGGTTTGGTATTAGAAGCATTGAGATATCACATCTCATGCTATAGGAAGGGTCTCAGGATTGGAATGGGAAGCAGTTGGATATCACATCTCATGCTATAGGAAGGGTCTCAGGTTTGGTATAAGCATTGAGATATCACATCTCATGCTATAGGACGGGTCTCAGGATTGGAATGGAAGAAGTTGGATATCACATCTCATGTTATAGGAAGGATCTCAGGTTTGGTATTAGAAGCATTGAGACATCACATCTCATGCTATAGGAAGGGTCTCAGGGTTGGAATGGGAAGGAGTTGGATATCACATCTCATCCAATAGGAAGGGTCTCAGGTTTGGAATGGGAAGGAATTGGATATCACATCTCATGTTATAGGAAGGATCTCAGGTTTGGTATTAGAAGCATTGAGATATCACATCTCATGCTATAGGAAGGGTCTCAGGATTGGAATGTGAAGGATTTGGATATCACATCTCATGCTAAAGGAAGGGTCTCAGGTTTGGTAGAAGCATTGAGATATCACGTCGCTGCTATCGGAAGGGTCTCAGGATTGGATTGGGAAGGAGTTGGATATCCCTTCTCATGCTATAGGAAGGGTCTCAGGATTTGAATGGCAAGGAGTTGGATATCACATCTCATGCCATAGGAAGGGTCTCAGGTTTGGTATAAGCATTGAGATATCACATCTCATGCTATAGGAAGAGTCTCAGGTTTGGGAAGGGAAGGATTTGGATTTCACATCTCATGTTATAGGATGGTTCTCATGTTTGGTTTTTGAAGCATTGAGATATCACATCTCATGCTATCGGAAGGGTCTCAGGTTTGGAATGGGAAGGAGTTGGATATCACATCTCATGTTATAGGAAGGGTCTCAGGTTTGGAATGGGAAGGAGTTGGATATGACATCTCTTGTTATAGGGAGGGTCTCAGGATTTGAATGGTAAGGAGTTGGATATCACATCTCATGCTATAGGAAGGGTCTCAGGTTTGTTATTAGAATCATTGAGATATCATATTGCATGCTGTAGGAAGGGTCTAAGGGTTGGAATGTGAAGGACTTGGATATCACATCTCATGCTATAGATAGGCTCTTAGGTTTGGAAAGGGAAGGAGTTGGATATCACATTTCATGTTAGAGGAAGGATCTCAGGTTTGGTATTAGAAGCATTGAGATATCACATCTCATGCTATAGGAAGGGTCTCAGGATTGGAATGGGAAGCAGTTGGATATCACATCTCATGCTATAGGAAGGGTCTCAGGTTTGGTATAAGCATTGAGATATCACATCTCATGCTATAGGACGGGTCTCAGGATTGGAATGGAAGAAGTTGGATATCACATCTCATGTTATAGGAAGGATCTCAGGTTTGGTATTAGAAGCATTGAGACATCACATCTCATGCTATAGGAAGGGTCTCAGGGTTGGAATGGGAAGGAGTTGGATATCACATCTCATCCAATAGGAAGGGTCTCAGGTTTGGAATGGGAAGGAATTGGATATCACATCTCATGTTATAGGAAGGATCTCAGGTTTGGTATTAGAAGCATTGAGATATCACATCTCATGCTATAGGAAGGGTCTCGGGATTGGAATGTGAAGGATTTGGATATCACATCTCATGCTAAAGGAAGGGTCTCAGGTTTGGTAGAAGCATTGAGATATCACGTCGCTGCTATCGGAAGGGTCTCAGGATTGGATTGGGAAGGAGTTGGATATCCCTTCTCATGCTATAGGAAGGGTCTCAGGATTTGAATGGCAAGGAGTTGGATATCACATCTCATGCCATAGGAAGGGTCTCAGGTTTGGTATAAGCATTGAGATATCACATCTCATGCTATAGGAAGAGTCTCAGGTTTGGGAAGGGAAGGATTTGGATTTCACATCTCATGTTATAGGATGGTTCTCATGTTTGGTTTTTGAAGCATTGAGATATCACATCTCATGCTATCGGAAGGGTCTCAGGTTTGGAATGGGAAGGAGTTGGATATCACATCTCATGTTATAGGAAGGGTCTCAGGTTTGGAATGGGAAGGAGTTGGATATGACATCTCTTGTTATAGGGAGGGTCTCAGGATTTGAATGGTAAGGAGTTGGATATCACATCTCATGCTATAGGAAGGGTCTCAGGCTGGAATGGGAAGGAGTTGGATATCACATCTCATGTTATATACAGGAAGGGTCTCAGGATTGGAATGGGAAGGATTTGGATATCACATCTCTTGCTATAGGAAGGGTCTCAGGTTTTTTATTAGAAACATTGAGATATCACATCTCATGCTATAGGAAGGGTTTTAGGATTGGAATGGGAAGTATTTGGATATCACATCTCATGCTAAAGGAAGGGTCTCAGGTCTGGAATGGGAAGGAATTGGATATCACATCTCATGTTATAGGAAGGGTCTCAGGTTTTTTATTAGAAACATTGAGATATCACATCTCATGTTATAGGACGGTTCCCAGGTTTGGTATTAGAAGCATTGAGATATCACATCTCATGGTATAGGAAGGGTCTCAGGGTTGGAATGGGAAGGAGTTGGATATCACATCTCATCCAATAGGAAGGGTCTCAGGTTTGGAATGGGAAGGAATTGGATATCACATCTCATGTTATAGGAAGGATCTCAGGTTTGGTATTAGAAGCATTGAGATATCACATCTCATGCTATAGGAAGGGTATCAGGATTGGAATGTGAAGGATTTGGATATCACATCTCATGCTAAAGGAAGGGTCTCAGGTTTGGTAGAAGCATTGAGATATCACATCTCATGCTAGGAAGGGTCTCAGGATTTGAATGGCAAGGAGTTGGATATCACATCTCATGCCATAGGAAGGGTCTCAGGTTTGGTATAAGCATTGAGATATCACATCTCTGCTATCGGAAGGTTCTCAGGATTGGATTGGGAAGGAGTTGGATATCCCTTCTCATGCTATAGGAAGTGTCTCAGGTTGGAATGGGAAGGAGTTGAATATCACATCTCATGTTATAGGAAGGGTCTCAGGATTGGAATGGGAAGGATTTGGATATCACATCTCTTGCTATAGGAAGGGTCTCAGGATTGGAATGGGAAGGATTTGGATATTTCCCATTCCAATCCTGAGACCCTTCCTATAACATGAGATGTGATATCCAACTCCTTCCCATTCCAACCTGAGACACTTCCTATAGCATGAGAAGGGATATCCAACTCCTTCCCAATCCAATCCTGAGACCCTTCCGATAGCAGAGATGTGATATCTCAATGCTTATACCAAACCTGAGACCCTTCCTATGGCATGAGATGTGATATCCAACTCCTTGCCATTCAAATCCTGAGACCCTTCCTATAGCATGAAAAGGGATATCCAACTCCTTCCCAATCCAATCCTGAGACCCTTCCGATAGCAGAGACGTGAAATCTCAATGCTTCTACCAAACCTGAGACCCTTCCTTTAGCATGAGATGTGATATCCAAATCCTTCACATTCCAATCCTGAGACCCTTCCTATAGCATGAGATTTGATATCTCAATGCTTCTAATCCCAAACGTGAGATCCTTCCTATAACATGAGATGTGATATCCAAATCCTCCCCTTCCAAACCTGAGACCCTCCCTTTAGCATGAAATGTGATATCCAACTCCTTCCTATTCCAATCCTGAGACTCTTCTGATAGCATGAGATGTGATATCTCAATGCTTCTAATACCAAACCTGAGATCCTTCCGATAGCATGAGATGTGATATCTCAATGCTTCTAATACCAAACCTGAGACCCTCCCTTTAGCATGAGATGTGATATCTAACTCCTTCCCATTCCATTCCTGAGACCCTTCTGATAGCATGAGATGTGATATCTCAATGCCTCTAATACCAAACCTGAGATCCTACCTCTAACATGAAATGAGATATCCAACTCTTTCCCCTTCCAAACCTGAGAGCCTTCCTATAGCATGAGATGTGATATCCAAGTCCTTCCCATTTCAATACTGAGACCCTTCCTATAGCTTGAGATGTGATATCCAACTCCTTCCCATTCCAATTCTGAGACCCTTCTTATAGCATGAGATGTGATATCTCAATGCTTATACCAAACCTGAGAGCCTACCTATAACATGAGATGTGATATCCAAGTCCATCCCATTCCAATCCTTAGACCCTTCCTACAGCATGCGATGTGATATCTCAATGATTTTAATACCAAACCAGAGACTCTTCCTATAACATGAGATGGGATATCCAACTCCTTCCCATTCCAATTCTGAGACCCTTCCTATACTATGAGACTTGATATCTCAATGCTTCTAATACCAAACCTGAGACCCGTAATATAACATGAGATGTGATATCCAAATCCTTCCCCTTCCAAACCTTAGACCCTTCCTTTATCATGAGATGTGATATCCAACTCATTCCCATTCCAATCCTGAGACCCTTCCGATATCATGAGATGTGATATCTCAAAGCTTCTAATATCAAACTTGAGACCCTCCCTATAGCATGAGATGTGATATCCAAGTCCTTCCCATTCCAATCCTGAGACCCTTCCTATAGCATGAGATGTGATATCTCAATGCTTCTAATACCAAACCTGAGACCCTTCCTACATCATGCAATATGATATCTCAATGATTCTAATAAAAAACCTGAGACCCGTCCTATAACATGAGATGTGATATCCAACTCCTTCCCGTTCCAAACCTGAGACCCTTCCTTTAGCATGAGATGTTATATCCAGCTCCTTCCCATTCCAATCCTGAGACACTTCCGATAGCATGAGATGTGATATCCAATTCCTTCCCATTCCAATCCTTAGACCCTTCCTACATCATGCAATATGATATCTCAATGATTCTAATAAAAAACCTGAGACCCGTCCTATAACATGAGATGTGATATCCAACTCCTTCCCGTTCCAAACCTGAGACCCTTCCTTTAGCATGATATGTGATATCTAAGTCCTTCCCATTCCAATCCTGAGAGCCTTCCTATAGCATGAGATGTGATATCTCAATGCTTCTACCAAACCTGAGACCCTTCCTATAACATGAGATGTGATATCCAACTCCTTCCCGTTCCAAACCTGAGACCCTTACTTTAGCATGAGATGTTATATCCAGCTCCTTCCCATTCCAATCCTGAGACACTTCCGATAGCATGAGATGTGATATCTCAATGCTTCTAATATCAAAAGTGAGACCCTCCCTATAGCATGATATGTGATATCTAAGTCCTTCCCATTCCAATCCTGAGAGCCTTCCTATAGCATGAGATGTGATATCTCAATGCTTCTACCAAACCTGAGACCCTTCCTTTAGCATGAGATGTGATATCCAACTCCTTCCCATTCCAATCCTGAGACCCTTCCTATAGCATGAGATGTGATATCTCAATGCTTCTATACCAAACCTGAGATCCTTCCGATAGCATGAGATGTGATATCTCAATACTTCTAATACCAAACCTGAGATCCTTCCTATAACATGAGATGTGATATCCAAATCCTTATCTTCCAAACCTGAGACCCTTCCTTTACCATGAGATGTGATATCCAACTCCTTCCCATTCCAATCCTGAGACTCTTCTGATAGCATAAGATATGATATCTCAATGCTTCTATACCAAACCTGACATCCTTCTGATAGCATGAGATGTGATATCTCAATACTTCTAATACCAAACCTGAGATCCTACCTCTAACATGAAATGTGATATCCAACTCTTTCCCCTTGCAAACCTGAGAGCCTTCCTACAGCATGAGATGTGATATCCAAGTCCTTCCCATTCCAATCCTGAGACCCTTCCTATAACATGAGATGTGATATCCAAGTCCTTCCCATTCTAATCCTGAGACCCTTCCTATAGCTTGAGATGTGATATCCAACTCCTTCCCATTCCAATTCTGAGACCCTTCCTATACCATGAGACTTGATATCTCAATGCTTCTAATACCAAAGCTGAGACCCGTCCTATAACATGAGATGTGATATCCAAATCCTTCCCCTTCCAAACCTTAGACCCTTCCTTTATCATGAGATGTGATATCCAACTCCTTCCCATTCCAATCTTGAGACCCTTCCGATATCATGAAATGTGATATCTCAATGCTTCTAATATCAAACTTGAGACCCTCCTTATAGCATGAGATGTGATATCCAAGTCCTTCCCATTCCAATCCTGAGACCCTTCCTATAGCATGAGATGTGATATCTCAATGCTTCTAATACCAAACCTGAGATCCTTCCTATAACATGAGATGGGAATATCCAATGTGATATCCAACTCCTTCCCATTCCAATCCTGAGACCCTTCCTATAGCATGAGATGTGATATCTCAATGCTTCTAATATCAAACTTGAGACCCTCCCTATAGCATGAGATGTGATACTCAAGTCCTTCCCATTCCAATCCTGAGACCCTTCCTATAGCATGAGATGTGATATCTCAATGCTTATAACAACACCTGAGACCCTTCCTATAGCATGAGATGTGATATCCAACTCCTTCCCATTCCAATCCTGAGACCCTTCCTATAGCCTGAGATGTGATATCTCAATGCATCTAATACCAAACCTGAGATCCTTCCTCTAACATGAAATGTGATATCCAACTCCTTCACCTTCCAAACCTGAGAGCCTATCTATAGCATGAGATGTGATATCCAAGTCCTTCCCATTCCAATCCTTAGACCCTTCCTACAGCATGCAATATGATATCTCAATGATTTTAATAAAAAACCTGAGACCCGTCCTATAACATGAGATGGGATCTCCAACTCCTTCACATTCCAATCCTGAGACACTTCCGATAGCAGAGATGTGATATCTCAATGTTTATACCAAACCTGAGACCCTTCCTATAACATGAGATGTGATATCCAACTCCTTCCCGTTCCAAACCAGAGACCCTTCCTTTAGCATGAGATGTGATATCCAGCTCCTTCCCATTCCAATCCTGAGACACTTCCGATAGCATGAGATGTGATATCTCAATGCTTCTAATATCTAAACTGAGACCCTCCCTATAGCATGATATGTGATATCTAAGTCCTTCCCATTCCAATCCTGAGACCCTTCCTATAGCATGAGATGTGATATCTCAATGCTTATCCTTGATTCCTGTAGTAAATTGATTTCCTTTGCAGGCCGACTCCTGTCACGAATCCCTTGTCTGCATGCATTCTCTCCTGGCCATTCTCTCACCGTGGCTATTTGCCTACCCCCTTCCTCTCTCAGTGGATGGACTTCTCCGTCCTAGCCTCCTACCACTCAACTCCGCCTACTTGGAGAATTCAACATGAACCTGTATGCTTCCTGACCTGGACTTTTACGAGATCTGCAACTCTTCATGTCGCTGGCCCTACACACTGCAGGGAATACTCAGGATTTTCTGATCTCAGACCTCCCCCTCTGTAACCCTCTCAACAATCCTCTCCCGTGGTGATCAAGTTCTCATCTTCAAAGAAGGCTAACTGCCAGCTGTTCCTCCTCAGAGGAGTTCTCCCTTTCTGTCCCTGCTCCCTGCACCGTTTCGCGTTGCAAACACTCGCTTCCCTGCTCTCTTGTTTAGACGCTTTTTCTTCTCAGAGGCCTTCTTGCTTTCTGCCCTTTTCGCGTTGCAAGTACTCGCTTCCCAGCTCTCTGGTTTAGACGCGTGTTCCCTGCCTTCTCTCCTCTTCCCGCTGCCTTCAAATCAAAAAATGAGCTCCAAAAGATACACAGTGCTCAGAATGCTCTATAACACCCATTATTCAACATATAGCCGTAACCCACTAGACGTATTGATACGTGCTGTAAACTAGCAAAAACAGCTAGAAAATGTACTTTCCTCGCGTTTTTGTAAATGCTAATTCTGATGGGTTCCCATGTATACTGTCCGTGCGTTTGATGTCGAATCCTGAAGTTTTTAACCACTGTTCTCCCATACAAGGGGGGGGGGGGGGTCAACGTCTACTGCTGTTCACAGGCTGAATTTATACTGCTGAAATGCTCGCTTCCCTGCTCTCTGGTTTAGACGTGTGTACCCTGCATTTACCAAAACGCGAGGGAAGTACATTTTCTAGCTGTTATTGCTAGTTTTTAGCACGTTTCAATACGTCTAGCGGGTTACAGCTATATGTTGAATAATGGGTGTTATAAAGCATTCTGAACACTATCTTGTGGAGCAAATTGGAAGGCTGTAGCAAGAGGAGAGAAGGCAGGGAACACGCATCTCAACCAGAGAGCTGGGACGCGAGTACATGCAACGCGAAACGGTGCAGGGAGCAGGGACAGAAAGGATGAACACCTATGAGGAGGAGCAGCTGGTAGTTAGCCTGCAAAGGAGAGAAGAATGTGATCACTAGGGGAGTGCAGCCTGTAAACTAGAAGGAACGATGAACAAAGGGCGACTGCATTAACAGATGGCAAATACACGTTCCAAAACAGTCAGGAAAGCTGATAATGCCTTGAAGATTTCAGCCGTATACATTCAGCCTGTGAACAGCAGATGTTGACCCCCCCTCCCTAGTATGGGAGAACAGTGGTTAAAAACTTCAGGATTCGACACAAAGGCACGGACACAGTACATACAACATGGGAACCCACCAGAATTCGCCTTTACAAAAACGCGAGGGAAGTACATTTTCTAGCTATTTTTGCTAGTTTTTAGCACGTTTCAATACGTCTAGCGGGTTACAGCTATATGTTGAATAATGGGGTTATAAAGCATTCTGAACACTATCTAGTGGAGCTCATTGGAAGGCTGTAGGAAGAGGAGAGAAGGCAGGGAACACGCATCTAAACCAGAGAGCAGGGAAGCGAGCATTTCAGCAGTATAAATTCAGCCTGTGAACAACACATTTTGACCCTCCTTTGTATGGGAGAAGAGTGGTTCAAAAGACCAGGATTCGACTGAACAAACGCACGAACAGAGTACAAAATGGGAATCCACCAGAATTCGCATTTACCAAAACGCGAGAAAAGTACATTTTCGAGCTGTTTCTGCTCGTTTTTAGCACGTTTCAATACGTCTAGCGGGTTACAGCTATATGTTGAATAATGGGGTTATAAAGCATTCTGAACACTATCTTGTGGAGCTCATTGGAAGGCTGTAGGAAGAGGAGAGAAGGCAGGGAACACGCATCTAAACCAGAGAGCTGGGAAGCGAGTACATGCAACGCGGAACGGTGCAGGGAGCAGGGACAGAAAGGATGAACGCCTATGAGGAGGAGCAGCTGGTAGTCAGCCTGCTCTGGAGAGGAGAATGTGATCACCAGGGGAGTGCAGCCTGTGAAGTAGAAGGGACGATGAACACAGGGCGACTGCATTAACAGATGGCAAATACACGTTCCAAAACAGTCAGGAAAGCTGATAATGCCTTGAAGATTTCAGCCGTATACATTCAGCCTGTGAACAGCAGTCGACGTTGACCCCCTCCCCCCCCTTGTATGGGAGAACAGTGGTTAAAAACATCAGGATTCGACAACAAACGCACGGACAGTACATACATGGGAACCCATCAGAATTAGCATTTACAAAAACGCGAGGAAAGTACATTTTCTAGCTGTTTTTGCTAGTTTACAGCACGTTTCAATACGTCTAGCGGATTACGGCTATATGTTGAATAATGGGTGTTATAGAGCATTCTGAGCACTGTGTATCTTTTGGAGCTCATTTTTTGATTTGAAGGCAGCGGGAAGAGGAGAAAAGGCAGGGAACACGCGTCTAAACCAGAGAGCTGGGAAGCGAGTACTTGCAACGCGAAAAGGGCAGAAAGGAAGAAGGCCTCTGAGAAGGAAAAGCGTCTAAACCAGAGAGCAGGAAAGCGAGTGTTTGCAACGCGAAACTGTGCAGGGAGCAGGGACAGAAAGGGAGAACTCCTCTGAGGAGGAATAGCTGGCAGTTAGCCTTCTTTGGAGATGAGAACTTGATCACCACGGGAGAGGATTGTTGAGAGGGTTACAGAGGGGGAGGTCTGAGATCAGAAAATCCCGAGTATTCCCTGCAGTGTGTAGGGCCAGCGACATGAAGAGTTGCAGATCTCGTAAAAGTCCAGGTCAGGAAGCATACAGGTTCATGTTGAATTCTCCAAGTAGGCGGAGTTGAGTGGTAGGAGGCAAGGATGGAGAAGTCCATCCACTGAGAGAGGAAGGGGGTAGGCAAATAGCCACGGTGAGCGAATGGCCAGGGGAGAATGCATGCAGACAAGGCATTTGTGACAGGAGTCGGCCTGCAAAGGAAATCAATTTACTACAGGAATCAAGGATAAGCATTGAGATATCACATCTCATGCTATAGGGTCTCAGGATTGGAATGGGAAGGACTTAGATATCACATATCATGCTATAGAGAGGGTCTCAGTTTTGATATTAGAAGCCTTGAGATATCACATCTCATGCTATCGGAAGTGTCTCAGGATTGGAATGGGAAGGAGCTGGATATCACATCTCATGCTAAAGGAAGGGTCTCAGGTTTGGAACGGGAAGGAGTTGGATATCACATCTCATGTTATAGGAAGGGTCTCGGGTTTGGTATAAACATTGAGATATCACATCTCTGCTATCGGAAGTGTCTCAGGATTGGAATGGGAAGGAGTTGGATATCCCATCTCATGTTATACGACGGGTCTCAGGTTTTTTATTAAAATCATTGAGATATCATATTGCATGCTGTAGGAAGGGTCTAAGGATTGGAATGGAAGGAGTTGGATATCACATCTCATGTTAAAGGAAGGATCTCAGGTTTGGTATTAGAAGCATTGAGACATCACATCTCATGCTATAGGAAGGGTCTCAGGATTGGAATGGGATGGAGTTGGATATCACATCTCATGCTATAGGAAGGGTCTCAGGATTGGAATGGGAAGGAGTTGGATATCACATCTCATGTTATAGGACGGGTCTCAGGTTTTTTATTAAAATCATTGAGATATCATATTGCATGCTGTAGGAAGGGTCTAAGGATTGGAATGGGAAGGAGTTGGATATTCCCATCTCATGTTATAGGAAGGGTCTCAGGTTTGGTATTAGAAGCATTGAGATATCACATCTCATGCTATAGGAAGGGTCTCAGGATTGGAATGGGAAGGACTTGGATATCACATCTCATGCTATAGGGAGGGTCTCAGGTTTTTTATTAAAATCATTGAGATATCATATTGCATGCTGTAGGAAGGGTCTAAGGATTGGAATGGGAAGGAATTGGATATTCCCATCTCATGTTATAGGAAGGGTCTCAGGTTTTTTATTAAAATCATTGAGATATCATATTGCATGCTTTAGGAAGGGTCTAAGGATTGGAATGGGAAGGAGTTGGATATTCCCATCTCATGTTATAGGAAGGGTCTCAGGTTTGGTATTAGAAGCATTGAGATATCACATCTCTACCATCGGAAGTGTCTCAGGATTGGAATGGGAAGGAGTTGGATATCCCATCTCATGTTATAGGACGGGTCTCAGGTTTTTTATTAAAATCATTGAGATATCATATTGCATGCTGTAGGAAGGGTCTAAGGATTGGAATGGGAAGGAGTTGGATATTCCCATCTCATGTTATAGGAAGGGTCTCAGGTTTGGTATTAGAAGCATTGAGATATCACATCTCATGCTATAGGAAGGGTCTCAGGATTGGAATGGGAAGGACTTGGATATCACATCTCATGCTATAGGGAGGGTCTCAAGTTTGATAGAAGCATTGAGATATCACATTTCATGATATCGGAAGGGTCTCAAGATTGGAATGGGAAGGAGTTGGATATCACATCTCATGATAAAGGAAGGGTCTAAGGTTTGGAAGGGGAAGGATTTGGATATCACATCTCATGTTATAGGACGGGTCTCAGGTTTGGTATTAGAAGTATTGAGATATCAAGTCTCATGGTATAGGAAGGGTCTCAGGATTAGAATGGGAAGGAGTTTGATATCACATCTCATGCCATAATATGGGTCTCAGGTTTGGTAGAAGCATTGGGATATCACATCTCATGCTATCGGAAGGGTATCGGGATTGGATTTGGAAGGAGTTGGATATCCCATCTCATGCTATAGGAAGGGTCTCAGGTTGGAATGGGAAGGAGTTGGATATCACATCTCATGTTATAGGAAGGGTCTCAGGATTGGAATGGGAAGGACTTGGATATCACATCTCATGCTATAGGAAGGCTCTCAGGTTTGCAAGGGGAAAGAGTTGGATATCACATTTCATGTTAGAGGTAGGATCTCAGGTTTGGTATTAGAAGCATTGAGATATCACATCTCATGCTATCAGAAGGATCTCAGGTTTGGTATAGAAGCAATGAGATATCATATCTTATGCTATCAGAAGGGTCTCAGGATTGGAATGGGATGGAGTTGGATATCACGTCTCATGCTATAGGAAGGGTCTCAGGATTGGAATGGGAAGGAGTTGGATATCACATCTCATGTTATAGGAAGGGTCTCAGGTTTGGTATAAACATTGAGATATCACATCTCTACCATCGGAAGTGTCTCAGGATTGGAATGGGAAGGAGTTGGATATCCCATCTCATGTTATAGGACGGGTCTCAGGTTTTTTATTAAAATCATTGAGATATCATATTGCATGCTGTAGGAAGGGTCTAAGGATTGGAATGGGAAGGAGTTGGATATTCCCATCTCATGTTATAGGAAGGGTCTGAGGTTTGGTATTAGAAGCATTGAGATATCACATCTCATGCTATAGGAAGGGTCTCAGGATTGGAATGGGAAGGACTTGGATATCACATCTCATGCTATAGGGAGGGTCTCAAGTTTGATAGAAGCATTGAGATATCACATTTCATGATATCGGAAGGGTCTCAAGATTGGAATGGGAAGGAGTTGGATATCACATCTCTTGATAAAGGAAGGGTCTAAGGTTTGGAAGGGGAAGGATTTGGATATCACATCTCATGTTATAGGACGGGTCTCAGGTTTGGAATGGGAAGGACTTTGATATCACATCTCATGCTATAGGAAGGCTCTCAGGTTTGCAAGGGGAAAGAGTTGGATATCACATTTCATGTTAGAGGTAGGATCTCAGGTTTGCTATTAGAAGCATTGAGATATCACATCTCATGCTATCAGAAGGATCTCAGGTTTGGTATAGAAGCATTGAGATATCATATCTTATGCTATCAGAAGGGTCTCAGGATTGGAATGGGAAGGAGTTGGATATCACATCTCATGCTAAAGGGAGGGTCTCAGGTTTGGAAGGGGAAGGATTTGGATATCACATCTCATGTTATAGGATGGATCTCAGGTTTGGTATTAGAAGTATAGAGATATCACATCTCATGTTATCGGAAGGATCTCAGGTTTGTTATTAGAAGTATTGAGATATCACATCTCATGCTATAGGAAGGGTCTCAGGATTGGAATGGGAAGGAGTTGGATATCACATCTCATGCTAAAGGAAGGGTCTCAGGTTTGGTAGAAGCATTGAGATATCACATCTCATGCTATAGGAAGGGTCTCAGGATTGGAATGGGAAGGACTTAGATATCACATATGCTATAGGGAGGGTCTCAGTTTTGATATTAGAAGCATTGAGATATCACATCTTATGCTATCAGAAGTGTCTCAGGTTTGGAACGGGAAGGAGTTGGATATCACATCTCATGTTATAGGAAGGGTCTCAGGTTTGGTATAAACATTGAGATATCACATCTCTGCTATCGGACGTGTCTCAGGATTGGAATGGGAAGGAGTTGGATATCCCATCTCATGTTATAGGACGGGTCTCAGGTTTTTTATTAGAATCATTGAGATATCATATTGCATGCTGTAGGAAGGGTCTAAGGATTGGAATGGGAAGGACTTGGATATCACATCTCATGCTATAGATAGGCTCTCAGGTTTGGAAAGTGAAGGAGTTGGATATCACATTTCATGTTAGAGGAAGGATCTCAGGTTTGGTATTAGAGGCATTGAGATATCACATCTCATGCTATAGGAAGGGTCTCAGGATTGGAATGGGAAGGAGTTGGATATCACATCTCATGCTATAGGAAGGTTCTCAGGTTTGGTATAAGCATTGAGATATCACATCTCATGCTATAGGAAGGGTCTCAGGATTGGAATGGAAGGAGTTGGATATCACATCTCATGTTATAGGAAGGATCTCAGGTTTGGTATTAGAAGCATTGAGACATCACATCTCATGCTATAGGAAGGGTCTCAGGATTGGAATGGGAAGGAGTTGAATATGACATCTCATGCCGTAGGAAGGGTCTCAGGTTTGGTATAAACATTGAGATATCACATCTCTGCTATCAAAAGGGTCTCAGGATTGGAATTGGAAGGAGTTGGATATCCCATCTCATGTTATAGGAAGAGTCTCAGGTTTGGTATTAGAAGCATTGAGATATCACATCTCATGCTATAGGAAGTGTCTCAGGATTGGAATGGGAAGGACTTGGATATCACATCTCATGCTATAGGTAGGGTCTCAAGTTTGACATTAGAAGCATTGAGATATCACATCTCATGCTATAGGAAGGGTCTGAGGATTGGAATGGGAAGGAGTTGGATATCACATCTCCTGCTATGGGAAGGGTCTCAGGTTTGGTATAAGCAGTGAGATATCACATCTCATGCTATAGGAAGTGTCTCAGGATTGGAATGGGAAGGAGTTGGATATCACATCTCATGTTATAGGAAGGATCTCAGGTGTGGTATAAGCATTGAGATATCACATCTCTGCTATCGGAAGGGTCTCAAGATTGGAATGGGAAGGAGTTGGATATTCCCATCTCATGTTATAGGAAGGGTCTCAGGTTTGGTATTTGAAGCATTGAGATATCACATCTCATGCTATAGGAAGGGTCTCAGGATTGGAATGGGAAGGACTTGGATATCACATCTCATGCTATAGGGAGGGTCTCAAGTTTGATATTAGAAGCTTTGAGATATCACATCTCATGATATCGGAAGGGTCTCAGGATTGGAATGGGAAGGAGTTGGATATCACATCTCATGATAAAGGAAGGGTCTAAGGTTTGGAAGGGGAAGGATTTGGATATCACATCTCATGTTATATTACGGGTCTCAGGTTTGGTATTAGAAGCATTGAGATATCAAGTCTCATAGTATAGGAAGGGTCTCATAATTGGAATGGGAAGGAGTTGGATATCCCATCTCATGTTATAGGAAGAGTCTCTGGTTTGGTATTAGAATCATTGAGATATTCACATCGCATGCTGTAGGAAGGGTCTAAGGATTGGAATGGGATGGACTTGGATATCACATCTCATGCTATAGGTAGGCTCTCAGGTTTGGTATAAGCATTGAGATATCACATCTCATGCTATAGGAAGGGTCTCAGAATTGGAATGGGAAGGAGTTGGATATCACATCTCAAGCTATAGGAAGGGTCTCAGTATTGGAATGGGAAGGACTTGGATATCACATCTCATGCTATAGGAAGGCTCTCAGGTTTGGAAGGGGAAAGAGTTGGATATCTCATTTCATGTTAGAGGTAGGATCTCAGGTTTGGTATTAGAGGCATTGAGATATCACATCTCATGCTATCAGAAGGGTCTCAGGAATGGAATGGGAAGGAGTTAGATATCACATCTCATGCTAAAGGGAGGGTCTCAGGTTTGGAAGGGGAAGGATTTGGATATCACATCTCATGTTATAGGAAGGATCTCAGGTTTGGTATTAGAAGCATTGAGATATCACATCTCATGCTATCGGAAGGATCGCAGGTTTGGTATTAGAAGCATTGAGATATCACATCTCATGCTATCAGAAGAGTCTCAGGATTGGAATAGGAAGGAGTTGGATATCACATTTCATGCTAAAGGGAGGGTCTCAGGTTTGGAAGGGGAAGGATTTGGATATCACATCTCATGTTATCGGAAGGATCTCACGTTTGGTATTAGAAGTATTGAGATATCATATCTCATGCTATAGGAAGGGTCTCAGGATTGGAATGGGAAGGAGTTGGATATCACATCTCATGCTATAGGGAGGGTCTCAGGATTGGAATGGGAAGGACTTAGATATCACATATCATGCTATAGGGAGGGTCTCAGTTTTGATATTAGAAGCATTGAGATATCACATCTCATGCTATCGGAAGTGTCTCAGGATTGGAATGGGAAGGAGCTGGATATCACATCTCATGCTAAAGGAAGGGTCTCAGGTTTGGAACGAGAAGGATTTGGATATCACATCTCATGTTATAGGAAAGGTCTCAGGTTTGGTATAAGCATTGAGATATCACATCTCTGCTATCGGAAGTGTCTCAGGATTGGAATGGGAAGGAGTTGGATATCCCATCTCATGTTATAGGACGGGTCTCAGGTTTGTTATTAGAATCATTGAGATATCATATTGCATGCTGTAGGAAGGGTCTAAGGGTTGGAATGTGAAGGACTTGGATATCACATCTCATGCTATAGATAGGCTCTTAGGTTTGGAAAGGGAAGGAGTTGGATATCACATTTCATGTTAGAGGAAGGATCTCAGGTTTGGTATTAGAAGCATTGAGATATCACATCTCATGCTATAGGAAGGGTCTCAGGATTGGAATGTGAAGGATTTGGATATCACATCTCATGCTAAAGGAAGGGTCTCAGGTTTGGTAGAAGCATTGAGATATCACGTCGCTGCTATCGGAAGGGTCTCAGGATTGGATTGGGAAGGAGTTGGATATCCCTTCTCATGCTATAGGAAGGGTCTCAGGATTTGAATGGCAAGGAGTTGGATATCACATCTCATGCCATAGGAAGGGTCTCAGGTTTGGTATAAGCATTGAGATATCACATCTCTGCTATCGGAAGGGTCTCAGGATTGGATTGGGAAGGAGTTGGATATCCCTTCTCATGCTATAGGAAGTGTCTCAGGTTGGAATGGGAAGGAGTTGGATATCACATCTCATGTTATAGGAAGGGTCTCAGGATTGGAATGGGAAGGATTTGGATATCACATCTCTTGCTATAGGAAGGGTCTCAGGATTGGAATGGGTAGGAGTTGGATATTACTTTCTTGCTATAGGAAGGGTCTCATGTTTGGAATGGGAAGGAGTTGGATATCACATATGCTATAGTTAGTGTCTCAGGTTTGGAACGGGAAGGAATTGGATATCACATCTCATGTTATAGGAAGGGTCTCAGGTTTGGTATAAGCATTGAGATATCACATCTCTGCTATCGGAAGCGGCTCAGGATTGGAATGGGAAGGAGTTGGATATCCCATCTCATGTTATAGGAAGAGTCTCTGGTTTGGTATTAGAATCATTGAGATATCACATCGCATGCTGTAGGAAGGGTCTAAGGATTGGAATGGGATGGACTTGGATATCACATCTCATGTTATAGGTAGGCTCTCAGGTTTGGTATAAGCATTGAGATATCACATCTCATGCTATAGGAAGGGTCTCAGGATTGGAATGGGAAGGAATTGGATATCACATCTCAGGCTATAGGAAGGGTCTCAGGATTGGAATGGGAAGGAGTTGGATATCACATCTCATGCTATAGGAAGGGTCTCAGGTTTGGTATAAGCATTGAGATATCACATCTCATGCTATAGGAAGGGTCTCAGGATTGGAATGGAAGGAGTTGGATATCACATCTCATGTTATAGGAAGGATCTCAGGTTTGGTATTAGAAGCATTGAGACATCACATCTCATGCTATAGGAAGGGTCTCAGGATTGGAATGGGAAGGAGTTGGATATCAAATCTCATGCTATAGGAAGGGTCTCAGGATTGGAATGGGAAGGAGTTGAATATGACATCTCATGCCGTAGGAAGGGTCTCAGGTTTGGTATAAACATTGAGATATCACATCTCTGCTATCAAAAGGGTCTCAGGATTGGAATTGGAAGGAGTTGGATATCCCATCTCATGTTATAGGAAGAGTCTCAGGTTTGGTATTAGAAGCATTGAGATATCACATCTCATGCTATAGGAAGTGTCTCAGGATTGGAATGGGAAGGACTTGGATATCACATCTCATGCTATAGGTAGGGTCTCAAGTTTGACATTAGAAGCATTGAGATATCACATCTCATGCTATAGGAAGGGTCTGAGGATTGGAATGGGAAGGAGTTGGATATCACATCTCCTGCTATGGGAAGGGTCTCAGGTTTGGTATAAGCAGTGAGATATCACATCTCATGCTATAGGAAGTGTCTCAGGATTGGAATGGGAAGGAGTTGGATATCACATCTCATGTTATAGGAAGGATCTCAGGTGTGGTATAAGCATTGAGATATCACATCTCTGCTATCGGAAGTGTCTCAGGATTGGAATGGGAAGGAGTTGGATATCCCATCTCATGTTATAGGACGGGTCTCAGGTTTGTTATTAGAATCATTGAGATATCATATTGCATGCTGTAGGAAGGGTCTAAGGGTTGGAATGTGAAGGACTTGGATATCACATCTCATGCTATAGATAGGCTCTTAGGTTTGGAAAGGGAAGGAGTTGGATATCACATTTCATGTTAGAGGAAGGATCTCAGGTTTGGTATTAGAAGCATTGAGATATCACATCTCATGCTATAGGAAGGGTCTCAGGATTGGAATGGGAAGCAGTTGGATATGACATCTCATGCTATAGGAAGGGTCTCAGGTTTGGTATAAGCATTGAGATATCACATCTCATGCTATAGGACGGGTCTCAGGATTGGAATGGAAGGAGTTGGATATCACATCTCATGTTATAGGAAGGATCTCAGGTTTGGTATTAGAAGCATTGAGACATCACATCTCATGCTATAGGAAGGGTGTCAGGGTTGGAATAGGAAGGAGTTGGATATCACATCTCATCCAATAGGAAGGGTCTCAGGTTTGGAATGGGAAGGAATTGGATATCACATCTCATGTTATAGGAAGGATCTCAGGTTTGGTATTAGAAGCATTGAGATATCACATCTCATGCTATAGGAAGGGTCTCAGGATTGGAATGTGAAGGATTTGGATATCACATCTCATGCTAAAGGAAGGGTCTCAGGTTTGGTAGAAGCATTGAGATATCACGTCGCTGCTATCGGAAGGGTCTCAGGATTGGATTGGGAAGGAGTTGGATATCCCTTCTCATGCTATAGGAAGGGTCTCAGGATTTGAATGGCAAGGAGTTGGATATCACATCTCATGCCATAGGAAGGGTCTCAGGTTTGGTATAAGCATTGAGATATCACATCTCTGCTATCGGAAGGGTCTCAGGATTGGATTGGGAAGGAGTTGGATATCCCTTCTCATGCTATAGGAAGTGTCTCAGGTTGGAATGGGAAGGAGTTGGATATCACATCTCATGTTATAGGAAGGGTCTCAGGATTGGAATGGGAAGGATTTGGATATCACATCTCTTGCTATAGGAAGGGTCTCAGGATTGGAATGGGTAGGAGTTGGATATTACTTTCTTGCTATAGGAAGGGTCTCATGTTTGGAATGGGAAGGAGTTGGATATCACATATGCTATAGTTAGTGTCTCAGGTTTGGAACGGGAAGGAGTTGGATATCACATCTCATGTTATAGGAAGGGTCTCAGGTTTGGTATAAGCATTGAGATATCACATCTCTGCTATCGGAAGCGGCTCAGGATTGGAATGGGAAGGAGTTGGATATCCCATCTCATGTTATAGGAAGAGTCTCTGGTTTGGTATAAGAATCATTGAGATATCACATCGCATGCTGTAGGAAGGGTCTAAGGATTGGAATGGGATGGACTTGGATATCACATCTCATGTTATAGGTAGGCTCTCAGGTTTGGTATAAGCATTGAGATATCACATCTCATGCTATAGGAAGGGTCTCAGGATTGGAATGGGAAGGAATTGGATATCACATCTCAGGCTATAGGAAGGGTCTCAGGATTGGAATGGGAAGGAGTTGGATATCACATCTCATGCTATAGGAAGGGTCTCAGGTTTGGTATAAGCATTGAGATATCACATCTCATGCTATAGGAAGGGTCTCAGGATTGGAATGGAAGGAGTTGGATATCACATCTCATGTTATAGGAAGGATCTCAGGTTTGGTATTAGAAGCATTGAGACATCACATCTCATGCTATAGGAAGGGTCTCAGGATTGGAATGGGAAGGAGTTGGATATCAAATCTCATGCTATAGGAAGGGTCTCAGGATTGGAATGGGAAGGAGTTGAATATGACATCTCATGCCGTAGGAAGGGTCTCAGGTTTGGTATAAACATTGAGATATCACATCTCTGCTATCGAAAGGGTCTCAGGATTGGAATTGGAAGGAGTTGGATATCCCATCTCATGTTATAGGAAGAGTCTCAGGTTTGGTATTAGAAGCATTGAGATATCACATCTCATGCTATAGGAAGTGTCTCAGGATTGGAATGGGAAGGACTTGGATATCACATCTCATGCTATAGGTAGGGTCTCAAGTTTGACATTAGAAGCATTGAGATATCACATCTCATGCTATAGGAAGGGTCTGAGGATTGGAATGGGAAGGAGTTGGATATCACATCTCCTGCTATGGGAAGGGTCTCAGGTTTGGTATAAGCAGTGAGATATCACATCTCATGCTATAGGAAGTGTCTCAGGATTGGAATGGGAAGGAGTTGGATATCACATCTCATGTTATAGGAAGGATCTCAGGTGTGGTATAAGCATTGAGATATCACATCTCTGCTATCGGAAGGGTCTCAAGATTGGAATGGGAAGGAGTTGGATATTCCCATCTCATGTTATAGGAAGGGTCTCAGGTTTGGTATTAGAAGCATTGAGATATCACATCTCATGCTATAGGAAGGGTCTCAGGATTGGAATGGGAATGACTTGGATATCACATCTCATGCTATAGGGAGGGTCTCAAGTTTGATATTATAAGCTTTGAGATATCACATCTCATGATATCGGAAGGGTCTCAGGATTGGAATGGGAAGGAGTTGGATATCACATCTCATGATAAAGGACGGGTCTAAGGTTTGGAAGGGGAAGGATTTGGATATCACATCTCATGTTATATTACGGGTCTCAGGTTTGGTATTAGAAGCATTGAGATATCAAGTCTCATAGTATAGGAAGGGTCTCAGAATTGGAATGGGAAGGAGTTGGATATCCCATCTCATGTTATAGGAAGAGTCTCTGGTTTGGTATTAGAATCATTGAGATATTCACATCGCATGCTGTAGGAAGGGTCTAAGGATTGGAATGGGATGGACTTGGATATCACATCTCATGCTATAGGTAGGCTCTCAGGTTTGGTATAAACATTGAGATATCACATCTCATGCTATAGGAAGGGTCTCAGAATTGGAATGGGAAGGAGTTGGATATCACATCTCAAGCTATAGGAAGGGTCTCAGTATTGGAATGGGAAGGACTTGGATATCACATCTCATGCTATAGGAAGGCTCTCAGGTTTGGAAGGGGAAAGAGTTGGATATCTCATTTCATGTTAGAGGTAGGATCTCAGGTTTGGTATTAGAGGCATTGGGCCTCATTCCGAGTATGGCGGTAAGGGATAGCGGCCACCGCTAACGAGAGCGGTGGCGGTAATCCCTTACCGCCATACTCCGAGTTCCCTTAGCGCCATGGTGCTTTTAACACCTGCTTTTAGCAGGCGTAAAATACCATGGCGCTAAGGGACCTTGATGTTAATTACGCCACCGTAATTTACGGTGGCGTAATTGACGCCTTCCCCACTCCCATTATGCCCTATGGGGCAAGAATGGGAATGGGGAAGGGTAAATGGGGATTGGGGAATTACCGCCCTGCCAACCTTGGAATGGGGCGGTAATTCCGCCAACCACCAAGGCGCTGCCGGTCCGGGTACGGCGTCAACCAAGGCGTTAATAGCGCCATTGGTTAGCGCCGTACTCGGAATGAGGCCCATTGAGATATCACATCTCATGCTATCAGAAGGGTCTCAGGAATGGAATGGGAAGGAGTTAGATATCACATCTCATGCTAAAGGGAGGGTCTCAGGTTTGGAAGGGGAAGGATTTGGATATCACATCTCATGTTATAGGAAGGATCTCAGGTTTGGTATTAGAAGCATTGAGATATCACATCTCATGCTATCGGAAGGATCTCAGGTTTGGTATTAGAAGCATTGAGATATCACATCTCATGCTATCAGAAGAGCCTCAGGATTGGAATAGGAAGGAGTTGGATATCACATTTCATGCTAAAGGGAGGGTCTCAGGTTTGGAAGGGGAAGGATTTGGATATCACATCTCATGTTATCGGAAGGATCTCACGTTTGGTATTAGAAGTATTGAGATATCATATCTCATGCTATAGGAAGGGTCTCAGGATTGGAATGGGAAGGAGTTGGATATCACATCTCATGATATAGGGAGGGTCTCAGGATTGGAATGGGAAGGACTTAGATATCACATATCATGCTATAGGGAGGGTCTCAGTTTTGATATTAGAAGCATTGAGATATCACATCTCATGCTATCGGAAGTGTCTCAGGATTGGAATGGGAAGGAGCTGGATATCACATCTCATGCTAAAGGAAGGGTCTCAGGTTTGGAACGAGAAGGATTTGGATATCACATCTCATGTTATAGGAAGGGTCTCAGGTTTGGTATAAGCATTGAGATATCACATCTCTGCTATCGGAAGTGTCTCAGGATTGGAATGGGAAGGAGTTGGATATCCCATCTCATGTTATAGGACGGGTCTCAGGTTTGTTATTAGAATCATTGAGATATCATATTGCATGCTGTAGGAAGGGTCTAAGGGTTGGAATGTGAAGGACTTGGATATCACATCTCATGCTATAGATAGGCTCTTAGGTTTGGAAAGGGAAGGAGTTGGATATCACATTTCATGTTAGAGGAAGGATCTCAGGTTTGGTATTAGAAGCATTGAGATATCACATCTCATGCTATAGGAAGGGTCTCAGGATTGGAATGGGAAGCAGTTGGATATCACATCTCATGCTATAGGAAGGGTCTCAGGTTTGGTATAAGCATTGAGATATCACATCTCATGCTATAGGACGGGTCTCAGGATTGGAATGGAAGGAATTGGATATCACATCTCATGTTATAGGAAGGATCTCAGGTTTGGTATTAGAAGCATTGAGATATCACATCTCATGCTATAGGAAGGGTCTCAGGATTGGAATGTGAAGGATTTGGATATCACATCTCATGCTAAAGGAAGGGTCTCAGGTTTGGTAGAAGCATTGAGATATCACGTCGCTGCTATCGGAAGGGTCTCAGGATTGGATTGGGAAGGAGTTGGATATCCCTTCTCATGCTATAGGAAGGGTCTCAGGATTTGAATGGCAAGGAGTTGGATATCACATCTCATGCCATAGGAAGGGTCTCAGGTTTGGTATAAGCATTGAGATATCACATCTCTGCTATCGGAAGGGTCTCAGGTTTGGATTGGGAAGGAGTTGGATATCCCTTCTCATGCTATAGGAAGTGTCTCAGGTTGGAATGGGAAGGAGTTGGATATCACATCTCATGTTATAGGAAGGGTCTCAGGATTGGAATGGGAAGGATTTGGATATCACATCTCTTGCTATAGGAAGGGTCTCAGGATTGGAATGGGTATGAGTTGGATATTACTTTCTTGCTATAGGAAGGGTCTCATGTTTGGAATGGGAAGGAGTTGGATATCACATATGCTATAGTTAGTGTCTCAGGTTTGGAACGGGAAGGAGTTGGATATCACATCTCATGTTATAGGAAGGGTCTCAGGTTTGGTATAAGCATTGAGATATCACATCTCTGCTATCGGAAGCGGCTCAGGATTGGAATGGGAAGGAGTTGGATATCCCATCTCATGTTATAGGAAGAGTCTCTGGTTTGGTATTAGAATCATTGAGATATCACATCGCATGCTGTAGGAAGGGTCTAAGGATTGGAATGGGATGGACTTGGATATCACATCTCATGTTATAGGTAGGCTCTCAGGTTTGGTATAAGCATTGAGATATCACATCTCATGCTATAGGAAGGGTCTCAGGATTGGAATGGGAAGGAATTGGATATCACATCTCAGGCTATAGGAAGGGTCTCAGGATTGGAATGGGAAGGAGTTGGATATCACATCTCATGCTATAGGAAGGGTCTCAGGTTTGGTATAATCATTGATATATCACATCTCATGCTATAGGAAGGATCTCAGGATTGGAATGGAAGGAGTTGGATATCACATCTCATGTTATAGGAAGGATCTCAGGTTTGGTATTAGAAGCATTGAGACTTCACATCTCATGCTATAGGAAGGGTCTCAGGATTGGAATGGGAAGGAGTTGGATATCAAATCTCATGCTATAGGAAGGGTCTCAGGATTGGAATGGGAAGGAGTTGAATATGACATCTCATGCCGTAGGAAGGGTCTCAGGTTTGGTATAAACATTGAGATATCACATCTCTGCTATCAAAAGGGTCTCAGGATTGGAATTGGAAGGAGTTGGATATCCCATCTCATGTTATAGGAAGAGTCTCAGGTTTGGTATTAGAAGCATTGAGATATCACATCTCATGCTATAGGAAGGGTCTGAGGATTGGAATGGGAAGGAGTTGGATATCACATCTCCTGCTATGGGAAGGGTCTCAGGTTTGGTATAAGCAGTGAGATATCACATCTCATGCTATAGGAAGTGTCTCAGGATTGGAATGGGAAGGAGTTGGATATCACATCTCATGTTATAGGAAGGATCTCAGGTGTGGTATAAGCATTGAGATATCACATCTCTGCTATCGGAAGGGTCTCAAGATTGGAATGGGAAGGAGTTGGATATTCCCATCTCATGTTATAGGAAGGGTCTCAGGTTTGGTATTAGAAGCATTGAGATATCACATCTCATGCTATAGGAAGGGTCTCAGGATTGGAATGGGAAGGACTTGGATATCACATCTCATGCTATAGGGAGGGTCTCAAGTTTGATATTAGAAGCTTTGAGATATCACATCTCATGATATCGGAAGGGTCTAAGGTTTGGAAGGGGAAGGATTTGGATATCACATCTCATGTTATATTACGGGTCTCAGGTTTGGTATTAGAAGCATTGAGATATCAAGTCTCATAGTATAGGAAGGGTCTCAGAATTGGAATGGGAAGGAGTTGGATATCCCATCTCATGTTATAGGAAGAGTCTCTGGTTTGGTATTAGAATCATTGAGATATTCACATCGCATGCTGTAGGAAGGGTCTAAGGATTGGAATGGGATGGACTTGGATATCACATCTCATGCTATAGGTAGGCTCTCAGGTTTGGTATAAGCATTGAGATATCACATCTCATGCTATAGGAAGGGTCTCAGAATTGGAATGGGAAGGAGTTGGATATCACATCTCAAGCTATAGGAAGGGTCTCAGTATTGGAATGGGAAGGACTTGGATATCACATCTCATGCTATAGGAAGGCTCTCAGGTTTGGAAGGGGAAAGAGTTGGATATCTCATTTCATGTTAGAGGTAGGATCTCAGGTTTGGTATTAGAGGCATTGAGATATCACATCTCATGCTATCAGAAGGGTCTCAGGAATGGAATGGGAAGGAGTTAGATATCACATCTCATGCTAAAGGGAGGGTCTCAGGTTTGGAAGGGGAAGGATTTGGATATCACATCTCATGTTATAGGAAGGATCTCAGGTTTGGTATTAGAAGCATTGAGATATCACATCTCATGCTATCGGAAGGATCTCAGGTTTGGTATTAGAAGCATTGAGATATCACATCTCATGCTATCAGAAGAGTCTCAGGATTGGAATAGGAAGGAGTTGGATATCACATTTCATGCTAAAGGGAGGGTCTCAGGTTTGGAAGGGGAAGGATTTGGATATCACATCTCATGTTATCGGAAGGATCTCACGTTTGGTATTAGAAGTATTGAGATATCATATCTCATGCTATCGGAAGTGTCTCAGGATTGGAATGGGAAGGAGCTGGATATCACATCTCATGCTAAAGGAAGGGTCTCAGGTTTGGAACGAGAAGGATTTGGATATCACATCTCATGTTATAGGAAGGGTCTCAGGTTTGGTATAAGCATTGAGATATCACATCTCTGCTATCGGAAGTGTCTCAAGATTGGAATGGGAAGGAGTTGGATATCCCATCTCATGTTATAGGACGGGTCTCAGGTTTGTTATTAGAATCATTGAGATATCATATTGCATGCTGTAGGAAGGGTCTAAGGGTTGGAATGTGAAGGACTTGGATATCACATCTCATGCTATAGATAGGCTCTTAGGTTTGGAAAGGGAAGGAGTTGGATATCACATTTCATGTTAGAGGAAGGATCTCAGGTTTGGTATTAGAAGCATTGAGATATCACATCTCATGCTATAGGAAGGGTCTCAGGATTGGAATGGGAAGGAATTGGATATCACATCTCAGGCTATAGGAAGGGTCTCAGGATTGGAATGGGAAGGAGTTGGATATCACATCTCATGCTATAGGAAGGGTCTCAGGTTTGGTATAAGCATTGAGATATCACATCTCATGCTATAGGAAGGGTCTCAGGATTGGAATGGAAGGAGTTGGATATCAAATCTCATGCTATAGGAAGGGTCTCAGGATTGGAATGGGAAGGAGTTGAATATGACATCTCATGCCGTAGGAAGGGTCTCAGGTTTGGTATAAACATTGAGATATCACATCTCTGCTATCAAAAGGGTCTCAGGATTGGAATTGGAAGGAGTTGGATATCCCATCTCATGTTATAGGAAGAGTCTCAGGTTTGGTATTAGAAGCATTGAGACATCACATCTCATGCTATAGGAAGGGTCTCAGGATTGGAATGGGAAGGAGTTGGATATCAAATCTCATGCTATAGGAAGGGTCTCAGGATTGGAATGGGAAGGAGTTGAATATGACATCTCATGCCGTAGGAAGGGTCTCAGGTTTGGTATAAACATTGAGATATCACATCTCTGCTATCAAAAGGGTCTCAGGATTGGAATTGGAAGGAGTTGGATATCCCATCTCATGTTATAGGAAGAGTCTCAGGTTTGGTATTAGAAGCATTGAGATATCACATCTCATGCTATAGGAAGTGTCTCAGGATTGGAATGGGAAGGACTTGGATATCACATCTCATGCTATAGGTAGGGTCTCAAGTTTGACATTAGAAGCATTGAGATATCACATCTCATGCTATAGGAAGGGTCTGAGGATTGGAATGGGAAGGAGTTGGATATCACATCTCCTGCTATGGGAAGGGTCTCAGGTTTGGTATAAGCAGTGAGATATCACATCTCATGCTATAGGAAGTGTCTCAGGATTGGAATGGGAAGGAGTTGGATATCACATCTCATGTTATAGGAAGGATCTCAGGTGTGGTATAAGCATTGAGATATCACATCTCTGCTATCGGAAGTGTCTCAGGATTGGAATGGGAAGGAGTTGGATATCCCATCTCATGTTATAGGACGGGTCTCAGGTTTGTTATTAGAATCATTGAGATATCATATTGCATGCTGTAGGAAGGGTCTAAGGGTTGGAATGTGAAGGACTTGGATATCACATCTCATGCTATAGATAGGCTCTTAGGTTTGGAAAGGGAAGGAGTTGGATATCACATTTCATGTTAGAGGAAGGATCTCAGGTTTGGTATTAGAAGCATTGAGATATCACATCTCATGCTATAGGAAGGGTCTCAGGATTGGAATGGGAAGCAGTTGGATATGACATCTCATGCTATAGGAAGGGTCTCAGGTTTGGTATAAGCATTGAGATATCACATCTCATGCTATAGGACGGGTCTCAGGATTGGAATGGAAGGAGTTGGATATCACATCTCATGTTATAGGAAGGATCTCAGGTTTGGTATTAGAAGCATTGAGACATCACATCTCATGCTATAGGAAGGGTGTCAGGGTTGGAATAGGAAGGAGTTGGATATCACATCTCATCCAATAGGAAGGGTCTCAGGATTGGAATGTGAAGGATTTGGATATCACATCTCATGCTAAAGGAAGGGTCTCAGGTTTGGTAGAAGCATTGAGATATCACGTCGCTGCTATCGGAAGGGTCTCAGGATTGGATTGGGAAGGAGTTGGATATCCCTTCTCATGCTATAGGAAGGGTCTCAGGATTTGAATGGCAAGGAGTTGGATATCACATCTCATGCCATAGGAAGGGTCTCAGGTTTGGTATAAGCATTGAGATATCACATCTCTGCTATCGGAAGGGTCTCAGGATTGGATTGGGAAGGAGTTGGATATCCCTTCTCATGCTATAGGAAGTGTCTCAGGTTGGAATGGGAAGGAGTTGGATATCACATCTCATGTTATAGGAAGGGTCTCAGGATTGGAATGGGAAGGATTTGGATATCACATCTCTTGCTATAGGAAGGGTCTCAGGATTGGAATGGGTAGGAGTTGGATATTACTTTCTTGCTATAGGAAGGGTCTCATGTTTGGAATGGGAAGGAGTTGGATATCACATATGCTATAGTTAGTGTCTCAGGTTTGGAACGGGAAGGAGTTGGATATCACATCTCATGTTATAGGAAGGGTCTCAGGTTTGGTATAAGCATTGAGATATCACATCTCTGCTATCGGAAGCGGCTCAGGATTGGAATGGGAAGGAGTTGGATATCCCATCTCATGTTATAGGAAGAGTCTCTGGTTTGGTATAAGAATCATTGAGATATCACATCGCATGCTGTAGGAAGGGTCTAAGGATTGGAATGGGATGGACTTGGATATCACATCTCATGTTATAGGTAGGCTCTCAGGTTTGGTATAAGCATTGAGATATCACATCTCATGCTATAGGAAGGGTCTCAGGATTGGAATGGGAAGGAATTGGATATCACATCTCAGGCTATAGGAAGGGTCTCAGGATTGGAATGGGAAGGAGTTGGATATCACATCTCATGCTATAGGAAGGGTCTCAGGTTTGGTATAAGCATTGAGATATCACATCTCATGCTATAGGAAGGGTCTCAGGATTGGAATGGAAGGAGTTGGATATCACATCTCATGTTATAGGAAGGATCTCAGGTTTGGTATTAGAAGCATTGAGACATCACATCTCATGCTATAGGAAGGGTCTCAGGATTGGATTGGGAAGGAGTTGGATATCAAATCTCATGCTATAGGAAGGGTCTCAGGATTGGAATGGGAAGGAGTTGAATATGACATCTCATGCCGTAGGAAGGGTCTCAGGTTTGGTATAAACATTGAGATATCACATCTCTGCTATCGAAAGGGTCTCAGGATTGGAATTGGAAGGAGTTGGATATCCCATCTCATGTTATAGGAAGAGTCTCAGGTTTGGTATTAGAAGCATTGAGATATCACATCTCATGCTATAGGAAGTGTCTCAGGATTGGAATGGGAAGGACTTGGATATCACATCTCATGCTATAGGTAGGGTCTCAAGTTTGACATTAGAAGCATTGAGATATCACATCTCATGCTATAGGAAGGGTCTGAGGATTGGAATGGGAAGGAGTTGGATATCACATCTCCTGCTATGGGAAGGGTCTCAGGTTTGGTATAAGCAGTGAGATATCACATCTCATGCTATAGGAAGTGTCTCAGGATTGGAATGGGAAGGAGTTGGATATCACATCTCATGTTATAGGAAGGATCTCAGGTGTGGTATAAGCATTGAGATATCACATCTCTGCTATCGGAAGGGTCTCAAGATTGGAATGGGAAGGAGTTGGATATTCCCATCTCATGTTATAGGAAGGGTCTCAGGTTTGGTATTAGAAGCATTGAGATATCACATCTCATGCTATAGGAAGGGTCTCAGGATTGGAATGGGAAGGACTTGGATATCACATCTCATGCTATAGGGAGGGTCTCAAGTTTGATATTATAAGCTTTGAGATATCACATCTCATGATATCGGAAGGGTCTCAGGATTGGAATGGGAAGGAGTTGGATATCACATCTCATGATAAAGGACGGGTCTAAGGTTTGGAAGGGGAAGGATTTGGATATCACATCTCATGTTATATTACGGGTCTCAGGTTTGGTATTAGAAGCATTGAGATATCAAGTCTCATAGTATAGGAAGGGTCTCAGAATTGGAATGGGAAGGAGTTGGATATCCCATCTCATGTTATAGGAAGAGTCTCTGGTTTGGTATTAGAATCATTGAGATATTCACATCGCATGCTGTAGGAAGGGTCTAAGGATTGGAATGGGATGGACTTGGATATCACATCTCATGTTATAGGTAGGCTCTCAGGTTTGGTATAAACATTGAGATATCACATCTCATGCTATAGGAAGGGTCTCAGAATTGGAATGGGAAGGAGTTGGATATCACATCTCAAGCTATAGGAAGGGTCTCAGTATTGGAATGGGAAGGACTTGGATATCACATCTCATGCTATAGGAAGGCTCTCAGGTTTGGAAGGGGAAAGAGTTGGATATCTCATTTCATGTTAGAGGTAGGATCTCAGGTTTGGTATTAGAGGCATTGAGATATCACATCTCATGCTATCAGAAGGGTCTCAGGAATGGAATGGGAAGGAGTTAGATATCACATCTCATGCTAAAGGGAGGGTCTCAGGTTTGGAAGGGGAAGGATTTGGATATCACATCTCATGTTATAGGAAGGATCTCAGGTTTGGTATTAGAAGCATTGAGATATCACATCTCATGCTATCGGAAGGATCTCAGGTTTGGTATTAGAAGCATTGAGATATCACATCTCATGCTATCAGAAGAGTCTCAGGATTGGAATAGGAAGGAGTTGGATATCACATTTCATGCTAAAGGGAGGGTCTCAGGTTTGGAAGGGGAAGGATTTGGATATCACATCTCATGTTATCGGAAGGATCTCACGTTTGGTATTAGAAGTATTGAGATATCATATCTCATGCTATAGGAAGGGTCTCAGGATTGGAATGGGGAGAAGTTGGATATCACATCTCATGATATAGGGAGGGTCTCAGGATTGGAATGGGAAGGACTTAGATATCACATATCATGCTATAGGGAGGGTCTCAGTTTTGATATTAGAAGCATTGAGATATCACATCTCATGCTATCGGAAGTGTCTCAGGATTGGAATGGGAAGGAGCTGGATATCACATCTCATGCTAAAGGAAGGGTCTCAGGTTTGGAACGAGAAGGATTTGGATATCACATCTCATGTTATAGGAAGGGTCTCAGGTTTGGTATAAGCATTGAGATATCACATCTCTGCTATCGGAAGTGTCTCAGGATTGGAATGGGAAGGAGTTGGATATCCCATCTCATGTTATAGGACGGGTCTCAGGTTTGTTATTAGAATCATTGAGATATCATATTGCATGCTGTAGGAAGGGTCTAAGGGTTGGAATGTGAAGGACTTGGATATCACATCTCATGCTATATATAGGCTCTTAGGTTTGGAAAGGGAAGGAGTTGGATATCACATTTCATGTTAGAGGAAGGATCTCAGGTTTGGTATTAGAAGCATTGAGATATCACATCTCATGCTATAGGAAGGGTCTCAGGATTGGAATGGGAAGCAGTTGGATATCACATCTCATGCTATAGGAAGGGTCTCAGGTTTGGTATAAGCATTGAGATATCACATCTCATGCTATAGGACGGGTCTCAGGATTGGAATGGAAGGAGTTGGATATCACATCTCATGTTATAGGAAGGATCTCAGGTTTGGTATTAGAAGCATTGAGACATCACATCTCATGCTATAGGAAGGGTCTCAGGGTTGGAATGGGAAGGAGTTGGATATCACATCTCATCCAATAGGAAGGGTCTCAGGTTTGGAATGGGAAGGAATTGGATATCACATCTCATGTTATAGGAAGGATCTCAGGTTTGGTATTAGAAGCATTGAGATATCACATCTCATGCTATAGGAAGGGTCTCAGGATTGGAATGTGAAGGATTTGGATATCACATCTCATGCTAAAGGAAGGGTCTCAGGTTTGGTAGAAGCATTGAGATATCACGTCGCTGCTATCGGAAGGGTCTCAGGATTGGATTGGGAAGGAGTTGGATATCCCTTCTCATGCTATAGGAAGGGTCTCAGGATTTGAATGGCAAGGAGTTGGATATCACATCTCATGCCATAGGAAGGGTCTCAGGTTTGGTATAAGCATTGAGATATCACATCTCTGCTATCGGAAGGGTCTCAGGTTTGGATTGGGAAGGAGTTGGATATCCCTTCTCATGCTATAGGAAGTGTCTCAGGTTGGAATGGGAAGGAGTTGGATATCACATCTCATGTTATAGGAAGGGTCTCAGGATTGGAATGGGAAGGATTTGGATATCACATCTCTTGCTATAGGAAGGGTCTCAGGATTGGAATGGGTATGAGTTGGATATTACTTTCTTGCTATAGGAAGGGTCTCATGTTTGGAATGGGAAGGAGTTGGATATCACATATGCTATAGTTAGTGTCTCAGGTTTGGAACGGGAAGGAGTTGGATATCACATCTCATGTTATAGGAAGGGTCTCAGGTTTGGTATAAGCATTGAGATATCACATCTCTGCTATCGGAAGCGGCTCAGGATTGGAATGGGAAGGAGTTGGATATCCCATCTCATGTTATAGGAAGAGTCTCTGGTTTGGTATTAGAATCATTGAGATATCACATCGCATGCTGTAGGAAGGGTCTAAGGATTGGAATGGGATGGACTTGGATATCACATCTCATGTTATAGGTAGGCTCTCAGGTTTGGTATAAGCATTGAGATATCACATCTCATGCTATAGGAAGGGTCTCAGGATTGGAATGGGAAGGAATTGGATATCACATCTCAGGCTATAGGAAGGGTCTCAGGATTGGAATGGGAAGGAGTTGGATATCACATCTCATGCTATAGGAAGGGTCTCAGGTTTGGTATAATCATTGATATATCACATCTCATGCTATAGGAAGGATCTCAGGATTGGAATGGAAGGAGTTGGATATCACATCTCATGTTATAGGAAGGATCTCAGGTTTGGTATTAGAAGCATTGAGACTTCACATCTCATGCTATAGGAAGGGTCTCAGGATTGGAATGGGAAGGAGTTGGATATCAAATCTCATGCTATAGGAAGGGTCTCAGGATTGGAATGGGAAGGAGTTGAATATGACATCTCATGCCGTAGGAAGGGTCTCAGGTTTGGTATAAACATTGAGATATCACATCTCTGCTATCAAAAGGGTCTCAGGATTGGAATTGGAAGGAGTTGGATATCCCATCTCATGTTATAGGAAGAGTCTCAGGTTTGGTATTAGAAGCATTGAGATATCACATCTCATGCTATAGGAAGGGTCTGAGGATTGGAATGGGAAGGAGTTGGATATCACATCTCCTGCTATGGGAAGGGTCTCAGGTTTGGTATAAGCAGTGAGATATCACATCTCATGCTATAGGAAGTGTCTCAGGATTGGAATGGGAAGGAGTTGGATATCACATCTCATGTTATAGGAAGGATCTCAGGTGTGGTATAAGCATTGAGATATCACATCTCTGCTATCGGAAGGGTCTCAAGATTGGAATGGGAAGGAGTTGGATATTCCCATCTCATGTTATAGGAAGGGTCTCAGGTTTGGTATTAGAAGCATTGAGATATCACATCTCATGCTATAGGAAGGGTCTCAGGATTGGAATGGGAAGGACTTGGATATCACATCTCATGCTATAGGGAGGGTCTCAAGTTTGATATTAGAAGCTTTGAGATATCACATCTCATGATATCGGAAGGGTCTCAGGATTGGAATGGGAAGGAGTTGGATATCACATCTCATGATAAAGGAAGGGTCTAAGGTTTGGAAAAGGAAGGATTTGGATATCACATCTCATGTTATATTACGGGTCTCAGGTTTGGTATTAGAAGCATTGAGATATCAAGTCTCATAGTATAGGAAGGGTCTCAGAATTGGAATGGGAAGGAGTTGGATATCCCATCTCATGTTATAGGAAGAGTCTCTGGTTTGGTATTAGAATCATTGAGATATTCACATCGCATGCTGTAGGAAGGGTCTAAGGATTGGAATGGGATGGACTTGGATATCACATCTCATGCTATAGGTAGGCTCTCAGGTTTGGTATAAGCATTGAGATATCACATCTCATGCTATAGGAAGGGTCTCAGAATTGGAATGGGAAGGAGTTGGATATCACATCTCAAGCTATAGGAAGGGTCTCAGTATTGGAATGGGAAGGACTTGGATATCACATCTCATGCTATAGGAAGGCTCTCAGGTTTGGAAGGGGAAAGAGTTGGATATCTCATTTCATGTTAGAGGTAGGATCTCAGGTTTGGTATTAGAGGCATTGAGATATCACATCTCATGCTATCAGAAGGGTCTCAGGAATGGAATGGGAAGGAGTTAGATATCACATCTCATGCTAAAGGGAGGGTCTCAGGTTTGGAAGGGGAAGGATTTGGATATCACATCTCATGTTATAGGAAGGATCTCAGGTTTGGTATTAGAAGCATTGAGATATCACATCTCATGCTATCGGAAGGATCTCAGGTTTGGTATTAGAAGCATTGAGATATCACATCTCATGCTATCAGAAGAGTCTCAGGATTGGAATAGGAAGGAGTTGGATATCACATTTCATGCTAAAGGGAGGGTCTCAGGTTTGGAAGGGGAAGGATTTGGATATCACATCTCATGTTATCGGAAGGATCTCACGTTTGGTATTAGAAGTATTGAGATATCATATCTCATGCTATAGGAAGGGTCTCAGGATTGGAATGGGAAGGAGTTGGATATCACATCTCATGCTATAGGGAGGGTCTCAGGATTGGAATGGGAAGGACTTAGATATCACATATCATGCTATAGGGAGGGTCTCAGTTTTGATATTGAAACATTGAGATATCACATCTCATGCTATCGGAAGTGTCTCAGGATTGGAATGGGAAGGAGCTGGATATCACATCTCATGCTAAAGGAAGGGTCTCAGGTTTGGAACGAGAAGGATTTGGATATCACATCTCATGTTATAGGAAGGGTCTCAGGTTTGGTATAAGCATTGAGATATCACATCTCTGCTATCGGAAGTGTCTCAGGATTGGAATGGGAAGGAGTTGGATATCCCATCTCATGTTATAGGACGGGTCTCAGGTTTGTTATTAGAATCATTGAGATATCATATTGCATGCTGTAGGAAGGGTCTAAGGGTTGGAATGTGAAGGACTTGGATATCACATCTCATGCTATAGATAGGCTCTTAGGTTTGGAAAGGGAAGGAGTTGGATATCACATTTCATGTTAGAGGAAGGATCTCAGGTTTGGTATTAGAAGCATTGAGATATCACATCTCATGCTATAGGAAGGGTCTCAGGATTGGAATGGGAAGCAGTTGGATATCACATCTCATGCTATAGGAAGGGTCTCAGGTTTGGTATAAGCATTGAGATATCACATCTCATGCTATAGGACGGGTCTCAGGATTGGAATGGAAGAAGTTGGATATCACATCTCATGTTATAGGAAGGATCTCAGGTTTGGTATTAGAAGCATTGAGACATCACATCTCATGCTATAGGAAGGGTCTCAGGGTTGGAATGGGAAGGAGTTGGATATCACATCTCATCCAATAGGAAGGGTCTCAGGTTTGGAATGGGAAGGAATTGGATATCACATCTCATGTTATAGGAAGGATCTCAGGTTTGGTATTAGAAGCATTGAGATATCACATCTCATGCTATAGGAAGGGTCTCAGGATTGGAATGTGAAGGATTTGGATATCACATCTCATGCTAAAGGAAGGGTCTCAGGTTTGGTAGAAGCATTGAGATATCACGTCGCTGCTATCGGAAGGGTCTCAGGATTGGATTGGGAAGGAGTTGGATATCCCTTCTCATGCTATAGGAAGGGTCTCAGGATTTGAATGGCAAGGAGTTGGATATCACATCTCATGCCATAGGAAGGGTCTCAGGTTTGGTATAAGCATTGAGATATCACATCTCTGCTATCGGAAGGGTCTCAGGATTGGATTGGGAAGGAGTTGGATAACCCTTCTCATGCTATAGGAAGTGTCTCAGGTTGGAATGGGAAGGAGTTGGATATCACATCTCATGTTATAGGAAGGGTCTCAGGATTGGAATGGGAAGGATTTGGATATCACATCTCTTGCTATAGGAAGGGTCTCAGGATTGGAATGGGTAGGAGTTGGATATTACTTTCTTGCTATAGGAAGGGTCTCATGTTTGGAATGGGAAGGAGTTGGATATCACATATGCTATAGTTAGTGTCTCAGGTTTGGAACGGGAAGGAGTTGGATATCACATCTCATGTTATAGGAAGGGTCTCAGGTTTGGTATAAGCATTGAGATATCACATCTCTGCTATCGGAAGCGGCTCAGGATTGGAATGGGAAGGAGTTGGATATCCCATCTCATGTTATAGGAAGAGTCTCTGGTTTGGTATTAGAATCATTGAGATATCACATTGCATGCTGTAGGAAGGGTCTAAGGATTGGAATGGGATGGACTTGGATATCACATCTCATGTTATAGGTAGGCTCTCAGGTTTGGTATAAGCATTGAGATATCACATCTCATGCTATAGGAAGGGTCTCAGGATTGGAATGGGAAGGAATTGGATATCACATCTCATGTTATAGGAAGGATCTCAGGTTTGGTATTAGAAGCATTGAGACATCACATCTCATGCTATAGGAAGGGTCTCAGGATTGGAATGGGAAGGAGTTGGATATCAAATCTCATGCTATAGGAAGGGTCTCAGGATTGGAATGGGAAGGAGTTGAATATGACATCTCATGCCGTAGGAAGGGTCTCAGGTTTGGTATAAACATTGAGATATCACATCTCTGCTATCAAAAGGGTCTCAGGATTGGAATTGGAAGGAGTTGGATATCCCATCTCATGTTATAGGAAGAGTCTCAGGTTTGGTATTAGAAGCATTGAGATATCACATCTCATGCTATAGGAAGTGTCTCAGGATTGGAATGGGAAGGACTTGGATATCACATCTCATGCTATAGGTAGGGTCTCAAGTTTGACATTAGAAGCATTGAGATATCACATCTCATGCTATAGGAAGGGTATGAGGATTGGAATGGGAAGGAGTTGGATATCACATCTGCAATGGGAAGGGTCTCAGGTTTGGTATAAGCAGTGAGATATCACATCTCATGCTATAGGAAGTGTCTCAGGATTGGAATGGGAAGGAGTTGGATATCACATCTCATGTTATAGGAAGGATCTCAGGTGTGGTATAAGCATTGAGATATCACATCTCTGCTATCGGAAGGGTCTGAAGATTGGAATGGGAAGGAGTTGGATATTCCCATCTCATGTTATAGGAAGGGTCTCAGGTTTGGTATTAGAAGCATTGAGATATCACATCTCATGCTATAGGAAGGGTCTCAGGATTCGAATGGGAAGGACTTGGATATCACATCTCATGCTATAGGGAGGGTCTCAAGTTTGATATTAGAAGCTTTGAGATATCACATCTCATGATATCGGAAGGGTCTCAGGATTGGAATGGGAAGGAGTTGGATATCACATCTCATGATAAAGGAAGGGTCTAAGGTTTGGAAGGGGAAGGATTTGGATATCACATCTCATGTTATATTACGGGTCTCAGGTTTGGTATTAGAAGCATTGAGATATCAAGTCTCATAGTATAGGAAGGGTCTCAGAATTGGAATGGGAAGGAGTTGGATATCCCATCTCATGTTATAGGAAGAGTCTCTGGTTTGGTATTAGAATCATTGAGATATCACATCGCATGCTGTAGGAAGGGTCTAAGGATTGGAATGGGATGGACTTGGATATCACATCTCATGCTATAGGTAGGCTCTCAGGTTTGGTATAAGCATTGAGATATCACATCTCATGCTATAGGAAGGGTCTCAGAATTGGAATTGGAAGGAGTTGGATATCACATCTCAAGCTATAGGAAGGGTCTCAATATTGGAATGGGAAGGACTTGGATATCACATCTCATGCTATAGGAAGGCTCTCAGGTTTGGAAGGGGAAAGAGTTGGATATCTCATTTCATGTTAGAGGTAGGATCTCAGGTTTGGTATTAGAGGCATTGAGATATCACATCTCATGCTATCAGAAGGGTCTCAGGAATGGAATGGGAAGGAGTTAGATATCACATCTCATGCTAAAGGGAGGGTCTCAGGTTTGGAAGGGGAAGGATTTGGATATCACATCTCATGTTATAGGAAGGATCTCAGGTTTGGTATTAGAAGCATAGAGATATCACATCTCATGCTATCGGAAGGATCTCAGGTTTGGTATTAGAAGCATTGAGATATCACATCTCATGCTATCAGAAGAGTCTCAGGATTGGAATAGGAAGGAGTTGGATATCACATTTCATGCTAAAGGGAGGGTCTCAGGTTTGGAAGGGGAAGGATTTGGATATCACATCTCATGTTATCGGAAGGATCTCACGTTTGGTATTAGAAGTATTGAGATATCATATCTCATGCTATAGGAAGGGTCTCAGGATTGGAATGGGAAGGAGTTGGATATCACATCTCATGCTATAGGGAGGGTCTCAGGATTGGAATGGGAAGGACTTAGATATCACATATCATGCTATAGGGAGGGTCTCAGTTTTGATATTAGAAGCATTGAGATATCACATCTCATGCTATCGGAAGTGTCTCAGGATTGGAATGGGAAGGAGCTGGATATCACATCTCATGCTAAAGGAAGGGTCTCAGGTTTGGAACGGGAAGGATTTGGATATCACATCTCATGTTATAGGAAGGGTCTCAGGTTTGGTATAAGCATTGAGATATCACATCTCTGCTATCGGAAGTGTCTCAGGATTGGAATGGGAAGGAGTTGGATATCCCATCTCATGTTATAGGACGGGTCTCAGGTTTGTTATTAGAATCATTGAGATATCATATTGCATGCTGTAGGAAGGGTCTAAGGGTTGGAATGTGAAGGACTTGGATATCACATCTCATGCTATAGATAGGCTCTTAGGTTTGGAAAGGGAAGGAGTTGGATATCACATTTCATGTTAGAGGAAGGATCTCAGGTTTGGTATTAGAAGCATTGAGATATCACATCTCATGCTATAGGAAGGGTCTCAGGATTGTAATGGGAAGCAGTTGGATATCACATCTCATGCTATAGGAAGGGTCTCAGGTTTGGTATAAGCATTGAGATATCACATCTCATGCTATAGGACGGGTCTCAGGATTGGAATGGAAGGAGTTGGATATCACATCTCATGTTATAGGAAGGATCTCAGGTTTGGTATTAGAAGCATTGAGACATCACATCTCATGCTATAGGAAGGGTCTCAGGGTTGGAATGGGAAGGAGTTGGATATCACATCTCATCCAATAGGAAGGGTCTCAGGTTTGGAATGGGAAGGAATTGGATATCACATCTCATGTTATAGGAAGGATCTCAGGTTTGGTATTAGAAGCATTGAGATATCACATCTCATGCTATAGGAAGGGTCTCAGGATTGGAATGTGAAGGATTTGGATATCACATCTCATGCTAAAGGAAGGGTCTCAGGTTTGGTAGAAGCATTGAGATATCACGTCGCTGCTATCGGAAGGGTCTCAGGATTGGATTTGGAAGGAGTTGGATATCCCTTCTCATGCTATAGGAAGGGTCTCAGGATTTGAATGGCAAGGAGTTGGATATCACATCTCATGCCATAGGAAGGGTCTCAGGTTTGGTATAAGCATTGAGATATCACATCTCTGCTATCGGAAGGGTCTCAGGATTGGATTGGGAAGGAGTTGGATATCCCTTCTCATGCTATAGGAAGTGTCTCAGGTTGGAATGGGAAGGAGTTGGATATCACATCTCATGTTATAGGAAGGGTCTCAGGATTGGAATGGGAAGGATTTGGATATCACATCTCTTGCTATAGGAAGGGTCTCAGGATTGGAATGGGTAGGAGTTGGATATTACTTTCTTGCTATAGGAAGGGTCTCATGTTTGGAATGGGAAGGAGTTGGATATCACATATGCTATAGTTAGTGTCTCAGGTTTGGAACGGGAAGGAGTTGGATATCACATCTCATGTTATAGGAAGGGTCTCAGGTTTGGTATAAGCATTGAGATATCACATCTCTGCTATCGGAAGCGGCTCAGGATTGGAATGGGAAGGAGTTGGATATCCCATCTCATGTTATAGGAAGAGTCTCTGGTTTGGTATTAGAATCATTGAGATATCACATAGCATGCTGTAGGAAGGGTCTAAGGATTGGAATGGGATGGACTTGGATATCACATCTCATGTTATAGGTAGGCTCTCAGGTTTGCTATAAGCATTGAGATATCACATCTCATGCTATAGGAAGGGTCACAGGATTGGAATGGGAAGGAATTGGATATCACATCTCATGCTATAGGAAGGGTCTCAGATTTGGTATAAGCATTGAGATATCACATCTCATGCTAAAGGAAGGGTCTCAGGATTGGAATGGGAAGGAGTTGTATATGACATCTCAGGCCATAGGAAGGTTCTCAGGTTTGGTATAAGCATTGAGATATCACATCTCTGCTATCGGAAAGGTCTCAGGATTGGAATGGGAAGGAGTTGGATATCCCATCTCATGTTATAGGAAGGGTCTCAGGTTTGGTATTAGAAGCATAGAGATATCACATCTCATGCTATAGGAAGGGTCTCAGGATTGGAATGGGAAGGACTTGGATGTCACATCTCATGCTAGAGGTAGGGTCTCAAGTTTGATATTAGAAGCATTGAGATAACAAATCTCATGATATCGGAAGGGTCTCAGGATTGGAATGGGAAGGAGTTGGATATCACATCTCATGATAAAGGAAGGGTCTAAGGTTTGGAAGGGGAAGGATTTGGATATCACATCTCATGTTATAGGACGGGTCTCAGGTTTAATATTAGAAGCATTGAGATATCAAGTCTCATGGTATAAGAAGGGTCTCAGAATTGGAATGGGAAGGAGTTGGATATCACACCTCAAGCTATAGAAAGGGTCTCAGGATTGGAATGGGAAGGAGTTTGATATCACATCCCATGCCATAGTATGGGTCTCAGGTTTGGTAGAAGCATTGGGATATCACATCTCATGCTATCGGAAGGGTATCAGTATTGGATTTGGAAGAAGTTGGATATCCCATCTCATGCTATAGGAAGGGTCTCAGGTTGGAATGGGAAGGAGTTGGATATCACATTTCGTGTTATAGGAAGGGTCTCAGGATTGGAATGGGAAGGACTTGGATATCATATCTCATGCTATAGGACGGGTCTCAGGTTTGTTATTAGAATCATTGAGATATCATATTGCATGCTGTAGGAAGGGTCTAAGGATTGGAATGGGAAGGACCTGGTTATCACATCTCATGCTATAGAACGGCTCTCAGGTTTGGAAAGGGAAGGAGTTGGATATCACATCTCATGTTATAGGATGGATCTCAGGTTTGGTATTAGAAGTATTGAGATATCACATCTCATGTTATCGGAAGGATCTCAGGTTTGGTATTAGAAGTATTGAGATATCACATCTCATGCTATAGGAAGGGTCTCAGGATTGGAATGGGAAGGAGTTGGATATCACATCTCATGCTAAAGGAAGGGTCTCAGGTTTGGTAGAAGCATTGAGATATCACATCTCATGCTATAGGAAGGGTCTCAGGATTGGAATGGGAAGGAGTTGGATATCACATCTCATGCTATAGGGAGGGTCTCAGGATTGGAATGGGAAGGACTTAAATATCACATATCATGCTATAGGGAGGGTCTCAGTTTTGATATTAGAAGCATTGAGATATCACATCTCATGCTATCGGAAGTGTCTCAGGATTGGAATGGGAAGGAGCTGGATATCACATCTCATGCTAAAGGAAGGGTCTCAGGTTTGGTATAAGCATTGAGATATCACATCTCTGCTATCGGAAGTGTCTCAGGATTGGAATGGGAAGGAGTTGGATATCCCATCTCATGTTATAGGACGGGTCTCAGGTTTGTTATTAGAATCATTGAGATATCATATTGCATGCTGTAGGAAGGGTCTAAGGGTTGGAATGTGAAGGACTTGGATATCACATCTCATGCTATAGATAGGCTCTTAGGTTTGGAAAGGGAAGGAGTTGGATATCACATTTCATGTTAGAGGAAGGATCTCAGGTTTGGTATTAGAAGCATTGAGATATCACATCTCATGCTATAGGACGGGTCTCAGGATTGGAATGGAAGGAGTTGGATATCACATCTCATGTTATAGGAAGGATCTCAGGTTTGGTATTAGAAGCATTGAGACATCACATCTCATGCTATAGGAAGGGTCTCAGGGTTGGAATGGGAAGGAGTTGGATATCACATCTCATCCAATAGGAAGGGTCTCAGGTTTGGAATGGGAAGGAATTGGATATCACATCTCATGTTATAGGAAGGATCTCAGGTTTGGTATTAGAAGCATTGAGATATCACATCTCATGCTATAGGAAGGGTCTCAGGATTGGAATGTGAAGGATTTGGATATCACATCTCATGCTAAAGGAAGGGTCTCAGGTTTGGTAGAAGCATTGAGATATCACGTCGCTGCTATCGGAAGGGTCTCAGGATTGGATTGGGAAGGAGTTGGATATCCCTTCTCATGCTATAGGAAGGGTCTCAGGATTTGAATGGCAAGGAGTTGGATATCACATCTCATGCCATAGGAAGGGTCTCAGGTTTGGTATAAGCATTGAGATATCACATCTCTGCTATCGGAAGGGTCTCAGGATTGGATTGGGAATGAGTTGGATATCCCTTCTCATGCTATAGGAAGTGTCTCAGGTTGGAATGGGAAGGAGTTGGATATCACATCTCATGTTATAGGAAGGGTCTCAGGATTGGAATGGGAAGGATTTGGATATCACATCTCTTGCTATAGGAAGGGTCTCAGGATTGGAATGGGTAGGAGTTGGATATTACTTTCTTGCTATAGGAAGGGTCTCATGTTTGGAATGGGAAGGAGTTGGATATCACATATGCTATAGTTAGTGTCTCAGGTTTGGAACGGGAAGGAGTTGGATATCACATCTCATGTTATAGGAAGGGTCTCAGGTTTGGTATAAGCATTGAGATATCACATCTCTGCTATCGGAAGCGGCTCAGGATTGGAATGGGAAGGAGTTGGATATCCCATCTCATGTTATAGGAAGAGTCTCTGGTTTGGTATTAGAATCATTGAGATATCACATCGCATGCTGTAGGAAGGGTCTAAGGATTGGAATGGGATGGACTTGGATATCACATCTCATGTTATAGGTAGGCTCTCAGGTTTGCTATAAGCATTGAGATATCACATCTCATGCTATAGGAAGGGTCACAGGATTGGAATGGGAAGGAATTGGATATCACATCTCATGCTATAGGAAGGGTCTCAGATTTGGTATAAGCATTGAGATATCACATCTCATGCTAAAGGAAGGGTCTCAGGATTGGAATGGGAAGGAGTTGTATATGACATCTCAGGCCATAGGAAGGTTCGCAGGTTTGGTATAAGCATTGAGATATCACATCTCTGCTATCGGAAAGGTCTCAGGATTGGAATGGGAAGGAGTTGGATATCCCATCTCATGCTATAGGAAGGGTCTCAGGTTGGAATGGGAAGGAGTTGGATATCACATTTCGTGTTATAGGAAGGGTCTCAGGATTGGAATGGGAAGGACTTGGATATCATATCTCATGCTATAGGACGGGTCTCAGGTTTGTTATTAGAATCATTGAGATATCATATTGCATGCTGTAGGAAGGGTCTAAGGATTGGAATGGGAAGGACCTGGTGATCACATCTCATGCTATAGAACGGCTCTCAGGTTTGGAAAGGGAAGGAGTTGGATATCACATCTCATGTTATAGGATGGATCTCAGGTTTGGTATTAGAAGTATTGAGATATCACATCTCATGTTATCGGAAGGATCTCAGGTTTGGTATTAGAAGTATTGAGATATCACATCTCATGCTATAGGAAGGGTCTCAGGATTGGAATGGGAAGGAGTTGGATATCACATCTCATGCTAAAGGAAGGGTCTCAGGTTTGGTAGAAGCATTGAGATATCACATCTCATGCTATAGGAAGGGTCTCAGGATTGGAATGGGAAGGACTTAGATATCACATATCATGCTATAGGGAGGGTCTCAGTTTTGATATTAGAAGCATTGAGATATCACATCTCATCCTATCGGAAGTGTCTCAGGATTGGAATGGGAAGGAGCTGGATATCACATCTCATGCTAAAGGAAGGGTCTCAGGTTTGGAACGGGAAGGAGTTGGATATCACATCTCATGTTATAGGAAGGGTCTCAGGTTTGGTATAAACATTGAGATATCACATCTCTGCTATCGGAAGTGTCTCAGGATTGGAATGGGAAGGAGTTGGATATCCCATCTCATGTTATAGGACGGGTCTCAGGTTTGTTATTGGAATCATTGAGATATCATATTGCATGCTGTAGGAAGGGTCTAAGGGTTGGAATGTGAAGGACTTGGATATCACATCTCATGCTATAGATAGGCTCTTAGGTTTGGAAAGGGAAGGAGTTGGATCTCACATTTCATGTTAGAGGAAGGATCTCAGGTTTGGTATTAGAAGCATTGAGATATCACATCTCATGCTATGGGAAGGGTCTCAGGATTGGAATGGGAAGGAGTTGGATATCACATCTCATGCTATAGGAAGGGTCTCAGGTTTGGTATAAGCATTGAGATATCACATCTCATGCTATAGGAAGGGTCTCAGGATTGGAATGGAAGGAGTTGGATATCAGATCTCATGTTATAGGAAGGATCTCAGGTTTGGTATTAGAAGCATTGAGACATCACATCTCATGCTATAGGAAGGGTCTCAGGATTGGAATGGGAAGGAGTTGGATATCAAATCTCATGCTATAGGAAGGGTCTCAGGATTGGAATGGGAAGGAGTTGAATATGACATCTCATGCCGTAGGAAGGGTCTCAGGTTTGGTATAAACATTGAGATATCACATCTCTGCTATCAAAAGGGTCTCAGGATTAGAATGGGAAGGAGTTGGATATCCCATCTCATGTTATAGGAAGAGTCTCAAGTTTGGTATTAGAAGCATTGAGATATCACATCTCATGCTATAGGAAGTGTCTCAGGATTGGAATGGGAAGGACTTGGATATCACATCTCATGCTATAGGTAGGGTCTCAAGTTTGACATTAGAAGCATTGAGATATCACATCTCATGCTATAGGAAGGGTCTGAGGATTGGAATGGGAAGGAGTTGGATATCACATCTCCTGCTATGGGAAGGGTCTCAGGTTTGGTATAAGCAGTGAGATATCACATCTCATGCTATAGGAAGTGTCTCAGGATTGGAATGGGAAGGAGTTGGATATCACATCTCATGTTATAGGAAGGATCTCAGGTTTGGTATAAGCATTGAGATATCACATCTCTGCTATCGGAAGGGTCTCAAGATTGGAATGGGAAGGAGTTGGATATTCCCATCTCATGCTATAGGAAGGGTCTCAGGATTGGAATGGGAAGGACTTGGATATCACATCTCATGCTATAGGGAGGGTCTCAAGTTTGATATTAGAAGCTTTGAGATATCACATCTCATGATATCGGAAGGGTCTCAGGATTGGAATGGGAAGGAGTTGGATATCACATCTCATGATAAAGGAAGGGTCTAAGGTTTGGAAGGGGAAGGATTTGGATATCACATCTCATGTTATATTACGGGTCTCAGGTTTGGTATTAGAAGCATTGAGATATCAAGTCTCATAGTATAGGAAGGGTCTCAAAATTGGAATGGGAAGGAGTTGGATATCCCATCTCATGTTATAGGAAGAGTCTCTGGTTTGGTATTAGAATCATTGAGATATCACATCGCATGCTGTAGGAAGGCTCTAAGGATTGGAATGGGATGGACTTGGATATCACATCTCATGTTATAGGTAGGCTCTCAGGTTTGGTATAAGCATTGAGATATCACATCTCATGCTATAGGAAGGGTCTCAGAATTGGAATGGGAAGGAGTTGGATATCACATCTCAAGCTATAGGAAGGGTCTCAGTATTGGAATGGGAAGGACTTGGATATCACATCTCATGCTATAGGAAGGCTCTCAGGTTTGGAAGGGGAAAGAGTTGGATATCTCATTTCATGTTAGAGGTAGGATCTCAGGTTTGGTATTAGAGGCATTGAGATATCACATCTCATGCTATCAGAAGGGTCTCAGGAATGGAATGGGAAGGAGTTAGATATCACATCTCATGCTAAAGGGAGGGTCTCAGGTTTGGAAGGGGAAGGATTTGGATATCACATCTCATGTTATAGAAGGATCTCAGGTTTGGTATTAGAAGCATTGAGATATCACATCTCATGCTATCGGAAGGATCTCAGGTTTGGTATTACAAGCATTGAGATATCACATCTCATGCTATCAGAAGAGTCTCAGGATTGGAATAGGAAGGAGTTGGATATCACATTTCATGCTAAAGGGAGGGTCTCAGGTTTGGAAGGGGAAGGATTTGGATATCACATCTCATGTTATCGGAAGGATCTCACGTTTGGTATTAGAAGTATTGAGATATCATATCTCATGCTATAGGAAGGGTCTCAGGATTGGAATGGGAAGGAGTTGGATATTACATCTCATGCTATAGGGAGGGTCTCAGGATTGGAATGGGAAGGACTTAGATATCACATATCATGCTATAGGGAGGGGCTCCGTTTTGATATTAGAAGCATTGAGATATCACATCTCATGCTATCGGAAGTGTCTCAGGATTGGAATGGGAAGGAGCTGGATATCACATCTCATGCTAAAGGAAGGGTCTCAGGTTTGGAACGGGAAGGATTTGGATATCACATCTCATGTTATAGGAAGGGTCTCAGGTTTGGTATAAGCATTGAGATATCACATCTCTGCTATCGGAAGTGTCTCAGGATTGGAATGGGAAGGAGTTGGATATCCCATCTCATGTTATAGGACGGGTCTCAGGTTTTTTATTAAAATCATTGAGATATCATATTGCATGCTGTAGGAAGGGTCTAAGGATTGGAATGGGAAGGAGTTGGATATTCCCATCTCATGTTATAGGAAGGGTCTCAGGTTTGGGATTAGAAGCATTGAGATATCACATCTCATGCTATAGGAAGGGTCTCAGGATTGGAATGGGAAGGACTTGGATATCACATCTCATGCTATAGGGAGGGTCTCAAGTTTGATAGAAGCATTGAGATATCACATTTCATGATATCGGAAGGGTCTCAAGATTGGAATGGGAAGGAGTTGGATATCACATCTCATGATAAAGGAAGGGTCTAAGGTTTGGAAGGGGAAGTATTTGGATATCACATCTCATGTTATAGGACGGGTCTCAGGTTTGGTATTAGAAGCATTGAGATATCAAGTCTCATGGATTAGAATGGGAAGGAGTTTGATATCACATCTCATGCCATAATATGGGTCTCAGGTTTGGTAGAAGCATTGGGATATCACATCTCATGCTATCGGAAGGGTATCGGGATTGGATTTGGAAGGAGTTGGATATCCCATCTCATGCTATAGGAAGGGTCTCAGGTTGGAATGGGAAGGAGTTGGATATCACATCTCATGTTATAGGAAGGGTCTCAGGATTGGAATGGGAAGGACTTGGATATCACATTTCATGCTATAGGAAGGCTCTCAGGTTTGCAAGGGGAAAGAGTTGGATATCACATTTCATGTTAGAGGTAGGATCTCAGGTTTGGTATTAGAAGCATTGAGATATCACATCTCATGCTATCAGAAGGATCTCAGGTTTGGTATAGAAGCATTGAGATATCATATCTTATGCTATCAGAAGGGTCTCAGGATTGGAATGGGAAGGAGTTGGATATCACATCTCATGCTAAAGGGAGGGTCTCAGGTTTGGAAGGGGAAGGATTTGGATATCACATCTCATGTTATAGGATGGATCTCAGGTTTGGTATTAGAAGTATTGAGATATCACATCTCATGTTATCGGAAGGATCTCAGGTTTGTTATTAGAAGTATTGAGATATCACATCTCATGCTATAGGAAGGGTCTCAGGATTGGAATGGGAAGGAGTTGGATATCACATCTCATGCTAAAGGAAGGGTCTCAGGTTTGGTAGAAGCATTGAGATATCACATCTCATGCTATAGGAAGGGTCTCAGGATTGGAATGGGAAGGACTTAGATATCACATATGCTATAGGGAGGGTCTCAGTTTTGATATTAGAAGCATTGGGATATCACATCTTATGCTATCAGAAGTGTCTCAGGATTGGAATGGGAAGGAGCTGGATATCACATCTCATGCTAAAGGAAGGCTCTCAGGTTTGGAACGGGAAGGAGTTGGATATCACATCTCATGTTATAGGAAGGGTCTCAGGTTTGGTATAAACATTGAGATATCACATCTCTGCTATCGGACGTGTCTCAGGATTGGAATGGGAAGGAGTTGGATATCCCATCTCATGTTATAGGACGGGTCTCAGGTTTTTTATTAGAATCATTGAGATATCATATTGCATGCTGTAGGAAGGGTCTAAGGATTGGAATGGGAAGGACTTGGATATCACATCTCATGCTATAGATAGGCTCTCAGGTTTGGAAAGTGAAGGAGTTGGATATCACATTTCATGTTAGAGGAAGGATCTCAGGTTTGGTATTAGAGGCATTGAGATATCACATCTCATGCTATAGGAAGGGTCTCAGGGTTGGAATGGGAAGGAGTTGGATATCACATCTCATGCTATAGGAAGGGTCTCAGGTTTGGTATAAGCATTGAGATATCACATCTCATGCTATAGGAAGGGTCTCAGGATTGGAATGGAAGGAGTTGGATATCACATCTCATGTTATAGGAAGGATCTCAGGTTTGGTATTAGAAGCATTGAGACATCACATCTCATGCTATAGGAAGGGTCTCAGGATTGGAATGGGAGGGAGTTGAATATGACATCTCATGCCGTAGGAAGGGTCTCAGGTTTGGTATAAACATTGAGATATCCCATCTCTGCTATCAAAAGGGTCTCAGGATTGGAGTTGGAAGGAGTTGGATATCCCATCTCATGTTATAGGAAGAGTCTCAGGTTTGGTATTAGAAGCATTGAGATATCACATCTCATGCTATAGAAAGTGTCTCAGGATTGGAATGGGAAGGACTTGGATATCACATCTCATGCTATAGGTAGGGTCTCAAGTTTGACATTAGAAGCATTGAGATATCACATCTCATGCTATAGGAAGGGTCTGAGGATTGGAATGGGAAGGAGTTGGATATCACATCTCCTGCTATGGGAAGGGTCTCAGGTTTGGTATAAGCAGTGAGATATCACATCTCATGCTATAGGAAGTGTCTCAGGATTGGAATGGGAAGGAGTTGGATATCACATCTCATGTTATAGGAAGGATCTCAGGTGTGGTATAAGCATTGAGATATCACATCTCTGCTATCGGAAGGGTCTCAAGATTGGAATGGGAAGGAGTTGGATATTCCCATCTCATGTTATAGGAAGGGTCTCAGGTTTGGTATTAGAAGCATTGAGATATCACATCTCATGCTATAGGAAGGGTCTCAGGATTGGAATGGGAAGGACTTGGATATCACATCTCATGCTATAGGGAGGGTCTCAAGTTTGATATTAGAAGCTTTGAGATATCACATCTCATGATATCGGAAGGGTCTCAGGATTGGAATGGGAAGGAGTTGGATATCACATCTCATGATAAAGGAAGGGTCTAAGGTTTGGAAGGGGAAGGATTTGGATATCACATCTCATGTTATATTACGGGTCTCAGGTTTGGTATTAGAAGCATTGAGATATCAAGTCTCATAGTATAGGAAGGGTCTCATAATTGGAATGGGAAGGAGTTGGATATCCCATCTCATGTTATAGGAAGAGTCTCTGGTTTGGTATTAGAATCATTGAGATATTCACATCGCATGCTGTAGGAAGGGTCTAAGGATTGGAATGGGATGGACTTGGATATCACATCTCATGCTATAGGTAGGCTCTCAGGTTTGGTATAAGCATTGAGATATCACATCTCATGCTATAGGAAGGGTCTCAGAATTGGAATGGGAAGGAGTTGGATATCACATCTCAAGCTATAGGAAGGGTCTCAGTATTGGAATGGGAAGGACTTGGATATCACATCTCATGCTATAGGAAGGCTCTCAGGTTTGGAAGGGGAAAGAGTTGGATATCTCATTTCATGTTAGAGGTAGGATCTCAGGTTTGGTATTAGAGGCATTGAGATATCACATCTCATGCTATCAGAAGGGTCTCAGGAATGGAATGGGAAGGAGTTAGATATCACATCTCATGCTAAAGGGAGGGTCTCAGGTTTGGAAGGGGAAGGATTTGGATATCACATCTCATGTTATAGGAAGGATCTCAGGTTTGGTATTAGAAGCATTGAGATATCACATCTCATGCTATCGGAAGGATCGCAGGTTTGGTATTAGAAGCATTGAGATATCACATCTCATGCTATCAGAAGAGTCTCAGGATTGGAATAGGTAGGAGTTGGATATCACATTTCATGCTAAAGGGAGGGTCTCAGGTTTGGAAGGGGAAGGATTTGGATATCACATCTCATGTTATCGGAAGGATCTCACGTTTGGTATTAGAAGTATTGAGATATCATATCTCATGCTATAGGAAGGGTCTCAGGATTGGAATGGGAAGGAGTTGGATATCACATCTCATGCTATAGGGAGGGTCTCAGGATTGGAATGGGAAGGACTTAGATATCACATATCATGCTATAGGGAGGGTCTCAGTTTTGATATTAGAAGCATTGAGATATCACATCTCATGCTATCGGAAGTGTCTCAGGATTGGAATGGGAAGGAGCTGGATATCACATCTCATGCTAAAGGAAGGGTCTCAGGTTTGGAACGAGAAGGATTTGGATATCACATCTCATGTTATAGGAAGGGTCTCAGGTTTGGTATAAGCATTGAGATATCACATCTCTGCTATCGGAAGTGTCTCAGGATTGGAATGGGAAGGAGTTGGATATCCCATCTCATGTTATAGGACGGGTCTCAGGTTTGTTATTAGAATCATTGAGATATCATATTGCATGCTGTAGGAAGGGTCTAAGGGTTGGAATGTGAAGGACTTGGATATCACATCTCATGCTATAGATAGGCTCTTAGGTTTGGAAAGGGAAGGAGTTGGATATCACATTTCATGTTAGAGGAAGGATCTCAGGTTTGGTATTAGAAGCATTGAGATATCACATCTCATGCTATAGGAAGGGTCTCAGGATTGGAATGTGAAGGATTTGGATATCACATCTCATGCTAAAGGAAGGGTCTCAGGTTTGGTAGAAGCATTGAGATATCACGTTGCTGCTATCGGAAGGGTCTCAGGATTGGATTGGGAAGGAGTTGGATATCCCTTCTCATGCTATAGGCAGGGTCTCAGGATTTGAATGGCAAGGAGTTGGATATCACATCTCATGCCATAGGAAGGGTCTCAGGTTTGGTATAAGCATTGAGATATCACATCTCTGCTATCGGAAGGGTCTCAGGATTGGATTGGGAAGGAGTTGGATATCCCTTCTCATGCTATAGGAAGTGTCTCAGGTTGGAATGGGAAGGAGTTGGATATCACATCTCATGTTATAGGAAGGGTCTCAGGATTGGAATGGGAAGGATTTGGATATCACATCTCTTGCTATAGGAAGGGTCTCAGGATTGGAATGGGTAGGAGTTGGATATTACTTTCTTGCTATAGGAAGGGTCTCATGTTTGGAATGGGAAGGAGTTGGATATCACATATGCTATAGTTAGTGTCTCAGGTTTGGAACGGGAAGGAGTTGGATATCACATCTCATGTTATAGGAAGGGTCTCAGGTTTGGTATAAGCATTGAGATATCACATCTCTGCTATCGGAAGCGGCTCAGGATTGGAATGGGAAGGAGTTGGATATCCCATCTCATGTTATAGGAAGAGTCTCTGGTTTGGTATTAGAATCATTGAGATATCACATCGCATGCTGTAGGAAGGGTCTAAGGATTGGAATGGGATGGACTTGGATATCACATCTCATATTATAGGTAGGCTCTCAGGTTTGGTATAAGCATTGAGATATCACATCTCATGCTATAGGAAGGGTCTCAGGATTGGAATGGGAAGGAATTGGATATCACATCTCAGGCTATAGGAAGGGTCTCAGGATTGGAATGGGAAGGAGTTGGATATCACATCTCATGCTATAGGAAGGGTCTCAGGTTTGGTATAAGCATTGAGATATCACATCTCATGCTATAGGAAGGGTCTCAGGATTGGAATGGAAGGAGTTGGATATCACATCTCATGTTATAGGAAGGATATCAGGTTTGGTATTAGAAGCATTGAGACATCACATCTCATGCTATAGGAAGGGTCTCAGGATTGGAATGGGAAGGAGTTGGATATCAAATCTCATGCTATAGGAAGGGTCTCAGGATTGGAATGGGAAGGAGTTGAATATGACATCTCATGCCGTAGGAAGGGTCTCAGGTTTGGTATAAACATTGAGATATCACATCTCTGCTATCAAAAGGGTCTCAGGATTGGAATTGGAAGGCGTTGGATATCCCATCTCATGTTATAGGAAGAGTCTCAGGTTTGGTATTAGAAGCATTGAGATATCACATCTCATGCTATAGGAAGTGTCTCAGGATTGGAATGGGAAGGACTTGGATATCACATCTCATGCTATAGGTAGGGTCTCAAGTTTGACATTAGAAGCATTGAGATATCACATCTCATGCTATAGGAAGGGTCTGAGGATTGGAATGGGAAGGAGTTGGATATCACATCTCCTGCTATGGGAAGGGTATCAGGTTTGGTATAAGCAGTGAGATATCACATCTCATGCTATAGGAAGTGTCTCAGGATTGGAATGGGAAGGAGTTGGATATCACATCTCATGTTATAGGAAGGATCTCAGGTGTGGTATAAGCATTGAGATATCACATCTCTGCTATCGGAAGGGTCTCAAGATTGGAATGGGAAGGAGTTGGATATTCCCATCTCATGTTATAGGAACGGTCTCAGGTTTGGTATTAGAAGCATTGAGATATCACATCTCATGCTATAGGAAGGGTCTCAGGATTGGAATGGGAAGGACTTGGATATCACATCTCATGCTATAGGGAGGGTCTCAAGTTTGATATTAGAAGCTTTGAGATATCACATCTCATGATATCGGAAGGGTCTCAGGATTGGAATGGGAAGGAGTTGGATATCACATCTCATGATAAAGGAAGGGTCTAAGGTTTGGAAGGGGAAGGATTTGGATATCACATCTCATGTTATATTACGGGTCTCAGGTTTGGTATTAGAAGCATTGAGATATCAAGTCTCATAGTATAGGAAGGGTCTCAGAATTGGAATGGGAAGGAGTTGGATATCCCATCTCATGTTATAGGAAGAGTCTCTGGTTTGGTATTAGAATCATTGAGATATTCACATCGCATGCTGTAGGAAGGGTCTAAGGATTGGAATGGGATGGACTTGGATATCACATCTCATGCTATAGGTAGGCTCTCAGGTTTGGTATAAGCATTGAGATATCACATCTCATGCTATAGGAAGGGTCTCAGAATTGGAATGGGAAGGAGTTGGATATCACATCTCAAGCTATAGGAAGGGTCTCAGTATTGGAATGGGAAGGACTTGGATATCACATCTCATGCTATAGGAAGGCTCTCAGGTTTGGAAGGGGAAAGAGTTGGATATCTCATTTCATGTTAGAGGTAGGATCTCAGGTTTGGTATTAGAGGCATTGAGATATCACATCTCATGCTATCAGAAGGGTCTCAGGAATGGAATGGGAAGGAGTTAGATATCACATCTCATGCTAAAGGGAGGGTCTCAGGTTTGGAAGGGGAAGGATTTGGATATCACATCTCATGTTATAGGAAGGATCTCAGGTTTGGTATTAGAAGCATTGAGATATCACATCTCATGCTATCGGAAGGATCTCAGGTTTGGTATTAGAAGCATTGAGATATCACATCTCATGCTATCAGAAGAGTCTCAGGATTGGAATAGGAAGGAGTTGGATATCACATTTCATGCTAAAGGGAGGGTCTCAGGTTTGGAAGGGGAAGGATTTGGATATCACATCTCATTTTATCGGAAGGATCTCACGTTTGGTATTAGAAGTATTGAGATATCATATCTCATGCTATAGGAAGGGTCTCAGGATTGGAATGGGAAGGAGTTGGATATCACATCTCATGCTATAGGGAGGGTCTCAGGATTGGAATGGGAAGGACTTAGATATCACATATCATGCTATAGGGAGGGTCTCAGTTTTGATATTAGAAGCATTGAGATATCACATCTCATGCTATCGGAAGTGTCTCAGGATTGGAATGGGAAGGAGCTGGATATCACATCTCATGCTAAAGGAAGGGTCTCAGGTTTGGAACGAGAAGGATTTGGATATCACATCTCATGTTATAGGAAGGGTCTCAGGTTTGGTATAAGCATTGAGATATAACATCTCTGCTATCGGAAGTGTCTCAGGATTGGAATGGGAAGGAGTTGGATATCCCATCTCATGTTATAGGACGGGTCTCAGGTTTGTTATTAGAATCATTGAGATATCATATTGCATGCTGTAGGAAGGGTCTAAGGGTTGGAATGTGAAGGACTTGGATATCACATCTCATGCTATAGATAGGCTCTTAGGTTTGGAAAGGGAAGGAGTTGGATATCACATTTCATGTTAGAGGAAGGAATCTCAGGTTTGGTATTAGAAGCATTGAGATATCACATCTCATGCTATAGGAAGGGTCTCAGGATTGGAATGGGAAGCAGTTGGATATGACATCTCATGCTATAGGAAGGGTCTCAGGTTTGGTATAAGCATTGAGATATCACATCTCATGCTATAGGACGGGTCTCAGGATTGGAATGGAAGGAGTTGGATATCACATCTCATGTTATAGGAAGGATCTCAGGTTTGGTATTAGAAGCATTGAGACATCACATCTCATGCTGTAGGAAGGGTGTCAGGGTTGGAATAGGAAGGAGTTGGATATCACATCTCATCCAATAGGAAGGGTCTCAGGTTTGGAATGGGAAGGAATTGGATATCACATCTCATGTTATAGGAAGGATCTCAGGTTTGGTATTAGAAGCATTGAGATATCACATCTCATGCTATAGGAAGGGTCTCAGGATTGGAATGTGAAGGATTTGGATATCACATCTCATGCTAAAGGAAGGGTCTCAGGTTTGGTAGAAGCATTGAGATATCACGTCGCTGCTATCGGAAGGGTCTCAGGATTGGATTGGGAAGGAGTTGGATATCCCTTCTCATGCTATAGGAAGGGTCTCAGGATTTGAATGGCAAGGAGTTGGATATCACATCTCATGCCATAGGAAGGGTCTCAGGTTTGGTATAAGCATTGAGATATCACATCTCTGCTATCGGAAGGGTCTCAGGATTGGATTGGGAAGGAGTTGGATATCCCTTCTCATGCTATAGGAAGGGTCTCAGGATTGGAATGGGAAGGATTTGGATATCACATCTCTTGCTATAGGAAGGGTCTCAGGATTGGAATGGGTAGGAGTTGGATATTACTTTCTTGCTATAGGAAGGGTCTCATGTTTGGAATGGGAAGGAGTTGGATATCACATATGCTATAGTTAGTGTCTCAGGTTTGGAACGGGAAGGAGTTGGATATCACATCTCATGTTATAGGAAGGGTCTCAGGTTTGGTATAAGCATTGAGATATCACATCTCTGCTATCGGAAGCGGCTCAGGATTGGAATGGGAAGGAGTTGGATATCCCATCTCATGTTATAGGAAGAGTCTCTGGTTTGGTATTAGAATCATTGAGATATCACATCGCATGCTGTAGGAAGGGTCTAAGGATTGGAATGGGATGGACTTGGATATCACATCTCATGTTATAGGTAGGCTCTCAGGTTTGGTATAAGCATTGAGATATCACATCTCATGCTATAGGAAGGGTCTCAGGATTGGAATGGGAAGGAATTGGATATCACATCTCAGGCTATAGGAAGGGTCTCAGGATTGGAATGGGAAGGAGTTGGATATCACATCTCATGCTATAGGAAGGGTCTCAGGTTTGGTATAAGCATTGAGATATCACTTCTCATGCTATAGGAAGGGTCTCAGGATTGGAATGGAAGGAGTTGGATATCACATCTCATGTTATAGGAAGGATCTCAGGTTTGGTATTAGAAGCATTGAGACATCACATCTCATGCTATAGGAAGGGTCTCAGGATTGGAATGGGAAGGAGTTGGATATCAAATCTCATGCTATAGGAAGGGTCTCAGGATTGGAATGGGAAGGAGTTGAATATGACATCTCATGCCGTAGGAAGGGTCTCAGGTTTGGTATAAACATTGAGATATCACATCTCTGCTATCAAAAGGGTCTCAGGATTGGAATTGGAAGGAGTTGGATATCCCATCTCATGTTATAGGAAGAGTCTCAGGTTTGGTATTAGAAGCATTGAGATATCACATCTCATGCTATAGGAAGTGTCTCAGGATTATAATGGGAAGGACTTGGATATCACATCTCATGCTATAGGTAGGGTCTCAAGTTTGACATTAGAAGCATTGAGATATCACATCTCATGCTATAGGAAGGGTCTGAGGATTGGAATGGGAAGGAGTTGGATATCACATCTCCTGCTATGGGAAGGGTCTCAGGTTTGGTATAAGCAGTGAGATATCACATCTCATGCTATAGGAAGTGTCTCAGGATTGGAATGGGAAGGAGTTGGATATCACATCTCATGTTATAGGAAGGATCTCAGGTGTGGTATAAGCATTGAGATATCACATCTCTGCTATCGGAAGTGTCTCAGGATTGGAAAGGGAAGGAGTTGGATATCACATTTCATGTTAGAGGAAGGATCTCAGGTTTGGTATTAGAAGCATTGAGATATCACATCTCATGCTATAGGAAGGGTCTCAGGATTGGAATGGGAAGCAGTTGGATATGACATCTCATGCTATAGGAAGGGTCTCAGGTTTGGTATAAGCATTGAGATATCACATCTCATGCTATAGGACGGGTCTCAGGATTGGAATGGAAGGAGTTGGATATCACATCTCATGTTATAGGAAGGATCTCAGGTTTGGTATTAGAAGCATTGAGACATCACATCTCATGCTATAGGAAGGGTGTCAGGGTTGGAATAGGAAGGAGTTGGATATCACATCTCATCCAATAGGAAGGGTCTCAGGTTTGGAATGGGAAGGAATTGGATATCACATCTCATGTTATAGGAAGGATCTCAGGTTTGGTATTAGAAGCATTGAGATATCACATCTCATGCTATAGGAAGGGTCTCAGGATTGGAATGTGAAGGATTTGGATATCACATCTCATGCTAAAGGAAGGGTCTCAGGTTTGGTAGAAGCATTGAGATATCACGTCGCTGCTATCGGAAGGGTCTCAGGATTGGATTGGGAAGGAGTTGGATATCCCTTCTCATGCTATAGGAAGGGTCTCAGGATTTGAATGGCAAGGAGTTGGATATCACATCTCATGCCATAGGAAGGGTCTCAGGTTTGGTATAAGCATTGAGATATCACATCTCTGCTATCGGAAGGGTCTCAGGATTGGATTGGGAAGGAGTTGGATATCCCTTCTCATGCTATAGGAAGTGTCTCAGGTTGGAATGGGAAGGAGTTGGATATCACATCTCATGTTATAGGAAGGGTCTCAGGATTGGAATGGGAAGGATTTGGATATCACATCTCTTGCTATAGGAAGGGTCTCAGGATTGGAATGGGTAGGAGTTGGATATTACTTTCTTGCTATAGGAAGGGTCTCATGTTTGGAATGGGAAGGAGTTGGATATCACATATGCTATAGTTAGTGTCTCAGGTTTGGAACGGGAAGGAGTTGGATATCACATCTCATGTTATAGGAAGGGTCTCAGGTTTGGTATAAGCATTGAGATATCACATCTCTGCTATCGGAAGCGGCTCAGGATTGGAATGGGAAGGAGTTGGATATCCCATCTCATGTTATAGGAAGAGTCTCTGGTTTGGTATAAGAATCATTGAGATATCACATTGCATGCTGTAGGAAGGGTCTAAGGATTGGAATGGGATGGACTTGGATATCACATCTCATGTTATAGGTAGGCTCTCAGGTTTGGTATAAGCATTGAGATATCACATCTCATGCTATAGGAAGGGTCTCAGGATTGGAATGGGAAGGAGTTGGATATCACATCTCATGCTATAGGAAGGGTCTCAGGTTTGGTATAAGCATTGAGATATCACATCTCATGCTATAGGAAGGGTCTCAGGATTGGAATGGAAGGAGTTGGATATCACATCTCATGTTATAGGAAGGATCTCAGGTTTGGTATTAGAAGCATTGAGACATCACATCTCATGCTATAGGAAGGGTCTCAGGATTGGAATGGGAAGGAGTTGGATATCAAATCTCATGCTATAGGAAGGGTCTCAGGATTGGAATGGGAAGGAGTTGAATATGACATCTCATGCCGTAGGAAGGGTCTCAGGTTTGGTATAAACATTGAGATATCACATCTCTGCTATCGAAAGGGTCTCAGGATTGGAATTGGAAGGAGTTGGATATCCCATCTCATGTTATAGGAAGAGTCTCAGGTTTGGTATTAGAAGCATTGAGATATCACATCTCATGCTATAGGAAGTGTCTCAGGATTGGAATGGGAAGGACTTGGATATCACATCTCATGCTATAGGTAGGGTCTCAAGTTTGACATTAGAAGCATTGAGATATCACATCTCATGCTATAGGAAGGGTCTGAGGATTGGAATGGGAAGGAGTTGGATATCACATCTCCTGCTATGGGAAGGGTCTCAGGTTTGGTATAAGCAGTGAGATATCACATCTCATGCTATAGGAAGTGTCTCAGGATTGGAATGGGAAGGAGTTGGATATCACATCTCATGTTATAGGAAGGATCTCAGGTGTGGTATAAGCATTGAGATATCACATCTCTGCTATCGGAAGGGTCTCAAGATTGGAATGGGAAGGAGTTGGATATTCCCATCTCATGTTATAGGAAGGGTCTCAGGTTTGGTATTAGAAGCATTGAGATATCACATCTCATGCTATAGGAAGGGTCTCAGGATTGGAATGGGAAGGACTTGGATATCACATCTCATGCTATAGGGAGGGTCTCAAGTTTGATATTAGAAGCTTTGAGATATCACATCTCATGATATCGGAAGGGTCTCAGGATTGGAATGGGAAGGAGTTGGATATCACATCTCATGATAAAGGACGGGTCTAAGGTTTGGAAGGGGAAGGATTTGGATATCCCATCTCATGTTATAGGAAGAGTCTCTGGTTTGGTATTAGAATCATTGAGATATTCACATCGCATGCTGTAGGAAGGGTCTAAGGATTGGAATGGGATGGACTTGGATATCACATCTCATGCTATAGGTAGGCTCTCAGGTTTGGTATAAGCATTGAGATATCACATCTCATGCTATAGGAAGGGTCTCAGAATTGGAATGGGAAGGAGTTGGATATCACATCTCAAGCTATAGGAAGGGTCTCAGTATTGGAATGGGAAGGACTTGGATATCACATCTCATGCTATAGGAAGGCTCTCAGGTTTGGAAGGGGAAAGAGTTGGATATCTCATTTCATGTTAGAGGTAGGATCTCAGGTTTGGTATTAGAGGCATTGAGATATCACATCTCATGCTATCAGAAGGGTCTCAGGAATGGAATGGGAAGGAGTTAGATATCACATCTCATGCTAAAGGGAGGGTCTCAGGTTTGGAAGGGGAAGGATTTGGATATCACATCTCATGTTATAGGAAGGATCTCAGGTTTGGTATTAGAAGCATTGAGATATCACATCTCATGCTATCGGAAGGATCTCAGGTTTGGTATTAGAAGCATTGAGATATCACATCTCATGCTATCAGAAGAGTCTCAGGATTGGAATAGGAAGGAGTTGGATATCACATTTCATGCTAAAGGGAGGGTCTCAGGTTTGGAAGGGGAAGGATTTGGATATCACATCTCATGTTATCGGAAGGATCTCACGTTTGGTATTAGAAGTATTGAGATATCATATCTCATGCTATAGGAAGGGTCTCAGGATTGGAATGGGAAGGAGTTGGATATCACATCTCATGATATAGGGAGGGTCTCAGGATTGGAATGGGAAGGACTTAGATATCACATATCATGCTATAGGGAGGGTCTCAGTTTTGATATTAGAAACATTGAGATATCACATCTCATGCTATCGGAAGTGTCTCAGGATTGGAATGGGAAGGAGCTGGATATCACATCTCATGCTAAAGGAAGGGTCTCAGGTTTGGAACGAGAAGGATTTGGATATCACATCTCATGTTATAGGAAGGGTCTCAGGTTTGGTATAAGCATTGAGATATCACATCTCTGCTATCGGAAGTGTCTCAGGATTGGAATGGGAAGGAGTTGGATATCCCATCTCATGTTATAGGACGGGTCTCAGGTTTGTTATTAGAATCATTGAGATATCATATTGCATGCTGTAGGAAGGGTCTAAGGGTTGGAATGTGAAGGACTTGGATATCACATCTCATGCTATAGATAGGCTCTTAGGTTTGGAAAGGGAAGGAGTTGGATATCACATTTCATGTTAGAGGAAGGATCTCAGGTTTGGTATTAGAAGCATTGAGATATCACATCTCATGCTATAGGAAGGGTCTCAGGATTGGAATGGGAAGCAGTTGGATATCACATCTCATGCTATAGGAAGGGTCTCAGGTTTGGTATAAGCATTGAGATATCACATCTCATGCTATAGGACGGGTCTCAGGATTGGAATGGAAGGAGTTGGATATCACATCTCATGTTATAGGAAGGATCTCAGGTTTGGTATTAGAAGCATTGAGACATCACATCTCATGCTATAGGAAGGGTCTCAGGGTTGGAATGGGAAGGAGTTGGATATCACATCTCATCCAATAGGAAGGGTCTCAGGTTTGGAATGGGAAGGAATTGGATATCACATCTCATGTTATAGGAAGGATCTCAGGTTTGGTATTAGAAGCATTGAGATATCACATCTCATGCTATAGGAAGGGTCTCAGGATTGGAATGTGAAGGATTTGGATATCACATCTCATGCTAAAGGAAGGGTCTCAGGTTTGGTAGAAGCATTGAGATATCACGTCGCTGCTATCGGAAGGGTCTCAGGATTGGATTGGGAAGGAGTTGGATATCCCTTCTCATGCTATAGGAAGGGTCTCAGGATTTGAATGGCAAGGAGTTGGATATCACATCTCATGCCATAGGAAGGGTCTCAGGTTTGGTATAAGCATTGAGATATCACATCTCTGCTATCGGAAGGGTCTCAGGATTGGACTGGGAAGGAGTTGGATATCCCTTCTCATGCTATAGGAAGTGTCTCAGGTTGGAATGGGAAGGAGTTGGATATCACATCTCATGTTATAGGAAGGGTCTCAGGATTGGAATGGGAAGGATTTGGATATCACATCTCTTGCTATAGGAAGGGTCTCAGGATTGGAATGGGTATGAGTTGGATATTACTTTCTTGCTATAGGAAGGGTCTCATGTTTGGAATGGGAAGGAGTTGGATATCACATATGCTATAGTTAGTGTCTCAGGTTTGGAACGGGAAGGAGTTGGATATCACATCTCATGTTATAGGAAGGGTCTCAGGTTTGGTATAAGCATTGAGATATCACATCTCTGCTATCGGAAGCGGCTCAGGATTGGAATGGGAAGGAGTTGGATATCCCATCTCATGTTATAGGAAGAGTCTCTGGTTTGGTATTAGAATCATTGAGATATCACATCGCATGCTGTAGGAAGGGTCTAAGGATTGGAATGGGATGGACTTGGATATCACATCTCATGTTATAGGTAGGCTCTCAGGTTTGGTATAAGCATTGAGATATCACATCTCATGCTATAGGAAGGGTCTCAGGATTGGAATGGGAAGGAATTGGATATCACATCTCAGGCTATAGGAAGGGTCTCAGGATTGGAATGGGAAGGAGTTGGATATCACATCTCATGCTATAGGAAGGGTCTCAGGTTTGGTATAAGCATTGATATATCACATCTCATGCTATAGGAAGGATCTCAGGATTGGAATGGAAGGAGTTGGATATCACATCTCATGTTATAGGAAGGATCTCAGGTTTGGTATTAGAAGCATTGAGACATCACATCTCATGCTATAGGAAGGGTCTCAGGATTGGAATGGGAAGGAGTTGGATATCAAATCTCATGCTATAGGAAGGGTCTCAGGATTGGAATGGGAAGGAGTTGAATATGACATCTCATGCCGTAGGAAGGGTCTCAGGTTTGGTATAAACATTGAGATATCACATCTCTGCTATCAAAAGGGTCTCAGGATTGGAATTGGAAGGAGTTGGATATCCCATCTCATGTTATAGGAAGAGTCTCAGGTTTGGTATTAGAAGCATTGAGATATCACATCTCATGCTATAGGAAGGGTCTGAGGATTGGAATGGGAAGGAGTTGGATATCACATCTCCTGCTATGGGAAGGGTCTCAGGTTTGGTATAAGCAGTGAGATATCACATCTCATGCTATAGGAAGTGTCTCAGGATTGGAATGGGAAGGAGTTGGATATCACATCTCATGTTATAGGAAGGATCTCAGGTGTGGTATAAGCATTGAGATATCACATCTCTGCTATCGGAAGGGTCTCAAGATTGGAATGGGAAGGAGTTGGATATTCCCATCTCATGTTATAGGAAGGGTCTCAGGTTTGGTATTAGAAGCATTGAGATATCACATCTCATGCTATAGGAAGGGTCTCAGGATTGGAATGGGAAGGACTTGGATATCACATCTCATGCTATAGGGAGGGTCTCAAGTTTGATATTAGAAGCTTTGAGATATCACATCTCATGATATCGGAAGGGTCTCAGGATTGGAATGGGAAGGAGTTGGATATCACATCTCATGATAAAGGAAGGGTCTAAGGTTTGGAAGGGGAAGGATTTGGATATCACATCTCATGTTATATTACGGGTCTCAGGTTTGGTATTAGAAGCATTGAGATATCAAGTCTCATAGTATAGGAAGGGTCTCAGAATTGGAATGGGAAGGAGTTGGATATCCCATCTCATGTTATAGGAAGAGTCTCTGGTTTGGTATTAGAATCATTGAGATATTCACATCGCATGCTGTAGGAAGGGTCTAAGGATTGGAATGGGATGGACTTGGATATCACATCTCATGCTATAGGTAGGCTCTCAGGTTTGGTATAAGCATTGAGATATCACATCTCATGCTATAGGAAGGGTCTCAGAATTGGAATGGGAAGGAGTTGGATATCACATCTCAAGCTATAGGAAGGGTCTCAGTATTGGAATGGGAAGGACTTGGATATCACATCTCATGCTATAGGAAGGCTCTCAGGTTTGGAAGGGGAAAGAGTTGGATATCTCATTTCATGTTAGAGGTAGGATCTCAGGTTTGGTATTAGAGGCATTGAGATATCACATCTCATGCTATCAGAAGGGTCTCAGGAATGGAATGGGAAGGAGTTAGATATCACATCTCATGCTAAAGGGAGGGTCTCAGGTTTGGAAGGGGAAGGATTTGGATATCACATCTCATGTTATAGGAAGGATCTCAGGTTTGGTATTAGAAGCATTGAGATATCACATCTCATGCTATCGGAAGGATCTCAGGTTTGGTATTAGAAGCATTGAGATATCACATCTCATGCTATCAGAAGAGTCTCAGGATTGGAATAGGAAGGAGTTGGATATCACATTTCATGCTAAAGGGAGGGTCTCAGGTTTGGAAGGGGAAGGATTTGGATATCACATCTCATGTTATCGGAAGGATCTCAGGTTTGGTATTAGAAGTATTGAGATATCATATCTCATGCTATAGGAAGGGTCTCAGGATTGGAATGGGAAGGAGTTGGATATCACATCTCATGCTATAGGGAGGGTCTCAGGATTGGAATGGGAAGGACTTAGATATCACATATCATGCTATAGGGAGGGTCTCAGTTTTGATATTAGAAGCATTGAGATATCACATCTCATGCTATCGGAAGTGTCTCAGGATTGGAATGGGAAGGAGCTGGATATCACATCTCATGCTAAAGGAAGGGTCTCAGGTTTGGAACGAGAAGGATTTGGATATCACATCTCATGTTATAGGAAGGGTCTCAGGTTTGGTATTAGAATCATTGAGATATCACATCGCATGCTGTAGGAAGGGTCTAAGGATTGGAATGGGATGGACTTGGATATCACATCTCATGTTATAGGTAGGCTCTCAGGTTTGGTATAAGCATTGAGATATCACATCTCATGCTATAGGAAGGGTCTCAGGATTGGAATGGGAAGGAATTGGATATCACATCTCAGGCTATAGGAAGGGTCTCAGGATTGGAATGGGAAGGAGTTGGATATCACATCTCATGCTATAGGAAGGGTCTCAGGTTTGGTATAAGCATTGATATATCACATCTCATGCTATAGGAAGGGTCTCAGGATTGGAATGGAAGGAGTTGGATATCACATCTCATGTTATAGGAAGGATCTCAGGTTTGGTATTAGAAGCATTGAGACATCACATCTCATGCTATAGGAAGGGTCTCAGGATTGGAATGGGAAGGAGTTGGATATCAAATCTCATGCTATAGGAAGGGTCTCAGGATTGGAATGGGAAGGAGTTGAATATGACATCTCATGCCGTAGGAAGGGTCTCAGGTTTGGTATAAACATTGAGATATCACATCTCTGCTATCAAAAGGGTCTCAGGATTGGAATTGGAAGGAGTTGGATATCCCATCTCATGTTATAGGAAGAGTCTCAGGTTTGGTATTAGAAGCATTGAGATATCACATCTCATGCTATAGGAAGTGTCTCAGGATTGGAATGGGAAGGACTTGGATATCACATCTCATGCTATAGGTAGGGTCTCAAGTTTGACATTAGAAGCATTGAGATATCACATCTCATGCTATAGGAAGGGTCTGAGGATTGGAATGGGAAGGAGTTGGATATCACATCTGCTATGGGAAGGGTCTCAGGTTTGGTATAAGCAGTGAGATATCACATCTCATGCTATAGGAAGTGTCTCAGGATTGGAATGGGAAGGAGTTGGATATCACATCTCATGTTATAGGAAGGATCTCAGGTGTGGTATAAGCATTGAGATATCACATCTCTGCTATCGGAAGGGTCTGAAGATTGGAATGGGAAGGAGTTGGATATTCCCATCTCATGTTATAGGAAGGGTCTCAGGTTTGGTATTAGAAGCATTGAGATATCACATCTCATGCTATAGGAAGGGTCTCAGGATTGGAATGGGAAGGACTTGGATATCACATCTCATGCTATAGGGAGGGTCTCAAGTTTGATATTAGAAGCTTTGAGATATCACATCTCATGATATCGGAAGGGTCTCAGGATTGGAATGGGAAGGAGTTGGATATCACATCTCATGATAAAGGAAGGGTCTAAGGTTTGGAAGGGGAAGGATTTGGATATCACAACTCATGTTATATTACGGGTCTCAGGTTTGGTATTAGAAGCATTGAGATATCAAGTCTCATAGTATAGGAAGGGTCTCAGAATTGGAATGGGAAGGAGTTGGATATCCCATCTCATGTTATAGGAAGAGTCTCTGGTTTGGTATTAGAATCATTGAGATATCACATCGCATGCTGTAGGAAGGGTCTAAGGATTGGAATGGGATGGACTTGGATATCACAGCTCATGCTATAGGTAGGCTCTCAGGTTTGGTATAAGCATTGAGATATCACATCTCATGCTATAGGAAGGGTCTCAGAATTGGAATGGGAAGGAGTTGGATATCACATCTCAAGCTATAGGAAGGGTCTCAGTATTGGAATGGGAAGGACTTGGATATCACATCTCATGCTATAGGAAGGCTCTCAGGTTTGGAAGGGGAAAGAGTTGGATATCTCATTTCATGTTAGAGGTAGGATCTCAGGTTTGGTATTAGAGGCATTGAGATATCACATCTCATTCTATCAGAAGGGTCTCAGGAATGGAATGGGAAGGAGTTAGATATCACATCTCATGCTAAAGGGAGGGTCTCAGGTTTGGAAGGGGAAGGATTTGGATATCACATCTCATGTTATAGGAAGGATCTCAGGTTTGGTATTAGAAGCATAGAGATATCACATCTCATGCTATCGGAAGGATCTCAGGTTTGGTATTAGAAGCATTGAGATATCACATCTCATGCTATCAGAAGAGTCTCAGGATTGGAATAGGAAGGAGTTGGATATCACATTTCATGCTAAAGGGAGGGTCTCAGGTTTGGAAGGGGAAGGATTTGGATATCACATCTCATGTTATCGGAAGGATCTCACGTTTGGTATTAGAAGTATTGAGATATCATATCTCATGCTATAGGAAGGGTCTCAGGATTGGAATGGGAAGGAGTTGGATATCACATCTCATGCTATAGGGAGGGTCTCAGGATTGGAATGGGAAGGACTTAGATATCACATATCATGCTATAGGGAGGGTCTCAGTTTTGATATTAGAAGCATTGAGATATCACATCTCATGCTATCGGAAGTGTCTCAGGATTGGAATGGGAAGGAGCTGGATATCACATCTCATGCTAAAGGAAGGGTCTCAGGTTTGGAACGGGAAGGATTTGGATATCACATCTCATGTTATAGGAAGGGTCTCAGGTTTGGTATAAGCATTGAGATATCACATCTCTGCTATCGGAAGTGTCTCAGGATTGGAATGGGAAGGAGTTGGATATCCCATCTCATGTTATAGGACGGGTCTCAGGTTTGTTATTAGAATCATTGAGATATCATATTGCATGCTGTAGGAAGGGTCTAAGGGTTGGAATGTGAAGGACTTGGATATCACATCTCATGCTATAGATAGGCTCTTAGGTTTGGAAAGGGAAGGAGTTGGATATCACATTTCATGTTAGAGGAAGGATCTCAGGTTTGGTATTAGAAGCATTGAGATATCACATCTCATGCTATAGGAAGGGTCTCAGGATTGGAATGGGAAGCAGTTGGATTTCACATCTCATGCTATAGGAAGGGTCTCAGGTTTGGTATAAGCATTGAGATATCACATCTCATGCTATAGGACGGGTCTCAGGATTGGAATGGAAGGAGTTGGATATCACATCTCATGTTATAGGAAGGATCTCAGGTTTGGTATTAGAAGCATTGAGACATCACATCTCATGCTATAGGAAGGGTCTCAGGGTTGGAATGGGAAGGAGTTGGATATCACATCTCATCCAATAGGAAGGGTCTCAGGTTTGGAATGGGAAGGAATTGGATATCACATCTCATGTTATAGGAAGGATCTCAGGTTTGGTATTAGAAGCATTGAGATATCACATCTCATGCTATAGGAAGGGTCTCAGGATTGGAATGTGAAGGATTTGGATATCACATCTCATGCTAAAGGAAGGGTCTCAGGTTTGGTAGAAGCATTGAGATATCACGTCGCTGCTATCGGAAGGGTCTCAGGATTGGATTGGGAAGCAGTTGGATATCCCTTCTCATGCTATAGGAAGGGTCTCAGGATTTGAATGGCAAGGAGTTGGATATCACATCTCATGCCATAGGAAGGGTCTCAGGTTTGGTATAAGCATTGAGATATCACATCTCTGCTATCGGAAGGGTCTCAGGATTGGATTGGGAAGGAGTTGGATATCCCTTCTCATGCTATAGGAAGTGTCTCAGGTTGGAATGGGAAGGAGTTGGATATCACATCTCATGTTATAGGAAGGGTCTCAGGATTGGAATGGGAAGGATTTGGATATCACATCTCTTGCTATAGGAAGGGTCTCAGGATTGGAATGGGTAGGAGTTGGATATTACTTTCTTGCTATAGGAAGGGTCTCATGTTTGGAATGGGAAGGAGTTGGATATCACATATGCTATAGTTAGTGTCTCAGGTTTGGAACGGGAAGGAGTTGGATATCACATCTCATGTTATAGGAAGGGTCTCAGGTTTGGTATAAGCATTGAGATATCACATCTCTGCTATCGGAAGCGGCTCAGGATTGGAATGGGAAGGAGTTGGATATCCCATCTCATGTTATAGGAAGAGTCTCTGGTTTGGTATTAGAATCATTGAGATATCACATAGCATGCTGTAGGAAGGGTCTAAGGATTGGAATGGGATGGACTTGGATATCACATCTCATGTTATAGGTAGGCTCTCAGGTTTGCTATAAGCATTGAGATATCACATCTCATGCTGTAGGAAGGGTCACAGGATTGGAATGGGAAGGAATTGGATATCACATCTCATGCTATAGGAAGGGTCTCAGATTTGGTATAAGCATTGAGATATCACATCTCATGCTAAAGGAAGGGTCTCAGGATTGGAATGGGAAGGAGTTGTATATGACATCTCAGGCCATAGGAAGGTTCTCAGGTTTGGTATAAGCATTGAGATATCACATCTCTGCTATCGGAAAGGTCTCAGGATTGGAATGGGAAGGAGTTGGATATCCCATCTCATGTTATAGGAAGGGTCTCAGGTTTGGTATTAGAAGCATAGAGATATCACATCTCATGCTATAGGAAGGGTCTCAGGATTGGAATGGGAAGGACTTGGATGTCACATCTCATGCTATAGGTAGGGTCTCAAGTTTGATATTAGAAGCATTGAGATAACAAATCTCATGATATCGGAAGGGTCTCAGGATTGGAATGGGAAGGAGTTGGATATCACATCTCATGATAAAGGAAGGGTCTAAGGTTTGGAAGGGGAAGGATTTGGATATCACATCTCATGTTATAGGACGGGTCTCAGGTTTAATATTAGAAGCATTGAGATATCAAGTCTCATGGTATAAGAAGGGTCTCAGAATTGGAATGGGAAGGAGTTGGATATCACACCTCAAGCTATAGGAAGGGTCTCAGGATTGGAATGGGAAGGAGTTTGATATCACATCTCATGCCATAGTATGGGTCTCAGGTTTGGTAGAAGCATTGGGATATCACATCTCATGCTATCGGAAGGGTATCAGTATTGGATTTGGAAGAAGTTGGATATCCCATCTCATGCTATAGGAAGGGTCTCAGGTTGGAATGGGAAGGAGTTGGATATCACATTTCGTGTTATAGGAAGGGTCTCAGGATTGGAATGGGAAGGACTTGGATATCATATCTCATGCTATAGGACGGGTCTCAGGTTTGTTATTAGAATCATTGAGATATCATATTGCATGCTGTAGGAAGGGTCTAAGGATTGGAATGGGAAGGACCTGGTTATCACATCTCATGCTATAGAACGGCTCTCATGTTTGGAAAGGGAAGGAGTTGGATATCACATCTCATGTTATAGGATGGATCTCAGGTTTGGTATTAGAAGTATTGAGATATCACATCTCATGTTATCGGAAGGATCTCAGGTTTGGTATTGGAAGTATTGAGATATCACATCTCATGCTATAGGAAGGGTCTCAGGATTGGAATGGGAAGGAGTTGGATATCACATCTCATGCTAAAGGAAGGGTCTCAGGATTGGAATGGGAAGGACTTAGATATCACATATCATGCTATAGGGAGGGTCTCAGTTTTGATATTAGAAGCATTGAGATATCACATCTCATGCTATCGGAAGTGTCTCAGGATTGGAATGGGAAGGAGCTGGATATCACATCTCATGCTAAAGGAAGGGTCTCAGGTTTGGTATAAGCATTGAGATATCACATCTCTGCTATCGGAAGTGTCTCAGGATTGGAATGGGAAGGAGTTGGATATCCCATCTCATGTTATAGGACGGGTCTCAGGTTTGTTATTAGAATCATTGAGATATCATATTGCATGCTGTAGGAAGGGTCTAAGGGTTGGAATGTGAAGGACTTGGATATCACATCTCATGCTATAGATAGGCTCTTAGGTTTGGAAAGGGAAGGAGTTGGATATCACATTTCATGTTAGAGGAAGGATCTCAGGTTTGGTATTAGAAGCATTGAGATATCACATCTCATGCTATAGGACGGGTCTCAGGATTGGAATGGAAGAGTTGGATATCACATCTCATGTTATAGGAAGGATCTCAGGTTTGGTATTAGAAGCATTGAGACATCACATCTCATGCTATAGGAAGGGTCTCAGGGTTGGAATGGGAAGGAGTTGGATATCACATCTCATCCAATAGGAAGGGTCTCAGGTTTGGAATGGGAAGGAATTGGATATCACATCTCATGTTATTGGAAGGATCTCAGGTTTGGTATTAGAAGCATTGAGATATCACATCTCATGCTATAGGAAGGGTCTCAGGATTGGAATGTGAAGGATTTGGATATCACATCTCATGCTAAATGAAGGGTCTCAGGTTTGGTAGAAGCATTGAGATATCACATCGCTGCTATCGGAAGGGTCTCAGGATTGGATTGGGAAGGAGTTGGATATCCCTTCTCATGCTATAGGAAGGGTCTCAGGATTTGAATGGCAAGGAGTTGGATATCACATCTCATGCCATAGGAAGGGTCTCAGGTTTGGTATAAGCATTGAGATATCACATCTCTGCTATCGGAAGGGTCTCAGGATTGGATTGGGAATGAGTTGGATATCCCTTCTCATGCTATAGGAAGTGTCTCAGGTTGGAATGGGAAGGAGTTGGATATCACATCTCATGTTATAGGAAGGGTCTCAGGATTGGAATGGGAAGGATTTGGATATCACATCTCTTGCTATAGGAAGGGTCTAAGGATTGGAATGGGTAGGAGTTGGATATTACTTTCTTGCTATAGGAAGGGTCTCATGTTTGGAATGGGAAGGAGTTGGATATCACATATGCTATAGTTAGTGTCTCAGGTTTGGAACGGGAAGGAGTTGGATATCACATCTCATGTTATAGGAAGGGTCTCAGGTTTGGTATAAGCATTGAGATATCACATCTCTGATATCGGAAGCGGCTCAGGATTGGAATGGGAAGGAGTTGGATATCCCATCTCATGTTATAGGAAGAGTCTCTGGTTTGGTATTAGAATCATTGAGATATCACATCGCATGCTGTAGGAAGGGTCTAAGGATTGGAATGGGATGGACTTGGATATCACATCTCATGTTATAGGTAGGCTCTCAGGTTTGCTATAAGCATTGAGATATCACATCTCATGCTATAGGAAGGGTCACAGGATTGGAATGGGAAGGAATTGGATATCACATCTCATGCTATAGGAAGGGTCTCAGATTTGGTATAAGCATTGAGATATCACATCTCATGCTAAAGGAAGGGTCTCAGGATTGGAATGGGAAGGAGTTGTATATGACATCTCAGGCCATAGGAAGGTTCTCAGGTTTGGTATAAGCATTGAGATATCACATCTCTGCTATCGGAAAGGTCTCAGGATTGGAATGGGAAGGAGTTGGATATCCCATCTCATGTTATAGGAAGGGTCTCAGGTTTGGTATTAGAAGCATAGAGATATCACATCTCATGCTATAGGAAGGGTCTCAGGATTGGAATGGGAAGGACTTGGATGTCACATCTCATGCTATAGGTAGGGTCTCAAGTTTGATATTAGAAGCATTGAGATAACAAATCTCATGATATCGGAAGGGTCTCAGGATTGGAATGGGAAGGAGTTGGATATCACATCTCATGATAAAGGAAGGGTCTAAGGTTTGGAAGGGGAAGGATTTGGATATCACATCTCATGTTATAGGACGGGTCTCAGGTTTAATATTAGAAGCATTGAGATATCAAGTCTCATGGTATAAGAAGGGTCTCAGAATTGGAATGGGAAGGAGTTGGATATCACACCTCAAGCTATAGGAAGGGTCTCAGGATTGGAATGGGGAGGAGTTTGATATCACATCTCATGCCATAGTATGGGTCTCAGGTTTGGTAGAAGCATTGGGATATCACATCTCATGCTATCGGAAGGGTATCAGTATTGGATTTGGAAGGAGTTGGATATCCCATCTCATGCTATAGGAAGGGTCTCAGGTTGGAATGGGAAGGAGTTGGATATCACATTTCGTGTTATAGGAAGGGTCTCAGGATTGGAATGGGAAGGACTTGGATATCATATCTCATGCTATAGGACGGGTCTTAGGTTTGTTATTAGAATCATTGAGATATCATATTGCATGCTGTAGGAAGGGTCTAAGGATTGGAATGGGAAGGACCTGGTTATCACATCTCATGCTATAGAACGGCTCTCAGGTTTGGAAAGGGAAGGAGTTGGATATCACATCTCATGTTATAGGATGGATCTCAGGTTTGGTATTAGAAGTATTGAGATATCACATCTCATGTTATCGGAAGGATCTCAGGTTTGGTATTAGAAGTATTGAGATATCACATCTCATGCTATAGGAAGGGTCTCAGGATTGGAATGGGAAGGAGTTGGATATCACATCTCATGCTAAAGGAAGGGTCTCAGGTTTGGTAGAAGCATTGAGATATCACATCTCATGCTATAGGAAGGGTCTCAGGATTGGAATGGGAAGGACTTAGATATCACATATCATGCTATAGGGAGGGTCTCAGTTTTGATATTAGAAGCATTGAGATATCACATCTCATCCTATCGGAAGTGTCTCAGGATTGGAATGGGAAGGAGCTGGATATCACATCTCATGCTAAAGGAAGGGTCTCAGGTTTGGAACGGGAAGGAGTTGGATATCACATCTCATGTTATAGGAAGGGTCTCAGGTTTGGTATAAACATTGAGATATCACATCTCTGCTATCGGAAGTGTCTCAGGATTGGAATGGGAAGGAGTTGGATATCCCATCTCATGTTATAGGACGGGTCTCAGGATTGGAATGGGAAGGAGTTGGATATCACATCTCATGCTATAGGAAGGGTCTCAGGTTTGGTATAAGCATTGAGATATCACATCTCATGCTATAGGAAGGGTCTCAGGATTGGAATGGAAGGAGTTGGATATCAGATCTCATGTTAGAGGAAGGATCTCAGGTTTGGCATTAGAAGCATTGAGATATCACATCTCATGCTATAGGAAGGGTCTCAGGATTGGAATGGGAAGGAGTTGGATATCACATCTCATGCTATAGGAAGGGTCTCAGGTTTGGTATAAGCATTGAGATATCACATCTCATGCTATAGGAAGGGTCTCAGGATTGGAATGGAAGGAGTTGGATATCAGATCTCATGTTATAGGAAGGATCTCAGGTTTGGTATTAGAAGCATTGAGACATCACATCTCATGCTATAGGAAGGGTCTCAGGATTGGAATGGGAAGGAGTTGGATATCAAATCTCATGCTATAGGAAGGGTCTCAGGATTGGAATGGGAAGGAGTTGAATATGACATCTCATGCCGTAGGAAGGGTCTCAGGTTTGGTATAAACATTGAGATATCACATCTCTGCTATCAAAAGGGTCTCAGGATTAGAATGGGAAGGAGTTGGATATCCCATCTCATGTTATAGGAAGAGTCTCAAGTTTGGTATTAGAAGCATTGAGATATCACATCTCATGCTATAGGAAGTGTCTCAGGATTGGAATGGGAAGGACTTGGATATCACATCTCATGCTATAGGTAGGGTCTCAAGTTTGACATTAGAAGCATTGAGATATCACATCTCATGCTATAGGAAGGGTCTGAGGATTGGAATGGGAAGGAGTTGGATATCACATCTCCTGCTATGGGAAGGGTCTCAGGTTTGGTATAAGCAGTGAGATATCACATCTCATGCTATAGGAAGTGTCTCAGGATTGGAATGGGAAGGAGTTGGATATCACATCTCATGTTATAGGAAGGATCTCAGGTTTGGTATAAGCATTGAGATATCACATCTCTGCTATCGGAAGGGTCTCAAGATTGGAATGGGAAGGAGTTGGATATTCCCATCTCATGTTATAGGAAGGGTCTCAGGTTTGGTATTAGAAGCATTGAGATATCACATCTCATGCTATAGGAAGGGTCTCAGGATTGGAATGGGAAGGACTTGGATATCACATCTCATGCTATAGGGAGGGTCTCAAGTTTGATATTAGAAGCTTTGAGATATCACATCTCATGATATCGGAAGGGTCTCAGGATTGGAATGGGAAGGAGTTGGATATCACATCTCATGATAAAGGAAGGGTCTAAGGTTTGGAAGGGGAAGGATTTGGATATCACATCTCATGTTATATTACGGGTCTCAGGTTTGGTATTAGAAGCATTGAGATATCAAGTCTCATAGTATAGGAAGGGTCTCAGAATTGGAATGGGAAGGAGTTGGATATCCCATCTCATGTTATAGGAAGAGTCTCTGGTTTGGTATTAGAATCATTGAGATATCACATCGCATGCTGTAGGAAGGGTCTAAGGATTGGAATGGGATGGACTTGGATATCACATCTCATGTTATAGGTAGGCTCTCAGGTTTGGTATAAGCATTGAGATATCACATCTCATGCTATAGGAAGGGTCTCAGAATTGGAATGGGAAGGAGTTGGATATCACATCTCAAGCTATAGGAAGGGTCTCAGTATTGGAATGGGAAGGACTTGGATATCACATCTCATGCTATAGGAAGGCTCTCAGGTTTGGAAGGGGAAAGAGTTGGATATCTAATTTCATGTTAGAGGTAGGATCTCAGGTTTGGTATTAGAGGCATTGAGATATCACATCTCATGCTATCAGAAGGGTCTCAGGAATGGAATGGGAAGGAGTTAGATATCACATCTCATGCTAAAGGGAGGGTCTCAGGTTTGGAAGGGGAAGGATTTGGATATCACATCTCATGTTATAGGAAGGATCTCAGGTTTGGTATTAGAAGCATTGAGATATCACATCTCATGCTATCGGAAGGATCTCAGGTTTGGTATTAGAAGCATTGAGATATCACATCTCATGCTATCAGAAGAGTCTCAGGATTGGAATAGGAAGGAGTTGGATATCACATTTCATGCTAAAGGGAGGGTCTCAGGTTTGGAAGGGGAAGGATTTGGATATCACATCTCATGTTATCGGAAGGATCTCACGTTTGGTATTAGAAGTATTGAGATATCATATCTCATGCTATAGGAAGGGTCTCAGGATTGGAATGGGAAGGAGTTGGATATCACATCTCATGCTATAGGGAGGGTCTCAGGATTGGAATGGGAAGGACTTAGATATCACATATCATGCTATAGGGAGGATCTCAGTTTTGATATTAGAAGCATTGAGATATCACATCTCATGCTATCGGAAGTGTCTCAGGATTGGAATGGGAAGGAGCTGGATATCACATCTCATGCTAAAGGAAGGGTCTCAGGTTTGGAACGGGAAGGATTTGGATATCACATCTCATGTTATAGGAAGGGTCTCAGGTTTGGTATAAGCATTGAGATATCACATCTCTGCTATCGGAAGTGTCTCAGGATTGGAATGGGAAGGAGTTGGATATCCCATCTCATGTTATAGGACGGGTCTCAGGTTTGTTATTAGAATCATTGAGATATCATATTGCATGCTGTAGGAAGGGTCTAAGGGTTGGAATGTGAAGGACTTGGATATCACATCTCATGCTATAGATAGGCTCTTAGGTTTGGAAAGGGAAGGAGTTGGATATCACATTTCATGTTAGAGGAAGGATCTCAGGTTTGGTATTAGAAGCATTGAGATATCACATCTCATGCTATAGGAAGGGTCTCAGGATTGGAATGGGAAGCAGTTGGATATCACATCTCATGCTATAGGAAGGGTCTCAGGTTTGGTATAAGCCTTGAGATATCACATCTCATGCTATAGGACGGGTCTCAGGATTGGAATGGAAGGAGTTGGATATCACATCTCATGTTATAGGAAGGATCTCAGGTTTGGTATTAGAAGCATTGAGACATCACAACTCATGCTATAGGAAGGGTCTCAAGGTTGGAATGGGAAGGAGTTGGATATCACATCTCATCCAATAGGAAGGGTCTCAGGTTTGGAATGGGAAGGAATTGGATATCACATCTCATGTTATAGGAAGGATCTCAGGTTTGGTATTAGAAGCATTGAGATATCACATCTCATGCTATAGGAAGGGTCTCAGGATTGGAATGTGAAGGATTTGGATATCACATCTCATGCTAAAGGAAGGGTCTCAGGTTTGGTAGAAGCATTGAGATATCACGTCGCTGCTATCGGAAGGGTCTCAGGATTGGATTGGGAAGGAGTTGGATATCCCTTCTCATGCTATAGGAAGGGTCTCAGGATTTGAATGGCAAGGAGTTGGATATCACATCTCATGCCATAGGAAGGGACTCAGGTTTGGTATAAGCATTGAGATATCACATCTCTGCTATCGGAAGGGTCTCAGGATTGGATTGGGAAGGAGTTGGATATCCCTTCTCATGCTATAGGAAGTGTCTCAGGTTGGAATGGGAAGGAGTTGGATATCACATCTCATGTTATAGGAAGGGTCTCAGGATTGGAATGGGAAGGATTTGGATATCACATCTCTTGCTATAGGAAGGGTCTCAGGATTGGAATGGGTAGGAGTTGGATATTACTTTCTTGCTATAGGAAGGGTCTCATGTTTGGAATGGGAAGGAGTTGGATATCACATATGCTATAGTTAGTGTCTCAGGTTTGGAACGGGAAGGAGTTGGATATCACATCTCATGTTATAGGAAGGGTCTCAGGTTTGGTATAAGCATTGAGATATCACATCTCTGCTATCGGAAGCGGCTCAGGATTGGAATGGGAAGGAGTTGGATATCCCATCTCATGTTATAGGAAGAGTCTCTGGTTTGGTATTAGAATTATTGAGATATCACATCGCATGCTGTAGGAAGGGTCTAAGGATTGGAATGGGATAGACTTGGATATCACATCTCATGTTATAGGTAGGCTCTCAGGTTTGGAATAAGCATTGAGATATCACATCTCATGCTATAGGAAGGGTCTCAGGATTGGAATGGGAAGGACTTGGATATCACATCTCATGCTATAGGAAGGGTCTCAGATTTGGTATAAGCATTGAGATATCACATCTCATGCTAAAGGAAGGGTCTCAGGATTGGAATGGGAAGGAGTTGTATATGACATCTCAGGCCATAGGAAGGTTCTCAGGTTTGGTATAAGCATTGAGATATCACATCTCTGCTATCGGAAAGGTCTCAGGATTGGAATGGGAAGGAGTTGGATATCCCATCTCATGTTATAGGAAGGGTCTCAGGTTTGGTATTAGAAGCATAGAGATATCACATCTCATGCTATAGGAAGGGTCTCAGGATTGGAATGGGAAGGACTTGGATGTCACATCTCATGCTATAGGGAGGGTCTCAAGTTTGATATTAGAAGCATTGAGATAACAAATCTCATGATATCGGAAGGGTCTCAGGATTGGAATGGGAAGGAGTTGGATATCACATCTCATGATAAAGGAAGGGTCTAAGGTTTGGAAGAGGAAGGATTTGGATATCACATCTCATGTTATAGGACGGGTCTCAGGTTTAATATTAGAAGCATTGAGATATCAAGTCTCATGGTATAAGAAGGGTCTCAGAATTGGAATGGGAAGGAGTTGGATATCACACCTCAAGCTATAGGAAGGGTCTCAGGATTGGAATGGGAAGGAGTTTGATATCACATCTCATGCCATAGTATGGGTCTCAGGTTTTGTAGAAGCATTGGGATATCACATCTCATGCTATCGGAAGGGTATCAGTATTGGATTTGGAAGAAGTTGGATATCCCATCTCATGCTATAGGAATGGTCTCAGGTTGGAATGGGAAGGAGTTGGATATCACATTTCATGTTATAGGAAGGGTCTCAGGATTGGAATGCGAAGGACTTGGATATCATATCTCATGCTATAGTACGGGTCTCAGGTTTGTTATTAGAATCATTGAGATATCATATTGCATGCTATAGGAAGGGTCTCAGGATTGGAATGGGAAGCAGTTGGATATCACATCTCATGCTATAGGAAGGGTCTCAGGTTTGGTATAAGCCTTGAGATATCACATCTCATGCTATAGGACGGGTCTCAGGATTGGAATAGAAGGAGTTGGATATCACATCTCATGTTATAGGAAGGATCTCAGGTTTGGTATTAGAAGCATTGAGACATCACATCTCATGCTATAGGAAGGGTCTCAGGATTGGAATGGGAAGGACTTGGATATCATATCTCATGCTATAGGACGGGTCTCAGGTTTGTTATTAGAATCATTGAGATATCATATTGCATGCTGTAGGAAGGGTTAAGGATTGGAATGGGAAGGACCTGGATATCACATCTCATGCTATAGAACGGCTCTCAGGTTTGGAAAGGGAAGGAGTTGGATATCACATCTCATGTTATAGGATGGATCTCAGGTTTGGTATTAGAAGTATTGAGATATCACATCTCATGTTATCGGAAGGATCTCAGGTTTGGTATTAGAAGTATTGAGATATCACATCTCATGCTATAGGAAGGGTTTCAGGATTGGAATGGGAAGGAGTTGGATATCACATCTCATGCTAAAGGAAGGGTCTCAGGTTTGGTAGAAGCATTGAGATATCACATCTCATGCTATAGGAAGGGTCTCAGGATTGGAATGGGAAGGACTTAGATATCACATATCATGCTATAGGGAGGGTCTCAGTTTTGATATTAGAAGCATTGAGATATCACATCTCATGCTATCGGAAGTGTCTCAGGATTGGAATGGGAAGGAGCTGGATATCACATCTCATGCTAAAGGAAGGGTGTCAGGTTTGGAACGGGAAGGAGTTGGATATCACATCTCATGTTATAGGAAGGGTCTCAGGTTTGGTATAAACATTGAGATATCACATCTCTGCTATCGGAAGTGTCTCAGGATTGGAATGGGAAGGACTTAGATATCACATATCATGCTATAGGGAGGGTCTCAGTTTTGATATTAGAAGCATTGAGATATCACATCTCATGCTATCGGAAGTGTCTCAGGATTGGAATGGGAAGGAGCTGGATATCACATCTCATGCTAAAGGAAGGGTCTCAGGTTTGGAACGGGAAGGATTTGGATATCACATCTCATGTTATAGGAAGGGTCTCAGGTTTGGTATAAGCATTGAGATATCACATCTCTGCTATCGGAAGTGTCTCAGGATTGGAATGGGAAGGAGTTGGATATCCCATCTCATGTTATAGGACGGGTCTCAGGTTTGTTATTAGAATCATTGAGATATCATATTGCATGCTGTAGGAAGGGTCTAAGGGTTGGAATGTGAAGGACTTGGATATCACATCTCATGCTATAGATAGGCTCTTGGGTTTGGAAAGGGAAGGAGTTGGATATCACATTTCATGTTAGAGGAAGGATCTCAGGTTTGGTATTAGAAGCATTGAGATATCACATCTCATGCTATAGGAAGGGTCACAGGATTGGAATGGGAAGCAGTTGGATATCACATCTCATGCTATAGGAAGGGTCTCAGGTTTGGTATAAGCCTTGAGATATCACATCTCATGCTATAGGACGGGTCTCAGGATTGGAATAGAAGGAGTTGGATATCACATCTCATGTTATAGGAAGGATCTCAGGTTTGGTATTAGAAGCATTGAGACATCACATCTCATGCTATAGGAAGGGTCTCAAGGTTGGAATGGGAAGGAGTTGGATATCACATCTCATCCAATAGGAAGGGTCTCAGGTTTGGAATGGGAAGGAATTGGATATCACATCTCATGTTATAGGAAGGATCTCAGGTTTGGTATTAGAAGCATTGAGATATCACATCTCATGCTATAGGAACGGTCTCAGGATTGGAATGTTAAGGATTTGGATATCACATCTCATGCTAAAGGAAGGGTCTCAGGTTTGGTAGAAGCATTGAGATATCACGTTGCTGCTATCGGAAGGGTCTCAGGATTGGATTGGGAAGGAGTTGGATATCCCTTCTCATGCTATAGGAAGGGTCTCAGGATTTGAATGGCAAGGAGTTGGATATCACATCTCATGCCATAGGAAGGGTCTCAGGTTTGGTATAAGCATTGAGATATCACATCTCTGCTATCGGAAGGGTCTCAGGATTGGATTGGGAAGGAGTTGGATATCCCTTCTCATGCTATAGGAAGTGTCTCAGGTTGGAATGGGAAGGAGTTGGATATCACATCTCATGTTATAGGAAGGGTCTCAGGATTGGAATGGGAAGGATTTGGATATCACATCTCTTGCTATAGGAAGGGTCTCAGGATTGGAATGGGTAGGAGTTGGATATTACTTTCTTGCTATAGGAAGGGTCTCATGTTTGGAATGGGAAGGAGTTGGATATCACATATGCTATAGTTAGTGTCTCAGGTTTGGAACGGGAAGGAGTTGGATATCACATCTCATGTTATAGGAAGGGTCTCAGGTTTGGTATAAGCATTGAGATATCACATCTCTGCTATCGGAAGCGGCTCAGGATTGGAATGGGAAGGAGTTGGATATCCCATCTCATGTTATAGGAAGAGTCTCTGGTTTGGATTTAGAATTATTGAGATATCACATCGCATGCTGTAGGAAGGGTCTAAGGATTGGAATGGGATAGACTTGGATATCACATCTCATGTTATAGGTAGGCTCTCAGGTTTGGTATAAGCATTGAGATATCACATCTCATGCTATAGGAAGGGTCTCAGGATTGGAATGGGAAGGAATTGGATATCACATCTCATGCTATAGGAAGGGTCTCAGATTTGGTATAAGCATTGAGATATCACATCTCATGCTAAAGGAAGGGTCTCAGGATTGGAATGGGAAGGAGTTGTATATGACATCTCAGGCCATAGGAAGGTTCTCAGGTTTGGTATAAGCATTGAGATATCACATCTCTGCTGTCGGAAAGGTCTCAGGATTGGAATGGGAAGGAGTTGGATATCCCATCTCATGTTATAGGAAGGGTCTCAGGTTTGGTATTAGAAGCATAGAGATATCACATCTCATGCTATAGGAAGGGTCTCAGGATTGGAATGGGAAGGACTTGGATGTCACATCTCATGCTATAGGGAGGGTCTCAAGTTTGATATTAGAAGCATTGAGATAACAAATCTCATGATATCGGAAGGGTCTCAGGATTGGAATGGGAAGGAGCTGGATATCACATCTCATGATAAAGGAAGGGTCTAAGGTTTGGAAGGGGAAGGATTTGGATATCACATCTCATGTTATAGGACGGGTCTCAGGTTTAATATTAGAAGCATTGAGATATCAAGTCTCATGGTATAAGAAGGGTCTCAGAATTGGAATGGGAAGGAGTTGGATATCACACCTCAAGCTATAGGAAGGGTCTCAGGATTGGAATGGGAAGGAGTTTGATATCACATCTCATGCCATAGTATGGGTCTCAGGTTTGGTAGAAGCATTGGGATATCACATCTCATGCTATCGGAAGGGTATCAGTATTGGATTTGGAAGAAGTTGGATATCCCATCTCATGCTATATGAAGGGTCTCAGGTTGGAATGGGAAGGAGTTGGATATCACATTTCATGTTATAGGAAGGGTCTCAGGATTGGAATGGGAAGGACTTGGATATCATATCTCATGCTATAGGACGGGTCTCAGGTTTGTTATTAGAATCATTGAGATATCATATTGCATGCTGTAGGAAGGGTTAAGGATTGGAATGGGAAGGACCTGGATATCACATCTCATGCTATAGAACGGCTCTCAGGTTTGGAAAGGGAAGGAGTTGGATATCACATCTCATGTTATAGGATGGATCTCAGGTTTGGTATTAGAAGTATTGAGATATCACATCTCATGTTATCGGAAGGATCTCAGGTTTGGTATTAGAAGTATTGAGATATCACATCTCATGCTATAGGAAGGGTTTCAGGATTGGAATGGGAAGGAGTTGGATATCACATCTCATGCTAAAGGAAGGGTCTCAGGTTTGGTAGAAGCATTGAGATATCACATCTCATGCTATAGGAAGGGTCTCAGGATTGGAATGGGAAGGACTTAGATATCACATATCATGCTATAGGGAGGGTCTCAGTTTTGATATTAGAAACATTGAGATATCACATCTCATGCTATCGGAAGTGTCTCAGGATTGGAATGGGAAGGAGCTGGATATCACATCTCATGCTAAAGGAAGGGTGTCAGGTTTGGAACGGGAAGGAGTTGGATATCACATCTCATGTTATAGGAAGGGTCTCAGGTTTGGTATAAACATTGAGATATCACATCTCTGCTATCGGAAGTGTCTCAGGATTGGAATGGGAAGGAGTTGGATATCCCATCTCATGTTATAGGACGGGTCTCAGGTTTGTTATTAGAATCATTGAGATATCATATTGCATGCTGTAGGAAGGGTCTAAGGGTTGGAATGTGAAGGACTTGGATATCACATCTCATGCTATAGATAGGCTCTTAGGTTTGGAAAGGGAAGGAGTTGGATCTCACATTTCATGTTAGAGGAAGGATCTCAGGTTTGGTATTAGAAGCATTGAGATATCACATCTCATGCTATAGGAAGGGTCTCAGGATTGGAATGGGAAGGAGTTGGATATCACATCTCATGCTATAGGAAGGGTCTCAGGTTTGGTATAAGCATTGAGATATCACATCTCATGCTATAGGAGGGGTCTCAGGATTGGAATGGAAGGAGTTGGATATCACATCTCATGTTATAGGAAGGATCTCAGGTTTGGTATTAGAAGCATTGAGACATCACATCTCATGCTATAGGAAGGGTCTCAGGATTGGAATGGGAAGGAGTTGGATATCAAATCTCATGCTATAGGAAGCGTCTCAGGATTGGAATGGGAAGGAGTTGAATATGACATCTCATGCCGTAGGAAGGGTCTCAGGTTTGGTATAAACATTGAGATATCACATCTCTGCTATCAAAAGGGTCTCAGGATTGGAATGGGAAGGAGTTGGATATCCCATCTCATGTTATAGGAAGAGTCTCAGGTTTGGTATTAGAAGCATTGAGATATCACATCTCATGCTATAGGAAGTGTCTCAGGATTGGAATGGGAAGGAGTTGGATATCACATCTCATGGTATAGGAAGGGTCTCAGGATTGGAATGGGAAGGATTTGGATATCACATCTCTTGCTATAGGAAGGGTCTCAGGATTGGAATGGGTAGGAGTTGGATATTACTTTCTTGCTATAGGAAGGGTCTCATGTTTGGAATGGGAAGGAGTTGGATATCACATATGCTATAGTTAGTGTCTCAGGTTTGGAACGGGAAGGAGTTGGATAACACATCTCATGTTATAGGAAGGGTCTCAGGTTTGGTATAAGCATTGAGATATCACATCTCTGCTATCGGAAGCGGCTCAGGATTGGAATGGGAAGGAGTTGGATATCCCATCTCATGTTATAGGAAGAGTCTCTGGTTTGGTATTAGAATCATTGAGATATCACATCGCATGCTGTAGGAAGGGTCTAAGGATTGGAATGGGATGGACTTGGATATCACATCTCATGTTATAGGTAGGCTCTCAGGTTTGGTATAAGCAATGAGATATCACATCTCATGCTATAGGAAGGGTCTCAGGATTGGAATGGGAAGGAATTGGATATCACATCTCATGCTATAGGAAGGGTCTCAGATTTGGTATAAGCATTGAGATATCACATCTCATGCTAAAGGAAGGGTCTCAGGATTGGAATGGGAAGGAGTTGTATATGACATCTCAGGCCATAGGAAGGTTCTCAGGTTTGGTATAAGCATTGAGATATCACATCTCTGCTATCGGAAAGGTCTCAGGATTGGAATGGGAAGGAGTTGGATATCCCATCTCATGTTATAGGAAGGGTCTCAGGTTTGGTATTAGAAGCATAGAAATATCACATCTCATGCTATAGGAAGGGTCTCAGGATTGGAATGGGAAGGACTTGGATGTCACATCTCATGCTATAGGGAGGGTCTCAAGTTTGATATTAGAAGCATTGAGATAACAAATCTCAAGATATCGGAAGGGTCTCAGGATTGGAATGGGAAGGAGTTGGATATCACATCTCATGATAAAGGAAGGGTCTAAGGTTTGGAAGGGGAAGGATTTGGATATCACATCTCATGTTATAGGACGGGTCTCAGGTTTAATATTAGAAGCATTGAGATATCAAGTCTCATGGTATAAGAAGGGTCTCAGAATTGGAATGGGAAGGAGTTGGATATCACACCTCAAGCTATAGGAAGGGTCTCAGGATTGGAATGTGAAGGAGTTTGATATCACATCTCATGCCATAGTATGGGTCTCAGGTTTGGTAGAAGCATTGGGATATCACATCTCATGCTATCGGAAGGGTTACAGTATTGGATTTGGAAGAAGTTGGATATCCCATCTCATGCTATAGGAAGGGTCTCAGGTTGGAATGGGAAGGAGTTGGATATCACATTTCATGTTATAGGAAGGGTCTCAGGATTGGAATGGGAAGGACTTGGATATCATATCTCATGCTATAGGACGGGTCTCAGGTTTGTTATTAGAATCATTGAGATATCATATTGCATGCTGTAGGAAGGGTCTAAGGATTGGAATGGGAAGGACCTGGATATCACATCTCATGCTATAGAACGGCTCTCAGGTTTGGAAAGGGAAGGAGTTGGATATCACATCTCATGTTATAGGATGGATCTCAGGTTTGGTATTAGAAGTATTGAGATATCACATCTCATGCTATAGGAAGGGTCTCAGGATTGGAATGGGAAGGAGTTGGATATTACATCTCATGCTAAAGGAAGGGTCTCAGGTTTGGTAGAAGCATTGAGATATCACATCTCATGCTATAGGAAGGGTCTCAGGATTGGAATGGGAAGGACTTAGATATCACATATCATGCTATAGGGAGGGTCTCAGTTTTGATATTAGAAACATTGAGATATCACATCTCATGCTATCGGAAGTGTCTCAGGATTGGAATGGGAAGGAGCTGGATATCACATCTCATGCTAAAGGAAGGGTCTCAGGTTTGGAACGGGAAGGAGTTGGATATCACATCTCATGTTATAGGAAGGGTCTCAGGTTTGGTATAAACATTGAGATATCACATCTCTGCTATCGGAAGTGTCTCAGGATTGGAATGGAAAGGAGTTGGATATCCCATCTCATGTTATAGGACGGGTCTCAGGTTTGTTATTAGAATCATTGAGATATCATATTGCATGCTGTAGGAAGGGTCTAAGGGTTGGAATGTGAAGGACTTGGATATCACATCTCATGCTATAGATAGGCTCTTAGGTTTGGAAAGGGAAGGAGTTGGATCTCACATTTCATGTTAGAGGAAGGATCTCAGGTTTGGTATTAGAAGCATTGAGATATCACATCTCATGCTATAGGAAGGGTCTCAGGTTTGGTATAAGCATTGAGATATCACATCTCATGCTATAGGAAGGGTCTCAGGATTGGAATGGAAGGAGTTGGATATCACATCTCATGTTATAGGAAGGATCTCAGGTTTGGTATTAGAAGCATTGAGACATCACATCTCATGCTATAGGAAGGGTCTCAGGATTGGAATGGGAAGGAGTTGGATATCAAATCTCATGCTATAGGAAGGGTCTCAGGATTGGAATGGGAAGGAGTTGAATATGACATCTCATGCCGTAGGAAGGGTCTCAGGTTTGGTATAAACATTGAGATATCACATCTCTGCTATCAAAAGGGTCTCAGGATTGGAATTGGAAGGAGTTGGATATCCCATCTCATGTTATAGGAAGAGTCTCAGGTTTGGTATTAGAAGCATTGAGATATCACATCTCATGCTATAGGAAGTGTCTCAGGATTGGAATGGGACGGACTTGGATATCACATCTCATGCTATAGGTAGGGTCTCAAGTTTGACATTAGAAGCATTGAGATATCACATCTCATGCTATAGGAAGGGTCTGAGGATTGGAATGGGAATGAGTTGGATATCACATCTCCTGCTATGGGAAGGGTCTCAGGTTTGGTATAAGCAGTGAGATATCACATCTCATGCTATAGGAAGTGTCTCAGGATTGGAATGGGAAGGAGTTGGATATCACATCTCATGTTATAGGAAGGATCTCAGGTTTGGTATAAGCATTGAGATATCACATCTCTGCTATCGGAAGGGTCTCAAGATTGGAATGGGAAGGAGTTGGATATTCCCATCTCATGTTATAGGAAGGGTCTCAGGTTTGGTATTAGAAGCATTGAGATATCACATCTCATGCTATAGGAAGGGTCTCAGGATTGGAATGGGAAGGACTTGGATATCACATCTCATGCTATAGGGAGGGTCTCAAGTTTGATATTAGAAGCTTTGAGATATCACATCTCATGATATCGGAAGGGTCTCAGGATTGGAATGGGAATGAGTTGGATATCACATCTCATGATAAAGGAAGGGTCTAAGGTTTGGAAGGGGAAGGATTTGGATATCACATCTCATGTTATATTACGGGTCTCAGGTTTGGTATTAGAAGCATTGAGATATCAAGTCTCATAGTATAGGAAGGGTCTCAGAATTGGAATGGGAAGGAGTTGGATATCCCATCTCATGTTATAGGAAGAGTCTCTGGTTTGGTATTAGAATCATTGAGATATCACATCGCATGCTGTAGGAAGGGTCTAAGGATTGGAATGGGATGGACTTGGATATCACATCTCATGTTATAGGTAGGCTCTCAGGTTTGGTATAAGCATTGAGATATCACATCTCATGCTATAGGAAGGGTCTCAGAATTGGAATGGGAAGGAGTTGGATATCACATCTCATTCTATAGGAAGGCTCTCAGGTTTGGAAGGGGAAAGAGTTGGATATCTCATTTCATGTTAGAGGTAGGATCTCAGGTTTGGTATTAGAGGCATTGAGATATCACATCTCATGCTATCAGAAGGGTCTCAGGAATGGAATGGGAAGGAGTTAGATATCACATCTCATGCTAAAGGGAGGGTCTCAGGTTTGGAAGGGGAAGGATTTGGATATCACATCTCATGTTATAGGAAGGATCTCAGGTTTGGTATTAGAAGCATTGAGATATCACATCTCATGCTATAGGAAGGGTCTCATGATTGGAATGGGAAGGAGTTGGATATCACATCTCATGCTATAGGAAGGGTCTCAGGTTTGGTATAAGCATTGAGATATCACATCTCATGCTATAGGAAGGGTCTCAGGATTGGAATGGAAGGAGTTGGATATCACATCTCATGTTATAGGAAGGATCTCAGGTTTGGTATTAGAAGCATTGAGACATCACATCTCATGCTATAGGAAGGGTCTCAGGATTGGAATGGGAAGGAGTTGGATATCAAATCTCATGCTATAGGAAGGGTCTCAGGATTGGAATGGGAAGGAGTTGAATATGACATCTCATGCCGTAGGAAGGGTCTCAGGTTTGGTATAAACATTGAGATATCACATCTCTGCTATCAAAAGGGTCTCAGGATTGGAATGGGAAGGAGTTGGATATCCCATCTCATGTTATAGGAAGAGTCTCAGGTTTGGTATTAGAAGCATTGAGATATCACATCTCATGCTATAGGAAGTGTCTCAGGATTGGAATGGGAAGGACTTGGATATCACATCTCATGCTATAGGTAGGGTCTCAAGTTTGACATTAGAAGCATTGAGATATCACATCTCATGCTATAGGAAGGGTCTGAGGATTGGAATGGGAAGGAGTTGGATATCACATCTCCTGCTATGGGAAGGGTCTCAGGTTTGGTATAAGCAGTGAGATATCACATCTCATGCTATAGGAAGTGTCTCAGGATTGGAATGGGAAGGAGTTGGATATCACATCTCATGTTATAGGAAGGATCTCAGGTTTGGTATAAGCATTGAGATATCACATCTCTGCTATCGGAAGGGTCTCAAGATTGGAATGGGAAGGAGTTGGATATTCCCATCTCATGTTATAGGAAGGGTCTCAGGTTTGGTATTAGAAGCATTGAGATATCACATCTCATGCTATAGGAAGGGTCTCAGGATTGGAATGGGAAGGACTTGGATATCACATCTCATGCTATAGGGAGGGTCTCAAGTTTGATATTAGAAGCTTTGAGATATCACATCTCATGATATCGGAAGGGTCTCAGGATTGGAATGGGAATGAGTTGGATATCACATCTCATGATAAAGGAAGGGTCTAAGGTTTGGAAGGGGAAGGATTTGGATATCACATCTCATGTTATATTACGGGTCTCAGGTTTGGTATTAGAAGCATTGAGATATCAAGTCTCATAGTATAGGAAGGGTCTCAGAATTGGAATGGGAAGGAGTTGGATATCCCATCTCATGTTATAGGAAGAGTCTCTGGTTTGGTATTAGAATCATTGAGATATCACATCGCATGCTGTAGGAAGGGTCTAAGGATTGGAATGGGATGGACTTGGATATCACATCTCATGTTATAGGTAGGCTCTCAGGTTTGGTATAAGCATTGAGATATCACATCTCATGCTATAGGAAGGGTCTCAGAATTGGAATGGGAAGGAGTTGGATATCACATCTCAAGCTATAGGAAGGGTCTCAGTATTGAAACGGGAAGGACTTGGATATCACATCTCATGCTATAGGAAGGCTCTCAGGTTTGGAAGGGGAAAGAGTTGGATATCTCATTTCATGTTAGAGGTAGGATCTCAGGTTTGGTATTAGAGGCATTGAGATATCACATCTCATGCTATCAGAAGGGTCTCAGGAATGGAATGGGAAGGAGTTAGATATCACATCTCATGCTAAAGGGAGGGTCTCAGGTTTGGAAGGGGAAGGATTTGGATATCACATCTCATGTTATAGGAAGGATCTCAGGTTTGGTATTAGAAGCATTGAGATATCACATCTCATGCTATCGGAAGGATCTCAGGTTTGGTATTAGAAGCATTGAGATATCACATCTCATGCTATCAGAAGAGTCTCAGGATTGGAATAGGAAGGAGTTGGATATCACATTTCATGCTAAAGGGAGGGTCTCAGATTTGGAAGGGGAGGATTTGGATATCACATCTCATGTTATAGGAAGGATCTCACGTTTGGTATTAGAAGCATTGAGATATCAAATCTCATGCTTTAGGAAGGGTCTCAGGATTGGAATGTGAAGGATTTGGATATCACATCTCATGCTAAAGGAAGGGTCTCAGGTTTGGTAGAAGCATTGAGATTTCACGTCTCTGCTATCGGAAGGGTCTCAGGATTGGATTGGGAAGGAGTTGGATATCCCTTTTCATGCTATAGGAAGGGTCTCAGGATTTGAATGGCAAGGAGTTGGATATCACATCTCATGCCATAGGAAGGGTCTCAGGTTTGGTATAAGCATTGAGATATCACATCTCTGCTATCGGAAGGGTCTCAGGATTGGATTGGGAAGGAGTTGGATATCCCTTCTCATGCTATAGGAAGTGTCTCAGGTTGGAATGGGAAGGAGTTGGATATCACATCTCATGTTATAGGAAGGGTCTCAGGATTAGAATGGGAAATATTCAAATCCTTCCCATTCCAATCCTGAGACCCTTCCTATAGCAAGAGATGTGATATCCAAATGCTTCCCATTCCAATCCTGAGACCCTTCCTATAACATGAGATGTGATATTCAACTCCTTCCCATTCCAACCTGAGACACTTCCTATAGCATGAGAAGGGATATCCAACTCCTTCCCAATCCAATCCTGAGAACCTTCCGATAGCAGAGATGTGATATCTCAATGCTTATACCAAACCTGAGACCCTTCCTATGGCATGAGATGTGATATCCAACTCCTTGCCATTCAAATCCTGAGACCCCTCCTATAGCATGAGATGTGATATCTCAATGCTTCTACCAAACCTGAGACCCTTCCTTTAGCATGAGATGTGATATCCAAATCCTTCACATTCCAATCCTGATACCCTTCCTATAGCATGAGATGTGATATCTCAATGCTTCTAATACCAAACCTGAGATCCTTCCTATAACATGAGATGTGATATCCAATTCCTTCCCATTCCAAACCTGAGACCCTTCCTATTGGATGAGATGTGATATCCAACTCCTTCCCATTCCAACCCTGAGACCCTTCCTATACCATGAGATGTGATATCTCAATGCTTCTAATACCAAACCTGGGAACCGTCCTATAACATGAGATGTGATATCTCAATGTTTCTAATAAAAAACCTGAGACCCTTCCTATAACATGAGATGTGATATCCAATTCCTTCCCATTCCAGACCTGAGACCCTTCCTTTAGCATGAGATGTGATATCCAAATACTTCCCATTCCAATCCTAAAACCCTTCCTATAGCATGAGATGTGATATCTCAATGTTTCTAATAAAAAACCTGAGACCCTTCCTATAGCAAGAGATGTGATATCCAAATCCTTCCCATTCCAATCCTGAGACCCTTCCTGTATATAACATGAGATGTGATATCCAACTCCTTCCCATTCCAGCCTGAGACCCTTCCTATAGCATGAGATGTGATATCCAACTCCTTACCATTCAAATCCTGAGACCCTCCCTATAACAAGAGATGTCATATCCAACTCCTTCCCATTCCAAACCTGAGACCCTTCCTATAACATGAGATGTGATATCCAACTCCTTCCCATCCAAACCTGAGACCCTTCCGATAGCATGAGATGTGATATCTCAATGCTTCAAAAACCAAACATGAGAACCATCCTATAACATGAGATGTGAAATCCAAACCCTTCCCTTCCCAAACCTGAGACTCTTCCTATAGCATGAGATGTGATATCTCAATGCTTCTACCAAACCTGAAACCCTTCCTATAGCATGAGATGTGATATCACAATGCTTCTAATACCAAACCTGAGACCCTTCCCATAGCATGAGATGTGATATCCAACTCCTTCCCATTCCAATCCTGAGACCCTTCCTATAGCATGAGATGTTATATCTCAATGTTTCTAATACCAAACCTGAGATCCTTATAACATGAGATGTGATATCCAACTCCTTCCCATTCCAATCCCGAGACCCTTCCTATAGCATGAGATGTGATATCTCAATGCTTCTAATACCAAACCTAAGGTCCTTCCTATAACATGAGATGTGATATCCAAATCCTTCCCATTCCAAACCTGAGACCCTCCCTTTAGCATGAGATGTGATATCCAACTCCTTCCCATTCCAATCCTGATACCCTTCTGATAGCATGAGATGTGATATCTCAATGCCTCTAATACCAAACCTGAGATCCTACCTCTAACATGAAATGTGATATCCAACTCCTTCCTTTTCCAAACCTGAGACCCTTCCTACAGCATGAGATGTGTTAAGACGGATTTCTGAACTCTGTCCTGGTGGCGCAGAAGTTCAGAAGGCCAACCTAATTACTTGGAACAGGGTAACCTCTGGACGAGCCAGACCAATCAAGGTAGCGATCGCGGCGGTCAAGACTAGGTCTCAAGAGGGGTGAGGGTGACTGAAAGCCCGCAATGAGCACACAAAGCAAGAGCGCTTACAAACTACTCCAAACAGTTGTTATATCAAAAATAGATACACATTTATTTTAAGGCCTTTAAAATAATGACCGTAGCGAGAAAATCACAATATCACAATATTAAACCAACACATACCATATCAACACAATATATATACAAATACACAGTCGCAAGCGTTTAAAGCACGAAATATGTAGTCCACCTGAAAGGAAAGGAAAACAGGCAGTGCGATAACGCTTTAGACTCAGTTCGCCTTCAGAGGCACCTAACTAGATGGAAGTCCGAGCCCTGCGAAGAGTGGAGCCTTGTGCTCAAAGTACCTGCCACGCCGGTGCCAACGGGCAAAAGGGGAAGCTCTTCGGAGGAAGTCAGGCAGTTCGGGTTAGTGCACAGCAGAAGGAGAACAGGTTCCGCAACTCAAGCGCAGCCTCCACAGCGGGCAGAAGCAGAGCGCGAGTACGGCCAAAAGGGTGCTGTTTTTACACAGCAGGGAAAGCAATGGGATACTGCAGGAGGGCGACCAGATCCTAGCTAAACTACTCACCGGTCCCCGAAGCAAGCAGACCCAGGCTTCTCCACGTTAGTTTCAGCAGCTGGCAGGTTCAGAAGAGCAGGGAACGCCTCGAAGTCGTGTAGAGCAAAAAGACGTCCCAATCGACGAAACCAGCACAGTTTGTTGCCGCAGCAGGACAACGGAGCGGCCGTGTGTATTCAAGCCAAATGTACACTCCTCCCTTCAGACTTGGGAACGCCAAGTGTACGAAGCGTGGGAGAGTGACAAGGACTCGAAATACAACACAACCTGGCGGCAGTTACAGAGCAGGACTCCCTTGTAAGCTGGTCAGTCAACTGGATGGCCCAGAGACACTTCCGAAGGCTTACTTGGAGGGGGTGATGAAGTCACCGGGAATAGCTGTTCCTGCTATTCCAAAGGTCGAAGCACCAGTACAGACACTTCTGGTTCGATCCAAGGAGGAAAGGGTTTCACAGGACGACAGCAGTGCAAAGGAGGATTCCTTCAGCGGGTCACCAGCAATTCCTCGGTCCAGCCTCTTGGTTGCAGGATACTTGGCTCCTGTATTCCTTCGTTCGTGAGAACTCAGGAGATCGACATGGTAGTGGTGTTTCCAGCTCCCTCTTATCCACGGTTCCCTTCGCGCCAAAACGGAGGGGAGCCAATGGGAGATCCGTACATCAACACACATACCATACGTGGACCAATCACGGACCACGGTGGTCCCAGGCATTCACACCACCCCAGACTCTCTGGCACCCAGGATGTGTATTGGGACCAGACATCCCAGCCCACACCCTGGAGGCACACAAACGACATGTAGAAGCCCGCGAAAGCAACCACGTTTCGCGGGAAAGTACATGCCCAAATAAGGAAGGCCCCGGGTCGCCCGACCTGGGGAAGGTGAAGGGAGCAAGACGGTCAGTGGACAGGACAAAGGAGCCTTGTGGACTGGCCATTTTGGGAGCCAGGCCACCATTTTGGGTTCAGTGCGAAAAACGTGCTCAGAACGCCAAAAGGAGCTCAAAATAAACAAAACGATCGCTGCCACCATTCCAGTCCCTGAATGACTTGCACCGATCAAATACCATCCTAAAAGAGTATCTAGGGCCCGTAGAAGGCTAGAGACCCAAGAGAGCTGTAACTTAGCTTACAGTGCCCTCTTGTGTCATGTTGCACTAAAGCCGCAACATGATAAACGAAACTACGGGAAACAGCGTTCCCCGGTACTGAATGTCTTAAGGGCATGTCAGTTTCCCCGTAAGAAAAGGAGCGAAAGCCCAGAGAAGTGCGGCAGAAGGCTGTACTTCTCTGGCAAAGTCAAGAACAAGGTTAAAAACAATAGCAAAAAGTTTAGGGGTTGCTACATGGAAGGAAAATTCCCTACAATTACGAAATCTTTCCTAACACTCGCCCCTCCCAGACTATGGACAGGGGGAACTAATCCACCCCTGGATGAGTCTCTTGTTCAGGTCGGTTAAACATTCTGGACAACCCATCAGCATTGCTATGTTGGACACCTGGCCTATGCTCAATAGTGAAGTCGAAGCCTTGTAGACTTATGGACCACCTAAGCAACTTTGGATTCTCCCCCTTCATGTTCATTAGCCACTTTAACGGCTTATGGTCAGTCTGCACAGTGAAGTGGGTCCCATAGAGGTAGGGCCTCAGCTTCCTTAGGGCCCACACAACAGAGAAACATTCTTTCTCTACCGTGGACCATCTGAGCTCTCTGTCCTTAAGCTGGCGACTAATAAAACCGATAGGGTGTTCCTTACCCTTCTCATGTACTTGTGATAGTACAGCTCCTATCCCAGTGTCAGAGGCATCCGTCTGCACGATAAAAGGTCTTTGATAATCAGGGGCCCTGAGCACAGGGGCCTGGCACAAGGAGTCTTTTAAGCCATTGAAGGCCTTCTCACACTCGTCAGTCCAAGTTGCCTTCTTGGGTTTCTTCGGAGTTGTGAGGGCAGTCAGAGGAGCAGCTATGGTGCCATAGTCTGCCACAAAATTGCGATAATAACCCGTGAGTCCTAAGAAGGCTCTCACTTGGGTTTGCGTAGTGGGGGTAGGCCAGTCTTGTACTGCTTGTACTTTACTGGGTAGAGGCTGTATCCTCCCTCCACCTACTTCATGTCCAAGGTAAACCACTGAGCCTTGTCCAATCTGGCATTTACTAGCCTTTATGGTCAAGTGGGCTTTCTGAAGGGCCTGGAGCACAATCCTGAGGTGTTTCACATGGTCTTCCCAGGTGGCACTGAAAACTGCTATATCGTCTAGATATGCAAGACAGAATTCGTCCAACCCATTCAACACATGATTCACAAGCCTCTGGAAAGTGGCAGGTGCATTCTTCAACCCGAACGGCATTACCCGGAATTGGTAAAGGCCGTCTGGAGTAGAAAATGCTGTCTTCTCCTTGGCATGTTCTGCTAAAGCTATTTGCCAATAGCCAGCAGTGAGGTCAAACGTGCTGAGGTACTTGGAGGCACCCAACGTATCCACCAGCTCATCTGTTCGAGGCAAGGGGTGTGCATCTGTCTTGGTGACAGCATTCAGAGCCCTGTAATCCACGCAGAACCTCAATTCAGAAGTGCCTGCTTTTGGAACCAAAACCACAGGACTGGACCAAGGACTACTAGAGGGTTCAATCACCCCAAGGTCTAACATCTTGTTGACCTCGGTCTTAATATAAGACCGTACTTTATCTGACATCCTGTATCCCCTACTTTTGGTAGGTACACTGTCTCCTGTGTCAATGTTATGTTTGCACCAAGGTGTCAAACCAGGGGACTGTGAAAACAGGGGGGAAAACTGCCTAAGCAAACTTTTCACCTCAGCCTGCTGATCAGAAGTCAGCTGAGGGGCCACTCGGACACCCTCAACGGAGCCATCTGAAGGACCGCTTTGGAACAGGTCGGGGAGAGGTTCTGACTCCTCTTCCTCAACATCTGAAGCCAGTAGCAGTGCTGCGATTTCGACTCTTGGGACGAAAGCCTTCAGCCTATTCACGTGAAACACTTTTGGAGCCTGTCCAGGCCTTCCAAGGTCCACTAAATAGTTCACCTCACCCAGGGGCTCCACCACTGTGTAAGGGCCTGACCATTTGTCCTGTAAAGCGCGAGGCCTTATTGGATTCATGATCAGGACGTGCTGACCAGGTGTAAAGTTGATGAGGGAAGCTTTCTGGTCGTACCAATGTTTCACCAGCGCTTGCCCTGCCTTCAATTTATCACTAGCCAAGCCCATCAGAAGTACCATCCGTTTTCTGAGCCCTAGCACATAATCAACTACATTGGTAGTAACAGGGGGAGTGGGCATCTCCCATCCCTCTTTGACGATGGCTAAGGGTCCCCGTACGGGATGACCGAACAGAAGTTCGAAGGGGCTGAAGCCAACACCCTCCTGTGGTACCTCTCGGTAGGCAAACAGTAGGCATGGTAAAAGAAGATCCCATTTTCTTCTCTGGGGCTCCTCCAGAGCCCCAATCATGCTTTTTAACGTTCTGTTGAAACGTTCCACCAGACCATTGGTCTGGGTGTGGTATGCAGAAGAGAACTTGTAGGTGACCCCACATTCTTTCCACATAGCCTGCATATACGTCAACATAAAGTTGCTGCCACGATCTGACACAACTTCTTTAGGGAAGCCAACCCTAGTAAATATGCCGAGTAAAGCTTTTGCAACTGACTTGGCAGTTACAGTTTTCAATGGGATGGCCTCAGGATACCTGGTTGCATGGTCGACCAGCACCAGGATAAACCTATTGCCCGAGGATGTTTGCGGGTCAAGGGGACCAACGATGTCGATCCCTACCCTTTCAAATGGTACCCCCACAACTGGGAGCGGTACCAACGGAGCTTGGATTGTCGCGCCAACCTTACCAGACAACTGGCAGGAGGCACAACTCCTGCAGTGACTTTCTACTTGCACCCCCATCTTGGGCCAGTAGAAGTGCATGGATAACCTTTGCTTGGTCCTCTTCATACCAAGGTGACCAGCAAGGGGAACTTCATGCGCCAACTGCAGGAGGAAGGGCCTAACAGCAAGGGGAACCACCAACCTCCTATGGTCTCCTTCTGTAGACTCTGTGGGCTCACTATACAGGAGTCCACCTTCCCAATAAATCCTATGCTTCCCAGGAGGCTCACCCTCAAGCTGGGAGCAGGCCTGTCTCCTTAGGCCTTCCAGAGATGGGCACTCACGTTGGCCTTTACTGAATTCGTCCCTATCAGGACCTCCTTCAACTAACAAGTCTTTTAGTTCAGGATGATCGTTGGGGTCGAAAACTTCAGGCATCGCCACCTCCTCGTCAGGCCCGGGCGATTGACCAACTTCCTCCACCGCAGTGGTAGGCGAGCTCGGGGGAATATTCTCTTTCCCTCGTCTTGACTTGTAGACTCCCTTCGCCTTGGGTTTCCCCTTCGGCTGGGGCGGCGTATTGGACTTGGCCAATGCTGCCCGTGCTTGAGACCGTGTGTAGGGTCTTTCGGCAGTGTCTCCTACGAGCCCTAAAGCTCTGAGATCATTACCCAGCAAGACCTTTCCCGGGACGTTTCTCTGAATGCTCACTGGAATCCTGACTGCTGTACCATTTAAAGTAAGATTTACAGGGATCACGGGAAACATACGGAGGGGGCCGTCAGCAAACTTAGTGGGCATCAGAGTAGCTCTGGCAACTTCCTCTGAGTCTACCAAGGTAGAATCCACTACTGTTCGACTGCACCCACTATCCCTAAGAGCTGGAGTATCCACTCCATTGATCAGCACGCTGTCTTTAAAGTAGTGCTTGGTATTATCCGGAATCCTAGCATAAGCCTCTGCGACTTTAGGCTCCCAGGAACCCAGGGACACTAAAACTACCTCAGCCTCTATCCCGCTGGGAAATGAGTCTGAGGAGAAGGATGCTCCTGTAATCTCTTCTTCCTCGTAGGAGGAGAAGGCCAGATCAGCGGAGTGGACCCCCAAAGGTCTAACCTTACACCGGGGATCCCCATTCACATGGTCAGTTGCTCCACAAGAAAAACAAGCCCCAGTGGGTCTGTTTACGTAGGGAGGCTTATTGTAACCAGAGTTCTGTTTCGGAGGCGAACCTCCACTACCCTGTGAGTTCTCTTGTGTCTTACCCTTGTTTTTCTTTTTGTGGCCCTTATGGGAAGAAGATTTAGCAGATTCCCCACCCTCCATATCTTTGGACTTTTTCCCTTCCTCCTGCTTACCAGGATTTTTGTCCTTATGGGACACTCGATGTGACACCCATAAGTCTGCTGCAATGGCCAGCTTCTTAGGATCTATCTCCTTCGAATCGGCCAAATGCTGCTTAAGCTCCGGGGAAGAAGAAGCAAAAATGTGTTCCAGCATGACCAGATTGATCATGCCTTCGAAGGTAGAAGCCTTATAACCTTCGACCCAGCCAGTTAAGTTTTTCAAAGATTCAGCGACATAAGATACCCAAGTACCACCTTCCTTTTTCTTATACTCTCGAAAACGCTTTAAATATTGGGCCGGAGTCTTCCCAAACTTTAAAATGAGAGTTTGCTTTAACATTGCGAAATCAGCCCGCTCAGCCTTCGACATTTCCATAATGGCACTGCAGCCAGAATGGGGCAGTCTACTGAGCAACCAAGCAATCTTATCAGCATTGTCAACTTCTTGAACCTCGCATGCATACTCAAACGCATTCAGCCAGTCCATAATGTCATTCCTTTCTTCATACACACTGAGCAGATCTTTCGGAAACCGTGGATGAGAGGAAGCCCCAGAGCCATGTCCAGGACCCTTGGACCCATTTGCAACCTGAAGCTTGGCCAGTTCCAACTGGTGATCCCTGTCTTTCTGTTTTTCTGCCTGTTCGATTTTTAGTTTGGCTATGCTGAATTCAAGCTCCTGCTGCCTAAACCGCAGCTCTTGCTTCTTGAATTCAAGCATAGCCTCCCCATCAACACTGGCAGAGGAAACATTAGACATCACATCCTCCCTGTCCTCGTGGTCGCGATGGATCAGTGCAGCGGCAGAACCGTCGGTTCTACCAGTGAGAGCAGCCCCACCACCTTCTGCACTGTCCTCGGAAGTTATGGCGTCAAGCTGCGCTTCTTGCCACGCCACGATTCTCTGGATCATTTCCAATTTAGTGCCTTGAGAGGAAACACCTCTCTCCGCACACATCTTCTTCAATGTTTCTGATTTGGAAGCATTTAAAGTTAACAAGGTATTTGCTTCCATACTGTTTGATAGGACTATGGCCTTTTTAAAGTTATATTACAACAATTCACTACGTGTACTGTTTGGAATAACCTGAAATGCCTTAGTTCGAGCGCAACACTGGATACCTTCAGTCGTATCCCACCGCTGTACACCAATTTGTTAAGAAGGATTTCTGAACTCTGTCCTGGTGGCGCAGAAGTTCAGAAGGCCAACCTAATTACTTGGAACAGGGTAACCTCTGGACGAGCCAGACCAATCAAGGTAGCGATCGCGGCGGTCAAGACTAGGTCTCAAGAGGGGTGAGGGTGACTGAAAGCCCGCAATGAGCACACAAAGCAAGAGCGCTTACAAACTACTCCAAACAGTTGTTATATCAAAAATAGATACACATTTATTTTAAGGCCTTTAAAATAATGACCGTAGCGAGAAAATCACAATATCACAATATTAAACCAACACATACCATATCAACACAATATATATACAAATACACAGTCGCAAGCGTTTAAAGCACGAAATATGTAGTCCACCTGAAAGGAAAGGAAAACAGGCAGTGCGATAACGCTTTAGACTCAGTTCGCCTTCAGAGGCACCTAACTAGATGGAAGTCCGAGCCCTGCGAAGAGTGGAGCCTTGTGCTCAAAGTACCTGCCACGCCGGTGCCAACGGGCAAAAGGGGAAGCTCTTCGGAGGAAGTCAGGCAGTTCGGGTTAGTGCACAGCAGAAGGAGAACAGGTTCCGCAACTCAAGCGCAGCCTCCACAGCGGGCAGAAGCAGAGCGCGAGTACGGCCAAAAGGGTGCTGTTTTTACACAGCAGGGAAAGCAATGGGATACTGCAGGAGGGCGACCAGATCCTAGCTAAACTACTCACCGGTCCCCGAAGCAAGCAGACCCAGGCTTCTCCACGTTAGTTTCAGCAGCTGGCAGGTTCAGAAGAGCAGGGAACGCCTCGAAGTCGTGTAGAGCAAAAAGACGTCCCAATCGACGAAACCAGCACAGTTTGTTGCCGCAGCAGGACAACGGAGCGGCCGTGTGTATTCAAGCCAAATGTACACTCCTCCCTTCAGACTTGGGAACGCCAAGTGTACGAAGCGTGGGAGAGTGACAAGGACTCGAAATACAACACAACCTGGCGGCAGTTACAGAGCAGGACTCCCTTGTAAGCTGGTCAGTCAACTGGATGGCCCAGAGACACTTCCGAAGGCTTACTTGGCAGGAGATGATGAAGTCGCCGGGAATAGCTGTTCCTGCTATTCCAAAGGTCGAAGCACCAGTACAGGCCTTCTGGTTCGATCCAAGGAGGAAAGGGTTTCACAGGACGACAGCAGTGAAAAAGGAGGATTCCTTCAGCGGGTCACCAGCGATTCCTCGGTCCAGCCTCTTGGTTGCAGGATACTTGGCTCCTGTATTCCTTCGTTCGTGAGAACTCAGGAGATCAACATGGTAGTGGTGTTTCCAGCTCCCTCTTATCCACGGTTCCCTTCGCGCCAAAACGGAGGGGAGCCAATGGGAGATCCGCACATCAACACACATACCATACGTGGACCAATCACGGACCACGGTGGTCCCAGGCATTCACACCACCCCAGACAAGGGAGCAAGACGGTCAGTGGACAGGACAAAGGAGCCTCGTGGACTGGCCATTTTGGGAGCCAGGCCACCATTTTGGGTTCAGTGCGAAAAACGTGCTCAGAACGCCAAAAGGAGCTCAAAATAAACAAAACGATCGCTGCCACCATTGCAGTCCCTGAATGACTTGCACCGATCAAATACCATCCTAAAAGAGAATCTAGGGCCCGTAGAAGGCTAGAGACCCAAGAGAGCTGTAACTTAGCTTACAGTGCCCTCTTGTGTCATGTTGCACTAAAGCCGCAACATGATAAACGAAACTACGGGAAACAGGTTCCCCGGTACTGACTGTCTTAAGGGCATGTCAGTTTCCCCGTAAGAAAAGGAGCGAAAGCCCAGAGAAGTGCGGCAGAAGGCTGTACTTCTCTGGCAAAGTCAAGAACAAGGTTAAAAACAATAGCAAAAAGTTTAGGGGTTGCCACATGGAAGGAAAATTCCCTACAATTACGAAATCTTTCCTAACAAGATGTGATATCCAAGTCCTTCCCATTCCAATCCTGAGACCCTTCCTATAACATGAGATGTGATATCCAACTCCTTCTATTCCAACCTGAGACCCTTCCTATAGCATGAGATGGGATATCCAACTCCTTCCAAATCCAATCCTGATACCCTTCCGATAGCATGAGATGTGATATCCCAATGCTTCTACAAAACCTGACACCCATACCATGGCATGAGATGTGATATCAAACTCCCGTCCTATACCATGAGACTTGATATCTCAATGCTTCTAATACCAAACCTGAGACCGGTCCAATAACATGAGATGTGATATCCAAATCCTTCCCCTTCCAAACCTTAGACCCTTCCTTTATCATGAGATGTGATATCCAAGTCCTTTCCATTCCATTCCTGAGACCCTTCCTATAGCATGAGATGTGATATCCAAGTCCTTCCCATTCCAATCCTGAGACCCTTCCTATAGCATGAGATGTGATATCTCAATGCTTCTAATACCAAACCTGAGACCCTTCCTATAACATGAGATGTGATATCCAAGTCCTTCCCATTCCAATCCTGAGACCCTTCCTATAGCATGAGATGTGATATCTCAATGCTTCTAATACCAAACCTGAGACCCTTCCTATAACATGAATTGTGATGTCCAAATCCTTCCCATTCCAATCCTGAGACCCTTCCGATAGCAGAGATGTGATATCTCAATGCTTATACCAAACCTAAGACCCTTCCGATAGCATGAGATGTGATATCTCAATGCTTCTAATACCAAACCTGAGATCCTTCCAATAACATGAGATATGATGTCCAAATCCCTCCCCTTCCAAACCTTAGACCATACCTTTAGCATGAGATTTGATATCCAACTCCTTCCCCTTCCAACCCTGAGAGCCTTCGTATAGAATGAGATGTGATATCCAAGTCCTTCCCATTCCAATCCTGAGACCCTTCCTATAACATGAGATGTGATATCCAACTCCTTCCCATTCCAATCATGAGACCCTTCCTATAGCTTGAGATGTGATATCCAACTCCTTCTCATTCCAATTCTGAGACCCGTCCTATACCATGAGACTTGATATCTCAATGCTTCAAATACCAAACCTGAGACCGGTCCTATAACATGAGATGTGATACCCAAATCCGTCCCCTTCCAAACCTTAGACCCTTCCTATAGCATGAGATGTGATATCTCATTGCTTCTAATACCAAACCTGAGACCCTTCCTATAACGAGATGGGATATCCAACTCCTTCCCATTCCAATCCTGAGACCCTTCAGATAGCAGAGATGTGATATCCAACTCCTTCCCATTCCAAACCTGAGACCCTTCCGATAGCATGAGATGTGATATCTCAATGCTTCTAAAACCAAACATGAGAACCATCCTATAACATGAGATGTGAAATCCAAATCCTTCCCTTTCCAAACCTGAGACCCTTCCTATAGCTTGAGATGAAATATCAAACTCCTTCCCATTCCAATCCTGAGATAGCTTGAGATGTGATATCCAACTCCATCCGATTCCAATCCTGAGACCCTTCCGATAGCATGAGATGTGATAGCTCAATGCTTCTAATATCAAAACTGAGACCCTCCCTATAGTATGAGATGTGAATTCTAAGTCCTCCCCATTCCTATCCTGAGACCCTTCCGATAGCAGAGATGTGATATCTCAATGCTTATACCAAACCTGATGACCCTTCCTATGGCATTAGATGTGATATCCAACTCCTTCCCATTCCAATCCTGAGTTCCTTCCTATAGCATGAGATGTGATATCTCAATGCTTCTATCAAACCTGATACCCTTCCTTTAGCATGAGATGTGATATTCAACTCCTTCCCATTCCAATCCTGAGACCCTTCGTATAACATGAAACGTGATATCCAACTCCTTCCCATTCCAATCCTGAGACTCCTCCTATAGCATGAGATGTGATATCTCAATGCTTCTAATACCAGACCTGGTGTTAGGATGTGCAGTGTTTCCAATGTTTACCTGTTAAACCATGAGTGTATAATATTTCCTTCACTATGTCTATTGTCACTTAGATACTATAGAACATAGAACTGCATCTTATGTAGCAGGGTTCCAAGGAGAGCCAGTGAAGAAGCAGGGCCTTAGTGGGAAGATTGTACTCCTCCTGCTGGGGGTCGTCTTATGTCATCAACTTCCAAATAAAAGGTTCTTTACCTTTAAACTACTGGTTATGTGAAAGCCTCCCTTTGTACATAACATTTGGCGACGAGGATTTTGACTGGGACCCGGAGGACGACCCCCAGCGCCTTTTCTACAGATCAAGTGTGCTGGCTGTGGAGCGGAGCCAGCCTGACTTGCCTGAGGGAGGGCCTTTTTCAGTGGATTATTGACGGCCTGACATCCAGTGTGTGGCATCCACCGGAGGGACATTGCTAGCGCCAGAGGAAAACCCCTGGAGGCTCCGTGGTCTGTGGGAGCTGGAATTGGACCCCTGCAATTTTGTTGAACTTGTGGAGACCGGGCTGGCAAAGACACGGCTTTGGCACTTTTATAATTGGATTTTGGGTTGTGTGTTTTCCGAGCGGCCCCACACTGAGCAAGGTTGAGAAAGGAGTCGCCGCCGATGACCCTGGTGAGGCGCTCCAGGGTGAGTACATAACCAAGCAGCTATCTTTTAATTAGTGTCACCTACCTGTTTGGGTGGGAGCTCTATTGGTTAAACCAGAATTGCAAGCTTGTTATTCTATTCTGCAACTTTGAGACATGGCAAATGTGCCTGCTCCTGTGTTTTTTCTGGCAGTGCCAGGTGAACCCAGGGTTAGATGGGAAGACTGGAAGGAAGGATTCAGCAAATATTCCTTAGCAGTGTTTGGTGCCAACTACTCCAATGAGCGCAAGGAGGCATTGCTATTTCACTGTTTGGGAACTGCAGGCCAAGAGGTCTTAAAGAGATTGCCGGAGCCTTCTGACATTTTGGATGCTGGTCCATATGAAAGGACATTAGCCAAACTGGACAGGCATTTTAGAGTGGAGGAGAACATTATATTGGAAAGATATAAATTTGCCACGAGAGAGCAGAAGAATGGGGAAAGTATCGAGGATTTTGTCACGGCTTTAAGGGGCTTAGCAGTGAAATGCAAATTCACTCACTGTCAGGATGAGCACTTGAGAGACCAGCTAATGATTAAATGTTCCAATGACAGTATTAGGAAAGAACTATGGAAAGAGAGGAACCCCACTTTGGATCGAGCAATTGAGATAGCGAAAATGGTGGAACACACAGATAAGTGCATTGAAGTTCTTGAATCGGATACTGTGAACAATGGTAAACCCAAGTTGGATGAGAGTCAGGGTTCAGTGCTGAAGGTGTCAAAGGTTGTTCAGAGGCAGAGTACGTGGAATCCAAGACGCGCCTCGCAGAATGCTAAAAGGAGCGAAGAGAACAGACCGGCAACTGGCTCTCCTTGGAACCCTGCTACATAAGATGCAGTTCTATGTTCTATAGTATCTAAGTGACAATAGACATAGTGAAGGAAATATTATACACTCATGGTTTAACAGGTAAACATTGGAAACACTGCACATCCTAACACCTCTCCTCCTTAAACATAACAAGTAACTGTGTGGGTGAGGACCCACTAAAATTGAAACCCACCAAAATTCAGACCTCACAAGTCCCTTCGTCCTGGCCAGACCTAAATGCCCAACATGGGCCAACTCCAAGACAGACTTCCTCATACCGACTGGCACAACCATCTGGTGACCCTTGTATAAATAACCATCCTGAATCCATAGTTCCTCCCTCACTTTGGCAAAACCATTCATCTCGCCCCTGTGGCTCTTAATTTTACCTTCTGCAACCAGAGTAAGTACTCCTTGATATACAACATCCTCCGTGCAAGACACATCCCACTCACTTTTCTTTAATGTTTCATGCACCTGGAATATTTCTGCACTCTCCTCTGAACTTGTAAAGTCACTATCGTCAGAAATTTCCCTCTGGACAGATCTAGACAAGGCGTCTGCAACCACATTAACCTCCCCCTTTACGTGGAGCATGGTATACTGTAACCCTTGCAATGCCGTGACCCATTTCATAATGCGTCTTGACACTCCCTCCAAACCACCTTTCGTAAAAATTCCAACCAAGGGTTTATGGTCAGTGCAAATGGTGAAACTCCTCCCCCACAAGAATCTTTTAAATTTCTCGACACCCCAAACGCATGCTAGAGCCTCCTTCTCAATAACTGAATATCTAGATTCTGGGCCCTTCAAAGACCTGGACGCAAAAGCCACAGTCTGTAAACCTGTCTGATCCTCCTGCATCAGAACAGCCCCAACACCATAATCACTGGCATCAACAAAAAGCAATGTGGGTTTACTTTCCTCAAATATTTTCAAAATGGGAGCATTGACAATAGCCTCTTTTATCATCAAAAATTCTTTCTTGCACCGGTCACACCATTTAAAAACGACTCCCTTGCGAGTGAGAAATCTCAAATTCCTCGACATTTCTGCTAACCCCTTGACAAATTTGCCGTAAAACTCCACCAGTCCCAAAAATGATAGTATATCCCCTTTAGACTTAGGCTCCTCCATTCTTTTTATGGCCTCAATAGCCTCCTCCTTGGGTCTAACCCCTTCCCCAGTGATCTCATGACCCAGGTACACCTCGAATTACAACCTCAGCATAAGGTTTCTGCATTTTCACTCTGCCATTGACAGCATTCACTGTAAATACCACTTCTCTGCCATCCTCACAATATGACTCATCTTCATAACTTGCACTTATTTCATGCACTTGATTTGACCCAACATTACAGGTTTCAATTTCAGTTGTTCAATATGTGTTTTACAGGTTTCAATTTTAGTGGGTCCTCACCCACACAGTTACTTGTTATGTTTAAGGAGGAGAGGTGTTAGGATGTGCAGTGTTTCCAATGTTTACCTGTTAAACCATGAGTGTATAATATTTCCTTCACTATGTCTATTGTCACTTAGATACTATAGAACATAGAACTGCATCTTATGTAGCAGGGTTCCAAGGAGAGCCAGTGAAGAAGCAGGGCCTTAGTGGGAAGATTGTACTCCTCCTGCTGGGGGTCGTCTTATGTCATCAACTTGCAAATAAAAGGTTCTTTACCTTTAAACTACTGGTTATGTGAAAGCCTCCCTTTGTACATAACACCTGGGACCGGTCCTATAACATGAGATATGATATCCAATTCCTTCCCATTCCAATCCTGAGACCCTTCCTATAACGAGATGTGATATCCAACTCCTTCCCATTCCAATTCTGAGACCCTTCCTATACCATGAGACTTGATATCTCAATGCTTCTAATACCAAACCTGAGACCTGTCCTATAACATGAGATGTGATATCCAAATCCTTCCCCTTCCAAACCTTAGACCCTTCCTTTATCATGAGATGTGATATCCAACTCCTTCCCATTCCAATCCTGAGACCCTTCCGATATCATGAGATGTGATATCTCAATGCTTCTAATATCAAACTCGAGACCCTCCCTATAGCATGAGATGTGATATCCAAGTCCTTCCCATTCCAATCCTGAGACCCTTCCTACAGCATGAGATGTGATGTCTCAATGCTTCTAATACCAAACCTGAGACCCTTCCTATAACATGAGATGGGAATATCCAACTCCTTCCCATTATAATCCTGAGACCCTTCCGATAGCAAACATGTGATATCTCAATGCTTATACCAAACCTGAGATCCTTCCTATAACATGGGATGTGATATCCAACTCCTTCCCATTCCAATCCTGAGACACTTCCTATAGCATGAGATGTGATATCTCACTGCTTATACCAAACCTGAGACCCTTCCTATAGCATGAGATGTGATATCCAAGTCCTTCCCATTCCAATCCTGAGACACTTCCTATAGCATGAGATTTGATATCTCAATGCTTCTAATACCAAACCTGAGACCCTTCCTATGGCATGAGATGTCATATACAGATCCTTCCCATTCCAATCCTGAGACCCTTCCTATAGCATGAGATGTGATATCTCAATGCTTATACCAAACCTAAAACCCTTCCTATAGCATGAGATGTGATATCCAACTCCTTCCCATTCCAATCCTGAGACCCTTCCTATAGCATGAGATGTGATATCCAATGGCTCTAATATCAAACCTGAGATCCTTCCTCTAACATTAAATGTGATATCCAACTCCTTCCCTTTCCAAACCTGAGAGCCTACCTATAGCATGAGATGTGATATCCAAGTCCTTCCATTCCAATCCTTAGACCCTTCCTACAGCATGCAATATGATATCTCAATGATTCTAATAACAAACCTGAGACCCGTCCTATAACATGAGATATGATATCCAACTCCTTCCCATTCCAATCCTGAGACACTTCCGATAGCAGAGATGTGATATCTCAATGCTTCTAATACCAAACCTGAGACCAGTCCTATAACATGAGATGGGATATCCAACTCCTTCCCGTTCCAAACCTGAGACCCTTCCTATAGCATGAGATGTGATATCCAACTCCTTCCCATCCCAATCCTGAGACACTTCCGATTGCAGAGATTTGATATCTCAATGCTTATACCAAACCTGAGACTCTTCCTATAACATGAGATGTGATATCCAACTCCTTCCCGTTCCAAACCTGAGACCCTTCCTATAGCATGAGATGTGATATCCAACTCCTTCCCATTCCAATCCTGAGACCCTTATGATAGCATGAGATGTGATATCTCAATGCCTCTAATACCAAATCTGAGATTCTTCCGATAGCATGAGATGTGATATCTCAATGCTTCTTATACCAAACCTGAGATCCTTCCTATAACATGAGATGTGATATCCAAATCCTTCCCCTTCCAAACCTGAGACCCTCCCTTTAGCATGAGATGTGATATCCAACTCCTTCCCATTCCAACCTGAGACCCTTCCTATAGCATGAGATGGGATATCCAACTCCTTGGAATTCCAATCCTGATACCCTTCCGATAGCATGAGATTTGATATCCCAATGCTTATACCAAACCTGAGACCCATACTATGGCATGAGATGTGATATCAAACTCCTTCCCATTCCAATCCTGAGACCCTTCCTATAGCTTGAGATGTGATATCCAACTCCTTCCCATTCCAATTCTGAGACCCTTCCTATACCATGAGACTTGATATCTCAATGCTTCTAATACCAAACCTGAGACCCGTCCTATAACATGAGATGTGATATCCAAATCCTTCCCCTTCCAAACCTTAGACCCTTCCTTTATCATGAGATGTGATATCCAACTCCTTCCCATTCCAATCCTGAGACCCTTCCGATATCATGAGATGTGATATCTCAATGCTTCTAATATCAAACTCGAGACCCTCCCTATAGCATGAGATGTGATATCCAAGTCCTTCCCATTCCAATCCTGAGACCCTTCCTATAGCATGAGATGTGATGTCTCAATGCTTCTAATACCAAACCTGAGACCCTTCCTATAACATGAGATGGGAATATCCAACTCCTTCCCATTCCAATCCTGAGACCCTTCCGATAGCAAACATGTGATATCTCAATGCTTATACCAAACCTGAGATCCTTCCTATAACATGAGATGTGATATCCAACTCCTTCCCATTCCAATCCTGAGACACTTCCTATAGCATGAGATGTGATATCTCACTGCTTATACCAAACCTGAGACCCTTCCTATAGCATGAGATGTGATATCCAACTCCTTCCCATTCCAATCCTGAGACCCTTCCTATAGCATGAGATGTGATATCTCAATGCTTCTAATATCAAACTTGAGACCCTCCCTATAGCATGATATGTGATATCCAAGTCCTTCCCATTCCAATCTTGAGACACTTCCTATAGCATGAGATGTGATATCTCAATGCTTCTAATACCAAACCTGAGACTCTTCCTATAACATGAGATGGGATATCCAACTCCTTCCCATTGCAATCCTGAGACCCTTCCGATAGCAGAGATGTGATATCTCAATGCTTATACCAAACCTGAGACCCTTCCTACGGCATGAGATGTCATATACAACTCCTTCCCATTCCAATCCTGAGACCCTTCCTATAGCATGAGATGTGATATCTCAATGCTTATACCAAACCTGAGACCCTTCCTATAGCATGAGATGTGATATCCAACTCCTTCCCATTCCAATCCTGAGACCCTTCCTATAGCATGAGATGTGATGTCTCAATGCTTCTAATACCAAACCTGAGATCCTTCCTATAACATGAGATGTGAAATCCAACTCCTTCTATTCCAATCCTGAGACCCTTCCTATAGCATGAGATGTGATATCTCAATGCTTATACTAAACCTGAGACCCTTCCTTTAGCATGAGATGT